>NC_064645.1:381604516-382855588 GCF_023864345.2 Schistocerca serialis cubense | reverse complement strand
TCATCATACTAAAGTGTTAACGTTCAATTTTATCTACGACAAAATACCTAAGTAGGATTCATCCTATCCATTACTGACGATCCGAGAGAGTCCTAATGATTGATAACTATTGCAGTGTTTTATAAAAGAAATAACAGTAATTAAAATTTCAATAATTTACAAAATACAATTAACAGAAGTGGTCAAGTCTAGTATACAGTAATTTGAAAGGCAGTAATTAACAGAGCAGGAATCAGTAAAAGATGTTTTTGTGTGCTCTTCATGGATAAATAAGTTTTCAATTTTACGCAGCTGCAATCATTCAGAAATGTTTGGTAATGTCTTGAGCTAATAATAGTAGTAATTGCACAAAGGGGTTAGCAGTAATTATTAATGAATATTAATGAAAGTTTAAGTTGCTTGAAGCTAATAAGTCAGTAAAATCGTGTCACGAACTTTGCCGTTCTTTACCAATCGAAATTTTGGCTTTGCAAATTACATAACTAACTCATAGGAAAGTGATTACTGAATGACGCTGCATCATCACCATTATCATCAAGCTAAATGGCAACATTCTCTAATGAATAAACATAAATAACTGTCTGAGTAAAATTGAAGACGGTAAACATTACTGTGAGTGACGTCACGTAATTTTTGCATTTACGTAACTATTTACTGCTTATGAGATTTTGTTGTTCTTTGATTACCACTAATTGATTTCCGTGAGTTTCTACTTAACTGAAAGGTATTTGTTCACTGTGACAAATCCTGTTTAAAATCATGCCAGGGTAATATTTACCAATTTTGTTTCGCCTTGCAACAAAACCATTCTCAGTAGTACAGCAGTAGTAACAGCTAGTAATTATAGAGACAGTAATTATGCTCACGTAGTGGGCTGGCAACCGTCAGTTTTTATTGACTCGTTGATTAAATTTATAACGTTTTCCAAATTTAACTAATCACTGTAATTCCACGAAGCGGAATTTTTTATTGTTTTATTTAGGCGAGTTTTGCCTTCTTGTCGTCTTTGCTCCAAGTACTGAGCATTGGCGATTCGGTTATAACTGCACCTACATTTCACGGATTTCATTTATTCTTCGGAATAGATGCCTTTCTCACACAACAGGGAACTTAAGGTACAACGTGCGTTTAAGTCCTATTCAAGGGGAAGCGAAAGGGGTGGTTATAAGTTTTTCACATTTGGAAAAACATTACTTTTCCGGGGGTGGTATAAGCTTTTCACATTTGGAAAAACATTACTTTTAAGGAAAAATTTCGGAAAAAAGTTAATGCTGTCAGTTCAAAATGGAATAAGAAAGTGTATTAAACTTCTATTACAGGGCAGCTTAATCTGAGAAGCGTACCAGAGTACACCACCACCCCCTTAGCAAACATATGTTGTATTTTCTGCAGAACATATACTGAGCTAATATTTAGTAAGAGACAACAACGGTTCAGGAAACAAGGAGCATGTGAACCCATACTTGCCCTGTTCCTTCATGAGATCAAGGATTTCACTTTAATTTACATAAAGCACTCGATACAGTTTTGCACGTCGTCTACTAAACAGAACAGGTGGATACTTAACACCTGAACAAATAAGCGAGTGTTCCAAGTACTCCCTAGCAAAAAGACCTGGGTATAAATACAGTTCGCAGCGAGCTGACAGCCTGGAAAGCACAAACACTCTAACAACAAAAATAAATTAAAACAAATTACAAGCACTTCTCACACATCCCTGTTTACCATTCCACGTCATTGTCGCTCCTGTTGGCCAGAACCCCTCGACTGCCGTCTCGACTGGCTTATTACACTGACAAAGTAGAAACACACAGTAAAGACGGTAACGTGTAACTTCGATATCCCACACATAGATGATAGCTGACCAACATTGTGATCCGTAAGTAATCTGAGATCAAAGTAAAAGTTATCAATGGACATTGGTCGGTACAGTGAACATTCCGTCAAGCGAATACACAAGAGAACGAGTCCTTTGCGCAGCAGGCGCACCGTTTTAGCCGATCCGAGGTCACGGGATCCTACCAGGTGATGTGACGTGAGTTCTGGGGGCGTGGCCTTCTCCCAGAACGCTTCTTGTGGAGACAGCTCGTAGATCGCGGCGCCACTGGTGGAGAGAGCTGAAGGTAAGGATTGAGCTCTGGCAGCTGTGACAGCTCTATGTAGAGTACCATGTCACTGACGGATTCTATTATTATACCATTCATGGGTTCAGGAGGTCATACTTAACGCCATGTAGGATCTCAATGGCCCCATGCGACTAGTGTCAGAGAGGACGACATACTGTTTGCATGTCGTCTCAGGATCACACAGGTACATCACATATCTTGAGTCAGGAAGCGGGCTTACCTTCAGCATCACAAGTATCATCACACACAGTGCAACAACATCTTCAGTACCACAGGCTGACATCATGTTGATCAATGTTGGGACTTCCCTTGACACAGTAGCAGAAGAAGCGCGCTGATGATGGTCCACAGATCGACTGAAGACACTGGACACACAAGTCCCAGTTCTGCTTACTGCATCACACCTGACATATATCTGTGTGTGGGGCTCTGAGGAGAACAACGTTGCCAGATTGCATTCTTCATTGGCACACAAGCACAGCACCTGGCGTGATAGTATGTAGTGCCATTGGGTAAACAACACAATCACCTCTGGTTCGCACAGCTGGTTATTCGAACACTTCTGTGGCGCTTTAAGGCTGTTTTCTTCGAGGTCTACGTGACGCTATCTGTTTCACGAAACTTAAGTGAGAGAACTGCTGTATGGAGAACCTGTGTTCGAAAAAATGGTTAAAATAGCTCTAAGCACTGTGGGACTTAAGATCTGAGGTCATCAGTCCCCTAGACTTAGAACTACTTAAACCTAACTAACATAAGGACATCACACACATCCATTCCCGAGGCAGGATTCGAGCCTGCGAGAATAGTAGCATTGCGGTTCCAGGCTGAAGCACCTAGAACCGCTCGACCACAGAGGCCGGCGAACCCGTGTTCGATTCCCAGTACTGCCAAGTATTTTTCCTTGCCGAGAGGACTGTAACGGGGTGCACTCATCGTCGTCGTACAAACTGAGAACTGCTTGGGTGAGAAGTAATGGCTCTAAAGTCATGAAAACCGACAACAGCTGGGAGAGCAGTGTGTTATCTCCACACCCCTCCATACCGCAACAAATGATGCCATTGGCAGAGGATTACACGGCGGTCGGTCAGTTCTGATTGGCCCTTCAGACCGCGGAGCTTTGCTTTACACTGATGAGCCAGATAATTTTGACAATTTACCCAACAGCCGGTAATTCCAGGCGCAAATAACAGTGGCGATACGTCGTGGCATGGAAGCAATGAGGCCTTGGTAGGTATCTGGAGGGAGCTACACACACAAGTCACGTAATTCTCATGAATTCCGGAGTGGGGCCATAAGCCCTGACGCCACGTTCAATCACATCCCAGATGTTTTCGATCGGGTTCAGATCTGCCGAGATGGGGGACCAGCACATTAATTGGAAATCACCACTGTGTTCCTCGAACAACTCCATCACACTCCTGGCCTTGTGACGTGGCGAATTATCTTGTTGAAAAATGCCACTGCCATCGGGAAATACGATCGTCGTGAACGCGTGTACGTGGACTGCAACCAGTCTGCGATACTCCTTGGCCGTCATGGAAGCCTTACACGAGCTCCACTGAACCCATGAATGCCCACGTGAATGTTCCCAAGAGCAAACAAGCCAATTCCTTACATCTCGGTAGAATTCTTCCAATAACTGTCTCGTATCTGGATTTCCTACAACTAACTTCATGTGTCCATTCCCCTTTAGTTCGTTCCACATGATTATTCGTAGTTATTTCACCTTTGTTACTAAACATATAGGGATTTATCCCTAATAGCGAGAAACTGGTCTTTCCGCCCATTTATGCACAAAAAATACATTTATTTACGTTCACGATCAACTGGGAGCCCCTGCAACAATTGTCGATCATCTTCAGTTCTCCATGGATTTCGCTGCAGATTTCTGGTGTTGCAACATTCTTATAGAAACAACATCGTCTGTGAACAGCCTCGCTGACATTACGGGCTTTTCACTGGGTCACTGATAAATGATGTTAACAGTAACAGGTGTCTAATACCTCTTGGGATACTCCTGGCGTTACTTTTGTAAGTGTTGATTGCTTCTCGTTAGTAAGGACATATTAATATCTGACGTCCAGGACGTCCTGAATCCAATCACAAAGCTGGTCCGATACTCGATGGGCTCGTTATTTGTTGAAGGTGTTTCATAATCTTCCACTATAGTGAATTCAACGATATAAGTCTGTAATTACTTGTAAATGTCAGTGTGTCCACCTCGAAACTGGGTACTAGTTGTGCATTTTTCTTATCGCGTTCAGTGCTTCGCTGCTTCAGCTGTCACACTACAGCACTGTACGTAACGCCATGACACAGCATTACTGCTGATATATTTAATTTTAGTCTTGATCAGGAATGCGAGTTTCTTATCTTCTTATTACGTACAATCAATTTTAATATTGTTTACTTGTTGTAAACATAAGAAATGCAATTGTTATCAATGGAATATTCTCTAAAGCAGAAAAAAGCAAATTTCGTAATATCTCCACGGTTAAGAAACAGGCCATATCAGATTCTTTGCATTGTAACGTGTCACTGAAGATGTAAGTGGTCTTGGACGTTGGACGATCTTTGACAGCAGCGAACAAGACATAGTTGCAATTGTCAAGGGGGACGCAAAAGCCTGTGGCTCTGGCGCAGCGAATGTGTGTGCACCAATTTCTTACGGTTGCGAGAAGCCCTGTAATTTCAAAGGGCCACAGTATGTTGGAGACTCTTGATGATGCATCAGGCGGAATAAAAGTAAGAGTTCTGTTTCATCACAGTAGGTGAAAGGAATATTTGCATCTCGAGACGAGATATTATGATTTTAGTTTTTGGCACCCATCTACAGCAACTTGTCTGTGGCGTATAAAATGTAAGATGAATTATTTCAGACATTTAGCTTTCTTTAAGGCTTATCAGAGTTTTGAGTATATTGGACATTACGAATTTTGTGAGAACCTCAATCATAATTTTGTAGTCATTATTAACCCAAGTCATGTTTATATGGAACATGATCCACGTCCTATTACTCCATATTCCGAGCGTCAGATCATGAATGCTAGCTTCGAGTAATATTGAGGGCAATAGTTTTGCCAGGAAACAAAACTAAATATTTACTTGTGTTGTAAATTCATATTCTTGCTGATTAATTAATTCAATAAGTAACGTTTGAACTACAACAATAACGACTAACACCTGAAATTACCGTTGAGAATAATGAATCTAGCAAATAACAGTATATTTTATTACTTATGTAACTATATTAATTATTTTATATGATTTAGGGAATAGATTACCTTATTTTATGTATCGATGTCTTGGCTGTCGTGTTCTAGCGATACCACTGTGTTAACTGTTGCTTTGTAGTGATTAATGTTTAAATGAAGTAGTTTTTAGAATTAATTTTAAATATTTTAGAAAAGTTTGTCTATCAAAATTCATAATAGTAATGAGTATAGTGAGATAAAGCTACATCATTATGGTAGTGTCACGACCTACTATAATCCATCAGGTTTTATTTTGTTTATTATTATGTTAAAGAATTCAAAAATTTTTGATTATGAACTTTGACTTAACGAAATAATTTGTATTCGTCTGATTATGAACATTTAATATTGCGCAAGTAATGACCACATTGTCAGTGGACGTATTACTGATTGTTAGGTGAACTTAGGTTTGATTATAACCAATTGGTTTCAGAAATAAATTGTCTACTTTAGAACAGAAGATCAAATTCTTTCATACATTGATTAAACTGAATGAAATGCATATTTTAATTAATAATAAATTCGACTAACCCTTCTAAATTTACCTTCGTACCCATAATTATATTTATTTGCACTCAATGTTGATCAGGGCAGTGCACTCGGTTGCCACATTTGTGCTTGTTCATGGAATTTCGGTCAGTTTACTTCCGAATCGATGCCTTCCCGACAAATTAGATGCTCTTAATCACGGTCGATTATAGGGTATACCGGATGTTTTGAGAAGGTTACGCAACGACATACACAAATATCTGCTACAAGGGGAGCAGGTCCTTTCGCACATCCTTATAAAAATAGGTATTTCATCAAAGGCATATGACTTTCCTTTGCTCCTTCTAGTGACAAGATAATTATTGTTAACATTCCAGTAACTTGCACCTTCTTGTGGCAACAATTTTGCGTACATCTATAGCTACTTATTCACTGTAGCAGCCCTTCATTTGGCGTTTCATCTGTACACTTAAATTTTAACTCATTCTTTCACTACACTTTTCGTCTGATAATACATCGTCTTATATTTAATTTTTAATATAGCACATAGTCCAGACGCACAGCACAGGTACACCTATTATACGTCAGTGTTTGACATGAATAGACGTATTTTGCTGGAAAAAATTCTTCTCCTACACCAATCTACATCCCATATCGTCCTTGCTTTGGACTTTCTGTATCATAGATAGAATTCTTTCACTATCTCTACTATCTTCTGTTTCCCAGATTTCATTTTTAAGCGTCTGCATTCCACATCTATTCATCGTCTTTGTACTGTACTAAGAAGATCTTTGCTTATCCTTAACGATCACTGTTACTGTACAGCACAAATAGGGGCCATATTTATGTTCAGAAAAGTGTTGTACAGTGCGTGGTGGAGAGGACTTGGTACCGTTCCATTAAGTCTTGAACAAGGGAAATATGACTGCATGTATGCATCTTAATCTCTTCTCCTACTCTTATGACCTTGACCGAGATACACGAGGTTGGTTGCGGAATTATAGCGCAGCCTTTCTCGAATATCGGCACTCCAAGATTAAGTAGCTGGCTTCAGCGAGAACATCGCCACATTTCTTCAAAAGATTTCGCTAAGTCTGTCACACTTTCGTATGGACTGCACCATCCTGATAAGATCCTAGAAGCGAGTCTGAATTATTTCGATGCCTGTTGTCAGGCCTCTTTGTTATGAGCTTCAAAGGCTGTAGCAGTTGTCTAGAGTTGGTATGATGTGCAGTTTCTTTTAAATATTTTCCAATGAATCAAAGACTTCCATTAATTTGACATGTTACAGATTTTACTTGGCGTCCCATTACAATCAGTTCTGCTTCTTGCCCTAGTGTCGCGGTTTAAACGTTTGCGGCTAACCTTGTCATCGGTAATCATCATTTTATTTTATTTCTTATCCCGATTTGAAGAGAGATAGAATTTATTATAGCAAGTGGAAATTTTGTGCAGGTATTTCTTTTGTCCTTCATTGTCTGAAGACAATACTCGATTTTCCACCATTGCCACTGAACAATATCCTGATCCTAGCTGAAAAATAATTTACGTATTTTGAGAACATTAGAAGTCCTGTTACATTTCCTTGGAGTGGCTACAATGTTATTTTCGTTTCTGTTGAGCACTTACTATTGATCAAAACTTTATCGAGCATGTCTGTGAAGATAAATTCTTTAGATTGTAATTTGATAATTAGTCGTCGACGTGGTAAAGCTATGAGATCTCGAATGTGAATAAACCAAGCTGTGTTTCAGGCGAGTGATATTCCGTAGATTCTTCATCTACGTCTACATCTGCGTGTCTCCTCTGCAATTCATAACTAAGTGCCTGGTAGAGTGTTTCATCGAGCCACCTTCAAGCTACAGTAATTCTCTATCGTCCCACTCTCGAACAGCGCGATGGAAACAGGAAAACTTAAATCTTTCGGTGTGAGTTCCGATTCCTCTCATTTTATCACAACGGTCATTTATCATTACGGAGATGGGCATCAATAAACTTTTTTCGCATTCAGAAGCAAAGTGGGATTGAAATTTCGTGAAAAGATGCTGCCGCTCGCCTATGTTTTAAAGATTGTCAACCCCAACACATGCATCCGCGATAATTCTGTAAGATATGCTTTTTTACGATAACGCACATTATAACTTTTGAGCTGAGAATATGATCTAGAGCCTTTTAGCAGACCGATATCGGTGATAATAAAGGTCCGTTGGTCCGTTATTTCACCTTTTTTTTGCAAACTTGTCCGATGTGTGCGGAACCACTCGTTTTGCAAGAGAGTGTCGACAAACATAAACTAAAAAAGCGGTTAATACTGCAGAGTATTTAGTAAAAAAAGGCAAAGTTTTATTTCGCATTATGACACCAAATATAACATACACTTATTCAGAATATTGTATTAAATGTGTCATGATTTTGATTTTTCTCATAGCTCTGAACTTGTAATTAGATGTCTGACAGTTTGAAATACACTCCTGGAAATGGAAAAAAGAACACATTGACACCGGTGTGTCAGACTCACCATACTTGCTCCGGACACTGCGAGAGGGCTGTACAAGCAATGATCACACGCACGGCACAGCGGACACACCAGGAACCGCGGTGTTGGCCTTCGAATGGCGCTAGCTGCGCAGCATTTGTGCACCGCCGCCGTCAGTGTCAGCCAGTTTGCCGTGGCATACGGAGCTCCATCGCAGTCTTTAACACTGGTAGCATGCCGCGACAGCGTGGACGTGAACCGTATGTGCAGTTGACGGACTTTGAGCGAGGGCGTATAGTGGGCATGCTGGAGGCCGGGTGGACGTACCGCCGAATTGCTCAACACGTGGGGCGTGAGGTCTCCACAGTACATCAATGTTGTCGCAGGTGGTCGGCGGAAGGTGCACGTGCCCGTCGACCTTGGACCGGACCGCAGCGACGCACGGATGCACGCCAAGACCGTAGGATCCTACGCAGTGCCGTAGGGGACCGCACTGCCACTTCCCAGTAAATTAGGGACACTGTTGCTCCTGGGGTATCGGCGAGGACCATTCGCAACCGTCTCCATGAAGCTGGGCTACGGTCCCGCACACCGTTAGGCCGTCTTCCGCTCAGGCCCCAACATCGTGCAGCCCGCCTCCAGTGGTATCGCGACAGGCGTGAATGGAGGGACGAATGGAGACGTGTCGTCTTCAGCGATGAGAGTCGCTTCTGCCTTGGTGCCAATGATGGTCGTATGCGTGTTTGGCGCCGTGCAGGTGAGCGCCACAATCAGGACTGCATACGACCGAGGCACACAGGGCCAGCACCCGGCATCATGGTGTGGGGAGCGATCTCCTACACTGGCCGTACACCACTGGTGATCGTCGAGGGGACACTGAATAGTGCACGGTACATCCAAACCGTCATCGAACCCATAGTTCTACCATTCATAGACCGGCAAGGGAACTTGCTGTTCCAGCACGACAATGCACGTCCGCATGTATCCCGTGCCACCCAACGTGCTCTAGAAGGTGTAAGTCAACTACCCTGGCCAGCAAGATCTCCGGATCTGTCCCCCATTGAGCATGTTTGGGACTGGATGAAGCGTCGTCTCACGCGGTCAGCACGTCCAGCACGAACGCTGGTCCAACTGAGGCGCCAGGTGGAAATGGCATGGCAAGCCGTTCCACAGGACTACATCCAGCATCTCTACGATCGTCTCCATGGGAGAATAGCAGCCTGCATTGCTGCGAAAGGTGGATATACACTGTACTAGTGCCGACATTGTGCATGCTCTGTTGCCTGTGTCTATGTGCCTGTGGTTCTGTCAGTGTGATCATGTGATGTATCTGACCCCAGGAATGTGTCAATAAAGTTTCCCCTTCCTGGGACAATGAATTCACGGTGTTCTTATTTCAATTTCCAGGAGTGTAATTGTATTGGTTGGAGGATACTGTGTAAAATGTAAGTGTTGTAACCTTTTTATTCTTTTGCGGTTCTTCTGATCAGATGTGTAAATAAGTGTCTAATCACCTTACTTAACTCAGTTTGAGCCTTATTTTTTTCAGTGAGGATAGTCTGTCATTATTTGCATTTAAATAAAATTAGAAAAATATATCCCACTAAACTGACCTACTTCGTGACGAATGTTTTTCTGTGTGTGGATAAAACAGTCAATAAAACTGGGAAAATAACACAGTTATAGCTGTGTGACATAAAGATACGCGAGGTCAACCCATTTTAGCGGAATTCAACTCCACTTCTTCTGTTTTAGGCTTCATGACACAATGTTGGCCGGCCGGGGTGGCCGAGCGGTTCTAGGCACTTCAGTCTGTGATCGCGCGACCGCCACGGTCGCAGGTTTGAATCCTGCCTCGGGCATGGATGTGTGTGATGTCCTTAGGTTAAGATAGGTTTAAGTAGTTCTAAGTTCTAGGGGACTGATGACCTCAGCAGTTAAGTCCCATAGTGCTCAGAGCCATTTGAACCATTTGAACCAACACAATGTTGTCATGAGCTGAAGGAGGGGATAACTTTACAGGAATTAATACTCCATGTTCTGAATATCTCAGTGTGTATAAGTACCTTATATCAATCGAAATTAAAGGATAGAGGTTATAAAATTCCATATATGTGAAAATTGAATATTGTAGGACATATTTGTTTAAAATTAATTTGCATGTAATGCTAAACGTGTCACAAGGCTGCCCACTTTTACGGCAGTCAGTGCGCTAAGAAAGTCCATTGCAGTTGCGTCCTTTGTTTTAGGGAGTTCTGAAGGTAAAGCAATGTTGATGACACCGTTTTACAAAATATGAAGGGTGGAGAGAAGTCAAGTACGGTAAAATGATTTAATAGTATAGTGAAGCCTGTGCAATGGAGCCTCAACTGGAAGTGGTTGTGTTTAGAACCAATACGTCTTGCGAAAGGAAAGGAACGTTAAAGGCCGAGACAAAAATCCCAGTGTGTAGCCTCGCAGGTTGTAGGAGAGAGTAAGTTTCTTTCAAGCGAATTCGATCCCACGGAGCCTGATACATAATTTATTATGCCCGGCGCTTTTTTTCGTGGACACATTGCGACAGAAGCGTTTTCTTTCCACCTGCCGCAGTGCGGCGCATCGGATATTCATGACATTTGTTTCCGCAAATAGAATCGGCCAGGCCGGTGCGAAGCGTGCAGCAAATTACTCGCCGTGCAGCACCCGGGTCGGCTTAGGACGAGCCACGAAAAAAAAGGGGGGGTGGGGGAGTGAGTAGGACGGTAAGAGGTTCTGCAAAGTGGAAGAAGGATGGGGAGTGGGTGAGGGAGCAAGAGAGGGAAGGGGTGGCCTCCAGTACCGGTGGACGTCTGAGATTTACGGCGGCTGACCAGGGAGCAGAGACCGTGGCGGCGCTGCACAGTGGACCGTGCCGAGAACATTGCCGGGGCTGCACCTGAGGCGTCCTGCAGGCGCGTGTGCTAACTGGTGACCGCTGCTGACGTTGCATATAGGGGACGCCGCTGCATCAGCACTTCTCCAACCACAGGCCTACTGGAATCGGTGGGCCAACCCTGCCCAAGACAGGCACAGGCGGCGCTCCCGTAAAATAACAGGCCGGCGTGGGCTCTGGCGTTTCTGCAAGGGCGTCGCCTGCCCTGCCTTGCTCCTTTAAGACCCTTTTCTATTCGAGGGAGTTTACGGCCTCAATTGACTGCAAGTAGCAGCGCTCCTGTCATATTACCCTTGGACCGAAACTCACTTGGCACAAGTGATCTTTTGTTATTTTCTTAAAAGTGATGCACACACCTGATGGGTCGCTGTTTTTCCTCATGATTCACATACCTGTAGTACATACACTACGTGATCAAATGTATGCAGAGCTCTGTTAGTGGAAATTGATATATGGTGTGTCCACCATTATCCTTTATGATGGTTTGAACTCTGCTGAGGACATGTTCATGAGGTGTCTGAATCTCTTTGGAGGAATGGCAGACCATTAATCCTTTGAGGGCCAAAAATATAGAAGACGTAGTTACATTGCACGTATAGCCTATCTTTGACTGTGAGAGTATCATTTACGCATCTTTGCCATAATTTAATTAACCTTTTCTTCAAAACAAAAGACAAGTATCTGAGTCCTTCAGACTTGTCTCTTTTTCGCCAGCTATCATAAATGTGAGACATCTATGGTGTTACTCTTTAGTTAAACGCTAATAATTACCATAATTTTGGCAGATTTTGAGCTTAATTTCTTTGCATATACCTGTCCTGTATCCATGATTTTTTTCTATATCGCAGTTTATATTTCAGCCTCACTTTTCCACTGTGAAGTGTAGTTTTGGTGATATGATCACTAAGCACCTCTTGTGTTCTGTGAAGGTGTATGATTAATTACTTCATTTCTTTTAGAGCCTGCAGTCTCATTTGGCTTGCTTTCGAAGTCAAGGTTTTTCCTGCTGTCCAGTGCGATGTATTTCTTCGTACTGTACCGAAATTGTACACCACTGGACATCACCCAACTTATGGCTATCCAACAGCGAATTCTACCCCTTTCTCCTCAACAAAACATCAAAAGAAACGATAATACTCTATGAATCAGCTGCAGTGGGGAATTTTATACCGTCAGATCTTACTTTAAAAATATTCCAAGTGATTTCCTTTTCCACTGCAGCTCTCGTAATACTTCAGCTGGTGAGAAATTTGACAATATACCTTGACAATCTATTGTAAAAAATTACCGAATGAATCGCAGATGCTGGGGTCTGGAGCAAACTTACGTTGTGACTCATTTCAAATTTGTTCGACTTGATTCAGGTCAGGCCAGTCCATTTCGAGAATATTGTTGTCCACACACCATGGCCTTGCTCATACTGCTTTGCGAATCAGTATATTGCTATGCTGATACAATCATCATCTCGGAACTGTTCCTCTACTATGCACAGTACACAGTGCTCTAAAATGCGTGCAAAGACTTGCACAGTTAGTGTTTTCTTAAGCCTAATAAGGGACTACACCGTAACACCCCCACGCAGTAGTACAGTCTCCTCTGTACGTCACTGTTGGCGTTATACTTGATGTAAGGGAACGTTCCCATTTACACACGGTATAGCGAGATTCATCACTCCAAATCACACTTTTCGCACCACCTCAAGCAAAGCTTAGCGTTCACTACAGCAATGTGTGGCTTACGAGGAGCCTGCTCGATCATTGTATCACACGCTTTTTAGCTCACTACACATATTCGCAGTGTTTCCTGGTCTTCTTGTAGTACTACGAAACTCTTGAATGATTCCAGCCAACACCCTTGCCTCTATGAATACACACGTTGCCGCTGCGAGATCACGGAAGTAAAGCAACGGCCGGCGTGGCTGGTACTTGGATGGGTAAGTGCTGTCGGCAATTTTCCCTTTGCATTTCCTGCGAAGTGGAGGAGTGGTAGCCTAATGGCTTAACGTTCCTGATCACCGGAATTTGCGCCATCTGTGGATGAGAACTTCTACATTTATTTATTATTTTTATTTACACGTCAAGTTCCGTAGGACCAAATTGAGGAGCAAATCTCCGAGGTCGTGGAACGGGTCAGCGCATGAAATTACAACATAAAAGTAATAACAGATAAAAATAAATGTTTATGCACCCGAAAATAGTCAGTCCATAAGTTTAAGTAAACGCACTCAGCAATACGATAAGAATCAACTTAATTTTTCAGGGAACTCCTCGACAGAATAGAAGCAATGACCCAGGAGGAAACTCTTCAGTTGCGATTTGAAAGCGCGTGGATTACTGCTAAGATTTTTAAATTCGAGTGGTAGCTTATTGGAAATGGATGGAGCAGTATACTTCACACTTACATCTACATCTACATACATACACCGCAAACCACCATACGGTGCATGGTTGAGGGTATCCGGTATCACAACAAGTCCACTGTTCCAGTCTCGGACAGAGTGAGCGACAACGATTGTCCATATGCCTCGTTACGAAATCGTTCACGCAGGAGAATCGTACAAACGTACAGTTGTTTGACTATGGGACAAACCACCGTCTGGACGACATATTAATAAGCATCCCTGCCGCAGAGAAACAACTGAAAGAGTTGAAAACAAATAAATCAGCAGGTCCGGATGGAATTTCAGTTCGATTTTACAAAGAGTACTCTACTGCATCAGCCCCTTACTTAGCCTGCATTTATCGTGACTCTCTCGCCCAGCACAAAGTCGCAAGCAACTGTAAGAAAGCTGGTATATTGTCTCCGTGGTCCCTACGCGAAATGTATGTCGGCGGCAGTGGGATGATTCTGCAGTCAGCTTCAATTACCGGTTCTCTAAACTTTCTCAACAGTGTCCTGAGAACGTATTCCGTGTGGTCATATTCGTTAACAGCATGCAATGGGGCACTGTGTCAAATGCTTTCCGGGAATCTAGAAATATGGAATCTGCCTGTTGCCCTCCATCCATTGTTGGCAGTATATTATGTGCGGGCGATGCTTTCTAAAATCATGCTGATTCTTGGACATAAGTTTCTCAGTCTCAAGATAGTTTATTATATTCTGAGATTGTGTTCAAGGATTCTGCAGCATACCGAAGTTAGGGATATTGGCCTGTTCTTTTACCCTTCTTATATACTGGAGTCGCCGGCACTTTCTTCCAGTTGCTTGCGACTTTGTGCTGGGCGAGAGATTCACGATAAATGTAGGCTAGGTAAGGGGCTGATGCAGTAGAGTACCCTTTGTAAAATTGAACTGAGATTCCATCCGGACCTGCTGATTTATTTGCTTTCAAATCTTTGAGTTGTTTCTCTATGCCAGGGATGCTTATTAATATGTCGTCCACTCCGGGCTCAGTCCCATAGTCAAACGTTTGTACGATTCTCCTGCGTGAACGATTTCGTAACGATTTAAAAGCACGGCCTTCGTTTCGCTATCTTCTACTGCCAAACCACACTGGCCAACGAGTGCTGGACGGAAGCCTTAGACCCGCTGAGCGATTTTGCATAGGACTAGAATTTTTTTCAGGTTCTCCGCCACATTTTAATTTTAATAATGAACAGCCTCAGTTGCACCGCTTACCTAGAATTTACCTACGTTTCAGTCGGGATAACCCAACCTTCTTCTGACGATAATTTATGGATTTGTAGCTTTAGCTTGACGATGTCCACTATGGACAAACGATAGATACTGTTATTCTGAAGAAGGTTGGGTTATCCCGACTGAAACGTCGGTAAATTGTAGGTAAACGGTGCAACTCAGGCTGTTCGTTATTAAAATTAAAATTAGTACTGTCGACTGTAAAGGCCACCCGTCAGTCAGTGGACCTCCAGTTGCTGTATTGGCGCGCAAATTCCAACCTTCGTCGCCGACAAACAGCAGTTCAAAATGGTTCAAATGGCTCTGAGCACTATGGGACTTAACATCTATGGTCATCAGTCCCCTAGAACTTAGAACTACTTAAACCTAACTAACCTAAGGACATCACACAACACCAGTCAGACGAACAGCAGTAAGCTTGGGTGTGTGAACCAGGGATCTGCTGCAGAGGCCTATACGCAGCAACGTTCGCTGAATGCCCGTTAAGAAGACACTGTTGCTACCCTCTTTGTGAATCTGGGTGGTCAGGTGTTCAACAGCTGCACGTCTATTCGCCCGTACACGTCTCTGCAGCTGTTGTTCACAACTGCCATCTATGGCCCCTGGTGCACCACAGTTGCATCGTCGCCGATTTTGGGTAGTGCCATTTTGCCATACACCATATACACTACTGGCCATTAAAATTGCTACACCAAGAAGAAATACAGATGATAAACAGGTATTCATTGGACAAATATATTATACTAGAGCTGACATGTGATTACATTTTCACGCAATTTGGGTGCATAGATCCTGAGAAATCAGTACCCAGAACAACCACCTCAGGCCGTAATAACGGCCTTGATGTGCCTGGGAATTGAGGCAAACAGAGCTTGGATAGCGTGTACAGGTACAGCTGCTCATGCAGCTTCAACACGATACCACAGTTCATCAAGAGTAGTGACTGGCATATTGTGACGAGCCAGTTGCTCGGCCACCATTGACCAGACGTTTCAATTGGTGAGAGATCTGGAGAATGTGCTGGCCAGGGCGGCAGTCGAACATTTTCTGTATCCAGAAAGGCCTGTACAGGACCTGCAACATGCGGTTGTGCATAATCCTGCTGAAATGTAGGGTTCCGAAGGGATCGAATGAATGGTAGAGACACGGATAAAACACATCTGAAACGTAACGTCCACTTTTCAAAGTGCCGTCAATGCGAACAAGAGGTGAACGAGACTTGTAAACAATGGCACCATCACGCCGGGTGATACGCCAGTATGACGATGACGAATACACGCTTCCAAAGTGCGTTCACCGCGATGTCGTCAAACACGGATGCGACCATCATGATGCTGTAAACAGAACCTCGATTCATCCGAAAAAATGACGTTTTGTCATTCGTGCACTCAGGTGCTCCTGTCTGTGATGCAGTGTCAAGGGTAACCGCAGCTATGGTCTCCGAGCTGGTAGTCCATGGTGCTGCAAACGTCGTTGAACTGTTCGTGCAGATGGTTGTTGTCTTGCAAACGTCCCCATCTGTTGACTCAGGGATCGAGACGTGGCTGCACGATCCATTATAGCCATGCGGATAAGATGCCTGTCATCTCGACTGCTAGTGATACGAGGCCGTTGGGATCCAGCACGGCGTTCCGTATTACTCTCCTGAACCCACCGATTCCATATTCTGCTAACAGTCATTGGATCTCGACCATCGCCGGCAGCAATGTCGCGATACGATAAACCGCAATCGCGATAGGCTACAATCCGACCTTTATCAAAGTCGGAAACGTGATGGTACGCATTTCTCCTCCTTACACGAGGCATGGCAACAACGTTTCACCAGGCAACGCCGGCCAACTGTTGTTTTTGTATGAGAAATCGGTTGGAAACTTATGTCAGCACGCTGTAGGTGTCGCCACTGGCGCCAACCTCGTGTGGATGCTCTGAAAAGCTAATCATTTGCATATCACAGCATCTTCTTCCTGTCGGTTAAATTTCGCGTCTCTAGCACGTCAGCTTCGTAATGTAGCAATTTTAATGGCCAGTAGTGTACTGTAACCACATAACACTCATTGAGCTTGGAAAGGTAGCCGTTTCGGAAATGCTTCCACCCTTGGTCCGAAAACCAATGGTCATGCCCTCTTGAATGTCAGATACATGGCTCCGTTTCCGCATTACAACGACTGCACTGTTTCCAGTGTCCCCCCCTACCCCCAACCTTCCGACACGCTCGTTATATCCTCAACTTCTAGTGCTGCCACCTGCCATCTGTGAGTGGTTATTTCACGCTGACTTCGAAAATAGGCGGTGGTCACCTTAATGTGACTAGATAGTATGTAACACCACACCACGAGCGCTTCTATTCTTTCCTTTCCAGGTTTTCCCCATAGTTTCGCAAAATGGTGTGCTTCACACGAAGACTCTCGGTAATGTACGGCTTGTGTTATATACCAGCAGACTTCGTTTGTCGATGAATTCTGTCTTTGCCTTTGCTTGATTCTTGTTCAGCCAGTCATGCACAGTTTTGTTTCGAAGATCACAGTTTTCGTTCACTTCATCTTCAACGTGTTTTCCAGTTGTAATGTAATTTTTTTACGCTCCTCAGTAATTCAGTCTCTCTTTGATTTATTGAGGAATCTATATTCTGTGATTAATAGTTTGTTATTTCTGCTCAATAGGTTCCAGAATTATTAGCTGCGTGGCGTGGACTGGGCGGGAAAACATAAAAAAGCTTCGGTCTCAAAGTGTGCAGGTCGAACACAGAAAGAACGTAGATCCAGGAACATCGGTATAACAGTTGTAAATTGTCGTAGCTGTGTTCTGAAAGTACCACCCGCTAATAGAAATCACTGACGCTATAATCCTTTTAGGCACTGAATGCTGCCTAAAGCTGGAATTAAGTTCGGCCGAAACTTTTGCGAAGGACTTGACAGTGTTTAGGAAGAACAGGTTAAATACACTTGGCGGTGGCGTGTTTGTTGCTATTAGAAGTAGTTTATCTTGTCGCGTAATTGATGTGGATAGTTCCTGTGGGTTAGTATGGGCAGAGGTCGCTCCTGGCAACCGGAATAAAATAATTATTTGATCCCTTTATCGACCTCACAGCTCAGACGATACAACCGCTGAAACGTTCAAAGAAAACTTGAATTTTATTTCAAACACGTACCCGGCTCATACAATTACAGTTAGTGGTGACATATTTACCCTCGTTATGCTGGCGAAAATACATGTTTAATTCAGGAGGTATTCATAAAACATCATCCGACACGGTCCTAAACGCATTCTCTGAAAATTATTTCGAGCAGTTAGTTCATAAGCCAACATGAATAGTAAACGGTTGTCAAAACACACTTGACCTTTTAGCAACAAATAATCCTGAGTTAATAACGAGCATCAAAACGGATACAGTTTTAAGTGAACACAGAGTTGTCGTAACGAGACTGAATATTGAGGCCCCCAAATCGTCCAAAAATAAACGAAAAATATACCTATTCAAAAAGCAGATAAAAATTCACTTGACGCCTTCCTAGGACAATATCTACTCCATCCAAATTAACAATGTAAGTGTAGACCAGATGCGGCTTGAATTAAAAAAATACTGTCTTCAGCAATTGACAGATTTATACCAAATAAATTAATAAACGACGTACACAAAAAGGGTCAGAACGTTGTTGCAGAAACAACGAAAAATTCACCACAAATTGAAACGAATGCAAAATCTTCAAGACTGGTGATCTTTTACAGAAGCTCGAAATTCAGTGCGTACTTTAATGCGAGATGCTTGTAATAGTTTCCACAACGAAACTTTGTCTGGACACCTGGCAGAAAATCCTAAGATATTCTGGTCGTATTGAAGTATGCTAGCGGCACCTTCTCTGCGCGGCAGCAGAGTTGCTAAACAAAGCCTTCTGAAATTCCTTCACCAAAGAAGATGAAGTAAATGTTCCAGAATTCGAATCAGGAACAGCTGCCAAATGAGTAACTTAGAAGTAGATATCCTCGGAGTAGTGCAACAACTTAAATCGCTTAATAAAAGAAAGTCTTCCGGTCCAGACTGCATACCAACTACATTCCTTTCAGAGTATTCTGATGCAATAGCCCGATACTTAACAATTATACACAACTGCTCTCTCGAAGAAAGACCCGTACCCAAAGATTGGACTGTTGGACAGGTCACACCAATAGTAAATAGATGTGGTAGAAGTAATCCACTAAATTACAGACCCGTGTCACTAACGTTGATATGCAACAGGGATCTGGAATATATATTGTGTTCGAATATTATGAATTACCTCCAAGAGAACGGTCTATTGACTCACAGTCAACACGGATGTTTCTTGTGAAACATAACATGCTCTTTACACACACCAAGTGTTGAGTGCTATTGACAAGAGATTTCAAACTGATTCCTTATTTCTAGATTTCCAGAAGTTTTTTGACATTGTACGTCAAAAGTGGCTTGTAGTGAAACTGCGTGAGTATGGAATATCGTCTCAGTTATGCGACTGGATTCATAATTTCCTGTCAAAGAGATCACAGTTCTTCATAACTGACGAGGAGTCGTCGAGTATAACAAAAGTGGTTTCTAATGTTCCCCAGGGTAGTGTACCTGCCATTCCTTGTCTATATAAACGATTTAGGAGATAGCCTGAGCTTCCGTCTTAGGATGTCTGCAAACGATGCTGTCGTTTCCGTCTAGTAAAGTCATCAGAAGATCTAGACAAACTGCAAAGCAATTTAGAAAAGATATCTGTAAGGAGCTAAAATTGGCAGTTGACCCTAAATAATGAAAAGTTTGAGGTCATCCGCATGAGTGCTAAAAGGAATCCGTTAAATTTCGGTTACACGATAAATCAGTCAAATCTAAAGGCCGCAAATTCAACTTCACCTAGGAATTACAATTACAAACAACTCGAATTGGAAAGAACACACAGAAAATGTTGTGGGGAAGGCAAACAAAGACTGCGTTTTATTGGCAGAAAACTTAGAAAATGTAACGTATCTACTAAAGACTGCCCACATTACGCTTGTCCTTCCTCTTTTGGATTGCTGCTGAGCGGTCTGGGATCCCTACCAGATAGGACCAAAGGAGTACATCGAGAAAGTTCGAAGAAGAGCAGCACGTATTGTATTATCTCAAAATAGGTGATAGAGTGTCACTGACATGATACAGGATGTGGGATGGACATCATTAAAATAAAGGTGTTGTAGCCGGCCGCTGTGGCCGAGCGGTTCTAGGCGCTTCAGTCTGAAACCGCGCTGCTGCTACGGTCGCAGGTTCGAATCCTGCCTCGGGCATGGATGTGTGTGATGTCCTTAGGTTAGTTATGTTTAAGTAGTTCTAAGTCTAGGGGACTGATGACCTCAGATGTTAAGTTCCGTAGTGCTCAGTGCCATTTGAACCATTTGAAAGGTGTTTTTTGCTATGGCGGCGTCTTGTCACGAAATTTCAACCACTAACTTTCTCCTCCGAATGCGAAAATGTTTTGTTGACGCCGACCTACGTAGGGAGAAGTGATCATCATAACAAAATAAGGAAAATCAAAGCTCGCACGGAAAGATATAGGTGTTTGTTGTTTCCGCGCGCTGTTCGATACTGGAATAATTGTGAAGGCACTTGAGTGTGATCTGCAAAGTATCCACGTAGATGTAGATATACCCGCTTTCACAGAGAGTAACTGTTTCATCACCCATTTATCGCTGATATTTCACCCTAACTACATTGTATTATCCATATTCATGTTGAACAACTGAGAAAGTCTGCAGCCATGTCTTTTTAGTCCGAGCCCCTTTCTCTTGGTCACTCCCATCTGGCCAGAGACGGCCCAATTCGGAACGACCGGCCGCTGTGTCACCATCACTTAATGCCATCATTTGGGTACCGCCTGAATGGGCGTGGCGCAAGCACACCGTTCGCTCAGGTGTTGTCCTTTTAGCAGACCTGATGGTGTTGCTTCCATTTCAAGTCGATCGTCGACGAGGCTGACTAGGCCCTGTTTCAGTCCTACAACCAAGGAAAAATCCCTGGTGGTAGCGGGGATTGAGCTCTGGTCCTTCGCGTGGCTGCAGTGTACGCCGACCACACAGCTACGAAGGTGGACTCTATTTTGTCTTCCGTTATTATGGCACTCTTTGATTCTTCTTCGTGTTATATGAAGGGCTTATTTCAATAGTGGTACAAGTCCATTACCTCCACTTTTCTATCTATAATCCTTCTGAAATTAATGTGGCAAACAAACAGAAAGAAAGGTTCATCTCTAGCAAGAAGCCATATGCCTGAATATTTCTTGTATCGCAACTGCAGATTTTTTAGCGCTCATTTAACTTTAGGACTCTGTATCTCAATATGAACAAAAATGGACTTGTACCACTATTGAAATAAGCCCTTCATATGTTGCTTGTCTTTCCCGAGAGATACCTGCCAAACGTACGCGAAATTTTTTGATCAGCCAGATGAAATAACTCGGTAGATGAAACTAGATTTGCACAAATGAAGTCTTTAAATGTGACAATCATCTGCACCAGAAACTGACATTGTAACATAGAAAATTTGTAACTGAACATGACCTTCGAATCTGTTCACCCTAGCCACCTGATCTGACATCTTCTCTGTTGCACATTTGAAAAAAAAAAAAAAAAAAAGAAATGGAGGCTATATAAAATTTTGAGGCTAATGAAGAGGCCATAGGAGGTTAAACGGATGTTTTTAGACTTGCCACAACCGCATCTCGTGAATGGAACCTCCTCACTGGATAAATGTTTGACAAATCGCTTTGACCTAAAAGAGGAGAACGCAAAGAAACAAGCGTGTTTCTGATGAAAAAGTATTTTGATGTCTGCTCGCGAACTTTCAAAATATAGCGTCGGTAAAGAGTGGACAATAGAAAGTATGTGACAAAATTAAAGAATTTTGTAGCTTAAATGAAGCACATTTTTAACGCGCATTGGGAGTTTGAAAACAATGTCAAATAAAAACGTCAGCTTGCGGCACTACACGCCCGCGAGGAATAATGAATGGCGCGGGTGGCAGTCGTTCAATACGCAGCTAACTCGGCGCATGGCCAATTGATGATAAAAAATTGTGCCGGACGTTAATCCGACTGGGTGATATATGGGCGGAGGTTCTGCCCGCGATCGCAGAGAACTGGACTGGGAGTGGGCTGTTCTCCTGAGAGGGTGACCATCTGCGGCTCTCCTCAGCTGGCCCGCCTGTCCATTATTCATCAGCTAGGCGGCCGCCGTGGGAACACCTCGTCTGGCAGCAGATGGACCGCGCACTGCGATGGACAGCTGCTGCAGGCCCACTCAGTGCTGCGGGGGCGGTACTGCTGCTGAGGAGGGTGCAAAATGGCTCAGAGGACTATGGGACTTAACATCTGTGGTCATCAGTCCCCTAGAACTTAGAGCTACTTAAACCTAACTAACCGAAGGACATCACATACATACACGCCCGAGGCAGCATTCGAACAAAGAATTCGAATAAAGAATAAAACAGACTCAATATCCATGCATGTAGAGTATAATAGTGACTAAAGTCAGATATCTGTCAACTGTTCGACATTTCTACCGGCAGTTTCTGCTACGTAACGTTACGTAAAGACCACAAGTTGTAATCAGCCGTGTAGTCAACTCGGCAGTTTCAGCCCACGTAACGTTATGCAAAGACCACCAGTTGTAAGCAGTCGTGTAGTCAACCGGCAGCTTCGGCTATGTAACGTTACGCAAAGACCACCAGTTGTTAGCAGCCGTGTAGTCAACCGGCAGTTTCTGCTACGTAACATTACGCAAAGACCACCAGTTGTAAGCAGTCGTGTAGTCAACCGGCAGCTTCTGCTATGTAACGTTACGCAAAGACCACCAGTTGTTAGCAGCCGTGTAGTCAACCGGCAGTTTCTGCTACGTAACATTACGCAAAGACCACCAGTTGTAAGCAGCTGTGCAGTCAACGCGGCAGTGTCAGCCCACGTAACGTTACGCAAAGACCACCAGTTGTAAGCAGCCGTGTAGTCAACCAGCAGTTTCTGCTACGTAACGTTACGCAAAGACCACCAGTTGTAAGCAGCCGTGTAGTCAACCGGCAGTTTCTGCTATGTAAAGTTATGCAAAGACCACCAGTTGTAAGCAGCCGTGTAGTCAACCGGCAGTTTCTGCTACGTAACGTTACGCAAAGACCAGCAGTTGTAAGCAGCCCTGTAGTCAACCGGCAGTTTCTGCTACATAACGTTATGCAAAGACCACCAGTTGTAAGCAGCCGTGTAGTCAACCGGCAGTTTCTGCTATGTAAAGTTATGCAAAGACCACCAGTTGTAAGCAGCCGTGTAGTCAACCGGCAGTTTCTGCTACGTAACGTTACGCAAAGACCACCAGTTGTAAGCAGCCGTGTAGTCAACCGGCAGTTTCTGCTACATAACGTTATGCAAAGACCAGCAGTTGTAAGCAGCCGTGTAGTCAACCGGCAGTTTCTGCTATGTAAAGTTATGCAAAGACCACCAGTTGTAAGCAGCCGTGTAGTCAACCGGCAGTTTCTGCTACGTAACGTTACGCAAAGACCAGCAGTTGTAAGCAGCCCTGTAGTCAACCGGCAGTTTCTGCTACATAACGTTATGCAAAGACCACCAGTTGTAAGCAGCCGTGTAGTCAACCGGCAGTTTCTGCTATGTAAAGTTATGCAAAGACCACCAGTTGTAAGCAGCCGTGTAGTCAACCGGCAGTTTCTGCTACGTAACGTTACGCAAAGACCAGCAGTTGTAAGCAGCCCTGTAGTCAACCGGCAGTTTCTGCTACATAACGTTATGCAAAGACCACCAGTTGTAAGCAGCCGTGTAGTCAACCGGCAGTTTCTGCTATGTAAAGTTATGCAAAGACCACCAGTTGTAAGCAGCCGTGTAGTCAACCGGCAGTTTCTGCTACGTAACGTTACGCAAAGACCAGCAGTTGTAAGCAGCCCTGTAGTCAACCGGCAGTTTCTGCTACATAACGTTATGCAAAGACCACCAGTTGTAAGCAGCCGTGTAGTCAACCGGCAGTTTCTGCTATGTAAAGTTATGCAAAGACCACCAGTTGTAAGCAGCCGTGTAGTCAACCGGCAGTTTCTGCTACGTAACGTTACGCAAAGACCACCAGTTGTAAGCAGCCGTGTAGTCAACCGGCAGTTTCTGCTACATAACGTTATGCAAAGACCAGCAGTTGTAAGCAGCCGTGTAGTCAACCGGCAGTTTCTGCTATGTAAAGTTATGCAAAGACCACCAGTTGTAAGCAGCCCTGTAGTCAACCGGCAGTTTCTGCTACATAACGTTATGCAAAGACCACCAGTTGTAAGCAGCCGTGTAGTCAACCGGCAGTTTCTGCTACATAACGTTATGCAAAGACCACCAGTTGTAAGCAGCCGTGTAGTCAACCGGCAGTTTCTGCTATGTAAAGATATGCAAAGACCACCAGTTGTAAGCAGCCGTGTAGTCAACCGGCAGTTTCTGCTACGTAACGTTACGCAAAGACCAGCAGTTGTAAGCAGCCCTGTAGTCAACCGGCAGTTTCTGCTACATAACGTTATGCAAAGACCACCAGTTGTAAGCAGCCGTGTAGTCAACCGGCAGTTTCTGCTATGTAAAGTTATGCAAAGACCACCAGTTGTAAGCAGCCGTGTAGTCAACCGGCAGTTTCTGCTACGTAACGTTACGCAAAGACCAGCAGTTGTAAGCAGCCCTGTAGTCAACCGGCAGTTTCTGCTACATAACGTTATGCAAAGACCACCAGTTGTAAGCAGCCGTGTAGTCAACCGGCAGTTTCTGCTACGTAAAGTTATGCGAAGACCACCAGTTGTAAGCAGCCGTGTAGTCAACCGGCAGTTTCTGCTACGTAACGTTGCGCAAAGACCAGCAGTTGTAAGCAGCCCTGTAGTCAACCGGCAGTTTCTGCTACATAACGTTATGCAAAGACCACCAGTTGTAAGCAGCCGTGTAGTCAACCGGCAGTTTCTGCTATGTAAAGTTATGCAAAGACCACCAGTTGTAAGCAGCCGTGTAGTCAACCGGCAGTTTCTGCTACGTAACGTTACGCAAAGACCAGCAGTTGTAAGCAGCCCTGTAGTCAACCGGCAGTTTCTGCTACATAACGTTATGCAAAGACCACCAGTTGTAAGCAGCCGTGTAGTCAACCGGCAGTTTCTGCTATGTAAAGTTATGCAAAGACCACCAGTTGTAAGCAGCCGTGTAGTCAACCGGCAGTTTCTCCTACGTAACGTTACGCAAAGACCAGCAGTTGTAAGCAGCCCTGTAGTCAACCGGCAGTTTCTGCTACATAACGTTATGCAAAGACCACCAGTTGTAAGCAGCCGTGTAGTCAACCGGCAGTTTCTGCTATGTAAAGTTATGCAAAGACCACCAGTTGTAAGCAGCCGTGTAGTCAACCGGCAGTTTCTGCTACGTAACGTTACGCAAAGACCACCAGTTGTAAGCAGCCGTGTAGTCAACCGGCAGTTTCTGCTACATAACGTTATGCAAAGACCAGCAGTTGTAAGCAGCCGTGTAGTCAACCGGCAGTTTCTGCTATGTAAAGTTATGCAAAGACCACCAGTTGTAAGCAGCCGTGTAGTCAACCGGCAGTTTCTGCTACGTAACGTTACGCAAAGACCAGCAGTTGTAAGCAGCCCTGTAGTCAACCGGCAGTTTCTGCTACATAACGTTATGCAAAGACCACCAGTTGTAAGCAGCCGTGTAGTCAACCGGCAGTTTCTGCTATGTAAAGTTATGCAAAGACCACCAGTTGTAAGCAGCCGTGTAGTCAACCGGCAGTTTCTGCTACGTAACGTTACGCAAAGACCACCAGTTGTAAGCAGCCGTGTAGTCAACCGGCAGTTTCTGCTACGTAACGTTACGTAAAGACCACCAGTTGTAAGCAGTAGTGCAGTCAATGCGGCAGTTTCAGCCCACGTAACGTTACGCAAAGACCACCAGTTGTAAGCAGCCGTGTAGTCAACCGGCAGTTTCTGCTACGTAACGTTACGCAAAGACCACCAGTTGTAAGCAGCCGTGTAGTCAACCGGCAGTTTCTGCTACATAACGTTATGCAAAGACCAGCAGTTGTAAGCAGCCCTGTAGTCAACCGGCAGTTTCTGCTACATAACGTTATGCAAAGACCACCAGTTGTAAGCAGCCGTGTAGTCAACCGGCAGTTTCTGCTATGTAAAGTTATGCAAAGACCACCAGTTGTAAGCAGCCGTGTAGTCAACCGGCAGTTTCTGCTACGTAACGTTACGCAAAGACCACCAGTTGTAAGCAGCCGTGTAGTCAACCGGCAGTTTCTGCTACATAACGTTATGCAAAGACCAGCAGTTGTAAGCAGCCCTGTAGTCAACCGGCAGTTTCTGCTACATAACGTTATGCAAAGACCACCAGTTGTAAGCAGCCGTGTAGTCAACCGGCAGTTTCTGCTATGTAAAGTTATGCAAAGACCACCAGTTGTAAGCAGCCGTGTAGTCAACCGGCAGTTTCTGCTACGTAACGTTACGCAAAGACCACCAGTTGTAAGCAGCCGTGTAGTCAACCGGCAGTTTCTGCTACATAACGTTATGCAAAGACCAGCAGTTGTAAGCAGCCCTGTAGTCAACCGGCAGTTTCTGCTACATAACGTTATGCAAAGACCACCAGTTGTAAGCAGCCGTGTAGTCAACCGGCAGTTTCTGCTATGTAAAGTTATGCAAAGACCACCAGTTGTAAGCAGCCGTGTAGTCAACCGGCAGTTTCTGCTACGTAACGTTACGCAAAGACCACCAGTTGTAAGCAGCCGTGTAGTCAACCGGCAGTTTCTGCTACGTAACGTTACGTAAAGACCACCAGTTGTAAGCAGTAGTGCAGTCAATGCGGCAGTTTCAGCCCACGTAACGTTACGCAAAGACCACCAGTTGTAAGCAGCCGTGTAGTCAACCGGCAGTTTCTGCTACGTAACGTTACGCAAAGACCACCAGTTGTAAGCAGCCGTGTAGTCAACCGGCAGTTTCTGCTACGTAACGTTACGTAAAGACCACCAGTTGTAAGCAGTAGTGCAGTCAATGCGGCAGTTTCAGCCCACGTAACGTTACGCAAAGACCACCAGTTGTAAGCAGCCGTGTAGTCAACAGGCAGTTTCTGCTACGTAACGTTACGCAAAGACCACCAGTTGTAAGCAGCCGTGTAGTCAACCGGCAGTTTCTGCTACGTAACGTTACGTAAAGACCACCAGTTGTAAGCAGTAGTGCAGTCAATGCGGCAGTTTCAGCCCACGTAACGTTACGCAAAGACCACCAGTTGTAAGCAGCCGTGTAGTCAACCGGCAGTTTCTGCTACGTAACGTTACGCAAAGACCACCAGTTGTAAGCAGCCGTGTAGTCAACCGGCAGTTTCTGCTACATAACGTTATGCAAAGACCAGCAGTTGTAAGCAGCCGTGTAGTCAACCGGCAGTTTCTGCTATGTAAAGTTATGCAAAGACCACCAGTTGTAAGCAGCCGTGTAGTCAACCGGCAGTTTCTGCTACGTAACGTTACGCAAAGACCAGCAGTTGTAAGCAGCCCTGTAGTCAACCGGCAGTTTCTGCTACATAACGTTATGCAAAGACCACCAGTTGTAAGCAGCCGTGTAGTCAACCGGCAGTTTCTGCTATGTAAAGTTATGCAAAGACCACCAGTTGTAAGCAGCCGTGTAGTCAACCGGCAGTTTCTGCTACGTAACGTTACGCAAAGACCACCAGTTGTAAGCAGCCGTGTAGTCAACCGGCAGTTTCTGCTACGTAACGTTACGTAAAGACCACCAGTTGTAAGCAGTAGTGCAGTCAATGCGGCAGTTTCAGCCCACGTAACGTTACGCAAAGACCACCAGTTGTAAGCAGCCGTGTAGTCAACCGGCAGTTTCTGCTACGTAACGTTACGCAAAGACCACCAGTTGTAAGCAGCCGTGTAGTCAACCGGCAGTTTCTGCTACATAACGTTATGCAAAGACCAGCAGTTGTAAGCAGCCCTGTAGTCAACCGGCAGTTTCTGCTACATAACGTTATGCAAAGACCACCAGTTGTAAGCAGCCGTGTAGTCAACCGGCAGTTTCTGCTATGTAAAGTTATGCAAAGACCACCAGTTGTAAGCAGCCGTGTAGTCAACCGGCAGTTTCTGCTACGTAACGTTACGCAAAGACCACCAGTTGTAAGCAGCCGTGTAGTCAACCGGCAGTTTCTGCTACATAACGTTATGCAAAGACCAGCAGTTGTAAGCAGCCCTGTAGTCAACCGGCAGTTTCTGCTACATAACGTTATGCAAAGACCACCAGTTGTAAGCAGCCGTGTAGTCAACCGGCAGTTTCTGCTATGTAAAGTTATGCAAAGACCACCAGTTGTAAGCAGCCGTGTAGTCAACCGGCAGTTTCTGCTACGTAACGTTACGCAAAGACCACCAGTTGTAAGCAGCCGTGTAGTCAACCGGCAGTTTCTGCTACATAACGTTATGCAAAGACCAGCAGTTGTAAGCAGCCCTGTAGTCAACCGGCAGTTTCTGCTACATAACGTTATGCAAAGACCACCAGTTGTAAGCAGCCGTGTAGTCAACCGGCAGTTTCTGCTATGTAAAGTTATGCAAAGACCACCAGTTGTAAGCAGCCGTGTAGTCAACCGGCAGTTTCTGCTACGTAACGTTACGCAAAGACCACCAGTTGTAAGCAGCCGTGTAGTCAACCGGCAGTTTCTGCTACGTAACGTTACGTAAAGACCACCAGTTGTAAGCAGTAGTGCAGTCAATGCGGCAGTTTCAGCCCACGTAACGTTACGCAAAGACCACCAGTTGTAAGCAGCCGTGTAGTCAACCGGCAGTTTCTGCTACGTAACGTTACGCAAAGACCACCAGTTGTAAGCAGCCGTGTAGTCAACCGGCAGTTTCTGCTACGTAACGTTACGTAAAGACCACCAGTTGTAAGCAGTAGTGCAGTCAATGCGGCAGTTTCAGCCCACGTAACGTTACGCAAAGACCACCAGTTGTAAGCAGCCGTGTAGTCAACCGGCAGTTTCTGCTACGTAACGTTACGCAAAGACCACCAGTTGTAAGCAGCCCTGTAGTCAACCGGCAGTTTCTGCTACATAACGTTATGCAAAGACCACCAGTTGTAAGCAGCCGTGTAGTCAACCGGCAGTTTCTGCTATGTAAAGTTATGCAAAGACCACCAGTTGTAAGCAGCCGTGTAGTCAACCGGCAGTTTCTGCTACGTAACGTTACGCAAAGACCACCAGTTGTAAGCAGCCGTGTAGTCAACCGGCAGTTTCTGCTACGTAACGTTACGTAAAGACCACCAGTTGTAAGCAGTAGTGCAGTCAATGCGGCAGTTTCAGCCCACGTAACGTTACGCAAAGACCACCAGTTGTAAGCAGCCGTGTAGTCAACCGGCAGTTTCTGCTACGTAACGTTACGCAAAGACCACCAGTTGTAAGCAGCCGTGTAGTCAACCGGCAGTTTCTGCTACGTAACGTTACGTAAAGACCACCAGTTGTAAGCAGTAGTGCAGTCAATGCGGCAGTTTCAGCCCACGTAACGTTACGCAAAGACCACCAGTTGTAAGCAGCCGTGTAGTCAACCGGCAGTTTCTGCTACGTAACGTTACGTAAAGACCACCAGTTGTAAGCAGTAGTGCAGTCAATGCGGCAGTTTCAGCCCACGTAACGTTATGCAAAGACCACCAGTTGTAAGCAGCCGTGTAGTCAACCGGCAGTTTCTGCTACGTAACGTTACGCAAAGACCACCAGTTGTAAGCAGCCGTGTAGTCAACCGGCAGTTTCTGCTATGTAAAGTTATGCAAAGACCACCAGTTGTAAGCAGCCGTGTAGTCAACCGGCAGTTTCTGCTACGTAACGTTACGTAAAGACCACCAGTTGTAAGCAGTAGTGCAGTCAATGCGGCAGTTTCAGCCCACGTAACGTTACGCAAAGACCACCAGTTGTAAGCAGCCGTGTAGTCAACCGGCAGTTTCTGCTACGTAACGTTACGTAAAGACCACCAGTTGTAAGCAGTAGTGCAGTCAATGCGGCAGTTTCAGCCCACGTAACGTTACGCAAAGACCACCAGTTGTAAGCAGCCGTGTAGTCAACCGGCAGTTTCTGCTACGTAACGTTACGTAAAGACCACCAGTTGTAAGCAGTAGTGCAGTCAATGCGGCAGTTTCAGCCCACGTAACGTTACGCAAAGACCACCAGTTGTAAGCAGCCGTGTAGTCAACCGGCAGTTTCTGCTATGTAAAGTTATGCAAAGACCACCAGTTGTAAGCAGCCGTGTAGTCAACCGGCAGTTTCTGCTACGTAACGTTACGTAAAGACCACCAGTTGTAAGCAGTAGTGCAGTCAATGCGGCAGTTTCAGCCCACGTAACGTTACGCAAAGACCACCAGTTGTAAGCAGCCGTGTAGTCAACCGGCAGTTTCTGCTACGTAACGTTACGTAAAGACCACCAGTTGTAAGCAGTAGTGCAGTCAATGCGGCAGTTTCAGCCCACGTAACGTTACGCAAAGACCACCAGTTGTAAGCAGCCGTGTAGTCAACCGGCAGTTTCTGCTACGTAACGTTACGCAAAGACCACCAGTTGTAAGCAGCCCTGTAGTCAACCGGCAGTTTCTGCTACATAACGTTATGCAAAGACCACCAGTTGTAAGCAGCCGTGTAGTCAACCGGCAGTTTCTGCTATGTAAAGTTATGCAAAGACCACCAGTTGTAAGCAGCCGTGTAGTCAACCGGCAGTTTCTGCTACGTAACGTTACGCAAAGACCACCAGTTGTAAGCAGCCGTGTAGTCAACCGGCAGTTTCTGCTACGTAACGTTACGTAAAGACCACCAGTTGTAAGCAGTAGTGCAGTCAATGCGGCAGTTTCAGCCCACGTAACGTTACGCAAAGACCACCAGTTGTAAGCAGCCGTGTAGTCAACCGGCAGTTTCTGCTACGTAACGTTACGCAAAGACCACCAGTTGTAAGCAGCCTTGTAGTCAACCGGCAGTTTCTGCTACATAACGTTATGCAAAGACCACCAGTTGTAAGCAGCTGTGCAGTCAACGCGGCAGTTTCAGCCCACGTAACGTTACGCAAAGACCACCAGTTGTAAGCAGCCGTGTAGTCAACCGGCAGTTTCTGCTACGTAACGTTACGCAAAGACCACCAGTTGTAAGCAGCCTTGTAGTCAACCGGCAGTTTCTGCTACATAACGTTATGCAAAGACCAGCAGTTGTAAGCAGCCTTGTAGTCAACCGGCAGTTTCTGCTACATAACGTTATGCAAAGACCACCAGTTGTAAGCAGCCGTGTAGTCAACCGGCAGTTTCAGCCCACGTAACGTTACGCAAAGACCACCAGTTGTAAGCAGCCGTGTTGTCAACCGGCAGTTTCTGCTACGTAACGTTACGCAAAGACCACCAGTTGTAAGCAGCCGTGCGTCAACGCGGCGGTTTCAGCCCACGTAATTTCCGCTCATACGTAACGCGACCGAACATCGCCCGCCGGCCACAAGACCCCCACTCGCGGGGAAGCAATCTCCGCGCCCTTTCAGCGCTCCGGTAAATCCCGTGGGAGGGCTTGCTCCGCGCTGGCTAAGCCCGCCACCGTGTACTTGCCTCGATTGCCTTTGGAGAGCGGCCGGCGGAAGCTGCGGGCAAGTATTCTACGCGGGATTTCGTAACCACGGAAACTGTCGGCAGCACTGGATTTCGGTCCACTTCTTTCCGCCGAGATCCACCCTGTTCTTCCGCGAAAATTTAACTTCAAGTTCTCAGAGATCTCCCTCGTAGGCGTATCTTTCGACGAGAGAAGGAATTATACTGCACACACTGAAGAAATGGGTGAGAGAGGAATGAACATAATGAACAAAATTATTGGTCTAGCCACTTACGATGTGGGTGTGTAGGTTTTATTTTGCCAAGTTGTGCAATGGATTGATCCAACAAGTACCCTTTGGCTCCTGCAACAAGCAAATTCCACCTCACACTACTACAGAAGTCCGACAGACGCTCCTGATGTACCAACAAGGACTGCTTGAAAAACATTCAGCAACAAATATCTTCTGGAGAGGTCCGCTGTAAGGAAAACACACAAAAATATTCTATATTCTTACGTAACTAGTGGCTTACTTGGGTACTGCAGTATTGCTAGTTAGTGTAAGAAAAACTTTAAATGAACGAAAAACAATATTTATTGCAAAAAAATTCTGAGAAATCAAGTGAAACTTTGTCTTGTTGTTGTTGTTGTGGTCTTCAGTCCTGAGACTGGTTTGATGTAGCTCTCCATGCTATCCTATCCTGTGCAAGTTTCTTCATCTCCCAGTACTTACTGCAACCTACATCCTTCTGAATCTGTTTAGTATATTCATCTATTGGTCTCCCTCTACGATTTTTACCCTCCACGCTGCTCTCCAATGCTAAATTTGTGATCCCGTGATGCCTCAGAACATGTCCTACCAAACGGTCCCTTCTTCTTGTCAAGTTGTGCCACAAACTCCTCTTCTCCCCAATTCTATTCAATACTTCCTCATTAGTTATGTGATCTACCCGTCTAATCTTCAGCATTCTTCTGTAGCACCACATTTAGAAAGCTTCTATTCTCTTCTTGTCCAAACTATTTATCGTCCATGTTTCACTTCCATACATGGCTACACTCCACGCAAATACTTTCAGAAACGACTTCCTGACACTTAAATCTATACTCGATGTTAACAAATTTCTCTTGTTCAGAATCGCTTTCCTTGTCATTGCCAGTGTACACTTTATATCCTCTCTACTTCGACCATCATAAGTTATTTTGCTTCCCAAATAGCAAAACTCCTTTACTACTTTAAGTGTCTCATTTCCTAATCTAATTTCCTCAGCATCACCCGACTTAATTCGACTACATTCCATTATCCTCGTTTTGCTTTTGTTGATGTTCATCTTATACCCTCCTGTCAAGACACTGTCCATTCCGTTCAACTGCTCTTCCAAGTCCTTTGCTGTCTCTGACAGAATTACAATGTCATCGGCGAACCTCAAAGTTTTTATTTCTTCTCCATGGAGTTTAAGACCTACTCTTATAACTGCCATCTGGTTTCTGTACCAATTGTAAATAGCTTGTCTGTCCCTGTATTTTAGCCCAGGAGTAGACAATATTCCATTAGAACTACTGATAGCCTCAGGAGAGGCAACCCTGACAAAACTCTGCCATCTGGTGAGCAAGGTGTATGAGACAGGCGAAATACCCTCAGACTTCAACAGGAATATAATAGTTCCAATCCCAAACAAAGCAGGTGTTGACAAATGTGAAAATTACCGAACTATCAGTTTAATAAGCCACAGCTGCAAAATACTTACACGAATTCTTTACAGACGAATGGAAAAACTGTTAGAAGCCGACCTCGGGGAAGTTCAGTTTGGACTGCATAGAAATGTTGGAACACGTGAGGCAATACTGGCCCTACGACTTATCTTAGAAATTAGATTAAGGAAAGGCAAACCTACATTTCTAGCATTTGTACACTTAGAGAAAGCTTTTGACAATGTTGACTGGACTACAGGATATAACGGTGCAGATTTTTTATATGTCGTACTTTAATACGTACACACATCAGTGTGTTAGTTGATGCTCAGTCCGGAACCGCGCGACTGCTACGGTCGCAGGTTCGAATCCTGCCTCGGGCATGGATGTGTGTGATGTCCTTAGGTTAGTTAGGTTTAAGTAGTTCTAAGTTCTAGGGGACTGATGACCTCAGCAGTTAAGTCCCATAGTGCTCAGAGCCATTTGAACCATTTGTTAGTTGATTTTTGTCTGCATCGAACAGTGTTCCCACAAACACGTCACAAATTTCACGACCCGATGTTTTCTGCCTGGCCGTAACTGCACCACTAAGTGGTCTACACTTGGTAGTGTATGCTAACCGTTTTGCATTCGTGCGCCACACTTCAGCACCTGACCTGTTGCCCATAGGAAAATAAGCGTTAATGGGTCTCTCTTCGCACAAGTACTTGGATGTACTAACCAACCTAAAAATATACTACTACTATTACCTATAATTTTTAGTCTACAATGCAGTAAATACTTAGAATACTTTTTATTAAAAGGCGCTCCTACTTTCACATCAATTGAAGACACATCCTCTCAGGTGATGAAGATTCTTTTTAACAAGCCATCGCTGAAAGATCACTGGCTTAGGGTCACTCCCCACGTAAAGTTTTTAACAAACAGCGCACTAAAATCGATACTACAGCTATGCCTTCTCCCGCTCAACCACCTTCCTGCTATCGCCTTCATTTTTAATATGGACTATCGCGTTTAGCGCGCTATTGGTTTACAACCTTAAGTGAATGATGGGATGTGGCTCTAAGGGAGTTATCTTTCTGCGGTGACCTGATAGAAAGAATCTTTATCAAATTTTACCAAGGTTTAAAGCTCCTCTTGATGTTCTTCCGTGTTTGCGCTTTAAAAATTGGCTTGTTTTGAAAATCAGGATTACGCAAACAGCTACTTTTTTCTCATGTTTACCTAGACATGGTTTCGATCCCTATATGTCGTCTTCTGTGGGTTCAGTTTTTATTTCTGTGAAGTACATCTTCAAATTGTAATCATTTAACTGTTGTACGCCTAAGAATTACAATATGTGAAATTTGTTTTGTTTTGTTTAGACCCTCACCTTAAAATAACATCGCTAAATAACTGCATTATTATACACCGGTTTTTGGGCTCTTTTTCGTCGTTTTTTGACAGCATGTCATCTACAAAGAAGCCATGAACAAATTTATTGCGTATTTGTGAAAAACTGTTACGTGGGAAGAGGTTATGTGAGTTTCTGTACTTGGTTCAAATAGCTCTGAGCACTATGAGACTTAACATTGGAGATCATCAGTCCTCTAGAACTTAGAACTACTTAAACATAACTAACCTAAGGACATCACACACATCCATCCTCGAGGCAGGATTCAAACCTGCGACCGTAGCGAACGCGCGGTTCCGGACTGAAGCGCCTAGAACCGCTCGGTCACTCCGGCCGGCAGTTTCTGTACTTATATTTTTTATCACCTGAGGTTGTGTCTTCAACTGATGCAAAACCGGTCCTGACTTTCAACAAAAAGTATTCTAGAGCCAGTGCGGATAATTTCATTCAAAAGTATCGCGGTGTGGCCGCGCGGTTTGAGGCGTCCTATAACGGGCTACGCGGCCATTTCTGCCGGAGGTTCGAGTCCTCCCTTGGGCATGGGTGTTTTTGTTGTTCTTAGCATAAGTTAGTTTAAGTAGTGTGTAAGTCTAGGGACCGATGACCTATGCAGTTTGGTCTCTTAGGAATTCACAAATTTGAATATTTTTAATTCAAAATGTGAAACTCTCGCTCCAGTTGTCGGCAGTTTGAAGTAAATAATGATGTAAATTTGTTCACTACATTGTCTTAAGTAACCAATACAAATATCTGCACTGATAGGCGCTACACCATGTATGGTTAGGATACTAGTAAGTACAGTCTTCTTCAATAGTAAACATAGTGGGAACAGTGGCAAATAGTATTGTGTTCCACATAAAAGTGCATTTTGTATAATTAGCTGCTGATGTGTAGGAGAAAAACAGCAATTTTATTGCGATAGTAGTAATCTGAGCTAAAATTAATACAAACTGCGGACTCTCGAAGAACATTCTCAGCCCGCAAAAGTCGGTCAGAGTGATATGCAGTATCTCTTCGCAAACTTCGTGTAGGCAGGTGTTCACTTGTCACGGAATTCTGACTATGGCACATATTGTATCATGGGATTTCTTGTTGGTAATAGTGACTCATTCATAAGAAACCGTAGCATTTATTCAGCGAACGCTAGAAGGCGGGCCTGGTGATCTAGCGATAAAGCTGGAAACCAAAAGGTCGCGAGCTCGAGTCCTGGTCGGACTATGGAAATGTGCGGACTGATTTTAGTCTATGCCGCAACTCTCAGCGTTGTGAGGATTCGCTAAAAACGACACGTGATTCGGATTGCACGTTAGACTGTAGATTCCCTTTCCCCCGTTGGATAACCGGAATAGATTAAGATCACGATAGTCAGTGAAGCGGCGTTCAACTAAAGAAATGTGCAGAAGTGACGTGACATACTCGTCCATAAAAGCGCCGATTAAGATATAAATTTAGATTTCCTGTAGCAATTTGAATTTCGTAACAAATGCCAGTAGTTTACCACGTATCGATGTTAGTGTAGGAATTGAAATTCATTGGTTTCTCTTGAAGTAGATTCGATGCCATAAGTGTATGTACTTAGGATCTTACGACTGTGATCTTACCTTTCTCAATAAGAACACATTACATTTGGCTGCACACTGCCATGGACGTTGCAAAACACTATTGTACAGCCAACTTAATCTCTGGCGCCGGAAATTTAATTAGCCAACTTCTGTACTTTAAACAGAAGTTACCATATTGAAAATAGATTTGTTCATTACTGTCAATGTAGGAATCTATATTGTCACACTTTGTTGTATATTTTGCAGCGTATATTCCAGAGATTCTGAAGAGCGAAACTGGTCACTAGAACACACCGAGTGAGACTTGTGGCTGCCCTGAAAAACTTGACTTTAACCGTCGCTGTTTCGGTGCAGGCAGTGCCTGCTCTCACTACGCAGAAATGTGCTGTAAGTGTATACAGCAGGACAGATATATCTCACTGTTTGTCGTAAATCCTGATCCACTAAATGAACTTTAGCTTCACGTATTACAATTCTTAATTATGAGAAATACACAGCCTTTGAAGGAGGAGCTCGAACGTAAAGTCAGAAGAGCCAGGAGGTTCACGACAAATGGTAGTATAGTCAACGATTCACCGAAAAGCCTGTTGAAGAAATCTTGGATTATCTTTGTTACGGTTGACTCTGTAATCAAAACAAATTATTTTAGGATTTTTTCTCTTATTTGTTTAAATGGAGTAAAATTTTCTTTTTTTTTTTTTAAGTCAATTTATCTAACTGAATTAGTGCGTCATTGGTAACGACAGAGAAGCATTCTGGACTAGTTTTCATTCTATTCTCTGTCCTGATACAGGTTATCGGTCATTCCTCAAATCTAGGATTGAAATTCCTCGTAAAAAAAAAATTTGCGATTCCGTGCAACATACCTTTCCGTGTTAGCGTTCTGTCGCTAATAATCTCGATATTCCTTTCGAACTTCGAATATTTATGGGACTGACTGCAACGCTGTAATTTCCGCTTCGTTTCGGTCCGGCTGTGATAACAGAATTAACTCCAATTTTAATTTCTACCTGTAAGATACAGATTACACTCGATGAGATTCGAGAATCAGTCCCGGATATGCTGCCGCACGCGTGTGCGCTTGGGTAATTGTGTTTGCGAATGGTCGACCTCTGCTCTCGAAAAGCCAGGTCTGCAATCAAGTCCACGCTCTTTCCTGATCTCGTTCACTCAGTGCACTTTTTCATAAGTTTTCATCGTGTCTGTCTTTTTATTCCCATCCTTGGGCTAACTGTAGCACAGAGAAGTAGCTAAACAGCTTGATCTCAATAAACGAAAATGCCACCCACCTCGTTAGCGCAAGTAGAAATACCATGAATTATTCTGAATTCTGCATCAGTAACATTCCGTATTCGTAGTAGCAGATTAGACTGCAACTTAGTAAAATCCTGTAAACAGTTTGATACGTGAGAAAGAAGACGACAATAGTTCCACAAAGTACTCAGTAGTCCCCTTTTATGGTTTTAATGGCAAGAAACTTTCAAGGATCGGATGCACTTGGAAGCAATTGTTGCACGAGCGATGAATTAAGCTGTGGCTAAGTGGGTGTGTTTGTAACTTCAAAGATTTGAAGGTCAATTCTAATTCGTCCCAGAGTCTTTTCCTGACACTTTTTGCCATCTCCCACTTACCCTGTCACTGACTTTTGTATACGAAAAATGGTTCGTAATTCATGTTAAACGGTGAGTTCTTCCTATAACTGATGGATACTTAAGCCGTTTCGGAGGAAAAAGAAAGGAGGACGATTACGGTATAACGCCCCGTCAACGACAAGGTGATTAGAGAAATAGAAGAGCTGTGATTGGGGAAAAATTTGGAATGAAATGTGCCGTGACCTTCGAAAGGATTGATTGCGAAATTTGGCTGTGTAAGGAGACCATTCGAAGACCGGAGGAAGGCAAGGTCACACAAATTGCAGGACCGTGCTTAGTAATGCGCTGCGGTGTTCTGACTTGGAGTGCCACCTAAGCGTGTTCGTACAGAGATCGCCGGTATCAAGTGTATACAGCAATCTCTATTCGGCGGAGGAAGCAGGTTACATAAATGAGAAGCACATTTTTAAACATGGTTTATAGCAGCCATAAATAAATTTTCAATAAATAAAATATACAGCCGACTGGATGCATAAGTTTGCTCTAAAAATCTTGAACAGGTTTGAATACCACTAAGGGTACTACCTACAGAAAGAAAGACACATGACTGGTCAAGGTTTTTACAATAAACTTATGCATGCATTTGGTTGTATAAGTTTACTACTGAACTTTTTACAAGCACAGCCAATTAATATTTGCTGTGTTACTGGAAAACACCATAAATGAGCATATTACTTTTAGCTATAAAGTTTATTTCAGTCAAATACCGTTGTAAAATGTTTAATGACTAAAAAAGTGTCGAGGGACTAATCATTATCAGTAGCCCACGAAAACTTTTTGGCATATTCTGGCTCTGCCAATGGTCAAGGAGTGTTTGCAGGCTATTGATAATAAACAGTCAGCCGAAAGATTTACAGACCTTAATGCTAATAACTGGCTGAAATAATCTTTATAGCTCTGAACCGGCACGTGAAGACTGAGTTCATTTATACAGGGTGTTACAAAAAGGTACGGCCAAACTTTCAGGAAACATTCCTCACACACAAATAAAGAAAAGATGTTATGTGGACATGTGCCCGGAAACGCTTAATTTCCATGTTAGAGCTCATTTTAGTTTGTTCTTCCACCTACGCTCAATGGAGCACGTTATCATGATTTCATACGGGATACTCTACCTGTGCTGCTAGAACATGTGCCTTTACAAGTACGACACAACATGTGGCTCATGCACGATGGAGCTCCTGCACATTTCAGTCGAAGTGTTCGTACGCTTCTCAACAACAGATTCGGTGACCGATGGATTGGTAGAGGCGGACGAATTCCAAGGCCTCCACGCTCTCCTGACCTCAAGCCTCTTGACTTTCATTTACGGGGACATTTGAAAGCTCTTGTCTACGCAACCCCGGTACCAAATGTAGAGACTATTCGTTCTCGTATTGTGGACGGCTGTGATACAATACGCCATTCTCCAGGGCTGCATCAGCGCATCAGGGATTCCATACGACGGAGGGTGGATGCGTGTTCCTCGCTAGCGGAGGACATTTTGAACATTTCCTGTAACAAAGTGAAGTCACGCTGGAACGTTCTGTTGCTGTGTGTTTCCATTCCATGATTAATGTGATTTGAAGAGAAGTAATAAAATGAGCTCTAACTTGGAAAGTAAACGTTTCCGGACACATGTCCACATAACATCTTTTCTTTATTTGTGTGTGAGGAATGTTTCCTGAAAGTTTGGCCGTACCTTTTTGTAACACCCTGTAGAGTGTCTGCGTCTTTACGATGTAAGTTATAAACTGTTTAGCCAGAATATTATGAACATGTACCTAATAGCCGGTATGTTGGCGCGGATTAACAGCGGTGACGCGTCGTGGCATGGAAGCGATAAGGGCTTGGTAGGTCGCTGGAAAGAATCGGCACCACATCTGAAAACACGAGTTGCCTAATTCCCGTAAATTCAGGGAAGGGGGTGATGAGCTCTGACGTCAAATCAGTCACATCCCAGATGTGTTCGATCGAGTTCAGATCTGGCGAGATGGGGGATAGGACATCAACTGGAACTCTCCACTGTGTTCGGCGGAATCAGTCCATCGCATTCCCAGCCTTGTGACATGGAGTATTATCTTGTTGAAAAATGCCCCTGCCGTCGGGAAACATGATCGTCATGAAGGAGTGTACGTGGTCTTCAACCAATGTACGATACTCATCGGCCGTCATGGTGCCTTGCACTACCTCCACTGGACTCATGGATGCCCATGTGAATCTCCCCTAGAGCGTAATGGAGCCGCCACCAGCTTGTCTTCGCTCTGCAGTACGGGTGTCGAGAAGCTGTTCCCCTGGAAGACGTCAGATTCGTGCGCTCCTATCTACATGATGAACAAGGGATTCTTCAGACCGTGCAACGCTCTGCCACTGCTCCAACGTTTAGTTTCGATGGTCATTTGCCCATTTCAGTCGTAGTTGCCGATGTCTTGGTGTTGACAGTGGCACAAGCATGGGTCGTCGGCTGCGGAGGCCCATCGTTACGAGTGTTCGGTGTACTGCGTGTTCAGACAAACTTGTTCTCTGTCCAGCATAAAAGTATGATGTTAGTTCCGTCACAGCTGGCCGCCTGCCCTATCGCGCCACTCTGCCCAGCCTACGACGTCTGACATGTGCAGTGAGGGGTGGCCACACAACCCCATGACGTCTCGACGTAGTTTCACTTTGGTTTCTGCAAGTGTTGATGACACTCACCGCAGGACCCCTCGAACACCAGACAAGTCGCGCAGTTTCCGAAATGGTCGTGCCGAGCGTCTGAGCCACCACAATCTGCCCTCGGTCAAACTCAGATAGCTTGCGTGCCTTCTCGATTCTACACACAGACAGCACTTTCACTGATACTACATGCATTGTGCATGTAACTGACTAGCTGTCATTCCTCGCTAGATGACGCTTTATCGCCTGGACGGGCTTATATCGATAGTAGGTCGATGGTCATAATCTTCTGGCTGATCAGTGTGTAGACAATAAAGGTTGATAACCTGAGTATTCAGAGATCAGAAACCAATGGTCGAAAATAACCATCTCAGGCAGTAAGATGTCCTGGACGAGTAACATATGTGTGCCATGCGTTTGTAAGCTGTTCGTATTTCATAAGCAACAAGTGTCTGACAATACTGTAATAAACAATAACCTGTGATGATGCAGCGGGAAGTTTTTCATGACTGGTTATCGAAGACAGACAAAAAATGGCTCTAAGCACTATGAGACTTAACATCTGAGGTCATCAATCAAATGGTTCAAATGGCTCTGAGCACTATGAGACTTAACTTCTGAGGTCATCAGTCCCCTAGAACTTAGAACTACTTAAACCTAACTAACCTAAGGACATCACACACATCCATGCCCGAGGCAGGATTCAAACCTGCAACCGTAGCGGTCGCTCGACTCCAGACTGTAGCGCCTAGAATCGCACGGCCACTCCGGCCGGCGGTCATCAATCCCTTGGACTCAGAATAAGATAAACCTAACTAACCTAAGGAAATCATACACATCCAGGCAGGATTTGAACCTGCAACCGTAGCAGCCGCGTGGTTCCGGACTGAAGCGCCTAGAACCGATCGGTCACAGCGGCTGGCCGAAGACAGACAATTTCTCGATGCAAGCAATCTACGTTTAGTGCAGCACAATGTAGTGCCACAAATCCTGAAAGAATGGAAGTTTTGTAACACGCTTTATCCTAATTGGAAATGTTCCATGAACTAACTCTTCCTAGCAGAGTTCAGTTTCCAGCTCTCCTGACAACTGCTGCCAGTGCTGGTGTTGCGTTCCCACTGCAGCAGAGTGCAGCCGGGGCTAGGAGCAGCGTAGAGTGACAGTAGAGGGCGAGTCTGTGATGGAACTGGGAAGCAGTGCTGACTTAAATCCAGTCCTGGAGGTCATAGACAGAAACGGGACAAGGTTTTGAGTGTGGCGCCGTGCCACAGTTGACAAGCTGTCCAGTTTTTCTTACGTTTAGATCTACATCATACCCCGCAAGGCACCTAATGGCGTGTGGCGGAGGGTACGTTCGGTACCACTATCTGATCCCTCCCACCCTGTTCCACTCGCGAATAGTGCGTGGGAAGAATGATTGTCGGTAAGCCTTTGTATTGGCTCTAATTTCTCTAATTTTATCCTCGTGGTCAATACGCGAGATGAATGTGGACGGAAGTAATTTGTTGTCTGACTCCTCCTGAAAAATGGTGTCCCGAATCTTCAATAGCAAATGCACAACGCCTCTCTTGTAACGTCTGCCAGTGGAGATTGTTTAGCATCTCCATAACGCTCTCTCGTCAGCTAAACGATCCAGTGAGGAAACGCGGCGGTCTTCGTTGGATCGTCTCTATCTCCTCTATCAGTCCGACCCGATAGGAATTACAGATGGATGAACAGTACTCAAGAAACGGGCTAACAATCGTCTTATAAGCCACTTCTTTCGTGGATGAGTTACATTTGCTTAAGATTCTTTCAATGATGCTGAGTCTGGTATCTGATTTTCCCAATATCTGTTTTATGGTCATTCCACTCAAGGTCGCTCTAGACACTTACTCCTAGATATTTTACGGCAGACGCTGTTTCGAGCTGTTTGTCATCAACAGTGTAGCTGTACAGTAGTGGACTTCTTATCCTATGTATGCGCGATATGTTACATTTATTTACGTTCAGGGTCAACTGCCAGAGCCTGCACCGTTCATAAATTCTCTGCAGGTCGTTCTGCAAAATCTTACTACCTTCTGGCGTTGCCACTTTGGAATCTGCGAAAAGCCTTAAAGAGCATCCGACGCTTTCTACTAGATCGTTTATATACAGGGTGGTCCACTGATAGTGATTGGGCCAAATATCTCACGAAATAAGCGTCAAACGAAAAAACTACAAAGAACGAAACTCGTCTAGCTTGAAGGGGGAAATCAAATGGAGCTATTGTTGGCCCGCTAGATGGCGCTGCCATAGCTCAGACGGATATCAACTGCGTTTTGTATATAGCAACCCCCATTTTTTATTACATATTCGCGTAGTACGTAAAGAAATATGAATGTTTTAGTTGGATCACTTATTTCGCTTTGTGATAAATGGCGCTGTAACAGTCACAAATGTATAAGTAGGTGGTATCACGTAATATTCTACCAGTGCGGACGGTATTTGCTTCGTGATACATTACCCGTGTTAAAATGGACCGTTTACTACTTGCGGAAAGGCTGCATATCGTGTTGATGTATGGCTATTGTGATCAAAATGCCCAACGGGCGCGTGCTATGTATGCTGCTCGGTATCCTGGACGACATCATCCAAGTGTCCGGACCGTTCGCCGGATAGTTACGTTGTTTAAGGAAACAGGAAGTGTTCAGCCACATGTGAAACGTCAATCACGACACGCAACATATGATGATGCCCAAGTAGGTGTTTTAGCTGCTGTCGCGGCTAATCCGCCCATCAGTAGCAGAGAAATTGCGCGAGAATCGGGAAATCAAAAACGTCGGTGTTGCGAATGCTACATCAACATCGATTGCACCCATACCGTTTTGTATGCACCAGGAATTGCATGGCGACGACTTTGAACGTCGTGTAGAGTTCTGCCACTGGGCACAAGAGAATTTACGGGACGATGACAGACTTTTTGCACGCGTTCTATTTAGCAACGGAGCGTCATTCACCAACAGCGGTAACGTAAACCGGCGTAATATGCACTATTGTGCATCGGAAAATTCACGATGGCTGCGACGAGTGGAACATCAGCGACCTTGGCGGTTAATGTATGGTGCTGCATTATGGGAGGAAGAATAACTGGCCCCCATTTAATCGATGGCAATCTATATGGTGCAATGTATGCTGATTTGCTACGTAATGTTCTACCGTTGTTACTACAAGATGTTTCATTGCATGACAGAATGGTGATGTACTTCCAACGTGATGGATGTCCAGCACATAGCTCGCGTGCAGTTGAAGCGGTATTGAATAGCATATTTCATGACAGGTGGATTGGTCGTCAAAGCCCCATACCATGGCCCGCACGTTCAACGGTTCTGACGTCCCCGGATTTCTTTCTGTGGGGAAAGTCGAAGGATATAGGCTATCGCGATCCACCGACAACGCCTGACAACATGCGTCAGCGCATTGTCAGTGCATGTGCGAACATTACGGTAGGCGAACTACTCGCTGTTGAGAGGAATGTCGTTACACGTATTGCCAAATGCATTGAGGTTGACTGACATCATTTTGAGCATTTATTGCATTAATGTGGAATTTACAGGTAATCACGGTGTAACAGCATGCGTTCTCCGAAATTATAAGTTCACAAATGTACGTATATCACATTGGAACAACCGAAATAAACTGTTCAAACGTACATATGTTCTGTATTTTAATTTAAAAAACCTACCTGTTGCCAACTGTTCGTCTAAAATTGTGAGCCATATGTTTGTGACTATTACAGCACCATCTATCACAAAGCGAAAAAAGTGGTCCAACTAAAACATTCGTACTTCTTTAGGTACTACACGAATATGTAGTAAAAAATAGGGGTTCCTATTTTAAAAAACGCAGTTGATATCCGTTTGACCTATGGCAGCGCCATATATCGGGCCAACTATATACTGGTTTCCCCCTTCAACCTAGACAAGTATCGTTCTTCGTAGTTTTTTCGTTTGACGCTTATTTCGTGAGATTTTTGGCCCGGTCACGATCAATGGACCACACTGTATATTGTAAACACCAACGGTCCTATCACACGTCGCGGCGCGGCTGGCGCAGGGAGTCGGCCGGCGAGCGCCAGTGCGTGGAAAGACTGGTGGCGCTTGGCTGCTGGCAACCGTTGACAGCGAACCCGTGTGTTTCGAGGATGGGGCAGCTGCTTTCGTCGTGACCGCGTGGAATGTCAGCAGATACGGCAGTACGAAGCCGGCCAGCAAGAAGGCGCCACAGTAAGCGAGCATCTGGCAAGACAGTACGCTGGACAAGGCGGAGCTGGAAGACCGTGCAGCAAAGCAGAAGAAGTAGCCTGGAGGGGTCCGGGGTCTGGACTTGGGGTGGACTGCTGTGACCATAGGACATCGGTTGCTATCTGGGCGACTAGACGGGGCTTACTGTCTTGGATGAGGGGTGGTGGTGTTGTCAAGATGAAAGCAAATTCTAGCCATGGTGTGTGAACGGCCACAGTGGTATTAGAACAGGCTGTGCCAGTTGTATTCAGCATCAAATATCGGTTGTACCAAGAACTGCGTCTGGATGGGTGGCCGCCATCGTCTGAGGAGGAAAGCTAAGCCGCTCTCGCCTATAACTGATTGAAACCGTCAACGACGGAACCTTTATATGGAGCGAAAATACGAAAGCACATGCGCTACCGTAATGCGCAAGCACTTAATCGTTGCTGCTGCCCCCTGGGGCAAGAAGAGTTGCAGCGCTTCCAGTGGTGAATACTGTCGAAAAACGATGTATCCTTAAAAATTATTACTCTTAGATGGGCGATTCAGATGCAGTTGTTTCTTCATATGCGACAAAACAAGATACCAAATTTTACTTAGCGGGTATCCATTGTCACGGTTTATGATATTATCTGTTAGTCTGTTATCGACAGATTGTCCGCCCCTGGTAGCTCAGTGGTTAGCGCGACGGAATGTCCTACATAACGGCCCGGGTTCGATTCCCGCCTGGGTAGGAGATTTTCTTCAGTCAGTGACGGGTGCTGTGTTGTCCTTATCATGATCATTACATCCCCATCGACAAGCAAATCGCCGAAGTGGCGTCAACTCGAAAGACATGTACCAGACGAACGGTCTACCCGACGGGAGGCCCTAAACACACAGCATTTCATTTTATCGACAAATTCTTTTAAAAAACAATCCCAGTAAAGCAGCGTTTGCAACCACTTGTCTCATTGTATAGCATACTATGTCCCTCTGTAAGACAGTTCTCAGTCAGCACAGATTTATTAGGTTGTAGCAATAGCGTATCGCAATGATGTCCAACACGTACGTCATTGACGATATCTTTAGTTTGACTAATGTATATTTTAACGCACTCACATAGTATTTTGTAAACACAAGGTTTCCTCAAATTTTAATCGTTCTTAATAGAGCCGAAAAGTGCTATAATCTCAGTTGGCGGACGGAATACACATCTGATTTCATGCTTCCTGAAAACCCTACCTATCTTGGCAGACACATTCCCAGCATGTCGAAGGAAATCCAGTGAACTTAAAATGTCTTCAGCTGGCATAGGTTATGGTCGACACTCAACAGGACGTGGAATCTGTCTGTCCGTATTGCCGTTATGATTAAACACATCGGCCGAAAGGTTCTAGGCGCTACATCCTGGAACCGCGCGACCGCTACGGTCGCAGGTTCGAATCCTGCCTCGGGCATGGATGTGTCTGATATCCTTAGGTTAGTTAGGTTTAATTAGTTCTAAGTTCTAGGGGACTGATGACCTCAGAAGTTAAGTCCCACAACGCTCAGAGCCATTTGAACCATTAAACATATCCTTAAGATGTTGCAGCACTTGTAAATTATCAGCAGGCCGAGATTTACAGCAGGACCTGCGGAGATATTGTGAGCAAATGACAGTTACGTTGGTGGGGATCGTTGCGGTGGGGTGAGCGGGAAGCTGGTGGTAGTTAATTTCTGGTAAGGTCTTATGGGACAAAACTGCTGAGGTCATCGGTCCCTAAACTAACTACCTATGGACAACACACACACACACACACACACACACACACACACACACACACACATGCCCGAGGGAGGACTCGAACTTCCGACGGGAGAAGCCGCACGGACCGTGAAAAGGCGCCTAATACCACGCGGCTACCCCTAGTTCTAGAGAAGTGGAGTATCCGGTTTCGAGTCCCGGTCTGGCGCGTGTGTAGCACTTCCGAAATACCCTGTGAGGTAGGAGGTGATTATTTCTTTCCTATCTTTTTCTCATCCCGTTTCCTTTCCATTCCTTTCACCCCAATTATTCAAGCAATAAAGAGGTTTGAGGATCATGTAAATGAACTCACGGTAGAGGTCCTGGTCACAAAATTAGCTTGATCTGAAACTCGTGGAATATACGTAGGATGCTAGCAGGAGAAAGGTTCGCGCTCACAAGCCACGTGTCTGTAATTTAAGGGATTTGTGTTACCTGCACGTAGATATCCGGAGCCACACATCCTCGTAGACGTAGCAAGGAGCTGTCGAATCCATGCAACGCAGAATCGCTGCAGTACTGTGTTCCAAAGGAGGACCAACGCGCTATTCTTCTCATAACTCTTTGTCTCTTCAGCCTAAACACCTCAATAAGCTTTCAGACCACGTGATACGCAACCCGGCATTTAGTTCCATTAAACGGATTGTATTGTGCACAACTGGCCATTAAAATCGCTACACCAAGAAGAAATGCGGGTGATAAATGGGTATTCATTGGCCAAATATATTATACTAGAACTAACATGTTATTACATTTTCACGCCATTTCGGTGCATAGGTCCTGAGAAATCAGTAACCAGAACAACCACCTCTGGCCGTAATAACGGCCTTGATACGCCTGGGCATTGAGGGAAACAGAGCTTGGATGGCATGCAAAGGTACAACTGCCCATGCAGCTTCAACGCGATACCACAGTTCATCAAGAGTAGTGACTGGCGTATTGTGACGAGCCAATTGCTCGGGCACCATTGACCAGACGCTTTGAATTGGTGAGAGATCTGGAGAATGTGCTGGCAAGGCAGCAGTCGAACGCTTTCTGTATGCAGAAAGGCCCGTACAGGACCTGCAACATGCGGTCGTGCATTATCCTGCTGAAATGTAGGGTTTTGCAGGGATCGAATGAAGGGTAGAGCCACGGCTCGTAACACATCTGAAATGTAACGCCCACTTTTCAAAGTGCCGTCAATGCGAACAAGAGGTGATCGAGATGTGTAACCAATGGCACCCCATACCATCACGCCGGGTAATACGCTAGTATGGCGATGACGAATACAGGCTTCCAATGTGCGTTCACCGCGATGTCGCCAAACACGGATGCGACCATCATGATGCTGTAAACAGAACCTGGATTCATCCGAAAAAATGACGTTTTGCCATTCGTGCACCCAGGTTCGTCGTTGAGTACACCACCACAGGCGGTCCTGTCTCTGATGCAGCGTCAAGGGTAACCGCAGCCATGGTCTCCGAGCTGATAGTCCGTGCTGCTGCAAATGTCATCGAACTGTTCGTGCAGATGGTTGTTGCCTTGGAAACGTTCCAATTTGTTGACCCAGGGATCGAGACGTGGCTGCACGATCCGTTACAGCCATAAGGATAAGATGCCTGTCATCTCGACTGCTAGTGATAACAGGCCGTTGGGATCCAGCACGGCGTTCCGTATTACCCTCCTGAACCCACCGATTCCGTATTCTGCTAGCAGTCTTTGGATCTCGAGCAACGCGAGCAGCAATGTCGCGATACGATTAACCGCAATCGCGATAGGCTACAATCCGACGTTAATTAAAGTCGGAAAAGTGATGGTACGCATTTCTCCTCCTTACAGGAGGCATTACAACAACGTTTCACCAGGCAACGCCAGTCAACTGCTGTTTGTGTATGAGAAATCGGTTGGAAACTTTCCTCATGTCAGCACGTTGTAGGGATCGCCACGGGCTCCAACCTTCAGTGAATGCTCTGAAAAGCTAATCATTTGCATATCAAAGCATCCTCTTCCTGTCGGTTAAATTTCGCGTCTGTAGCACACCATCTTTGTGGTGTAGCAATTTTAATGACCAGTAGTATGCAAAACAATGAGAAATTGCAAAGTAATTCACAACACCTAGATTGAAGGTGGGTAAATTGTTTTAAAAAGCCAGGAAAGCCTATGTAACACACAGTGGTTATGGCGTAGGATGGCCAGTAGTGTAATTTATGCACTAAAACTATCGGACGTCACTCCGGATAGCTGTGATGTGCTTAAGCTAGTGCCATGAGGCGTATGTTGTAAATGCTAGATGTAAATTTCCGACGGTTAGTCCCTTACCTCAAAGTACTCAGCTGATTCTCTACCGTCTGTGTAATATCGACCATACGCACCCCGTGTAAGTTAAAAGTAAGATATAGGATACAGGAAATGATAGAACAGAGAACTTATTAAGATAAGTAAGTGAATCAGGTTGTTCTAAACTTTGAGAGATTGAAATACGTCCTCACAAAGTACAACAAAATTTTCATTTAAAGTCTATTTCAAAGAAAGTTAACACAATTATTTGACGTGTGGTCTTCTGTGCCTGTTGGGTACAAATGCGATTTTCGGTACGCGCCCGGAGACAAATGAAATTTTCGGCTGTAACGACAGACAGTGCGTGGGAGTGGTGGGCCCTTTGAACTCGGCCCTCGGCCCTCGGCCCTTGGCCCGCGGCGACAATCATCTGGACAGGACGGGCCGCCTTATTGGATCAATGCGGCCGCTTCCCGCACGCCAGATGGACTTCAGTACCGAGTCGGACATATTTCTTGCGGTCCACAGACTCGCCGAAGTACTAAGTTCAGAGTCGTGAGATGAAACCTGCAGGGGAAACCCTCTTCGCCACCAACGAATAAATCCGATGTTTTCGGGATTATAACACTGAAACGTTTCTGGCGATGCTTGTACCCTTACAAATTGTTTAGGGTATACAACAGTCGTTTTCCGTACATAGATTCATGTTCACCGCATTATAAGTGGGCCAGTACTAGCCACTGTTATTTAACATGTTCGAATTTGTGTATTCGTTGGTAAGCTCTACTGAGAGAAGCCAAACACGACCGAATAAGTTTACAAGGTTCTTTTGCGATATATTATGATTATTTGGGTGTAAGGATATTTGCGCGTCGTCGCAGGGAACTTGCATTTCGTTTGATTTCTTACCTCATTTTTTTCTATCCGTATTGGACTGAAAGTACGGGCACAACAGTGCACATGGGAACCATATGCGCTGCGTTTCTTGTTTCGTAACAAAATTTGCTGTTGTCAGTATTGCACACATTACTCTTCCTTCTGAAACTTTGAGTCAGTACTGCTCGGTTCTGTCTCGTGTTTATTTTTCCAGCAGCATCGGTTGTACGTTATCGGTCATACACAGCATTATGGACAGGATTACCGACGAACACCTGGCACATAAGCATCTCGTGTATGGATGTCAAAGCAAACGAAGAGCAGAAGTCGTTATGCCGTGCTGTTCCCTCAGCGACGGCAAGAACAATAAAAAAAAAAAACCGGTTCAAATGGCTCTTGGCACTATGGGACTTGACATCTGAGGTCATCAGTCCCCTAGACTTAGAACTACTTAAACCTAGCTAACCTAAGGACATCACACACATCCATTCCCGAGGCAGGATTCGAATCTGCGACCGGAGCGGTCGGGCGGCTCCAGACTGAAGCGCCTAGAACCGCTCGGTCACAACAGCCGGCGCACAACAACAGTACTTCCGCATGTGTAGATAGCTGTATTGGGTTTCACGTTCCCGTGGCTATATACTACAGATCTTTTCACTGAAGTAAGGGTTTTTCACTGAATGTAAGGTAGTTCGTGTAACAAATCGAACATCTCACAATCCATTATTACTTTGCAACGAGCCGTCCGAGATCACAGATTCCTTACATCAAAATACTCAGTAAAAGCTATTAACCTACCTCCAAACTTTTTGGGTGCATAAGTGGCAGGGGTAAAATACAGGGAGCGAAAAGCTATTTACAATTTGTACATAAATCAGAAGACAGTTATAAGAGTAGAGGGGCATGAAAGGGTAGCAGTGGTTGAGAAGGGAGTCAGACAGGGTTGTAACCTATCGCCGATGTTATTCAATCTGTATACTGAGCAAGCAGTAAAGGAAACAAAAGAAAAATTCGCAGTAGGTATTAAAATCCATGGAGAACAAATAAAAACTTTGAAGTTTGCCGATGACATTGTAATTCTGTCAGAGACAGCAAAGGACTTGGAAGAGCAGTTGAACGGAATGGAAAGTGTCTTGAAAGTAAGATATAATATGAATATCAACAAAAGCAAAACGAGGATAATGGAATGTAGTCGAATGAAATCAGGCTATGGTGAGGGAATTAGATTAGGAAATGAGACACTTAAATTAATAAATGAATTTTGCTATTTAGGGAGCAAAATAACTGATGGTCGATGTAGAGAGGATATAAAATGTAGACTGGCAATGGCAAGGAAAGCGCCTTTGAAGAAGATAAATTTGTTAACATCTAGTATAGGCTTTGGCAGGAAGTCTTTTCTGAAAGTATTTGTATGGAGTATAGCCATGTATGGAAGTGAAACATGGATGATAAATGGTTTAGACAAGAAGAGAACAGAAGCTTTCAAAATGTGGTGCTACAGAAGAATGCTGAAGACTGGACGGGTAGATCTCGTAACTAATGAGGAGGTACTGAATAGAACTGGGGAGAAGAGAAGTTTGTGGCAGTGGCACAACCTGGCTAAAAGAGGGGGCTGGTTGGCAGGAAACGTGCTGGGGCTTCAAGGGATCACCAATTTAGTATGGGGGGAATCGTGGAGGGTAAAAATCGTAGAGGTGGACCAAGAGATGAATACACTAAGCATATTCAGAAGGATGTAGGTTGCGTTAGTTACTCGGAGATGAAGAAACTTTCTCAGGATAGAGTAGCAGGGAGAGCTGCATCAAACCAGTCTCTGGGCTGAAGACCACAACAGCAACAGTATTAATCTGAAACACCACAGCAGTAAAAGGTCTGCAACTTTGTTGATCACTGCGATTTGGATGGAAACATATGGAAAGTACAGTCACTAAAATAACAGAAATGAAAACACTTATCACTTCTAGGACACCTACTTCGCAAAGTGTGAGAAACGTAAAGTAAACCCCAAACCCATTTTCCTTGCTCACAGACGAAACCAACACTCTTGCACCCGACATACTCAATAAACCACCCATAGCAATGATTAGTTGCAGACATTTTTCCGGATTTAACATCATGAGCGATACCTATAGAGTCTGCTGTTTGTAAAACCCTGCGTTAATCGTTAATGACGACTTTGTCAGGATCATTCTACATATGTCAGAACAATATTATTTGGACTGACTGAATCACATATACAGTTGCACCAAACGTCCGGTGCAATCCAGATGTCGGAGGGATTCCTGTTATTGAGTTGTAACGTCTCAACAATGAGATTAGGACCAATGCAGAGGGTGCAAAACTTGTGGAACAGTTGGTGCTCTGTTCAGACAAAGCATACTATTTTCGAATAATTGATGGAAATGCAGTCGGGTAATCCTCGGTTACCGCTTATATTAAGATAGATGAACACCTCGTCACTTATAAAATCATCAGTCACTGGATACAAAATCCCCATAGCAGATTCAAGATGGGCCGACTGTCATAGACACGTACTATTTTTTGCATAATCCGAGAATGATCTACAGAGATCACTGTAAAACGTGGACACAGCAGCAAAAATGTACAACATGGAGATCTCCCTTAATAAAACCAAAGTTACGGCCCTCATCAGTAATGACTACGAGAGAACCAAAATTTCATTAGAGAACGCAATGCTGAAGCAAGCACTAACGTTCAAATACTTAACAGTGCAACCTCGGCTGGATTCAACGAAACGATATGGGAGAAAAAAGTCACGGCCGGCCGAGGTGGCCGAGCGGTTCTAGGCGCTTCAGCCTGGAACCGCGCGAGTGCTACGGTCGCAGGTTCGATTCCTGCCTCGGGCATGGATGTATGTGATGTCCTTAGGTTAGTTAGGTTTAAGTAGTTCTAAGTTCTAGGGGACTGACGACCTCAGAAGTTAAGTCCCATAGTGCTCAGAGCCAAAAAAGCCACGAACTACACAAAAGTCAGGGAACTAATAATTAACATCTTCAGGACATCACTTTTTCAGCAGCACACTACCTTCAAACTATACAATACCGTGGCTGAAAATACTTTCTCGTACGGCAGCGAAGGTTGGCCACTTCGTAGAGATGACGAACAGACAGTAATGAATGTCGAGATGCGGTTCATGAGAACAGCTGGTTACACACTATAGGAGAGGAAAAGATCTTATGACTTCGTTAAGGATGTCGGAGTCAAACCAATTCTCAACACTGTACAGAACTATAGAACATCATGGGAAGATTATGTGCTACGGATGAAGAAGGGCCGGGTCCCTCGAAAAATGCTCAGGTACCAACTCAGGGGAAGAAGAGACATAGGGAGACCAGCAAGGAGGTGGACTGATACCACAGCTGGCCACTAGGTCTGATACTGGATGATAAGAAGAAGAAGAAGGAAAAGAAGATCTTCAGTCCGATGTCTGATCTGATTTCGCTCTCCATATTAGTTAATCCTGCGCAAATCTCTTCATCTCTTCGTAATTACTTCAACCTACACCCTGTTGCCAAACCATTGTCATCATTTATAATTCTCCCCTCATCCCTCCTCACACGCTATATTTCATAAACATTCCAGTCTTTTAGTCAAGTTATTTCATAAATTTGTCTTTTCTCAAGTAGATTTAGTACAGCTTCATTAGTAATCCGATGTACCCATTTAATCTTCGTCATTCTCCTGCATCCACGTTTCGAAACGTATCGGAACCCATTGCGTTTCACTTCCGTCCTAGGCTACACTCAAGATACCGTCAGAGAGCACTTTCCGACACGTTCATATTAGATGTTAACGTATTACTCTTGTAAAGAGACACTGTTCTTGCTATTGGAAGCTTGCATTTTACCATCCCTCTGCCTACAATCGTCAGTTACCTTGCCGCCCAAGTAACAAAACTTGTCAACTAGTTTCACAAGCTGCGACATCGACGCGAAAAAACACAGTGACCCGTATATGTAATAAGTTTCTTTAATTTACGTCTATGGTCACAATCTTTTTTGTTTAATAGATTACCGGTTTCGGTCTTTAATGACCATCGTCAGATCTGCAGCAAAAATGGGAAAAATATAAATACACTCGCAAACTGTATACAGCTTAAGAACAATACATAGTGTAAGTAGGCTATTTAGGTTTTGTTATTGGTAACGCCACGTTGCTGTGCTGTGCTGTGCTGTGTGCAGTCTGTGGCTTGTTTGCATTGTTGTCTGCCCACGTCCGAGTTCCCGGGTTCGATTCCCGGCGGGGTCAGGGATTTTCTCTGCCTCGTGATGGCTGGGTGTTGTGTGATGTCCTTAGGTTAGTTAGGTTTAAGTAGTTCTAAGTTCTAGGGGACTGATGACCATAGATGTTAAGTCCCATAGTGCTCAGAGCCATTTGAGCCATTGTTGTCTGCCATTGTAGTGTTGGGCAGCTGGATGTTAACAGCGCGTAGCGTTCCACAGTTGGAGGTGAGCTGCCAGCCGTGGTGGATGTGGGGAAGTGAGATGGCGGATTTTTGAGAATGGATAATCTGGAGGTGTGTCCATCAGAAACAGTACATTTGTAAGAATGGATGTCATGAACTGCTATATATATTATGACTGTTAAGGTAAATACACTGTTTGTTCTCTATTAAAATCTTTCATTTGCTAACTATGCATATCAGTAGTTAGTGCCTTCCGTAGTTTGAATCTTTTATTTAGCTGGCAGTAGTGGCGCTCGCTGTATTGCAGTAGTTCGAGTAACGAAGATTTTTGTGAGGTCAGTGATTTGTGAAAGGTATAGGTTAATGTTAGTCAGGGCCATTCTTTTGTAGGAATTTTTGAAAGTCAGATTGCGTTGCGCAAAGAGTAATGTGTGTCAGTTTAGTGTTGATCAGAATAGGTAAAGGGCGAAATGTCTGAGTGCGTTCAGTTCTGCTCAGCTTGTTGAAAATCAAATAATGTAAGAGGTTTATCAGCACAGTAATTAATTAATTTTTCTAAGGGGACGTTTCATATGTCGACCCTTAGCCTTACCTCACTGGAATCTTCTGATTTTTTCTTGTAGTTTGTGTAATTAGTGCAGCCTTTGTTTATTGCTAGCTCTTAATTGTAGAGAGAATTTCCTTTGTAGTTGTAGTTTTTCATTCTCGTACAGTAAAGCAGTTGTGGCATGCATGTAGATTTGCACCAAGTATTTCGCAGCTGCTCTTGCAATTAACGAGGTATTATTTTCAATGGTATATTAATGTGGTTCCTTCTTTTGCTCTTCAAGTTATGGTTTTCTGTGTTGTCGTGTGAAATATTGTGACAATAAGTAAACTGAGAAATGACAGTGAAGACGAAAGCAGTGTGTTAGCGCCACCGTATAATGAATTAACTAATGTTCAAAGTAGTAATTTGATAATTGTGCATAGGGAAATGGAGCGGGCTGCAAATAATGGTTTAGGCAGTGAAACAATTAGTGAACAGGGAAGCATTATCGATCGATCGGTCGGCAACAGCTTGCCTCAGGAATCCGAAATGACAGGACACAATCTTGCAAATACCGTAGATTCAGGTTTTGCGTCCTCGCCATTTTCTCAAAAAAGTCAAGACACATTTTCTGCTTTTCAAAATGCGAATATTGCCGGTTCAAATCCATTGCCGAATAGCACTGAGGAACATGTTTCAGACACCAGTGCATTGTTGTTACAATTAATGCAACAAATGGGACAAAAGCTTCAAAAGTTAGACACAATGGTACAAAATCTTCGCAAGTTAGACACAATGGAACAAAATCTTCAAAAGTTAGACACAATGGAACAACACCAGAGACAAACACAGCAACAGTTAGACACAATGGAACAAAATCAGAGACAAACATAGCAAAAGCTTCAAAAGTTAGACACCACACTTGAACAAACACGTGATGATTTAACTACTGAGTTACATAACATTGAATCGAAATGTCAAAAAGTCTGTAATGATGTAAAAACACAAATTTGTGAGCATTTTCAACCTATTTTTTCGCGGCATGAAAATGCATTACAGAATCACAAAGCAGCCATAAAAGAACTGAAAACCATTGTTCATGAAAATCATGAGACCTTGTGAGCTAAAATTGACTCAGTTGCATCTGCCGATTCGGTTACACTACTTGCAAAAACTCAGGAAAACTTAAAGAACACAGTAGATACGATTTTAACACAAATGGACACTCTGAAACTTGGTTCAGAAAGACACACTGAGGAAATAAGTACACTATCGGAGAAAGTAGCCGAACTTTCAGATCAGTTCACTAACTTATCTGCAAAGGTAGATGATGATCTGAATGACACAAGACCTGTAGCCATCACTGACACAGAAGAGTATGAACAAATTAAGAAATTCAAACCAAATCAGAATTAAGTTAATACGCAATAAAAAAGAGAAATCCTGAAAGTACAAGATCAGTTGGCACAAGTAATACAAAAATTACATATTTCGGAGGACACTCGTGCTCCAACACGGGAAGAGGAACTTATAAATACGGAAAAGCCACAAAATAATAACACAGGGCATTTCGGAAATTATGAAAGAAATTGGCAAGGTGCACCGAATTTTGAGATGGAACCACCGACACGACGTAACAATGACCGATATGGTACTCGCCGATACGATGATTTTGACTATAAGCTGTTCATTACTACACGTAAATTCAAAACATTTAAGAATTCTGGCAACGACATTCATCCACAAGCGTGGCTCCATCAATTTTCACATTGTTTTCCTCCCAACTGGTCATTAGAGCACAGATTAGAATTTATATGTGGCTACTTAGAGAATGAACCAGCTGAAAGAATGCGATCGGTCATTCACGATTGTCACAGTGAAGAAGAATTTTATCATGCCTTCCTCTCAGCATATTGGTCTCAAGCTACACAAGACCCACTAAAACATAGCATCATAATGGTGAAACATTTCGAACAATCTGAAGTTTCCAGTCTTGTGAAATATTTTGAAGACATGTTGCACAAGAATCAGTACCTGTCAAACCCATACAGCCCCTCAGAACTCATCCGCATTTGCTTAATCAAACTACCTGAACATTTACGGCATATTATTTTGGCAGGACGTTGCAAAGATGACAATGAAGCTTTTCAGGGACTATTACAAGAATTGGAAATTGACGCTGACAATCGCGGAACGCGAAAGCAGGAGCACAACAATTGCAGGTCACGTCCTTCACAATGCTGTGATGAAAGAAATAATAACTGGACGCGACAAGGCTATTCTCACAACACAAATCGTGACCAAAACAGACACCACTCTTATGACAACCGTTGGAGGAATAATAGTTACAGAGAAAGATCGCACTTCTGTAGTAATGAATATCATAGAAACAATCAGAGAATCAGACAATATGTGAACAAAAATAATTATTATCAAGAAAGACAAAATAACTTCAGATACAACGGTCCTCTGCGCAGTAACGACTCAGGGAGAAGTTCTCCACCACATAACCGACAAGAAATTAACTACAGGAATTACCAACATGACGACAGACGATTTAATCATAGCGGCTGACCTGAATAGCATCAGAACTGGCGAGATTCAAACAGGGCAGGGCCCTCTCGACAAGGTGAATTTGTAGAAGTTAGACCTCCAAATCCCAATAACGACGCGCGCCAACAAAGAAACAGACAATGGCTCGCACCGGCAGGCAGCCACGTTCGCCGGCTGGGCTTGAGAAAAATAACATAAGCTAGCCTTGAGAAAAATTCCAGTGTTCCTTACCGACGTATACCACATGATAATTCCGTTGAAGTTGAAACTCTGTGTACTAGGAAGAGTAAAGGTTTACACCACATTTCACATGTAAAACCGTTTATTGAAAGATAATCTGCTTTTTAACTTTGTCTTTGCCATAAAACTTTTCACTTTACATTACTAGTATGCTTTGTCAGACTTAGAATCTGTTAACATGCAACAATGTTTGAAGTTAAATATCCAGTCAAGAACCAAGAGAACTTATTTAAACAGAAATTACGAATGCTTTGTTATTGTGAACAGACGACACAGTGTTACTGTGTGTGTACATTCTTGCTTGTTAGTTGCACAATTACGTAACGACTATAAGGCTTACATACTTAGAACATATACTGCTAATGGGATTTTAATGCAACATTTTGGTTTACTTGAAAAGACATCCTTTATTTAAAGTACTTTTTGAGAGATACCAGATGACACAGTGGTTAGTTTATATGACAGCTACACGATTTTATGAAGACGCTACTAATGAGTGGCAATTTACAATATTGCTTTTACGGTGTTTCTGTTTCATATCTGCACAGTTATTCTGAATTCTTCTGGAAAGGAAAACATGTTTTAGTTTTAACTTTTGTGGTATAGCTGCAATGAGACAGCCTTTTCTGTAGCACAACAATACGTTACTGCACAGTACTTTCTTCATCACGGCAGTAAGCGTAATAAGTAAGATATCTATACGCAAGCATTTCACTTTAGTTTATGTGGAAGTGAGTACATTGACTTCAGGAGAACTTTGCTTACAGAGGACGATAACTACGACACTTCCACAGAATTATCTTACAGCAAGATGCACATTTATCGCTACAGGACACACATCTGAATGATTAATTTTGTGCTTAAAACATTTCTTTTTTTTTAAAGAGTTTTGAATTACAAAGAAAGTTTTCTGTGATACATTTCATTCCATTGCTGTAATCTGTAACACCTGAGGGTATAATTACATTAATCCTCAAGGGGGTACACACTTACTTTGTGTACCATGTGTTTGGCAAGCACAAGGAGCCCTAGCTAATATGGTATTTGCTTATACAACTTTACACATCGGTACCATATTTCTCTAACACATAAATTACACAGCTATCTGATCATTTAACTGGGAGAGACAAACATTTATTTTACTACATCAGTGACAGATGTTTACGTAATTACACAGTTGAATAACTTCACACTTATGAAACTGTATTTTGTCTGTACTTTGTGAACTGTTCATATTTTCTCGGAACCATTGTGATACTATGAGAGCTTTGAATGATGTATTTGGTAATAGATCATGATTTTTGAAGTACGTTTGAGGTTGATGACTTAATTGAAGGTCTTGAAATTATTGAAAGAAGCTGCAACGATTCTGAGATGTGATTGACCTGTCATGATGTTATTATTACGATGACGATGTGTGTTATGCTGTTGAGGTACGTTTATGGTCAATAAGCTGAGAATCGTACTTTAAGAGTTGTGAAATGTGTGTAAATGCGTTAATGTATCACAATGCAGGCGAAAATCGTTTGCTCACTGTTATATTCATAGGATTTTGTTTCTACACATTTGCAACGCAAATTCTCGACCTGTGACATTTTTTATATGAGACTGTCACTGTAGTGCACACTGGTGTCGTAAATATTTCGGTAAGGAAGGTACGTCACTGTAAGCACCCAGCTTCGCAACAGTCGCCTGGAAAAAAGCCATTAGTGTGTGCCTTTCAGAGGCAGAGGTGAAAAAAAAAGGCCATTATCCTCGCTATTGACATTCCTTTCTGGAAAGCATCGCAAATACGACACGCTCATTACTTGGAAAGATACTTACAACTGCACAGCTGATTATGACAAGCGTCTTTGTACGAGAGTTGAGAGAATTTCTACTAACTTATGAAATGCCAAATGACTATTGAATGATATTTTTATGCTTTACTTTGTACATAGTTGCTTATTTCATTTGATATCTGGTTTCCAGCTGTGTTGCAACATTGGTTTTATAAAATAAAATTAAATGCATTTGCTAATGTGAAAACTTTCTGTCAACAGATCTATTAGATGATAATTTTATGATCCTCATTCTTTGAAAATGGAGCACTTAGAATGGAAAGAACAATAAGAAGGGATTAATAACAGTAACTGCATACATAATTTTCTTTTCAACTACTTGGTAATTTTTTTGGTAGAGTTAGTTATTGTGATGCATCACTGTAGTGTTAAGATGTGACATAAGTATTAGACATGGCCATCTTTAGTGTAATATTTTTTCTGCTTGAGCTTTGTCATGTTTACATATAAGTTATTGCATTTGCTGCTGCTGTTTGACAGGCATAGTGCTACTAAATTTCAGTTTGTATTACTCTGTTAAGCCAGATTTACTACTAATTTATTTTTCTTGTTGCTGCAGATTGGCCCATATTAGTGATAATGTTGCATTTGCTATTCTAACTTATATATATATATATATATATATATATATATATATATATATATATATATATATATATATATTGCTGCTTGCTTTGCCAATTTGCATTTTTTGTCATTGCTGTTTGTGTTAATTGTTTTGTGCTGCTGCATTGCCTCTTCCCTTAGTTTAGCATCTGAGCTCAGTAGATATAAGTTAGCTTAAGATGGGGTAGGCTATAGAAGAGAACGAGTTGTGCTGAATTGGAAGAAATGCATTGAGAAGCTATAAGAAAATGATTTGGCCAAAAAAAGTATTTTTAAAGAGGATATGAACAATAATGTAGGGTTTAGAGACAACAAGTTCAGGTAGGATTTTCTTGGAAATAAATGAAGAGGTAAGATAATGGAGAATAAATAATGAGGTAAGAAATATGTGAACATATAAACACAGAAAGCAAGCTAGGATTGGATTTTTTTGGTGGAAACAAATGTTGAAATAAGACGAAAGATCTATGGAATGAAGTTTTGGGTGGGACTGCAGTACCAAATGTTACCCTGAAAACGAACCCTGTCTTTCCTTTTGTATTATTCCGCTATGTGTTTATGTATCCTTGTGAATTTGTCTTTTTCCTGTCTTTATGTGTTTAGCTAATAAGATTTATGTTGTAGAATTTTTCAAATACTATGTTATATATCTTTGTAAAGATGTTTAGACATTATTTATCTGTTCTGTTTTGTTTTAATGCTCACATGTGAAGGTGATGTTTCAAAAGTTATTCTGATCTTTATGTATGTACTTATGTCATAATTCTTGTAACACTGATGTATATGTTTATTTCTATTCTTTTGTAAAGCCTGTATTACTACAAATGTTACCTGTATTATTATTTTTTAATGATGTTTTCTGTATCTAAGTAATTGTATTCTCATATTATAAAATTGTAATTGACACCAGTTTATCAAATTAAGTAACTCCTAAGCATTCATTTCACTGCACACATTTTGTTGGTCATAGCATATGCACAATATGTGAAAAAAAGAGGACTGTTAGTGTTTGCACGTGTTTTAATAATTCAGCAAGGGACTGGATAACAGCATTTCTGGTTCTAAGGACAATTCCAAAAACTTTGTGAGTGGACAAGTGGTGGGTTATGGACTTGTTATATTCTCCACAAGACTCTTCAAGGGTGATTGTGCACCTGCACAGTCACAGCAGATGGCTGTTAGCCATCTCTACAAGGACTACAGTGGGTCAGCACCTTTGATGGCTCACCAATACCATTATCTCTACAAGGACTACAGTGGGTCCGCACCTCTGGGGGCCCACCAATACCGTAATCTCTACCAGGACTACAGTGGGTCTGCTCTGTGATGACCTACCTACTACCTACCAATATTCTTCAAAACTTCGACTGACTCTGCTGTGGGTTTGCTCTGTTGTGGCCCATTACCTGTCTGCATGTCGAGAGTCAGCACTGTCTTTCCGTTGGAAGGACAACACTACTTCTTCAAGACTGCATGGAAATCCACTACATCCATGTGCATTTTCTTGTACTGCTCAGACTTTGAGAAAAACACTGCTATTTTACTGTGATGAACGATCAGGACTGTCTTTATGGACTGTGAGAAAATTTTAGCTTTTGACCAACATTGTATCAATAAGTGTGTGCATTTGACTTCTTTGTTATTGTAATTGGGAAAAAACTTTAACAAATATGTATTGGCCAGTGCCCAAAACAATTTGTAAAATTTTTCGTGGGGAGCATGGGGGCTCTGTAAGTAGGCTGTTTAGGTTTTTATATTGGTAACGCCACGTAGCGCTCTGTATAAAAATCACTGGCTGTGCTGTGTGCAGTCTGTGGCTAGTTTGCATTGTTGTCTGCCATTGTAGTGTTGGGCAGCTGGATGTTAACAGCATGTAGCGTTGCGCAGTAGGAGGTGAGCCGCCAGCAGTGGTGGATGTGGGGAAGTGAGATGGCGGATTTTTGAGAATGTATAATCTGGATGTGTGCCCATCAGAAACAGTACATTTGTATGAATGGATGTCATGAACTGCTATATATTTTATGACTATTAAGGTAAATACATTGTTTGTTCTCTATTAAAATCTTTCATTTGCTAACTATGCCTATCAGTAGTTAGTGCCTTCCATAGTTTGAATCTTTTATTTAGCTGGCAGTAGTGGCACTCGCTGTATTGCAGTAGTTCGAGTAATGAAGATTTTTGTGAGGTAAGTGATTTGTGAAAGGTATAGGTTAATGTTAGTCAGGGCCATTCTTTTGTAGGGATTTTTGAAAGTCAGATTGCGTTGCGCAAGAAATATTGTGTGTCAGTTTAGCGTTGATCAGAATAGGTAAAGAGCGAAATGTCTGAGTACGTTCAGTTCTGCTCAGCTGTTTGAAAATCAAATAATGTAAGAGGTTTATCAGCACAGTAATTAATTAATTTTTCTAAGGGGACGTTTCAATAGAGCATATTGAAAAGTAGTACTGATGAAATTTACATTTGTGCGCTTTAAATATGAAGAGGCGTACCTGTTTCATAAAAACAAAGTCCTAATGTACTGCAGTCATAGTGGCATCGTCAAATGTTAAATGCGGAATCAGCACCAGCATCGTCAAATACATATAAATCACATCACATGCACGAGTCATGTCGTCAGTAAAACTACTGTTTAAAACAAGCTGCCGTACAGTAGCCACAAGATGTTTGTGTTGTAAGTTGACCAGATGCCACTGATGTCGGCATACGCTAGTTTTCAATGATTAATTGAAACAGCAAAAATAAAAGGGGGATACAATAATTAAAGTCTATAATAAGCTTATAAAGTATAAAAGGTGTGCAGAACAATATTTTCTTTCATTTGTGGCTCCTTTAGCTATTTGTTTTATGTTGTTTAATATTACCCAGTGCAATATCAATGGTGTTTTATATTTATGTCATTGTCTAGAATATTGGCACCGGAGAATGTCGTGTTCTTATTTTTATTGGTTTTTATCACTGTAACACCTTTTTTACTTTATAAGCTTATTACAGACTTTAACTATTGTATCCCCTTTTTATTTTCGCTGTTTCAATTAATTATTGAAAACTAGCGTATGCCGACATCAGTGGCATCTGGTTAACTTACAACACAAATATCTTGTGGCTACTGTACGGCAGCTTGTTTTAAACAGTAGTTTTACTGACAATACGACTCGTGCATGTGATGTGATTTATATGTATTTGACGATGCTGGTGCTGATTCCGCATTTAACATTTGACGATGCCACTATGGCTGCAGTACATTAGGACTTTGTTTTTATGAAACAGGTATGCCTCTTCATATTTAAAGCGCACAAATGTAAATTTTGTCAGTACTGCTTTTCAATATGCTCTATGTATTGTTCTTAAGCTCTATACAGTTTGCGAATGTATTTATATTTTTCCCCTTTTTGCTGCAGATCTGATGATGGTCATTAAAGACCGAAACCGGTAATCTGTTAAACAAAAAAGATTGTGACCACAGACGTAAATTAAAGAAACTTGTCAACTAGTTTTAGTTCCTAATTTTCTAATTTAACTGCCTCAGCATCACCTAACTTAATTTTAGCACTCTTCATTAGCCTTGTTTCTCTTATATGCATGTTTATCTTACAAGGTATTTTTTTAAATACATCATCCATTTTGTTCAACTAATGTACCAAGTCCCTTGCAGTCTCCGATAGAATTACAGCATCATTGACGATCTTTAAAGTTTTCTTTTCGTGTCCCTGAACTTTTCCAAAACTCACTTTCGTTTGCAATAATGGTTGCTTGACGTATAGACTTAGTAACAAGTGAAGCAAGCTACAGATATGTCTCATTCCATTCTCAAGTTCTGTCATACTGTCCTGTCGTTCGGCTCATGTAACATTCACTGATTCGTGTTTTTGATAACGTTCTCAGTTTGCGACTCTGTTATCAAGTGTAAAACCACGGTTGTGGAGCTACGATTCTAAAACCGAAGTAATCACAGTCAGCGAGAGGCGGACCCGCTTCGCCCTCTCCTTTGCAACAGCTCGAGAGCTTCTCAGTGACGCTAGGTTGCAGGAGGCGCGAAACCCAGAAACTTTCCCTGTGTGCTACGTTTACTTAAGAAAGATATCATATACTGCGCTGCGGCACTCTCACGGATAAACAACACAACAACACTTGCTAAGGTGGATCACGGAACGTTTTCTGCACACCACTTGCCGTGTAACTCGCGGGCGAGGGACTGAACGACGCGCCGCCAGGAAATGAAACCGCGCCGCTCTCGCAGGCCGCACGTAGTTGTGAGATCTTCCAGCCAGGGCTGCCGCTGCCTGCTGCAATCTGAGGCTCACCGCTAGCTGCTGTTGGCTTCTCTGTGCACTCATGGCTCAGCATCCTTTGCGCTGAGGAGACCTCATCCCTCCGCGTTACAGCCTCCCGAGAACCCTGTGCCCCTCACAACTTCGTGCATTTGGAGATATAAATGATGGTTTTGCAGGTATCCTTGCTTTGAAGCCTGCGCAAAGCATTTTGTCAGTATTTCCAGTCTCGAAATCCAATTATGAGTATAAAAAGCCGTGATTATAAAATTATAAATAATGTAGCAACCAGTCGCAGAAATATTATTTATTTTTTAATATTATATATAAAATATATTTCCTTGACTGGTTGCTACATTCTTTATAATTTTATACTCCACAGTCGCTGCGCAGTAAGGGAACCTTATGGAGTACAACAATCAAAAGCTGCGATGTTTTCACGAAGTTGGTATTTCCTGTAATCGTTTGTAATATTGCAGAAATTGCTAAGCAATTACACATTGAACTATATCATCGAAGGGAAGTTTACTTTAGAATTCATAACTGATTTTCATTCCGCTCAGCATCCTATCCTTCCTGCTGAGATTTTCCCCTATCACCTTACACGATTTTGACATTTTGCTTCTACGTTCCCTCACTTTTTCCGTCTGCATTGTCAGTAACTTTCCCTTCTCATTGTCAATAAATTTCATGACGAAGTAAATCTCGGGCGAACAGCCTGGTGTGAGTGTACAAAGGACACAATATTTCGGCAATCGACCTTGTTGCCATCATCGGGTGTGCTGACGTACTGTCAAGGGACGGCAGGCGTGAGGTATATATCAGATTTCCCCTCCACTTCCCTAGGGCGCTCCCTCCCCCGTCCGCTCCGTAGGCGCTCTCTCGGCCGTCCGCACCGGGGTTCGACGCCCGGCTTGTGGCCCCGAGGCTGGGTGTTCCCTTGTAATTCGGCGCCCAGGGATGTTTGCCGGAGTCGTTTCGGAAGTTCCTCCCTCTGCCCTCGAAGTCAGTACATTCTGGGATATTTCTATCTTCTCCTTAATCCGGGCAACGGCTGGTTCCCAAGCTTAGCTAAGGGAATAGCTGCTGCCACGATTCAGTTCAGGTTTTCTTACTCTGATCTCTATAGCTTCGTTGATGACACAGTCCCAACATTTCGAAGTCTGTGTTAGGACCTTGTTCTTGTCATAATCCATGCCGTGAAGTTCTGACAGGCAATGCTCGACGACTGCAGATTAATTAGGCTGTTGCAATGTCGTGTGCCATTGGTGTTCACAGCATCGGTCTTTAATGGTGCGAATTGTTTGACTTATGTATTCCTTACCGCATTGGCACGGTATTTTGTAAACCAAGGTCGTCTTTAACACCGCCAAGAAGTGCTCTGGTTTTAGTTGGAGGGTAGATGACGGTTTTTACTTGATATTTGCGTAAAATGCGTTCAACGTTTCTAGATAAGACCCCACAAAACAGAGAGAATGTCATGGCTGTGTTTCCACAGGTTCTTCCTTAGGTTCCGCCGGTTGTGTTGCGAGTGTCGGACGTAGAGCATCCCGGATTTGCCTTTCCTTATAACCGTTCCTCAGAAACACGGATTTCAGATGTGTCAATTCTTGTTGGAGACTGTCCTCGTCAGAGAGGGCACGAGCTCCGTGTACAAGAGTTTTTAGCACGCCGTTCTTCTGAGCAGGGTGGTGGCAGCTATCCGCGTTTAGGTATAAGTCAGTGGAGTTTTCCTTCTGTGCACGCTGTGCCCCAGCCTGCCGTCATCTTGTCTTTTGACGAGAGGTTTTAGTTGCGCTGACTCCAAGGCTTCTTCGATATTTTCCATGTATATGATAGAGACGATTGGAGAGAGAGGACTCCCCATAGCAACGCCTTCGGTCTGCTCGTAGAAGTCCCGCGGTCTCTTCCCGTGCTTGCACTACTACGTAACTATGTGCACTGCTTTGAACAGTACCATGGCAGCAGCGAGTCTACGGTTCGCTTCATCGAGTAACTAGATGTCAAATCCAGCATTGTCTGGGTATTCATTTTGCCAATTTTCTATTAGAAACGAAAAGAAAAAATGAACTGCTTTAGCAGTATAATATAGAAAAATATCGTTTCCTTGTATTTGTGAAAACACCTTTGGAATTGTGGAAGAGTCATACAAAGAAATATGTATAATGTTCAGATGCAAAAGCGCAGAGCTCCGGACAGTTTCTGCAAGCTGGCGGCAGCTGTTTCGCGTGTCTAAAACGCCATTTTGTAAACGTCTCTATGACAACACTTCTTCATAGCTCTGTAGATAGCTATTGTTTTCCCCTACAGCCGTCTGCGCATTTGTCAGCTGTCCAAAGCGCTGCCAGGTATCGGGGATTTCCTTATGTTGACTCTACTGCAGGTGCAACAATAATGTACGTATTAAAACGACATGACTATTAGAGTAGATACACCAAATACCGGCTATATAAAACATATAGCGTCGTTAGAGTGGAACTGTCAAATAGCTGTCACGTCGTAATTAGTATCTTTTCAACATCTGGACATCATTAACGATCTCATTAAAGCAGTGACAATTACAGAAAAGTCCACTAACGACCTAATATGGACGTCACATCAATCTGGACGTACTTGAAAATGGTGATAAAGCCAAAACAGTCTGTCGTAAATGAAGATTACTTATTATAAGCAACTATTTGGTAAATCTACGCTAATAATAATGTCGTTCTCAGACATATATTATGCTGCTGGCCCTAAAGAAGAAAAAAAAAAATACCTATTGAAACTTCGTTCATAATGAGCGAGGCCTACGAGAAAGACAGGCCGCGGCGCTCACGTCACGAACGTAGTCCTCAGTTCGCTCGCTCGCTCAAATCAGCAGACAAACTACGTATCTACACCTGTTAACTCGTAACCAGGCGTTTGCGTACAAACTAAATCTTCTACTGGAATCCGCTATTATGGAATCCTACTGTTATTAGTCCTATAATGATGGGAACTCCATATGCCTACTTATAATTTGTTACGGCTCTACTGGAATACAATAAAATAAAGTCATGCTAAAATGATTATCAGTTGCATATGGCACCACTTCCAGCATGTAATGAGTACTGTTAAGCAGAAGAGACTAAAGGCTATAAACAAGCTGTTATACCATTTATATCGAGTATTGATCTTAAATTAAATTTTGCTGTAGTACTGTTAATCAGTAAGGCTTCATAATAGCAGATTCTAGTGGATGATGCAACTCTCGTTAGTACTTACAGTCCCAGCTGCGAGATAACAGGTTTGTCTGCTGAGCTGAGCGAGCGAGTGAACTGAGGACTACCTTCGTGACGTACGCGCCGCGACCTGTCTTTCTCGTGGGCCTCGATAATGAGCCATTTTTCCAGGGTTTATGACGTCATATCTCTTGAACTATGTGTCGTAGAATGACATATTTGTCTAAATATATTCAGCGGAATATGTAAATACTGTCTATTAAATACGTTCCGAATATAGATAATAGCAAAGAAGTAATAAATTAAAACGTCATGCAATATGCGGCAGTTTTTCATGCATTTCATTGTTTATGACCTCAGATCTCAAGAACTATGATACGTAGGTGGTTCTTAATGCCACAGCGATTGTTGCTTGACAGTGAACAAACTCTCCACTTGTTACGATTTCTGCACCACTTATTAGCAGAAGACACAGTGGCTGCGCCAAAGACTGAGACGCTGTGGAGTTTTACAATTATTTATTGAACTTTCTTTACAATTTCTCCCTCGTCGTCGCTGCCCATCCCTGCGGATCCTCCGCCTGGCTGCTGCTGTGTAGATTCTCCGACAATGCGCGCAACGCGCAACGCGCGCCGCTGATCGCAATCGGGAGCTTCAGGCCACCAGTGCTCCGCTAAAGCCAGGATGCCCTGTGGTTGAGATGGACTCGTCGCCGCCCGGTGCCCCAGTACGGCACGCCGACGGAGCCGGGTCGCCGTGAGGTCAGCTGCCGACGCCTGCTGCACCGGCGGCTGGGAAGCCGTCAGTCGCGATGTCCGCGAGGTCCCGTCACGGACGGACCACGCGCCGTGGGGCCGGGTTGCCGTGAAGTCCGGGCATCAGTCCCCGGCGGCGCCTCTGACCAAGACCGCACTGCGCCCAGTCCTGCTGGAAGTTCTCGCTGTAGTTAGTCAGCCATGGTGCCGACCGAACTCGGGCCGACCCTCAGAGCTGAAGTTGATATGTGGCGGCGAACGGATGACTCCTGCGAGCTGGAACAGACTTCCGGAATCGTCACCTACGAAGATTGAACATTCGGACACGGACCACGTCCGTCCTCAGATCCGAACTGCTTCCTAATGGCTTCTGTCTGTTGCTGCCTGCGCTCCACTGTTTATATCCGGCAGGTGGACGTTTTTTACCCTCGGTTGTAGCTTTTTGTTATTACTCCCGCAGTATATTGCAGCGTAACTTAATGTGCTGGCCTCACTTCCCCTTACTCAGCACTCTCCAGGCTTCGCTCGTCGCTCGGTCTGTGTGCGTCCTTGCGTCAGTCTGTTGGTAGACTGCTGCTGTCAGCAATGCTATCTGTGCCTGCCTACTTTGCAACGCATCGGTCACCGGCGTGCCTCTGTTTTGCCATTCTCCACTGCATGAAGCAACGCTTACCACATGTGGGGTCCAGTGCTATGGGTCCAGTGCTATTGGAGGAGATGTGGAACATACACATAGATATATCCATTTTTATAACAGCACGAGGCAAGAAACATATTACTCTTTCCAGTTATATCTCTGTCAGCGACCAGGAGGATAAAATGAGTAATTACGGCATCTACATAGTGGCAGCGACAGTTTCTTTTCCTGTGGACGGAGGATGGGGGCGAAATTATTCTGATACGCAAAGTATCTACACCATACAACATACAGTGACAAAGTATGGAGGTAGTTGCAGTTATGCTATCAGCTGTGACAGAAATAGAGGTCTGTAAGTGAACCAGAAGCGTTGCAAAAATAGCAATGATCAAAATATGGCATCATTTTAACTGTCGTGACTACAGGTTTTTCGCGAAAAATTGTTATTACCATCCAAGAAAACACATATTTTTGTTATGTCTCTTGTCATTTATTTTACATGACTTTTTATTACGGTTATAAGATCATTTTATGGTGATTATGTTTCAAAAATGTTCTACACGTCTTATTTTCACTGATATCTATACTACCACGATGGCATACTACCTGGTACGTGTATATGGGAACAGCCATGTAGAAAAAATGAAATTAAATGATCGTATGGCATTGTTGGTCGGGATGTTCCACTCGGGTTCGGCCGCCAACTGCAAGTCTCATTTCATTCGGTGCCACGGTGGGTAACTTTCGGCCGATGATAAGGATGAAAGGATGATGAGCACAACACAACACCCAGTCCCCAGGTGGAGAAAATATCCAACCCCGCCAGGAATCTAACCCGGTACCAGTGCATGGGAGACAAGGGCGCTGCCACCCAGCTAAGCAGGTGGACAACGGCCATGTTGTGCTTAGGTAAAAACTTTCCATAGATCTGTACGTGTTTAAGTATTGTTTACTTAATTCTAGTTATAAACCTAATCTCATTGACTGTAGCAGTGTCTGAATAAGAGAACTATCAGATAAGAACAGGTCGTAATACTTCATTAAAAGATCCACAAAAAGTCCCTCATTTCCATAAGCTAACAGTTGTACATTATAAATGTTTTACTACAAATTTTGTAAAATACGGTGTCATTTCGCAGGATAGGGAATATAGCTACTGTGGTGTCAGTCTTTATTTAAAAAAAAAAAAAAAACTAATTTTATTTTTAACACTATAAGATTTTACTCTTCTTCTCCGAATTATTTTTGTGGTCATTTATATTCTTTGCGAGAATGTCCTAAATGTTTTTATATTACGTTCCTTTATGTACAGGGTTATTACAAATGACTGAAGCGATTTCACAGCTCTACAATAACTTTATTGTTTGGGATATTTTCACAATGCTTTGCACACACATACAAAAACTCAAAAAGTTTTTTTAGGCATTCACAAATGTTCGATATGTGCCCCTTTAGTGATTTGGCAGACATCAAGCCGATAATAAAGTTCCTCCCACACTCGGCACAGCATGTCCCCATCAATGAGTTCGAAAGCATCGTTGATGCGAGCTCGCAGTTCTGGCACGTTTCTTGGTAGAGGAGGTTTAAACACTGAATCTTTCACATAACCCCACAGAAAGAAATCGCATGGGGTTAAGTCGGTAGACCGTGGAGGCCATGACATGAATTGCTGATCATGATCTCCACCACGACCGATCCATCGATTTTCCAATCTCCTGTTTAAGAAATGCCGAACATCATGATGGAAGTGCGGTGGAGCACCATCCTGTTGAAAGATGAAGTCGGCGCTGTCGGTCTCCAGTTGTGGCACGAGCCAATTTTCCAGCATGTCCAGATACATGTGTCCTGTAACGTTTTTTTTGCAGAAGAAAAAGGGGCCGTAAACTTTAAACCGAGACATTGCTCAAAACACGTTAACTTTTGGTGAATTGCGAATTTGCTGCACGAATGCGTGAGGATTCTCTACCGCCCAGATTCGCACATTGTGTCTGTTCACTTCACCATTAAGAAAAAATGTTGCTTCATCACTGAAAACAAGTTTCGCACTGAACGCATCCTCTTCCATCAGCTGTTGCAACCGCGCCGAAAATTCAAAGCGTTTGACTTTGTCATCGGCTGTCAGGGCTTGTAGCAATTGTAAACGGTAAGGCTTATGCTTTAGCCTTTTCTGTAAGGCTTTCCAAACCGTCGGCTGTGGTACGTTTAGCTCCCTGCTTGCTTTATTCGTCAACTTCCGCTGGCTACGCGTGAAACTTGCCCGCACGCGTTCAATTGTTTCTTCGCTCACTGCAGGCCGACCCCTTGATTTCCCCTTACAGAGGCATCCAGAAGCTTTAAACTGCGCGTACCATCGCCGAATGGAGTTAGCAGTTGGTGGATCTTTGTTGAACTTCGTCCTGAAGTGTCGTTGCACTGTTATGACTGACTGATGTGAGTGCATTTCAAGCACGACATACACTTTCTCGGCTCCTGTCGCCATTTTGTCTCACTGCGCTCTCGAGCGCTCTGGCGGCAGAAACCTGAAGTGCGGCTTCAGCCGAACCAGGCCCCCACAACCGCACGAGTGGTCGACTGTGAAGAGCGGACAAATTGAATAGCTGGCCGGCGGCCATTAGAGTGGTAAACTGACGCGCGGATTTCGAATGTTTATACATCGCTTTTGGTTATAAAATGCCTTCCCTAGAGTTAGGTCACAAACATAATGCCTCATTTAAATACGTCACTACAATATAGTTTTTAATTTATGAACAAACAGCAACTAGTCACTGTTTGTGAATTTATGTTACGTAGTACATGGAATCTGCCGTAGCTAAAAGTTATGCACTGGACCCCTAGCATTTACGATAGACGTACGCAAAATGCATCAAAATACTCGAAGATTTGCCCACTATGTTAGTAGATATTTTCTGACTCTACGTTGCTTTAGATTTTATGACGAAAAGTGCGTTATATATGGCGTAGTGCTTTGGCAACTCACGACCAAATTATCAAGTTTCAACCCAACCTAGACCATGAAAACACTACCGATCAGCCAGCTACAACAAACAAGACTTCAGGCAGGTATCCAGTATCGCATTGGTCACAATATTTATTTTCGAAGATGTACTCTTCAGTTTATACGTGTGGTTTTTTCATATAATAAATAAAACTCAACAACTGTTCCATCGAGAGAAGTTGTGAAATCAGATTACAATTACACACATTAAGTTGAATTTTATAACGATAAAAAGCCTGCTAACTCAAATTTCGTGTTGCTTGCAACTCAACTTTTATAGTTAAAATAAAATGTGGTTCACAAAGAAAAATTTATCTTCTGCTGTATATGGTCTGGAAAACGAAAGATGGATGGAACATCATCATCTTTCAGCTTTCTGCGATTTACGTAATTTTCAAGGAAACAACTTTCTTCAAAATGATCGGAACATATAAAATGGTATTCTGTCGCGTGTAACCATTTTTGTAACAGCTGTGGTTCTGAGAAAGGAAACCTGCAAATATATGCACAGACATTATGCTAATACCGTGTTACAAAAACATTTACTAAGCAAGTGCACTGACATACAAAACAACTTAAAATATCCACATACCTGTGAAATGTAATATTCGTTCCTTTCTCGAATTTATTTGTACAATTAATCGCTGCACAACTCTTCACTATTGAACTTCTTTTGATTGGAACGCACAGACAGTAGAATTACGAGTAACAAATACTGTATGTACGCCCCAACAAATATACAACGTTGAATCAGGGTCTTCATAAACAACAGTACTACACAACACATCAGACTACAACCACTATAATGGCGTCCAGCCGAAGGTTCAAATTATCCTGCGACTGCAGCGCCATAAGTGAGTCTAGTTATGTTTTACAAGGTCTTTGAGCTGAACAAAACTTTATGAGTTTTTCTACGTATCTGTAGTGTGTCGTGACCATATGTCAATGAATGTAGCTACAGTGAATTTATGAAATCGCTTCAATCATTTGTAATAGCCCTATAATCTCTCTGTGCCTGCGACAATATTTTTTAATAAATGGACATATCTATCGCTTATAACAAGTTACTTTGGGTTAGTTAGTGGGTTGTAAATGGGTTATGTAACGTCTCCTGGCAAAACACATATCATATGTGTTAAAAAAAAGAGAAGAATAACTGAACTGGATGATTTTGGTTCAAATGGCTCTGAGCACTATGGGACTTAACATTTATGGTCATCAGTCCCCTAGAACTTAGAACTACTTAAACCTAACTAACCTAAGGACATCACACAACACACAGTCATCACGCTGGATGATTTTAATTGCGTGGACAATGATTGTGTGAACTCTATGTAATAAAGAGAAATCATTATGTGTCAGGTTTTATACTGGTTTAAAATTATGTACCGATCTTTTTAAAGATAATATCTGTGTCGGCGAGTACTGAAACCGCCACTGACGATACTTATTAAATATGAAACAAAGATTTAAATATATCACTCCGAGTGTAAATAGTAGTGCCCGAGCATTAATTTTTCTGTCGTCTTTTCGGAGTTACGTGAGTAGGAAGAGCCTGTGACGCTATATTGTATGCTTGTGCAGCATTCTTTTGTCAAGATTGAGAGAAGGAGGCCATTGCGCATTGATTTGTATAGGTGTGTCAGAATTTAATCTGTCTAACTGTTTTGAATAGAGTTACTTAGTGAAAACTTGCATTATGATTTGTAATAAGCTTGCCTGGTATTTTATCCCATCCTCTTAAGACATTTTCAGCCATTTAAATATTTTTCGCGGTGCAGAGTTGCGCTACGAACGAACGAGCCGCTGCCGCGGAGCATTCAAACTGCATTAAATGAAACCAATCATACTGCAAAGAAGCGGACAGGTAATAGTGAACTAAAATTAGTTCTTTCAGCTTTCGGGATTGCAGGGCAGAGCAGCAGATTTTATGATGTCTTGTACAGGTGGACGCGGGCTGCGGATGATGTTATATTATTAACAGTGCAAAAAGAGATAATTTACCTTCATGACATAAAAGAAACCTTGCTGTGCGTAATTCTGGTCTGGCAAACATTATAGCAAAAACATTTTTTCTCTGATAATAGCCTCATGTTCTCGCGTTAGCCGTGGTACTTATTGATGTTTTACTGTTAACAAAAATCCACTGCAAAATTTTGATGTTGAACAAACATTGCGTACTGTAACATCAGTATTTATAACGAAATAATTTTCAGTAACCTTTACAATATCTGTAAGGTAAGGAAGATAGGTTGAACTTTAAAGCGAGTTACAGTAGCGCAACAATGTTCCCTTTATAGGAAGCCAGCTCCAGAATAATAAGAACATAATATATTTTGTTTTTTTTTGATAAGTAATGATCCAAAGAAAGTCACAGCACATCATGCCTAAAAAGTATTTCAGGGCTCTTTTCGTAGCAATATATTAATCTCATCCATTTATCAATATATTAGTTGTTACGTGAGAAATAACAAGCAGATAGCGAAAGTTACTGGCAGGAAATGTAATTAAATGTTGTACCTCTCTGTAGCACGTAACTGAGATCCACTGGTATTCATACTTTATAAAGTTGCCATGCGAAAATATAGAGCGCGAGAGGAAACCGTGTCACTGGTGCAGTATCTTCCATTAATTAATCTCTGCTTATAATTCAGCTAAAAAAAAAAGTACTTGCTGCATTCCGCTTGTTCGGTCTTCTCAATCAGTCTGACATCCGTCACCAGAGCGTGTTTGATTGCAGACAATAAATATCAGCACTTCACTGTTATTCGCCCGTCATTTTGGAAAGGCGAATTCAAAAGGGCATTACGGACAATAAATACGCCATTCAAACAATGCTGCCCAGTCCCGCGCACCGCTGGGTTATTTAAAGTGCTACGGCATCACGTGATATTTTTTCTCATCTACCTTTAGAATACCGTCCGCTTCAGAAAATCTGAGCATTCGCTTAGCTTATCTGTAACGTCCAGCAATAAAAAAAAAAAAAAAAAAGGCAGGGACAATAATACAAATCATTTTACGACTATAAATTTTAAGCTTGCTCAGATTGACTCCTTTCTTTCTATACACCGACGCTTTTAAAAAATGCAGTATCAATATATGCTCTGTCGATGATTTAAGTTTATAAAAAGCGCAGTCGGCCGCATAAAAGTACTGCGCTGCATCAATGCATCTGTGATGCTAACAGTGTTTGTGCAATGGATACGGAAGAGGAAAATGGAGTCACAAATTACCGAACAAAAGATAAGTTGTCGGTTTCAAAATGCAGTCGATGAAAACGTTGTAGTGATTAACGCTTAACTATATTACCAACGTCGAAGATGATTTCAAGCCTGAAACACGTTCGTACATGAAATGAGCTATAGAAAAATCTGACTGACTGCTGTATTTCAAATAAGACTGCTGTTTGCCTTCATAAACCCTTACCTGACGTATGCCAGTAGTCTGCTGTTGCTGAAGTCTCTTCTTTGTTTAAGAACAACTGGGTAGTTTCTGATGCTGCGATGGTTCAAATGGCTCTGAGCACTATGGGACTTAGCATCTGAGGTCATTAGTCCACTAGAACTTAGAACTACTTAAACCTAACTAACCTAAGGACATCACACACATCCATGCCCGAAGAAGGATTCGAACCTGCGACCGTAGCGGTCGCGCGGTTCCAGACTGAAGCGCCTAGAACCGCTCGGCCACACCGGCCAGCGATGCTGCGAATTTTATGTTAGAACACTAAAATCATAGTTTACCGCTGTGTCTGAAAATGTCAAAAAACGATCCTTAGGAAGCAGCGACTGTCATTGTATGGAAGCCGCATTGTTTTCATTTTGTGCCGTGACGTAGCACAACGCACACGGCTTTGTAACGCTGCCACTGCGTTTGTAGCCCTAAATGGTACAGCTCACATTTACTTATCACTTCTTGTTATCGTATTTCTGCACTTCTCAGACGACGTTGCTTGGTATTTTTTCTTTCTTTCATGTTCTCTTAGAAACAAGAATTTACCAGGAGTAGAAAAAGTTATACACATAACTGCATATAACAACACTTCAAGCGATTCTTTTTTTTTTTACAAAGCACTAAAACTAGTGTGGATTTACTGGATGACAATTATCGAACTATATGAAAAAAAAACGTAAATTACTTACAAACTACTGTATGCACCCAGTTTATTCAACACGTAAACGTCACTACAGATATTCGGATTTATGTTATGAAATATTCGATATGGCTGCCATCATTGGGGTTGATGTGGTGCAGATGAATAGCAAAATTCTGCATGACCCGCTGAAGTGTCGCAATATCGATGCTGTTGATGACCTTCGGAATTCCTGTGTTCAGCTCAGCACTTGGAATTATTGCTGTAAACTTTGTGTTTAACATAATCCCGTGAAGGAGTAGGTTGTGTTCAGATCCGGAGAATACGGCAGCCAATGGAGGCCCTTGCCAGTGGCCTTTGGGTACCCCAGAGCCAGAATGCGGTCCCCGAAATGCTCCTTCAGGACATCAAGCACTCTCCTGCTTCGGATGGGTCGAGCTCCGTCCCGCTTGAACCACGTCTTGTCCTTGGATAATGGGGGTGCACTCATCTTCCACAACCTTCACGTACCGTTCGGTATTCAGCAGCCCATCAAGGAATATCGCACCGACTATTCCGTGACTGTACACTGCACGCCAGTCACCCGTTGACGGTGAAGACACTTCTCGATCGCGAAATGCGAATTCTCAGGTCTCCAAATGTGCCGATTTTGCTTATCGACGAACCCATCGAAATGAATGCACGGGCATACTAATTTCCATCATGTCCCACGTCAATCGTGCAGTCTGGTCCTCATGCCAAACGTTCAGAAATTATGACGATTCTATTTCATGTTGTTCAATAACTGTCGCCCTGTATGTTCATGTAACGAGGTACTGTGGGGGAGGGGGGGGGGGGGGGTAGGACGTCAAACGGACTGAATTGGAGCAGGAGAGGCACCACAGGACATTTTATTTTCTACTGTCTATACTTTTACAAAAAATTCATAAAACTTTGTCAGCATGACCAGGAAGGATTCAAGATACACACTCATAGCAGTGGAAGTGCAAAAACATAACAAAATAATTTTTTTTTAGATATGAAATTTCATCATTTTTTCACTTACTGTTGGCTGCATTTTTCTTCACAAGTAAGAGAGATTCTTTGATGAATTTTGAACAGCATACAAACCATACTTACAGGTCTATGAAACTCTAGAATTTTCCAAATCTATTAAAAACTGTGGTAAAAATTGAGATAATTACCTACAAAATTTGATTTTTTTCTAAACATAAAGTTTAAAACGTAACAGTTCATTCATTTTTTCATAAATTAAACAGATTCTAGAGTTTCAGACACCTGTAAGTATGGTGTGGAAAATTCATCGAACAGTCTCTCTTACTTATGACGAAAAGTGTACCTAAAGCAACAAATGCAGCCAATAGTAAGTGAAAAATGATGAAATTTCACATGTAAAAAAAATTATTTTGTTATGTTTTTGAACTTCCGCTGCTACGAGTGTGAATCCTGAATCCTTCCTGGTCATGCTGACAAAGTTTTACGAATTTACTTGTAAAAGTATAGACAGTGGAAATAAAAATGTCCTGTGGTGCCTCTCCTGCTCCAAGTCGGCCCGTTTGACGCCCTACCCCCCTTGAAATTACTGAAGAAATACCAACTACAGGAGTCGATTGTTTCATTTATTAACTTCGCTTTTTGAGTTTCATTCCCTACGCATATCTGTAGTTCCTCAGTCTGTTCTAGTTAGAAGTGCATAGTGCTATGTCCATGAATATAAAGAACAAAAGCATTTAAAGTAATAATCTTATGCGAGTTGTAGGGGCTACCAAGATATAGATATCTGTGTTAACACTGAGAACACTGGTAGCTATATTGTCGAATGTTACGTAAGTAAGAACAGAGACTCATGTTTCATACATGCATGTAAGTATTGCAAGCCTAGACGGACACACGACGATAACAACATTGGTCTTGATTCCTCGTTCTCTCATACACCTTGTTGCGGGAATCAAAATAGTTTTGAGAACATTAGATGATTTCAGTGGAATACGACATATGATGTAAGTGGTACAACATACGGAAATTTCGGTCAAGCTAGGGAGTAGGGACGGATAACATAAGTGGTCAAGGCGACGGCACGCGATAAGCGGGAAATTCGGGTTCGAGTCCCGTCCCGGCCCGGCACAAGTTTTCATATGTCACTATGTCACTACTGGATAATAGAACTACACCTAATACCATCGAAAATATTTGGAACACCTGTGGATCGTCAACAGACATGCATGTAAGAACCACACTCCGTAGATGCCTCTCAGATCATTTAGCCACGAAGAATCAAAAAAATGTTCAAACGTGTGTGAAATCTTATGGGACTTAACTGCTAAGATCATCAGTCCCTAAGCTTGCACACTACTTAACCTAAATTATCCTAAGGACAAACACACACACACACACACACCCATACCGAGGGAGGACTCGAACCTCAGCCGGGACCAGCCACACAGACGAAGAATCAGTACATGGTTTTAACACATCGGAGGAAACACTCCTGCGACGTATAGTGGAAGATTAAGAGGGGTAATGAGCGAATGATGACAGAGGTCCACCTTTTTTCTCTGTATACTCTAATATTCGAAGTCCAATCGCACGTCCTGCGCCAGTTAAATCTTACCTGTCCTCACCTGCGCGGCAATCGTTGTTACGCTTTGCTCCAACTGCTGCAGCTTACTTAATCTCTGCAGTAACACAATATAATTCAGGATGTGGATCGTAAACCATAAAACAAATACCATGCTACTCTAGTAAAACGATACTGTTGAGGCTCTATGTCCTCCGATTGGTGTACATCCGTAACAATAAAAATAGAGACATACTACCGTCCGTAACGGGAAGTTCATGGAATCTATATGGAAACATCCCCCAGGCTGTGGCTAAGCCATGTCTCCGCAATATCCTTTCTTTCAGGGGTGCTAGTTCTGCAAGGTTCGCAGGAGAGCTTCTGTAAAGTTTGGAAGGTAGGAGACGAGGTACTGGCAGAAGTAAAGCTGCGAGTACCGGGCCTGAGTCGTGCTTCGGTAGCTCAGTTGGTAGAGCATTTGTCCGTGAAAGGCAAAGGTCCCGAGTTCGAGTTTCAGTCGGGCACACAGTTTTAATCTGCCAGGAAGTTTTATATGGTAGATGTTAATTCTGACAGACAAGAAACACTTTTAGATTTGATTCGCTAACGATTCCCGTCTGCGATCACATTAATGCTGCTGCTGTTACCATGAGGGACCTGGAAGCTGAAACTCCAGGATAGTCCTGAATCTGCTTGTGAAAAAGATGCCAAAAGAGACCACGAGGATAAAATCAGAGAGATTAGACCCCACACAGAAGCATACCGACAATCCTTCTTTCCACGAACAATACGAGACTGGAATAGAAGGGAGAACCGATAGAGGTTCTCAAGGTACCCTCCGCCACACACCGTCAGGTGGCTTACGGAGTATGGATGTAAATGTAGAGGGCGATAAGATTACTGAATCCACCCAGTCACAAAAAGAAGCTCATCAGCGACGATTTAATGCAACGATGAGAAAGTCCGTAACCAGATAGTAATCATCATCCAACTTAAGACAGCAAGGTGATGTAACAACCAGTCGCGATTTTTGTTCATTTATGCCACCTGTGTATACGTCTGAAGGTTTTGTCGCAATCGGAACTACAAATTCACACTCAGAGTTATAACTTCACAACACCAGTCAAACTTACTGCCTATGTCACTGTTCATATTCATACTTTGTCAATATAAAATGATTAGTTATAAAATCTACTGCACAATTGAGGTGGAACTGCCATCAGACGCAAGTTGCTCAAAAATGGTTCAAATGGCTCTGAGGACTATGGGACTTAACATCTGAGATTATCAATCCCCTAGAACTTAAAACTACGTAAACCTAACTAACCTAAGGACATCACACACATCCATGCCCGAGGTAGGATTCGAAGCTGCGACCGTAGCGGTCGCGCGGTTCCAGACTGAAGCACCTAGAACCGCTCGGCCACGACGGCCGGCGCAAGTTGCTCCTCAGCATCCAACACGCATTCTACCTCAAACAACGATTGCGTTCCCTACGTGTAACTTTCCGGCCGTTGTGACAGAGGGAAGTCACTTGACTAATATTTGCATTTTTGAAAAAATATTTTCCTACATTGCTTCCACCAGTGGTAACTTTTTCGTGATACCACTTTAAATAATTTTCGATAACGCTAACTCCTTAATAATGTATTTTTCTGGATGTACTATTTTTTTCTGCTACTCGAGTCCGACAACTTTTTGCCAAGTGTGCCTGCCTCCGCAAATAGCGTCATAGTTTATGCTCTTCCCTTTCGTACTCTTTTCGGCGGTACGCTTCAGCCCCGCCCGGATAACTTACATTTTACTGGGCCCTCAACGGACTACCGCGCTAAAATGGCCGTTCACGCTAGTCAAGCTCCCACCTCGAACGAATTATCCGACTGGGTCGGCAAGCGATATATGTAATGTACGTGAACAAACAAATCACAATTTCAGAAAAAACTGAATAGTTTATTCAAGGGAAAGAGCGTCACAAACTGAGCTAGTCAATAACGCGTTGGTCCGTCTCTGGCCCTGATACAAGCAGTTGTTCGGCTTGGCATTGATAAATTTGTTGGATGTCCTCCTGAGGGAATCGTACCAAATTCTTTTCAATTGGCGAGTTAGATCGTCAAAATCACGAGGGGGTTTTGATGCCCATAATGCTCCAGACGTTCCCAATGGGGGAGCGATCCGGCGAACTTGGTGTTCAAGCTAGGGTTTGGCAAGCACGAAGACAAGCAACAGAAGTTCTAGCCGTCTGCGGAAGGGCATTATATTTCTGAAATGTAAGCCCTGGATGGCTTGCCATGAAGGGCAATAAAACGGGGTGTACAATACCGTCGACGTACCTCTGTGCTGTAAGGGTGCCGCAGATGACAACCCAAGGGGTCCTGCTATGAAGAGACATCACTCCTGGTTGTCGGCCGTGTGGCGAGGGACAGTCAGGTTGGTATTGCAACTACTGTCCCGGGCGTTTCCAGACACGTCTTTGCTGGTCGCTGGGGGTCATTTCAAAGCGGAACTCATCACTGAAGACAATTCTGCTGCACTCGTACAACGGTGGGATACCAAGCTGACTGTTAGCTGCCGTACTGCCCGACAATCAGGAGTAATTGTCTGGGGTGCCATTTCTTTTCACAAAAGGACCACTTCGCTTGTCATCCGAGGCACCGTTACAGCACACTGATACGTCTACGATACTGTACTCACCGTTTCGTTTCCCTTCACGGCAAGCCATCCTGGGCTTACATTTCAGCAAGATAATGCCCGCCCGCCCGCCCGCCCGCACAAAGCCAAAATTTCTAGTGCTTGTCTTCGTACTTGTCAAACTCTGCCTTGGCCAGCAGGGTTACAAGACTTCTCCCCAATCGAGAAAGTTTGGAGCATTATGGGCAGGGCCCTCAAACAACTTCGACATTTTGACGATCTAACGCACGTCTTGGACAGAATTTGGCACGATTCGCTCAGAGGGACATCAGACATCTCTGTTAGTCAACGACAAGCCGAATAACTGCTTGCGTAAGTGTTAGAGGTTGACCAACGAGTTACTGACCTGAACAATTTGTGAAGCTCTTTCTCTTCAATTATTCTTCAATTTTTCTCAATTTGTAATCATTTGTTTATCTGTACATGTACATATACCGGTTTCCGTCCAGTTCGGACTTGCATCAGTGAGTCTCAAATGAAATAGAACACAGATTAGCCACGCTGAGTGGCCGAGCGGTTAGAGACACCATGCCACGGATTGCGCGGCCCCTCCCACTGGAGGTTCGAGTCCTCCCTTTGGCATGGATGTCTGTGTGTGTGTGTGTGTGTGTGTGTGTGTGTGTGTGTGTTGTTGTTGTTGTTAGCGTAAGTTATTTTAAGTAGTTTGTAAGTCTAGGGACCGATGACCTCAGCAGTTTGGTCCTTTAGGAATTCACACACACACATATACGAACATTTGAACCAGATTAAAGATACTTTCCACAGTCATTCCTTCTCTTACTCTACTGGCTTAACTGTCACTTCAGTAGTCGGAAATGACTATGATCAGCGAAATAGCAGAGCAGTGCCACGTATTACGTGCCCGTACACTTTATCGCCATATGTCGGGCTTTGAGAAACGTCGAATCATTGCCATGAGTGGCATCAGACCATCAGATCTCATAGATAGATGACTGTAGCGCAGTGACTGATTGTAAGTAGGCTGTTTAGGTTTTTATATTGGTAACGCCACGTACCGCTCTGTATGAAAATCACTGGCTGTGCTGTGTGCAGTCTGTGGCTAGTTTGCATTGTTGTCTGCCATTGTAGTGTTGGGCAGCTGGATGTTAACGGCGCGTAGCGTGGCACAGTTGGAGGTGAGCCGCCAGCAGTGGTGGATGTGGGGAGAGAGATGGCGGAGTTTTGAAATTTGTAAGACTGGATGTCCTGAACTGCTATATACATTATGACTTTTGAACACTATTGAGGTAAATACATTGTTTGTTCTCTATCAAAATCTTTCATTTGCTAACTATGCCTATTAGTAGCTAGTGCCTTCAGTAGTTTGAATCTTTTATTTATCTGGCAGTAGTGGCGCTCGCTGTATTGCAGTAGTTCGAGTAACGGAGATTTTTGTTGAGGTAAGTGATTTGTGAAAGGTATAGGTTAATGTTAGTCAGGGCCATTCTTTTGTAGGGATTTTTGAAAGTCAGATTGCGTTGCGCTAAAAGTATTGTGTGTCACTTTAGTGAATGTTTGAGTACGTTCAATTTTGCTCAGCTGTTTGAAAAGCAAATAATGTAAGAGGTTTATCAGCACAGTAATTCAGAAATTTTTCTAAGGGGACGTTTCATATGTCGACCCTTAGCCGAGGATACCTCACTGGAATCTTCTGATTTTTTTTCTTGTAGTTTGTGTAATTAGTGTAGCTTTTGGTTATTGCTAGCGCGTAATTATAGAGAGAATTTCCTTTGTAGTTGTAGTTTTTCATTGTTGTACAGTAAAACAGTTGTGGCATGCATGTAGATTTGCAGCAAGTATTTCTCAGCTGCGCTTGCGATTAACTAGATATTATTTTCAGTGTTATGTTAATGTGTTTTCTTATTTTTGCTCTTCAAATTCTGCTTTTCTGTGTTATCGAGTTAAATATTGTGACACTTATGGCGTGTGAAAAACGTAATACTAGGCTCCAAAGTAAACTGAGAAATGAGAGTGAAGACGAAAGCAGTGGTGGTGGTGGTGGTGGTGGTTAGTGTTTAACGTCCCGTAGACAACGAGGTCATTAGAGACAGAGTGCAAGCTCGGGTTAGGGAAGGATTGGGAAGGAAATCGGCCGTGCCCTTTCAAAGGAACCATCCCGGCATTTGCCTGAAACGATTTAGGGAAATCACGGAAAACCTAAATCTGGATGGCCGGAGACGGGATTGAACCGTCGTCCTCCCGAATGCGAGTCCAGTGAGCTAACCACTGCGCCACCTCGCTCCGTACGAAAGCAGTGTGTTAGCGCCACCGTGTAATGAATTAACTAATGTTCAACATAGTAATTTGGCAATTGTGCATAGGGAAATGGAGCAGGCGGCGAACAATGGCGTAGACAGCGAAACAATTAGTGAACAGGGAAGCATTATCGATCGATCGGTCGGCAACAGCTCGCCTCAGGATTCCGAAATGACAGGACACAATCTTGCAAATACTGTAGATTCAGGTTTTGCGTCCTCACCGTTTTCTTAAATAAAACAAGACACATTTTCTGCTTTTCAAAATGCGAATATTGCCGGTTCAAATGCACTGCCGAATAGCACTGAGGAACATGTTTTAGACACCAGTGCACTGTTATTACAGTTAATGCAACAAATGGGACAAAGGCTACAAAAGTTAGACACAACGCTTGAACAAAATCAGAAACAAATGGGACAAAATCTTCAATAGTTAGACACGATGGAACAAAATCAGAGACAAACACAGCTAAAGCTTCAAAAGTTAGACGCAATGGAACAAAATCTTCAAAAGTTAGACACAATGGAACAAAATCTTCGGACGTTAGACACCACACTTGAACAAAAACGTGAAGATTTAACTACTGAGTTACATAACATTGAATCGAAATATCAAAAAGTCTGTAATGTAAAAACACAAATTTGTGAGCATTTTCAACCTATTTTTTCGCGGCATGAAAATGCATTACAGAATCACGAAGCAGCCATAAAAGAACTGCAAACCATTGTTCATGAAAATCATGAGACCTTGTGGGCTAAAATTGACTCAATTGCATCTACCGATTCGGTTACACTACTTGCAAAAACTCAGGAAAACTTAAAGGACACAGTAGATTCGATTTCAACACAAATGGACACTCTGAAACTTGGTTCAGAAAAACACACTGAGGAAATGTGTTAACTATCAGAGAAAGTAGCCGAACTTTCGGATCAGTTCACTAACTTATCTTCAAAGGTAGATGATGATCTGAATGACACAAGACCCATAGCCTTCACTGACACAGAAGAGTATGAACAAATTAGAAAATTCAAACAAAATCAAAATCAAATCAATACACAGTACAAAAGAGAAATCAGGGAAGTGCAAGATCAATTGACGCAGGTAATACAAGAATTACATATTTCAGAGGACACTCACGCTCCAGTACAGGAAGAGGGACATAGAAATACGGAACAACCACAAAATAATAACACAGGACACTTCGGAAATTATGAAAGAAATTGGCAAGGCGCATTGGATTTTGAGATGAAACTGCCGAAACGAAGTAACAATGAGCGATGTGCGAATCGCCGACACGATGATTCCGACTATAAGCTGTTCATTACTACACGTAAATTCAAAACATTTAAGAATTCTGACATCGACATTCATCCACAAGCATGGCTTCATCAATTCTCTCATTGTTTTCTCCCAACTGGTCATTGGAGCACAGGTTAGAATTTATGTGTGGCTACCTAGAGAATGAACCAGCTGTAAGAATGCAATCGGTCATTCACGATTGTCACAGTGAAGGAGAATTTTATCATGCCTTCCTCTCAGTGTATTGGTCTCCAGCTACACAAGATCGAGTAAAACATAGCATCATAATGATGAAACGTTTTGAACAATCTGAATTTTCCAGTCTTATGAAATATTTTGAAGACATGTTGCATAAGAATCAGTATCTTTCAAACCCATACAGCCCCTCAGAACACATCCGCATTTGCTTAATCAAACTGCCTGAACATTTACGACATATTATTTTAGCAGGAAGTTGCAAAGACGACATTGAAGCTTCTCAGGGACTGTTACAAGAACTGGAAATTGACACTGACAATCGCGGAATGCGAAAACAGGAGCACAACAATTACAGGTCACATCAGTCACAATTCCGCGATGACAGAAATAATTCACGGCAAGGCTATTCTTACAACGTAAATCGTGACCAAAACAGACACCACCCGTATGACAACCGTTGGTAGAGTAGTAATAATCACAGGGAAAGATCACCCTCCGCGGAACCATTGTAATACTGTGAGAGCATTGAATGATGTATTTGGTAAGGGAGCATGATTTTTGAAGTACGTTTGAGGTAGATGACACTATTGAAATGAGCAGAGAATATTTTTTAGGGTTTGAAATTGTTGGAGGAAGCTACGACGTTTTTGAGATTTGACTGACGTGTTATGATGTTATTTTTACGACGACGATGTGTATTATGCTGTTCAGGTATGTTTATGATCAATAAGATGATGCTACCGTATATGAGGAATTTGATTATGCTACGTATTTATTATGATGAAATATTGAATAAGTGTCGAAGAATACGTATGTGAATAACGAGTAGTGTTTAGGGACTCTTATTTGTGGAAAAGGATGTTGGAAACCAAGAATCGTACTTTAAGAGTTATGAAATGTGTGTAAATGCGTGAATGTATCACAATGCTGACGAAAACTTTTTGAACACTGTTGTATTCATAGGATTTTGTTTGTACACATTTGCAACGCAAATTCTCGACCTGTGAAATATTTTTATATCAGACTGTCACTGTAGCGGAAACTACTGTCGTAAATATTTCGATAAGAAAGTTAAGTGACCACCTTCACGTAATGCGTCGTGGGCACCCAGCTGCACGACAGACGCCTGGAAAAAAGCCATTAGTGTGTGGCTTTCAGAGGCACAGGTGGAGAAAAAAAAAAGGGAGGCCATTATCCTCGCTATTGACATTCCTTTGTAGAAAACATCACAAATACGACACGCTCAAACTTTAAAACATATGATTATACTGTGGAGCTATTAATTTATGATATTTACTAAAATGCCTAATGAAACGATGAGAAACATTTCATGGCTATTGTCTTGCTAGTTGAGAGAAATGCCATATGGCTTGCTTTATGTATTTATTTACTCATTTTGTTTAATATCTAGTTTCTAGCTGCACTGGATCATTGGTTAAAATAAAATTTAATAGATGTACTAATATAGTTGTTTTATGCCTACAGATCTAGTCAATTATAAATTTATGATCTACTTCCAAGAAAACGAGGGAACATAAATAGACATTTCCCTTCACAGGAACTGCATAAATAATTTTTTTTACAATTTGGTAACTTGTCTGCTAGAGTAAGTTCTCGTGATGCATCACCCTAGTGTTAAAATGTGACATAGGTATTAAACATGGCCATTTTTACTGTAATATTTTTTCTGCTTGAGCTATGTCATGTTTAGATATAAGTTATTGCATTTGCTGCTGCTGTTTGCCAGGCATAGTGCTACTAAACTTCACTTTGTATTACTCTGTTAAGCTAGTTTTACTACTGATTTATTTTTCTTGATGCTGCACATTTGCTCATATTACTTGTAATGTTGCATTGCTTGGTAATTTAGATTTACTGTAGCTTACTTTGACAATTTCCATTTTTTTGTCATTGCTGTTTGTGTTAATTGTTTTGTGTTGCTGCATTGCCTCGTCCCTTAGTTTAGCATCTGAGCTCAGTAGATTTAAGTTAGCTTAAGAGGGGGTAGGCTATATAAGAGAACGAGTTGTGATGAATTGGAAGAAATGCATTGAGAAGCTATAAGAAAATGGTTTGGCCAAAAAAGTACTTTGAAAGAGGATATAAACAAAAAAGTAGGGTTTAGGAACAACAGGTTAAGGTAGGATTCTCTTGGAAATAAATGATGAGGTAAGATAGTGGAAAATAAATAATGAGGTAAGAAATATGTGAAAATATAAATACAGAAAGCATGCTTGGATAGGATTTTTTTGGTGGAAACAAATGTTGAAATAAGAGGAAAGATATACGGAATGAAGTTTTCGGTTGGACTGCAGTACCAAATGTCACACTGAAAACAAACCCTGTCCTATATTTTTGTGTTATTACGCTATGTATATTTGTGGTTCTCCTGTCTTTATGTGTTGAGCTGATATGAGTTATGTTGTGGAATTTTTCTAATAATATGTTATTTACTTTGTAAAAATGTTTAGACATTATTTATTGTGTTTTGTTATAATGCTCATGTGTGAAGTTGATGTTTCAAAAGTTATTCTGATCTTTTATGTATTTACTTATGTCATAATTCCTATAACACTGATGTATATGTTAGTTCGATTCTTTTGTAAAGCCCATATTACTACAAATGTTATCTGTATTGTTATGTTCTTTAATGATATATTTTGTACCTTCGTCATTGTATTCTCATGTTATAATATTGTAATTCACACCAGATCAGCAAATTAAGTAACTTATAAGCATTCATTTCACTGCACACATTTCTGTTGGTCATAGTATATGGACAATATGTGAGAAGTAGGGACCGATAGTGTTTGCATGTGTGTTGATAATTCAGCAAGGGACTGGTTAACAGCATTGCTGATTCTAAGGATATTCCAAAAAGTTTTGTGAGTACACAAGTGGTGGTTTATGGACTTGCTATATTCTCTGCAAGACTCTTCGATGGTGGTTGTGCACATGCACAGTCGCAACAGATGGCTGCTGGCCGTCTCTACATGGACTACAGTTGGTCTGCATCTTTGATGGCCCACCAATACCATTATTTCTACAAGGACTGTATTGGGTCTGCACTTCTGGTGGTCCACCAATACCATAATCTCTACCAGGATTACAGTTGGTCTGCTCTGTGATGACCTACCTACCAATATTCTTCAAAATGTCGAATGACTCTGCTGTGGGTTTCCTCTGTTGTGGCCCATTACCTGTCTGCATGTCAAGAGTCAGCACTGTCTTCCTGTTGGAAGGACAACACTACTTCAAGACTGCATGGAAATCCACTACTTCAGTGTGCATTTTCTTTTACTGCTCAGACTTTGAGAAAAACACAGCAATTTTACTGTAATGAATGATCAGGACTGTCTTTATGGGCTGTGAGAAAATTTTAGCTTTTGACCAACACTGAATCAATGAGTGTGTGCATTTGATATCCTTCTTACTGTAATTATGAAAAATTTTTTCAAATCTGTATTGGCCAGTGCCCAAAACAATTTGTAAATTTTTTTGTGGAGAGCATGGGGGCTATGGAAGTAGGCTGTTTAGGTTTTTATATTGGTAACGCCACGTAGCGCTCTGTATGAAAATCACTGGCTGTGCTGTGTGCAGTCTGTGGCTAGTTTGCATTGTTGTCTGCCATTGTAGTGTTGGGCAGCTGGATGTTAACAGCACGTAGCGTGGCACAGTTGGAGGTGAGCCGCCAGCAGTGGTGGATGTGGGGAGAGAGATGGCGGAGTTTTGAAATTTGTAAGACTGGATGTCCTGAACTGCTATATACACTATGACTTTCGAACACTATTGAGGTAAATACATTGTTTGTTCTCTATCAAAATCTTTCATTTGCTAACTATGCCTATTAGTAGTTAGTGCCTTCAGTAGTTTGAATCTTTTATTTATCTGGCAGTAGTGGCGCTCGCTGTATTGCAGTAGTTCGAGTAACGGAGATTTTTGTTGAGGTAAGTGATTTGTGAAAGGTATAGGTTAATGTTAGTCAGGGCCATTCTTTTGTAGGGATTTTTGAAAGTCAGATTGCGTTGCGCTAAAAGTATTGTGTGTCACTTTCGTGAATTTTTGAGTACGTTCAGTTTTGCTCAGCTGTTTGAAAAGCAAATAATGTAAGAGGTTTATCAGCACAGTAATTCAGAAATTTTTCTAAGGGGACGTTTCATGATGAACGAGTAGTGACAAACTGGAGTCGGGTTAATGGTGTGGCAAAAATTTGCAGGGGTCCTTCCAGAAGGCTAACATCACGATGAGATCGTACGATTGGTCAGCTGCTCTAACGAACAGATGAATGATATGACATCAGCTGAAATCCGGGCAGACATTACAGGCGGCTTGTCACCATGAACCACCGAGAGCAGATCACTGGAAGCTGTGTTGTTTAGCTTCAGTTATGTGATGTTCCGTAGATATTTTTTCCAATTATTTTATCGATATGATGTGGAACAAGTCAGATTACAAGATCTATATACCCACACGAGTAGTGCTAATATTGATATTACTGAAATTTTTAGTTCGACACACGCAACTACATTTAGAGGTACAATCTTTTTTACCAGTTATGAAACAGAGACTCGTCCATGGAATAGAAGGAGTTGTACAAAAGAAATGATTTTAAGCTAGATTTAAAACTTGATCTGCTACCTGCCAGACACTTTATGTTGTTGGGAAAATGATTAAAGACTTTTGTTGCTGAATAATGTACTTCTTTTTTGAGCAACTGACAGCTTCAATAACGGATAGGAAAGGTCATTTATCCCTCTAGTGTTGTATGTATGAAAATCACTTTTCTTCGCAAATTGAGATGGATTATTTGTAACGAATTTCATCAGTGAATATAAGTACTCTGATGGTGCAGTTAAAATACCTAACTCCTTGAAAAGGTGCCTACATGTCGTCCTTGGGTGAACACCACTAATTATTCTCCCTGCTCTCTTTTGTGCAATCAATACTTTGTGTCTAAGAGGTGAATTACGCCAGAAAACTATTTCATGATACATTGCTGAGTGGAAATATGCGAAGTACATTAGGAGGCTGATCTGTTTATTACCAAGACTACGATTATACGAAGAACGAAAGAAGCTGAACTTAATTGTTTGAGAAGCTCAGTAATATGCTTCTTCCAGTTCAAGTTGCAATCAATGTGAACACCCAAAAATTTGGAGAAATCTGTTCTGTTAACTGAGCCCTGTTCATATGCTACATCAGTTGTCGGTATGGCTCTATTAGGTGTACAGAACTGGATATAGTGGGTTTTTGCAAAATTAAGGGAGAGTCCATTTTCTGAGAACTACTTAATAATTCTTTGATAGACATCGTTAACAATATCTTCAGCTGCTTTTTCTGGAATGGGATTTATTATAACACTCGTGTCATCTGCAAAAAGTACTAGTTCCGCTTGCTAAACGTTAAGTGAGAGGCCATTCACATGATTAAGGAACAGCAGAAGACCAAAAATTGAGCCCCGTGGGACTCCCTTTGTGATAACTCCCCATTCTCTAGAATTTACCACCCTCTCAACATTATTTGTGCTATTCAGCACAACTTTTTGCTTTCTGTTCATTAAATAGAGATCTCAGGTTGCCATGTGTCATTCACTGTGGACACCATACCACAGTTAGCACAGATCTGCATACGTAGATCCATAGTGCACTGGCAAAGGTTAGTATCGTGTAATGTTCAGTGATGGTCTCGCGTCTGCCTATGACTGTCAAACAGGCGCCAGCATGTACGTATTGAGGTCACAGGAAGTAGCGATGTTCCGGACCAAACTGATAAAAAGATCGTGTAGGGAGCTATTGGTTTTGACAACAGGCGAATCCTGTTAGGAAAACGCAAGAAACCACATGGCACTTCAAATCATAGACGCAGTGAGAAGTGTACGTGTCCTTAACTGGCCAGATTGGTCCCCTAATTTATTACCCAGAGAGCATGTCTGGGATGCGATGCGAACACGTTTACTTTCATAGCAGCAACAATCATCATGAACTTATGACGCTGCATCTGTTTCAGGTCTGGTAATAATTACCACAAGATGATATCGGAGCCTGTTTGCTTGAACGTCGCAACGGTAGTTACACCTCATACTGATGTTGATGATGGTTGTCACTTCCAAATGGACTGAAGAATTTAATACCCTGTATGCCATGAAATTCCCAACAAAATTTAATAAATATCGAACTGGTGCTTAACGGTGAAACAACTTTCCATATCCGCCAGTGTATAAACTTGTCGGGTTTCCAGTAGGGTGACTTCGTCGATGTGGCACCGCGTCCGGATTAGAGTCGCTCCCATCATCTTGTGAGGAAGGCGAGGCCACCGAGCTGGAAGCCTGAGAAATTTATTCTGCTGCAGCGCTGCGGGGACCACATTGAAATTAAAATCGATGATAACCGGTTGTGGGTTCGTCGCACCACTGACTTCTTATGTGGAACAAGAATGTCGACTAGCTTCACTTACCCACTGCCGATGAAATAATTATGCTATGTAACTCTGAGGATAATCCTCCTCAAAAATCGCTTTACAAGTGTTTCTACAACAAGAAGTGAAACAAATGAATCAGTAGCGTGTCACTTACCTTTGTCTCGACGTAGGAGTTCGGCAGTATGCGAACAAAATACAGGAGGAGTATGGTAGCAGCCTTATGAAGAATAATCTGAAAGATAAGTAACAATTCCTCCTTTTCATGATTTATGATAATACGTTACCTTCGTGGAATGGAAATCATGATGGTAAACGTCTCTGCGACAATCCCTCTTCACAGATCTGTAGACAGACACTGTTTTCGCCTGCATTGTTAGCACTTCGCAGGGATTTCCTTAAACTGATTCGACTGTAAGGGTGTCTTAGTAGTAAAGACTAAACGTATTAAAACTTCATGTATGGTGCGGTATCTTTTCATGCATGACAGATTTTATAACGTCATACTGTATTTATTGAACTGTGTGTCGTACAATTTGTGTAAGTACTTCAGCGGCATATGCGTATACTACAAACGAAATATGTTGCGAATACAGTCACTAGCAAAAAAGTAATAAATTTAAATGATACGCATGATGAGACACTTTTTCACGCATATCACTATTCATGACGTCATACACCTTGCTCTATATGTTATACTACTACATAATTTTGTAGGTACACTAGATTGTGTGCTAATGTGTTAACAATAGAGTTAGTAGCAAAGAAATCATAATTTCAAACTTCATGCACAATGCGGTAGTTTTTCACGCATCTACTTGCTCATGACGTCATTTTGAATGAACTGTGATTGGTAGCTGGGTCTTACACCCTCACAGCGATTGCCACCAGGCAGTAAGGGATATCTGTTCGAAGTTTGGTTGAAATAGGTCCTGTGGTTTAGGAGAGGGTGTGGAAAACACACACACACACACACACACACACACACACACACACACACACATATATATATATATATATATATATATATATATATATATATATATATATATATTCGCAATATGTGTAGATACATGTACTCGGTCTTCATTTAAACCGTTTCAACCAGAACAAAGTTGCAAAATTTTACAGTCGCCCAAAGTCCATTATAAACTGTAGGCTCTTTTGTAATTGTCTGAGTAATGCAGTTCAGAGGTCGGACGAAGCCAATGAGGCAACATCCAACAGGATCGCTCCTAGCAAAGCACTGCGGTGTCCAGGCCAATCTTCGAAGTGTGGACAGTATTACTTTTTAAGTACACTAGAGCACAAAGAAAATTTCATAGCACGTTTTGTTAGTGGTAAACAGCATTCTCCCTTTTCTGTAGTCTAGGCTCTACAACTGGTTGATTTATAACCGTAAAGTTTGCAGAAAATGTTCAAATGTGTGTGAATTCCTAAGGGACCAAACTGCTTAGGTCATCGGCCCCTAGACTCACACACTACTTAAACTATCTTACGCTAAGAACAACACACACATCCATGCCCAAGGGAGGACCCGAACCTCCGGCGGGAGGGGCCGCGCAGTCCGGCCGTGACACGACGCCTCAAACCGCGCGGCCACTCCGCGCAGCTAGAGTTTGCATATAGCAGCCTCCCCATCCGCTGACTGTAATGTTTTACCTTATACAGTCCTTTTTGCTAGTACCCCAATCTATTTATCCCTCGATATTCGCGACACTCAGTTCGGAATTAATGTTTGCTACTGCGTAATTCATTTAAAATTCCACCATGGCTCTCTCGTCAGTTCGTTGCAATGCGTCTAGCAATAGCGGTACTAATGAGTTTAATCTGTAAACAAGCACTGTTGTCGCACCAGTGGCCAAAGTAAGCAGTATATTTCTTCGTCCTCCGAGCGTAAAAGCGTCTCCATTGTTGATGTACAAGTGGCGTGTTGCAATATCGTTTCGGGTTTGGATTGGCGATACACGGGATATAACGACTGCGCAAAGCGTTACACCACCATCTCATTGTGTTCCGAACCTCAATTTATGACGGCCGTTCTGGAACATTGTAATTGGCTTGCCGGAACGAGCAAATGAACAACAAACACGCAACCACAAGTGTGTGTGTGTGTGTGTGTGTGTGTGTGTGTGTGTGTGTGAGAGAGAGAGAGAGAGAGAGAGAGAGAGAAAGAGAGAGAGAGAGAGAGAGAACCCACATATACTCACATACAAATCCCTCCCCCCCCCCCCCCCCGCCAATTACATACACAGATAGGAGGGTGGGGTAAAGAATAGAGGAAAAAGAAAAGAAAGTGAGATGAGAAAGAGAATGACAAAGATGGAAGTGTGAAAAGAATGATGAAGGGATAATCGTCAGAGATACCTTTTCTGTACAACAACACTTCTTAGTGATTTACTTTCCTTTTTTTTCACTTGTGTACCCACTTGATATACATCACCAAAGATTAACAAGTGTGAGGCCGAATCTTCAAAAAAATTCGATTCTTTCTTGAGGCTGGAAACACGAGAGGAAAAGTATATGCTATGAAATTGTACATTCACTCAGGTATAGACCTAATTTTTAAATCAAAATGTACAGAACGGTTGAAGTTATTGCAAAAAGATATTCAAGAAAAAATACGCTAAAGCCAGTGGCTTTCATATTAGCGGAAGACGTTGCGGACTACAGCTGATAATTATTCACGGAGGAAGAAAAATCACCAGTCATTTTTGTTTCTTTCCCTCCACTTGCGTTAGCAATACTCATGGATGACAAATTTACATGCCGTCGGTACCACAGTCGTCGTGAAACCTTACAATGGTTCCGCAATCAATCCAGATCCAAAGCCGGCCGGTGTGGACGAGCGGTTCTAGACGCTTCGGTCTGGAACCGCTCCAACGTTGCGGTCGCAGGTTCGAATCCTGCCTCGGGTATGGATGTGTGCAATGTCCTTAGGTTAGTTAGGTCAAAGTAGTTCTAAGTTCTAGGGGACTGATGACCTCAGATGTTAAGTCCCATTGTGCTTAGAGCCATTTGCCAGATCCAAAATCTGGCAGAGATGGTGACAAAATGGTTCGACATAACCGAACATCCAATTCGAAATGGTGAAGTCTTCGATGTATCGACTTTTAAAGGATTTCGTTGTCTATCCAGAGATGAAATGAAGCGTGCTTAGACAGAGAAAAATGGCTCTGAGCGCTATGGGACTTAGCATCTATGGTCATCAGTCCCCTAGAACTTAGAACTACTTAAACCTAACTAACCTAAGGACATCACACAACACCGAGTCATCACGAGGCAGAGAAAATCCCTGACCCTAGAGAGAGAGAGAGAGAGAGAGAGAGAGAGAGAGAGAGAGACGGAGAGGGAGAGAGGTAGGGAGGGGGGGAGGGAGGTGGGAGGGAGAGACAGAGAGACAGTGCAATAAGAATGTTACGTAAAGCTGGTAACTGAACATCTTGTAGTATCTTTTTCAGGGTCCTAGCAAATTTTAACAGAACATCTACACCATAACGGTGTGTTTCGTTAATAATAAGATTCAATTTAGTATCAAACATTAAGTTTAATTTGGAATACGGTGGATCCTAGCAATTTTAACAATATATCTACACCATAACGGTATGTTTTGTTGAAAATTGTTCAAATGGCTCTAAGCACTATCGGACTTAACATATAGGGTCATCAGTCCCCTAGACGTGGAGCTACTTACACCTAACATAAGAGCATCGCACACATCCATGCCTGAGGCAGGATTCGGGCCTGCGACCGCGGCAGTAGCGCGGTTCCGGACTGAATCGCCTGGAGCCGCTCGGCTGTAGCAGCGGGCCATTGTACTGTTGCTAACAAGATTGTTTTAGTATCTAGGGTTAAGTTTAGTTTGGAGTATCTGCACCTAGGCACGGTGTGTGCCTGTCCAGAGTTCGCAAATGTACCTGCGAGAACGATTCACAACGAGAAACGATAGGTCTTGGTCTTGGGTGTAAACTTCAGCTCTCGAGAACACGTTGGAATATATTTGCAGTTCTCAGACTGCCGGATCCAGTCTTGTAACTCTGTCATTTATTTATTTGCTGTATGGCTCAAAGAACACGAAAGTATTTACAGTCAAATGGAAACGTCCAAAAGTGACAAGCACTTCGTCACTTGATGTAAAGTCCTCAGATCACAGTCAAATGTTTGAAATGGACCCCCTTAACAATGTGATCTATTGTTTGCTCCTCGGCTCCGCAGTCACAGTCAGCAGATGGACGGAAACCCTACTTCTTCCTTTGCCAGTCCTAATGCGGTTCAGCCTAGACCAGATTTGGCGCAGTACCTCGAATCCCTCGACCTTCTCTGTTTGATCTTGAACAAGGTGAGAGTTGTTGGGTGGGTGTTCGTTCCATCGCTGTCGTCATTTGGAGGTCCCGCCAAAAGACCCAAGGGTGGTTTGCGCGAGTTGTTGGTGGATCTTGTAGGGCATCGTTCAAGGTAGCGTTCTTATGAGTAGTAATCTCTTTGACCAAGTTTAGCTTAGCTGCTTTCGTCCTTAGATCTTTTTGATATGAGCGGTTCCCAAACAACGTCTGCAGCCTGTGTAGAAAGGTGAGCCGAATCAGCCGTGCGGCTACAACACCCGCAGACCACTCACGTCGCAGCCAGCGGCTAAGCGAACCTGCCAATGTCAAGTGTCGCTTACAGCCGTAGGAGACGAGAAATTAGTGGAAATGGTGTCAAAGTTTCCATGTGTCTATGACGTAGGAGCTTACGTGCGCTCAACGCCGACGTTTGCAGCGCTATTTTTTATGTGGCCAGTGCTATGTATAATGATCAAAAGGTGAAAGACAGTGCATAGAAGCAGATTGAAGAACTGTTCAGAGCTCAAGAAAGAATAATACTGTGTTTACTCTATCTGTGCGAATTATTGGCAATGTTTACTACAATTACATCAAACTTCATACAACAAGAAATAGTTATTCTAATGGGTACTAGCACCCCCCCCCCCCCCCCCCCCATGAACCATGGACCTTGCCGTTGGTGGGGAGGCTTGCGTGCCTCAGCGATACAGATAGCCGTACCGTAGGTGCAATCACAACGGAGGGGTATCTGTTGAGAGGCCAGACAAACGTGTGGTTCCTGAAGAGGGGCAGCAGCCTTTTCAGTAGTTGCAAGGGCAACAGTCTGGATGATTGACTGATCTGGCCTTGTAACAATAACCAAAACGGCCTTGCTGTGCTGGTACTGCGAACGGCTGAAAGCAAGGGGAAACTACAGCCGTAATTTTTCCCGAGGGCATGCAGCTTTACTGTATGATTACATGATGATGGCGTCCTCCTGGGTAAAATATTCCGGAGGTAAAATAGTCCCCCAGTCGGTTCTCCGGGCGGGGACTACTCAAGAGGATGTCGTTATCAGGAGAAAGAAAACTGGCGTTCTACGGATCGGAGCGTGGAATGTCAGATTCCTTAATCGGGCAGGTAGGTTAGAAAATTTAAAAAGGGAAATGGATAGGTTGAAGTTAGATATAGTGGGAATTAGTGAAGTTCGGTGGCAGGAGGAACAAGACTTCTGGTCAGGTGACTACAGGGTTGTAAACACAAAATCAAATAGGGGTAATGCAGGAGTAGGTTTAATAATGAATAGGAAAATAGGAATGCGGGTAAGCTACTACAAACAGCATAGTGAACGCATTATTGTGGCCAAGATAGATACGAAGCCCACACCTACTACAGTAGTACAAGTTTATATGCCAACTAGCTCTGCAGATGACGAAGAAATTGAAGAAATGTATGATGAAATAAAAGAAATTATTCAGATTGTGAAGGGAGACGAAAATTTAATAGTCATGGGTGACTGGAATTCGAGTGTAGGAAAAGGGAGAGAAGGAAACATAGTAGGTGAATATGGATTGGGGGACAGAAATGAAAGAGGAAGCCGCCTGGTAGAATTTTGCACAGAGCACAACATAATCATAACTAACACTTGGTTTAAGAATCATGAAAGAAGATTGTATACATGGAAGAACCCTGGAGATACTAAAAGGTATCAGATAGACTATATAATGGTAAGACAGAGATTTAGGAACCAGGTTTTAAATTGTAAGACATTTCCAGGGGTAGATGTGGACTCTGACCACAATCTATTGGTTATGACCTGTAGATTAAAACTGAACAAACTGCAAAAAGGTGGAAATTTAAGGAGATGGGACCTGGATAAACTAAAAGAACCAGAGGTTGTACAGAGATTCAGGGAGAGCATAAGGGAGCAATTGACAGGAATGGGGGAAATAAATACAGTAGAAGAAGAATGGGTAGCTTTGAGGGATGAAGTAGTGAAGGCAGCAGAGGATCAAGTAGGTAAAAAGACGAGGGCTAGTAGAAATCCTTGTGTAACAGAAGAAATATTGAATTTAATTGATGAAAGGAGAAAATATAAAAATGCAGTAAATGAAGCAGGCAAAAAAGAATACAAACGTCTCAAAAATGAGATCGACAGGAAGTGCAAAATGGCTAAGCAGGGATGGCTAGAGGACAAATGTAAGGATGTAGAGGCCTATCTCACTAGGGGTAAGATAGATACCGCCTACAGGAAAATTAAAGAGACCTTTGGAGATAAGAGAACGACTTGTATGAATATTAAGAGCTCAGATGGAAACCCAGTTCTAAGCAAAGAAGGGAAAGCAGAAAGGTGGAAGGAGTATATAGAGGGTCTATACAAGGGCGATGTACTTGAGGACAATATTATGGAAATGGAAGAGGATGTAGATGAAGATGAAATGGGAGATACGATACTGCGTGAAGAGTTTGACAGAGCACTGAAAGACCTGAGTCGAAACAAGGCCCCCGGAGTAGACAATATTCTATTGGAACTACTGACGGCCTTGGGAGAGCCAGTCCTGACAAAACTCTACCATCTGGTGAGCAAGGTGTATGAAACAGGTGAAATACCCTCAGACTTCAAGAAGAATATAATAATTCCAATCCCAAAGAAAGCAGGTGTTGACAGATGTGAAAATTACCGAACTATCAGCTTAATAAGTCACAGCTGCAAAATACTAACACGAATTCTTTACAGACGAATGGAAAAACTAGTAGAAGCCAACCTCGGGGAAGATCAGTTTGGATTCCGTAGAAACACCGGAACACGTGAGGCAATACTGACCTTACGACTTATCTTAGAAGAAAGATTAAGGAAAGGCAAACCTACGTTTCTAGCATTTGTAGACTTAGAGAAAGCTTTTGACAATGTTGACTGGAATACTCTCTTTCAAATTCTAAAGGTGGCAGGGGTAAAATACAGAGAGCGAAAGGCTATTTACAATTTGTACAGAAACCAGATGGCAGTTATAAGAGTCGAGGGACATGAAAGGGAAGCAGTGGTTGGGAAGGGAGTGAGACAGGGTTGTAGCCTGTCCCCGATGTTGTTCAATCTGTATATTGAGCAAGCAGTAAAGGAAACAAAAGAAAAATTCGGAGTAGGTATTAAAATTCATGGAGAAGAAATAAAAACTTTGAGGTTCGCCGATGACATTGTAATTCTGTCAGAGACAGCAAAGGACTTGGAAGAGCAGTTGAATGGAATGGACAGTGTCTTGAAAGGAGGATATAAGACGAACATCAACAAAAGCAAAACAAGGATAATGGAATGTAGTCTAATTAAGTCGGGTGATGCTGAGGGAATTAGATTAGGAAATGAGGCACTTAAAGTAGTAAAGGAGTTTTGCTATTTGGGGAGCAAAATAACTGATGATGGTAGAAGTAGAAAGGATATAAAATGTAGACTGGCAATGGCAAGGAAAGCGCTTCTGAAGAAGAGAAATTTGTTAACATCCAGTATTGATTTAAGTGTCAGGAAGTCATTTCTGAAAGTATTCGTATGGAGTGTAGCCATGTATGGAAGTGAAACATGGACGATAAATAGTTTGGACAAGAAGAGAATAGAAGCTTTCGAAATGTGGTGCTACAGAAGACTGCTGAAGATTAGATGGGTAGATCACATAACTAATGAGGAAGTATTGAATAGGATTGGGGAGAAGAGAAGTTTGTGGCACAACTTGACCAGAAGAAGGGATCGGTTGGTAGGACATGTTCTGAGGCATCAAGGGATCACCAATTTAGTATTGGAGGGCACCGTGGAGGGTAAAAATCGTAGGGGGAGACCAAGAGATGAATACACTAAGCAGATTCAGAAGGATGTAGGTTGCAGTAGGTACTGGGAGATGAAAAAGCTTGCACAGGATAGAGTAGCATGGAGAGCTGCATCAAACCAGTCTCAGGACTGAAGACCACAACAACAACAACTAGCACCCCGATTATTTCACCATCATACCGCCCCTGCGAGGCAGCAGAAATAATTCATGTATGAATAACTCACAGTGAGACTTTCTATATTGGGAAAACCGGCAACCCTAGCAAGTGGTGTAAGATTTTTAAATGGTGGTGGTTTAATTTGCTGTAAGTCGTAATTTGGTTTGGTGTTGCTCTACAGAAAAGTATCACCAAGTAGGTTATGCAGACAAGAAGTTGCAGTGATTAAACATACTGCTGTATCAGCCTTTACAGCAATAGGCTTCTGAAAGATGCGAAATACTTGATCTAGTGACGCAAAAGCGTTTTCACACATTTTTAACAGCTCGGCAGAGATAAAAAAAATTGCTTTCTTGTAATCGAAACTTTCAGCTAGTTGTGAAAAGAGTTTCATCACGTTTGCACTCAATCGAAATGCATCATTCACTGCAACAACATGGGGTTTAAACAGTGTCATAATTGGATATTTTGCAAGGAGGTGGAAACATAGTGTCACTACTGAAACGTTTTCCCATATTTCTTCTGTCAAAAATTCCGCTGTCACTTTCCTTTCTGTAGCAGCCAACATCAGTGAACATGAAATTTTAGTGAGCATCGACGACAGAAAAACACTGCAGAAAAAAATATTTATAATTATAACACACAGAGCCACCGTAGCCAAGGCAAAAAGTCGCACATCTTTTCCATCGACGGCTCCAACACAATTTGGAACATTACATTTACGTTCAAATTCCTCAGACCTCGTCTTAAAATCATCATATGAAAAACTTTGTATTCTGCCTTACGGCAGGTCTTGTAATGGCGGAGGCCTTGTCAGAGAGGTCCTCCGCATGAACGTCTAGGGAAGGGATTCCAGTGCTGGTTTCCCGTTGCCTTCCACAGGTGATGATGAATTAATGATGATGACAACACAACACCCAGTCCCTGAGCAGAGAAAATCTCGGAACGAGCCAGGAATCGAACCCGGGCCCTTGGCGAGACAGACCGCCGCGCTGACCACTCAGCTATCGGGGCGGACTCATGATTGAGGGTAACTGTAAGAGAATGAATGAAATGATAGGCCAGAAGAAGGGAAGAAGTTGGTTTGCCAGCAGTAAGTACCAAATACGTCTGGTAAACACAGATTATATTGTTGAGGCTGTGTGTCCTCCAGTTGAGTTGCTATACCTTGGTACCATATTAAAAATTGTGGAGATACGTGCGTCACACCTGAATTCAAGGAGCCTTCACGGGAGCCACAAATTCTGAGTATTCTTACCTCCACCTTACTCTCTATTAACTAATGATCCCAGTGTGAGATAAAACAATAGGTGACATTTTGTAACGCTTGTACAAAATATTCTGCCACGCAGGACTTTGTACACTTAACGCCAGAATACTTGAGATACTGCTTGTAACCATTCGCTGTAAGATTCTTCACTACTATTACATTTACCCACTCACTCGTGACAGTGAGGCCATACTGGAGTATCCACAACAACACTGGGAATTTATGAAGCAAAATAGTGACCATAGGCCTACTTGTCAGTCAAGAGAAGAGCCAGTTCGCATTGGCATAATCTTTGGTCATCTAAACTATCTACATCTAGGTCCGCCGTTATTACCACCATTCAAGATAAAAGTGTCAGTTGCACGAGTCGCTTCGTGCGCGACTGTACGCTGGATCTACTACGTAACGGCAGATAATCCACAAATTCAGCTTATTGTGCCACTGACATTGTACCATCTCTAGTGATGGATTCTGTTTTCAACGCCCATCCATCACCATCTACCTCAAACAAGCCGGCACTACTTCTCATTTTTAAACTCTCCTCTGCCTGTGGCGTTGGATACATCACTTTTCTTAACACTTGTAATTGAAATACTTTAGTTGGTTCTAACGGTGAATAATGCTCATACGCAACGAAGTAACTATTTTCAGAATTTTTGAATGTATATTTCTGCTCCAAACAGTATTCGTAATTAGTGTCTCCCCAATTCAGGGGTAGGGATGAGTCCATTCTGGTGGGGTCATGTGGTATCTCTCCTATCAAGCTGCGTCCTACCTTTCAGCTTCACTAGTACTATCCCTACACCAACCTTCCAGAACATTCGATCGGCCACTTTGCCCCCCTCCGTGACACAGATTTTGCCTACTACAGCGGCCTCGCTTCTCCCGCAGCCGTTCCTCGTTTTGTTCTGAAACGACGGCCAGACGTAGCTGTCTTGCACACCCCTGAAATCTGTTGTTCCGCACGACTAAAAATTCCATAGCAGTCAAACCAAAAGTCGGATTTAGCTGTGGATTATGTTAATAAATTTCAAATTTCCTCATGCATATTTTACAACCTGTTACACATTTGTTTATGGCTTTCTTCAACTTATAGGGTTACATGTTGTATTCGGAAATGATCGTGGATAGGGAAATAACGTGTTACAGCCCACTGGGAAGTGCAAGAGCTGGAACAGCCTAAACTAAAGGAGTTTACATGCCACAAAGGCAACTTAAGTCTATCTCAAACTACTGAATTATTTAATACATAGTGTAGTTCTTTACTGGATGTTGTTGTTGTTGTTGTTGTCGTCTTCAGTCCTGAGACTGGTTTGATGCAGCTCTCCATGCTACTCTATCCAGTGCAAGCTTTCTTCATCTCCCACTACTTACTACAACTTACATCCTTCTGAATCTGCTTAGTGTATTCATTTCTTGGTCTCCCTCTACGATTTTCATCCTCCACACTGCCCTCCAATGCTAAATTTGTGATCCTTGATGCCTCAGTACATGCCCTACCAACCGGTCCCTTCTTCTTGTCAAGTTGTGCCACGAACTCCTCTTCTCCCCAATTCTATTTAATACCTCCTCATTAGTTATGTGATCTACCCATCTAATCTTCAGCATTCTTCTGTAGCACCACATTTCAAAAGCTTCTATTCTCTTCGTGTCCAAACTATTTATCGTCCATGTTTCACTTCCATACATGGCTACACTCTATACAAACACTTTCAGAAACGACTTCCTGACACTTAAATCTGTACTCGATGTTAACAAATTTCTCTTCTTCAGAAACGCTTTCCTTTCCATTGCCAGTCTACATTTTATATCGTCTCTACTTCGACTGTCATCAGTTATTTTGCTCCCCAAATAGCAAAACTCCTTTACTACTTTAAGTGTCTCATTTCCTAATCTAATTCCCGCAGCATCACCCGACTTAATTCGACTACATTCCATTATCCTCATTTTGCTTTTGTTGATGTTCATCTCATACCCTCCTTTCAAGACACTGTCCATTCCGTTCAACTGCTCTTCCAAGTCCTTTGCTGTCTGACAGAATTACAATGTCATCGGCGAACCTCAACGTTTTTATTTCTTCTCCATTTATTTTAATACCTACTCCGAACTTTTCTTTTGTTTCCTTTACTGCTTGCTCAATACACAGACTGAATAGCATCGGGGAGAGGCTACAACCCTGTCTCACCCCCTTCCCAACCACTGCTTCCCTTTCATGTCCTCGACTCATAACTGCCATTTGGTTTCTGTACAAAACGTAAATAGCCTTTCGCTCTCTGTATTTTACCCCTGCCACCTTTAGAATTTGAAAGAGAGTATTCCAGTCAACATTCTCAAAAGCTTTCTCCATGTCTACAAATGCTAGAAACGTAGGTTTGCCTTTCCATAATATTTCTTCTAAGATAAGTCGTAAGGTCAGTATTGCCTCACGTGTTCCAACATTTCTACGGAATCCAAACTGATCTTCCCCGAGGCCGGCTTCTACCAGTTTTTCCATTCGTCTGTAAAGAATTCGCGTCAGTATCTTGCAGCTGTGACTTATTAAACTGATAGTTCGGTAATTTTCACATCTGTCAACACCTGCTTTCTTTGGGTTTGGAATTATTATATTCTTCTTGAAGTCGGAGGGTATTTCGCCTGTCTCATACATCTTGCTCACCAGATGGTAGAGTTTTGTCAGGACTAGCTCTCCCAAGGCCGTCAGTAGTTCTAATGGAATGTTGTCTACTCCCGGGGCCTTGATTAGACTCAGGTCTTTCAGTGGTCTGTCAAACTCTTGACGCAGTATCGTATCTCCCATGTCATCTTCACCTACATCCTCTTCCATTTCCATAATATTGTCCTCAAGTATATCGCCCTTGTATAGACCCTCTATATACTCCTTCCACCTTTCCGCTTTCCCTTCTTCGCTTAGAACTGGGTTTCCGTTGGAGCTCTTGATATTCATACAAGTGGGTCTCTTTTCTCCAAAGGTCTCTTTAATTTTCCTGATGATCGATAGGGGAATAACATCTCACAGTCCAATGCCAGACGCAAGAGCTGGAACAGCCTAAACTAAATGAGCTATCATACATGCCACAAAGGAAACTTGAGGTTCTCTCAAATTCCTGAATTATTTAATGCATAATGTGGTTCTTACTGGATAGAAGGATGTAATTTTCTTTTTGCATGCGTATCTAGTCAGCCAGATGCTGACCATTTCCTGTAGGTCAGAGCGCAGTGGTTGCCTTAGAGCAGGTGACTCCAAGTGCAGCTCGGGAGGTGAAGGATCAGGCAGGTACTCACCGCGCTGGTGCTGCGGGTCTGCATCTGCGGGCGGCTGGACGCTGGAGACCAGGTGCTGGAGCGGCGCGTCTTCGTCCAGCTCGGCCTCCAGCAGTGGCAGCCGGAAGTAGGGGTCCTGCTGGCGGCCGGCCTCACTCACCTCGCCCTGCATCAGCCGCGTCACTGCAACACGGCACGTGGGTGGCACGTGGAGGTGAAATGCCTTCCGCTGCTGACAGCAATAATATGCCTGCGTCGTGACGCAGTCCACAGTAGCGTAGTATCACGTGATCAAATCCTCTCCAGAGGACACCGCTTTGTCGAAATACCGGGTGGTCAAAAAGTCAGTATAAATCTGAAAACTGAATAAATCACGGAATACTGTTGATAGAGAGGTAGAAATTGACACACATGCTTGGAATGATATGGGGTTTTATTAGAACCAAAAAAATACAAAAGTTCAAAAAATGTCCGACAGATGGCGCTTCATCTGATCAGAATAACAATAATTAGCATAACAAAGTAAGACAAAGCAAAGATGATGTTCTTTACAGGAAATGCTCAATATGTCCACCATCATTCCGCAACAATAGCTGTAGTCGAGGAATAATGATGTGAACAGCACTGTAAAGCATGTCCGGACTTATGGTGAGGCATTGGCGTCGGATGTTGTCTTTCAGCACCCCAGAGATGTCGGTCGATCACGATACACTTGCGACTTCAGGTAACCCCAAAGCCAATAATCTTCCGCCATCTTTTGAAACGCCCACACCGCACATGCCCTCCGCTTTACTAATTCGCCAGGTAACAGTTCATGATGCCGATGGATTTTGTACGGATAGCAACGGAGGGTACGCCAAACAGTAGTGTATGGAATGCCGGTGCGACGTGCGACTGCACGAGCGCTGACTTCCCCGTGCATAGACGAACCCGCTACAGTCTCCGTTTCTTCCTGAACTGTCTCAGCAGCATTACGCCTGGTGCTCGGTCGGCAACTACGGGGTCTATCGTCTAAACAACCCGTGGCTTCGAAATCATTCTCGCCACAGCTGCATTTGTCAACGGGCCTTTACCCGTTCGAATCCTCTTCCTTTGGCTATAGAATCGTAATACTGAACTTGCACATTCCCCATTCTGATAATAAAGCTTCGCTAAAAGCGCCTTTTCAGGTAAAGTCAACATGCTGCGACTGCTGGGGCATCTGATTCTCTCTCACATTACAGCTCCTTTTATACACGATTGTCATGTGCAGTCACTGGCGTTTTGCTGCCCAGCGCCATCTGTCGGACATTTTGTGAACTTTTTTTTTTTTTGCTCTAATAAAACCCCATGTCATTCCAAGCATGTGTGTCAATTTGTACCTCTCTATCTACATTATTCCGTGGTTTATTAAGTTCACAAATTTATACTGACTTGTTGATCACCCGGTATGTACCACTCAGGGAGAAAGACTTGCGTGTTCGCGTGAAGCTGAGTGCTATGCTGCCTGTAGCAGACCTACTGGCAGGGTCTCCCTTGCCCGACAGGCCTCAGCCGACGAACCAGACGGAGAGTGTCCCACAATGTCCCATCCTTCCCACAGCCCTTCCCTAATGCCCCAGATACAGGTACGACGCGATCAGCGCCGAGAGGTGCAAGGCACATGGGAAGATGTCTCAGCAACGAAGCCATAAAGATATCGGGTAGCCTCCGTGAGTAATTACCCTTCCATCACTTCGAGTTTTGTGGCGTTGACTGAATAGATCCTCAATTCTCATGGTTCCAGAATGGAGAACACGAAAAAAATGAGGACTAGGGGAGAGATCAAACACTTCCAAGAAGTGGAAACTGTTACAGAGAAGTTGGACCAAGCCACTACCAAATCCTTGTCTGGGCCCAGAGGAGGAAACTTCTCAAAGAACAAAAAGGAACGGAGGCTAAAGAGCGGCTTCCTAAACATAAATGAGCTAAAAGAACCTGAATCTAACACCTGCAATAAAAGACTATCGGAGTGAAGGGCGTAATCAATTTCTCCGCCCCCCCCCCCCACCGCCCCCCTCTTGGATGGAGTACGAGAGAGCAATACATCCACTTCTCATGATAAGCGGATCCACAAAAAGCCGAGGAAGGAAACAGGAACAGACTTGTAGCGCTGCAGTCTCGGTTTTCAGGGTAGGGAGCTCGCTCAGATAGCTCTCCTTGAGAAAAATGGGAAGATGGGGGAAGTAAATCCAAGACCCAAATTCAGGAGGGTCTGTTTGGACGACGACGCTTTTATCTTTGTCTGTGGGAAGATAGGGACAGTGGAGTGGATTAAGGAGATGGCGCCCAAATTAGTGGGAGCAAGCGAAGATGCTGGTCAAGGCAGTGCCTGAGCGCTTCAAGAACGCAAAATATTCAATTAGAGTATCAAAACTTCTTAAGGCTATGCTTCCAAAGATTATTTACGAGAAAATAAGGACACATAAGGTATCGGAGGAGCATTCGAGAGTAGTCAACCCGAAAGGTTGTATTGGACGGCCAAATCGTTTTGGTGGAAGTCGCAGAAAAATCATTGACGTCAATGTGAGAAAATGTCCTGAAATTGTACTTGCTTTTCACCATCTTGCCTACCAATTGCCCTTATACTGTTGCTTCTATTATCATTAAAATTGTTCCCCCTTTCCGCCATTTCAATATCGTGCACCGGTCCTGGATGTAAAGTTCTTCCTTCGTACTGTATTGAACTATGTTGTCCTGTGCTTAAATACTCATTTAACAACGACATTGTGATGACTAAAAAAGATTTATTAGTATCTCCTTTTATATGCGTAAAAGGATAAAAATCTGTCGCCGCATGGCAGTCTAATTTTAAAATTTCTACACGTGCCAACCTTTTGCTGGCGTGGGTGCTTGCCCAGATAGTGTCCTAAAAGGACAACTATCTCAGCGGGACAGTGACGCCGCCATGCTGACCTTTGGACCCTGGATCCGGCTGACGTTGGGGGTCTCGAAACGAAACAGCACGGCCGTCAGGGTAATCCAAGACGTTACGAGCGACCCTGAGTTGTCTTCTGGAAAGACGGAGGTCGGTAGAGCTAGAAGAAATCGTATCTGATAAGGAACTAGTGCAGGGTCTCTCTCTACTTCTTACGGATATCCACTGACTTCATTAGAATCACAGTGAATTCTGTTCCGGTACGGGCAAAACTAGCATAAGACCACTGTTGTTTTTGTCTCCGTGTATTTAATCACATTAGATTAAATCAATTAGGTGGACACTTCAGTACGGGAATTTTAGATGGCTCGGGTACGTGTGTGTTAATGATTGTGGCCGCGTAAGAATAGTTGTAAGTACTTGAACGGTAATTGTTACCAAGTGTTTTGCGTATTTTGCTATGGTTTGGATAGTTTGGTGCTTGTTGTTTTCTTGTCCCATATCGAAGAGCGTGAAGAGACTAATCCCGGTCTGAAGTGGCGTTTGAACACGATTCCCACAGCACCAAAGGCTATCGATGCTTCCTATGAACCTGTGAATTCTGCTTCCGCAGAAACAAAAACCTCTGTGATAAACTGCCAAACCGCTCCTCCAGTTTCTCGTTTGTGTGTGCTGCCGGTCAGTTACCACTTCATAGTGTCTGCAGTATATATGCAGTCCCAAAAACAATGCCGTGAACGCAATTCATTCAGCTGTAACTAAGACTTTATCGATGAGGTTAGAGCAACGTAAATAGACCGTGTGACAAATACAGCGAAGCTCTCAGAAGGATTGAAGCAAACAAAATGAAACTTCACAGGTTATGAGGTTATATGATATTATTTCAGAGATTATAAAATCTAGTCAAGTTTCAAAGAACACCTATCAATATGATTTGCACGCCCTCTGTCCCGGATGCATTCATTGGTTCGGAAGGATGTCGTAATGCTTTTGTGTCCTTTCCTCAGGCAAGCTGGCTCATAACTACCGTAACTGGTCCATGATATCTTCGAAGCTGCCACTGAGACGCAGTTGGCGTGCAAGCTGACCCCACAAATGTTCTGTTGGGAACAGATGTGCGGATCTTCTTAGCGGGTGGGAGTACCTTAACTTCACGCAGAGAGTTCCTAGAGACTCGTCTCAGGTGGGAACAAGCATTGTTCTACTGGAAAATGGATTCATAATACCGTCGCATGAGGGGTAACAAGAGGACACAATGTCTGTGACGTACCATTGTGTCTTAGAGTTCCCTCAGTTGCTACCGGCCGTGTCCTGGAGTCATACCCGATGGCCAGGAGTAACGACACTGTGCTTTTCCAAAACAGTGGAAGAACAGGAGCACTCTCTGAGTCTCCGCCATACTCGCAGACAGTGGTCAGCCCGGATAGCGCAGAACCGCGATTGACTGCTGAACACTGGCAAAATCGAGTCCCACAATGAGGTATCATTCAATCTGTCAGGTGCTGATAATGCCGTCTCACACGAGTACGTGGCATCTCCGTGTCAATCATTGGTAACATCTGACGCTGTTCATTCCTCTTACATACCGTACTAGGTCTGGTAACAACACTACATAACAGCAACACAACATATGGACAACACGAATGCTCTGATGGCCGTTATACCCATCACAGAAAATAGAAGCTCTGATCTATACATACCCGCCCCTGGTACGTACGTGTAGGAAGTTACTTTGAGGACTCACCACGTCTTCTGGATGCTTCACATTCTTCAGTTGTATGTACGTAGTTTAAGTTGGTGCTGTATAAACAATTTGATAAGGGGCATCTTGTTGTATACCATTAATTATAGTTCAAAAGTGATTGTTCGCTACAACGCTATTTGGAAATGTAGTCCATCAGTGGCACATACTGTGCTCGATTACAACAAACGACGTATATACAATAGTTTTATTTATGCTGGTTGAAAACGGTATGCATTTTCGCGGTACACGCATCGTCATGTGTACTGCAGAGATCCACACCATTTTTAACCTGCATAAATACTTATCACAGCGAGGCTGAAATAAAATGTTTGTATGGGATGTAAGTATAATAATTATAGTCGAGTAAAGAAAAATAACGTCACTAAACGTTATTGGCTAAGTTTTACCTCAAAGAAACTGTGAAAGAAGTAGATTAAAATTTTCAAAGAGGAATAAAAGCACCTAGGGGGTAGATGCGAAGAAGTGCTGTAATGAAGAAGAAACTGGATGCAACTAGAACATGTTACACTGGAAGATTGTAGAGACTAGTGCGCAAATAAACTACGAACTGAAGAGGTACGTTAACGAACTGGTCAGGAGGCACGTCCATGCAAAAGCCTTACAAGAAGGGATATATTCGTGGGTTATCCGCTCTACCGACTTGAAATATGTTGACTTGACTTCGCACTAGACGCGAAAAATATCATAAGAGATGACAATCTAGATTATACAAAAATAAATAAATGAATGACGTTAGTAAATGGTACAACGACCGCGTAGAATGTTGGATGTATTAAACGTGTAGAGATGAAACGCACAAGATAGCGAGACATGGGTCTCGGTACTGAGTCAATCAAAGCAATGATAAATAATACTCGTTTCGGTAGTCATGCCCATCAGCAACAGGTGAATCATGTGTTTTACATTTCGGATTGCGTCAGTTGCAGACCACGTTTTATCGGAAACCAATAACGAGGTGACAAGACTGACAGTCTGTAAAACACCGGCCGGCCGCGGTGGTCTCGCGGTTCTAGGCGCGCAGTCCGGAGCCGCGCGACTGCTACGGTCGCAGGTTCGAATCCTGCCTCGGGCATTGATGTGTGTGATGTCCTTAGGTTAGTTAGGTTTAAGTAGTTCTAAGTTCTAGGGGACTGATGACCACAGCTGTCAAGTCCCATAGTGCTCAGAGCCATTTGAACCATTTTTTGTAAAACACCGGATGTGCATTACACAAATGTAATTCCTCGTGTAAAATTCGAAAACCATGGTAGTTATTGAAAATGGAAATGACCAGATGCTTGAAAACAGTGCGTTTTAAACAGGAAATTGTTTTATTTGCATAGTCAAAGTTGACAAAGTGAAGCAATTAACTAAAAAGAACTGTCTGGCGCCAATTTATACGGTTTTTTACAATGCGTGTTGTGGAAGGTTGGTACTAGTATCATGTTAGATCTGCTATAGTCCGACATACAAATAGACGTACTGAAGAATAGCTTGTACACAATCCCGAAGATAGCAATACCAGATAAATACTAGAATCACTGTACAATCCGTTTGGCAGTCCATGCATCCAAGCAGACGAGAACAAGACAAAGTAGCAAGAAAAAGAAAATTAAGGGTTTGTTAGATGTCGTTCGGTATCGTTTTAGCATACGTAGCGTATAAGAGAAGCTATTCTGACATTGTGCTTGATAATCGAAGTAAGACTTTAGGAAATTAAGGCACGTAGGACCTGCTGACGCAGAAAAACGTTCGACCACGTTAAATGGTGCAAAATGTTTTAAATCCAGAGAAAAATGCGTATCCATGGTAGGGATAGAAAGGGTGATATGCAAGATCCACAAGAATCGTGGGAGAACAGTACCACTGGAATACCAAGAGAGAAGTGCTCTAATTGAACGAGCCGTAAGGCAGGGTTTCCATCATTCTGTTCGCTCTGCGTATGGAAGAAGAAATGAAGGGAATAAAGTTTCAGGGTCAAAGGGTATCGGTGACGAATGATATTGATAACTTTGCTATCCTCTGTGAAAATGAGGAAGAATTACAAGACCTAGTGAATAGAGTGAATAGTTCGCTCATAAGAGAGTGCAGACTGAGGGTAAGCTGAAGAGAGAATATTGACCAATAGCGGAAAGAAGAGTGTGACAAACTCGACATGAATACATAGGGTCATGCAGTTGACTTAAAAGGATCCTTCACGGGCATACGAGATTGCATTATTTTACGCTAATTCCCAAGACCGTATTTCTTTTGACAAATTAATCCGGAAAAAATATACTCCATTTACTGTCTGATGTGATTTTCGGAGGAGGTAAGTGTATCTATATATGCTGATTTGAAATGCATTATTGTATCCTAAATTCAAAACCGCCTAATATAAGGCAACCAAACGGCCAAACACGTAAATGTTCATGAAGTACATTACCACATAACAAGGAATCGTAAAGACAAAAACTTGCATATGTTAAACTGATTCCATATACTGGTGCTGCCATGAAATTTATGTCTCTAGACTCAATGAGTGCTTAAACGACTGATTGGACAAAAGTATGTATGCAGGAACACAAAATGTCATATTCGTAATAGTCTTAAATAACACCGTTTGTGCAGGAACCAAAAGTTTCTGTGGTAGAATTAGCGATCCGCGCCGGCATCGAATGGGTAGCACTAAGTGTCCGTAGCCGGACGACTGAACTATAAGATAACCCTTCACATACAGAGAGAAAATCACGGTGGAGAAATTTAATCCATCAGAGTTTAGTCAATTTCTACGAAAAATTTGTAAATTACACACAAAATCCTTCCTCGTGGATCCGTCTAATTATTAGTGGAAACTGTATCAACATCCCTGACATAGTTTCTGAGATTAGCCTTTACGTACAGACAGAAAAAATGATGGGAGAGTTTCATTTATGATACGAATACGAGGTGTAAACGATAACTTGTCTATAGATGATATAAAATCATTGTACGAGTCCGTCATCATTATCACTAGTCAGTATAATTGTCCATCTTGACTGCTATTTCCTTTTGTAATACATATCTGAACGCCTTTCGGTCGCAGCCACCATCACAACAACATTTAAAATCTCAGTACATCGTATCTCGTCAATTCTCATGTACACTTGTACCTTGACTAGTTATCAGGCCTAACGACGACTGTTTACAACGGACCACAATGGCGAAGGAGAAATGGAGAGGAACAACTTGATACAGACATTTGAGGTCTTTCAAGCCGGGAAATAACCCCTGATTGGCCTACGAAAACCGCCTAAGTTACTGCGCATGCGCAACTGTGCAACTTTTTCAATATACACTGATAAACCAAAACATTACGACCATCTGATTAATGACTTGTTTGTTTGCCTTTGGAACGAAATACATAAGTGATTCTGCGTATCAGGGATCCGACGGTTTATTGGTAGGTTTGTGAAGGTATTTGGCGTTAGATATCTAGGCACAGGTCATGTAATTCGTGTAAATAATGGGCCGCTGATTTGCGTACGCAGTGATGACTCCCGATAGCGACCGAGATGAGTCCCATAGGATTTACATCAGGCGAATTTTGTCGCCGAGAAAAAAATGGATAAAATGGCTCTGAGCACTATGGGACTTAACTTCTCAGGTCATCAGTCCCCTAGAACTTAGAACTAGTTAAACCTAACTAACCTAAGGACATCACACACCTCCACGCCCGAGGCAGGATTCAAACCTGCGACCGTAGCAGTCACGCGGCTCCGGACCGAAGCGCCTAGAACCGCTCGGCCACCGCGGCCGGCTGGTCGCCGAGACATCAACGTGAGTGCAGTATAAAGGTCTTCAGATAGGTGTAGCATGCTTCTCGCTACGAGACATGAACAATTATACTACTGAAAGATGACATCGCCATCAGGGAAGACATCAAGCGTGAAGGGATGGAGGTGGTTCGCGGCTGTCACAGCATCTTCGATTACTGCCACAGGTCGCTTGCAGGTGCAGCAGAACGTCTCCCACATATGGTGCATGCACCAGCATTGAGAGGCCACAGATCGCCCTCTATCCTACTTTACGCTGAACACAAGCCTCTGTAAACCACGTTCTGTGAAAAGTCGTAGACATCCAACTATCTGGCGCCAAGTGGTAGTTTCACTGCCGTTTTACCTCTTTCTATAGATGCTCACGACAGTAGCACGTGAACATTCGACCACCTTCACTGTTTTCGAGATACTCGTATACAGATTACGCGTAATAATAATCAGCCCCTTGTCAAAGTCGCTTAGTTCAATGGATTTCCCCTTATACACCCCATATCTTTGCTAGGGTGATCCCCTTCCGTGTCTGATCCACTCAGATATTTCTGCTACCCCGTCACTTGCCCGCAAAGCCACCAGACGGCAGCCAACGTAGCGGTGGGCAGTGATCATAATGTTTTCGCTCATCAATGTACAGATGGTGCCAAAAATGCAAATGGGACTGTATATGAATTCACAGACCAGAGAACACAGGTGTGTAATTGTTATACATTACCTAAGTAAATATCTGTTATGACGGAAGAGCTAGCACCTATTAAGCACTTAAGTACGCAGGAAGGTACGGTGACGCTAAAATTATTGTCTTAATTGACTCCAGAACTGCAGTCATGATTTTGGAAAACCATTTTACACCGCGATCCATCGACACATTAGTTTATGAAATTATGCAACAAGTCAGTAGGCTACAAAATCAGCAAAAGAAATAACATTAATCTGGGTCAAAGGTCACAGTGGCATCCGCCGTAACTACCAGGCCGATCAACTGGCTAAGCAAAGCACAGCTTCAGGAGCTCCATATAATCCAAAGGTACCGCATACGTACTTCATATAACGAGTTAAAAATTTAAAATGACGATGCGAATGATGGTGGATGACGAATGGAGCAGACGAAGCACTTACGCAGCAAAACATCGTGGGTAATTCATCCTGCGACCTCATCAATACATTGGTATATCAAGCACGTGGTGTCATGAGGGTTTTATTCTACGATCGCACGAATTAAAATGCAATCACGGTTGTTTTAAAAGAACATTTGTATCGTCTGGGATTGATCGAGAGCCCTTTTTGTACTTTTGGAGAAGAAGATATTAACCATGTAATATTGGATGTACGTAAGCGACAGACAAGATATGTGGGTCACCAAATCACCTGAGAGCTATGGGGTACAAAGAACCCTACTGAGTTACCACTCTTTTGGCAACAACAGACGTTAGTGTGTACAAACTCTTATACACAGCTCTCTAGGAATTAGAAGTGTCTGTAAAGTCAGCCACGTCAAAATCTAGATCCTCCGAGTACGGAAGGGAGGAGGAAAACGGCAGCTCAAGACAATAGGTGAGAGCGGAAACTCCGAGAGGGCCCAAATAGAAGCGAAGAACAGCGTTGCCTGGAGAACGGACTCTAGTTACCCAATACATCGGAAGATATATCAAACAAATAAAGTGAAGTGCGTCTGCGCACAATTATTTAGTTAAAATAATATGCCTTTTGTTGAACTGTCTTTAAGTTTTGCACTCACGTAAGCTTAGTGTAGACATACCAATTTTATAAAATTTACGCTTCATTTGCTATTAAATGCATTTAAATTTGTACATAGATAATAATCAACATTACCGAGCGAGGTGACGCAGTGGTTAGCACACTGGACTCTCATTCCGGAGGACGACCGTTGAAACACATGTGAGGCCATCCCGGTTTAGGTTTTCCGTGATTTTCCTAAATCGCTTCAGCCAAATGCCATGATCTTTCCTTCGAAAAGGCAAGGCCGATTTCCTTCCCCATCCTACCCTTATCCGGGCTTGTGATCCGTCTGTAATGACATCGCTGTCGACGAGACGTTAAACACTAATCTCCTCCTCAATAAACAAAACTGACAGTTGTTACTGATGTGTTTAACCTACGGTTGGTTGTACGGTCATCAAACCGAAAGCCAAAATAAATACATAAAAAAAGGTTTTTAGTAGTCTCTCGCTATCCAGCTTAGTCGGCTATTTCGTTAACGTTATTAATTTATATTTCCCAATGAACGTAATGAGAGGAGACAGAGGTTTGTTTACATAACTCAAAAATTAATTACGTCTGAAATTCGGTCTAAGCTTAACCCTTACAAGAACAGTAATTTAGTAACAAGACCGCCACACAAAGAAAACGATTTAATTGTTAATTTTATGCTGTTATAATTAACAGTATTTTGCGGTAACATTTGCAGAAGGTCAATTTTACATGTTGTGCATGCAAGAATAAGGGGTTTATAATACTGAAAGACGGTTTTAGCCAAACTGTCGCATCGCACAGGCTCGGGTGACCCTGGTAGACGAATTTGAGGCTGCTTTTATTCCTGGCAGACCCAAATGTCCAGTATTTTGACCCCACCTACACCACAGTGATTCGTTGTAAACAATGATCGTTTACGCCTTGTACAGAACTGTACTGTTGGTAGTGTTGGAGTTAGGCAGGCTATGCTGCTGCCGTGTGCGTCGAGTAAACTCATACGTCGACTAAACTCCGTACTTTAGTACTACAATGACAGTTTACAGTGAACACTTTCCTTCACCCAGTGTGCAACGGAGTGTACGAGGGTTATTCCGAAAGTAAGGAACGATCTGTCGCGAAATGGAAACCACAGTGAAAATCTGATGAAGTTTTGCACAGATGTATAGGGGAGTGTGTCTATTATGCTTGTCGATCACGTTAAGTCATTCTTTTTAGTTCTGAGTACACAGGCAGCACATAAAAACACCTAGAACAATAGTGTCTCCCGCCAAGTACGAGGGACTGGTGAGAAATTTCGCCTGAAGCTATGCAACCAACATCCCATAACTGTCGTGCGGTTTCTTCTTCAAGAAAATTCTCACCCGCATTCTGCAGGGGCAATGAAGATGCTCCTGCGTCGTTTTCAATTGGAAGTGTTTGATTACCCACAATACAGCCCGTAATTGTCTCCTTCTGAGTTTCATCTCTGCTCACATGAACCGCTGGCTATGAAGACAACATTTTGGCACAGACAACGAGTTGTAGGCCAGCGTAGAGAATTGGCAGAAAGTACTGGCGGCTGCCTTCTATAACCAGGGTATTGGAAAGTTGGTACAAAGCTACGACAAACGTCTAAGTCGGATCGGCGACTATGGAGATAAGTTGCTGGAAGTTGTAGCTAACTGTTGCAAACAAAACAGTTCTGATTTTCACTGTGATTTCCATTTCGCGACCTATCGTTCCTTACTTTCCGAATAGTCCTTGTACTAACGATGAACTAACATATGAGATTAGTTACCGACGTGTAATTATTTTTCACTTCTTTTCTCCAAGGAAACTGTTCATGGCAGGTGATATACGAACGACACACCGTGTATACAAAGGTGCATCATAAGTGATAATGCAAACTGGCACGGGTGAAAGTAGGCGATAGTAGAAACAAAATTGTTCCTCTAATTACGAATCCAGATATATGTTTACCAGCAGCCACTGTATTCAGAATGAATGAAGCACATTGCACAAAAATAGTAGTTCCCACCCCGTCAGACACCACGGCTGTATCGTGCAACTCCGTCTATAATATTGGTAAGGTCCTCACTTCGGCGAGAGTGAGGGTCCTTGTGTTTCTTCAAGTATACCACGTCCAGCTGAAACCACTCATTTATTATAAGTTCCAATTGACCTACCAAATTACATTCTGGGTACTACCTTTCATCCTTTGCTCCAGATAATTCCAGGCATTTTCTGTTGCATTAAAAAGGCTATATTGCAAACTATGTATGAAGGGAAACAGGCGGATTCCATATTTCTAGATTGCCGTAAAGCATTTGACACGCCACCCCACTACAAACCGTTAACGAAGGTACGAGCATATGAGATAGGTTGCCAGGTATGTGAGAGCACAACAATGTCTCAAGCAATAGAACCCGGTATGTCGTCCTCGACGGGGAGTGTTCATCGGAGACAAGGGTATCGCCAGGAGCGCCCTAGCGAGGCGTGATAGGAACGTTCTTATTCTCTGTATACATAAATCATTTTTCGAACAAGGTGGGTAGCTGTGTGCGGCCGTTTGCTGATGACGATGTGGTGCACGCGAAGGCGTCGAATGTGAGTGACTGTAGAAGAATACAAGTTGACTTAGACAAAATTTCTAGTTGATGTGATGAATGGCAGCTGACTATAAATGTAGAAACGTAAATTAATGAGGATGAATTGGAAAAAACAGTCCCGTTATGTTCGAATACGGCAATAGTAGTTTCCCCACTAGACACCGTCAAGTTCATTAAATCTCAGGCGTATCGTTGCAAAGCGATACGAAGTGGAATGAGTATGTGAGGATTGTGGTAGGGAAGGTGAATGGTCGACTACAGTTTATTGGGAAACCTTTAGGAAAGAGTGGTTCACCTGTAAAGGAGCTCCTCTTGAGTACTCCTCGAATGTTTTGGATCCGCATCAAGTAGGATTAAAGGACGGCATCGAAGAAATTCAAGGAGCGGGTTGCTAGATTTGTTGCCGTTTGTTTCGAGCAACACGCAGGTATTACAGAGATCCTTCGGGAACTCAAATGGGAATCCCTGGAAGAAAGGTGACGTTCATTTCGAGGTCCACTATTGACAAAACTTAAAGAACAGGCATCTGAAGCTGACTGCAAAACAACTGTACTGCCGGCAACATACATTTCGCTTTAGCACCTCGAAGATAAGTTACGAGAAATTAGGGCTCACATGGAGACACATAGACGGTCGATTTTTCCTCGTTCTATTTGCGAGTGGAACACGGAGGGATATAACTGGTGGTAGTACAGCGTACCCTCCGCGAAGGATGTGTGCAGATGGAGATATAGACCAGCATCTTCAAAGAATGTAGTGTTCACAGCATGCTAATAATCGAGGTGAAGACTAGAGAACAACACTTCGTCACCGAGTATAATGAAATAAACTTCATGCTTCATATTCACGGCAACCTGAATGAGTTAACCCTAGTCCTGGTAAGGAAAATAGTCGTTTAAAATCACAGAACCACCTTTGACATGAACTACATCCTTCTCACACTTCGGGTAAAAAGCCTCAATGGGACGGCAGAGACTCGATGCCTTGCGTAATTTCAGAAATGGCAACTCGAGATACGGCGGATCGCAGAACACGGCTCCCATCAGCAACTGTCGAGTTTCTGTGTTATTTGGCCTCTTGAAGGCATCAAGCTTTACACGCCGCTATAAGCAACGACTTTTTGGGAGGAATTCGGTATTCAGATGTCCGTATCATGGGGTTCTCTTCGCAACGTTCACTCAGAAACTGGCTGTGAATGACCTATACTCTGTGGCATCAGCATTTCCTGCCGGGTCTGAAACCGACTATCACCGATGAGACGTGACACTGGGTTGCGATCTTTTTACAGCCACTGTTCTTAAGCAGTGTTGCACAACTGCGAGTGGTACACCATTCCTTGTATATGTTTAGGTCGTTCCGCGTTGATAATCTTTAAATCGAGAAGCTTCACTCACAGTGTGGTCTTGGACGCGCACAACAACGACTGGCATAGTGTCACATCTCCACCTCGATGACTCTTGCTGCTCTGCTTCCATAAAGCCGGCTGGCACATACGCAACACTTTACTTGTAGGTCACACATCAGCGGTGGTGCGTCACATTACCTCCCGGTTCCAGTTCTTAACCATCTAGAGCAGTGGTCGTGAAACATTTTTGCTCAAGAGGCAATGCTGACATTCTGAGCAAGCATCGGTGTTATTACCGATTGGTAACCCACATAAATTGTGTTACAAGTCCCCAATAGACTAGCTATAGTAAAGTCCGTAGCAATTGTTAAAAGTCGGTACCATTCGGAACACTTCCTGTCGAATCTGAGATTGTGGCCACCCTCCGTGACCCTAAATATGTGACACTGCAATTTCCTGAAGCAGTATTGTTGTGCTCTCTGTGCGAACGGATGATTAACCTATTAGCAACAATAAATACACTTATATTTGAATGCATCGTCCAATACGAGGCAGCAGTGATTAGCACAACGGTCTCACATTAGGACTTCCTGATTTAGGTTTTCGGTGACTTCCCTAAATAGCTTAAGGGAAATGCCAGGAGCATACCCTTGCCCATCCTTTCTTAATCGGAGCCTGTCCTCCGTTTATAATGTCCTCAATGTCGATATTACGTTGAACTCTAAGCTTCTTTTAGTTAATGTAAGACGTGATTTAGTAATGTTTTGAATGTCATTTTTCCGCTGCTCATTTCGTTGTGATACAACAGCCTTAGTTTAATTTCATATTCCTTGTAAGAAATGTGTCCTCACTTCAAGATGACCGCCAGTATAACATACATTCTCGAATCATGGCAACAAATACACTACTGGCCATTAAAATTGCTACACCAAGAAGAAATGCAGATGATAAACGGGTATTCATTGGACAAATATATTAGACTAGAACTGACATGTGATTACATTTTCATGTAATTTGGGTGCATAGATCCTGAGAAATCAGTACCCAGAACAACCACCCCTGGCCGTAATAACGGCCTTGATACGCCTGGGCAATAAGTCAAAAAGAGCTCGGATGGCGTGTACAGGTAGAGCTGCCCATGCAGCTTCAACACGACACCACAGTTCATCAAGAGTAGTGACTGGCGTATTCTGACGAGCCAGCAGCTCGGCCACCATTGACCAGACGTTTTCAACTGGTGAGAAATCTGGAGAGTGTGCTGGCCAGGGCAGCAGTCGAAATTTTCTGTAACCAGAAAGGCCCGTACAGGACCTGCAACATGCGGACATGCATTATGCTCCTGAAATGTAGGGTTTCGCAGAGCTCGAATGAAGGGTAGAGCCACGGGTAGTAACACATCTGAAATGTAACGTCCACTGTTGAAAGTGCCGTCAAGGCGAACAAAAGGTGACCGAGACGTGTAACCAATGGCACACCATACCATCACGCCGGGTGATACGCTAGTATGGCGATGACGAATACACGCTTCCAATGTGCGTTCACCGCCATGTCGCCAAACACGGATGCGACCATCATGATGCTGTAAACAGATCCTGGATTCATCCGAAAAAATGTTTTGGCATTCGTGCACCCAGGTTCGTCGTTGAGTACACCATCGCAGGCGTTCCTGTCTATGATGCAGCGTCAAAGATAACCGCAGCCATGGTCTCCGAGCTGATAGTCTATGCTGCTGCAAACGTCGTCGAACTGTTCGTGCAGATGGTTGTTGTCTTGAAAATGTCCCCATCTGTTGACTCAGGGATCGAGACGTGGCTACACGATCCGTTACAGCCACGGGGATAAGATGCCTGTCATCTCGACTGCTAGTGATTCGAGGTCATTGGGATCCAGCACGGCGTTCCGTATTATCCACCTGAACCCACCGATTCCATATTCTGCTAACAGTCATTGTATCTCGACCAATGCGAGCAGCAATGTCGCGATACGATAAACCGCAATCGCGATAGGCTACAATCCGATGTTTATCAAAGTCGGAAACGTGATGGTACGCATTTCTCCTCCTTACACGAGGCATCACAACAACGGTCCACCAGGCAACGCCGTTCAACTGCTGTTTGTGTATGAGAAATCGGTTGGAAACTTTCCTCATGTCAGCACGTTGTAGGTGTCGCCACCGGCGCCAACCTTTTGTGAATGCTCTGAAAAGCTAATCATTTGCATATCACAGCATCTTCTTCCTGTCGGTTTAATTTCGCGTCTGTAGCACCGCATCTTCGTGGTGTAGCAATTTTAATGGCCAGTTGTGTATGTCCGCACTTCAAAATGACCGCCAGTACAACATACATTCTCGAGTCGTGTTACTCCGTGTCAAAATTTATACCATAACAGCTGATTTGTCGGTACTGTAAAACAAACAAGAAAACGTTCCCTGCCTCACATCCCCTATCCCCGCAGAGACCGTGCTACTTACCCCTTTGCCCTTGAAGCAAAATGCCAACTTTGCTTAACTCACGTCTGAATTCACAAAAATCTGTTAAAATTAAGCACATCTTAGAATGTTAATCTCTCTATTTTTGTTGTTTGATGATAAGGAAAACTACACTCTTTAGAAGCTCTTAACGTTAGTTGATATTGTTGGATTTGGCTATTAATTTTTCTATGCATGTTATAAAATAAGGCTGAGAACCGCTGCGCGACGTCCGCTGTTTGACAACCACTGATCTAGAGTGCTCCAAAGCGACGAGGTGATTAATATTTTATCAGCTAGTAGGTACAATGTACGTGAAGCGAAAAATTTTCTGTTTCAGAACTGCTTTCCTGGCTGTAGTCAGCATCCATTTTATACCTTCTATGCTTCGGTCGTCGTCAGTTTTTTGCTGCCCAACCAGTAGAACTTGTTTACTGATTTTTGCTTATCATTTCCTAATCGACTTCTCTCAATACCGGCTATGCACCATTACCCTCGTTTTGAATTTGTTGATGTTCATCCCTGACCCTTAAATCCGTTTCCAAATGTCTCCTCGTCTTTACTTTACTGCTTGACCAACGTAGAGATTGAATGATACAACCTTGCTTCGCTCCCTTCTCAATCGCTGCTTCTCTTTCATGTCCTTCGCTGATTATAGCTGCTGTCTGGTTTCTATAGAAATTGTAAATAGTCTTTCGCTTCCTGTACTCTTTCCTAGCTACCTTCAGAATTTCAGTGAATTCAGCTGAACATTCTGTAAGTCTACAAGTACTGTTAACATAGCTTTATCTTTCTTTAACTTATTTTCTAAAGAAAGTCGTAAGGTCAGCATTGTTTCCCTTGTTCCTACATTTCTACGGGGTCGGCTCTCACTGTTTTCCATTTTACATACAAAACTCTTGTCAGCGATTTGCAACAATGATTTCTTAGCCTGGATTTCCGCAATATTCACACCTGTGAGCACCTGTTTTATTTGGAGTGGGAATTATCACATTCCTCTTGAAGTTTGAGGGTACCTCGTCTGTCTCATATCTGGCACACCAGGTGCAATAGTTTTCTCATGGCTGGCTCTCCCAAGAATATCAGTAGTTCTGAACAAAAGTCACCCACTCCAGAGGCCTTGTTGCAACTTAATTCAGTGCTCCGTCAAATATTTTTCGCATCTGCCATTTCACCTACATCAACTTCCACTTCCCTTTCTATAGTACTGTCTTCACCTTCATTTCCTTTGTAGAGCTTCTCTATATACGTTCCTTCGACATTTCTTGTATCATTTCTTTGCTTATCACTGGTTTAAAATCTGAGCTGATACTCTTGCAGTTGGACATTCATACTGTTCTTCCGGTTTTCGCTAAAGATCTCTTTAATGTTACTACAGACAGTTCCTACCTTCCGAAAGTTACAGAGAAAGGCGAGAACAAGAGACTACTCTAAGAGAAATTGAATGTTCACCAAACCATGCGGTTGAGAGAAATTTGTTTTTCAATCTGTGTATCGCACTAAATTTGTTCAGTAAAAAAGAAAATATTATATAGGGGGCGGGGGAGGTAATGTGGCCAGTGCCACCGTTACAGCATCCCATGTTGTTTGTTCTGATTTCCCGGCATAAGAGTGAGTGGGGTGGAAATCGTACAGACAGACAAATGATTACAGTTTCAGAAGAGAAAGAGCTTCCCAAGCTGAGTAAGTCCGTAACGAGTTGGTCCATCTCTGGCCCTTATCAACGCAGTTATTCGGCTTGGCATTCATTGATTGGTGTTGTTGTATGTCCTCGTGAGAGATATCGTGCCAAATTCTGTTGAATTGGCAAGTCATATCGCCAAAATGCCAAGCTGGTTGGAGGGCCCCGCCCGTAATGCTTCAATCGTTCGCAACTAAGGAGAGATCCGGCAAGCCTGTAGACAAGCATTACAAACTATCACCGGGCTTGCGCGGGCATTGTCTTGCTGAAAGGTAAGCCGAGGACGGCTCGCCTGAAGAGTAACAAAACGGCGCGTATAATATCGACGACGTATCACTGTGCTGTAAGGAGCCACGGATATCAACCAGCGCGGTCCTGCTATGAAGTGTAATGGCACCACAGACCATCACTTCCGTCTGTCGGGCCATAATCGAGTCAGTCTGGTTTCTCATCGCTGTACAGGGCGCTCTAGACGTGTCTTCGGCCTAGAATTTCACTGATTGGACTACCATTATCTCCATTCATCGGTCCCCCTGCAAACTGAGCCGCTATAAACAGCCACTTCGTTTCACAACAGGACCGCTTTGATTGTCATCCGCGGCAGGCTTAGAGCACAATGGAAAACCGCCGATATTCTACGCACCGTTTAGTTGCCTTTCATAGCAAGCCATCCTAGGCTTACATTTCAGCAAGATAATGCCTGCCCGCACACGACGAGAGTTTTCATTGGTTGTCTTCGGGATTGCCAAGCCCTGCCTTAGCTAGAAAGATCGCTGGATATCTTCCCAACCGAGAACGTTTCTAAAATTATAGGCACGGCCCTCCAACGAGCTCAGGATATTGATCTAACGCACCAGTTGGACAGAATTTGGCACGAAATCTGTCAGGAGGACATCTAATAACTCCATCAATCAATGCCAAGCCGAATAACTCCTTCCATAAGAGCCAGAGGCTGACCAACGAGTTATTGACTCGCGCAGTTTTTTAAGCTCTTTCTCTGGACTAACTCACCTAATTTTTGTGAAACTGTAATCATTTGTTTGTCTATACATGAAGGGCTTATTTCAATAGTGGTAAAAGTCTTTTTTGTCTATAATGCTTCTGAAATTAATGAGCCAAACAAACAGAAAGAAAGGTTCATCACTAGCAAGAAGCCCATATTCTTTAATATTTCTGGTATCTCAACTGCAGATGTTTCAACGCTCATTTAACTTTAGGACTCTGTACGTCAATATCAACAAAAATGGACTTCTACCACTATTGAAATAAGCCCTTCACATTAGATCGACCAATTACCGTCCCTTTTGGATAATTCTTTCGTACTGCATCTTTTTTTTGCCTTTGAGTATGTAACAGGACAGAGACTGTTTTAAATAATATAAATGTAATCGGAATCGTCACAAAGGGATCGAATCATGAATATTAGCTTTGTGTGTAGAAAGGCTTCGAAGTCAATCTGATCTGTATATGGCAGTTACGAACTTTATTGCAGTAAACACCATGGCCACTTTTGACAACGAGTACGTTGGCCACCTCTCCCGATCAGAGACCATGTCTGAACTATTGGTTCACAGTTGAAGCTATCAAACGGAAAGAAACGACGAGGGACTTCATCTGTGCAAAGAGCACTTCATCTCAGACTCAAGGGAAGTAAAAACCTACCTGACAAACAAAAGCTGAACGAAGTGAAAATGAGCGAAAGGAGAGCAATGAGAGAAGCGTTCAGTGATTTAGAAAGAAAGACGTTGTCAATCGATCTGAGTAAAAACCCTAAGAGACTTTGGTCGTATGTAAAATCAGTAAGTGGGCCAATCTATTCATTCTCTCAGCGACCACACCGGCACCGAAACGGAAGATAACAAAGAGAAGACCGAAATACTGTATTCGGTCTTCCGAAGTTGTTTCACCACGGAAGATCGTAACACTGTCCCTCCTTTCAATGTCGTGCGAACGGCGAAATGGTAAATATTGAGATAACCGATCGCGGAGTTGAAAAGCAGCTACAATGGCTTAGTAGTGGAAAGGCTTCAGGACCTAATGAGATACCTATAAGATTCTATAAAGATTATGCGAAAGAACTTGCTCCCTTTCTAGCAATAATTTATTGTCGATCGCTTGAGCAACGAAAGGTACCTAACGACTGGAAAAAAGCGCAGCTCATTCCCGTTTTTAAGACAGGCCGTAAGACAGATCCACACAATTATAGACCTATATAGTCGACGTCAATCTGTTGTAGAATTATGGAACATGTTTTATGCTTAAGAATTAAGACTTTTTGGAAAATGAGCAGCTACTCTATAAAAATCAACATGGGTTCCGCAAACAGAATCCAGCGAAACTCAGCTCGCTCTGTCCCTCCATGAGATCCACAGCGCAGTGGACAACGGCGCTCAGGCCGATGCCTTCTTCCTGACTTCAGTAAGGCATTTGACACAGTCCCGCATTGCCGTTTAATGAAAGAAATACAAGCTTACGGAGTATCGCAGCAGACCTGCGATTGCAGATAGAACTCAACACGTCGCTCTTAACGGAACTAAATCGACAGATGTAGAAGTAATATCCGGAGTAGCACAAGGAAGTGTGATAGGACCGTAGCTGTTCACAATATATATGAATGATCTAGTAGTAAGCGTCGGATGCTCTTTAAGGCTATTCGCAGATGATGCAGTTGTTTATACCAAAGTAGTAACGCCGGAAGACACTAAGAATTTGCAGAACGACCTGTAGAGAATTGATGAATGGTGCAGACTCTGGCAGTTGAATCTGAACGTAAATAAAATGGTTCAAATGGCTCTGAGCACTATGGGACTTAACTGCTGAGGTCATTAGTCCCCTAGAACTTAGAACTAGTTAAACCTAACTAACCTAAGGACATCACACACATCCATGCCCGAGGCAGGATTCGAACCTGCGACTGTAGCGGTCTCGCGGTTCCAGACCGCAGCGCCAGAACCGCGCGGCCACTTCGGCCGGCGAACGTAAATAAATTTAACATACTGCGCATACGTAGGAAAAGAAATCCACTACTGTACAGCTAAACTATTGATGACAAACAGCTGGAGACAGCGTCTGCCGTAAAATATCTAGGCGTAAGTGTCGGGAAAAGCAGAGCCGGCCAGGGTGGCAGAGCGGTTCTAGGCGCCCCAGCCTGGAACCGAGCGACCGCTACGGTCGCAGGTTCGAATCGTGCCTCGGGAATGGATGTGTGTGATGTCCTTAGGTTAGTTAGGTTTAAGTAGTTCTGAGTTCTAGGGAACTGGTGAGCTCAGAAGTTCAGTCCCATTGTGCTCAAAGCCATTTGACGCATTTGAATGTGAAAAACAGACATATGACTCAAATTCACTGGAAGAATTTTAAGGAAATGTAACTCATCCACGAAAGAAATGGCTTATAAGGCTCTTGTTCGCCCGATTCTTGAGTATTGTTCATTTATCTGGGATCCCTATGAGGTAGGACTGATAGAGGAGATAGAGAAGATTCGACGAAGAGCGGCGCGTTTCGTCACGGGATCGTTTAGCTGGCGAGAGAGCGTTAAGGGGGTGATGCTAAACGAACTCCACTGGCAGACGTGCAAGAGTGACGTTGTGGATCGCGGAGAGATTAACTATTGAAATTTCGGGACAGCACTTTTCAGGAGGAGTCAGACAACATATTACTTCCCCCCATATACATCTCGCATATTGACCACGAGGTGAAAATTCGAGAAATTATAGCCAATACAGAGGCTTACCGGCAATCATTCATCTCACGCACTATTCGCGAGTGGAACAGGGTTTGAGGGATCAGATAGTGGTACCGAAAGTACCCGCCGCCGCACACCATTAGGTGGCTTGCGAAGTATTGTGTAGATGTAGATCTGCAAGCCAAAAGATGTTGTTTAAACATCGGTATGGTAAAAGAGTATTGTTCTACACATTATTGAGGAAACGTGTATGATATAAATGACTTCAGACAACTGAAACTCAGAAAACCGGCTTCATTTGTCCCCTAACCATTACTGCTGGTCATAGACCAACAATATCAACGGTTTTTAAAATTGTGACGTAGAAAAGTCATGACTAAATAAGAAGGATAACGAAGTACACCAATAGATACAAGGGAGGGTCGCTCGAATCGTGGGCGGCATCACACATAGCTAACTTTTCTGTTAGCTCTTGATGAGGATCGGTATTTGTTTCGCTTAGGGTAATGATTTTTCTTATATTTTGTCTAGGAGACATAAAAGCGTTACGGCCATGCTCTAAAGGTCCTCTATTTTAATAACGAGAACTAACCTCCCCACTACAAAGTTGGTTATTTATAATGTGGCTGCCTACTTACGTATTTTTACGGGACGCCACACGCAGCATTTCTCTTGTCGCCGTGCTCCTGGTCGGGGATATGAATTAGCCTTAAACTCCACTTTTTTGGAACGCCGCCAATTTTTTAACGCGGCTGCGCCGTAATTTCTCTCAGCATCCGGCAGACACGACTCCCTGCATACCGATGAGACGGCAGTACGGCGCCGTTACCTTTAGCACCAGAACAAAGGGGGGGAGGGGAAGGGGGGAGAGGGTGGGGGGTGTAGGTGTGGGCTCTGACCCTCCACCTCTCCCAGCGACCAGGAAGAGGAAAAAGAAACTACGTGGGAGGGCGTCCCCGCCGCTTGCCAGAGACCGCTCCAGTTTTTTCGTGTCTCCAACCAGCGACCGCAGACCTGCTCTGCAGTACTGACGAAGCTCCAGAAAAAAAAAGAGAGGCGAAAGAAGACCAGACAGGTGTCTGGTGCGGGAGATTTATGGAGTCGTGTCGTGGCTCGCCGCAAACTGCATTTTTGTTCATTTCCAGTCTTTTTGGAGACTTAAAAATAGCTGCCCGGTACTAGGAAATCGTTGACAGTAAATGTAATCTTCAGAGCACCACCGGGAAGTTTTCTAGGTCCATTCGCGACATACACAAATCATCTGCAATTGATGTCAGAAGCTATTTGTGGATGATTCTGTTGTCTGTAAGAAAGCAGCGAAGCGCGAGTCCTGTAGAAGACATATACTACTGGCCATTAAAATTGCTACACCACGAATTTGACCTGCTACAGACGCGAAATTTAACCGACACGAAGAATATGCTGAGATACGCAAATGATTAGCTTTTCTGAGCATTCACACAAGCTTGGCGCCGGTGGCGACGCCTACAACGTGGTGACATGAGGAAAGTTTCCAACCGATTTCTCATACACAAACAGCAGTTGACAGGCGTTGCCTGGTGAAACGTTGTTGTGATGCCTCGTGTAAGGAGCAGAAATGCGTACCATCACGTTTCCGACTTTGATAAAGGTCGGATTGTAGCCTACCGCGATTGCGGTTTATCGTATCGCGACATTGCTGCTCGCGTTGGTCGAGATCCAATGACTGTTAGCAGAATATGGAATCGGTGGGTTCAGGTGGATAATACGGAACGCCGTGCTGGATCCCAATGACCTCGTATCACGGATCGGGCAGCCACGTCTCGATCCCTGAGTCAGCGGATGCGGACGTTTGCAAGACGACAACCATCTGCATGAACAGTTCGACGACGTTTGCAACAGCATGAACTATCAAATCGGGGACCATGGCTGCGGTTACCCTTGACGCTGTGTCACAGACAGGAGCGCCTGCAATGGTGTACTCAACGACGAACCTGGGTGCACGAATGCCAAAACGTCATGTTTTCGGATGAATCCAGGTTCTGTTTACAGCATCATGATGGTCGCATCCGTATTTAGCGTCATCGCCGTGAAAGCACATTGGAAGCTTGTATTCGTCATCGCCATACTGGCGTATCACCCGGCGTGATGGTATGAGGTGCTATTGGTTACACGTCTCGGTCACCTCTTGTTAGCATTGACGGCACTTTGAACAGTGGACGTTACATTTCAGATGTGTTTCTACCCGTGACTCTACCCTTCATTCGGTCCCTGCAAAACCATACATTTCAGCAGGATAATGCACGACCGTATGTTGCAGGTCCTGTACGGGCCTTTCTAAATACAGAAAATGTTCGACTGTTGCTCTGGCGAGCACATTCTCCAGATCTCTCACCAATTGAAAACGTCTGGTCAATGGTGGCCAAGCAACTGGCTCGTCGCAATACGCCAGTCACTACTCTTGATGAACTGTGGTATCATGTTGAAGCTGCATGGGCAGCAGTACCTGTACACGCCATCCAAGCTCTGTTTGACTCAATGCCCAGGTGTATCACGGCCGTTATTACGGCCAGAGGTGGGTGTTCTGGGTACTGATTTCTCAGGCTCAATCCACCCAAATTGCGTGAAAATGTAATCACATGTCAGTTCTAGTATAATATATTTGTCCAATGAATACCCGTTTATCATCTGCATTTCTTTTTGGTGTAGTAATTTTAATGGCCAGTAGTGTATTTGTTGCCATGATTCGAGAATGTATGTTATACTCATTGGAGATGTCTTAGAAAATGTAATTCAATCACGAAAAGAGCAGCTTAGGATGCGTGGAGGGGGCTGCTTTGTGTGACATCGTCACTTGCTCCCTTTTCCGTTCCAGACGCAAATGCTTCGCGGAAAGAACGATTGTCGGTAGGCTTTTCGTGAGATATAGGCGAAGCATGGGTACGGGAGTGAAACCGGGATTCCTCGTATTTCTCTACACGAGTTGGTAACATTATGTTTTGGTTGTTAGACCTTGACGACAACCGATAACTTCAGTACTGCCATGAGGCCTTAGAGCGTCAGACATGTTGTTGCTGAGCAAACTAATGTGTTATGCTCCTGTGACAGTGTACCTTACTTTGTGTCCAAGAGGTAGCTTGTACCGTCGTATTAGAAGCTGAAAATAGTAAGACATTGAATAATACTTTTAACAGGCTTTACGAACACATGCTGTATTAACCGGCTCTCCACTTCTTTAGTATGCAGAAAGAATTTTACAGATAAGGTAGAGATGTGATAAAACAGCGTGGAAGCAGTGGGGTAAAACCGGAACTACCTGACATTACCCAACGACTTCGTTATGTATAACTTATATGTGTGACTTAAGAAGTGTATGCTTTTGACGGTACGCCACTTGCTTGTATACGTTTTAATAACTTCAATCTAATAATTGCATATAGAATTTACTATTATTTTGGGCCAATACTTAGATTCTTATTGCCACTAATAATCTCATGAATTATCTCTTATTGAAGAGGTATATTTTCATTTAAAATGGGACTATTAAGAATTTTATACAGTCAGGAAATTAAGACCTGGTTTGATAGCCATCGGGAAGAATGGTAACCCAGTACAAGATAAATCAGTTGTTCGGACTTGCATATACCAGAACAGCAAAATTGCAGTATGATGCGTCTGGGCTTAAAAAGACGCGTATTTTCCCGATTGATGCAAATGCATTTGGGGAAGACGGATTTGCACCATTAGATGCAACAGAAAGAATACTGTCACATTCTCAGAACGCAAGAATCAATCAGTGCTTCTTCTCAAGATCCTGGTCCGTCGACTGATGAACGCATACAGTCTTCATTCACTTTATCATCGAAGAGTGTGAAGCCGGTTCTTTATTACGACAGACCGTCATCCATCAGGTGAAAAGGAAAATGTGTCGTGACCATAGAATCTCCCAACAAAAATGAACTCAGTGCAAGAAAAGCATATTCCTGCCAAGTTAAATAAAATTGTTGGACTTCGTGCCTAGGCTATAAAAAAGGACTCAGGAGAGACTGAGGATGTGAGGCAAATAGCTCTTCTGCACATGAGAATGAAACGCCTTGTCATTTTTGGAAAGAGACTTACTCGTCACAAAGAAAACCAGATGATTAGGTAAAGTATTTAAAGTGTGAGAAGTGGACTGATGGGAACTGTACAGGGTGGATAAGATGACTTGCAAGAGAATTAGTGTGTCCCATGCCTAGACAGACAATATAACACTACACGTTTCTTTTACCCCAAGTTATGTGTATAACCGTATGTTGCACTGTGCTTGGTTATATAACACATAATTTAATCCATCAGAAATAAGTCGTCATAATTCATATATGATATTCATGTCTTTCATGTCTTGTTTAACTGTCACTGAAATAAATTTGAAGCCCCATCATGTTATTTAGCTCTCTCCCTAGCTAACAGATTACACCCAACTTCCGCTACGCAAGAAGAAGCAATATATTGGTTGACTTTTCTCGGAACGCATGGTGTCGAAGTTTCAACAGTAAACTACTCTGATGCAGAGCGCCTATCTTGCAGCGTCTGCCTCTGCAGTTGGCTGAGCTGTCCATGGCGCTTTCGCATTTACTGAATGAACCTGTGACGAAACGCGCTGTTTTCTCTGTTTCTTTTCTCAGTCCCAAACTGACGAGAAGTATTCAAGCTCTGAGTGAACGAAGCTTTTTTTAAGCAACCCCCTTTGTGAGTGAACTACATTTCCTGAGATTCTTCCTACAGATCTAACTCAGGCATCTGCCTTATCTGCGATTAGTTTTATGTGGTTGATCCACTGTAAATTGCTACGTACGCATACTCCTATGTATTTCTTCGAAGTAACTCTATCCAGTGACTGTTCTGCAATCGTGTAACTGTACAGTAATTCGTCTTTCTGCCTATTTATGCACAATGCATTAGATTTCTTTATGCTGAGCGTCAATTGCCTCTCCCCGCACCGACGATGACTGTACATTGACAATGACGTAGTGTGTGCTCGCTCTTTCCTAGAATCTGTTCCACTACTGGCCATTAAAATTGCTACACCACGAAGATGACGTGCTAGACGCGAAATTTAACCGACAGGAAGAAGATGCTGTGATATGCAAATGATTAGATTTTCAGAGCATTAGCCGGCCGGAGTGGCCGTGCGGTTCTAGGCGCTACAGTCTGGAGCCGAGCGACCGCTACGGTCGCAGGTACGAATCCTGCCTCGGGCATGGATGTGTGTGATGTCCTTAGGTTAGTGAGGATTAATTAGTTCTAAGTTCTAGGGGACTGATGACCTCAGAAGTTAAGTCGCATAGTGCTCAGAGCCATTCAGAGCATTCACACAAGGATGGCGTCGGTGGCGACACCTACAACGTGCTGACATGAGGAAAGTTTCCAACCGATTTCTCATACACAAATAGCAGTTGACCGGCGTTGCCTGGTGAAACGTTGTTGTGATGCCTTCTGTAAGGAGGAGAAATGCGTACCATCACGTTTCCAATTTTGATAAAGGTCGGATTGTAGCCTATCGCGATTGCGGTTTATCGTATCGCGACATTGCTGCTCGCGTTGGTCCAGATCCAATGACATTTAGCAGAATATGGAATCGCTGGGTTCAGGTGGGTAATACGGAACGCCGAGCTGGATCCCAACGGCCTCGTATCACTAGCAGTCGAGATGACAGGCATCTTATCCGCATGGATGTAACGGATCGTGCAGCCACGTCTCGATCCCTGAGTCAACAGATGGGGACGTTTGGAAGACAAAAACCATCTGCACGAACAGTTCGTCGACGTTTGCAGCAGCATGGACTATCAGCTCGGAGACCATGGCTGCGGTTAACCTTGACGCTGCATCACAGACAGGTGCGCCTGAGATGGTGTACTCAACGACGAACCTGGGTGCACGAATGGCAAAACATTTTTTCGGATGAATCCAGGATCTGTTTACAGCATCATGATGGTCGCATCCGTGTTTGGCGACATGGCGGTGAACGCACATTGGAAGCGTGTATTCGTCATCGCCATACTGGCGTATCACCCGGCGTGATGTCATGGGGTGCCACTGGTTACACGTCTCGGTCACCTCTTGTTCGCACTGACGGCACTTTGGACAGTGGACGTTACATTTCAGGAGGATAATGCACGACCGCATGTTGCAGGTGCTGTACGGGCCTTTCTGGACACAGAAAATGTTCGACTGCTGCACTAGTCAACACATTCTCGAGATCTCTCACCAGTTGAAAACGTCTGGTCAATGGTTGCCGAGCAACTGTCTCGTCACAATACGCCAGTCACTACTCTTGATGAACTGTGGCATCGTGTTGAAGCTGCATGGGCAGCTGTACCTGCACACGCTATCCAAGCTCTGTTGATCTCAAGTCCAGGCGTATCAAGGCCGTTATTAAGGCCAGAGGTGGTTGTACTGGGTACTGATGCCTCAGGATCTATGCACCCAAATTGCGTGTAAATGTAATCACATGTCAGTTCTAGTATAATATATTTGTTCAATGAATACCCGTTTATCATCTGCATTTCTTCTTGGTGTAGCAAATTTAATGGCCAGTAGTGTATGTGTTGTGAAAAGTAATGCTACATCATTACTCCCGTGGCATACGCCTAAAGTTACTTTAACGTCCTAAGATGATAGTACATTGAAATGACGTGGTGTGTGCTCCTTGCTAGAATATATTACTTCCAGTCACACTTTTTCTGTAATTGTGTACGCTCGTATTTTGTTCATCAGGCAGTAGTGCCGAAGTGTCAAATTCCGGCAGAGCATGTTTGAAGAAAAGTTAGGCGACAAACCAATTCCTCGCACGTCCATCTCGGGAAATAGCCACAACAAGAAAATAAGAAAAATTAGAGTTCAAACAGGCGCTAAGACAACATATTTTCATGCGCTGCATTCGCGACTGGAGCAGGAAAGGGGCCGAATCATGTTGGTGCCAGACGTATCCACAGCCACGCTTCGCAAATTTACTTGGGCAGCGTAGTCGTAGATGGAGACGTACTTTAATTTCTCTTTTACAAAAGAGACTCATCATACCACCACTAAAGGGAACAACATTTCTTGGCAGAACCATGTGACAGATTCTAAAATCCACTGCACAACTCTTTACAACAGGTCACTTTTTGGAAAACCGTTAATTGTCTACTACTGCGATGCAGAAGTTTGGAATTTGTCTGAAAGATGCCTTCGAAATTCCTCTGTAATGGTGCGAATGTGTGGCGCCCTGCGACGTCAGCCTCGGGCTGGGCGTCACTTCAAACAGCAAGGAGTCGACCCATCTCGAAAAAAGGCCACAGCTTAGAAGTTCATGTGAGGTGTGACGTGGGTTAACGATGTCCCAATGGCAGCAAATTTCACCACAGTTCTGCCGAACGCCATCGATGACACGTCACAAGATGGGGAGGTCGTCACTGCACGTCTTGCCCACACCTTTCACCCTTTCTCTTGTAGTGATCTATGTAATGTCCTTCAGACAATACAGACACAGCAGAACAGTATTACGTGCTGAGACAGACCACACCAGTAATAATCTCTCTCTCTCTTTGAGCGAACCAGAACATCTGTGCGAATGCACGACGTGGACACACAGTGACATACGGGGTTTGGGTGGGACCAGGAGGTGCTCCGATAGGCCAGGTGTTTGAGGCGTCCGCCCGTATGAAGCGGGAAGTCCGAGTCCCAGCCTCCCAGCCCGGCACAAGTATTCTCAAGTCACTAATAAGTTGTTCTGCTGAAGTGAATACATTTTTTTCTGTTTCTTTTTATACGTTAAATATGTTCAGATAATTCTATCTGATACGGATTACACACACGTTAGCAAGACTGTATGATGGCTCGCATACTTCGTAAGTAATCTCTTCTGTAGACAGCATGTTCCCAGTATCGCACTAACGAATCGAAGTCTGCCACGTGCTCAACCTCCGACTCAGCCTATATAAACTTCCCACTTGACATCCATACATAATGTTACACCAATGTATTTGAGCTAGTTTCTGATTCCAGTTGTGGTTTTTTGGGAGTGTAATGTCAGTGTATTACATTTCTGGTCTGATTGAACATCTGTGCAGCTTTTTCCAGGGAGCTGGTTGTATAGACAAAACATAAACTGCGAAATGTTAGTGGTAACTGTTAATATTGCCTGCCAGGTTATTAATATACAACGTGATCATCAAGCGTCCCAGCATACATTCCTGCGGAATGCCTAAATTTACTTAAACATGTGTCGATTGCAACATATCTGTTGATTATAACATACACTGATGTGATGAAAATTATGGGATACCTCTTAATATTGTGTCGAAAGTCCTTTTGCCTGATGTACAGTAGTAACTCGACGTGGCATTTACTCAACAAGTCGTTGGAGGTCCCTTGAAGAAATATTGTGTCACGCTGCCTCTATTGCAGTCCACAACTGCGTAAGTGTTGCCAGTCCAGGATTTTGTGCGCGGACTCAGCTCTCGATTATGTCCCATAAATGTTCGACGGGATTCATGTCTGACCATCTGGGTGACCAAATCTTTTGCTCGAATTGTCCAGAACAATTATGTACCACGTGACATGGCGCATCGTCTTCCATAAAAATTCCATCGTGGTAGGGAACATGAGGTCCATAAATCTACATCTACATCTACATACATACTCTGCAATCCACAATACGGTGCGTGGCGGAGCGTACCTCGTACCACAACTAGCATCTTCTCTCCCTATTCCACTCCCAAACAGAACGAGGGAAAAATGACTGCCTATATGCCTCTGTACGAGCCTTAATCGCTCTTATCTTTTTGGTCTTTCCGCGAAATATAAGTTGACGGCAGTAAAACTGTACTGCAGTCAGCTTCAAATGCTGGTTCTCTAAATTTCCTCAGTAGCGATTCGCGAAAAGAACACCTACTTTCCTCTAGAGACTCCCACCCGAGTTCCTGAAGCATTTCCGTAACACTCGTGTGATGATCAAACCTACTAGTAAAAAATCTAGTAGCCCGCCTCTGAATTGCTTCTATGTCCTCCCTCAATCCGACCTGATAGGGATCCCAATCGCTCGAGCAGTACTCAAGAATAGGTCGTATTAGTGTTTTATAAGTGGTCTCCTTTACAGATGAACCACATCTTCCCAAAATTATACCAATGAACCGAAGACAACTATCTGCCTTCCCCAGAACTGCCGTTACATGCTTGTCCCACTTCATATTGCTCTGCAATGTGTTACGCCCAAATATTTAATCGACGTGACTGTGTCAAGCGCTACACTATTAATGGAGTATTCAAACATTACGGGATTCTTTTTCCTATTCATCTGCATTAATTTACATTTATCCACATTTAGAGTTAGCTGCAATTCTTTACACTAATCACAAATCCTGTCCAAGTCATCTTGTATCCTCCAGCAGTCACTCAACGACGACACCTTCCCGTACACCACAGCAAACAGCCGCACATTGCTATCCACCCTATCGAAAAGATCATTTATGTAGATAGGAAACAACAGCGGACCTACCACCCTTCCCTGGGGCACTCCAGATGATACCCTCACCTCCGACGAACACTCACCGTCGAGGACAACGTACTGGGTTCTATTACTTAAGAAGTCTTCGACCCACTCACATTTTCGGGAACCAATCCCATATGCTCGTACCTTAGTTAGGAATCTGCAGTGGGGCATCGAGTCAAATGCTTTCCGGAAGTCAAGGAATATGGCATCGGTCTGATACCCTTCGTCCATGTTTCGCAAGATATCATGGCTGCAATTGGTCTGCAAGTACCCTAACGTTTCCAATCAGTGTCCCTGGTCATTTCAAGTAACCAAAGAACACACCATTATGGGGTCACCACCAGTTTGTAGTGTGTCCTGTTGAGAACCCGGTCCACAGCATCGTCAGTTCTGTGCCACACTCGAATCCTACGATCAGTTTGTGCCATCTTAAATCTGGACTCGTCTTACCAGGCCACGGTTTTCCAGTAGTCTAGGGTCCAACCGATATGGTCACGAGTCAAGGAGAGGATCAACAAGAGATGTCGTGCTGTTAGCGAGGGCACTACCGTCGGTCATCTGCTTCTGTAGCCCATTGACAATAAATTTCGCCGAACTGTTGTGACAGATACGTTCGTCGTACATCCCACAATGAACATCACGAAGTGTTGCTTGTCTGTTATCACCGACGACTCTACACAAATGCCGCTGCTCTCGGTTGTTAAGTGAAGTCCATCAGCCACTCCACTGTCCGTGGTGGGAGGTAATTCCTGAAATTTGCTATTCTCGGCGCACTCCTGACACTGTTGATCTCGGAAAACTGAATTGCCCAACGATTTCACCGAGCTAGGTGGTGCAGTGATTAGCACACTGAACTCTCATTTGGGAGGACGACGGTTCAAACCCACGTCTGGCTATCCTGTTTTAGCTTTTCTGTGCTTTACCTAAGTCGCTTCAGGCAAATGTCGGGATGGTTCCGTTGAAAGGGGCACGGCCGACTTGCTCCCCCATTCTCCCCTAACTTCATGAGACCAAAGGCCTCACCGTTTGGTCTCCTCCCCCAAATCAAGCAACCAACAACCAAATGATTTCCGAAATGGTGTGTCCCATACGTCTAGCTCCAACTACCATTCCGCATCCAAAGTCTGTCAATTCCCGACGCTTGCGGCCATAATCATGTTGACAACCTTTTCAAATGAATCACCTAACAAGGGAACCTCCCCATCGCACCCCCTTCAGATTTAGTTATAAGTTGGCACAGTGGATAGGCCTTGAAAAACTGATCAATCGAGAAAACAAGAAGAAGTTGAGTGGAACTATGAAAAAAATAAGCAAAATGTACAACATGAGTAGTCCAAGCGCAAGATGGGCAACATCAAGGACAATGCAGGCTCAAGAGCTCCGTGGTCCCGTGGTTAGCGTGAGCAGCTGCAGAACGAGAGGTCCTTGGTTAAAGTCATCCCTCTAGTGAAAAGTTTACTTTCTTTGTTTTCGCAAAGTTACGATCTGTCCGTTCGTTCATTGACGTCTCTGTTCACTGTAATAAGTTTAGTGTCTGTGTTTTGCGACCGCACCGCAAAACCGTACGATTAGTTGACGAAAGGACGTGCCTCTCCAATGGGAACCGAAAACATTTGATCGCAAGGTCATAAGTCAACCGATTCCTCCACAGGAAAACACGTCTGATATATTCCATACGACACTGGTGACGGCATGTGCGTCACATGCAAGGAATATGTTGTCGACCCACCTAACTTATACACTTGGCGAATGGGTAAAAAAATTCTTGTACCTTGCCCGATTTAGGTTTTGTTGTAGATGTGATAATCACTCCCAAAAAAGTGATGACAGACAGATAATAATTGTCTGAAAAATCAAACTTTTCACTCGAGGGAAGACTTGAACCAAGGACCTCTCGTTCCGCAGCTGCTCACGCTAACCACGGGACCACGGCGCTCTAGACCCTACACTATCCTTGATGTTGCCTATCTTGCGCATGGACTACTCAGTTTGTAAATTTTGATTATTTTTTTCATAGTTCCACACAACTTCTTCTTGTTTTCTCGATTGATCTGTGTTCAGCCGGCCGAAGTGGCCGTGCGGTTAAAGGCGCTGCAGTCTGGAACCGCAAGACCGCTACGATCGCAGGTTCGAATCCTGCCTCTGGCATGGATGTTTGTGATGTCCTTAGGTTAGTTAGGTTTAACTAGTTCTAAGTTCTAGGGGACTAATGACCTCAGAAGTTGAGTCCCATAGTGCTCAGAGCCATTTGAACCATTTGATCTGTGTTCAGTTTTTCAAGGCCTATCCACTGTGCCAACTTATAACTAAATCTGAGGGGGGTGCGATGGGGAGGTTCCCTTGTAAGTACAAATGACAGCTCCACCAACGTACGGCCCTTTTGTACCTTGTGTATGCGATACTGCTGCCATCTGCATACGAATGTGTGCATATCGTTGTCCCTTTACTTTTGTCATCTCAGCGTACCGCATATTTTGTGCCAAGGAACTCTCAGTCCAGCCTCAATTTTCGACTTACGTTCCATATGATCATACTGTCATTAACTAGATATTTTGTGATTAAAGACGATGACCACGATTCTGGAGATTACTTCTCGTGATGTAAGACTCTCTGGAGTACACAAGCGCCGTTATAGGTGTGTAATTCGGCCAGCCCCCGTTTTGGGACGTGTCATGGAATCACGGCATCGCCTTCATTAGAGTCGCGAGATACCGAGCTTGAGACCGCCACCAGAGTGGGCTGTAAGCGCGGCCTTTTAAGGGGATTGTTTCCTTCCGCGTCGAAACAGCGAAGCGGAAGTGGTGTGGGGTTGTGGCGGGGGGAGGGGGAAGGGGCACGAGAGGGGTGAGCTGCGTGTGGGAGGAGCAAAGCGCCGGGAAGAAATAATACGGCGAAGTCGGGCGTTAGGGGCGAAAACCGTATACACTTCCGCTCCGAGAATTACAGCTAATTTTTTGGCGTAACATACTCAACATTTTACCGTTATATGTGGATGCTCTGGCGGTACGGTTAATGCTCTTACAGCACGCAGAAAGTTCGCTTTCTGCTGTGGCTTACGCTACTTGACGGTTAACCGTCTACGTTCTCGAAACACGGCGTAATTGCCTACTTTTTTTTTTTAATCCGCACAGTTGTAGCACCAAATAAACTGTACCGCCGTTCTTTGGGATACACTTTTACTCTCGTACAAATCGTTGTGGATGGCGTACGGCGTCGTGAAAAGCCGTTTACTCTTCACATCGTATTGCTAATGCACTTACAGAACAGTTATCCGTTCCAAAATTTTACACTCACGTTCAGACGATCGTCCGAGTTAATTTGCATATTTCTCCAGTAGTAAGTGTCGAATTGTTCATAATCAGAAAAGCAAATCGGACAGTTTGTACTGTCCACGAACAACTGCGATCTGCAGTTCCTATTCAAGCAGTTCATTCATCTCTTGAAAGTGGAGCTAATTCGTAAAGAGGAATATCTTGTGATTTGAGAGACTATCCTATCTACCTTTGTAAATATTTTTTGCAAGTACACAATAAAATAATTTATATTACAAAGAAGACAAGTGCTGGCAGGTGTGAATATTACCGAACCATCAATTTAATTAGTCTTGCTTGAAAAGAACTGACAAGAATAATTTAGAGAAGAATGAAAACACTGGTAGAAGACGACTTCGAGGCACTTCGGTTGGGTCTGGAGAAATATAGGAACACACTGAGCAATACTCTCCTTACGAATTATCTTAAAAGATAAGTTACGGAAAGGCAAAAATACATTTCCAGCTTATGTGGAGAAAGTATTAGAAAATATTGACTGGACTACACTCTTTGATATTTTGAGGTAGCAGAGATAAAATAGAGGGCGTGAAAGCGCGAAATATTATTTAGAACTTGTGTAGAAACCAGACTACAGTTACAAGGGCCGAAGGGCATGAAAGGGAAGCGGTAGTCCAGAACGGAGTGAGAAAGTGTTGCAGGCTGTCGCTGATGAATCAGCACATTGAATAAGCAGTAGAGGAATATAAGGAGAGATTTAGAAGTGGAATTGAAGTTCAGGAAGAAGAAAAAAAAGAGATTTTGCGACTACATTGTAATTCTGTCAGAGAGGACAATGAACTTGGAAAAGCTGTTGAACGAAATGATAACTTGAAAAGAGGTTAGACAATGGACGTAAATAAAATAGAACATGAGTAATCAAATGTTGTCTAAATGAAACGGGTATTTATCGTCCGTCGACATCGAGATCACTAAAGACGAAGCACAAGCTCGGAATGTTTCAAGGATTACGAGGGAAATCGGGTATGCCCTTTCAAGGAAGCCTGGAGCGATTTAGAGCAATGGTGGAACATCGAAATCTGGTTGGACAGCTGCATATTAGTAAACATCACACTAAAGGCAGAATACAAATTTTGCAACTTGGGCAGCAAAATAACTCATGATGACCGAAGTAGAGAGGACATAAAACGCTGATATTCAACAGCAAGGAAAGAATTTCGTAAATAGGGAAGTTTGTTAACTTAAAATGTACGTGTAAGAGTTAGGGAACTCTTTCTTCAAGGCGTTTGTCTACGGTGTAATCTTGTGCCCAAGGGAAACGTCGACGATAAGGAGTTGAGAAAAGAAGAGAATAGACAATTTTTATAGGTGTTGCTAACGAAGAATGCTGAAGATTATATGGCTGTATCGAGCAATAGATGAGGATGTACTGGATCGAATTAGGGAAAAAAAGAATCTTGTGTTAAAACCTGTAACCTGACTAAGAAAAAGGAACTGTCGATAGTACATATACCGAGACAGCAAGGAATTTCTGCCGGCCGGTGTGGCCGTGCGGTTAAAGGCGCTTCAGTCTGGAACCGCGTGACCGCTACGGTCGCAGGTTCGAATCCTGCCTCGGGCATGGATGTGTGTGATGTCCTTAGGTTAGTTAGGTTTAAGTAGTTCTAAGTTCTAGGGGACTGATGACCACAGCAGTTAAGTCCCATAGTGCTCAGAGCCATTTGAACCATTTTTGAAGGAATTTCTGCAGGGAAGTGGGTGTTTGTGTGTATGTGTATGTGTGTGTGTGTGGGGGGGGGGGGGGGGGATAAGAATGTAGAGGGAGACCGAGAGATGAACATTGTAAGCAGATTCAGAAGGATGTAGATTGCAACAGTGACAGAGCTGAAGCGGTTTGCACGGATTAGACTAGCGTGGAGGGCTACATCAAACCAATCTTCGTATTGAAGACAACAACAACAGAAACCACACAATGAAGTAAAAGAAAACTACTTGCAACATTGCATTTTACAATTATTTCATGACTATATTCCTAGTGTGAACACACGAGCGTAGAGTATGTTGGAGAGCAGTCGACGATAGGCATTATTAGCAGCCTTCCATCAGTATTATCGAAACAGAACAGTACGCTGTACTGTCGAAGTAGAAGATGGAATCAGTATTGACAAATGATTTCTACCTAAACTGCAAGTTCAGATTTAGCTGTCTCAGCGTACCGATCAAATATCCTCGTGTCCACAATGTTATAGTTATGAAAAACGCACATCTCCGTTCTTAAAGTTTGGCGACATTCACCATTGAACTATGAAGTACATTATGGATGTTTTAATAATTCACGAGCACATTTTCTGATAGGTACAACAGCAGAGTACAGACTGATGTGCTTGAAGCGCACAGGTAAAAAAAAAACGTGGATTGTAACTGATTTCGGGTACATACAAGAATAGCGCAGACGCTTGTCGGATCTTTTCTGCGGACTGCGGATTAGTGGTTTAGATGATTTATCGAGATATGTAGCTGAAGTTCTTGTCAAAGCATCTTTCCAATGCCTCAGATCCGCGTACATAGTTTTATTTTATACAAGTCGGTGTTGTAACTAACAGCCATTTCTACACACTGATGCGCAAACCATACGGGCGAAAGAAACTTTCGCATGATGTTTCGCTTTTAAGTAGCATTGCTCGATGGAACTTGGACTGTACATAGAAAGAACTACTGTAGTGTAGTACAGAATGTAACTGAAGGAAATACGCAGTGGCCGAACAGTAATGATACTGTTATTTATAGACAATAATCACATTGAGGTCACTGCGACCTATGATGGCCACCTGGACATTACCAAAGGCGACACATGGTTCTTAACAGGACGTGTGATCACACGGAAAGCAAATCAAGCTCTGCAACCCGTTCTCATGGTGGTCGCAAGTTTCGTAAGGATTTTGAGCCGTGTCACGGCTCAGCTCATTTGATTTACCAGCGAGATTATTTTACTTGTTTTCGCCACAGCGATAGGGGGCGTGATCGCTGGGCGCTGTTGGCGCTGGTGCGCGAAGCAAGAGTTTTGGGAGGACGTCTCGGTCGGTATATGGCGACTGGACGGACGAGGCGGGGAGTCAACTGGTGCCTGCCGATTAAGGACTGCGACGAGTGTGGCCGTTTGCGAGCATGTGGGGAGGACGGAATGCTCGCTTGCTTAGCGTGGTTCTCCATGACCAGCTGTTGTTTGTTGGGCCTAGCACTCGAGTGTAACAGGAAACAGCATTGGTGTGGTTCTCGTCACCTGGCTAAGGCTGAAATTTTCATATACTTTTATTATATTTCATGATCATTACCTTATTATGGAATTGGTACTTTTAGCCAACATTTTGTGATTTGAAATACTCAGAGAATATCATCATGTCCCAGTTATCTACTGTGAATAACTCTTAATTTGTTTCATAGTGTATGTCCGCTGCTCGTGGTCTCGCGGTAGCGTTCTCGCTTCCCGAGCACGGGGTCCCGGGTTCGATTCCCGGCGGGGCCAGGAATTTTTCCTGCCTCGAGATGACTGGGTGTTGTTGTGTCGTCTTCATCATCATCATTCAATGGCAATGGCAAACCACCTCCACTAGGACCTTGCCTAGTAAAGCGGTGCGGGTCTCCCGCATTGTTCCCCTACGCTCTGCAGAGAAGCATGGGACTTCATTTCCATTTTCATGGTGTATGGCACGGTATCCATTATCAGCGATCATTTTATGAAAGTTCTGTCCAAGTTATTATTACATTAGACTTTGGTAAAATTGGTGAGTTTAAACTGCAAATTTCCTAATTCTGCCAATATTGCTTAGGATAAACCCATCTATTTCTTGATATTACTATATTTGTGTATTAAGTTGTGTTTCTTCTCGAGACTGACTGAATTGATTTTGGAACACGTGGGGGGGGGGGGGGGGGGCGGGGAAGTATTCAAATGAAATTAAGTGAAATCAGGAGGCGAAAAAAAAAACTGATTATCATTGCCACCTTTTTTTTCCAGGCAGTAGGGAATTTGTAGCCCTCTTGCCAAATTGTATTTTAAGATTTGATTTACATGTAGTACAAATCACAAGTTAAATATTTTTCTGGTGTAATTGTTAACATTTGTACATGTTGCACTAATGTACGATATAATATACCTTTTACTAACAGTACCTTTACGTAATGTTTCAAAGTGGGTCTGCATGTTGTTCTAGAGAGTATAAAAAAATTATTGCTAAAATTTCCTTTTAAACTTAATTGTATTAACTTGGGTATATAACCAATTATTTTTAAATAATGAATTTGTGTGAACAAGGCTTGGACCAAATAAATGTGCCTACACCTTCCCCACCCTGGCTCTGCTACCGTCTGTACTTCATAGATTTCTTGTGATACGGCGATCCATTCCAACACCAGCACGGTTGACAATTGGTGGATGGTCGCTGGCGCACGCGGACGTGTCACAATCGTTTCCCCGACACATTCCACTTGTGCTCGAACAGAACGGGCAGGCCAGTCCATTCGCCAACCCCCTCTTTCCAAGAGCTGCTCCACCTGCCCTGTTCATTGTCATCCATACAAATGAAGTCAAGGCCGAATGCACGGCTGAAACGACGCACATAGGGAAGTAGTACAGTGTCACCGGTGAGTGCACTATGTTCAAAGATCTAGAGCTCAGTATGCCCATGCAGTTTTATGCCTCCGCACACCACAGTACCTCGAGCACCAAAAATGATTGTGTTCGACAGTGTTTCTGGGTGCATTACGTACCGTCAAATAGTGAGAGGTGGGAGCACGTAATGCGTCAAGGAACATCGTCGAATATGATGGTTTTGGTAGTCCAGATGTTAGGGTATGGGCAAACACGACGTTGTATGGGCGCACTGACCTCCAGATCTTTCTGCAGAGAACACTCACTGGTCAGTGTTAATGTGACACTCTGCTCAATCCCTACGTGCGTCTTTTCCTCGGCACTCATTTCATTTTTATGATTGACAATGCGTAACCACATCGAACTCAGCAGGTGGAGGAGCTCTTGGAATTTTCTGCGAATGGACTGACCTTCCTATTCCTCCACGTAAGTACCATTGGCAAAATATGGCATGCGTCGGGGAGACACATTGCAGCTAGACCCCGTATCCCAACGGCCACCCAGTACGAAATAAATCTCAGGTGAACAGCATGGTGTGAACGTACACAGGACACAGTACACTACTGGCCGTTAAAATTGCTACATCAAGAAGAAATGCAGATGATAAACGGGTATTCATTGGACAAATATATTATACTAGAACTGACATGTGATTACATTTTCACGCAATTTGGGTGCATAGATCCTGAGAAATCAGAACAACCACTTCTGGCCGTAATAACGGCCTTGATACGCCTGCGCATTGAGTCAAACAGAGATTGGATGGCGTGTACAGGTACAGCTTCCCATGCAGCTTCAACCACGATACCACAGTTCATTAAGAGTAGTGACTGGCATATTGCGACCAGCCAGTCGCTCGGCTACCATTGACCAGACGTTTTCAATTGGTGAGAGATCTGGAGAATGTGCTGGCCAGGGAAGCAGTCGAACATTTTCTGTATCCAGAAATGCCCGTACAGGGCCTGCAACATACGGTCGTGCATTATCCTGCTGAAATGTATAGTTTTTCAGGGACCAAATGAAGGGTAGAGCCACAGGACGTAACACGTCTGAAATGTAACGTCCGCTGTTGAGACTGCCGTCAATGCGAACAAGAGGTGACCGAGACGTGTAACCAATGGCACCCCATACCATCACGCCGAGTGATATGCCAGTGTGGCGATGACGAATACACGTTTCCAATGAGCGTGAACCTGGATTCATCCGAAAAAAATTACGTTTTGCCATTCTTGCACCCAGGTTTGTCGTTGAGTACACCATCGCAGGCGTTCCTGTCTGTGATGCAGCGTCAAAGGTGACCGCAGCCACGGTCTCCGGCTGACAGTCCATGCTGCTGCAAACGTCGTCGAACTGTTCCTGCAGATGGTTGTTCTGTTGCAAACGTCCCCATCTGGTGACTCAGGGATCGAGACGTGGCTGCACGATCCGTTGCAGCCATGCGGATAAGATGCCTGTCGTCTCGACTGCTGGTGATACGAGGCCGTTGGGATCCAGCACGGCGTTCCGTGTTACCCTCCTGAACCCACGGATTCCATATTCTGCTAACAGTCATTGGATCTCGACCAAAGCGAGCAGCAATGTCGCGATACGATAAAGCGCAATCGTGTTAGGCTAAAATCCGACCTTTATCAAAGGCGGATACGTGATGGTACGCATTTCTCCTCCTTACACGAAGCATCACAACAACGTTTCAGGAGGCAACGCCGGTCAACTGCTGTTTCTCTATGAGAAATCGGTTGGAAACTTTCGTCATGTCAGCACGTAGGTGTCGCCACAGGCGCCAACCTTTTGTGAATGCTCTGAAAAGCTAATCATTTGCATATCACAGCATCTTCTTCCTGTCGGTTAAATTTCGCGTCTGTAGAACGTCATCTTCGTGCTGTAGCAATTCTAATGGCCAGCAGTGTATTTCGGCAATCGACCTTGCTGCCATCATCAGCACACCTTTTTTTTTTTTTTTTTGGTAGGGTTTAAGGGCGCTCAACTGCTGAGGTCATTAGCGCCCAGTCACTGGTGTTAGAGCATATGGAATCTGCTAAAACTCAAGGGGATGGGGGGACACCAGAAGGACCTGACAAAGATGCAGATAAAATAAGTAAAAAGGTTAAATGTCTTGGGACAAGCCAGATAAAGTTATAAAACGCAGAATACGAGCAGCTGCTCGAGCGTCATCAGCTAAAACAACCGGTAAAGTAGATGGCAGGGACAGGACAACACGAAATTGACTAAAACGGGGACACGACAATAAAACATGGCGCACTGTTAATGCCTGACCACAAGGGCAGTGCGGGGCTGGGTCACCGGAGAGCAGGTAGCGGTGCCTAAACCGGCAATGCCCAATCCGCAACCTGGTCAGAAGGACCTCCTCTCACCGAGATGGTCGGGAGGATGTTGTCCAAGCAGTTGGGAGCGGTTTTACTGCCCGGAGCTTGTTTCCTTGGAGGGATGACCAAGCATCCCACCACAACGACACAAGCCTCTTACATACATCCCCACGAACGTCAGATGACGGGACACAATGGGAGGCTGGCCGAGGCAGGAGGACTGCAGCCTTGGCTGCAGCATCCGCAGCCTCATTCCCAGGCACTCCTACATGTCCGGGAACCCACAGAAAGCTGACAGAACCACCATTATCAGCGAAAGAATGGAGGGACTGCTGTATCCGTTGAATCAAGCGATGGACCGGATAGGGAGCTCCAAGGCTCTGAAGAGCACTGAGTGAGTCAGAGCAGAGTACATACGATGAATGGCGGTGGCGGCGGGCATACTGAACGGCCTGATGGAGAGCAAAAAGCTCGGCCGTAAAGCTGGAACATTGGTCGAGGAGCCGGTATTTAAAGGTGGCGGCCCCGACGACAAAGGCACAGCCGACACCATCGTCAGTTTTGGAGCCATCGGTGTAAATAAAGGTGTGACCGGCAAGCCGAGCACGAAGTTCGACAAACCGTGAGCAATACACTGCAGCCGGAGTACCCTCCTTCGGGAGTGAGCTGAGGTCGAGATAAAGATGAACCGGAGCCTGGAGCCAAGGTGGTGTCGGGCTCTCACCCTCTCTGAAGGTGGTAGGGAGGGCAAAATCCAATTGTCGAAGCAGGCAACGGAAGCGGACTCCGGGGGTCAGCAGGGCAGACACATACAAACCGTACTGACGGTCGAGAGAATCGGCGAAGAAGGACTTGTAAGAGGGGTGGTCGGGCATAGACAACAGCTGGCAGGCATACCGACACAGCAGTACGTCGCGCCGGTAGGTCAATGGTAACTCGGCAGCTTCGGCATAAAGACTCTCGACAGGACTAGTGTAGAAGGCTCCGGTCGCAAGACGTATCCCCCGATGGTGGATGGAGTTGAGCCGGCGTAAGAGGGATGGCCGAGTGGACGAGTAGACGAAGCTCCCATAATCCAGCTTCGATCGGACTATGGACCGATACAAGCGAAGCAGGACAGTGCGATCCGCTCCCCAAGATGAACCGCTAAGAACTCTGAGGACATTAAGGGAACGTGTACAACGGGCCGCCAACTAAGAGACATATGGAGATCAACACAGTTTCCTGTCCAACGTGAGCCCTAGAAACTTAGTTGTGTCCACGAATGGGAGAACAACAGGACCGAGATGTAAGGATGGTGGAAGGAACGCTTTATATCGCCAAAAGTTGATATAAACCGTCTTCTCTTCAGAGAACCGGAAGCCATTTGCCACGCTCCATGACTAGAGGCTGTCTAGACAACGCTGAAGGCAGCGCTCCAGGAGGCATGTTATCTGGGCACTGCAGTAGATCGCGAAGTCATCGACAAAAAGAGAGCCTGAGACATTAGGTGGAATGCAATCCATAATTGGATTGATCGCGATGGCAAAAAGGGCTACGCTCAAGACGGAGCCCTGAGGCACTCCGTTCTCCTGGAGGAAGACGTCGGACAATACGGAACCCACACGTTCCCTAAACTTTCGATCCGTTAAAAAGGAATCAATAAAAAGGGGCAGGCGACCGCGTGGGCCCCACCTGTGCATAGTGCAGAGGATACCTCCTCTCCAACAGGTATCATAAGCCTTCTCCAAGTCGAAGAACACGGCTACCGTTTGGCGCCTTCGGAAAAAGTTGTTCATGATGAATGTCGACAAGGTCACAAGGTCACAAGGTGGTCAACAGCGGAGCGGCGACGACGAAAGCCGCATTGGACATTAGTAAGTAGTCGTCGAGATTCAAGAATCCAGACTAACCGAGCATTAACCATGCGCTCCATCACCTTACAGACACAGCTTGTAAGAGAAATGGGGTGGTAACTAGAAGGAAGGTGTCTATCCTTCCCGGGTTTGGGTATAGGAACAACAACGACGTCACGCTAACGCATGGGGACTTGACCTTCGGTCCAGACGCGATTGTAGGTACGAAGAAGGAAGCTTTTGCCCGCCGGAGAAAGGTGTGCCAGCATCTGAACGTGAATGGCATCTGGCCCCGGAGCAGAGGACCAGGACAGTGCAAGCGCACGTTCGAGTTCCCGCATAGTAAAGGGGGCATTATAAGTTTCCAGATTCAGCTAGTGGAAGGAAGGTCGCCGATCCTCTTTTGCCTCTTTCCTGGGAAGGAAGGCAGGATGGTAATGGGCGGAGCTTGAAACCTCCGCGAAAAAGCGGCCAAAGGCGTTGGAGATAGCCACAGGATCAACAAGGACCTCATTACCTGAGGTCAGGCCAGGTACCGAGGAGTGGGCCTTAATGCCCGACAGCCGGCGCAGGCTACCCCAAACGACGAAAGAGGGAGTAAAACTGTTAAAGGAGCTGGTGAAAGAGGCCCAACAAGCTTTTTTGCTGTCTTTGATGACTGTACGGCATTGCGCTCGGAGTAGTTTGTATCCAATACAATTCGCCAACGTAGGATGGCGGCGAAAGGTGCGTAAAGCACGTCGTCGAGCACGGATAGCGTCCCTACAAGCCTCGTTCCACCAGGGGACGGAAATGCGACGTGAAGAAGAAGTAGTACGAGGAATGGAACGTTCGGCAGCATTGATGATAACAGCCGTGAGGTATTCGGCCTGACTGTCACAACTGGGAAAATCGTGGTCCAGAAAGGTCGCCAGGGAGGAGTAAAGTCCCCAGTCAGCTTTCAGTATGTTCCAGCTCGAAGGACGTGGGGATGGGGTGTGGTGCAGGAGACGAACGACGCAGGGGAAGTGGTCGCTCAATAGGTGTCAGAAAGGACATACCACTCAAACCGAAGGCAAGAGTGGTAGCACAGATCGAGAGGTCCAAGTGGGAGTAGGTATGAGTAGAGTCCGAGAGGAAAGTCGGGGCGCCGGTATTGAGGCAGACAAGATTGAGATGGTTGAAGACATCCGCCAAGAGTGAGCCTCTTGGACAGGATGCAGGAGAGCCCCAAAGGGGATGATGGGCTTTGAAGTCGCCAAACAATAAGAATGGCGCGGGAAGCTGAACGATCAGGTGCATCATGTCAGCCCGACTAACAGCAGATGACGGTTGAGTGTAGATGGTACAAACTGAAAAAGTAAAAGCAGAAAGAGTAATGCGGACAGCTATTGCTTGGAGTGGGGTGGTCAATGGGATGGGATGGTAATAGATATCGTCCCGAACGAGCAACATGACCCCACCATGAGCTGGGATACCGTCCACAGGGGTGAGGTCATACCGCTCCGAGGTATAGTGGGTAAAGGCAATACGGTCAGTCGGGCGCAACTTGGTTTCCTGGAGACCAAGGACGAGCGGACAGTGCAGGCCGAGGAGCAGTTGTAATTCCTCCCGATTAGATCGAATACCTCTTATGTTCCAATGAAAAAACGCCATCGCTAGTCAAAAAGTTGGGGGAACGAGACAGGGGAAGAGCTGGTCACCTCGACGGCCGCGGAGGGCCAGGTTTGCGAGGGAACAACGCTACAACCGACGGGAGGCGGATCCGGTTCCATCGACTCGTCGCCAGCTGCGGCCCCTGTCCCTGGTTGTGTAGGAGGGGCCGCATCATTTGCCGACGAAAGGCCGGCGGAGCGCCTGGCAGCAGAGCTTCCCGGCGAAACTGAGGACGGCCAGGAGCAGCGACTCACGGATGGAGCGTCAGACGAAACGCGCCGGGGTGGAGAGGGGGATAGAGACTTCTTCTTGGAGGCCTTCTTGGAAGGCCAAGGAGGCACAGGGATGGTGGGCTGGACCCGAAGAAGGTCCTCACGCGTGGGGTCCGTTTTGGAACGCCGGACCTCGGAAGCTGGGGTCCGGAACGTTTCCCCGATGGACGCCTGAGAAGAGGATCGCTTCTTAGGTGGCGTGGGGGGAGGAGGAGGAAGGGTGGCCCCTGGGGCAGAGGGGGGGGGGCACGGGGGAGGAGGATTTGGAAGGGAGGGATTTGGGAGGCGGAGGCAGAGCCCCCTGCTGGGCGAAGGAGGCAGAGGGGGGACAGGATAGGGGTGAGGATACCGCGGAAGGAGTGGACACAACTGAGGCAAACGAAGTGGTCAATGGCACGGGATGGAGGCGGTCGTACTTCTTCCGGGCCTCAGAATAAGAGAGCCGATCCAAAGTTTTGATTTCTTGTATCTTCTTCTCCTTCTGATATGCGTGGCAGTCTGAGGATCTAGGCGAGTGGATGCCAGGACAATTAATGCACCGAGTTGGTGGGGTGCACGTATGTTCCTCACGAAGAGGACGTCCACAATCGCCACAAAGGGGCTCAGCCTCACACCGTGACGACATGTGCCCAAAGCGCAAACACCTAAAACAGCACATAGGAGGCGGGACGTAAGGTCGCACGTCACACCGGTAGCACATCACCTTTACCTTCTCCGGGAGAACGTCCCCCTCGAAGGCGAGGATAAAGGCCCCGGTGTCGATGCGACGGTCTTTGGGGCCGCGCTGGACTCGCCGGACGAAATTCACGCCTCGGCGCTGCAGGTTGGCCCTGAGTTCCTCATCAGATTGTAGCAGGAGGTCACAATGAAAAATAACCCCCTGCGTCCTATTTAGTGCCAGATGTGGGACAATGGATACTGGGATGTCCCCTAGGCGGTCGCACGCCTGGAGCGCCGCCGACTGTGTGGCGGAGGTGGTCGTGATAAGAACGTACACTGAACGCATCTTGCTGAGAGCCTCGATTTCCCCGAACACGTCCTCAATGTGCTGAACAAAGAACATGGGCTTGGAGGTGGCGAACGTCCCCCCATCGGTTCGAGAACAGACCAAATAGCGGGGAAAGTACTTCGCCCCAAGCCGGCGGGCCTGTCCTTCCTCCCAGGGAGTGGCCAAGGGGGAAAGGGCAGGAGAACCAGAACTAGAAACGGTACCTTTTCTTTTGAAAGACTCGCCCGCAGAGTGACCTGATACGTGTTGACGTTTCATCTTCGAAACGTCCGCCCCGATACCACCCACTCCGACCAGGGGCTCTCCCCACGGGCGCCACCCAGCCGCAGCAAGGGCCACCTGGCAGGATGACCATTGCCGGGAGTCCTGATGCCCCAAGGAAACGGGCATCTACTCCTTGGCCGACGTGGGGAGGGTGCAGCTCAGGTATCGGCACTTCGATCCCTGTGTTGTCAGGGGGCTACAACCTAGAGGGTACATGACGACCCCACCACAACGGGCTGGCTACCGTGCTGGATTTCTGGTGCCATGGAAAGTCCATCATGATCGCTGGGGCAGATGGAGATGCACTATGGGCGTAACTTGGACAACCCATCAGGAGTTTAGGCCCAATTTGAGGAATAGTGAGTATGGTTACAACGCCGGTGCAATACTGAGTGCCAAGGTCTTAGTGCACTTAGGACCAGTGGTACACCACGTAAGGTGTCCTTCCCCAAAAGGCTCGTACTTCTGTAGAATTTTGAAAAATGGAGGTCAAACCCCAAGGGGGACCATCACATAGAAGGCCAAAACGGTTGAAACTCCTTTTAGTCGCCTCTTACGACAGGCAGGAATGCCTCGGGCCTATTCTTACCCCGGACCCGCAGGGGGGATCAGCACACCTGATGATGGCAGGAAGGTCGATTGGCGACATATTGTGTCCTTTGTACACTCGCACCAGGCTGTTCACCCGATATTTATTTCGTCATGAGATACGCCTGGAGAAATTGAAGAATGAGACCACCCACTATTTGTCAAGCGTGCTGGTGGTCAAATGGAATGCCCTACCACGGGAACTGCTTACCAACCTTGACGCCAGCATTGGAGTACGTTGGGGAGCACGAAGCTTTCCATGGTGTTCACACACCCTACTAAGAACCTTTTGTGATGTGCCCGGGCGCCATCGTAAATCACGTTGATTTCAGTGCGATTCTGTACCTCCAGCATGCTGGGGTTGAACAGGTCAGCAACTTTCATGGGATCACAGTAATTATTAAAGGGACCGCTTGAGGTTTATTTATTCACTGGTGACTTCTTTCGGGCCGGCCGTTGTAGCCGAGCGGTTTTAGGCGCTTCAGTCCGGAACCGCGCCGCTGCTATGGTCGCAGGTTCGAATCCTACCTCGGACGTGGATGTGTGTGATGTCCTTATGTTAGTTTGGTTTAAGTGGTTCTAAGTTCTAGGGGACTGATGACCTCAGATTTAAAGTCCCACAGTGATTAGTGCCATTTCAACCATTTGAACTTCTTTCCGTCGCCTCGTTCATACTCAAATCATCCATGTACATAAGTTTTGCATTACAAGCAGACGTGCATTACAGTGCTAAACATGTCCACGTTGCGCTATACACTGTAGCACCAACACAGGCTTCAGTGTACGTCAATATTTTGAGATGCAGTGACGCATGTGTTGGCACTACATTGAACACATTAACAGGTTCGTGGTCTGTAATGCATGGCTGGATGCAACACAAAACTTAAATACGTGGATGATTTGGTAATGTACGATCCATCTGAAGCGTCATCAGTGAATAAATAAATCTTCCTATGCAACTTATGACAGTTCCTTTAACAATTATAATAGTAGTTATTGTCTTTCAACAAAAGTGTGATTTCTGTTCATTTCATAGTGTATTTCTTTCAGTTACCTTCTGTACTGTATTGTACTGAAGCAGTTCTTCCTACACTGGCTGCTCCATTGATGGTGACCGGGCCAAATATCTCACAAAATAAGCATCAAACTAAAAAACTACAAAGAACGAAACTCGTCTAGTTTGAACGGGGAAACCAGATGGCGCTATGGTTGGCCCGCTAGATGGCGCTACCATAGGTCAAACGGATATCAACTGCGTTTTTTAAAAATAGGAACCCCCATTTTTGTTACATATTCATGTAGTACGTAAAGAAATATGAATGTTTTAGTTGAACCTCACAGGTATAACAGGTATAAGTCGAGATACTTTTTGATGTGTTGGCAAATGTGCCAACACCTTGTAGATAGAGGAGGCCGAAATGCACGCTATCTAACGCGGACGGGCGTGAATTCTGGAACAGGATAAGTATTGAATGCTAATAAGAAAAGTATGCAGCTCCTCGAATACTTAACTTTTATTTATCCTTGTTGTGAATACAGCATTCTTGATGAGACATTTCATACGATAACTATCAAACTATGTAAGGCTAATGGCGCCTTGCTAGGTCGTAGCCATGGACTTAGCTGAAGGCTATTCTACTATCTGCTCGGCTAATGAGCGATGCTTCGTCCGTGTAGTCGCTAGCAATCGTCGTACAACTGGGGCGAGTGCTATTCCGTATCTCAAGTCCTGCCTTGTGGTGGCGCTCGGTCTGCGATCACACAGTGGCGACACGCGGGTCCGACATGTACTAAATGGACCGCGGCCGATTTAAGCTACCACCTAGCAAGTGTGGTGTCTGGCGGTGACACCACACTTTTATCTGTGGTATCTAAACATGTGCAAACATTACTGTGCTGGCTGTTTTTTCCTCTACATCGAACAGTCGTCCCGTAATCACTTCACATAATTTGCTACCTGACGTGTTTATACATGGTCGTAGCTGCTTCACAAAGTGCACTACACCCATCAGTATAGACTTTCCATTCTGCATCCACGCATTCACACTTCAACATATGGTCAGCTGCACAGGGGAAATTAAGCGCTAATGACTTTCTCTAGTCATATTTACATGGAGATATTACCCAATCTTAAAAACATATGACTTGTAACTGTTCTAATTATTTGTCTGCAAACGACGTAAATGCTGATGCAATGTTATTCAATACACCACCATCAGTCACCAACAGAAATATCTGGACGTAATACCACTATACTCTGCATATGCAGGGTGATTCTGTGATGATGATATAAACATTCAGAGTTGATGGAGAAGGGTAAACGGAAACGACCGAACCGGAAGTTAAAATTGTCTGACACCTCTGACAGAGAACCTCTTCTCTGAAAGCTCTTTGATTTCCATATTTTGGGAGGAGGAACAAAACAATAAAAAATCGTCCTGTAAACATAGGTCCTAAAGTGCATACCATAAGAGTTATGAGGACTTCTTCAGAGGAAGAGATTTTCACAATAGCAAAGATGGAGAAGTGCTTGTAGCTCTCTTAAAGTGTGCACTTGAGAGCTTATTTTTTCCTGACGATTTCCTGTTGTTTTGTCCCATACTACCTCCTCCAAAAATATGGAAAGCAGAGAGCTCGCAATAGGAAAGGTCCACTGTCAGAAGTATCAGAAAGATTTTCGCTTATAACTTTCGACTCAGTGTTTCTGGACCAGTTGCCTTGTCTCAGGCTGATATGTTTACCCTTATGCTTCATCTCTGACAGTTCGTAACATCATTCTGAATAAATTTGGTTGGCCTGTCTTGCCATTCTTGACGTGTATGCAACTGAAGATGGCTTACAGTGAGAGCTAATGATCGCTTATTTATTTATTTGCTTACAGTTAATTAAACAGATCAGATTAGGGCCATAAATCCCTGTCTTACATCGCATTAAGAACAACACATACCAAAAAATATTACAAAACATTCCCAATTTCTGTGCAGAGTCCAGGTTCAATTATGTGTATCTGAAGGTATGTTTAGTCCCATCATATAGAGGTACGGTAATAAAAGAGAATATTTAAATGAGAGTGACAATAGTTATTAAGAAAGAATCGAATTTCAATGAGGACTCTGTAACAAAAAGAATGGAAAAGTGTGTGTGTGTGTGTGTGTGTGTGTGTGTGTGTGTGTGTGTGTGTGTGTGTGTAGGGGGGGGGGGGCAGTGCTGACCAGAATGAGCTGCAGGTAAGTGTATGGAGGAGATAGGTATACTGATACAAAGCGAACCTTTAGCTGTCTTTTGAAGTTCAAAGGAATTTAATTTCTCTGTATTCCAAAGTTGGTTACCGATTACAGAAAATGATTTTGAGAAGATATCTGTGTTATGTTCTGGTATAGGAAAAAGTTTATCTGGTTGAGAAAGAGTATTTGTGAGCTACTGCCCAGACTGACTTATCAATTAGAGGGAGCGCAACGAATGCGATTATTACATGGAAACACAAAGTATGAGAGTCTTGGCAGGTAGCCGTAATAATTATTTGTAAGCAAGATTAACATGGCCTAAATAGCGAACGTCACAAATGTATCACACGCACGCATTCAACGCCAGCGTAAGTTCTTCTACGGAATTCCTAGAAAAATAGGACGACCTTTATCATGTATAACGAAAATTAGTGATTTTACAAATTTCTTTCGAAGCTCGAAAGGGAAAGCGTTTTTAAATTTCTCTAGAGAAACAAATGTTGCTAACACCTTGTTAGAGATTCCAACTGTCTGAGTCCAGTGTAAGGGATGGTCCATAATTATCCCCAGGTTCTCTGCAGAAAAAGAAATAGTTATTTCTATGCCATTGAGGACGGAAGAGATTTTGCGAGCGACTCTGACTGTTTTCGTTTTAGATGATTTAAGTTTCAAATCTATGTTCCGTGCCCGCTCTGATAGGGCAATTAAGCCAGCATTTACATTCTGAAGGACTGTGCATAGATTTGTTGGACTCGCACTTAGGTGTAACTGAATGTCTTGAATATATAAGCAATTTATGCACTAGGGGTGGATAGTCAACACATAATTAACATACAACGTGAAAAGTAAAGGACCCAATACTGATCCTTGTGGGTCCACTGATAGTACAACCGTACATTGTTACCGTTTCGTTCCAATCATTATGCACTGTTGGTGGCAAGTAAAGTACGAGTTGAACCCTTGCACAAACCTGAAGAAAATTTTGCCTTGTATCTTTAGCAAGCTGAAAGTCACAGTCGACAATATCGAAAGCTTAGCTGAAGTGCTAAGAAAAACGTAATAATCGCCAGCTGTTTGTCCACAGTTTGTTTCAAACCAGCTGTCTGTTTTATTTGAAAAATCGTCGTGTTGCTGTGGCTAAGATAAGCAATCCGGCATAAAAAAAATAATGGCTTGTAAAAATCCTTCACAAATGGAACAGCGCGTGAAACCGCTTATAAAATACCTTTCAGAGTGCTGAATACGTTTCGTGCCCAGGAACAATCGTGCAGCGGTGGTCGCCGCTACGTATTTCGACGTGTACTGTGTCGAGGATTACCGCTGCTCAGACCAATCCTCATTGTGTGGCCGGCAGGGATGAAGCCACTTAATTGGACTCGTGTGGGCGGTGCCCGGCGAATGCTGTGAAATTCCGCGAATATCGCGCGAGTGACTGTCTCCTTGAATTCACAACTCATAGCAGGCTGTATGTGTTACGTATGTCTGTCTGTCTGTCTGTCTGTCTGTCCGTGTAACGTTTCCTGCAGGAAACAGGCAACCTCCCGTAAATCCAGCGGTATTATCTGTGCAATTACGGGGTAGGATTCAGCTTTCGACATCTTTAGCGAAACTAAAATGCCTTATACAAAATGGTTTAGCACAGGTGTGCCATCATCAGTAGAACCTCACTCTTATTTCATCCAGCCCTCACTTATTTCTTTGTTTTGGGAAATAGTGATGTTGCAAAAAAAAGAAAACAAAGAAAGCAATTTGTATAGGATAAAACTTACCATATTTCAGATAACTTAACACGCTATAAGTAACCCTCACTTCTGTTTTTCGTAACTGAAAAACCATGATTGCACCATATGTGTAAACATATTTGTAAACGTTTTCATTTCTTAAAGAATTTCAGATGCTTAATGTGACAGTTACAAAGTTCTCGATCTTGAAACTTATGATTCAGTTACAAACCTAAATATCAGAATTAACAATCTAGCCAACCCGATGTTTGTTGATTCCGATAAAGTAACAGGTTTCTCTCAAAAGTGAATTTTTTGAAGTTACGAGTAAAACAAGATTCGATTTTGCGACCCACCCATTCTTACGCACTGAAGTGACAAAATTCGTAGGACAGCGTTATGCACATGTACATATGGCGGAAGTATCACGTAGACAAGGCATAAAAGAGGAGTGCATTGGCGGGGCTGTGGTTTGTAATGAGGTGAAAAAGTTTCCGACGTCATTATGGCCACACGGAGGGAATTAACAGCCTTCGAACGCGGGAAGGTAGCTGGAGCTAGACACATGGGACATTCCACTTCGGAAATTGTTAGGGAATTCAGTATTTCAAGTTTCACAGTGTCAAGAGTGGGCCGAGAATACCAAATTTCAGGCATCACCTCACACCTAGGGTAACGCAGTGGCCGACGGCTTTCACTTAACCGGGAGCAGTGGCGATTGCGTAGAGTTTTCAGTGGTAACTGACAGGCAGCGCTGCGTGAAAAAACCAAAGAAATCAAAGTGGAACGTACGACGAACGTATCCGTTAGGACAGTGCGGCGAAATTTGGGGTTATTGGGCTGTGGCAGCAGCCGACTGACGCGAGTGCGTTTGCTAACAGCACGACTTCGCCTGCAGCGCCTCTCCTGGGATCGGGAAACCATATCGATTGGACCCTAGACGACTGTAAAGTCGTAGCCTGGTCAGATGAGTCCCAATTTCAGTTGGTAATAGCTGACGGTATGGTTCGAGTGTGGGGCAGACACCACGAAACCATGAATCCAAGCTGTCAAGAAGGCGCTATGGTTCCATAATGGTGTGGTGTAAATCAGCCGAAGTGGAAATGGTTATGTCCGGGTACTTGGAGCTCATCCGCAGCTATTCATGGACTTCATCCGACGTGAATCCCATAGAACATTTAGGGGACATAATCGAGACGTCAGTTCGTGCCCAAAATTCTGCACCGAAACACTTTCGCAGTTGTGGGGTTATGGAGACAGCGTGGCTCAGCTGTAGGGAACTTCAAACGATTCGAGTCCGTGCCATTTCGAGTCGCTGCACTGTCCGACTCTGTATAAACAGGTACCCCATGACTTCTCAGCTCAGTGTACTATGCCACTTGACGGAAATATGTTTCGATAATTTTGTACCCTGTTATTCTCCAAGCTATTGTCTTTTAGCTTTTCCATACGTTGTTTTTTAAAGGAATTAATGTATAAGTCACCTTTTCGTTTATGATTTATAAATAGCGGCTGTGTTGAATTTGGAGGAAACACTACTGCGGATATAAAAAAGTGGTGCATTGTGTTATAGCAAAACACAAAAATGCTTATTTGTACATGAAATTACACGTCCTAAAAATGCAGCATTTACTTTTTTGTTCTCTCATTCACATTATTTTTACCTGTAACGAACGAAGAGATGAAGCTGGTAATTAACTTCTAGGATGCTACTACGCGAAGCCGGATTGGCAGTCGGACAATATTCGTAGCTGCGTGCAGACTGTGTGAGCTTCTTCGTTGAACACTGTTGAACAGTGTACTGCTGTATGGTGAAACAGTGTAATGCTGCGTTGCGCGTATAAATACTATGACAAAATATGGGCACTACGGTAACACAAAGACAGTGATAGGTGAGCTTGAAGTATTATAGGTCTGTATTCCGACTTGTCGTTAGGAAATAGTAAATGGCTTCCTCACAGTGCGTATTTTGAGGAACGATACTGCCAATCAGCAGTAATTCCTGAATTTCATCGTTTTCAGTTAGCAGAAAAACAGTAATCAATACCATATCTCGATGTACCACAAGTGCTGCTTTTTCGGGGTTTTCAGCTCATTGTTAGCGGAATGTGATGCAGATCACGGTAAGGAACGCAGTTCTTTCTGTACATGTGACGGAATTGTTTCTGTACTAATAGCCGGGAAATTTTTTTATGTACCATGCAGCAAGGTAGGCCGAAAGCGAGTACATGGCTTCCCTCCCGGAACAAGCCAGTACCTGCCGCATATCAATGCTGCCAACTGTTGAAGAGTTGCGAAGGTGCAGGCATTACTTTTCAGTCAACCCTCGTATTTGTGGCAATTAAGGAGACAAATAGCATTGCTGATCACAGAACCTGTCACAAACTCGAAATAGGAGAAAAATATTGAAATATAGCATTACGCGAACCTACTTCCTGTGGTTCTATAACTTGGCGTCTGTAATCGCATTGCCACACTGAACACAAACAACGTTTAACAATTTTATTGATTATGTTAGGATCTCCTGAAGGCTGTTACCGGCGATGCATAATTGACAGTTATAAGAATTGTACGAACGGTGAGGTGTTTCTGATAAATCTTCAATATGCCAAATCAAAATTGGTAATATAAACCTACATGGGGATGAGAAATAGCACTTTTACATTGGTCTTTCAGTTCTGTCATTTCATTGGTCGATCGGTTAGAACTCCGACGCCATGGTGCTATTGTTAGATCACATTTTATTTCTGTTCCTGCATCTAATGACTTGGTGCTGCAAGGATTTTTAGCATAGTGCCGTCAGGGATGACATCACATCAGAACAATCAAAGTCGAACACAGACAGTTGCGTCTTTCCTCTGAGTGGATCGTTGCGTGGGTGAAATCATGTCAGCACTCGACACTGTGGTTTCTAATTATCGCACAGAGAACGCTTCAGAACATGTCTATCAGTTTTATTTGCATGCGAGCATGCATTCAAAAAGAAATGGCGTTCTTTTATTGCAATTTCCGGCTCGCATTCCAAGAGAACTACTGAACTGCTGGCAGCTTTAGTGTGACATTAGCTAGTACACACCCCCCCACCCCCCACCCCACACCCAGCATATGTTCTCCTCTGCACATTATCGCCAACTTTGGCATCTAAATAAAGTAGGAAGAAAGACTTTCCTTGAAACACTTGTTTTTTAAATGATGAAAGATGAATGATATTTAGTTTGTGTGTGTGTGTGTGTGTGTGTGTGTGTGTGTGTGTGTGTGTGTGTGTGTGTGTGTGTGTGTGTGTGTGTGTAGGGGGGGGAGGAGTGGGATGTTAATGACGAAGCAATTCGTGGTGCATGGCAAGTATTACCGAAAGCTTCTTCTCGGATAAGAAAGCTATAACTATCCACAGTGAGGGTGACACTTTCTACAAAACATGCATCGTCTGCATTACTCCTCTCCGTTGTGGCACTTACCTGAACGGAGTGGCCGAGCGTTTCTAGGCGCTACAGTCTGGAACCCCGCGACAGATACGGTCGCAGGTTCGAATCCAGCCTCGGGCATGGGTGTGTGTGATGTCCTTAGGTTAGTTAGGTTTAAGTAGCTCTACGTTCTAGGGAACTGATGACCTCAGAAGTTAAGTCCCATACAGCTCAGAGCCATCTGAACCATTTGAACTTACCTGAATTGCACACTGCAACCCCATTTAAAATGAAACAATATCAGATGTGTCCACTATACTCACTGTTTATGAATCACGTGATTGCTGGAGTCCTTACTTCTCAATTAGGACAAACTGGACGACTTCAGGCGGTTAATTCTCTGTGTCTAACCAGGCTAATAATGGTAATATAATAGTAATAAAAATAATAATACAATGTACACCACCGAGGAAAATGACTGCAAGGAAATTTCCAATCAAACACATTGGGGAATATCAAATTGACCATGCAGTAATAACTAGAAAACTCTCTCCAGAAGTCAGGAACGTGAGGGTAAGCGAAGGTTTCGTGGAGTCCGATCACCATCTCTCACAAGTCAAAATCTGCTTCATAACTAATCGAGAGAAGTGCCGAAAATCTACACTGCTGCGCAGTGACCCAGAATACCTAAAAGCCGGCCGGGTGGCCGAGCGGTTCTAGGCTCTTCAGTCTGGAACCGCGCGACCGCTACGGTCGCAGGTTCGAATCCTGCCTCTGGCATGGATGTGTGTGATGTTCTTAGGTTAGTTAGGTTTGAGTAGTTCTAAGTTCTAGGGGACTGATGACCTCAGATGTTAAGTCCCATAGTGCTCAGAGCCATTTGAACCATTTTTTGAATACCTAAAAGAACATGCAGAGGAGTTTGCACAATCACTAGATACTAACACGGAAACTTAGGAAAAGCTTCTTGGAACCAATCAGCAGTCATCAAGAAAACTCGGTCAACCACCACGGAAAACTTAACACAGGTGGTGGACAACAGAATGCGACAGAGCACCTGAATTACGTGTTCAAGCCTGGAAGATTTGGCACAGCCATCAAACACCGGAGAATTGGCAGAATGTTTTGGAAACACAGAAGACAACATCCAAAACCATCAGACAAATTAAGCGCACGTACAATCACAAACTATTAGAGGAAATTGATAATAATTTTAAAATAAACACCAAGGGAAACTTTTATAGGACATTTAGGGAAGGACTAGCAACCTTCAAGCCACCCACTCTGTTTCGGCGCCCTGATGTAACACTTGAGACGAACACAAAAGCCAACTGTGAAATCCTGAAACAGCATTTAGAGAAGTTACACAACTGTGAACCACCAGCAGAAGAACTTTACTTCCATGTTGCGACCCCAAACCAGGATTCAACTCCACCTACGCATGAGGAGATACGAAACATCGTATCACATCTGAAAAACAACAAAGCATCAGGGGAAGACTGTGTAACTGCCGAAATGCTGAAGATTGGAGGTGAACTCTTGATTGACAGACCAAAAACTATCATTGCAAATAAATAGGAAAGTGGAGTCATACCAGCAGATTGGAAAACTGCTTTGATTCACCCTCTACACAAAAAAGGCGACAAGACCGATCCTTACAGCTATCGAGGCATTTCACTCCTACCAGCCGCTTACGAAGTGTTCTCACGTGCTTTTCTCACCAGAGTAGAACAACAAACAGGACACATGATCGGTGAATATCAGGCAGGCTTCCGCCCACATCGATCCTGCGCAGAACAGATCTGGAACCTGAAGATAACACTGCAACACCGTCAGTCGAACCATACAGTAGTCAGCTTCGCAGATTTCAAGAAAGCATACGACTCGGTTCATCGCACCAATCTGTTCAACACACTTCGTGAATATGATATAGATAACAAAACTACTTAATTAATTGAGCAGACTTTAAGCGACACAACCTCAAAAGTACTCGTAAAATTCATGGAAGAAGTTTCTGAACCTTTTCAAATTAGGACAGGAGTAGGATAGAGTGATGGGTTATTCCCACTCCTCTTTAATCTGGTACTGGACAAGCTTATCAAGACTTGAGAGAAAGAAATACCTGGAATAAATACGGGAACAAAGGACAAACGAATCAACATAAAATGCCTTGCTTTTGCTGATGACCTATCAATAATTACGCGGACTCCCAAGGAAGCCAAAAATGGCATCGAGAAACTTCATGAGGTTGCCGCCAAAACCGAACTCCAAATTTTTTACGATAAAACACAATTCATGGACTCCAAAAGCTCAAATCTGAAACCAGTTGTAACAAAATACGGTGACATCAAACAAGTTAAGTACTTGGGTGAAATGATCAGCAACACTGGCAACGAAAAAGTAGCTCACAAAACACGAGCAGAAAAATTACGTAAAGCTTATACAATGACCTGGAACATATACAATAAGAAATCGGTACCCACCCAAGCCAAACTTTACCACTATCATACAGTCACTCTTCCAGAAGAGCTCTACGTAACTGAAACATCATCATTAACCATCAACATCAAGGACATTGAGAAAATGGAAAGGCAAATACTCAGGAAAATATTTGGACCCAAGATTCTAGATGGTATCTGGATGCCCTAAAGCTCCGAAGGATTGAACGTTTCAAGTCAGTTGCACGGAAAAGATGACAAATTCTACGGACATTTAGCAAGAATGGACCCCTCTAGAATGACCAAGAAAATGTTCCTTCTCATCAAAGGGACTCACCAAACCAGGGCACGCTGGCTAACAGGAACCCAAAATAACCTTACGGAACTCAGTATTGATCAACTAGAAACCACACGGACTGCGTATGGACAGAAAACCAACTCTGGTAAGTTCACAACCAAAAAATCCGACGGAAAAGAATCTGAAATTGAAAAACGCATGGTCACAAGAAAGAAGACTGGCCCATAGTGAAAGGATGAGGAAATTTTGGGAAGAAAAGGAGAACACGAAAGCTAAGAAAACCAGTGCTAATTAATGGTTCCGCGTGCTCCTTGGAGGGCGAAACGAGTAAATAATAATAATAACGTGTACCCCCTACGTAGTTACTGCTGTGTCGTGCTGTCAATTAATTCATTTATCTCTTTCGAAGCGAGTAACGAAGCAATTTCAGGACGACTGCAGGTACTATCTACAACTTGAAGAAATTCTCGTGAGATATTTTGCATTTGTTATGTATAAGTAGCACTTTTATCATAAGCAATCTACGTGATTAAGCATAACAAGTGCGTGGATTATGTGAGGAACCTGTAATGCTACTAAATTAGAAAAAAAGTTAAGTGTTGATAACTTATATAATCAGTATTAGAGTCTTAAAATTGTGATAATAGCATTGATCTTTTGAAAATAATTTAGTTTCGTGAGTGAAGCAGAATCGAATTGCCTAGTTTTTACTTCTCAGAAAATTTCATTTTTACCCCTCAGGAGGTAATTAACCGTAGGATGGGAACCTCTGTGTTAGAGACTCCCCAACGTATTCACACCACTCAGAGAATGACAAATCAGATATTCCTTTCTTGCGAGTGGTATGGAAATCAGTAAGTACCTTTATGCTTGGGACTCAGCAAATAGAAATGTCAGTATCTTACTGACATCAGCATTATCTTCGCATCAGAAACTGAAAGAAAAGTCATTGTCTACAAAAGCATGGTTTCACGGCGATAAATAGGGTTAACCAAAATTTGCGATTTGGAATTACTCGTGTACAAAAGTTACAATGATGGCTCTAATAATATTTCGTCCGGTGCATATTTACAGTAGAGAATTAACGTCAAAGAAGGGGCGATCTGGCACTGCTGTACTTTGATGTACAACGAGTACAGGGGTTGGACAAAAATATGAAAACATTTCGAGAAATGCAGGTCTGAACATGAATGCAGATGTTAGAGAGGCCATGAGGTTGCGTTGTTGACTTTGACCACCATCAGAAAATGGTTCGAATGGCTCTGAGCACTATGGGACTCAACATCTAAGGTCATCAGTCCCCTAGAACTTACAACTACTTAAACCTAACTAACCTAAGGACATCACACCACCAGCACCTGTGCAATGTCTTCAGTACGTCGGAAGCGGCAGTCGTGGTCAGAACAATGTTCGGTGAAGTTGGGAGTGCACTATGTCGGAGCTGAGTGAATTCGATCGTGAAAAAATTGTGGGTGCTCGTGAGGACGAGGGCTTCTGTGACCGAGGTAGGTGACGTGTTTGGTTTTACAAGAGCCACAGTGTCGAGTGTTTATACTGCACACAGGAAAAACATCACCCCCTAGTTCACACCACGGCAAAAGTGTGTGTTGAGTGAACGTGACGGGCGGTCGTTGAAGAGGAGTGTGATGAAAAATAAGAGGACGACAGCAGCGACAGTCGCTGCAGAATTGAATGTCCTACTTGCGAATCCTGTAAGCACCAAAACAACACGAATGGGCTCCATAAGCAGCGAAGTGCAAAACCGGACATCAGTGATGAAATGCCCGTAGGAGGAAAACGTGGTGCCGGAACCATAAACTTGGACTACGGCAGCAACGGAAAAAAGTCGTTTGATCGGGTGAGTGCTGTTCCACGCTGTTTCTCACTTATAACCAAGTTTACGTCTCAAGAGTAAAACACGGCAGGGGTTCGATGATTTGAGTGGCCATACAGTAATATTCTATGGGCCCCGTGATCACTCTGAAAGGTTGCATTACTGCCAGAGGTAACGTGATCATTTTGGCTGATCAGGTGCGTCCCATGGTACAATGACTGCCAGCCAGTTGTGATGCTATGTTCGAAGGCGACAGGGCCCGTGCCCCCACAGTTCGCATCGTCCAGGACAGGCACAGTGAGCATGAGGATGAACTGACGCATCTCACCTGATATGTCTGCGTAAGCAGAAGAAACTAACGATCTAAGTGCGAAAACAATTTATTGGACTGTTCAATTAACCAAAACAAATTCTCCAAGTATAACACCAACACAAAACAGTGATCCGCCTTCGAATCACACCTACATACAAGAATAATATAGAAAACAACTGAAATAATTTCCTACTAGTCTTCGCCAGAGACTTCTCCGATATACCAAGCCTAATCCAAGCCTAATCAGCGAAAAGATCCAAGCCGGGCTGCCGGAGCGGCAGCTATCGACGTCTGCTGGCGGTCGATGAACTGCTGCTGCCTGACAAGGTCAGATGAGCCCCTGTGGGTCGGTGGAGTCTAAGCCGGAAGGCTATTCCTCCAAACTGACGGTGCGTGTGAGGAGTCCTTACTTCTTGTTTTATGTCCTGTCAGTCTGCTGGGACGGTAACTGCCGATGTGCGGCCGAGCTCCGACCTTTGTAGCGCTTCGGCGGATGAGTACCTCGGAACTATTTTCCATCACGTGGTTTGACGTGTGAAAATAGTTCCGGGATCTGCAGCGACCTCTTCCTTATGTTTCTGTGTGCCGGTAGCGGCCCCTGGTGTCCGCTGGTGTTTTTCCTGTGGCGTCGTTGTTGTGGTTGTTGCTGTGGCCGTTCATCAATATTGCCTGTCGGTTGTGTAGTGCTTCGGTGTGCCTGTGAGGTGGGCAACCCGCGGCTGCAGGCTGTCAGTTTGGTTGCTGATACTCTAGGCGCCGTGATGTCTGGTGGAGAAGGCCACAGCATCTCCTAGCCACCACAGTCACAAGATCTCAGTACCATTGAGCCTTGGTGGTCTACTTTGGTGAGAACATGCGTGATCGTTTATACTATCCCCTTCGTGGCCTGACCTTGCCAGTATTTTGCAGGAAGTATGGTACAATATTGCCTCGAAAGCCTTACCGGTATTTATCCATTCCGAGACGAATGGAAGCACTTTTGAATGCCAGCAGGTTTTCTAGACTCGTAACGTGTTGTGTTTTTAATGTTTCCATGTTTTAGTCAGTCTCCCGTATCTGTGTTTCCAGGTCAGTGCAATGGCTACAGTTTTACATCAAAATATTCGAGTTCAACATTTCGAGTCCTGGTCTGGACGTAATTTTTATTTTGTTTGCTAACTTTGACCTCCACAGTATTGCTGTATTACACATTGTTTCTTAAGTACACTACAACTACAGTGATTCCAACAGTGAACATAGCAATTACACTACTGGCCATTAAAATTACTACACCACTAACATGACGTGCTACAGACGCGAAATTTCACCGAAAGGAAGAAAATGCTGTGATATGCAAAAGATTAGTTTTTCAGAGCATTCACACAAGGTTGGCGCCGGTGGCGACACCTATAACGTGCTTACATGCGGAAAGCTGCCAACAGATTTCTCATGCACAAACAGCAGTTGACCGGCGTTTCCTGGTGAAACGTTGTTGTGATGCCACGTGTAAGGAGGAGAAATGCGTAACATCACGTTCCCGACTTTGATAAAGGTCGGATTGTAGCCTACCGCGATTGCGGTTTATCGTATCGCGACATTGCTGCTCGCGTTGGTCGAGATCGAATGACTGTCAGCAGAATATGGAATCGGTGGGTTCAGGAGGGTAATACGGAACGCCGTGCTGGATCCCAACGGCCTCGTATCGCTAGCAGTCGAGATGACAGGCATCTTATCTGCATGGCTGTAACGGATAGTGGAGCCACGTTTTAATCCCTGAGTCAACAGATGGGGACGTTTGCAAGACAACGACCATCTGCACGAACAGTTCGACGACGTTTGCAGCAGCATGGACTATCAACTCGGAGACCGTGGCTGCGGTTACCCTTGACGCTGCATCACAGACAGCAGCGCCTGCGATGGTGTACTCGACTACGAACCTGGGTGCACCAATGGCAAAACGTCATGTTTTCGGATGAATACAGGTTCTTTTTACAGCATCATGATAGTCGCATCCGTGTTTGGCGACATCGCGGTGAACGCACATTGGAAGTGTGTATTCGTCATCGCTATACTGGCGTATCACCCGGCGTGATGGTATGGGATGCCATTGGTTACACCTCTCGGTCACCTCTTGTTCGCATTGACGGCACTTTGAACAGTGGACGTTACATTTCAGATGTGTTACGACCAGTGGCTCTATCCTTCATTCGATCCCTGCGAAACCCTACATTTCAGCAGGATAATGAACGACCGCATGTTGCAGGTCCTGTACGGGCCTTTCTGGATACATAAATTGTTCCACTGCTGCCGTGGCCAGAAATAACTACAAAAACCTGTGTCAGGACAGTTAAACATCAGACAATCAGTCAGAGCATGGCTTTCGCCCTTCACAGCAGATGCTCAAAGCGAACTCCCTGATTTTCCAAACATTTACTGACTAGGTGGATCATGCTTTTCCGAACTCTTCACAGCATAGCTGTATCCAAAGTTACAAGAGCAGCACGGAAGCGCGCTACCAGTTCTTTCACATGGGAAGGCGTATAAATACGAGTATGTAAAAGAGAAGCAATGATGCCAATGGACGGGAGAAAATGTGGGTGAGTGGTGTCTGGAATAAAGCAGAGTAAACGTTTAAAGGCGAAATATACTTTTGAAAGTTGCATTATAAAAATTATTGCACTCTCATTTCGGTCTTAGTGTTAAATAATTGCGTATGTTTTGTGTAAGACTTGCTGTTACCATGTAAAGACAATACGCTGTTTAGAGTTAGTTTCGAAAGCTGTTGATCGATTTAAGTTAAATTTTTATACGATTTTATAATAAACATTTGGACTGACTTAGACTACATACTTTTTTCAAATATATGAATAATGTGGAGCACATAATAGGGAAGAGTAGTTAGAAAAACGCACTAAAAGATCTTCACCGAATTACTTTATACCTCCACACGATACTTTAATAAACATTCAAATGGGCATTGGAAATATATTCCTTTAAACAGTGATGTACAGGTTTTCTGTTAAAACCAACTGCAAGATATAAAATACTGTGCTGTGAAACTGTGTGGTTCCATTTTCTTTCTCGCAGTCAGTTTTAACTTTGATCAATAGGCCATGTAACCCATTAGGCAGACTGTTTCTCTCATATACAGAGCCTCCGAACTATTTAACATCGAAATTAGCCGATCTGGACGTAACACGCTCACATTCAAGCGGCTTGCCAGAGGCGGTGTTGTCCAGCGAGTGCTTAGTTTGGTTACTTTAACTTGAATTGCCCGTACGACTACTTGATCGGCTGATTTCAGTGCTACATAACTCGTAAACGGCTCAACGTATCGAATTTTTTCTAACGTTTATATCTCAGTACAATCTGCCCTGCAACGCCCCTACAAGAGTTTCAGACATTTTATGACTACCCTGTATATTCTTTCTCCTTATACATGATTTTTAACAAAATTGTACACACAACAACGTGCTGTTTTGTTTTCTTCCTCGCAGTCGGTTTTAAAGGGAAACAGGAAAGTTTTATTGATGGTTTATCGGCTTGCGATTAAAATACTACTACGATATCTGAAACTTCCGAAACTTCTCTGGTTAAAACTATGCGTAATACTGTCATTGATGTTGCTATCCTCACAGGTCCAATACCTGGAGAGCCCTCTCTCATACCCCGTAAATCATTTATCACAACCGATGTACCCATTCACTTGAAGTGACATCAATTCCCAATCACGGTTTCATTCCCAGTAATAAGAACCAAGAACCACAGAGACTGCAGCGAGAGAAGAGGAGATGGAGAAATGAGAGTGGTTGGGGAAAAAATATGTGGTAAGGGGGAGGGAGCAAATGGACAGAGAGAGGAGCGAGGATATTAGGTCGTACAAGTACTTCCAATTCCCATACGTATTTAGCAGTTGCGAAGCATTGGTGGATTTTCTATTTGTTGCATAAGATAAAAAGGCCAGGTGCCATATTACGTAGTCTAAAATTAGGAAATTGAAAAAAAGGACTGGATCCAGATTCGAACTCTCATACTCAAATAATATAACGTAAAATTCTACCCACTATACTAATTGGACAGCATAGCAAAAGTCTTGACTGTAGATACTTGTTACTCGTATGATTACAGTTTCGGCAAATTTTCTTTCCTTAATGGATATTTTCTGTCGAAATTATGCAAGATTCGAAATTTTGTCACAGACATTTTCGTTCTTTTCGTATTCAGGGAATCGAGTTGTGGAGTCCGAGTGCGAGGAATTTTGTTTCTTCTGGTCTACCATTACAATTTTCTTAAGCTTCCAGCCGCTTCAAGTGATTAAAAATCCACTTGTGAAAAGTGTTCAAAGAAAATGGTTGCAACAAACTACAAATTTCGTGAGGGGAGCGTAGAATCTTTTACGTTGGACAAAATGTGTGCGTTACTGCGTCGTGTAGGGTGCGAGTGGTATTTCTGCCAAAGGTGTCTTCAGAAATTAGCAGTAGTAGAACATGCTATTGTAGACGGATGCCAAATTTCGTTCACTTATACACCTCATTATTAAACAGTCAAATCGTTTCTGAGATGGAGCTACAAACGAACGGATCGAGATAAGAAATTCTGATAAGACTTTCATTTAAGACGACAGTTAGCAGCTAAACGCAGCTCAAACTCGGCCATCGGAAGGTTGTAGTGGGCGCAGCGGTCTTTCAACGAAAGCATTACTGTACGTAGCGCTGTACCGGGCACCAGTGACGTCACAGTCGGTAGTACGGCTATATAAGAAAGGCAGCAGCAACCTCACGACAGTCCTTCAGTAGGCTGATCACGCCGATTTCCTGGCCTTCTACTTTACACTCCCGAAATCCCTCAAAATCTATCTCTATCAGTTTACCTCCTGGTGCAATCAGTGACTGCTGAAGATCAACTCCTCCAAAACGCAGGCAATAATTATAGCACAAACCACCCTCACCCTCCGCCAACACGACTTACCAAGTACGAATGTCCTATCAAGTTAACTACTCGTAACACACTATTACTTGGACTCGTCAACTGGCAGTTAATGTGAAAGCCTCACCTACTAGCCATCCAACAGAAATCCTAGAATAGACTAAAACTACCAACAGGCCGAACTTCGGTATTACACACCCACAGCCGCACTCCTCTTCCCACTGTTCCCCACACTTACAATACCCTGATTCGACCCATCCACTATGCTATGCAAATGATGCATGGATATCCACCCCGACACGGTTCTACAAATCTCTCTAAATCTTCGAACGCCATGCACTCCATCTTTCTTTCCGCGTCCGTTTACCTTCCCTTACATGGTTTAGCTATCACCTCATCACATTCTCATCCCTCCTCACCCACATCGAACACCTCTGCATCTCCTATACTATCCGCAAACTAGATTCCAATCACCCCATTGTCTCCCCTCTTATCATGAACGTTCGCATGCTGCCGCACCTTCACAAATACATCCCTCCGTCCCTTCATCAAGCCACAGTCAATATCCTATCCAAACGCAACTTCAACCAACTCCTTTTTCCACCCCAATATTTATCCCGCCTACCAACTTTCAATCTTCCCAATCTATCCCACTCGACATAACGGCCTTTCCCCATCCTCTTGTAACAACTACCCTACCCACACAAGAAACTACACCTCACTTTCTGTCTTTCCCAGGTATTCTCATTGTCCACGTCAGCTACTAGCCATCCTTTCCTTAGCTTTCCTACTATAACCGATCCCTACCTTTCTACCCACAACCCTCAATCCTCTGGAGCATATTCTCTCTTCCCACAATACTTTTCACTCAGTACAAGTCCTTCAGATTTTAAGTGACAGTATAGTGCTTCAGTGCTTTTTCATACAAGACTCTCACCACGTTGGAACTGATTTTAAATTGCATATATTTTTCTGTCTTTAAGTTGTCCATCTTTAATATTTTTAATTTGGAAACGAAAATGAGCCCTCGTATTTTTTCTCGCCTTTGTTATATTCATATAGGGCGAGGGGGATGAAATAACAATAGAGAAAGAAAAAATCGCTTGACAGTCGCCACTTGATAGCGGATGAGCAGCACTCGGCATATTACTTTCACAAAAAATAAATAAAGAAAATATTCTGCATACATCGGCTATTTCTTTAACATCAAACAGCGGATAATAATCGTTTACACGGGTGTCAAAAATTTAAAAAAGGAAACTAATAAAGTAGCGTACCCTTTGATCAGCCTTTCGATCATAACAGAAAGAGCTTCAGAGAGAAGCCTTATTATAACATGGGTATGTTTCAGTAGGCTAAAAAGTTACAAGGTAAATTAGTTTTTAATATGTCAGAACCCCAATTCTCTTTCGGCTCTGAGTTTTAATTACGTAGTCTCCTTTTAAAATTTCGATAACGTGTAATAAAAAAAGTTAGCGAAATAGTCTTGAAAGTTTGGTCAAAGTTGTTTCCGAGCTACCTTTTAAAGTTTCGCCTGATTTACTCCTGTCTCACAAGTATCACGAAAAGAGAAGAAAACGTAAATAATAATTATTCTGAAATGAAATGTTCCATGAATCTTCCCAATTTCAGACGAAGAGGTTACCAAGTAGACACATATTTCTGTTCATATTAGATTTTTCTATATATGTTCTCAATGAGTGTTGTGAGACACAGTGGACGGACTTAATGCGCGGAGCGTAGTACTAACGAAAACATTACGCAGTTAAAGAAAAGTATTATGCTTGTGTGCTGGAAGTAACTCAAGTATTGGAGCCAGGGGAAACAGCGAACAGGACAAACAGTAAGAATAATTCACTAACACGTTGATAGGAACCGTTCATCTCCTGGTGGGATTTACGGAAATATTTCCATTTCTTGGATTTATTGTCAACAGTGCATTAAAAAAGCATTCCGTACTTAGAGAGGTGGTAGTACGGAACAAAAGAAGACAGCAATGTCCAGTTAATATGAGGTATAAGAAGTGTACACTAAGAGTTATGAGTAGTTGTTCATCTTCGCTACTATGAAAGACAGCTTTTCTGCTCTAAGCTCTTTGCTGTTACGAACGACGATAAAAAAGAACGAAGTATAATTTACCAATAAACTTATAGAACTATTTGATGATTATTTACATTCACTGTAGTTGAATACAAGAAAAGTAATGAGAAGAATAAAACAGTGGCGCCGAGTGGATTTGGTAAACTAAACTATGTGTTTAAACCCAAAGTTTTTATGTAATTGCACAGAAAAGCGTAAAAAGTTGTGTGTAAATAGTTTTCGACAATGGCAGTGACACACGGACATTTAATACGAAAACGATTCTAGTTGGGAAGTATTAGGAGCGGCATTAAAACAAACTGATCCACGAACAGAATGGACTGGAATATATAGTTATAAGAGTAACTTGGGGAATGCATGGTGTACAGAGTGTGTTGTTGGACTTCAAGAGATAAATGAAGAACATGAAGGTTTAATGGACGTTGGATCGATGGTATTATGAAATATGCGGGATAAATTTGCGTATGGATTGCTGAGTCTATAGTAGCCCTTTTTTAACAGTAGCTGATGCGGCTGATGATTAAGGAAAGGTTTAAAATCAGTTTATAATAACCGAAGTATAAAAGGTAGGACACGAAGAAACTAAAATTCCAAACAAACAGGAAGCTGACTTTGTAGTCAAACCATTGCCGTTCATAGGAACTGCCATACCAATCAAAAGCTTTTATACTGCAGCGTGTGAAGTTAAATACTCGATGGCGGATACAGCGTCTGCTGTGTAAGCAGGAGTTCCTGGGTTCGAGTCCCGGTCAGGGCACACATTTTCAACTGTCTCGTTGATATTAAATGCAGGAGGATCTGCAACGAATTGACGCATGTGGAAGACTCTGCAGGAGAGACGCTCAGCAGCTCGCTACGGGCTTTTGTTGAAGTTTCGAGAACATAACTTCACCGAGGAGTCAAGCAGTATATCGCTCCCTCCTACGTATATCTGGCGAAGAGACCATGAGGATAAAATCAGAGAGATTAGAGCACACATAGAGGCATACCGAGAATCTTTCTTTCTACGAACAATACGAGACTGGAATAGAAGGGAGAACCGATAGAGGTACTCAAAGTACCCTCCGCCACACACCGTCAGGTGGCTTGCGGAGTATGGATGTAGATGTAGAAACTACTACAAAACGGAAATATTATAAGGAGTCTGTCATCAGCTAATTGTTTTCTCCCGTAACACTCATAGGTACAGAAGATTAAAAATCTCGGTGATTTTTGTTAAAACGAGATTCTACTGGGAGCAGATGATCCGCTGTGAGATAATCCTAGACTGTTCGTAGGTGCCTTTGACATCAGGAGTACAGTGATCTTTTTGCAGAACCCTAACTGTCGCTGAAAAGAAGCTACGAAGAAATGTACTATCAGGGCGTCTGCACTCACAATCGGAGCTGAAATCTGTGATATCTCAAAGAAAAATTTGTAAATTAAGAAAAGAAAAAACGGAAGAGTAAGGAAGTGGAGCAAATAAGTAGTCTAAGTCTCGCTGACAGCGTGGAGATTGGATCTCCGGCTTCAACTGGTCACATTCAGGGGAGGAAATCGGCCCCACTGAATTTTTTCTTTTTGTGTAAAAAAATCATATCAGCATTCGCGTAGAACGGTTGTGGGACAGCGAGAAAGAAACTGAATGATTGAACTGATATTGAATCGCACTCCTCCTGAAACCGTGTGCGCTGCTTTCAACGCAGAGCCACTGTTCGTTAAAAGCTAAATGTTGTTCCTCGCAGCCTATTGCCAGGGACGGCAACGTCCCTCCCAAATATACCCGGCAAGTTTAGTTCCCGTTGCTTCGCTCGTGTAGACTGTATGGTCTGAAGGGATTTTTTTTGTTATGTTTTCCTTCCATTGAATGTTTATTTTGGTCACATATTGAAACATCCTATAAGCTTTTCACGCTATTTAAGGCCATGGATGGCAGGCCTTTTCCTAATGTACTTCTGACCAAAAACCAACTCTGGTGGGTGGAATCGGAGATCTTTGTTAATCCTGCCTTTTGAGTTCCTGTGGTGATGAAAAATGAAATGCAATGTCGTGCGGCGAGGGCCTCCCGTCGGGTGTAAATCTTTTTTGTTGACTCCACTTTCGCTACTTCCTCGACGATAGTGATGATGGAGACAACAGAACATCCAGTCCCTCAGCAGAGGAAATCTTCGACCCGGGCCACATTAAATGGCATTCCGTCGCGCTGAACACATTTTTGTTTAATTCCACAAAAACAGTAACAAAAATGGCTAGCTTACAATGAAATGACATAAATAAGGTGATAGATAGTTGCAGTCATAAATTACAGCATTCATAGAATGAGGAATGATACTCAGTCTTTAGCAGTAGCACACATTTAGCAGCTGTGGCCGTGCTGTTAAAGGCGCTGCAGTCTGGAACCGCAAGACCGCTACGGTCGCAGGTTCGAATCCTGCCTCGGGCATGGATGTTTGTGATGTCCTTAGGTTAGTTAGGTTTAACTAGTTCTAAGTTCTAGGGGACTAATGACCTCAGCAGTTGAGTCCCATAGTGCTCAGAGCCATTTTTAGCCATTTAGCAGCTTCACTGTCACCTTCAACTGGTGGTAGTTCAGCATGCACATTTTCTTCTTCTGCAGCCTGAGGTTCCTCTTCATCATTTCAAAAAATGGCTCAAATGGCTCTGAGCACTATGGGACTTAACATCTGAGGTCATCAGTCCCCTAGAACTTATAACTACTTAACCATTCAAGTTGGGAAATATTAGGAGCGGCATTAAAACAAACAAAACTAATCCACGAACAGAATGGACATCACACACATCCGTGCCCGAGGCAGGATTTGAATCTGCGACCGTAGCCATCGCGCGGTTCCAGACTGAAGCGCCTAGAACCGCTCGGCCACACCGGCGGTTTCGTCATTTCCCAGACCCAAATTAATCATTCAGTAAATCCTTGATGTGTGTTCCTTCCAGGGTAAATTACGTGGAAAGAAGAGCAGTCCCGAACAGCGACATCACAAAGCCCTTCACTGCCTTGTTATTTTTTGTCATTTCCAGACATCTAAATGCATCCTTAGGGAGTACAAGATCTTACTTTATAACAGACACCAGATGTTTGCCGTCATATTTTTGTATCTGCGGTACTACTGATTTATTTTTCATGTGTGACTTGCAGTTGATGTTAGGGTCTGGAATATGATCCAATCCATCCCCTCTCCACGAGGAATCCACGTGTTCCGAACCTATACCCATTCTGAAGACAATTCGGATCATGTTGCCATATTTCTTATTGTGATTCTGATTCTTAAATGTTTTCTCGAATACATTTTCCATATACAGCTGGTATTCAATATGTTCATCGCTCCCAATATTGTTAAAAATATAAGTTTTATATTTGCCCATTAACCAAATCAGTGAATTATTTTTTGCCTGGGGGTAGTAACTTCCTTCTGGTCTGAAGAAAATGTTAGTCGGTACGTTGTCTGCTGAAGTTCTTGTTATTTGGGCAATTTTCTCCCTGGACCATCTCCAACTGATAATCCGATCTCCACATGTGTAACGATTAGGCGTACTATCAAAGAGGTTGCATTTGCTGCATAGGCAGAGAGACGTTCATAGTGCTGATGATGTTATTGACTACCTTGTACCATGTTGTTCTCACGTCAGACGAAAGAACATGACTACTGATGCTTTTCCAGACCGCATTCCAAGCTATTCCATCATATTTAGTTTCTATGTTATTTTTCCTTAATTGCTCCCGTCTTTCAGCTAAAATCGCCTTTGCTGTAACGTTCATGGCGTTTAAAAGCTTTTTGCTGAGATATCTTAGTTCAAGGCAATATTCCCTTATGCTTTTAGTATAGAGCTTATTTTTTGTATATTTATCGGCTGCTCTACACTTTCTGTCCTGCAGTGTCCTACGTTGTTTTTGTTGTGATCTTCAGTCAAGAGACTGGTTTGATGCAGCTCTCCGTGCTACTCTATCCTGTGCAAGCTTCTTCATCTCCCAGTAACTACTGCAACCTACATCCTTCTGAATCTGCTTAGTGTATTCATCTATTGGTCTCCCTCTACGGTTTTTACCCTCCACGCTACCCTCCAATATTAAATTGGTGATCCCCTGATGCCTCAGAATATGTCCTACCAACAGATCCCTTCTTCTAGCCAAGTTGTGCCACAAATTTCTTTTCTCCCCGATTCTATTCAATACCTCCTCATCAGTTGTGTGATCTACCCATCTAATCCTCAGCATTCTTCTGTAGCACCACATTTCTAAAGCTTCTATTTTATTCTTGTCTAAACTATTTATCGTCCACGTTCACATGCATGCATGGCTACACTCCACACAAATACTTTCAGAAACGACTTCCTGACACTTAAATCTATACTCGATGTTAACAAGTTCCTCTTCTTAAGAAATGCTTTCCTTGCCATTGCCATTCTACATGTTATATCCTCTCTACTTCGACCATCATCACTTATTTTGCGTCTCATTTCGTAGTCTAATTCCTGCAGCATCACCCGATTTAATTCGACTACATTCCATTACTGTCGTTTTGCTTTTGTTGATGTTAATCTTATATTCTCCTTTCAAGACTCTGTCCATTCCGTTCAGCTGCTTTCGAAGTCCTTTGCTGTTTCTGACAGAATTAAAATGTCATCGGCGAACCTCAAAAGTTTTCGTTTCTTCTCCATGGATTTTAATTCCTACTCCAAATATTTCTTTTATTTCCTTTACTGCTTGTTCAATATACAGATTTTATAACACAACTGTCTCACTCCCTTCCCCACCACTGCTTCCCTTTAATGCCCCCCGACTCTTATAACTGCCATCTGGCTTCTGCACAAACTGTAAATAGGCTTTTGCTCCCTGTATTTTACCCCTCCCACCTTAAGAATTTGAAATAGAGTATTCCAGTCAACATTGTCAAAAGCTTTCTCTAAGCCTACAAATGCTAGAAACGTGGTTTGCCTTTCCCTAATCTAGCTTCTAAGATAAGTCGTAGGGTCAGTATTGCCTAACGTGTTCCAGTATTTCTACGGAATACAAACTGATCTCTCCCGAGGTCGGCTTCTACTAGTTTTTCCATTCGTCTGTAAAGAATTCGTGTTAGTATTTTGCAGCAGTGGCTTATTAAACTGATAGTTCGGTAATTTTCACATCTGTCAACACCTGCTTTCTTTGGGATTGGAATTACACTCCTGGAAATTGAAATAAGAACACCGTGAATTCATTGTCCCAGGAAGGGGAAACTTTATTGACACATTCCTGGGGTCAGATGCATCACATGATCACACTGACAGAACCACAGGCACATAGACACAGGCAACAGAGCATGCACAATGTCGGCACTAGTACAGTGTATATCCACCTTTCGCAGCAATGCAGGCTGTTATTCTCCCATGGAGACGATCGTAGAGATGCTGGATGTAGTCCTGTGGAACGGCTTGCCATGCCATTTCCACCTGGCGCCTCAGTTGGACCAGCGTTCGTGCTGGACGTGCAGACCGCGTGAGACGACGCTTCATCCAGTCCCAAACATGCTCAATGGGGAACAGATCCGGAGATCTTGCTGGCCAGGGTAGTTGACTTACACCTTCTAGAGCACGTTGGGTGGCACGGGATACATGCGGACGTGCATTGTCCTGTTGGAACAGCAAGTTCCCTTGCCGGTCTAGGAATGGTAGAACGATGGGTTCGATGACGGTTTGGATGTACCGTGCACTATTCAGTGTCCCCTCGACGATCACCAGTGGTGTACGGCCAGTGTAGGAGATCGCTCCCCACACCATGTTGCCGGGTGTTGGCCCTGTGTGCCTCGGTCGTATGCAGTCCTGATTGTGGCGCTCACCTGCACGGTGCCAAACACGCATACGACCATCATTGGCACCAAGGCAGAAGCGACTCTCATCGCTGAAGACGACACGTCTCCATTCGTCCCTCCATTCACGCCTGTCGCGACACCACTGGAGGCGGGCTGCACGATGTTGGGGCGTGAGCGGAAGACGGCCTAACGGTGTGCGGGACCGTAGCCCAGCTTCATGGAGACGGTTGCGAATGGTCCTCGCCGATACCCCAGGAGCAACAGTGTCCCTAATTTGCTGGGAAGTGGCGGTGCGGTCCCCTACGGCACTGCGTAGGATCCTACGGTCATGGCGTGCATCCGTGCGTCGCTGCGGTCCGGTCCCAGGTCGACGGGCACGTGCACCTTCCGCCGACCACTGGCGGCAACATCGATGTACTGTGGAGACCTCACGCCCCACGTGTTGAGCAATTCGGCGGTACGTCCACCCGGCCTCCCGCATGCCCACTATACGCCCTCGCTCAAAGTCCGTCAACTGCACATACGGTTCACGTCCACGCTGTTGCGGCATGCTACCAGTGTTAAAGACTGCGATGGAGCTCCGTATGCCACAGCAAACTGGCTGACACTGACGGCGGTGGTGCACAAATGCTGCGCAGCTAGCGCCATTCGACGGCCAACACCGCGGTTCCTGGTGTGTCCGCTGTGCCGTGCGTGTGATCATTGCTTGTACAGCCCTCTCGCAGTGTCCGGAGCAAGTATGGTGGGTCTGACACACCGGTGTCAATGTGTTCTTTTTTCCATTTCCAGGAGTGTATGATATTGTTCTTGAAGTCTGAGGGTATTTCGCCTGTCTCATACATCTTGCTCATCAGATGGTAGAGTTTTGTCATGACTGACTCTCCCAAGGCCGTCAGTAGTTCCAATGGAATGCTGTCTACTCCTGGGAATCTTGTTTTGACTCAGGTCTTTCCGTGCTCCGTCAAACTCTTCACGCAGTATTGTATCTCCCATTTCATCTTCATCTACATTCTCTTTCATTTCCATAATATTATCCACAAGTACATGGCCCTTGTATAGACCCTCTATATACTCCTTTCACCTTTCTGCTTTCTCTTCTTTGTTTAGAACTGGGTTGCCCTCTGCGTTCTTTATATTCACACAAGTGGTTCTCTTTTCTCCAAAGGTCTCTTTAATTTTCCTATAGGCAGTATCTATCTTACCCCTTGTGAGAGAAGCCTCTACATCCTTGCATTTGTCCTCTAGCCATCCCTGCTTAGCCATTTTGCGCTTCCTGTCGATCTCATTTTTGAAACGTTTCTATTCCTTTTTGCCTGCTTCATTTACTGCATTTTTATATTTTCTCCTTTCATCGATTAAATTCAATATTTCCCCTGTTACCCAAGGATTTCTACTAGCCCTCGTCTTTTTACCTACTTGATCCTCTGCTGCCTTCACTACTTCATCCCTGAGAGCTACCCATTCTTTTTCTACTGTACTTCTTTCCCCCATTCCTGTCAATTGTTCCCTTATATTCTCTCTCAAACTCTCTACGACCTCTGGTTTAGTCAGTTTATCAAGGTCCCATCTCCTTAATTTCCCACCTTTTTGCAGTTTCTTCAGTCTTAATCTACAGTTCATAACCAATAGATTGTGGTCAGAGTCCACATCTGCCCCTGGAAATGTCTTATAATTTAAAACCTGGTTCCTAAATCTCTGTCTTACCATTATTTAATCTATCTGAAACCTTTTAGTATCTCCAGGGTTCTTCCATGTATACAACCTTCTTTCATGATTCTTGAACCAAGTGTTAGCTATGATTAAGTTATGCCCTGTGCAAAATTCTAACAGAAGGCTTCTTCTTTCATTTCTCAGCCACAATCCATATTCACCTATTATGTTTCCTTCTCTCCCCTTTCCTACACTCGAATTCCAATCAATATAATAATTACAATCTCAAAGAAGACAGGTGTCGACAGATGTGAAAATTACCGAACTATCAGTTTAGTAAGTCACAGCTGCAATATACTAACGCGAATTCTATACAGACGAATGGAAAAACTGGTAGAAGCCGACCTCGGGGAAGATCAGTTTGGATTCCGTAGAAATGTTGGAACACGTGAGGCAATACTGACCTTACGCGTTATTAAGGAAAGGTAAACCTACGTTTCTAGCATTTGTAGACTTAGAGAAAGCTTTTGACAATGTTGATTGGAATAATCTCTTTCAAATTCTGAAAGTGGCAGGTGTAAAATACAGGGAGCGGAAGGCTATTTACAATTTGTACAGAATCCAGATGGCAGTTATAAGAGTCGAGGGGCATGAAAGGGAAGCAGTGGTGGGGAAGGGAGTGAGACAGGATTGTAGCCTCTCCCCAATGTTATTCAATCTGTATATTGAGCAAGTAGTAAAGGAAACAAAAGAAAAATTCGGAGTAGGTATTAAAATCCATGGAGAAGAAATAAAAACTTTGAAGTTCACTGATGACATTGTAGTTCTGTCAGAGACAGCAAAGGACTCGGAAGAGCAGTTGAACGGAATGGACAGTGTCTTGAGAGGAGGATATAAGATGAACATCAACAAAAGCAAAACGAGGATAATGGAATGTAGTCGAATTAAGTCGGGTGATGCTGAGGGAATTAGATTAGGAAATGAGACACTCATAGTAGTAAAGGAGTTTTGCTACTTGGGGAGCAAAATAACTGATGATGGTCGAAGTAGAGAGGATATAAAATGTAGATTAGCAATGGCAAGGAAAGCGTTTCTGAAGAAGAGGAATTTGTTAACATCGAGTATAGATTTAAGTGTCAGGAAGTCGTTTCTGAAAGTATTTGTATGGATGTGAAAAATGGACGACAAATACTTTGGACAAGAAGAGAATAGAAGCTTTCGAAATGTGGTGCTACTAAGAATGCTGAAGATTAGATGGGTAGATCACATAACTAATGAGGAGGTATTGAATAGAATATGGGAGAAGAGGAGTTTGTGGCACAACTTGAGAAGAAGAAGGGACCGGTTGGTAGGACATGCTCTGAGGCATCAAGGGATCACAAATTTAGCACTGGAGGGCAGCGTGGAGGGTAAAAATTGTAGAGGGAGACCAAGAGATGAATACACTAAGAGATCCAGAATGATGTAGTTTGCAGTAAGTACTGGGAGATGAAGAAGCTTGCGCAGGATAGAGCAGCAAACCAGTCTCAGGACTCAAGACCACAACAACAACATTTATAACCCTGTATTCATCTGACCAGAAGTCTTGTTCCTCCTGCCACCGAACTTCACTAAGTCCAATTACATCTAACTTTAACCTATCCATTTCCCTTTTTAAATTTTCTAACCTACCTGCCCGATTTAGGGATCTGACATTCCACACTCCGATCCGCAGAACGCCAGTTTTCTTTCTCCTGATAACAATGTCCTCCTGAGTAGTCCCCGCCCGGAGATCCGAATGGGGGACTATTTTACCTCCGGAATATTTTACCCAAGAGGACGCTATCATCATTTAACCATAAAGCAAGGCCGTTTGGTGAGTGTTACAAGGCCAGATCAGTCAATCATCCAGACTGTTGCCCTGAAACTACTGGAAAGGCTGCTGCCCCTTTTCAGGAACCACACGATTGTCCGGCCTCTCAACAGATACCCCTCCGTTGTGGTTGCACCTACGGTACGGCTATCTGCATCGCTGAGGCACGCAAGCCTCCCCACAAACGGCAAGGTCCACGGTGCATGTTGGTGGCGGGGGGGGGGGGGGGGTCCTATAGTGTCCTATAGTTTTGCTGTAATGCACCATGGATCGTTACGCATTATGCTCCTTTTCGTTTTACATACAAAGGTATCGTTTTAGATTTGATGTCGGTTAGTCCCATTCCTCCATTGCTTGGATCCAAAACTGCTGTCTTCACCGGCAATCGAAACAGTTCCCCTTTCCACAAAAAAAAGTTTGCTAAGGTGGACATGATCATCTTCGCCACCAATGATGGAATGGCGAGAACCTGTGCATGTAGTAGGCGTTGGATAAGATATACGTGTTGATCAACAGTATTCCTTGGAACTGGTGTATGCTACGTTGACAGTTTTCAATCAAAGCTTCCTTGATTTTTCTTGAAAATTTATTGCTATTATTTTTAAAAGGGAAGTTGTCATGATATTCCAAGAGCTTTCTATTCATTAACATAGTTCGCCCACTCAATGCGCAAGTTAGCAAGCCGCTTTATATTTAGAAATTTACTTTTGTTTTCATTTACTGATGCACCTGATGCGGAACAATATTTTGCAAGTACTATCTCTAGTTGTGTCACATCTGCTTGGTTTCTGATGATTACTGCTGCATCGTCCGCATAAGCGTCTACCACGGTCTTTGTTCCTTGAATGGTAATGCCTGTGAGCCTGTGCTGTAGCTGTCTTAGCGAAGGTTCCAGCGATGTAACGAACAGGAATATGGATAAGGGGCTTCCTTGGGTAACACCCCTTTCTATTTCAATTTGTTTTGTCAGTTGACAGTTAACGGAGATTTGTGGGTAACACCCATGGCCATGTTCTTGATGATGTCGATGGTTTTTGGCAGGAAGTCCATTCGGCGCATTGTCTGTATCAGGTATTTGTGATTAATTTGATCAAATGCCTTATGGAAGTCCATGAAAAGCAGTCCACATTTTATGTTAGTTGCCTCTGCTAGCGCAATGACATCGCGATACAAAGCCGCAGTTTCTAAAATCGTTCTTCTAAAAGCACAAGTCTGCTGTTGGCCTATGATGTCAGTGGTGCATGGTGTAAAGCGTTTATTAATTACGCGAGCTATAATTTTATAATCCGAATTTAAAATCGATATCGGCCTTATGTTGTTTATTTATTTATTTATTTATTTTTGCAGCCTCTGTTCTTCGGGACCAACACGATTTTGCATTGTTTGAACTCTGCAGGCACTGGCATTCCATATAAGACTTCATTGACAATTTCGGTGAACTTTTCTCCTGTTAGAGTCCAAAATCGTGTATAGAATTCAATGGGGAGTCCGTCAGGCCCTGGAGATTTCCTAGCGGGGTAGCTGCCCACGATTTTCAATACACCTTCTTTGGCGATGTCTGAAGAACTGTTCTCATCATCATCTCGCGCTATTCGTGGAAGAAATGTACCAAAGAGCTCATAATACGAGGTGCATTCAAGTTCTAAGGCCTCCGATTTTTTTTCTCCGGACTGGAAAGAGATAGAAACATGCGCATTGTTTTAAAATGAGGCCGCGTTCATTGTCAGTACGTCTCAGAGATGGCAGCACCGTATGGCAGATGGAATTTTACTTCCAGCGGCGAGAATGAGAACTGTTTTAAATACTTAAAATGGCGACGTTTTCCTTACTTGAACAGCGTGCAATCATTCGTTTTCTGAATTTGCGTGGTGTGAAACCAATTGAAATTCATCGACAGTTGAAGGAGACATGTGGTGATGGAGTTATGGATGTGTCGAAAGTGCATTCGTGGGTGCGACAGTTTAATGAAGGCAGAACATCGTGTGACAACAAACCGAAACAACCTCGGGCTCACACAAGCCGGTCTGACGACATGATCGAGAAAGTGGAGAGAATTGTTTTGGGGGATCGCCGAATGACTGTTGAACAGATCGCCTCCAGAGTTGGCATTTCTGTGGGTTCTGTGCACACAGTCCTGCATGACGACCTGAAAATGCGAAAAGTGTCATCCAGGTGGGTGCCACGAATGCTGACGGACGACCACATGGCTGCCCGTGTGCCATGTTGCCAAGCAATGTTGACACGCAACGACAGCATGAATGGGACTTTCTTTTCGTCGGTTGTCACAATGGATGAGACGTGGATGCCATTTTTAAATCCAGAAACAAAGCGCCAGTAAGCTCAATGGAAGCACACAGATTCACCGCCAACAAAAAAATTTCGGGTGACCGCCAGTGCTGAAAAAATGATGGTGTCCATGTTCTGGGACAGTGAGGGCGTAATCGTTACCCATTGCGTTCCAAAGGGCACTACGGTAACAGGTGCATCCTACGAAAATGTTTTGAAGAACAAATTCCTTATTGCACTGCAACAAAAACGTCCGGGAAGGGCTGCGCGTGTGCTGTTTCACCAAGACGACGCACCCGCACATCGAGCAAACAGTTTCTTCGTGATAACAACTTTGAAGTGATTCCTCATGCTCCCTACTCACCTGACCTGGCTCCTAGTGACTTTTGGCTTTTTCCAGAAATGAAAGACACTCTCCGTAGCCGCACATTCACCAGCCGTGCTGCTATTGCCTCAGCGATTTTCCAGTGGTCAAAACAGACTCCTAAAGAAGCCTTCGCCGCTGCCATGGAATCATGGCGTCAGCGTTGTGAAAAATGTGTACGTCTGCAGGGCGATTACGTCGAGAAATAACGCAGTTTCATCGATTTCGGGTGAGTAGTTAATTAGAAAAAAAATCGGAGGCCTTAGAACTTGAATGCACCTCGTATTCTTCTTCTTTTGTTTCCCCTGACGCATACATACGTTCATGGTACGCTGAGATCTCTTTAATTATTTCCTTCTGGGTGGTGATTATGGTACAATCATCGATTTTAATTTCATCCATGCTGTAGACGAAAATTTCCCAAACTTATGGGGAGAGCATAACTTCTTGGATCGTTCGGATGCGATCCAGAGTGCTCCACATTACCAGAAGCTGGTCAAATACAGGGGTTTTCTCCTGGCTGCAGCGCAGTTCCTGGATCTGCGGACGACAGTTTTGTTGCCAGCAGCTTTTCCATTCACCGATGGCATTGGATCCACCTCCAGCAAGAATCACGACTGTGATAAGAGTGGGTTGTCCTGATCTCAATGTTTTCCACGCCATTATCAAAAATCCTATAGGATTCACGTAGTAGTAACGCACTCTTTCTTCTGATATGAGGATGAGGAATGTGACTCAAAGTACGTAAGAAACATGTGGGAATAGATTGTATTGACCCACTAACAATGCCTATGGATTATTTAACTAGCACACATACCGACAGACCCAGAGAGCTCTGCTGTTGAGTACACCAATCCGAGTGTGCCCGCTAAAGGTCCTTGACTATTATCACAGAGTTTGTGAGGAATCTTATTCCTGCTTTTAAAATTATCAGATGATCACGTCAAGTGCATCTTAAAAGAAAGTCTCGTGTCATAGGGGATCCCAAGCTATTTTGGATGCGTGGTATGAGGACATTTGTCTCTCTAAATAGGCATAAACATTTCTGTGCGCCAATCGATTGGACAAAAAATGGCTCTGAGCACTATGGGACTTAACTTCTGAGGTCATCAGTCCCCTAGAACTTAGAACTACTCAAACCTAACTCACCTAAGGACATCACACACATCCATGTCCGAGGCAGGATTCGAACCTGCGACCGTAGCGGTCGCTCGGTTCCAGACTGTAGCGTCTAGAACCGCTCGGCCACCCTGACCGGCAATCGATTGGACAGATGAAAATATTAGCAACTTCTGTTTTATTTGAGTTGGGTTTTAATCTTAATTTATTGAAGTATTAGCTTAAGATGTTTGGATTTCTTCAATTGTTTCGAAGGTTTTGTGTTAGGTAGCTACTGCCCAATCACCCTCTTAGCCACACGTTATAGACTGTGTTCGAAGAATATCAGATAGACGTAAATGAAACAAGAGGGGAACGAGAACGGATTCCTGTGGTAATCGATTATTTGAGTGCATCGTATGATACAGTTGGGAGGCATCGGCTGCTTTATTAATTATTGCAAATTATTCCATGTAGACGGATAACAACCTGAACTGACAAGATGTTAGCTGTAATGTTATCTGCTGTAACTACAGGAAAAGACACTAGCTGTCCAAATATTTTGAATCACGATTTGCGCAGGGATCCGTCCTCGCTTCTCTCTTGTTAATTTATGTATAACTGATAATATGATGTTCCTCAAATCACTAAGTAAAAATAATAAATGATATATATGTTCTACTTCGCACTGAAATCTTCATTGTCCTCGTTCGGGCGGCAGTCGGTGACATTGTCCGTTACTTAACGAACGTTCTCATAATGTAAGTCAAATTTCGAACAAAGTATAAGGTAGAGAGCCGAAATTTCGTCACCTTAGTAGATTAGGACTTGTATAAGACCTGAAAGGTTATGCAAAATGCTAAAAGTTGATATATATATATTCTTGAATTTATTTTCCATTTGCAAGCAATTATAATTAAATTTTTTACACTAAAGACAATATTTGACGTAAACGTTAACACTGAAAAAAATAGTGTTCGTAAGTTCGTCCTCCACAAAAATTGTCAAAAGTACAATTAAAAACGCGTCGTCACTAGTCTGTGTCAATGATGTTACAATTGAATTCTAACATTGCCACTCACTTTCTCTATTATAAATCACTTGATAGTCATGAATTAACAACGTTTCCCACATACTTTTCAGCCCTTGAAATATTTTTCCTGTACTAATTTGCATGCCTGTGTAAGTGAAGAGCATGTTTAGCAAGCCAAGTATTTCCATTTCTGTCCGCTTGCGTTTTCCCTTGCGAAAAAAGAGTAAAATAAACTTTATAAATAAATGCCTCAATTTTTAATAACCCAAGTCTCATCCCCATAACGAAAAGAGGAACTGCAAGGGAGACGAAAGTACGAACATCCCCAGATTTCTTATAAATGGAAGCTTCAGAAACACAGGACCGACCCTTACTTTATCGATTTCGCTTCTGAAATTACAACATGCGACTGACATAGAATCAAATATTTGAACACAAATCAGTGCAATTGCAAGCTGTTAATTTGATTGGTACCGTAATACACCTCAGTATAAAAAGGTGAATTCTCTCGTACATGGAAGCTAAACGTGCTGCACACAACACTCTCTCAACAGAATTATGGACTGAGGTCACGCAAGCACGCTTAGCTAAGTATTTGATAACTACTGCGAAGACCGGAAATTTCTATGAGGACGAAATTATTAACAAAGGTGGTATTATGGCCCGTTACTTTATCTTTGAGTCCGTAGTCTTTGGTCTGGTTTGATGTTATACTACATTTATGCCCGGCTTGCATACCAAGCGACACGGTTAACACACCAGATCTGCATTCAGAAGGATAATGAGGGACGAAAGCCAATCATTCTTTCATTGTCCTGATTACATGTACCGAAATCAAATAAAGTAGTTCATGTGATTCATATGCAAATAAACAAACGGGATTCTTACAACAGTTAATTCCATAAAATCAGCCAGTATGCAATAATATGGGAATACTGTATCACAAAAATGGTATGTAAATTTCAGAAACGATAATGAAGTTAAGTTACGCAACCCTGCGGTGTAAAATCCTGGAGATGAATGTATGACCTATAAACACAGAAAGAAACCTCACTGTCGGGCGCTTCAAGTGTAGGTTTTCCGTGCCCTGTATGGTTCCTTTGATAAGAACGCGGCAGAATTCCTTACGCAGACCGTGTTTGTGCTCCGTCTACAATGATCTCGCTGTCGACGGGCCGTTTAACCTAACCCAGGTGTTCCCAACCTTTCTGAGGGCATTGCCACTTGATGATATTAGACGTCAGCCAATATAGTATATTTAGTTGCAGCCAGTGCACCTGGTAACTAATGTCCCAAGTGAATTTGCAAGCCGAATGTATACATTCACACTAGCGAGTTGTGGTGAATCGAACTGTTATTCTTAAGGGTGTTGTCGACAATAATACGTAATAGACACCGACTAATCCATCAAATGTTGCCATCCACAGTCTAGTCTTCGTGGAAACTTATTGGCTCCAGTTCCACTATATAGACATAATCGTTGATTTAGTGAAAATGGTATTAGGATAGATGAATTTTCTTGTCGATGATTCCAAATAGGGAATCAGTTGATAGCGGAGTTTATCACTATTTGCACTACTAGGACGGATAAACAGAAAAAGAAATAAACACAAAGACAAAAATTTGGCGAAATAATCATGGGAGATTGTGTCTCGCGCAATATAGTCGTAACATTAATAGAATTGCAAAGTAACTTGAATGTATCAGAGATTGTATAAGCCTTATCATAAAATTATTTGCAACATCTTGCAAAATAACGATAACACTTACTACAAAAATGCAGCATGACACACAGTGTAATCCAATAAGAACAAAATCTCCATTGAGTATAAAATATCTTTGTCACGTGGATCACATAAGGCTAAATAATGAAGGTGTCACAGTTATGAATATATGTATATAAAACCTCTTGGCACAGGAATATTTTGTGCCGGACCGAGACTCGAACTCGGAACCATTGCCTTTCGGGGGATAGTGCTCTACCAATGGGCTACAAAAGCATAACTCACGACCTCTCCTCAAAGCTTTACTTCCGTCGGTACGTTGTCTTCTACTAACTTTAATTTTTTTTAAGAAATATTTTTCTTCCCACCTCCAGAATGCATTTTATATCCTCTCTACTTCGGCTATCACAATTTATTTTGCTGCCCAAATAGCAAAACTTGTCTGCTACTTTTTGTATCTCATTTACTAATCTAATTCCCTCAGAATTGAGTGATTTAATTCCACTATATTCCTTTATCATTATTTTATTTCTTCTGATGCTCATCTTTTAATCTCTTTTCAAGACACTACCCATTCCGTGCAGCTGCAATTACAATCCCTTGTCCTTTCTGTCACAATTACATTGACATATGCAAACGTGAAAATTTTTATTTCTTCCCTCTGAGCTATAATTCACTTTCCAGATATTTCCTTAGTTCTTGTCACAGCTCGCTCAATATACAGATTGAAAAACACCGCAGATTGATTACACTCTTGTCCCACTCCCTTACAGACTACTGCTTCTCTCTTACAGCTTCGACGTATTTTCTGTACAACATGTGAATAACCTTTTTCTCCCTGTATTTTGTCCCTGCTACGTTCAGAATTTCAAAGAGAAAATTCCAATCAGCTTTGTGGAAGGTTTTGTCTAATTCTACAAATATTGCAAACTAGGTTAGCCTAGATTTATCTTGTCTTCTAAGAGAAGTCGTAGGATTAGTACTGGCTTCTGTATTCCTTTACTTCTCCTCGGTGTCGACTCCAACCAGTTTTTCCATTCTTCCGTACATAATGCGTGTCGGTACTTTTCAACCATGATTTATTAAACAGGCAGTGTGTTAATACTCGCACCTGTCATTACCTGCCTATTCCGGATGTGGAATTGCTATTTTCGTCTTCAGGTCTAAGTGTATTTGACTTGTCACGTGTATCTTGCGCCCCTATCTAAATCTTGTTTTTCATCTTTCATTGAAAAAGGTATGTGAACTGTAGAAAACCGTGAATGCTGACAACCAAGGGAGCTAACCTATAAACATCACAGTATCTAATGTTTTATCAATTTCTCGCTTTGCTGTCTGAAACTATTACCTACGTAACTTCGTGCGAATCATGAATGCTATGCCATTACAGGACGCAACTTCCTTTACAATGATGTCAAAATAATAGAAGTGAACTTGAAGGGTCGGTATTCCGCAGTAAAAGTTTCTGAACGTTTGTTCTTTCTGCATCACTCATTTTGCGTCAGGCACACGTTCAACTATGAACATGATGATACTCCGATGTACTGCAGTAGCTTTACCGACGTATAATTGACGTCCGACGGTTGTTGGTACGTGACGCGGCCAATCTGTTGGGAAACGCGAGAACCTTAATTGCATCGTCGAAACGGGAAACTGCATTTCTGTCACCTCACCTGCTAACTCACTTTATAAACAGATGCTTCTCCACTTACCGAATTACAGTAGCTACAAACGCTGTTACTGAAATTCGATTGCGTGATGGGGTGTACTGGCATCTGCTTTCATGTTGATGCAGAATCAATTCCATCAAGTATATCAGTTGTAAACTCCAGAGCAAATTTGCTGATGCCTAGCAGTGGCTGCTCCGGAAAATGTGGCGCGTCACATTTTTGGTGGTCTTAAATGAGGAAGGTCTCCAGAAAAACACTAAAGCTACCACAGCACATCTGAATAAGATTGATTCACTTCCCCTAATAACAGCAAGTAAGTAGGTTACAGAATATTTCCCTCGCAAAAAAGAACTATTTCATACAGTGACAAATGACTATGTAAGCAAGTAAAAAAAGTGAGCAACCATCTAGATGAATTGCAAGTTACTGATGTGAATTTTTGTGCGGCTACAAACTTCTTGCTGTATCAATTAATTTATTATTCTCATATTGCATATGGGACATATTTCTTATCCTGATTGTATTTAGTTGTTCATTTTTGTTTTCTCTTTGGTAATGTTGTATGCTAGGAGTTTTGGGACGCCGCATTTTGTGTTGCGAACAGCTCAAATATTTAGCTTCAGACCTGATGATTTGTGAAGGTATAAGATACGCTTATTACTATTTTGTATTCTGACTGCTGTTTGTTGACTACATTTATATGATATTGAATTTTACGCAGGTACTCTGAATAAAGAGACATTTACCTTTGAAATATATGGGGTGTAAAGATGAAAACCATAAACATAACTGAGTGGCTAAAGAAAAAGAAGAAAAGTGCTAATGAAACATATTCGTCTCCCCCCATGTCGTTATTATCAATTGTCGTTCCCACTGGTATCGATCATCACAGAAACTATAAGATCCTCTAAAACAGGGATTTTGAAACCTTTGGTTTACCTGGGCCACATATGAAGAAGACGAGTATTATTATGCCGCACGTAAAATACTTAACCCGTAAATAACCGCTGAGGGGAAAACAAAAAGCTATGGGAAGGGCCAATGAGAGAATAGCATCGTGTCGCGGAAGTTTCATATTGAAAATATTCAATGTATCATGTTTATATAAACGGAATTTTATGGATTCTCTTTTCTATGGCTTCTTTTTTATCGTGTGATAGATGTTCACTTCTTGGGCCGCATTTAATCGCCAGACCGGTATTCGGGCGTACAGTTCATCATTAGTGGTATATGCTTTACGCCTGTATCAAATGACGGGTGTGTTCAAAAAAATGGTTCCAATGGCTCTAAGCACTATGGGACTTAATATTTGAGGTCATCAGTTCCCTAGACTTAGAACTACTTAAACCTAACTAACCTAAGGACATCACACACATCCATGCACCAGGAAGGATTTGAACCTGCGACCTTAGCGGTCGCGCGGTTCGAGACTGAAGCGCCTAGAACCGCTCGGCCACACCGCCGGCTACGGGTGTGTCGAAAGTGAAATTTTTATAATGCTAAAATTGACGTGGACCTCTGCGGTACGCGGACTGTCACGTGCAAATCTTAAAGCTGTTAAACGCTAAACAGCTACGTTCCTGGTCGTTTTGCACACTACTGTCTATGAAAGTATATGATCCCTATGCGAGACATGCACAGATACTTTTAACAGTTAGAAAAGTGACACTGAAGACGATCTTCCAGTTGTACTAAACTTATTCGCAAGTTTATTTGAAGTTTGGTAGGAATTTAATATTTCTAATTTTTTCGGGATGATTCTTCCAAAGTCGGATTTCTGAAGCAGAACATGAGAGAACATGACAGTGGTATGTGATGGTACACAGAGAATTTTAATTTGTTGACAACGAGTATTTCTGCTGTGCTGTTCGGGTAGTAGTGTAAGAGTTGGAGACAAATAAAAGGGAGTGCAAAGTTTTAGAAGACGACAGAGCAATCATAGAGTATGATTGTTCAAATGGCTCTGAGCACTATGGGACTTAACTTCTGAGGCCATCAGTCCCCTAGAACCTAGAACTACTGAAACCTAACTAACCTAAGGACATCACACATCCATGACCGAGGCAGGATTCGAACCTGCGACCGTAGCGGTCGCGTGGTTCCAGACTGCAGCGCCTAGAATCGCTCGGCCACTCCGGCCGGCATAGAGTATGATTGTCTATTGTTCGCAGACAGGAGGGATATTGTGGAACAACGTGCGTCGCAAATGTATCGCACACAAGTACTGATCCCCAGTCATAGCCTGCGTGAGTTTTCGTACGAAAATAGCATCGTGATTGTCAGCTATTGGGGGTATTGGTCACGCTACGAGCTTCTTTCTTTTTTAAGCCCGAAAGGAAATACTCTTTAATATTTCTGTAGTGATGCCGATACCTTCTAACAGACAGCAGTTGTAAGTTCAGTCCGATCTAAACGATGGCCCGGAATTAACCCCATGATGTCTAACACACAAGACCTTTCCAGTGCCCCCACAAATAAAAGTATCGTGAGTTCATATCTAGATAATGTGGGCGTCAGGGAATTGTTCCACCTCGTCCTGTCCATCTGGATTAAAAATATCACCAGACTTCACAAAAAGGGAACGTACGGAAAGGTTAAGTTTTATATTCTGGCACCTTACGTTCGTTTGTTTTCCTGTAATTCATGTATTATTAAGAGTTGTAGAATACGATTTCGAACAGGGAAATAAACTATTTCCGGCTCCATGGCCATATAACCTATTCTGTTCTTCTGTGTATATAAGGAGTAAGTCATGAGAGCTGTCTGTAGGAAGATTTCAACGACAGAAGACTGAAGTAAAATCCAAAAAGATCTGTAGAGGATTGATGAATGGTGTAGGGACTGGCATTTGATCAATAATTGACGTTCCCATCATGGCGAAAGGTCGTTCTTTCCCAGATTCGTTACTGTCCGATTGTACCGTTGGTGATAAATCACATGAAAGAGTGTTTACCGTAAAATTCCTAGGAACAATCTTCCAAAGCGACCTACAATGGAATATCTACATACAAATAATTGTAGGAAGGTAAATTCCAGGTTGACGTTCATTGAAAGAATCTTAACTAAATGTAATTCAACCACGAAAGAAGTGGCTTACAAAACGCTTGCGAGACCGAGTTACGAGTACTGCTCGACACTATGGGACACTGTCGAGGATGGACTAATAGGAGGGGTAGAGAATATCAACGTCGAGGAGTGAGTTTCGTCACGGGATCGTTTAGTAAGCGCGAGAGCTTTACGGAAATGCTCAAGATACTCCAGTATCAGATGTGAATCTTCGTATTCTCGCAGCTCATTACATGAACCATAAAACTGCGATAATTCCGTCGTAAGCAATTTAAGTATTCTACTAATAAAGCGCACCTGTTCATCCATATATCGGAATGGCAAGCCAAATAGTCGTAGTGGAAGAAATACTTCATGGGTGGCAGAGATATGTGCTCCGTGACGTCCACTGTAAAGTATACTGTCACACGTTATGATCGACAGAGCGAACTATTGCCTTTGCCCGATACCATACTTTATCAAGGTTCAAACCATCATGACGATTAACTAAATCACTCGTCAAACGTATTTTAGGTTAGTTAGGTTTCAATAGTTCTAGGTTCTAGGGGACTGATGGCCTCAGAAGTTAAGTTCCATAGTGCTCAGAGCCATTTGAACAATCATACTCTATGCTTGCTCTGTCGTCTTCTAAAACTTTGCACTCCCTTTTATTTGTCTCCAACTCTTACACTACTACCCTAAGAGCACAGCAGAAATACCCGTTGGCAACAAATTAAAATTCTCTGTGAACCATCACATAGCATTGTCATGTTCTCTTATATTCTGATTCAGGAATCCGAGTTTGGAAGAATCATCCCGAAAAAATTAGGAACATTAAATTCCTACCAAACTTCAAATGACAGTTAATGGCCCACGTTCTATCACAATAGACGTCTTTGCCACATACTAGTATGCAGCTCACTCTCGTCAATCCCTCCTCCTCCACAACATTTCCTTCCGCATGTCGGCAGAGCTCTTTATTATTTAAATTCTGTTCTTTCCTGACAGCCACTGTCACTGTCATTTCAATCCTCTTCCTTTACCTCTTCCACTTCTGTAATACTAATCATGTATTCACATTTGTAAATTCATCTGTATCATTCTTAATGCCCTTTACTATTACACTCCTGGAAATGGAAAAAAGAACACATTGACACCGGTGTGTCAGACCCACCATACTGGCTCCGGACACTGCGAGAGGGCTGTACAAGCAATGATCACACGCACGGCACAGCGGACACACCAGGAACCGCGGTGTTGGCCGTCGAATGGCGCTAGCTGCGCAGCATTTGTGCACCGCCGCCGTCAGTGTCAGCCAGTTTGCCGTGGCATACGGAGCTCCATCGCAGTCTTTAACACTGGTAGCATGCCGCGACAGCGTGGACGTGAACCGTATGTGCAGTTGACGGACTTTGAGCGAGGGCGTATAGTGGGCATGCGGGAGGCCGGGTGGACGTACCGCCGAATTGCTCAACACGTGGGGCGTGAGGTCTCCACAGTACATCGATGTTGTCGCCAGTGCCCGTCGACCTGGGACCGGACCGCAGCGACGCACGGATGCACGCCAAGACCGTAGGATCCTACGCAGTGCCGTAGGGGACCGCACCGCCACTTCCCAGCAAATTAGGGACACTGTTGCTCCTAGGGTATCGGCGAGGACCATTCGCAACCGTCTCCATGAAGCTGGGCTACGGTCCCGCACACCGTTAGGCCGTCTTCCGCTCACGCCCCAACATCGTGCAGCCCGCCTCCAGTGGTGTCGCGACAGGCGTGAATGATGGGACGAATGGAGACGTGTCGTCTTCAGCGATGAGAGTCGCTTCTGCCTTGGTGCCAATGATGGTCGTATGCGTGTTTGGCGCCGTGCAGGTGAGCGCCACAATCAGGACTGCATACGACCGAGGCACACAGGGCCAACACCCGGCATCATGGTGTGGGGAGCGATCTCCTACACTGGCCGTACACCACTGGTGATCGTCGAGGGGACACTGAATAGTGCACGGTACATCCAAACCGTCATCGAACCCATCGTTCTACCATTCCTAGACCGGCAAGGGAACTTGCTATTCCAACAGGACAATGCACGTCCGCATGTATCCCGTGCCACCCAACGTGCTCTAGAAGGTGTAAGTCAACTACCCTGGCCAGCAAGATCTCCGGATCTGTCCCCCATTGAGCATGTTTGGGACTGGATGAAGCGTCGTCTCACGCGGTCTGCACGTCCAGCACGAACGCTGGTCCAACTGAGGCGCCAAGTGGAAATGGCATGGCAAGCCGTTCCACAGGACTACATCCAGCATCTCTACGATCGTCTCCATGGGAGAATAGCAGCCTGCATTGCTGCGAAAGGTAGATATACACTGTACTAGTGCCGACATTGTGCATGTTCTGTTGCCTGTGTCTATGTGCCTGTGGTTCTGTCAGTGTGATCATGTGATGTATCTGACCCCAGGAATGTGTCAATAAAGTTTCCCCTTCCTGGGACAATGAATTCACGGTGTTCTTATTTCAATTTCCAGGAGTGTATTATCACTGTTATTATTAGTCTCAAACTACTATTTTCATTATTATTTTTGTCAATTATTATTATCATTATTACTGTCAGTTATTATTATTATTATTATTATTATTATTATTATTCCTGTGAATGTTTCTGCAATATCTTTGGTATGAGTTTTTCGTAGTTAGATGTAAGAGAGGGCCTTAAAATCCCTAATATGGTCAGGTTAAATAAGCAATAAATAAATAAATAGTAAATTAATAAACCAGGCTAAAAGATGCACTGAATTGTCAGGCTTGTCTTGTGGGAGGCTAGAAAATCATGTACAATACTCCCGGGGTACATCGACGTATCCGGGATTCTGTGGCAAGACCGACTGATGCCTGTCTAAATGTGAGCAGAGGGTTACTTTCGCGGAAAAGTGCTCTACCGAGTGAGCTACACAAGCAGGACCTGTCCGCACTGGAGACAGAAGACACACTGGCGGATCTGAGGCTGTGATGACGGGTCATGAGTCGTGCTTGGGTAGCTCAATCGGTAGAGGAATTGTCCGCGAAAGGCAAATGTCACGAGTTCGTGTCGCTGTCAGGCACACAGTTTTAATTTGCCACGAAGTTTCGTTATGACCACTATCCGCTTCGAGACTGAATGCCGCCTGCTACGGGTCGCAAACGGGGAAGCTACTGACGTATACTACTTAGACATAGGGTATTTCTATATGTATTTGTGTGGTGTCTGTTTTGCCCGACATGTTCAACAGAACACACACACACACACACACACACACACACACACACACACACACACACACACACACACGCACGCGCGCGCGCGCGCGCGCGCGCGCGCCGAGCGAGGTGGCTCATTGATTAGCACACTGGACTCGCAGTCGGGAGGACGACGGTTAAAACCCGTGTCTGATTTAGGTTTTCCGTGATTTCCCTAAATCGCTTCAGGCAAATGCCGGGATGGTTCCTTTGAAATGGCACGGCCGACTTCCTTCCCATCTATTCCTAATCCGATGGGACCGATGACGTCGCTGTTTGGCCCCTTCCCCCAACCAACAATCACACACACACACACACACAGACACACACACACAGAGAACATATCTACATCTACGTCTATATCCATACTCCGCAAGCCACCTGACAGTGTGTGGCGGAGGGTACGTTGAGTACGTCCATCGGTTCTCCCTTCTATTCCAGTCTCGTATTGTTCGTGGAAAGAAGGGCTGTCGGTATGCCTCTGTGTGGGCTCTAATCTCTCTGATTTTATCCTCATGGTCTCTTCGCGAGATATACGTAGGAGGGAGCAATATACTGCTTGACTCCTCGATGAAGGTATGTTCTCGAAACTTCAACAAAAGCCCGTACCGAGCTACTGAGTGTCTCTCCTGCAGAGTCTTCCACTGAAGTTTATCTATCACCCCCGTAACGCTTTCGCGATTACTAAATGATCCTGTATCGAAGCACGCTGCTCTCCGTTGGATCTTCTCTACTTCTTCTATCAACCCTATCTGGTACGGATCGCACACAGGTGAGTAATATTCAAGCAGTGGGCGAACAAGTATACTGTAACCTACTTCCCTTGCTTTCGGACTGCATTTCCTTAGGATTAGTCCAATGAATCTCAGTCTGGCATCTGCTTTACCGACGATTAATATTGTATGGTCATTCCATTTTAAATCACTCCTAATGCCTACTCCCAGATAATTTATGGAATTAACTGCTTCCAGTTGCTGACCTGCTATATTGTTGCTAAATGATAAAGGTTCTTTCTTTCTATGTATTCGCAGCACATTACACTTGTCTACATTAAGATTCGATTGCCATTCCCTGCACCATGCGTCAATTCGTTGCAGATCGTCCTGCATTTCGGCACAATTTTCCAATGTTATCCACATGGTCATTTATATATATTATGAATAGCAACGGTCCTGGGCATGACTGCCTTGATAACTTCTGTGAGGATGCACGACAGGGTCCCTGCCTCTTTAGGGAGTACAGGACTCGCTGTGAGCAGGTAGATGAATGGTCAGTGGACGCTACTTGCATGTGGAAAGTTGATAATTTGGATCGGACGGAAATCGTGTCCGGAAGGCCGACGCGATTAATGGGGGTAGGACGTCAAACGGGCCGACTTGGAGCAGGAGAGGCACCACAGGACATTTTAATTTCCACTGTCTATACTTTTGCAAATAAATTCATAAAACTTTGTCGGTATGACCAGGAAGGATTCAGAATTCATACTCATAGCAGTGGAAGTTCGAAAACATAACGAAATAATTTTTTTTACATGTGAAATTTCATTTTTTTCACTTACTAATGACTGCATTTGTTGCTATAGGTACACTTTTCTTCGTAAGTAAGAGAGATTCTTCGATGAATTTCGCACAGTATACAAACCGTACTTAAAGGTGCATGAAACTCTAGGATTTTCAAAATGTATTAAAAACTGTGGTAAAGATTGAGGTAATTAACTATAAAATTTCTGTTTTTCTAAACATGAAGTTTAAAACATAACAGCTCATTCGTTTTTTCATAAATTAAAAAATTCTAGAGTTTCATACACGTGTAAGTATGGTATGTATGCTGTGCAAAATTCATCGAAGAATCTCTCCAACTTATGAAGAAAAGTGCACTTATAGCAACAAGTGCTGCCATTAGCAAGTGAAAAAGATGATGAAATTTGACACGTAAGTAAATTTATTTCGTTATGTTTTCGAACTTCCACTGCAATGAGTTTGAATCCTGAATCCTTCCTGGTGATGCTGACAAAGTTTTATGAATTTATTTGAAAAATTATATACACTGGTTAATTATATACACTGCCTCTCCTGCTCCAAGTCGGTCCGTTTGGCGTCCTACCCCCTTTAAAGGAACGACTCGTGTTAAGCGGGACATCTGGGTTCAGTTCCGGTCCGGCAAAATTTTCAACTTTCACCATTGAATTATTCTGATAGTCAATTGCGACTGCAGTCCCTCTCTCCTTCGGAAAAAGGGGGAGATCGATACGGCCCGGTGCTTGAGAATGAGCATCTCGGAAACGACGAAGCTGGTAGGCTGTTCGCGTACTGCTCTCGTTACCACACATGGAGAGTAATTGAAGTATGGCGAAACGCTATACTGGCGACCTCGCATCGTCATATATCATGGAGCCTGGAGGCTCTCCCGCTCTGTGAAGCACGGCAGACGGCGATCTGTGGCCGATCAGATGACAGAGTACAGTTCTTGTGCAGGCACGAGTGTCTCGGAGCACCCCGTTAGGCACAGATTGTTGAGGTTCCACAGTGGATATCCCACACGTGTCCCATTACTGACCTAAGAACTTGGTGAATTATGATTATCGTCGGTCCTGGGACTATAGAAGCGTGTCGTCTGCTCAGGATGAGTCACGTTCCTTGTTACACTGGGTCGCTGGTCACGTCCGGACATGCCGTCACACTGGCGAAGGGCTGTTCCAAACATGCAGCGCGCCACGGACACAGTGTCGTGCTAACGGGGACACTCACATGGGCTTCCATGGGTCCTGTGGGAGTAGTCGAAAACTCAATTACAGCTGGGGAATAAGTGAACATTATTGCGGACCACCTGCACACATTCATGTGTGCTGTCTTCCCCGAATGCGATAGCATCTTGTATTGTATTGTATGTTAACCGGGGACCTAGAAACGACGGAGAGGCTTCGTCCCTGCCGCAGCCTCAGTGGTCCACAACCCCACGACGAACTTCACCCCTCCACCGCCCCACACCGAAACCAGGGTTATTGTGCGGTTCGGCCCCCAGTGGGCGCCCCCCCCCCCCCTCCCCCTAGGGAACGTCTCACACCAGACGAGTGTAACCCCTATATTTGCGTGGTAGAGTAATGGTGTTGTACGCGTACGTGGAGAACTTGTTTGCGCAGCAATCGCCGACACAGTGTAGCAGAGGCGGAATAAGGGGAACAAATTCGCATTCGCGGAGGCAGATGAAAAAACGACTAAAAACCATCCACAGACTGACCGGCCCACCGGATCTCGACCCAAGTCCGCCGGGCGGATTCGTGCCGGGGACCACGCGCTCCTCCCCTGTCCGGAAAGCAGAGCGTTAGACCGCTCGGCTAACCGGCCGGGCCTAGCATCTTGTCATAAGGCCGCAATCGTACTACAGCGTTTTGAGGAGCATAATGGTGAACTCGTGTTGACGTCTTTTGCACCAGCTTCGTCTTATCTCAACTGTATGGAACACATCTCGGATGCTACAGGACACCAGTTTCGCTACCGCAAACCAGAGGCCCGTAATTTACGGGAATTGTATGCCCTGTGCGAAGACATTTGGTGTCACTTACCTCCAGAAACTTACCACGGACATGCAGAATGCAGGACGTGCAGAATAGCTGCTGTACGGCGTTTCATATGTGGACCAGTGGGCTGTTGCTCAGATAGTCATGCTATTTTGATAAATCAGTCTGTGCAAGCAGTTAGATTCAAGTAGTACGTACAGCTGAGTGATTTTTAACATGCATAGAGATGCAGGTCTAGATCATATATTTCCGTCTACGTTGTGTAAGGAATGGATCTGTTGTTCCTTTTTATTACATTATGTACATTTAAATCTCTATGTGAATTATGTAAACATGTTCTTCAATGTCAAAAATGTCGTATCGTTCCGAAATTTAAGGATTACACTGAATATGGTTTAAACAACATTTGTCTGTGAAATAATTTTCAACTTGATATTTTGTTTTGATGTTTGTATGATTTACAGGGTATAACGCTTATACGTGCAGGTATTTCTATTGGTGACTGAGGACAGTATACTGAACAACGCTACGTCAGTGATTACTTCATTTGCAGGTTAATAACAATAGCTATAACACGTAATAGGACCTATGTTTTTAGGTTTGTTAGTACCTACAAGCATGTGTGCAAAAGAAAGCCATTAATAGCTATTTTAACCTGGGCAGCAGGCCAAGTATTGAATGGAGGACGCATTGACGCAAAACGGGCAGTTTATACTAGCAGGCGTAATCCACTTCGTGGAGCAGTTATGACCATGCACATAACACCGGGAAGTAAATTATGTGACGACTTTGCGAGAAGACTATTAGACGCAGAGAGTAAACAACAAACACATTGAAATGCATACATACTAAGGGTCAGTTATCAAAACATCTCAATCTATACCTTTAGCACCCTGTATATGACTACCTTCAGCAGCTGCTCTAGGAGATGTCTATGCCCACACTAAAATTTTACAGATTTTTTATCGTTGTATTGGTATTGTCGTACGATATTAAAATTCTGTGCTTTGTTTCATCCTGATTACATCTGCTGACAACCCGCATTTCTCACCCCAATGTTGAACTCATTTCAGCTTAATCTAAATTTTCTGCAGGTGTTTACATAAATGAAATTCTAAAGTCTACAAATACATCATTCTTCATTTTAGTACAGTCCACCGAGTGACCTATGAGCCCTGACAAAAGGTCAGAAGATTCAGAATGGTTAGTGTTTCGACTGTATTAGAAGAAAACTAACCTCAGAAATTCTGATGTTGTAAACCGTAAATGTCTGTTTCCTGCCGATTGATTTCCTCATGTTTCACAAAAACCCATCATGACTAAAAAGATTCAGTTGTCTCCGAAGGTAATGGCAAATTAAAATGACTCCCAGCTTTTGCTATTGCAGGAAATCACGCAGAAATGTGTATAATCTGTGTGCCACATGTCTACCCTTTTCCTAGCCTCTGCACTCTGCTATTGTGTTTGGCTATAACATGAATCTAAAAGTATATGCAGGGAATCAGAATAGTGAGTTAACTGTTCTGTAACGGAAAAACGGAAATAAAGGTATCATACTCTATCAACGCTATACGGTTAAGCGTATTCGCATGATATGGGGTGAATAATTTAGTACACACGAATTTGAATATGAGCGCTATATTTTTAACAGTTCATTTGATACACCCACCTGGTTTGGCGTGGCTTTTGGCAGTCTGGCGTATCTGTTTATTCAAATGTTTAGCTGTTTGTCTATTTCCGGTTTAAAACAAGTATTGTGCAAACAAATAAAAACGAGAACCGGTGGAATACGGTTTACACAATACAGATGTAGTGCGTGGAATTGATTGCTGTCATACATTCAGCCAGCCGCAAAATTAAGTTACATGTACTGGAAGCTGGATTTTGCTGGACTGAGAAACATAGCTGCCGTGAAATTTACAGTAACTACCAGAAAAAAATAAAATGGCGACTGTTTGCTGTAAGGGCCCCGTGATCCACTATGGTTCGTTACAGAAAAAAAAAAGCATTTCGTCTGATTTCTTACCCCATTTATCTTTGCAACTTTATTCCACTGAAAATATCTGCACAACAGAGCAAACGTCGATGATTTACGCCCTACGGCTCGCTTGTAAACAACGTTGTTCCAATTACTCACCGTACCTGCTGCTGTCAACAGTAATTTCCACTTTACTCTTTGCACACAGGCTTGCATGCAGTACCACTCCGAGCTAAGTCGGGATTGTTTTCCCGGGAGTGTTAGTAATACGTTAAGAGAGATGCACAGCGTTGTGGATAGATCTGATGATGATGAGTCGGCCTATATGCACCTTGTGTAAGGGGACATTGTTTGCAATGGAGGGGCGGCGCGACAAAGCCATGTCGAGCTGTTCCTGTACTAACGGCAACCATACAGCTGTTGGTGGACTGGAGTCGAATCTGCGGCCGCGAGTTCGGTTCCAGTCATCCACCAGCAATGGAGGGTGAAGCTTTGATAATGACAGCCAATCATGTTGGCGAGAAGTGAGAAAAATCATCAAACAAAGGTCGGCCGATGAACCGGAGACAGAAACCAACAGGCAGTTTGTCATCAAGTGGCCACGAAAGCCTTAACAATAATATCGTACAAACATACCGCCGTTTGAGTCTCGTACAGATTCCCGTATGGAGGACGTAGTGAAGACATCCATAGGGTTGTGAAGCAGCTGAATGGCTTGAAAATAAATAAATCGCCAGGTCCTGATGGGATTCCAATTCGGTTTTATAGAGAGTACTCTACTGCACTGGCTCCTTACTTAGCTTGCAGTTATCACGAATCTCTTGCCCAACGTAAAGCCCCGAGTGACTGGAAAAAAGCGCAGGTGACGCCTGTGTATAAGAAGGGTAGAAGGACGGATCCTCAAAATTACAGACCAATATCCTTAACATCGGTTTGTTGCCGGATTCTCGAACATATTCTCAGTTCGAATATAATGAATTTCCTTGAGGCAGAGAAGTTGCCGTCCATGCATCAGTACGGCTTTAGAAAGCATCGCTCCTACGGAACGCAACTCCCCCTTTTTTCACATGATATCTTGCGAACCATGGATGAAGGGTATCAGACGGATGCCATATACCTTGACTTCAGGAAAGCGTTTGACTCGGTGCGACACTGCAGACTCCTAACTAAGGTACGAGCATATGGGATTGGTTCCCAAGTATGTGAGTGGCTCGAATACTTCTTAAGTAATAGAACCCAGTAGGTTTTCCTCGATGGTGAGTGTTCATCGGAGGTGAGGGTATCATCTGGAGTGTCCCAGGGAAGTGTTGTAGGTCCGCTGTTGTTTTCTATTTACATAAATGATCTTTTGGATAGGGTGGATAGCAATGTGCGGCTGTTTGCTGATGATGCTTTGGTGTACGGAAGGTGTCGTCCGTGAGTGACTGTAGGAGGATACAAGATGACTTGGAAAGCTTTGTGATTGGTGTAAAGAATGGCAGCTAACTCTAAATACAGATAAATGTAAATTAATGCAGATGAATAGGAAAAAGAATCCCGTAATGTTTGAATACTCCATTAGTAGTGTAGAGCTTGACACAGTCACGTCGATTAAATATTTGGGCGTAACATTGCAGAGCGATATGAAGTGGGACAAGCATTTAATGGCAGTTGTGGGGAAGGCGGATAGTCGTCTTCGGTTCGTTGGTAGAATTTTGGGAAGCTGTGGTTCATCTGTAAAGGAGATCGCTTATAAAACACTAATACGACCTATTCTTGAGTACTGCTCGAGCATTTGGGATCCCTATCAGGTCGGATTGAGGGAGGACACAGAAGCAATTCGGAGGCGGGCTGCTAGGTTTGTTACTGGTAGGTTTGATCATCACGCGAGTGTTACGGAAATGCTTCAGGAACTAGGGTGGGAGTCTCTAAAGGAAAGGAGGCGTTCTTTTCGTGAATCGCTACTGAGTAAATTTAGTGAACCAGCATTTGAGGCTGACTGCAGTACAATTTTACTGTCGCCAACTTATATTTCGCAGAAAGACCACAAAGATAAGAGATATTAGGGCTCGCACAGAGGCATATAGGCGGTCATTTTTCCCTCGTTCTGTTTGGGAGTGGAACAGGGAGAGAAGATGCTAGTTGTGGTACGAGGTACCCTCCGTCACGCACCGTATGGTGGATTGCAGAGTATGTATGTAGATGTAGATGAAGATGAAGATGAATAGCATCACACTCCTGACCTCAACCGGCCTATAGCGTCCATCAAAATGGCAGCTCTCTCATTTTTCTTCTTGTTTGCAATTTATACGCATTTACGGAATGCATTGTTTACTCTAGTTATTTTTTAATTGTTGAGCACTGCGGCTTCTTGATATTCAAAAATGGTTCAAATGGCTCCGAGAAATATGGGACTTAACATCTGAGGTCATCCGTACCCTAGACTTAGAACTATTTAAACCTAACTAAGCTAAGGACATCACACACATCCATGCCCGAGGAAGGATTCGAACCGGCGACCGTTGCAGCAGCGCGGTTCCGGAATGAAGCGCCTAGAACCGCTACGCCGCAGCGGCCGACTTTGATATTCCCCACAAAATTTATCTTCATCGCATGCATACGAACGACAAGCAAAATAATGTTAAAAAGTGAAAAGCCATTATTCTTGGGAAAACGACTTGTTTACTAATCAGTGAATGTGCAATATTACAGAGGTCGTCTACATCTACATCTGCATTTATACTCCGCAAGCCACCCAACGGTGTGTGGCGGAAGGCACTTTACGTGCCACTGTCATTACCTCCCATTTCTGTTCCAGTCGCGTATGGTTCGCTGGAAGAACGACTGCCGGAAAGAGTCCGTGCGCGCTCGAATCTCTCTAATTTTACATTCGTCATCTCCTCGGGAGGTATAAGTAGAGGGAAGCAATATATTCGATACCTCATCCAGAAACACACCCTCTCGAAACCTGGACAGCAAGCTACACCGCGATGCAGAGCGCCTGTCTTGCAGAGTCTGCCACTTGAGTTTGCTAAATATCTCCGTAACGCTATAACGCTTACCAAATAACCCTGTGACGAAACGCGCTGCTCTTCTTTGGATCTTCTCTATCTCCTACGTCAACCCGACCTGGTACGGATCCCACGCTGATGAACAAAACTCAAGTATAGGTCGAACGAGTGTTTTGTAAGCCACCTTCTTTGTTGATGGACTACATTTTCTATTGACTCTCCCAATGAATCTCAACCTGGCACCCGCCTTACCAACAATTAATTTTATATAATCATTCCACTTCAAATCGTTCCGCACGCGTTCTCCCAGATATTTTACAGAAGTGACTGCTACCAGTGCTTCTTCCGCTATCATATAATCATACAATAAGGGATCCTTCTTTCTATGTATTCGCAATGCATTACATTTGTCTATGTTAAAGGTCTGGTTTCACTCCCTGCACGAAGTGCCTATCCGCTACAGATGTTCCTGCATTTCGCTGCAATTTTCTAATGCTGCAACTTCTCTGTATACTACAGCATCATCCGCTAAAAGCCGCATCGAACTTCCGACACTATCTACTAGGTCATTTATATATATTGTGAAAAGCAACGGTCCCATAACACTCCTCTGTGGCACGCCAGACGTTACTTTAACGTCTGTAGACGTCTCTCCATTGAGAACAACATGCTGTTTTCTGTTTGCTAAAAACTCTTCAATCCAGCCACACAGCTGGTCAGATATTCCGTAGGCTTTATCGTTCGACAGTGCGGAACTGTATTGAACGCCTTCCGGAAATCAAGGAAAATAGCATCTACCTGGGAGCTTGTATCTAATATTTTCTGGGTCTCATGAACAAATAAAGCGAGTTGGGTCTCACCCGATCGCTGTTTCCGGAATCCATGTTGATTCCTACAGAGTAGATTCTGGGTTTCCTAAAATGACATGATACCCGAGCAAAAAACATGTTCTAAAATTCTACAACAGATCGACATCAGAGATATAGGTCTATAGTTTTGCGCATCTGCTCGACGACCCTTCTTGAAGACTGGGACTACCTGTGCTCTTTTCCAATCATTTGGAACCTTCCGTTCCTCTAGAGACTTGCGGTACACGACTGTTAGAAGGGGGGCAAGTTCTCGCTTCCTCGCTCGCTACGATTATGTCTCCGTTCGTTGTCGGTAATACCTGTAGTGCTATCGAACGAATGCAATGAAAGTAGTGTTGACAGACATTTATTTTCACATGCGCGGCTTTTCGATGGTACTGTGTCACATGTGTGTAGACAGTCAAAAATAAAGAAGATAAATATTTGTTTTTTTGAAATTTTGTCGTGGAGGAAAATGCTTAATGGGAAATGGGTTCGCAGAATGAGGAATGAAGAAGTACTTTCAAGATTATGAAAGAAAAGAAAAATTAATTGCAATGATAACAATATGGACAATACCTTGGATGGAGCATACGTTGCGAAGACTCTGCCTGCAGCGGACAGTCATAGAAGGGGGAGCAAAACTTGGAATGATGGATTGTTTGTGTACTGTCTGCCATCGGATTCCCCTAAATGGCAGGCAGCACCGCATAACAGCTACGCTATGACGGAAACAAACCAACTGCCAAACAGGCGAAGACATCAGGTAAACACGCCGAAGATTCCAGTCGATTAATAGGAATCTTTCCTTGCAGAGGTCGCCGCGACATATCCGGCCACGGATTCCTACGCCGGGTTTCTATTGGCTCCACTATATAGGCCCGGCCGCTGGAAGGCAGACCAGTCTTCGTCCGCTGCTAATGGCAACCACTATAGCAGAGTCTACGAGAAGATATCACCAAAGCCACTGTACTGCACCGCCGATCGAAGTACCAGCCGACCGAGAGGAACCACATCTCCAGCTAGATCGACGGACGCCTATATCTATTGTACACCCAGCTATTGTATTGTAGAAGAAGTTCCGTTCAATAAACTGTTGGAGAATACAACAGTTTAAAATGTGAACGAAGTGAGCAGCAGATTAAGTTAGAGACAGGTAATTGGAAGAATCTGTGGAAAGACGGATGTCCCAAGGAAAAAAAGCATACACTAATAACCCAAAACGCTATGACCACTGCGCACCGAGACGTTGGATGCCGCTTGGTGGCGTTGTGGGAACTTGACGCGCTAACAAAGGTTTGTAAGCGAAGCAGACACGGATGAGGGGATCACCAAATGGGGAAATCCATTGAGATAAGCGACTTTGATGAATGGAAGATTATTATTAGGCAGAGCGAGTGCACGAGTATGTCGGAAACGGCGAAGCCGCTCGATTGTGCACGTGCTACTGTCGTGAGCATCTACAGAAAGGGGTCGGAGGACAGTGAAATTATCGCTAGGGGCTAAATGGGTGGACGTCCGTGAGTATTGACAGAACGCGGGTTCAGAGGCTTGTCTGCTCTGTAAAGAAGGATAGATGGTGGCATCTTTGCCGAAAGAGCACAACGTTGGTGGACGGACAAGTGTTTCGGAAAACACCGTTATCGTACACTGTTGAATATAGTGTTTCTCTGAAACCACCCATACGCGTTCAAATGTTGACCCAACGCATTGTCAGCTACTACTGTAGTGGCCATAGAACCATCGGGATTCATCATGCGATCGATAGAAAAGTGTCAGCTCTTAGGGTGAATCATATTTTTGCTACACTAGATCGGTAGTTGTTTCCACAAACGCCGTCATCGAGGTGAACGGCGGCTCGAAAAGTGCAGCGAGGCACGGACGCAGTCTGGTGGGAGCAGTATTTTGCTGTGTGAGACATTCTCCTGCGCCTGAGTGGGAACTGTGCTGGTAATCGAAGACACGCTGACAGCTACGAACCACCTGTATCCCTTCCTGCCGTGATGTCTTCTCCGGCGATGTCATCTTTCAGCAATATAATTGTCCGTGTCTCAGAGTCAGAACCGTGCTACACCGGTTTGAGGAGCATTATCGTGAAATCACGTTGATGTTGATGTCTCGGCGACCAAATTCACGTGATGTAAATCCTATGGAACCCACCTGGGTCGCTATCGTGCACCATTACCGAGTACGCAAGTTCAAACGGTTCAAATTGCACTAAGCACTATGGGACTTAACATCCGACGTCATAAGTCCCCTAGACTTAGAAGTACTGAAACCTAACTAACCTAAGGACATCACACACATCTATGCTCGAGGCAGGATTCGAACCTGCGACCGTAGCAGCAGCGCGGTTCCGGACTGAAGCTCCTAGAAACGCTCGGCCACAGCGGCCGGCAGTAGGCAAAGCAGCGGCTTCTTATTTACGTGAATTACATGACATGTGCGAAGACATCTATTGCAACATACGTCCACGAACCTACCTAATTCGCAGAATCAGTGATGTACATCGTTCCGAAGACGAACAAGCAAATTGCTAAGTACGTGGTCATAATCGTTTGGTTCATCAGCATAAATGTAACGCACTTAAGGAGAAAGGAACCTAAGAACGGAATAAAATTAAAATTACATACTATGCGCAAAGTTAAAGGTTTGGGACTGGAATACTATTCTTACTGTCACAGACAATACAATCAAGTCTTCTACAGGAGAACGCGGTATTAACCCACTCAGCGCTTTAACTCAGCAATATTGCAGAATGTCGACAACGAAAAATCCGCACGCACGTCAACCGATACCACTTAATTCTGCAAAAGTGACTGTGCGATGCGGATATACTACAACATCTTGCACAATAGGACAGACAGCCTACGGTGGTCCTTCAAAAATGATTTCAACTTTCAGATGTTGGAAAAGCTACTACCACGTTGAGTGTCATTTTGAGAATCCTACAGAAACTTACCTCATCCATGTCAGATGTGGTGTACAAAATACACGATCTGCTGATTGCTGAGTAAACCTCACCAATCCGGGATCCTTACCAACTAGGCATAATAGAGAAAATAACGTGACACAAGCCGAATGCGTTTTGTGGTGCATTCGTATAGTAAACGAGAAATTGTTGTGGAGAACTCTAGTCACATAGACTAATATAGAGGTTTTGTGCATCACAGAGAGGTTTCGCTGATAAAATTACGGATGCATACGTTCCAAGCAACAACTCCCTTCCTTCAACATACGTCTCGAGAATTGAGCACGGCGGGAAAATCAGATGAATTATGGCTCATACGGATGTCTGGCAACACTTGTTCTTCCCAGAACCATTTGCGAACGGGAAAGGAAACGGAGGACGTAATGCTAGTATCGCAAGCACCCTGCGTGATACACCGTAAGGCGGTTAGAGGATGTCGATGTTGTTATAGAAGATTTTTGTGAGAGATGAAAAAAAAATCAGCTGAAATTGGGGCGAGAATGAGTTGGCGTGCGAGGAGATTTTGAATTAGTCGCTGTTTCCACAACGGTTAAAGAACTCAAAAATAGGTTGTAGACAGAAACTATTTATGTCCTTGTAAGAGGTCCGAGCAGATGTAATTTCGATGTATTGCTCACGCGCTGCCTGCGATATGTAAGATATAAGAGAATCTCAGACCAGAGAGCAGTGTTGACTGCAGTAGGAACTGTGTAGCTGTAGCAGTAAGTTGTTGCTAGTCTGCAGTCTGCTCTGGTCTGGTCTGGTGTATCGTGTTGGCTGGGCCGGTCGTGGTGCAGCGATGCAGGAGCCTGGACATTATAGTATAAGGTAAAAGCAGCCTCGCGCATATGTAGTATTGTTATCTCAAGTCCCACGTAAATGTTTTAAAAATCTCCTAATAATAATCCTTCTCATAAAAAGTAACTTTTAACCACCATTCATTTCAGTTTAAAGAATTTACTAATTTCTCCAATCCATGATCATCCCGATTAATGCAAAAGAAAAATCAGTTGTTTCCTTTCATGAGTGACACATCTATCGGCCAGCATTGCACAGGGCTGTGCCAGAAAAATTTATTGTAAGAGCAGATATATATGCGTTACCCGGCGACTTCATTGAGGTAAGAATTTTTCTTTTTTTATTCAGAATGATCTTTCAGGGCCATGACGCAGCACTGCTGACGTCCAAAATTTACCAGGTTAAATTCACAGTCAATTATTGAAAAGTTATAAGTAAGCAACAATTTAATTGAGAGGTCAGTTACATTGTATTATTACTAGGTTACTGAATTTATTATTTTGTTGGGACGTTACACTGAATGTGAACACATAATTATATTTTTTACTGTTGAGAAGTTTAGGAATTTTTCTGTTTTGAGCTTACACTAAAAATGAGAATGAATTCTGTGGAGAGGTTACACTTGTCGACAACCGGCCAGGATCGTATTTCTTTGTGAATTTCTGAGAAGTAGTCAGTTATATATCTGCTCTTACAATAAATTTTTCTGGAAGGTTTGTATGTATAATTTATAAATATCTAGTGCGAATTGGCAGAACTTCGATGATGTCTGCCGATTACGTCGTACCTCCTGAGAACTTTGTTTCTTTGTTTTAGTTATACTACCACTTGGACTTATATTCAGTTACCTAAAGTTTTTCTGTGAATTTTAATCATAAGTCGAGGTAGTGGCCTACAAACAAAGTTACCGCTGCAAGAGACAAGTCGTCCGGTCGCAGATAGAGCTACCCGTGCCCGTGCGAAGCCAGGGCGAATGGCTGGTTAGTAACTATAACAAGAACCCGCCCGACTTGCCTTGTGGTCTAACGCACTGCTTCCCTAGCGGGAAGGCGAGCCGGTTCCCGGCACCAATCCGTCGGGCGGATTAGTGTCGAGGTCCAGTGTACCGGCCAGCGTGTGGATGGTTTTTAAGGCGGTTTTCCATCTGCCCATCTGCCTCGGCGAATGAAGGCTGGTTCCCCTTATTCCGCCTCATTTACACTACGCCGGCGATTGCTACGCAAACACTGTCTCCACGTACGCGTACAACATAATTACTCTACCTCGCAAACATTGGGATTACACTCGTCTGTAATGAGGCGTTCGCTGGGGGGGGGGGGGGGGGGGGGGCGTGTACAGTGGGAGCCGAACCGCCCAATAACCCTGCGTTCGGTGTGGGGCGGCGGTGGGATGAGTGGACTGCTTAGCCTGATGTGGGGTTGTGTACCACTGAGGGATACGGCGGGGATGAAGCCTCTCGTCGTTTCTAGGTCCCTATTTCAATACAAACATACATAAAACTATAACAAGAGCCCTCTACCCACACTCCCAGCAATATTCACAAACATTCGTAACTGGACAGTGAAATATAGAGAGTAAGTGCTCAGCTATTTCATTTTAAAGAAATGATGCCGTCTCTGTCAAAGTAACTCGGATACCTGGTTGCGCCATCACTCCGCCGAGCGGTCTATGGCGCTGCAGTCATGGACTGTGCGGCTGGTCCCGGCGGGAGTTCGAGTCCTCCCTCAGCTATAGGTGTGTGTGTTTGTCCTTAGGATAATTTAGGTTAAGTAGTGTGTAAGCTTAGGGACTGATGACCTTAGCAGTTGAGTCCCATAAGATTTCACACACATTTGAACATTTGGGCCATCAGTCCAAACAGTTTCCTGCCACTAGCTTGTTATCTCATCACAAACTGATAGAAGTTGACAGACCGGAAGGGCTATCCAATAACGTACACGGCATTCGTATCAAAATATCTTACTTATTGTATTGTAAAAAAAAGAAAAAAAAAACATCAAACAGTGATTGTACATAACACAATAATAAAAGGTAGCAGTAGAGATCGTAAGTTTATTTTATGTCTGATGTTCCGGTCATTACAACCATCTTCAGATCCGGGTCACACCATGACAGACACCGGTTGGTGTCACACAGCGGCTCCAGACACTGGAGTTTTTAATGATTAAAATCGGTTAACAACGTTACATATAAAATAGCTTTGCGATCCTGACTGCTCCTTTTATTGCTACAAAATATTGTACAACGTTTTGATAAAAAAAAAATTCTTTCCTAATGCTCTTTGCTTATCATCGCACCGGAAAGCAAGTTATGAAGGGCTGCCCGCAATTCGAAATTTTGTTTAAGCTGCTTTTGTTTAAGCTGCTTAAGCTTCGTTAAAGTTGATCTCACTGCACTTGCTACTTTCAAGTTCGAAGTGATACACACTTGACAGTGTAATGGTACTTGAATTACGTAACCATTACGGCACCTCACCTCAACCTCTCGATACCAACAATATTCTACTGTGTTTTTGTAAAGTAGTTAACATATTTCTGAAACAACGTTCAGATTTGATTTCATTGATGTAGAGGTACTTTGATACATCGATATGTTTATGTTGCAATGATATTATTCTTATGTGTATTCTTTCTTTTGACACTATGATCTTTGTCGTACTTGTAGCTCTGATTTTTGGGCGCGTAAGCGGTTATTAGAGAGTCTAGTTTGGACGTCATGTTGAAAAGACGCAAGTTGTAGTCAGTTTATAAAATGTGAACTGTAACAGTGAGGGAGATATTTTCAAGTATGTTTTATATTGTGTAGTGATTTTTTTGTGAGTTACGTGTTATTGCAACAAAAGTAGTAAAAAAGAAGTGTAACTTAAATTCGGAGTGATGATTACTTTTTTACATCACCATTGTGCTAACTTGAAAAAGTTTAATCTTCAAGAATGATTTATGAAACACATCTATAAAACTTTTGAATATTGCGGAATAACACCTAGGCCTCTTTGCATCCGAGCTTGGAACCATCACTACCTAGATTTTCGACGATTGAGCCATGATTTCACAACGAGACCAGCGTGGGAAACACGAAAAGATGAGTGCATAGTTTATCATTATTTCAGGAAATGACTTTATTAACTGTGCTCTAATGACACCTGCCACATAATATAAATTTGATGTTGCCCGAAAATGCAGTATTTAGCGGCGTGAGCAGCACTACAATCATAATTAATTTTTGACCTTTGTTGTGGTAGGGTTGTTAGAACAGGAAATGAAACTTTCGAAGTTCTGTCAGCCTTTCGTGCATGTCCATGGAACAGGCATTGCGGCGACTACAACCGTTATGAAACACACGAAACGTGTTCGCAGTTGCGGTCACCTAACAATTTACTTATCTGTGGAAGGCTCACGGCCAGACCCAAACCTCCAAATCCCGTCATCCATATCTCTATAACCTTCACTCGTACGTCCATTATGTATATTCCTTTAGAGGGCAGACACTTTACTTGAATGTCTCTTGCCCAGTGTCGGCGTATAAGTAAGACATTGCAGTGACTGTATTATTCCGTATTACGATGCAAAGTTCCGTCGGGCATGCATGAACTGCCAATGCAACAAGTACTGCGGTGACTACAGCCGTTATGAAAGACATGAAATATATTCACAGTTGCGAATATAGATAACCATCAGCTGTATAATGGAACGACGAGAATGAAAACTTGTCCGACACCGGGGCGCGAACTTGGATTTCTTCCGTATACGAACGGCCGCCTTACCGTTTGGCTACCTTAGCACGCTTCACGGCCAGACCCAAGCCACCATCTATCGTCAAACATGTGTCCACAACCTGTACTTTTACATGCATTATGTATATTCCGTACAGGGGAGACCTTTTACTTGAAAGTTGCTTGCCAGGTGTCGGCGGATAAATTAGATATTGCGGTGCCCGCGTTATGCCCAATTAAGGTGCAAAGTTCCTTCCGACATGAGTGCATGTCCGAAGGAGGAGGCACTACAGCGACTGCAACCGTTTGAGTCTCGCCGTGAGTCGTCCTCAGATAGCCAAATGGTAAGGCGACCGTTCGCGATAAGTGGGAAATCCAGGTTCTAGTCAAGGGGTGGCACAAATTTTCATTGTTATCGTTCCTTTACACAGCTGATGGTAGTCCGTATTCGCAATTGCGAATACATCTCATAACGGCTGTAGTCACCGCAATGATTGTTGCTTCCGACATACATGTACTTCCGAGGGAACTCTGCATTGTAATTCGGAATAATACGGGCACTTCAGTATTGTATGAAAATACGCGAAGTTAAAATACTAAAGACACTGGATGGAAGGCTGGTGAGTGGACCAAATAGTGTCTCCTCTACATTTCCTACTCAATACATGGAAAAACTGGTACGACCTTTAACAACAGCAGAGTAGAATGAGATTTTCACCCTGCAGCGGAGTGTGCGCTGATATGAAACTTCCTGGCAGACCAAAACTTTGTGCCGGACCAAGACTCGAACTAGGGAACTTTGCCTATCGCTGGCAAGTGGTCCACCAACTGAGCTACCCAACTACGACTCAGTAACCGTCCTCACAGCTTTAGTTCCGCCAGTGCCTCGTCTCCTACATTCCAAACTTCGCAGAACTTCTCCTGCGAACGTCGCAAGACTAGCGCTCCTGGAAGAAAGGATAATGCGGAGGCATGGCTCAGCCACAGCCAAAGCCTGGGGGATGCTTCCAGAATGAAATTTTCACTCTGCAACGGTGTGTGCGCTGATATGACTGGAGGTATGAGACAAGATAATGGCGAAAGGAAAGCTGTGAGGACGGGTCGTGAGTCGTGCTTGGGTAGCTCAGTTGGTAGAGCATTTGCCCGCGGTAGGCAAAAGTCCCGAGTTCGAGCCGCGGTCCGGCGCATAGTTTTGATCTGCCAGGAAATTTCAACAATACAGTAGATCGAAATGGACTGGAACGCGGAGGTCATTCCTTGTCTTCGAGGAGAGTTGCAGAACAGACACGGAGAACTTCGGAAGAGTCTGATGTGAATCAGTTGCTGATGTGGAACATATTTCCTGCACGCGTTTGATGATGGTTTTGGAGAACAGGTAATGTCTGTGAAGGAAGGACACGCAGAGAGCGACTGTGTGTTAGTCAGGTTGTTCTTTTTATTTAGAGGACCAACAGTTAAAAGGTAACAAAAACAGTGTTTCCTGATTTCTGGGAAGATCTCGATACAGATCCACAACGTTGCAGCGCCAAAACCACGGTGAGCGTTGTCGCATTTGAAGATGTGCCGTGTGTAACATCCGAATATTGAGACAAAGCGAAGTGCGACGCATGGCTCGAGCATAGGTAGGCCTATGCTTAACTAGACCAAATAACCGGTTAGTGAGTATTCACGGTTATCAAAATAACCGGTAATCAGTGTCAGACAGTTATTTTAATAACTGCCAATAAATCGCATCTTTTGGCCAATGTGCTACTTTCCCTCCGGTCTCGCACTTCCTTACCAGGAACAATGAATACATTGACCATCTGATTTTCGAACCACCATGGGAATAACTGGTAGCTGCTAACACTACGCGCCATTTGTTTATTGATGAATGCACTTGTAATTCGTCCTCGCTCTATATGGCCAGGGATAAATCAAAGTGACCTTGCGATATTCGTATTTCCACGCAAATAACTGATCGAATAACTCGTTGTTCCCAAACACATAGAAATAATAGAGGTAACTGGCAGCCGGAATACTGGATAACTGGAGACCGTTACTTCTTTCGTTCGTTGGCGACAAGGATACTTTTCACTCACTTTCGCTACCGACGGTGTGTCGAGATTAGGAAATCCAAGACCAACGAAATATGGAGCTACTGCACCACGTCACATATGAAATACGCGAAATGTGATTTTTGCGGTAAGAAATTTTCGAAAAAACAAATGAAAAAGTTAAAAAAATCCACTTACAAAATTCACACATAGCACTGAATTTGTAGGCTGAAATAATTTTGCGAGCAGTTTTTAACCTTTACCAAAATACTCTTCTTTTTTCCTAAAATGTGAACATAGCAGAGGGCTAAATGACACGACTATCTCGTTACCGCTATTACTTGTGCAGTAGTTTACTTCGATAACCGGCGAAAATTAAGCTTCCAATTTTGCCTACATAACCTATTAACGATATTTGAAAAACGCTATTAACGAATTCGTTTTTGATGGCACTACGAAATTTTGCTTGACTCGACTTTTGAAACAGATTTCCTGAAGCTGCTTAGATAGTTACACCTCACTGTAGGTTACGATCCCTTCAGCGAATGTTAATGCCACTTACTAATAACCGCAGTAACTGCTGCGTGTTCTGCGCCTGCTACATTGATAAATAACCGCTCAAATGGCTCTGAGCACTATGGGACTTAAGATCTGAGCGCATCAGTCGCCTAGAACTTAGAACTACTCAAACCTAATCAACCTAAGGACCTGACACACATCCATGCACGAGGCAGGATTCGAACCTGCGACCGTAGCAGTAGTGCGGTTCCGGACTGAAGCGCCTAGAACCGCACGGCCACCACGACCGGCGATAAATAACCGCATCCGCAATAAATTACTTGACGCAGAGAAATGCTGTTGGTGCATTTGACAGTACGAATAAGTTACTTTTGGCAGTCGATAATAACCGTTATAAATAACTTTTAGCCAAAAATAATTTAACCGTGATGGAAACAGTGTTTAGCCCATCACTAGTACGTACATCTGCGCAGCCTGTTACAGACATTTGTGTAGTGAATATTTCGCGAGTTAACCGACATGGATGATAAGCGAAGCGAAATGCATGGTTTATAGTATGTCGCAGATCAGAAAAGAATTCTAGTTTCGGAGGTAACTGCGTCTAGGGTGGATGTTTCCAAATGCGCAAACTGTCCATCAGGGCGATCACAAGTGTGTGACTGATGTTACGTTGCCTTCACAGAAACATATAGGGAAATCGACCGTCCACTGAAAGTCACATCTCCGGCATCAGAAAGACATTCCCATCAATACTATACCGAGACTAATGCGACTGTTTCAACAGCTTGGAAGAGACTATTGCTTACCGATGACGTTCGGCATAAGCATCAAAGGTGGGTCAAACACTGATGCTTTTATCGGCCGCTTGCGTCAGGAGCTATAGTGGCTGATCGTTGCAGAGAGAACTTGCAGAATTTCGTGAATAAGTTTTCTGATCACGTTGTGGTAATAGCGAGACACTTCAGCTTGCTAGCTACAGAATGGGAGTCATCCGATCAGAACTGATGTCATAGAAAAGGATTCGTTTAGCATTATTCTGAACACGTCGTCCGAAAACTACTTCGAGCAGACAGCTAGGACGACAACTCGTGAGGGTGACAATCTTAGACCTTCTGGCTACGAACAGGCCTGAACTTTTAGAACTCCTTAATGCAGGGACCGGCATCAGTGATCACAAGTCTGCAACAGCGGTAGTGAGTACGGGTGTTATAGGGGCTGTTCAGAAAGGAAGGAAAGTATTTTTGACAAACAAGAGTCACAGGAAATAAATGTGACTATGCAACGTAAAATATTCCGTACTGAATACGAAGATGTGGAGCACAAACTGATAAAATTCGTAAACGTCGTTGAATACTCCATAGACAAGTATGTAGCGAGCAAAGCTTTAAGGAATGGGAAAGACCCAACGTGATTTAATAGCCTTGTTAGAAAGTTGCTACGCTAGCGAAGAGGGTTTAATCACGGATTGAAAGGAAATCAAAATCAAGTTGACAAACTGGTGAGCGTAAACCACGTTCCATAATTATGTGACAGATTGACTTTAGTGATATAGGCCTATAGTTATGTGTATCTCTCCTCCACTTTTCTGGAGGAAGAAAAGGTCCACTATAAAAACGGACATGGCAAACAGAAATCTTGCGAAACTCAGTCCCTGTGTTCCTCCATGAGATGCAGCGCTACAGACTTAGACGCTCGCGTTGAAGCTGTGTCTCTTAACATCAAGATGAAATTTTCTGCAGTCCCTCGGCAACGTTTAGTGAAAAAAAGATGGTTGAGCTTACCGAGTATCAGAGCAGATTCGTGAACGGACTCACGATTCCCTGCACATAGGGCTCAACTCACAGTGCTCCATTGAACAATGTCGACAAACGTAAAGGTAATTTCAGGAGTACACCAGGAAAGTGTGACAGGACCGTTAATGTTTATAAAATATGCAAATGATCTAGTGGATAACATCGTAAATTTTTTGAGGCTGTTTGCACAAGACGCGATTGTTTTTAAGAAGGAAGCAACGGCAGAATACTGCAGCGAACTGCAGGAAAGCCTGAAGAGTGTTGACTGCATTGTACAAGTACTTGTAGTGGATTCTGAGCTTAAATAAATGTAACATATTGTGAATACGATATTGCTGACAAATTGCTGGCAACAGTAACTAGCGTAAAATATCAGGGAGTAACCATCTGTAGTTATATGAAGTGAAATGACCACTTAGAACTTATAATGAATGGAAATAAAATCAGCGGTAAGACATCTGTAATTGTAGGAAATGAAATTCCAGACTGAGACTGATAGGAAAAATCTTAAGAAAATGAAATTTGTCGACGCACGAAGTCGCTTGTAAAACACTTCTTCGATTGATTATTGAGTATTGTTCATCAGTCTGGGACCCTTATTTGGTTTAATTAATAGTAAAGGTAGAAAATACTTAACGAAGAGCGCCGTGTTTTGTCAATCAATCGCTTAGTAGCCACGAGAGCGCTACGGAGATGCTCAAAGAATTCCAGTGGCAGACAGTACAATATATATGGTGTGCATCACGGGCAGGGGGGGGGGGGAGGGGGGTTACTGCTTAAATTCCAAGAGAGTACGTTCCGAGAAGAATAGGACAACGTGTTCTTCCTGCCGCACACTTCTCGTGAAAGGACCACAACGAGAAAATTCGAGAAGTTGGAGCTAATACGGGGGTTTACCGACGATCATCCTTTCCGCGGGCAATTCGCGAATAGGGAAGAGGGAACAGATAGTGATACGAGAAATACCCTCCGCCACGCACCGTAGATGTAGATAATTATTTGCTGAGATGTATTTTTGAGCCGTTTGGCTTCGGTACGTAGTGTGATACGAACGTTACTGTATGTGATACGAAGTGTGTCTGTGATATAATGCCATATTTACGTGGCGTGTTTTTTAATTAAGTACAGTTTTGAAATTAAAAAATAGGCGTGGTAAGATATCTCAAAAATTTTATTTTTACATGAAAGCCTGTACCTTGATCTACACACTAACGCCATTACAGTCCGTTTCTTCCTTGTTTACGTTGTGTACTGAGTGATTAAGATGCCTCCGATAATCGTGAGTCCCGCCGACTGTGAAGTACGGGCTGTTATAAGATTTTTTGGTGCTAAAGGCCTAAAAGCGATCGATATTCATCGTGAGATTGTGCAGTTACGGAGAAAACATTATGAGTGATGAAATGGTAGGAAAGTGGGTGAGAGCATTTCAAGATGGCCGCACAAATGTGCATGATGAACAACGGAGTGGGCGTCCTTCGGTCGTTAATGAAAGTATGGTGCAGGAAGTGGACAATGAGGTGAGAGAAAACAGACGCTTTACGATTTCCTCCATGCGGGATGACTTTCTTAATGTTTCTCGTAGTGTTTTGTATGTCATTGTGACCGAGCACTTGAATTACCGAAAATTGTGCTCACGCTGGGTATCGAAAATGTTGACGGATGTGTACAAAACCAAACGTTTAGATAGTGGATTTACTTTCCTTGAGCTGTACCACAACGACGGTGATGATTTCTTAAGCCAAATTGATACGGGCGATGAAACATGGGTGGCCTGCGTAACACCAGAAACAAAACAACAGTGTGTGGAAGTTGAGCAAGGGCATCGTTTTGCTGCAAGACAATGCCCGTCCGCATGTGGCGAATCACACCAAAGATCTTATCACATATTTTCGATGGGAAACTCTAGATCATCCTCCGTACGGCCCCGATCTTGCTCCCAGTGACTACGATCTGTTCCTGCACTTGAAGAAACACCTGGCCGGTCAGTGTCTTCAAGACGACGACGAAATCAAAACAGTGGTGATACAGTGGTTAACAAGTCAGGCGACAGACTACTACGAGGAGGGTATTCAAGAACTGGTACAACGTTATGACAAGTGCCTCAATATTGACGGAAGTTATGTAGAGAAGTAGATTAAGGTACAGGCTTTCATGTAAAAATAAAATTATTGAGATATTTTAGCACATCTGTTTTTAATTTCAAAACTGTACTTACTTAAAAAACAAGCCTCGAATTTTCCGACACCTCTATCGGAGGTGGGTTAAGAGGGAGAAGGGGCTGATTGTTAATCCGCTCAGAGCTCTGGAGGCGTCAGATAGTTCTCTCCTCGATCCTAACGACAGTGCATATGGCGCAACGTGCTGAGGAGCCACCACTATAACAATAGTAATCAGCTTATTGGGATAAATAAAGAAATGTCATCCTAAAACGTCTAAAAGGACACAGGAAGCATTTCGAGACTCTGCTTTGTCGTATTCTCAAGATTGTGGCTGGTTAAAGTCGTTTACGGAGGGCCATGGACGGGTGGATAATGAATCTCACTACAGACGGCCATTAACCAGCAAAACTGACGAAAATGTGTTCCGTGTTCCACTGAATGAGTGTGCTGAGTCTTCTAGCGAATATATCGCCGCACCGATATCTGGCAGATAGCTACCCCTGACATTCCACCCCCCCCTTTTTCCGCGCCTCCACCCCCCTTTGTTACAGCCATCCGGAACTCCCTCTCTCTTTCCACCCCCCTCCCCAATCCACCTCTGTTACTGCCATCCAGCAGCTTTTTCCAGTTTCCATGAGAGGGCAGTCGAGTTTTAGACCACTGAAGCGATCCAAACGGCCGTAACAAGGGCTCTAAATGATGTTCCCGTTCACACCATCCAGGATGCGGACTATGTGTGTCAGAGTCACCATAAAGGAAAGTCTCCACGGCAGAGAGAAATATTTCAAAGAATTTGAAACGTTTGTTTCGCACACATCTTTTACGTATAAACAAGCTGGCAACCGATGCGTGCGTCTCTTGGAGGCTGTTGACAGACGAAACGGCTGGTTACGAGGAGTTTTCGGCGTTAGAAAATTGTTACGACATTTAGGAAAACTTAAGGCTGGTCACCGCTTGTTGTGCAGTCTACCAGATGGAACCTTTGCTTCAGTCCATGTGATGTAATGCGCGTAAGTAGAAGAAGTAGTTTCTCGGCACTATGAGAGAGCAGTTACTAGATGTAAAAAGGCTTACACGATAGAAATAGACGTTAACACTGCTGTAGAAGAAACCAGGAAGCTGTGTTTAGTGGACGGACATCATTGGTAGCAAGGATGAGTCGCAGCTCCGTTACTGTTTATGATATGTAAAAAGGACCAAGCTCAGAAGGAAGGACTGTTTTTGTAGATGAGAGAGTTGTGCACAGGGCGCTCACGTAAAAAAAAAAAAAAAAAAAAAAGGGTTCAAATGGCTCTGAGCACTATGGGACTTCTGAGGTCATCAGTTCCCTAGACTTAGAACTACTTAAACCTAACTAACCTAAGGACATCACACACATCCATGCCCGAGGCAGGATTCGAACCTGCGACCGTAGTAGCAGCGCGGTTCCGGACTGAAGCGCCTAGAACAGCTTGGCTACAACGGCCGGCGGTGCTCACGTCGTTAAGAAAATTTTTAAGTAATGTAGGAAGACATTGCTTCGAAGATTGCTGGACAACGTTAAGGTTTAAGGTAGAACTATCACGTGAACATAGCTGCGTCGACGATAGATCCTCGTTATTTATCGGAAGAACGTGTAATACATCCAAGTCATGTAAAAACCATCCTTCTCTGTTAAATTAGTGAGTGGAATCCGTCGGTCTTTGACTGTTACGAATTTGGGTTATTGGATGAGACAAAAGATTCAAGAATGAGCTACGCACAAAGTCGCGTATCTGTTGGGTTAGCGCAATAGTGCCGCTTTCCTTTATGAATGAAAGACTGTATTACTTCCTCAAATCGCGCAATGCCTACAGTGGTAAAATGAAATACGTCGAACGCGTATAAATAAGTCTAATACATGCTATCGTGTATCATCTGAAAATAGAACAAGGTAAGCGAATCGTATCGCTACAGAACATTTACCCCCAGCCACAAACCATGCCCTGATTTTCGGATTGCAAACGTAAATGTTATTGGGTCGATGTCGCTCCTTGCCCTGCTGGTTTGGCTAGTGTGCGAAATGAGGCTTGAAAATGGAACAATTTCTTGCTTTGCTACATTTGCATTATTAACTCTTTTCACAAGAGTACAGCCGGTTTCTAAACGAATAATTTCGTTTTCAAGCGCACATCTTCGTTAGTTTATCGCGTCTAGCTTCAGTTTCAGATTCAAAAATGGTTCAAATGGCTCTGAGCACCATGGCACTTAACATCTATGGTCATCAGTTCCCTAGAACTTAGAACTACTTAAACCTAACTAACCTAAGGACATCACACAACACCCAGTCATCACGAGGCTGAGAAAATCCCTAACCCCACCGGGAATCGAACCCGGGAACCCGGGCGTGGGAAGCGAGAACGCTACCGCACGACCACGAGCTGCGGACTTCAGATTCAAGTTCAACATAAGCTACAGCTTCAAGGAAAAAGCAATACCTCAACTTGACAGCCATATGATCAGATGTCACAATTCAGAGGCTGCAAGGCATTTCTGCACACGCAGTGACGGGTACCTTTCAGGCATCAAGATGAAACTGACAAACAAAGAGAGAAATTTCTTCATATTCAATCTTCATTGACATAAAATTAAGCTGTCTAAAAGTTCTTGACACATTATAATTGAGTGACGATGTGAGCTTGAACTTGAACCTTTATCTTTAGGCCGGCCGGAGTGGCCGTGCGGTTCTAGGCGCTACAGTCTGGAACCGCGTGACCGCTACGGTCGCAGGTTCGAATCCTGCCTCGGGCATGGATGTGTGTGATGTCCTTAGGTTAGTTAGGTTTAAGTAGTTCTAAGTTCTAGGGGACTGATGACCTCAGAAGTTAAGTCCCATAGTGCTCAGAGCCACTTGAACCATTTTTTTCTTTATCTTTAAAAGGCGAAGTAGATATATGATGAGCTACTTGGGCAGTACGAACATCCTAACTGAACGTTTCCATTTTCCCCTACCCCACTCTAAATTGTCAGACTCCACAGTAGCATCTCTGCGTACCCTGCAGGTGTAGCATTCCTGGAAGCATCCATTTGGACTACGGCTTCACCGTCATGGCTGTGAAAATTCCGCAAGACGCTGTGTAATTTGTAATAGCGATACATAATCATCTTTTCTATTGATAAATAATAATTTAATTAAGTTAGGTCATGATATAAAAGTACAAAACACAAAGGATCTGCGGTGTGAAAATGCTCTTTTCGGAGAACAAAGTGTTCTTGAAAAAAATATTTGCCATTAAACTGTAAGGATACAGACGTACAGTTAGACTTAACAGTTTTCATAGCGTGATTGGTTGAATGAATACGTGGGAAGACTTATTACTCACCGATTCTTACATCGTTAGCGATAAATCGCTTGAAACGGTAATAACAGTGAAATATAATACAGTTTACGTCCTAATCGGCCTGAGTTGCAATGACTACTCACAATTAAGATGGATAGAGCGTCTGCCATGTAAGCAGGAGATCCCAGATCCCGGGTTCGAGTCCCGGTCGGAGCACACATTTTCATCTGTCCCCGTTTGACGTATATATATATATGGCTCACTGGCCACTTGACCATCTTCTTCTTCTGTGCGGATACACAAACAGTGCCCGAACTGTTACGGAAATCGGCAACGCACCGCGAGTAATGAGTATAATGGGCGGGGACACTACGAATGAAGTGCGGGACAATACGTTGAGAATGTTGGTTTCGCGGGAAGCGTGCCATAGATAAATCCCTGCAGTCGCGTTATCCTCTGTGTCCTCGGTGGCTCAGATGGATAGAGCGTCTGCCATGTAAGCGGGATATCCCGGGTTCGAGTCCCGGTCGGGGCACACATTTTCATCTGTCCCGTTGACGTATGTCAACGCCTGTAAGCAGCTAAGGGCTTTCATTTCATTGTAATTACAAAATTAAATATAGGGACTGCAGAAGACGGATTAAGGTTCACTGGAAAAAATCAGCGAAGTCACATTCAAACACAAAAGACTTTGTTTGTATACATCTACACGTCGCAAACCATCTTACGATTTGTTGTTGAGAGTAATGTATGTACCGGTGCCACCTTTCCCTTTTCCTGTTTCAGTCGCGAAGAATTAGCGGGTAGAATAATTGCCGGCAAGCCTCCGAGTGGACTTGATCTCCCTAAATTTATCCTTATGGTGTTTTCGCGAGATATACATAGGAGGAAGCAATATACTGGTTGACTCTTCTACGGATGTTGTTCAAAATGTGTGTGAATTCCTAGGGGACCAAACCGCTGAGGTCATCGGTCCCTAGATTTACTGTCAACCCATGCCGAGGGAGGACTCGAACCTCCGACGGGAGGGGCCGCGCAATCCGTGACATGGCGCCTCAAACCGCGCGGCCACTCCGCGCGGCTGAATGTACGCTCTGGGAACTTCAACAATAACCCATAACGTGATACAGGACGCATCTCTCGCTGCATTTGCCGCAGGAGTTGGCTGAGCAACTTTCCGACAGTTTCGCTCTTACTACATGACCATGTAACATAACGTGTTGCTCTTCTTTGGATCTTCTCTCTTTCTTCTATTAATCCCACCTGGAACAGATCCCAGACTGACGAGCAATATTCAGGTATTGGACGAATGAGATTTTTAAAAGCTACCTTCTTTTTTGATGGACTACATTTTCCCAGGATGCTTCCAATGAATCTCATTCTGTCATCTTCCTTACCCGCAATTAATTTTATGTTGTCGTTCAACTTTAAATCGCCCCCTACGCATCCTCCAAGATGTTTTATGGAAGTAACTGCTTTCAGTGATTGCTCTGCAATCATACAATAATCGTCCTTTCTCTCTATACATACGCAACAATGTGTTACATTTGTTTACGTTGCTGTTTAATTGTCAGTCCCTGAACCGAGCGTCGAACCTTTGCAGGTCTTCCTGCATTTCAAATGGTTCAAACGGCTCTGAGCACTATGGGACTTAACTTCTGAGGTCATCAGTCCCCTACAACTTAGAACTACTTAAACCTAACTAACCAAAGAACATCACACACATCCATGCCCGAGGAAGGATTCGAACCTGCGACCGTAGCGGTCAAGCGGTTCCAGACTGTAGCGCCTAGAACCACTCGGCCACTCCTGCATTTCGCTACACAATTTTCTAGCATCAGCAACAGCATCATACTGAAAGAGCCTCATGGAAATTTGGACGTTATCTGTTATGTTATTTTACATAGTTAAACGTAAGATCCTAGAAAAGTCACTTGGGACGCTCCCAAAGTTGCTTTTACGTCTGAAGACTTCTCTCCTTCAAGAATGACATGCTGTGTTCTATCTGACAGAAACTCCTCACTCCAGTCACAAAATTGACCTGATAATCATTATTTTGTTCACTAGGAGGCAGTGGGAAACTGTATCGAATGCATTACGGAAGTCACGGAACACGGCATCTACCTGGACACCTGTATCTACCATTAGATGCGTCTCGTCGTCGAACAGAGCGACCTGGGTTTCACACGACAGTTGCTTTCGGAACCCCTCTGTTAATTCCTACTTACAGAGAAATTTTCACAATATATATATAAATGACCTAGTAGATAGTGTCGGAAGTTCCATGCGGCTTTTCGCGGATGATGCTGTAGTATACAGAGAAGTAGCAGCATTAGAAAATTGCAGCGAAATGCAGGAACATCTGTAGCGGATAGGCACTTCGTGCAGGGAGTGAAACCAGACCTTTAACATAGACAAATGTAATGCATTGCGAATACATAGAAAGAAGGATCCCTTGTTGTATGATTATATGATAGCGGAAGAAGCACTGGTAGCAGTCACTTCTGTAAAATATCTGGGAGTACGCGTGCGGAACGATTTGAAGTGGAATGATTATATAAAATTAATTGTTGGTAAGGCGGGTGCCAGGTTGAGATTCATTGGGAGAGTCCTTGGAAAATGTAGTCCATCAACAAAGGAGGTGGCTTACAAAACACTAGTTCGGCCTATACTTCAGTATTTCTCGTCAGTGTGGTATCCATACCAGGTCGGTTTAACGGAGGACATAGAGAAGATCGAAAGAAGAGCGGCGCGTTTCGTCACAGGGTTATTTGGTAAGCGTGATAGCGTTACGGAGTTGTTTAGCAAACTCAAGTGGCAGACTCTGCAAGAGAGGCGCTCTGCATCACGGTGTAGCTTGCTGTCCAGGTTTCGAGAGGGTGCGTTTCTGGATGAGGCATCGAATATATTGCTTCCCCCTACTTATACCTCCCGAGGAGATGACGAATGTAAAATTATAGAGATTCGAGCGCTCACGGAGGCTTTCCGGCAGTCGTTCTTCCCGTGAACCATACGCGGGTGGAACAGGAAAGGGAGGTAATGACGGTGGCACGAAAAGTGTCCTCCGCCCCACACCGTTGGGTGGCTTGCGGAGTAAAAATTAGATGTAGATGTAGAAATTGGTTAGGTCACTTCTTGAGTACCGTTGATCAGTCTAGAACGATTACTATCTACGATTAACGAATGAGACACGCAATATCCGAAGAAGAGTGGCTCATTTTGTCACGGTTTGTTCAGAAAGCGCGCGAGCGTTTCAAAGATACTCGTCAAACTCCTTCATCAGGCTCTATAAAAGAAACGTTGTGTACCACGGAGAGGGCAACTGATAACATTCCGAGAGCACACGTACCAAATGAGGCCTCTACGTAGTTGTTTCGATTCGACAATGACATTACTGTCAGTCTTCTTCCCATGCACTGTTCACGAATGGGATTGGAGCAGCATAATATGGTAATGATATCAGAAGTAGCACACCTCCACCTCAAACAGAAATGTGACTTTTGGAGTTAAGACGGAAACATAAATTTGGGTCGTAGTCGGGTCGGCTCTTCAAATTTTTTTTTCCCCGTAATATTTCAGTGAGTGCTGTAGAAGAATTTTTAAGATGATCGGAGAACCTGACGGTGGACGACTGTATAAGTCACCGGAATTTTGTGCCTGAAACGTGTTTGCAATGTGAAATTATTCCGAAAGATTAAAGCTTACTTTCACTATCGTGAAATAACGAATGACTCTCAACAGAATAGTCCGCATTTCAAACAATCAAGCGTAACTACTGATCGGAGCGAAATCGCCTTAAAGTGTGTGTTTCTTTCTTCTTTCTGCATGTACGACGTTCCAAGCAAATCTTACAACAAAATTTATTTTCAACTCGATGACTAGTTTAGGTATTGCAGTGCTTTACAAGGAATCATAGTACTGGACGTAGTATATGCTTTGCTGCCTTCGTTCTTCGAACAGTTTCATCCATCCAGTTATAGGGCTACGTGGGCTCCAATTCACGGCGAAACTTATCATTTTTAACATAAACAAATCGCTACCAGATATCGGAAGTGCCATGGAACGAAGTCCAGGAAATCGAAACAGAATTGTAACTCGTTTTTCATCCGTCGATGTTTGATAGAATAACTTATAAATGAGAAGCTTAAAAATGTCATCGTTCAGTAGTATCTACAGTATTCTTCATGTTTATAAACGAAACGAACAAAAATATAGATGCTCTGTGGGCTCTACGGTACACTGCAGGACATCCGTATTTTTGTGGTTTTCATTTATGAACATAAAGTTGTTCTTCCGCACAGCGAAGTGAGAACCAACTAACACGATGAAATTAATGCGGTTCCGCAACACAATTATCCGTATTTTACAGTAACAAAATACTCTCCACACAGAAAAAATTTTACTACATATGGTATGTTTTGCAACACAGAGGTAAAAATGATTTACAAACATTAAAAGTGTGGTTACAAGTTTGTTGGAAGAAGTTTGAAATTTTCATGTATTTTAAGGGGGGTAGGACATCAAACGGGCCGACTTGGAGCAGGAGAGGCACCACAGGACAGTTTAATTTCCACTGTCTATACTTTTAGAAATAAATTCATAAAACTTTAACAGCATGACCAGGAGCGATTCAGGATTCATACTCATAGCAGTGGAAGCTCAAACACGTAACAAAACACATTCTCTAACATGTGAAATTTCATCATTTTTTCACTTAGTACTGGCTCCATTTGTTGCTACAGCTACACTTTTCTTCCTAAGTAAGAGAGATTCTTCGAGGACTTTTGCACAGCATACAAACCATAGTTGCAGGTGTATGAAACTCTAGAAGTTATTTAATTTATGAAAAAATGAATGAACTGTTACATTTTAAACTTCATGTTTAGAAAAAACCTCAAGTTTTATAGTTAATTAGCTCAATTTTTTCCACAGTTTTTTAATAGATTTGGAAAACTCTGGAGTTTCATACACTTCTAACTACGGTTTGCAAGCTATGAAAAATTCATCGAAGAATCTCTCTTACTTAGGAAGAAAAGTGTACCTATAGCAACAAATGCAGCCAGTAATAATTGAAAAAATGATGAAATTTCATATGTAAAAAAAGGTATTTTGCTACGGTTTTGAACTTCCACAGCGATGAGTGTGAGTCCTCAATCCTTCCTGGCCCTGGTGACAAAGTTTTATGAATTTATTTGTAAAAGTATAAACAGTAGAAATTAAAATGTCCTGTGGTGACTCTCCTGCTCCAAGTCGGCCCGTTTGACGTCCTACCCCCCTTACGCAATCATCGATAATTACATAATTATATTCAATTCTTATTCGCTATGCCATTTTTTGCTTGCAGCATGCCATCCACTGTATGTTAAATGCAGAGTTATATGGTAAATTGACAGCGTGTTCTTTGTAAAATTTCTGAACGTAAACGATTAAGGAAAATAAATTAAAAATGAAATCTTAATAATGCTAGCAAATTAATTAAATATGTGAGTAGTAGACAAAGTCGTTAATTTATAGAAAAGAACTTTCAGACAAATGACAAGCTACGAATCAAAGACATTCTACGAGCAAGTAACCAAATGAGAAGGAAAGAGTGGTTACTTACCGAGAAAGGTACTGTTGGCCAGTACCCAAAATATCTTGAGCGGGTCAACCATGGTCGCTGGCCGCTGTCCGCTGCTGCGCTGTCTGCTGCTGTAGTCGGCTGCTGCTGCTGCTGCTTCTGCTGCTGCTGGCACAACGTCGGGGACGCTACTGCCTCCGCCCAGCGGCCTACCTTTTCGTGTCGGCCGCGCAGCCGTTTGCGCATGCGTGCTCGGCGACCCTCGAACTGTACCGCTGGGTTGCCTACCAAACCGCCCCTAGGCGCTCGGAGGTCTTCGTGTCCGTGACGATCTGCCAAGCGTCTGACGAGTATGGCTTTCTACGTTACAGGGTGGTAGGCGAAATACCGATTAACATACCCCTTGGGGTACATCGACTGCACATTTTGTTGGTGAGTTGGTAGTATTACATCATTAATCTGCTATACTATATTCCAGAATTCGAATCGAGAACAGCTGCCAACATGCGTAACATAGGCATAAATATCCTTTGAGTAGTGAAGCAACTCAAATCACTTAATAAAAGCAAGTCTTCTGGTCCAGACTGTATACCGATTTGGTTCCTTTCGGAGTATGCTGATGCATTAGCTCCATACTTAACAATCATATGCAACCGTTCGCACGACGAAAGATCCGTACCTAAAGAATGGAACCTTGCACAGGTCATACCAATATTCAAGAAAGGTAGTAGGAGTAATCAACTAAATTACAGGCCCATATCGTTAACGTCGATATGCAGCAGGATTTTGGAACATATATTATGTTCGAACATTATGAATTACCTCGAAGAAAACGGTCTATTCACACACAGTCAACATGGGTTTAGAAAACATCGTTCCTGTGAAACACAACTAGCTCTTTATTCACATGAAGTGCTGAGTGCTATTGACAACGGATTTCAGATCGATTCCGTATTCCTGGATTTCCGGAAGGCTTTTGACACTGTACCACACAAGCGACTCGTAGTAAAATTGCATGCTTATGGAATATCGTCTCAGTTATGTGATTGGATTTGCGATTTACTGTCAGAGAGGTCACAGTTCGTAGTAACTGACGGAAAATCATCGAGTAAAACAGAAGTGATTTCAGGCGTACTCCAAGGTAGTGTTATAGGCCCTTTGCTGTTCCTTATCTATATAAACGATTTGGGAGACAATCTGAGCAAGCGTCTTCGGTTGTTTGCAGATGACGCTGTCGTTTATCGACTAATAAAGTCATCAGAAAATCAAAACAAACTGCAAAACGATGTAGAAAAAATATCTGAATGGTGCGAAAATTGGCAGTTGACCCTAAATAACGAAAAGTGTGAGGTCATCGACATGTGTGCTAAAAGGAACTCGGTAAACTTCGGTTACACGATAAATCAGTCTAATCTAAAAGCCGTAAATTCAACTAAATACCTAGGCATTACAATTACGAACAACTTAAATTGGAAAGAACACATAGAAAATGTTGTGGGGAAGGCTAACCAAAGGATGCGTTTTATTGGCAGGACACTTAGAAAATGTAAGACCTACTAAGGAGACTGCCTACAGTACGCTTGTCCGTCCTCTTTTAGAATAACTGCTGTGCGGTGTGAGATCCTTACCAGATAGGACTGCAGAGTACATCGAAAAAGTTCAAAGAAAGGCAGCACGTTTTGTATTATCGCGAAATATGGGAGAGAGTGTCACAGAAATGATACAGGATTTGAACTGGAAATCGTTAAAAGAAAGGCGTTTTTCGTTGCGACGGAATCTTCTCACGAAATTCCAATCACCAACTTTCTCTTCCGAATGCGAAAATGTTTTGTTGACACCGTCCTACATAGGGAGGAACGATCACCATGATAAAATAAGGGAAATCAGAGCTCGTACGGAAAGATATAGGTGTTCGTTCCTTCCGCGCACGATACAAGATTGGAATAATAGAGAATTGTGAAGGTCGTTCGATGAACCCTCTGCCAGGCACTTAAATGTGATTTGCAGAGTATCCATGTAGATGTAGATACTAAAAATACCGCTTGCGTGGTACTGCTTATTTTGACAGCTCACGCGTTTACCACATTACAGTAGATAAGCAAATGCTCAACAAAGTGAAATATAAAACTCATTCCGATTACGGGAATCCGGAAACTAACGGAAACTATTGAAAGCCATTCAGGAACTGTAGTCGTTTTTACAGACGCGGGCTTGGAGAATAATGTAACTATGTCTTTCCACCTGATTAGTTGAGGCTATTTAGCAAACGCAAAACTAGCAGTCTTTGATACAGAGTACGAAGTTTTTCTGTTTTATTGCTTGTTTACTCTGATATAGAGTTAGTCTTTGGTCGCGGTTCCGATCCCAACCACTAGTTAGTTGAATAAAAATCATCAGGAACAGCAGACAAAAACTTCTGATACAGGAAGTCACCCTTATTCTGCCAACTGCTTTACTGAAGAGGACTGGTTCAAATGGCTCTACGGTCTATGGGACTTAACTTCTAAGGTCATCAGTCCCCTAGAACTTAGAACTAATTAAACCTAACTTACCTAAGGACATCACACACATCCGTGCCCGAGGCCGGGTTCGAACCTGCGACCGTAGCGGTCGCGTGGGCCCAGACTGTAGCGCCTAGATTCTGGAACTACTTGGCCACCCTGGCCGGCAAAGAGGACTGAGACGCGTACAGAGATTCAAGAACCTTTCTTGCCTTCCGGATGGGAAACTGGCCCTAAAACACGGTTGAATCAGCAATGCTCAAAGCCATGAGGATTAAAAAGTCATTGGAAACCACTATACTAAACACACATAATATATATCTACAGAATTTGTGGCCAGTAACTGAAAAAAAGCACTCCGTCTTCAGGCCACGAGTGGCCTACCGGGACCATCCGACCGCCGTATCATCCTCAGAGGAGGATGCGGATAGGAGGGGCGTGGTGTCAGCACGCCGCTCTCCCAGCCGATATGATGGTTTTCTTTGACCGGAGCCGCTACCATTCGGTCGAGTAGCTCCTCACTTGGCATCACGAGGCGGAGTGCATCCCGAAAAATGGCAACAGCGCATGACGGCCTGGGTGGTCACCCATCCAGGTGCCGACCACGCCCGTCAGTGCTTAACTTCGGTGATCTCACGGGAACCGGTGTATCCACTGCGGCAAGACCGTTGCCCAGTAATTGAAAAAAGTGACATCATTTTCTCTCCAGATCAATCCCACATCCGGATTTGGGCGAGGCTCAAAAATGGTTCAAATGCCTCTGAGCACTATGCGACAACTTCTGAGGTCATCATTCGCCTAGAACTTAGAGCTAATTAAACCTAACTAACCTAAGGACATGACACACATCCATGCCCGAGGCAGGATTCGTACCTGCGACCGTAGAGGTCGCTCGGTTCCAAACTGCAGCGCCTAGAACCGCACGGCCACTCCTGCCGTCTTTGGGAGAGGGAACTGCCAAGGAGGAGGTTATCAGGAGAAAAAGACTGGTAACCAACGAAACTGTAACATTTTCCGAGACGGACCGTGGAATTTTAGAAACCTGAATGTGGTAGGAACGCTAGAAAGTCTCGAAAGGGAACTGAAGTGGTTCAGTCTAGATACAGTGTGGACCAGTGAAGGGAAATCGAAAGAACAGAAGGATTTTTGGTCATGTAAAAATAAGATATTATCAACAGCAGCAAAAACATGGTAATGCGGGAGTACTTTATGATAAAGAAAGTAGAGCAAAGAGTGAGTTGCAGTGAAAAGATAAGCGATATTATTATCCTCAACAAAATGACAGCAAAGCAATGGCAGCAGAAATCAGGTGTACATGACGATGACGCAAGTAGGAGATGAAGAGATACATTCCACAAGGATATCAAATGGATATATAAAGAGAGATGACAACCTAATAATCTTGGAGGATTGGAACGAGGTAGTAAGGGGAGGAAACACAGGAAAGAGTTGCAGCAGGATTCAGACTCAGTGGTAGGAATGGGAGAGGAGAAAGACTTCAGCAATAAATTTCAGTTATTAATAGCAAAATAGTGTATTTAATACAGTTTTTTAAGAATCAGAAAAGGAGATATGCTTCGAAAAGGTCTGGAAGTATGGGAAAATACCAGCTGGATTATATCATGATGGATCAAACATCCCGAAATCAGATTCCGTTTTAAAGCATGGCCAGTAGCACATTTAAACTGAGGTTACAATTTAGTAATTATGAAGAATAGGCCGAACTTAAAGAGAATCATGAGAAAGAATCAGAGTGTAAGGAAGTTGGATGATACACTTTCGAACTGTGCGACGATAATTAATATGACAGCAGAAGTTCAGCTGCAGCAGAATATATATCGTCAGGAAGGTGAATCACCGAGGTTGGAGAGAGAAATATGAGTACAAGAAAGGTAACTGCGAAGAAACCCTGGATGGCGTATCATTTACTTCATTTGATCTGTGAAAGACAGGAATTCAAAAATTATCGGAAAAGATACAGCAATATACGTTACTCAGGAATGGAGTAAACAGAAAGCGCAGGGAAGTTAAAGCAAAGGGTTTCTGGAAGAATGAGAAGAAATAAAGAAGTGTATGGTCATCGGAAGGACAGATGCAACGTACAGAAAAATCAAAATAAGTTTCCGAGAAATTAAAAACTATGGTGTCAATATTAAGAGTGTATAAATCTTAAATTAAAAAAATTAAAAAACTCTACACAGAAAAATCTCTAAAGGTAAAAAACAATAAATATTGCCCCTTTATGTTTACCGTAAGTAGTAATATAAGTAATAGTTTGATCCAAATGTCATCGCGTTGGGGGACCGCTAAGTAAAAAAGATTTAACATCAGATATCCTTTCTGGAACAGCATACTTTCATTATTGATGGGTATAAGCCTCTTCTGTTTGGCTTTATCTCTTCCAGACCTGCACGTCCCGCATTCACTCCTCAAAATAGCTAGTGAGGGTATAATTACTTATTATACAAAATGAAAACCAGTCCGCCTTTAATTGGCCTAACATTGTTAAAGAATGGAGTTACCTATTTATTATATATCATATTTTTACATAATTATGTAGGAATTCAGTTTCATGCATCAATGTCCTGCAGTGGTTTGATGTTTCATTAAACCGCTAGCGCGAGTGGCGTGGTGCGGGACGTGACCAAATGCGGCGATCACGAGGGGCAGGTCTCGTAGTCCGTCGTGTCTATACTGTGAATTCTTCGGAGCAAATTGATTAAGACTTAGACTTCACAATTTAATACTGTTGCCTTCATATTTACCTACCTTGCATAAGTAGCTTATTTGCAGTTAAATTTATCATTTTTAGATGTATTCTGTTTTTATTTTATTTACTTGCCTCTGCGTATTCTGACAATAGGTGTACTTTCATAATTAAGATTTTGACAATGCAATATTTAAAAATATTTTTGCATTCAGAATACCTCAGTTCTCACTTGTAGGTACTATTAGAAATTAAAATGCACTAAACACTACCATCGTAATTTACCATTGTCACTTATACGATTTACGTGTGTCTTATTTCAATTGGCACATATTTTCCTTTTTTTAATTCACACATGTTCATTGACTTTTTTGTTGTATATACTTACTTATTTTTGGTAACACAAGCAATAAGCAGTGGAGATAAATCTAAGTAAAGTCGAAAGAAACTGGGCTGACACTGCGCTTTCTTGCAACACTCTGTCTAAGCTATTAGGGCAAAATCATTTTATTTAGTACTGAATTGTAGACCTCAAGAAAAAAAGAACTACGAAAAGCCTGCAAGAACATACGCTAATCTTTTACAGTTGAGTCACGATCATCCTTTTTCTGCTTTGTAGGTGCTGAATCGGGCAACTTCAAAAGACAAATTCCGTCATTGTTGGTCAACCGTAAAACATAAATATATGCTCTCATGGAACATTTTAAAAATCTTTGTGAGCTCCTTTTTGAGCTCTACAGTCTGGTACTACGTAACTTGATGTAGCTTTCACACACTGAAGAGCCAAAGAAACTGGTACACCTGCCTAAAATCGTGTAGGGTCCCCACCAGCACACAGAAGTGCCGCAACGCGACGTGGCATGGACTCGACTTACGTGTGAAGTAGTGATGGAGGGAACTGACATCATGAATCCTGAAGGACTGTCCATAAATGCGTTAGAGTACGCAGGAGTGGAGAACTCTTCTGAACAGCACGTTGCAAGGCATCCAAGATACGCTCAATAATGTTAGTGTCTGGGGAGTTTGTTGGCCACCGTAAGTGTTTAAACCCAGAAGAGCGTTCCTGGAGTCACTCTGTAGCAATTCTGGACATGTGGGGCGTCGCATTGTCCTGCTGGAATTGCCCAAGTCCGTCGGAAAGCACAATGGACATGAATGGATGGAGGTGGTCAGACGGGATGCTTACGTACGTGTCACCTGTCAGAGTCGTATCTGGACGTATCAGGGGTCCCATATCACTCCAACTGCACACGTCCCACACCATTACAGAGCCTCCACCAGCTTGAACAGTCCCCTGCTGACATGCAGGGTCAATGGATTCATGAGGTTGTCTTCATACCCGTACACGTCCACCCGCTCGATAGAATTTGAAACGAGACTCGTCCTACCAGGCAAGATGTTTCCAGTCATCGACAGTCCAACTTCGGTATTGACGGGCTCAGGCGAGGCGTAAAGCTTTGTGACGTGCGATCATCAAGAGTACACGAGTGCCCTTCGGCTCTGAAAGCCCATATCGATGATGTTTCGTTGAATGGTTGTTGGTGGCCCAGTATTGAAATCTTCAGAAATTTGCAGAAGTGTTGCATTTATGTCACGTTGAACGATTCTCGTCAGTCGTCGTTGGTCCCGTTCCAGCAGTATCTTTTTCCGGCAGCAGCGACGTGGGAGTTTTGATGTTTTACCGCATTCCTGATATTCACGGTACACTCGTAAAATGGTCGTACTGGAAAACCCCACTTCATCGTTACCTCGGAGGTTCTGTGTCCCATCGCGCGTGCGTCGACTATAACACCACGTTCAAACTCATTTAAATCTTGATAACCTTCCTTTGTAGCAGCAGTAACCGATTTAGCAACTGCGCCAGATATTTGTTGTCTTATATAGGCGTTGACGACCGCAGCACTGTATTCTGCCATTTTACATATATCTGTATTTGAATACGCATGCAGATACCACTTTTTTTGGCGCTTCAGTGTTAGGTATGTAGCGTAGCATATATCAAGAGAGCACACTAGGAGAAAACAGTTTTACTTAATTTAGCTGATAAAATTAAAACAGCTGAGCAGACTTTCATGGAACATAGCTAAGAACCATGCGGATTAAAAAAGTTTTCAAATTAAAAAAAAATCATTAAAACTTTCGTTTGGGAGCTACGATGCCACTGTCAGACACACAAGCTAAATTTGTAACACTCCTCTATTTGTGTCGGGTTTTAAAAACGAGTTCCACCGCTAAACACACCATAGGAAGAACAGACAGGTGGAAAGACTACACAGAAGGAGAATATCGGGAAGGAGCTGTCTGAGCCGGCCGGAGTGGCTGTGCGGTTCTAGGCGCTACAGTCCGGAACCGAGCGACCGCTACGGTCGCAGGTTCGAATCCTGCCTCGGGCATGGATGTGTGTGATGTCATTAGGTTAGTTAGGTTTAATTAGTTCTAAGTTCTAGGCGACTGATGACCTCAGAAGTTAAGTCGTATAGTGCTCAGAGCCATTTGAACCATTTTTTTTAGCTCTCTGATGATGTGACATAAGGAGAGATGACAAAGAGGGTACAGTACTAGATCCAGAGTTTCAAATAGTTTTGGAAAATTTGCCATCAAATAAACAGGAGAACATAGATAACGTCCCTTGAGATTTCGTAAAATTATGGGAGAGTAATTGCCACTCAAGGAAGTGTTCAAGTTTTTTTGTAGACTCTACGAGACTTTTAACATACCTTAGAACTTTCGGAGTAATATGAGCCACACACTCCCGAAATATCAAATGAAGATAAATATGAGAACTACCGCGCACTCAACATAGCAGCTCGTGCATCCAAGTTTCTTACAAGAAGTATATTATTCTTGAAATGAGAATCTGAGATCTATTAGATGACGATCAATTTGGCTTTAACAAAGGTAAAGACACTGGAGGGGCATCTCTGACGTCACACCTGGTAATGGAGACAGACTTTAAGAAAAACTAAATCACTTTTATGAGATTTGTCTATCAACAAAAAGCGTTCGACAATGCAAAATCGCGCAACGTGATTGAAACTCTCAGGAAAATAGGTGTATGCAATGGTGAAATATGGGTAGCATACAGTATCAATACGAGAAAAGTAGGAAGATAAGGAAAAACAGATCAACAGATCAAAAGGAAATGCTCAGATAAAAACAAAGAGGTACTTACACGAAGGTAGTTCACTTTGGAGTATCTTCTTACTTTTATTAATCAGACTAATTGCTAATTCCCAGGCAGAGAAACAGCAAAGGTGTCGCCAGCAAGTGTACCTAAGACAGGGCAAAGTGTCGGCAGGAAGGGAGGGGGAGACGCTGGGCACTGCCGTGGGAGGGTTCGAAGGGAGGGTTCGAAGGGAGGGAGAGGTGGGAACAACCGCGCCGCTCCGTCCTCAAGCGGTGAGTTCGTCAGCGCATCTGATGATGGAAACGTGGTCCTTGCCGAAATACTGTGCCCGTCGGAGACTGACTTTCGGCCCCTCACCAGTGAGCTATTTCGCTGGGAAAAGCGAAAGAATGACAAAAACTTCCTTATTGGCGCTAAGAGCTAGACATTTTCTTAGTATGCCACTTAGAACACTGGTAAATTACTTATTTTCTAAATTGTTTCGTTATTTTTGCAGTGACGAGGTGAGCAGCATAATTATATGGTGCCATACTACCTTCTGATTTTTATGGTGACAAGTCATGTACGAAAAGAGATACACGGTTTTTTGGTTCACATAACAACTATGAGGTTTGCCTCTAATAAGAGGAACACAGGGAAAAAGTTTTTTTTTATATTTATGGTACGTTTCGAACTCAAATATCAATTTGCAAAATCAGCTCGATGCAACTCAAAAATTCTTGAGAAAACCGACTCTGAAATTTTCCGACCGCCTTTAATAGCTAAAGCGCTGTTAGTTTTTTTCTACGGGTCGCGTAGCTACGTGATAGATACTTGCCTATCATGTGTGTGGTACAGTTTCGATTTCCAACGCTGCCATAATTTGAAACAAAGATTCATTTTCCATGAAGTGTAAGATAGATAAGAATGAAAAAGACTTTAATCTGTAATGTTTCAAAGAATCTTTTATAAAGGATCAGTAATTAGGAATGTATGTTTTCAATTAAAACTGGATTTTTGTGTGCAATATTTAATCATAAGTCAGAAAACTTGCATTTTTCATAAAAATAGTAATTAAATATGTGATAGTTAACATGCATCTGATGAATTTTATATTTAAACGATGTAGATATTGGAACTAAACAGAAAAGAAGGCTCAAAATGTATGGCCGAAACGAGAATCGTACCAGTGATGTCAAGTCTCTAATGCTACTGATTTTTTTCAGCGTTATGTATTTTAAACTTCACGGAATGCTAGTAGCGTAGGCACCTCTGTTTAATCATTTGCATCAGCGCTGCATGGATCACAAGGCTCTTCCTGTCACGTGAACATTTTGCTACACACCCATACGGCCTTTCGAAAGAAAACTAGACCTTGCTGTAGCACATTAAAGAATGTTGGAAAACTTCAGAGGCGACTTCCTAGAGAATTTTTGAGAGCAGAGTGGAACCATATGAAGTGTTCAAATGAAAAGGTACGAAACAGCGTAACAACCAAACCAGCTGAAATATCCGTATGCAGCTTTGGGATAACGTATTGAGATTTCTAGGCAATGGAAGCGAGTCGTCGCCTCCCCCTAAAAGATTCAAAGCTGTGCCCTCAGCAAGCAAGGTGACGCTGACCGTCTCTTTCGACGTCCGAGGTCCGATACTCACAGAATTCCTTGAGCACGGGAAAACCATTATCAGTGACGTATACTGTGAGACACTCTGTAGCCTACACAAGTCCATCAAGGACAAATGGTGTCGGCTGCTCACGGAGCGATTCCGTTGTCTGCAAGGTTACACAAATTGTAGTGGCCAAGTGGGAGCAATCTGAGCATTCATTCTACAGCCAGAACATATCACCGTGAGACTTCCATGCGTTTGGTTGGCTGAAAGATATTTCAAAGGGAAGCACTTCAACTCGGATGACAAACTGAAGGACACAGTGGAGGACTGCCTCCTGTCACAGCCATAGGAATTCTGCAAGCAGGAAATCCTTTAGCTTGTGAAACAGTTGGATAGTTACCCTCAGGCCCCTGGTGATCACTTCTGAATAAGACTTCAGTTATACCCACAGTGTTGTATTGTACCTTTTCTTTTGAACAACCCTCGTATTAGTGGGGATTAATATTTGAGTTCTGAACTTCACACACTGTAAATATAAAAAAAATTATAAAATACTGACTGCTGTGTGGGACCCTTGTAAGAGCGTTTAACAGTTCACTCTTTAGATATACAAGTAGACTAGGTGTGAGGGACTGTGGCTGCGCGTCTTATTCCGCAGATGCTGCTGACTTGAATCAATCTCGTAGCGAGAGCAGCCCAGGCTCAGAAGCAGCGCAAACGAACAGTAGACGGATAAATGAAGGCGTGCATGACGACCTGAATTAGTTGTATAATCCTAACTGATGTCCAGACGGTCCAAACTGGAGGTACGGACCTCTAGTGCGAGATACCGTGTAGTGTCTGCCTTAGCCCGTAAGACGGCGGCGACGCACCATGACGTGGAGGTCACGTAATGCCGAAAGCCCCCGTGATGCACCGCCGCTTAACCACGGCTACCACCCAGTGTTCAGGGACGTTACTCGGAGCTGGGTCTTAGGCATGTATTAAGTCACTTGATGGCGCCACGGATGTGCTCACTAAGAATTAGGTTAGGTTACTTGCCTGTGTAGCGTTTTACGTATAATTTTCTGTGTGATATGTCACATGATAGACTTCCCGTTTGAAAATTATGAGTTGGATCCATGAAGGCAGCTTCCAAAATGGTCGCCATGTTGGTAACATAGTCCTCGCAGGTCTTCACCCTCCCCCAAATCATGCTACACGGTGTGTACACCGAAATGCCCTATTTTTTCAGCCGGTTTAAAAATAATAAATCTTTTTTTCAATATTTCTCGGATATTCAGGTGGGTGGCGTCGTCCAGAAGACGCGCTATTTTGGCAAGCCGAATTCTTGCCTGTTTCAGGCATTCCTAATAACTGACTGATATCTCGGAGCATAATCGTTAGACTTACGTCCGGACTCTGGAGTTTTCAGCCCATGGGGCTATGACTCCGGACACGCTTGATGTATATTTTGTAATCTATGTTGGTTGCCGTCGCGTTTTTTGCTTACAGAAGCAGTAGAAATAGTACAGAGCACATAGGGGATTAAGGTTTTCCCATGTGCGATTATATCAACAGCATTCGTACAATGATGTCGCCATTACAACTTCGGCGTTGATTTGGTGTCACTGGCCCCCCCAGTGGACGTTACAATCTGTAGCGTATACACATCCACACTCTCATTCACACGCACATTCACACAGGTTTTTCCCCTTATGCAGTGATTGTGCTTTGAGTATGTTAATAATAACGTAACTACAATGTATAATCCCAAGACCCACTATATAATCCCAATAGCCTTGAAAACACTGAAAGGTATGTGCTAAGGTCTGATCAGGGTAGATCCAGAAAATAAAGTCGGTAGTTGCCAACTGGAAGGGGGAATGAGTATAATATATTTGAGTAGGATGATCTTTGATGGTTAAGAGAGCCGGGCGCGAGCAGTAAAAAAACTTGGTAGTCGCAGCTAGGTGCCCGGAGGAAGCAGACGTGTGGTGACAGCTGCAAGGTTGGACTCACGCTTGCTGCGCAGTTACCCTGAGCAAACTTCAGCACGTAAATGAGAGAAGATATATAATGATTTCAAAAATGGTTTTTGTTAGATAATGTTCAGAGTTAGGATTTGTATGTCCAAGGTTTGACGCAGTAAGCATTTTGCAAAATTTTTTGTAAGAGTGATTCTTGCTACAAAAATGTTGGAAATGGTAGGTTATGTGCATGAATTAAAATTTTAACAATATATATATTGAGATCAACATTTTGTTTAAATCTAACAGTCAGAATCATAATCCACGTCCTTTGCTTGTCTTGAATATGAAAATGAGTAATAAAGTAAAGTTACCCACCAATGAAAGAACGTAAAAAAAAAAATGAGGCCTCTATGCAATATATATGTACAGTTCAAGATTTGAAATCGATTTTGGCGTAACTAAAGTTATCAGAGCAAAGCTATTTCAGATCACTAATTTTATGCCATTGCACAACTGGCATTATTCAAGACGAGATATAATTTCATTAAGTAAACATCACGGCCAAAAGCTAATTTTTCAGTACCAACTTAATGCCATTGCACAAACGGCATTATTCTCTTAAACTTGATTGCTGAGTCAAATAGATCTTTCATTACTGGCAAAATGGAGGAGTGCAAGAAACAAGTTCGCAGACGCACTCAGATGCAGGTTTGTTGAATAATAAACAATATTATCATTGATACTTACACTAATTACAGTGGAAACAATTTTGGTTAGATACTTTCAACATTTACAGCATATATCCCAAAGGCCCATTAAAATAACTCCATTTCCCAAAAAAAACATGTGCGATATGTATCCCATGACCCACCAAAATATCCCCAGTCCTATGCAGTACATTTTATACAAGCACTGGTTGTGCTTTGGATAATCTTGCGTTAAGAGTTAAATATAATATACACTCCTAAGATACTCTTACTGAATTATGATACGTGTGTCAGCCCACAAACATGTCCCCAAATCCCACACCATGTATAGTGTATGTCCTAGGCCCCACCAAAATATCCTCCAATCTCGTAGAGCACATTTCACAGAAGCAGTATACACTTACAGTAGAACTTAAACATACTATAAATTCCTAAGATACATTTACTTAAAAATATGTCCCAGTCCATCAACCATACATTTCATATCGATAGTAGTCGTGCTACGGCATCCTTACAGTAAAACATAAACACTATTTATTAATTTTTTTCATTTCTTCTTCTTCTTCTTCTTCTTCTTCTTATTATTATTATTATCATCATTATTATTTCTTGTCTATTTTACGTGCGTAGGAGATCAGGCCATCTTGTTGCTAGCAGCCAGTGTGGGTGGGTGCCGAGCGCTCAGACTTTCTGGTTTTGCAAGCGTTGCTTCTTCTCATGCAACCTGTTGGCTACGTATCTGAAATCTTCTCGGAGCTTTGCACTCCGGCGTGTTGGTGCAGTGGGACGGTGCTGAAGTCCGGCGGGAGATGTAGGGCGCAGTCCAGCTCTCTGATTTTCATCGTCTGTAGTCTGGCGGTGTTCGTAGTGGCGGCGTCGCTCCATACTACAGCGACGTAGTCCAGCAGTGGGCGGATTACTGTCTGGTACAAGGTGCGACCCACCTCTGTGGGGAGAGCTGATGCAGCGTTTATCACCGGGTACAGAGTATGCAGTCGTCCCATCCCCTTCCTTCTGGTGTCTTCAATGTGCTATCTCCAGGTCAGGCAGCGTTCCAGCGTCACGCCCAGGTACTTTGCTGTGTTTCTCCATGGCTGGGCCTCGCCTCTGATGCGAATTTGGGACAGTGCTTGAGGGAACGGCCTCCTGCACATTGCCAGTACCTGGGTTTTGCTGGCGTTGAAGGCAAGGCGCTATTTGGCTGCCCAGTCGGCGAGATCATCGCAGGCCATTTGCAGGTGGTGATGCAGCCAGACGGAACTTTTGCTGCGGCAGTAAAGCGCCGTGTCGTCTGCGTCCAACGGCAGGTGGACTCGAGCTATTCTTGGAATGTCGGACATAAACAGTGTGTACAGTGTGGGTCAGAGGACAGACCCCTCTGGTACACCTGCAGCCATACCCCTCATGTGTTCTAACGTGGAATGTTCGTCCTTCGAGGTATGATTTGAGGAGGTGGACGTGTGACATGGGGAGCCCGAGGTCAAGACGTTTTTACAGGAGCCCCTCGCGCCACATGGAATCGAATTCTCGGGAAACATCCATGAAAACTGCTCCAAAGAATTCTCTGCGTTCGACCGCACACCTGACTTCTTCCACAAGTCGGAGCAGCTGGTGTGTCGTTGCGTGTCCTCTCCTGAATCCAAACAGTTCTTCGGGTAGAAGTCCTTCCCTCTCGATGTGTGTCATGAGGCGGCGAAGGTATAGTCTCTCAAAACACATTCGATAAGGCTGGTAGCATGCTTATTGGTCTGTAGTTTGAGGTCACCCGTGTGTCTGCCTGGCTTTGGTATTGCTACGACTTCAGCAAGTTTCAATGCCTTGGGATATTTTCTAGTGCGCAGCACCTTGTTGAATATTCCTGCTATATCGTTAGAGGCCGCAGGTGGGAGTTGCTTTATCATCTGGTTCGTTAAGAGGTCCGATCTGCCGGCTTTCCTGCAATTGAGATTACTGAGCTGTTCTGCTACCTCCTCTTCGGTTATAGGAATGATGTCATCTGCCTGCTCTTGGAGGAATCTTGGGAGACTGTCTGCTACTTCTTGGATCTTGGCAGTGTCTATTGGTTTCATGACAGGTCTAAAATTTTCAGCGAACGCGTATGAAAGCGCATTAGCTTTTGCGTCTGGCTCTGCTACTACTGCTTCACCAACTTGCACTGGAGGTATGTGCTGTGGCTTCCTTAACATGGATTTTATCACTTTCCAAGATCTTCCGCCTTCTGGTTTGAGTGTGGCAACTTTGTTGCTCCATTGTTGATTTCGATGAGCTTCCAAAGCGGTCTCTGACTGATATCTCTTGGGTGCCGCCTTGTAACCCCTCGGCTTCCTCCTCTCCCCTGTCATAGCTTTCAACCGACCTCTTCTGTACGCGGATCTGGTGCAGTGGTGGTAGACGAACGACATCGGGGTAGATCCAGGGTCCACAGTAGCACTGTTCCCTGCGCCTGGCGCTGATCTCTGCTGGTTTTCCGACAATGTAACCTCGTATTCTACAGCTGTTATGACGGGTCTGGTTTTCCACGTAGATTACGACTGTACTTTTATCGTGCTCAAGGCTGGGTCTCAGACCTTGCTTAATTGAAAGGCAATGTATTTATTTTTTAACCCTTAATATGGCCGGACCTCATCCAGATGCCAATAACATAGCATAGGCAGTTTCTGGACACTAGGAGGTTTCTAAAGCAGCATACAGAGGGTCGGCGTGTCATTGAAGAACAAGCTGAGAGTGTACGCCAAGGCTTCCTAAGAAGTCGACTCAAAATCAATTCGCCAGGCTTCAGGGGAAGCTTAGGTGACACGTGCAACTATTCATGAGGTACTAAAAAGCGGTTGCTTCCGTATTCAAACAAGATACAGTTTTTGCGAGCTATGAGAAACAACAGTTACACTACTGGCCATTAAAATTGCTACACCACGAGGATGACGTGCTACAGACGCGAAATTTAACAGACAGGAAGAAGATGCTGTGATATGAAAATGATTAGCTTCCCAGAGCATTCACACAAGATGGCGCCGGTGGCGACACCTACAACGTGCTGACATGAGGAAAGTTTCCAACCGATTTCTCAAACGCAAACACCAGTTGACCGGCGTTGCCTGTTGAAACGTGGTTGTGATGCCTCGTGTAAAGAGGAGAAATGCGTACCATCACGTTTCGGACTTTGATAAAGGTCGGATTGTAGCCCATTGCGAAGGCGGTTTATCGTATCGCGACATTGCTACTCGCGTTGGTCGAGATCCAAGTATCAGAATATGGAATCGGTGGGTTCAGGAGGGTAATTCGGAACGCTGTGCTGGATCCCAACGGCCTCGTATCACTAGCAGTCGTGATGACAGGCATCTTATCCTCACGGCTGTAACGGATCGTGCGGCCACGTCTCGATCCCTGAGTCAACAGATGGGGCCGTTTGGACGACAACGACCATATGCACGAACACTTCGACGACGTTTGCAGCAGCATGGACTGTCAGCTCGGAGACCATGACTGCGGTTACCCTTGACGCTGCATCACAGACAGGAGCGCCTGCGATGGTGTACTCAACGACGAACCTGGGTGCACGAATGGCAAAACGTCATTTTTTTCGGATGAATCCAGGTTCTGTTTACAGCATTATGATGGTTGCATCCGTGTTTGGCGACATCGAGGTGAACGCACATCGGAAGCGTGTATTCGTCATCGCCATACTGGCGTATCACCGGGCGTGATGATATGGCGTGCCACTGGTTACACGTCTCGGTCACCTCTTGTTCGCATTGACGGCACTTTGAACAGTGGACGTTACATTTCAGATGTGTTACGATCCGTGGCTCTACGCTTAATTCGATCCCTGGGAAACCCTACATTTCAGCAGGATAATGCACGACTGCATGTTGCAGTTCCTGTACGGGTCTTTCTGGATACAGAAAATGTTCGACTGCTGCCCTGGCCAGCACATTCTCCAGATCTCTCACCAATTGAAAACGTCTGGTGAATGGTGACCGAGCAACTGGCTCGTCACAATACGCAGGTCATTTCTCTTGATGAACTGTGGTATCATGTTGAAGCTGCATGGGCAGCTGTACCTGTACATGCCATACAAGCTCTGTTTTATTCAATTCCCAGGCGCATCGAGGCCAGAGGTGGTTGTTCTGGATACTGCTTTCTCAGGATCTAATCACCCAAATTGCGCGAAACTGTAGTCACCTGTCAGTTCTAGTATAATATATTTGTCACTGAATACCCGTTTATCATCTGCATTTCTTCTTGGTGTAGCGATTGTAAAGTCTGTATGAATTTGTATGCAAAGTACGTAACTGAATCGATTGGAATCCTGCTGTCTTTTCAGATATAATGTTTTGTGATGACGTCACCTATCATGCCTCTGGAACCACAAATTAGCATAATGTCCACACCTGGGGTTCACGGAATACACACAGTACCAGACACAAGGTCGAGATAGCAGGAACATGAACGTTTGGTGTCACCTCACGTGGGCATAGAAAATGGGACTGGTTCTGTTTGATGAGGAGCGTGTTACAAAGACGACGTACCTAGACAAGTTGGAAATGTACCGGGTTGACCACCTACAACGAAACCTTTGGTTTCCACCTCATTGATTATTGCATGTTCGGACAACTCTGTAATCAAACATTTTCAGGACGCTGGACTGAAGTAGATGGACCCGTAAACTGGCCTCCACCTCCACCTCTCTCTCTCTCTCTCTCTCTCTCTCTCTCTCTCTCTCTCTCTCTCCCATTTTTTTTAAATCAATAGTCCTACACCTATGGATCATCGTGTTTTTTCACTTTATTTGCGCCACGAATTCCTGCCCTGTGCGAACCGCTTTAATTCAGAGCAGAACTTGCAACTGGCGTCCTCTAATATTTGCTGGATGTATTCCAATATTTGTTTTTTTCTACAGTTTCATCCTTTACAGCTTCCTCTAGAACCATGCAAGCTATTACCTCATGTCTTAACATACGTCCTCTCATCCTGTCCATCTTCGTGCCTTCTTGTTGATGTTTTCCACGTATTTTCTTTTCCTCGCCGATTCTGCGGAGACCCTCCTTATACCTTACCTTATCACACCGCATAATTTGCAACATTGTACTGTAGTATAACATCTGAAATGTTACGATTCTCTTTTGTTCCAGTTGTCCCGTAGTCCATGTTTCACTAATATGCAATGTTGAGTTCCTAATGCACGAGGGTTGGAACTTAAATAGTGGCAGCTACTTATTCACAACCGATACAAAAGTTACGTGTTTGCACCTGTTACTGTCCTTCAAAGTAGTCACCATCGTTGTGTAGAACCCGCTGCCAGCGATGTGGAAGGCGTAGTATACCGTTAGCAGAGCCTGTTCTGTTGATGGTGCGAATGGAGCGGTCTACTGCCTGTTGAATCTCTGGAACAGTTCTGAAGCGAATGCCACGACGTGGGTCCTTCATCTTCGGAATCAAATCAAAGTGACAATGACTTAAGTCCGGGGTGTATGGTGGATGGTACAGTACTTCCCAATCCCATCGACCGAACAGAACAGCCACAGCTTGCGCTGTATGCGCCTGCGCATTGTCGTGCAAAATGATGGGTGGGTTGCGCAGAAATTGTCACCGCTTCTTTCGCAAAGCTCGTCGCAGGTGATGCTCCAAAAACGAATAGTAATACTGTGCATTTTCTGTCTGTCGTGGAGGAACGTAATGCGTTAGGATAACACCATCACAGTCGTACACGAGAGTCACAATAACATTAGACCTCTCTATTTGCACCATCAACAGAACAGGCTCTGCTAACGGTATACTACGCTTCCACATCGCTGGCAACGGGTTCTACACAACGCTGGGGACTACCCTGAAGGACAGTAACAGGTACAAACATGTAACCCTTTTGTATCGGTTGTGAACAAATAGTTGCCACTATATAAGTTCCAACCCTCGTATATTCTCAGAAATTTCTTCACTCTATATATAGGTTATATCAGATGACTTACCCAAAAGACACAAAATTTCAGCTAAGCAAACCGTTCGAACCAGCACAGCATTGGTAGCACTAGGACACTGCCGACCGCAGAGGAAGCGAACCGAACGAGATCCCTCCGCTGAGGTGCTGAAGCCAGGACAGCTAGGGCGGGTACCTATGTGCATATGCTTTGTCAGCTGCCTGCGGCCAGGATTTCCCTCTTCTTGCATATAGAATCCCCAGATCGTTTTTTGGCCGGGGGGGGGGGGGGGGGGGAGGGGGGTCGCGGAGGCGCTCTGGACGTCAAGGTCCCAGGCAAGGACGTTACAGTCCTACCTTCTGGCGTCAGGACTTTTCTGGTGAAGCAACGTATAAATTCTCCATACTTCCATCTTCTAGTGGACGTTGGCACTACAGCTGTTATTCTACAGGAGATGGACAAAAATTAGGAAACACCAAAATCATAAGACATTAGCATGCCAAACGTTAGTATTCAAAACAGCTTCTAGTTATCTCGGAGTGGATGAATACACGAGCGACTGGAAAAAAGCGCAGGTGACGCCTGTATGTAAGAAGGGTATAAGGACGGATCCTCAAAATTACAGACCAATATCCTTAACATCGGTTTGTTGCAGGATTCTCGAACATATTCTCAGTTCGAATATAATGAATTTCCTTGAGACAGAGAAGTTGCTGTCCATGCATCAGCACGGCTTTACAGAGCATCGCTCCTGCGAAACGCAACTCGCCCTTTTTTCACATGATATCTTACGAACTATGGATGAAGGGTATCAGACGGTTGCCATATTCCTTGACTTCCGGAAAGCGTTTGACTCAGTGCCCCACTGCAGACTTCTAACTAAAGTACGAGCATATGGGATTGGTTCCCATGTATGTGAGTGGCTCGAATACTTCTTAAGTAATAGAACCCAGTAGGTTGTCCTCGATGGTGAGTGTTCATCGAAGGTGAGGGTACCATCTGGAGTGCCCAGGGAAGTGTGGTAGGACCGCTGTTCTTTCTATCTACATAAATGGTCTTTTGGATAGGGTCGATAGCAAAGTGTGGCTGTTTGCTGATGATGCTGTGGTGTACGGGAAGGTGTCGCCGTTGAGTGACTGTAGGAGGATACAGGACGACTTGGACAGGATTTGTGATTGGTGTAAAGAATGGCAGCTAACTCTAAATATAGATAAATGTAAATTAATGCAGATGAATAGGAAAAAGAATCCAGTTATGTTTGAATACTCCATTAGTAGTGTAGCGCTTGACACTGTCAAGTCGATTAAATATTTAGGCGTAACACTGCAGAGCGATATGAAGTGGGACAAGGATGTAATGGCAGTTGTGGGGAAGGTGGATAGTAGTCTTCGGTTCATTGGTAGAATTTTTGGAAGATGTGGTTCATCTGTAAGGGAGACCGCTTATAAAACACTAATACGACCTATTCTTGAGTACTGCTCGAGCGTTTGGGATCCCTATCAGGTCGGATTGAGGGAGGACATAGACACAATTCAGAGGCGGGCTGCTAGATTTGTTACTGGTAGGTTTGATCATCCCTCTAGTGTTACGGAAATGCTTCAGGAACTCGGGTGGGAGTGTCTAGAGGAATGGAGGCGTTCTCTTCGTGAATCGCTACCGAGGAAATTTAGAGAACCAGCATTTGAGGCTGACTGCAGTACAATTTTACTGCCGCCAACTTACATTTCGCGGAAAGACCACAAAGATAATATAAGAGAGATTAGGGCGCGTACTGAGGCATATAGGCAGTCATTTGTCCCTCGTTCTGTTTGGGAGTGGAACGGGGAGAGAAGATGCTAGTTGTGGTACGAGGTACGCTCCGCCACGCACCGTATGGTAGATTGCGGAGTACAGTTTTCACAAGGACCTTATACCATTCTTCCTGCAAAATAGCTCCAAGTGCAGGTAACGATCATGGAGATGGATAGAGATCACTCACCCTTCTCTCTAAATCAGACCTCAGACGCTCAATAATATTGAGACCTTGCGAACGTGGAAGCCAGGAGAGATGCAACAGTTCATCCTAGTGCTCAAAGAGGCAATCTTGGGCGATGCAAGCTGTGTGTACAGAGGCTCCCTCGTCTCCCAGCACAGCATCACCATTGGGGAAGAAACATTGTACCATGGGGTGCACCCGATCTGCCAAAATGGTCAAATAATCCTTGACAGTAATGCAGCCTTGAAGAGTAACATGATCACGATATGGCTGCCAAAATCATCAGCGAAACCCTGCCATGTTCTGCGTTAGGGACATAAAGTCCGCGAGGTACTGGCAACACTGTAAAACAAGAGGTATCAGACCATTGCTCCACTATCGAGGATTTATGGTTTTGGCATCGCGTTTCCCTTATACTGGGATTTGCCTCACCGATGACTGATTTTGCAACTCCAGATCGCCCTGCAATTCAGTGCTTATGGAGTCTCCTTCGTATTGTTTTGGTGCTGCAAGGGTTCACGAGTGCAACATTCAGTTCTGCAGTGGCTTTTTCAGCTGTGTTCTTATTTTTCGTCACCATTAGTCAACACACTCTCTCGTCCGCGTTATGACGTAGCGGGTGATGATTTCGCGCTTTCCATGTAAGCGGTGCTTGGTTCAAATGGCTCTGAGCACTTTGGGACTTAAGATCGGTGGTCATCAATCCCATAGACTTAGAACTACTGTAAGTAGGCTGTTTAGGTTTTTATGTTGGTTACGCCATGTAGCGCTCTGTATGAAAATCACTGACTGTGCTGTGTGCAGTCTGTGGCTGGTTAGACTCATTTTTGGAATATTTGCTATTGTAGTGTTGGACAGTTGGAGGTGAGCCGCCAGCTGTGGTGGATGTGGGGAATGAGATGGAGTTTTGAGAGCGGATGATGTGGACAGAGACAGTAAATTTGTAAGGCTGGATGTCATGAACTGATATATATATTATGACTTTTGAACACTATTAAGGTAAATACATTGTTTGTTGTCTATCAAAATATTTCATTTGCTAACTATGCCTATCAGTAGTTAGTGTCTTCAGTAGTTAGAATCGTTTATTTAGCTGGCAGTATTGGCGCTCGCTGTATTGCAGTAGTTCAAGTAACGAAGATTTTTGTGAGGTAAGTGATTCATGAAAGGTATAGGCTATTGTTAGTCACGGCCATTCTCTTGTAGGGATTATTGAAAGTTTGATTGCGTTGCGCTAAAAATATTGTGTGTCAGTTTAGTGATGATTAAAATAAGTAAAGAGAGAAATTTCTGAGTACGTTCAGTTCTTCTCAGCTGTTTGAGAATAAAATAACGTAAGGTGTTTACCAGCACAGTAATTCATAAATTCTTCTAAGGGGACGTTACACTACTTAAACCTAACTAACCTAAGGACATCACACACATCCATGTCCGAGGCAGGATTAGAACCTGCGACCGTAGGAGCAGCGCGGTTCCTGGCTGAAGGGCCTAGAACCGCTCGGCCACAATGGCCGGCCGTAAGCGGTGCTTCTTGAAACACCAATCACTTTGGCCACCTTACTTACGGAAGCACCCACAATACGAGCAGCAACCATTTTCCCCATGTTCGCATTCACTTAGCTCCAAAACAACACACACAAAACTACGCAGAACACTATACCCACCACGACTGACTCTTGCATGGTATTGAGGACACTGCGCAGGTCCCGTTCATGATCAAAGGCAACAGTGCAACCCGTAGGCTCGGTTAGCACCTGCATTCGTGTTCAAGTAAGCATTTCTCTGCATTTTTCCATAATTTTGTCCAACCACTGTATTTTATACACTGAGGTATCAAAAGTCATGGGACAGCCCTAACATCGAGTCGGTGCTCCTTTCGCTCGGCACGGTACAGTGACTCGAGGTGGCATGGACTCAAGAAGTCGTAGGAAGTCCCCAGCATAAATACTGAACCATGCTGTCTCCACAGTGGCGAAAGTATTACGAGTGCAGGATTTTGTGCACGAACTGACCTGTATATTATGTACCATACATGTTCGATGAGATTCGTGTCCGGCGATCTAGGTGGGCAAACCATTTGCTCGATCTGTCCAGAATGATCTTCTAACCAATGGTGAACAGTTGTGGTCCAGTGATATGGCATGTTGTCAACTGTACAAATTTCATCGCTGTTCGGGAACATGAAGTCCGAGAATGGCTGCAGACCGTCTCCAAGCAGCCGAAAATAACATTTTACCATTTACACTCAATGGTCGGTTCGGTTGGACCACAGGAACAAGGCCATTTCATGTACACAGAAACCAAGCTATTAAGGAGCCACCACCAGCTTACACAGTACCTTCTTGACAGAAATACAGAGATACAAATCGCTGAGGAATGAAATAAATAGGAAGTGCACGGAAGCTACGACGAAATGGCTTCGTGAAATATGTGAAGAAATCGAAAATGAAATGACTGGCAGAAGGACTGACTCAGCATATAGGAAAATTAAAACAACTTTCGGTGAAATTAAAACCGAGGTTGGTAACATTAAGAGTGCAACGGCAATTCCACAGTTAAGTGCAGACGACAGAGCGAATAGGTAGAAAGAGTGCACTGAAGGCCTCTATGAGGGGCAAGATTATAGAAGAAAAAACAAGAGTCGATTTAGAAGAGATGGGGCCTCCGTTACTAGAATCAGAATTTAAGAGAGCTTTGCAGGACTTAAGATCAAACAAGGCAGAAGGGGTAGATAACATTCAATTAGAATTTCTAAAAATCATTTGAGGAAGTGCAACAAAACGACTATTTACTTTGGTGTGTAGAATGTAAGAGTCTGGCGACATACCATCTGACTTTCGGAAAAGCACCATCCACACAATTTCGAAGACAGCAAGAGCTGATAAGTGCGAGAATTCTCGCACAATCAGCTTCACAGCTCATGCATCCAAGTAACTGACTAGAATAATATACAGAAGAATGGAAAAAAAATTGATGATGTGTTACATGAGGATCAGTTTGGCTTTAGGGAAGGTAAATGTACGAGACAGGAAAATCTGACGTTGCGGTCGATAATGGGAGCAAGACTAAAGAAAAATCTGCTGTTCAATCTGTACATCGAAGAAGAAATGATAGAAATAAAAGAAAAATTCAGGAGTGGAGTAAAAAATTCAACGTCAAAGAAAATCAACGATACGATTCGCTGATTACATTGCTATCCTGAGTGATAGTGAAGAATAATTACATGATCTGTGCCTGGCAGAGGGTTCATCGAACCACCTTCACAATTCTCTATTATTCCAATCTGCTATAGAGCGCGGAAAGAATGAACACCTATATCTTTCCGTATGAGCTCTGATTTCCCTTATTTTATCGTGGTGATCGTTCCTCCCTATGTAGGTCGGTGTCAACAAAATATTTTCGCATTCGGAAGAGAAAGTTGATGATTGAAATTTCGTGAGAAGATTCCGTCGCAACGAAAAACGCCTTTCTTTTAACGATTTCCAGTTCAAATCCTGTATCATTTCTGTGACACTCTCTCCCATATTTCGCGATAATGCAAAACGTGCTGCCTTTCTTTGAACTTTTTCGATGTACTCTGTCAGTCCTATCTGGTAAGGATCCCACACCGCACAGCAGTTTTCTAAGAGAGGACGGACAAGCATAGTGTAGGCAGTCTTCTTAGTAGATCTGTTACATTTTCTAAGTGTCCTGCCAATAAAACGCAGTCTTTGGTTAGCCTTCCCCACAACATTTTCTATGTGTTCCTTCCAATTTAAGTGTTTCGTAACACTTAGTTGAATTTACGGCTTTTAGATTAGACTGATTTATCGTATAACTGAAGTTTAGCGAGTTCCATTTAGCACTCATGTGGATGATCTCAGACTTTTCGTTATTTAGGGTCAACTGCCACTTTTCGCACCATTCAGATATGTTTTTTAAATCGTTTAGCAATTTGTTTTGACCTTCTGATAACTTTGTTAGCTTATAAACGACAGCGTCATCTGCAAACAACCGAAGACGGTTGTTCAGATTGTCTCCTAAACCGTTTATATAGGTAAGGAACAGCAAAGGGTCTATAACACTACCTTGGGGAACGCCAGAAAACATTTCTGTTTTACTTGATGATTTTCCGTCAATTACTATGAACTGTGACCTCTCTGACAGGAAATCACAAATTCAGTCACATAACTGAGACGATATTCCATAAGCACGCAATTTCACTACGAGCCGCTTGTGTGGTACAGTGTCAAAAGCCTTCCGGAAATCCAGAAATACGGAATCGATCTAAAATCCTTTGTCAATAGCACTACACACTTCATGTGAATAAAGAGGTAGTTTTGTTTCACAGGAACGATATTTTCTAAATCCATGTTCACTGCGTGTCAATAGGTCGTTTTCTTCGAGGTAATTCATAATGTCCGAACACAATATATGTTCCAAAATCCTGCTGCATATAGACGTTAACGATATGGGCCTGTAAGTTAGTGGATTACTATCACTTCTTTCCTTGAATATTGGTGTGTCCTGTGCAACTTTCCAGTCTTTGGGTACGGATCTTTCGTCGAGCGAACGATTGTATATGTTTATTAAGTATGGAGCTAATGCATCAGGATACTCCGAAAGGAACCTAATTGGTATACAGTCTGACCAAAAGACTTGCTCTTATTAAGTGATTTAAGTTGCTTCACTACTCCGAGGATATCTACTTCTACGTTACTCATGTTAGCAGCTGTTCTCATTTCGAATTCTGGAATATTTACTTCGTCTTCTTTTGTGAAGGCATTGAACCTTTCATTTATTTCCGTCATTGCTTCGTCGACGTGTAGAATGAATGGCAGGGGCGAAAGACTACATCCCTGTCTGACACAATTTTCAGTCCGATCACTTCGATCTTGGTCTTCCACTCTTATCGTACCTTCTTGGTTCTTGTATATACAGTATATTACTTGTCTTTTCCTATAGCTTACCCCCTACTTTTCTCATCACTTTGGACATCTTGCACCAGTTTACGTTGTGGAACTCTTTTTCTGGTCGACATATTCTATTGGTGTATTTCATTTTTCTTCGGTCTTGCTGCCGTTATTAACCGTAACATCAGAACTGCCTCTTTGCTGTCTTCACCTATCCTAAGGGCGAACCACTCATCATCTAACAGAACCTCAAAATTTCTTTTCCATTCTTCTGTAGATTATTCTTGTCAGTAACTTGGATGCATGAGCTGTCAGGCTAATTGCGCTCTAAGTCTCGCATTTGTCGTCTTTTGCAGTTTTCGGAAGTGTGTGGATGAAGTCGGATGGCATGGCGCTAGTCTCATACATCCTACACACGAACTTGAACCGCCGTTTTGTTGCCAGTCCCCCAGTGATTTTAGAAATTCCGACGGAATATTATCTAACCCTTCTGCCACATTTGATCTTAAGTCTTCCAAAGCTCTTTTAAATTCTGATTAATATACTGGGTCTCCCATCTCTTCCCTATTGACTGCGATTTCTTCATCTGTCATGTCATCAGAGAAGTCTTCCTCCTCATAGAGGTATTCAATGTAGTCTTTCCACCTACCTACTCTCTTTTTACTTACTTACACGTCGAGTTCCGTAGGACCAAATTGAGGAGCAAATCTCTAAGGTCATGGAACGTGTTAGTACATGAAATTACAACATAAAAGTGATAACAAATAAAAATAAAATGTTTATGAACTCAAAAAAGTCAGGCCATAAGTTTAAGTAAACGCAATCAACAATATAACATTAGAATCAGCTTAAATTTTCAAAGAACTCTTCTACAGAATAGAAGGAGTGATCCATGAGGAAACTCTTGAGTTTAGATTTGAAAGCTCGTGGATTACTGCTAAGATTTTTGAACTCTTGTGGTAGCTTATTGAAAATGGATTCAGGGTATACTGCACTACATTCTGCACAAGAGTTAAGTAAGTACGATTCAAATGAAGGTTGGATTTCTGCCGAGTGTTAACTGAGTGAAAGCTGCTTATTCTTGGGAACAAACCGATATTGTTAACAAGAAACGACAGTAAAGATTATATATATAGTGAGAAGCTCGACAAGATGTTGGCGAACTTACACCACTTATTGCCGGAACCACCCGTTTCTGAGCCAAAAATATCCTTTTAGAATGGGAAGAGTTACCCCAAAATATAGGTTGGTTGGTTGGTTTGTGGGATTGAAGGGACCAGACTGCTAGGGCCATCGGTTCCCCCAAAATATAATACTATACGACATACGCGAATGAAAATACGCAAGGTAGACTAATTTTCATGTCGAATAATCACTTGCATCAGATACCGTTCGAATAGTAAAAATGGCATCATTTGCATTTAACAGTGGAATTCTCGTTGCACTCTGAATGTTACCACCCTGTGCTTTTAATATCACCAAAGGGTTGTTTTGACTTTTCTACTCGTATATGCTGAGTCAGTCCTTCCGACGGTCATTTCTTTTTCGGTATCTTCACATTTTTCATGCAGCTGTTTAGCCTTACCTTTCCTGCACTTCCTATTTTTTTTTCTTGAGAGACTTGTATTTCTGTCCTCCTGAATTCCCATGAACATTTTTTGGACTTCGTCCTTTCGTCGATCAACTGATGTATTTCTTCTCTTATCCACGACTTTTTCTCAACTGCCTCCCTAGTACCTACGTTTCTCTTTCCAACTTCTGTAATTGCACTTTCTAGAGACGTCCATACCTCTTCAAGTGAACTGCCTACAGAGCTATTCACTATCGCAGTATCTGTAGCCTCACAGAACGTCAAGCGAATCTCTTCATTCCCTTGCGCTTTTGCGTCCCATTTCTTTGCGCAACGATTCTTCCTGACTAGTCCGTCCTTAAAACACTTGCTAATTACTGTGCTGGAGCATGGTACTAAGGAAAAGACAGAGTAATCTGTGAATATCAACTACTAAACTACGACTGCCGAACTACTTGGGCGATATTCGGAAACTGTTATAAAACGAAAAAGTCCAGGAAAGTAATGTAATTTTGGAATTTGTCAGTCGTATACATCAGTTTGCAAAGAAAATCAACGATCTACGTCAATTTTCTTGACAGTAAGGTAACAGTTAATCTTTAGCAATTGCAGGATGCTAAATCTGTAAGTGATAATCATTTCCCACAATCTGGTCACATGTTTTCAGAAATTCTGGCTTTATGCATTTTCCTCTCTGTCAGATTCACCTACTTGTGTATGGTGGAGAGATAATTAGGCACCGTTTATCACCGTCATGTTTACTCACACAACATATACGTTATGAAATTTGTGTGCTATCTAAAGTAGTATTAACTTATTTTTTTCGTTACCAATTCCTCTGAGTAATGGTTGTAATACTTAGGAAGTATAAAACGTTGCAGATATACATTGAAGAGCCAAAGAAACTGATACACCTGCCTAATGTCATGTAGGGCCCCCGCGAGCACGCAGAAGTACCACAACACGACGTTGAATGGACTCGAATAGTGTCTGAAGTAGTGCTGAAGAGAACTGACACCATGAATCCCGCAGGGCTGCCCATAAACCCGTAAGAGTACGAGGGGATGCAGATCTCTTCTGAACAGCAATTTGCAAGGCACCCCAGATATGCTCAATAATGTTCATGTCTGGGGAGTTTGGTGGCCAGCGGAAGTGTTTAAACCCAGAAGAGTGTTCGTGGAGCCACTCTGTAGCAATTCTGGACGTATGGAGTGCCGCATTGTCCTGCTGGAATTGTCCATGTCAGTCGGAATTCACAATGGACATGAACGGATGCAGGTGATCAGACAGGAGGCTTACGTACGTGTTAATAGTCAGAGGCGTGTCTAGACTTATCAGAAGTCCCATATCAATCCAACTGCACACGCCCCACACCATTACAGAGCCTCCATCAGCTTGAAAAGTCTCCTGCTGACATTTAGTGTCCATGGACTCATGAGGTTGTCTCTATACCCGTACACGTCCACCCGCTCGATACAATTTGAAACTAGACTCGTCCGACCAGGCAACATGTTTCCAGTTATGCGTCAACAGTCCAATGTTGGTGTTGACGGGCCCAGGCGACTCGTAAAGCTTTGTGTCGGCAGTCATCAACGTTACACGAGTGGGCCTTCGGCTCCGAAAGCCCATATCGATGATGTTTCATTGAATGGTTCTCACGCTGACACTTGTTGATGGCCAGCATTGAAATCTGCAGCCATTTGTGGAAGGGTTGCACTTCTGTCACGTTAGACGTGTCTCTTCAGTCGCCGTTGGTGCCGTTCTTACAGGACCTTCCTCACGCCGCAGCGACGTCGGAGATTTGGTGTTTTACCGGATTCCTGATATTTAGAGTACACTCGTGAAATGGTCGTACGGGAAAATCTCCACTTCAACGCTACCTCGGAGATGCTGTGTCCCATTGCTCGTGCACCGACTGTAACACCACGTTCAAACTCACTTAAAAAATGGTTCAAATGGCTCCGAGCACTATGCGACTTAACTTCTAAGGTCATCAGTCCCCTAGAACTTAGAACTACTTAGACCTAACTAACCTAAGGACATCACACACATCCATGCCCAAGGCAGGATTCGAACCTGCGACCGTTGCGGTCGCGCGATTCCAGACTGTAGCGCCTAGAACCGCTCGGCCACACCGGCCCTCAAACTCACTTAAGCCTTGATAACCTGTATTTGTAGCAGCCGTAACCGATCCAACAACTGCCTGATGTACCTTTTGTCCAAACATTTTCAGTTTCCAGTTTCAGTCGTAGTAACTAAACTGAGTTTGATCTGCCTAACGAATCCTCAGAATTGCTGGAGTGCGATAAAAAAGAGAGAAATACTTTATCCCGTAATACAACCGTCATATTTAGAGAAAGAGAGAAGAGACTCAAAACATTTTGAGATCGATGAACAACTTGCGTGCCGAATTATGTCAAAGGGTTCATTGAAGCTATAGGAAGTGCTTAAATTCCAGGAAAATGGAAGCTGTATCTTTACAATTCAAGAACAAATTTTAAGTTTATATTGCTGAATAATAGCAAGGAATTAGCTTCTATTTGTAATTCTCACTCTGAGAAAATGAATGAAACAAACGAGACAATGATAATAGTTCTCCATAAAATAAAGTACGCCGATAATTTCCGTAGTGTTTTTAGCGACGTAAAGGTAACATCGAATCTGCTTCCACCGAGATTTAAAGAGCGTAGATCAAAGATACCATGGAAGGCGGAACACAAACATGGTACTAGACTTCTGTTCGTGCCTGCAGCGAAACATCTCTAATTTCAGCTAACTCAGAAAAATCAGTGGAACGAGAGTTCGTTTATAATTAATCCACTTGGTGTTTCGTAACACTCTGTGTGATATGAAAATTAATTTCTAGTCCTTATTAAGTACCAGAATTGACATTAGTATTAATTACAGTTTGAACATTTTAGCCTTAATAAATTTCAGTTCTCTTTCATAGCAAACTAAAATGCTAATATAACTATTGATGAGAGACTCTGACGTTTTAAACAGTTTTTAACTATGATTGTTATTAGTGACCTGAAATTAAAAAAAAAATCAGTTAAAACGCACGCACCTCTTTTCCCATGTGGACAAGTAGAACCAACACAACTGCATCTATATCAAAAAATGTTAATAAGTAGAAGGTGAATGTGAATAGAGAATAAACTGGGAAGAATTTGGGTCGAGTGAGTAAGGCAGGAACTTTTAAGGGGCTAGTTATCGGAATCTGCCGCATTTTACATCAAACAGTGTTGTGATATTCATGATAATTACAGTGTACGTCTACATAGAAACTGAATAAAGCCAAATCTTCCTTTTCCCGCGTATACAGGGTGGTCCATTGATAGTGACCGGGCCAAATATCTCACGAAATAAGCACCAAACAAAAAAACTACAAAGATCGAAACTCGTCTAGCTTGAAGGGGGAAACCAGATGGCGCTATGGTTGGCCCGCAGGATGGCGCTGCCATAGTTCAAACGGATATCAACAGCGTTTCTTAAAATAGGAACCCACATTTTTTATTACATATTCGTGTAGTACGTAAAGAAATATAAATGTTTTAGTTGGACCACTTTTTTCGCTTTGTGATAGATGGCGCTGTAATAGTCACAAACGTATAAGTACGTGGTATCACGTAACATTCCGTCAGTGCGGACGGTATTTGCTTCGTGATACAGTACTCGTGTTAAAATAAAATGGAACGTTTACCAGTTACGGGAAAGGTCGACATCGTGTTGATGTACGGCTATTGTGATCAAAATGCACAACGGGCTTGTGCTATGTATGCTGCTCGGTATCCTGGACGACATCGTCCAAGTTTCGGGATCGTTTGCCGGATAGTTACGTTATTTAAGGAAACAGGAAGTGTTCAGTCACATGTGAAACGTCAACCACGACCTGCAACAAATGATGATGCCCAAGTAGGTGTTTTAGCTGCAGTCGCGGCTAATCCGCACATCAGTAGCAGAAAAATTGCGCGAGAATCGGGAATCTCAAAAACGTCGGTGTTGAGAAGCGTCATTCACCAACTGCGGTAACGTAAACCAGCAAATATGCACTATTGGGCAAAGGAAAATCCACGATGGCTGCGACAAGTGGAACATCAGCGACCTTGGCGGGTTAAAGTATGGTGCGGCATTATGGGAGGAAGGATAACTGGCCCCCATTTTATCGATGGCAATCTAAATGTGGCAATGTATGCTGATTTCCTACGTAATGTTCTACCGATGTCACTACAAGATGTTTCACTGCATGACAAAATGGCGATGTACTTCCAACATGATGGATGTCCGGCACATAGCTCGCGTGCAGCTATTGTTCGTTGAAGCACCATACCATAGCCCGCATGTTCACCGGATCTGACGTCCCCGGATTTGTTACTGTGGGAAAGTTGAAGGATATTTACTATCGTGATCCACCGACAACGCCTGACAACATGCGTCAGCGCATTGTCAGTGCTTGTGCGAACATTACGGAAGGCGAACTACTCGCTGTTGAGAGGAATGTCGTTACACGTATTGCTAAATGCATTGAGGTTGACGGACATCATTTTGAGCATTTATTGCATTAATTTGGTATTTACAGGTAAGCACGCTGTAACAGCATGCATTCTCAGAAATGATAAGTTCACTATGGTACATGTATCACATTGGAACAACCGAAATAAAATGTTCAAACGTACCTACGTTCAGTATTTTAATTTAAAAAACCTACCTATTACCAACTGTTCGTCGAAATTGTGAGCCATATGTCTGTGAATTTTACAGCGCAATCTATCACAAAGCGAAAAAAGTGGTCCAAGTAAAACATTCGTATTTCTTTACGTACTACACGAATATGTAATAAAAATGGGGTTTCTATTTTAAAAAAATGCTGTTGATATCCGTTTGATCTATGGCAGCGCCATCTAGCAGGCCAACCGTAGCGCCATCCGGTTTACCCGTACAAGCTGGACAAGTTTTGTTCTTTGTAGTTTTTTCGTTTGAAACTTATTTCGTGAGATATTTGGCCCAGTCACGATCAATGGACCACCCTGTATACACTGCGAAGCACAAAACTGCAGAGATATAGAACACGATGTGCCTGCCGGAAGACAATTTATGAGGGTAATTAATGCGTTCCGCGAATGTCCAGTTACCACATACTCATAATACGCACTGCCCAGACTGGGAATGAACTTCAGTAAGTAGACTGTGTAAAACACAAAAATTAGTTATAAACGTGGTGGCTCAAGGTTTTATAAAAAAAACAAGAAGTTAAATTACACCTACGCAAAAATTACTTGTACTGTTAAAGAGAATAACACGAAGAATTTATTCACTGTTGATTGGCAGTAACTTGCATAGTGATTAATGCAACAAAGGGCTTCTCCGTATTTGAACTCTTCATATAACTGCGGTTTGCTCTGATATAAGCTCTGGGCTGTGTTTGCTGGGAGCTACCAGGAGCTGTCAGGAGGCAAATACACCGCTGACCTTTGATGTCACAAGTTCGAATATTTATCTGTTCTCTGGGTCGCAGTTCTACTACGGACTAATCCTTTCGCGTTTAATATGAAATAGTGTATTTCGTTCGTTTGATTTAAAAACATCCAGTTTAGGTGAAATTCGCTAATGTAACCTGGAAAGAGATCGCGATAAAACAAGAATACAAAAATTTTGGAAATTCGTGGTAAGGTCTTATGGGATCAATCTGCTGAGGTCACCGGTGCCTAAGCTTACACACTACTTAACCTAACTTAAACTAACTTACGCTAAGGACGACACACACACACACACACACACACACACACACACACACACACACACACACACACACACACACACGCCCGAGGGAGGACTCGCACCTCCGACGGGGTGAGCCAACCAAGAGTACAGATGATTATTTAAGTGTAATAGTTGCAGTTATTATAGGTGACATAGCTGTGGTCTCTTGGCAAAGCATTGTAAATAACTGCACAAGAAAACGCATATTTTTACGAATTTTACACAACATTGTGTCTTGAGTAACCTAAGCTATCGGTTCGAAGGGTATTTCCAATACTGTTACAAAAATATTCTTCACATCATCTGATCTACTATGAAGCGAAACATCTACGATCACCCATAAAATTAATTAATTGGAAATACATCAAGACATTGTATGTTGCTGTTTGAGGAACAGTTAATTTATTTGACTGTGATGAGGAGTGAAACAGAACTTAGTTTCACTATTAGCAGACTTCTGTCACACTTGTATCTTCAGTTAACTTTTGATGTATTAAAATTGTATGTTTACTGAATACCGTTAAAGTATTTATTAATGTAGTGTCTAGGAAGCCTGCAAACTCTGTTCGCTAGGCAAACAACCAAAAAAGTCGTATTACTGAGTTTTATTACAATACTAAACTTTGACAATTACACAGATGTGTCGCAAGGAAAGGGCGACACACAAAATAATCAATCTTGTTCAGTACAAACAATCCCAAGTCTGTGCGACGTAGAGAGTACAAGCGAAGTGACTACCCTCGACGCTGCTATCCAAGTCGCTAATCTTGAAGCTGCTGTTGAATTGGGTGATCACCAGTCGGTCGCGGCGGTTATGTCCTCTTCAAAAAATTGTTCAAATGGCTCTGAGCACTATGGGACTTAATATCTGAGGTCAGAACTTAGAACTACTTAAACCTAACTAACCTACGGACATCACACACATCCATGCCCGAGGCAGGATTCGAACCTGCGACCGTAGCGGTCGCGCGGTTCCAGACTGTAGCGCCTAGAACCGCTCCGCCACTGCTGCCGGCCATGTCCTCCTCACACAGGGACCGCTGATATAGCGTTGTCATCCCCGAGGGAGGTACGGTCAGCATGCTATTGGCTGACTTCTCACGGCCTTCTCTTCCCTGTAGTTTCCTACTGGCGAGCCGGAGCTTGACTTTACGCCGTAACAGTTAATATGTTTTTAGTAGCAAGCTGGAGTAAATATAGGGCGGTAATGATTATTTACTAGATTTACAGAAACAAGATCGCAGTTACAAGAGTCAAAGGAAGTGGGGACAGTGTGGTGTCCTGCCCACTCGTCTAATATGCGGTGCCTAGGAAGCTGTTTCCTCCGATAGCTAAACAACATACAAGAAAATTTTGTTAATGTGGTTTACGACAGTAAACTTAATTGACAATACCTAACTTTGTCGTTTTACAAGAGATGTCGTAAGCAATTGACGACATGCAAATAATCAATGTCCTTCGAGATATACACTACTGGCCATTAAAAATGCTACACCAAGAAGAAATGCAGATGATAAACGGGTATTCGTTGGACAAATATATTATACTAGAACTGACATGTGATAACATTTTCACGCAATTTGGGTGGATTGAGACTGAGAAATTAGTACCCAGAATAACCACCTCTGGCCGTAAAACGGCCTTGATAAGCCTGGGAATTGAGTCAAACAGAGCTTGGATGGCGTGTTCAGGTATAGCAGCCCATGCAGCTTCAACACGATACCACAGTTCATCGAGAGTAGTGACTGGCGTATTGTGACGAGCCAGTTGCTCGGCCACCATTGACCAGACGTTTTCAATTGGTGAGAGATCTCTAGAATTTGCTGGTCAGGGCAGCAGCCGAACATTTTCTGTATCCAGAAAGGCCCGTACAGGACCTGCAACATGTGGTCGTGCATTATCCTGCTGAAATGTAGGGTTTCGCAGGGATCGAATGAAGGGTAGAGCCATGGGTCGTAACACATCTGAAATTTAACGTCCACTGTTCAAAGTGCCGTCAGTGCGAACAAGAGGTGTCCGAGACGTGTAACCAATGGCACCCCATACCATCGCGCCGGGTGATGCGCCAGTATGGCGATGACGAATACACGCTTCCAATATGCGTTCACCGCGATGTCGCCAAACACGGATGCAACCATCACGATGCTGTAAACAGAACCTGGATTCATCCGAAAAAATGACGTTTTGCCATTCATGCGCCCAGGTTCGTCGTTGAGTACACCATCGCACATCGCAGGCGCTCCTGTCTGTGATGCAGCGTCAAGGGTAACCGCAACCACGGTCTCCGAGCTGATAGTCCATGCTGCTGCAAACGTCGACGAACTGTTCGTGGAGATGGTTGTTGTCTTGCAAACGTCCCCATCTGTTGACTCAGGGATCGATGTGGTGGTGGTGGTGGTGGTGGTGGTTGTGGTTAGTGTTTAACGTCCCGTCGACAACGAGGTCATTAGAGACGGAGCGCAAGCTCGGGTTAGGGAAGGATTGGGAAGGAAATCGGCCGTGCCCTTTCAAAGGAACCATCCCGGTTTTTGTCTGAAACGATTTAGGGAAATCACGGAAAACCTAAATCAGGATGGCCGGAGACGGGATTGAACCGTCGTCCTCCCGAATGCGAGTCCAGTGTGCTAACCACTGCGCCACCTCGCTCGGTCAGGGATCGAGACGTGAATGCACGATCCGTTACAGCCATGCGGATAAGATGCCTGTCATCTCGACTGCTAGTGATACGAGGCCGTTGGGATCCAGCACGGCGTTCCGTACTACCCTCCTGAACCCACCGATTCCATATTCTGCTAACAGTCATTTGATCTCGACTAACGCGAGCAGCAATGTCGCCATACGATTAACCACAATCGCGAGAGGCTACAATCCGACCTCTATCAAAGTAGAAAACGTGATGGTACGCATTTCTCTTCGTTACACGAGGCATCACAACAACGTTTCACCAGGCAACGTAGGTCAGCTGCTGTTTGTGTACGAGAAATCGGTTGGAAACTTTCGTCATGTCAACACGTTGTAGGTGTCGTCACCGGTGACAACCTTGTGTGAATACTCCGAAGAGCTAATCATTTGCATATCACAGCATCTTCTTCCTGTCGGTTAAATTTCGCGTCCATAGCACGTCATCTTCGTGGTGTAGCAGTTTTAATGGCCAGTAGTGTAGAATTTCCATGCAAGCCATTAATATAGACCACAAGTCACGGCTCTTCCTCTAGCGCGCGTCTTCTCGTGCGGCTCTCCTAGTGAAGCTGAGGCTGGTAGGAGCGGCGCTTCTACTCTCTTCTTGTAGAGGCCACTCCTGTCGTGGTGCGGTGCTGGTCAGCGTACTATTGGCTGACGTCGTCTCACAGCCTTTTCGGCTGTTACGTTCAGGCCGAGGTGCCAACGCTTGTTGTACGCCGCAAAAGATAGTAGCTGAGAATGGAATGAGAAAGGTTTGGAACATAATTTTTATGTCATTAATTGCGCACACAGGATAGGTTGTGAAAGAAACAAAGAAAAAAGATTGAAAGAGGAACTGACGATCAAGGTAAAGAAAAGTTGCCATTGATATTTTAATTCTATGGAGACTGGAAAGGAGATGGATGTTCAGTTGAATGGATTGATTAGTGCTGTAAAAGGGGTACGAGATCAGTACGAAAATGAGTAAAGAAAATGTAATGAAATGTAGTGGAATAAAATCAGATGCTGCTGGGGTAGTTAGTTTAGGATCTGAGGGACTAAACGAGGTACACGAAGTTCGCAATTTGGGCAACAAAACAACGTCAGCAAGCCTGAAGCTGAAATGAACTGCAGTCAGGCAATAGCAAGTAAATTTGTTCGGAAAATGAAAAATGTGTTAACGACAGATACAAATTATTTGCTAGAAAGTAGATAAACTTTATAGAGAATAGAATGTTTTTGATACGTGGTGCTACAGAAGAACTGCGGCGGGTCGGGGTTTAATTTCTCGTGTCTATTCTTCGTTATCTCTGTGCAGGCTGCAAATTAAAATTCACCTACCTCAGAACGGCGTCTGCTGAATGTACCTTCGCTCGGCAGCGTAGATACTTACAAAATGATCTAGAAGCAGCGTTAATAAAAAAACAACATAATATCTATAATTACTGAGGCCGCACAACTCTAGTTATGAAAGAAAGTTCTGTAGAAATACTGTCATCCAAGTTTATCGGGCAGTAGTATTGGAGCGCAGCGTGAAGGCTAAAAATCGTTCAAAGAGACCAAGAGATGAATACACTAAGCAGATTCATAAGAATGTAGACTACAGTAGGTACTGGTAGATGAAGAATCTTGCACAAGATAGAGTAGCATGGAGAGCTGCATGAAACCATTCTTTGGACTCAAGACCACCACAACTACAACAAGAATATGGATTGGCTTCTGAAAAATAATGTCCGAAATTTCCATACAATAATGTTTATTTTGTCCTTGATAACCAAAGAAAAGGTACTATTCGGTCCACATTTAAACTATTGGATATTTCCCTCCAGTCCACGATTCATACACACATTTCACACGCACAGCAGCCAGAAATCTGTCCAAAACGGAACCAAATTAAACGTTTTCACAGTAATTAATTTCACCACTAATATGAGTTATTACATCTTTCTTGTGGATTTCGAAAAAAGAAACTGCTCGCCAAAAATGCTCGGTAGTTGAATACTGTAACATGCCACACGGATATTATGTGGGCCAATATTTCACACGCGAATATGTGTCCAAAAGATTTAGTCAAAACCTCTGAAATTTCGCCAAGCAGTCCTCAACAACAACTTCTATCGACTTAGCTCACCAATAACTCAAACACTAAGTAACTGTTCATCTTACACATTATTTTCACTGGCACTAGTAACATGACCGTCGGCGTTCAAAGCTAGAGAGCGGCTTCTTTTTCCAGTGTATCTATCCGGTAAATAGCGGGAACCATCTCAATTCTGATTGGCTGACCATACTGACTGCAATCATAATACTCGCTCGTGATCATCTGCGTCAATCTGACACACAAATATTATAGTAATGTTTAATAAACGAAAACGAAAAGACAATAATTCTGAAAATATTCTTTAGATACAGATTTTACTCCTGCTGATTTTCTGGCTGATCTGTTACAATAGCAATCACACCAAGACATACGTCATCAGCAAAGTGGGTAAATCCCCTAGCATCATTTTCCCACGACAGACTTGTGTAACTCTTGCACGTTACTGAAGACGGTATGTAATGCAATATTGAAATTTGACGAATGTCCCACATACACACTCTCATTTACTCACAGGCTCACATTACACATAATAAAGTAAATATTGATTTTAACAGCTCTATCTGAAGTCATTCTAGATTTCATACTATGAAAATAGTAAGGTTTTTGAAATTTTTAAATTAAATTTCAATCAAATAATTCTATACCCTGATACTTCAGGTGAGTATTTCAATTGACAATCAAAAACGAGTCATAAATATTCCCAGGTGAATTTCCTTCGTTAAGTGTAGTTTTTCAAACATTAAATTTTTTTGTCTCCGAAAATATGCCCGCTAGAAAGCTGAGATTTTCACACCACCTTTCTATTAATAAAAAAGTGCAATATACAAATTTTGCAAGCGGTTACACAAAAACTACTATACTTTATTTAGATTGTTATTGGTGGTGAATGTACGCGTTCAGTAAGAGACATTGAATAGCTTTCCCACGGCAGGCAGTGACAGATGCACGTGTGTCTCCCAGGTAGGCCGCTAGATGTCAGACCCCGAAGTTACATACAGCAAGCTATCTTAAAACAAACGTTCGCTCGGAACAACTTGCGACGCTACAGAACGCTGAAGATTATATGAGTAAATGGGTTAGCTAATGAAGAGGTAGTGAAACGATTTGGAGAGAAAATATATTAATGCAACTTGGCTAAAAGAAGGGATGAGTTGGCAGGGTACACTGAGCCATTAAAGAAAAGTTATTTTACTAATGGAAAAAAGTATGGATGGGCAAGAATCGAAAGGCTTGAATACAATAAGCAGTCCCAAATACATTATTATTTTTTGTGTAAATTGCAACACCCAGAAGGAATGGTCTGAATCACTCCAGAATGGGAGGATGTGTACAACAGTGGAAACATAAGAAGTCAGTAGGACTGCAGAGAGAAGACGTACATGTGGGTCCAGTGTCGCCCTCTTCTCCGTCAACAAACTGGTCAGAATTACGCCGTACTCAGTCAGTGAAAATCCGCCAGATCAAGTGGAAACGTGCAAGCAAGTGTAGTATGCATGTCGACGTCAGAGGCGCAATATCTGCATGTGATTGAGTTTGAATGGGGCAGAATGTTTGGTCTGCAGGAAATCAGTATGACGTACTGTACCAGTGTGGCCCACACAGGGCACACTGCTTCAACAGTGATGTGTGCACGGACCCAGTGGACAGTAGAACTCGTACACAGTGATGAGTGACCACCGAACCACTCAACGTGATCACAGCGCCGGATAACCGTCATCTTGTCCGAATGACTGTGATCAACAAAACAGTTACGTCTACAGTGTTTTTTTTCCGTTGCGTTTGGTCTGGGCGGACGTCACAAGACATCCGTTCAAGTTGATCGTTGATTCCTTTACTCAGTTTTTTTATTACAGAGGGCGTGCAACCCTCGGACGGAACACGCTGAGCTACCGTGCCGGCGCAGTGTTGGTTCAGTGATAGAGCACTGGAACGTGTGGGGACATGACTCCATCGATGGTACGACGCCATCTATTGAGGGCTGCTCTGGTGGCATGCGTGCCATTACATTGACGTCCACTGCCCAGAAAATGCCAATACCTCAGACCGAAATGGGTACATGAACCATGTCATTGTATGCTAACATGCCAAGTGTAGTGCTACACTTCAATTTGTCCTACAGTGTTGATCACGCATGAGTTAGACCCTAAATGGTGAATAAAACAAGGCCGACCGCACTGTTAAGCAACATGGTGCCCAAACGACAAATATTATGGTTCAGGGCGCCACTGGCGATAACGAGAGATTTCGCCTCCTGTATGTTGACAGCAATCTAAACTGCAGTCACTACATCACGGACATTTTAGATCCCGAGGCACTGAGCCTTCTGCAGGCAGTTTCAGGTGTTACATTTCAATAGGACAATGGCCAGTCACATGTGGTGAGCGATGTGCAAGCTTTCTTCGGAGAACTACTTGCACCACTGCTTCCCTGGCCTGCAGGGTGGCGTGACATACCGAGGCAATGTATTCCCCAGCACCATTCCCAGGCCCTCCTTGATTCCATGCCGCCATGCCTAGAGTCACTGATTGCAGTAAGTAAATTGGAAATTTGTCATAAGGTCTTATGGGACCAAACTGCTGAGGTCATCGGTTCCTAAGCTTACGAACTACTTAATCTAACTTAAACTAGCTACGCTAAGGGCAACACACACAGACCCATACCCGAGGGAGGACTCGAACCTCCGATGGGGGGAATCGCATGGACCGTGAGAAGACGCCTCAGACCGCACGGCTACCCTGCACGGCGATTGCAGTAAGTGATAGTTTCACACCATACTGAATTCTCTCCGTCAATGTGCTTATACAGATCCATAATCCTGATCATTTGTATATTGTCATGCTCCAAATATGTGGAATTAATTGCATTGCAATTACATGTCTCTTGATGACGCAATTTTCACAAACAGTAGTGTATATCAAAGTTGCGGTGTTCATGTAGAGATAAACAGTCACACAAAGGATGGACTGAATTGTAAACCTGCATCAAACCGATATTAGTGGGGTAATGGCGGTATTACCCCAATTTTTTAGTGTGGGTTGCATACATTTGAGGGAAAACGTGACTGATTTATGAGCCCTACCCTCCCCCTTAATCTATTGTTCTTTTAATTGATTTATGACTCCCTGAGGTTAATGTGCCCTTATGAGAAAGTCGCAACCACTCCCGCCCACATCCACCTATTCCACACCTCTGTAAACCTCCAACCCTCCCCTCTCCATCTCGCTGATACAAGCACACTTTCAGGCCTGAGTTATTTGAATAGCTCCCTTCCCACTCTACCAATCTGATTGATTAATTAATTAATTAATTCTATGAATTAATTAATCCCTACCCTTCCTGGGAAACGCCCCAGCCCTCTCCTCCCACCCTGCACCTCACACCCCTCCCTCACCCCTCAGGAAACCTCCATCCCTCCTCCCTCCACCTTGTCAATACAAGCATACTTCCAGGCCTGATTTTCTTTGAATAGCCCCCTCCAACACTGTCAGTTTGATTGACTCGTTAATTAAATCAATAAATTAATCAACTCCTTCCACTCTGGTAAATCCCCTAGCCCACCACTCCTCCTTCAACTGGAGGTTGGAGGGTCTGTGCTGGACAAAGAGAATCTCATGAAGGGAAATTGAGTTACGTAGCATAGGATATAATGTTTATTTATAAAATTCAATTCGCAAGTGTTGGGTCTCTCCTGCTCATCATCCTCTGCTGCACTGAGGTTGGAGGTTTTGTAGAACACATCAAAAAAATGTAATTAAGTAATCACTTTTTATTGTGATTGCACAAGGGGTACTGTCAAAATGACTCACCACATGCATGGTGCTGCTCACACATGCCCTGACTCCTTCAATGGGCAGTGACCACAGTATGCCCACTCATTATTAATTATATTATTAACTGCTAGAGGTTGGCACAGCATCAGCTGACTTTTGCAGCATGCAGTCTGGAAGTCATACTAATCCCCAAACGAAAGTGTCAGATGGCGACAACTCTTTGATGATGATAGAAGAGAAATTCTTGTCAAAACACGATAATTGATTCCTTCTGATCACAAACATATTTGCGATACTGAAGTGTGTGCCATCTGGCAACTTCTGGGAGCTGAGGTCGCGCTGTCTGACACCAGCAGGGACAACACACCACCTTACGGGCGACATTTAGGAGAGACCTGCACACATATCAGACATGCTGGAAGCTGCACACCCATCCCCCAGCATCTGTACACCCACCGTATCAAACGCTCATAGGTCAGAGAGACTGTTACCAAGCAGTCAAACAATGAGTTTACATGCGAGGGATAGTTGTCCAGCACAAACACCTGTCGTATTCAGTCTTCTCACATAACACGCATGTCCACTTCTGTCCCCACTGAACCATCACACTAGTCACTTCATTAGCCCTCGCTACCATGCAGTACCAGGCAGGTCGCCACATTCTTTGTGCCTAAGCTCCTTTCACTGACTGAGCTAATCCCTGACCTCCGATCGCTGACTCCTTGTGACCACTCCTACCAGCAGCCATGGCATTCTGTGTATCAGGTTTATACTACATATCACTCTCCCTGTGTAGGTGGAAGTTGAAGTTTCAGTAAAAGACATCGCTGCGACGAAAAAACGCTCCAACTTCTGAATCCCATCTGTGGTACCCTAGCCATCGCTTCCACCTGCTAGGTTGCACTTCTTGATATCAAATTGACAGGCTGATTAATCAAACTGATCATGAGAGTAACTTTATATGACAAGTAATGTTTTTCAGCAGCCTGATTGCGCTCATCAGGTTGTTCAGATGGGAATCATTACAAGGAAGACAACGTTCTTTTAGAGGAACACTATTGAGAACCAGCATTTGAAATTACTGCCTCCAACAAACATTTTTTGTAAGGATCATGCTATTTGGTCCCTGGTTCGATTCCCGGCTGGATCAAGGATTTTCTCTACCTGGGGTCTGGGTGTGTCTGTTGTCATCATCATCTCATCTACATTCAGGTAGTGGCGAGACTGGAAAGATTGGAATTTGTATGGGTGATGATGACCACAATGTTAAGCGCCCCACAAACAAACATGATCATCATCACCATGCTATTAAAATCACGACTGCAATGGCTATGTTACTCTCACCCTGCATAAATAACTGTCTTTGTACCACAGGCACACACATGTATTGCTAATGAGATCCATGTAAAAACTACATATGCTTTACAAATCGAAGTATGCCAAACAAAAATACCGTGGCATTGAATATAGACGGTGATCATGAGGAGTGTATTTACAGACTATAAAGACTCCTCTTATTACTAGGCTAATTAATATTTAGCTCTACAGGGCCTTTATACTGAAATGGTTCTCCATACCACCCAGTATGGTCTTTCCATGTGTGTGAGTAACTGTTTGTTCACTGCTGTGGGTAAATACATACAGCCTACACAGGGCGGTGTGTGACACTGATAGCGAGTACACTCTTCCGCTGTTGTAGAAATCTGCTCCAGATGCTGCAGATACCGTGTTGAGCTGAAAGTGGTAACCAAAGTACGGAGAAATATTCTTCGGGGCTCTGTTGCATAGCAATCAGATTGCTTTCAGTTCTGAGAAATGTCCAGTTACTATTGTGGATTTGAATGATCCATGAAGTGACTTCTTTTCCGAAGAAAACATCGAACTATTTCACTAGAACTGAACGCTCCCGTCGGAACTGTTCTCAGCTGGTGTTTATTAGTAAATCACAATAGCAGTATATCGCTGGGTGTATAATAAGACGTACCTTCTTGAAATGAACAATATTTTATTGTCCTATTAAATGATTTCCTTCCATATGCACTTATATTTTACAATGTGAATAAAAAACTCGCAATGGCGTCGATTTTTTACATCACAAGAATGGCTCTCCTCTCCTAAAATTACTCTTAACAAGAACCAACAAAAACTATATCCTAAGAATAATTATGTGAGCGCTGACCGCCACAGAGTAATAAGCAATGTCTTTGTCTCTCTCTCGCACTGTCACAGCAAGTTACGCTGCATGATACATCATAAGACCAAAAGTCTGGATGCAGGTCACCAGTGTTGTAAGCTCGTAATAAATTCAGCCTTATCACAGAATTTAGTATGTGATTTGGCTAAAAAACGTGGTATTAAGCCGATACTTGCAAACTCCCTCTTACTGCTGCTAGATATTTCCCATGCTAAAAACACTATTTCTGACACATTTTATCTTGATATCATGTAAATCAGTGTAACAGATTCTGCGATTCATCCAGGCAAGACGTTGGCTGATTGAGAATGATTACATACAGTAGATGGTGTGCTGTGTGAGGAATCACTTCAAAAAATGCAATGATAGATTGAAGTCATAAGAAATGTACAAAATCCTGTGGCCAATACACTGGCATTTCAGATCTATAGTGCTACACATTTTGGTAGAAATACTGTCTGCAGTTTGGAATCAAGTCTCTCCATTCAACCACATATTTCTCTTGGATCGTATGAAGATGTCTTTCAGTGATTACAGCCACTTGTGAATCATATTCGTGGCGCTCTCATGTCTCGAAACGAGTCACCTTTTTTCAACCTGTCTGCTATGGACTCCATACAGCAAAACCCGAGTGTGGTTTTAGACAGTCCCTCTGAATCTTGTAAGTGTTCCTCAATCTCTGCCCTACCATCCCTGCAGCTTTGTCCATGTGATCATTGCAATTTAAGTCGGAATTCAGCGTAAGTTAGAGAGTTCTATATCTACCACTTTCTGCATCCCTTGGAGAAACAGGGTGAGTTGGGTTTATGCAACAGAACCATGTTTTGACCACTCAGAGGAAATGGGAACATGTTGTTCTAGCACCGCCAACTGTGTACAATGTGTAAGGCCAGCGCCAATTGAAGATTTCTCTTGCAACATGAGGTGGTAGAAGAGATAGTACAAGCAGATATGCTGGTGGTCCTTATTGAGAAAATTAAGAAGATTCCACATCATATGGGAACTGAAAGAAGGACAAGGATTTTACTACTGCATTTCAGTGCATTTCAAAACTACATACAGGTAATGTAGTCCAAAGGACATCTGCATCTCTCAGGGAGCATTCATGTCTGTCACCCAAACATTCTCTCTAGCCTTGTCATTTTGTACCATCCAACAGAGAAAAAACTATGAACTATAAAAACTTTGCTAACGTCACCCGGTAGAAAACTCGATAAGATATTACCGCTTCCTTCTCTCCTGATATATCGAAAAACAAATACCATCTGCTTGCTGATATCGAGCATATGTGGCGCTCCTGTTAAATGTACAGGTATTGGCCCCCTGGAACGGGTGGTCAGTGGTCGAAGTCGCTTGCACAGACTGTTATCACATGTTGATGCATTGGCTCTCACAGAAAGCTGGGTATCACACGGTGTAAACTATACTGCTCCCACAACACACAGGATGGTTGAAATAGAAGCCAGAGGCAGTGTTTTTTTACCGACAAAAATGTGGATGACACTGCAACATATGGAAACAGGAAGAATGTGTGGCATTGTGAAGCATTTCCAAACAGTGGTGATGACCTCTACATATAATCTCATCTTTCACAGTGATGGGGTGGCAGGTGTCTAGGTGTTCCATTTCAAAGTGACCAAGAGCGTTGATTCCTCATATTGCAGCCATGTTTGCAATCACTGTTTTGGCGCTGGCCATCCCTGGAAGCAACTGCTCCCACCAAGACTCTCTGCATCTCATACAAGTGATGTTAGTCAATCATGATGTGTTAATCAACAGCCGGCCGGAGTGGCCGTGCAGTTCTAGGCGCTACAGTCTGGAGCCGAGCGACCGCTACGCTCGCAGGTTCGAATCCTGCCTCGGGCATGGATGTGTGTGACGTACTTAGGTTAGTTAGGTTTAATTAGTTCTAAGTTCTAGGCGACTGATGACCTTAGAAGTTAAGTCGCATAGTGCTCAGAGCCATTTGAACCATTTTTTGTTAATCAACAGTGTAGATGGGATGGAAAAGATACCGTTGATATGGGGCAATGTACTGTAATAAGCACCATAGTTAATAGAGTGATTTACCATCTTTAATTATCAGCACATTTAATTCTATGCGTTTTGTTTGCTTACATAGATAAATATTAGATGGAGCACGATGGTTTTCCATTGCGTCTTCCATTAAAACATTGCTCAAGACGACATCTGTTATCATCTATTTCCTGATCTGAATGTAATGGGGTCTCTAAAGTTTTCCTCCCGCATTAAACTAGTTTGTTAATGCACTAGCATTTTACGCCGTCATGGATTTCATCCACGAATTCCTTTCACGGTCATCCGCTTCCTCCATCATTGGAACTGGCATGAATGCCTGAAAATGTAACTAACTATGTTGTTTCTCGGACAATGTTTCTTCTTCTTTATTACACAAGATATATTTTCTCAATGATGACTTAAAGAACTAGGTCAAGGAAAACCATTTTGGGTTAGCGTAGACATGACTAACACAAATGAAAGTTTATTTCTCCCATGTTGAGCAATGATGCAGAAGTGGCAGTTTTAACGGTGGGGTGGTATTTCCTTCCTAAACGAGTCGTTCTGTGCGTGTGTTTCGTTGAAATGCATAAACTGGGTTGCCGTGCCCTCACAACATAGCTTTTTTTGGTGATTTACAACTAACGGAAATTCATCTAAAATTAGTGGAGGTTTATATGCAGTCCACTTCCTCATTTTCAAGATTTAGGAAATCGACATATAAATTTAAATGAGGTAGTTTTGGTCTCAGAAATAAGGATAGCACGCAACAGATCTATTTTAAAATAATTTACTTTCCGTCTATCTGTTAGTGTCTTTAAGGGGTGGAAGGGCCGATTTGTGCAAGGAGTGAAGTACCAATCAAATCGGTGAGTGATAACCACTAACCCTGAATCATCAAAAAGACAATCTGATGTAAAACCATGTCAAGCAGCTACAAAAAAATATTATTTTGCATTTACTTTCGTACTGAGCACAGTCAGCCCGAACATTACGACCACCAACCAACTGTCGATATAAACCCGTCCAACCGCTATCAGCATCATCTGGCGACGAACGACTGCTAGTCAGACAAGCACGGTTCATGTAGTATCGGTGAGCGTGCTGTCTGTGTCTAGAATGGGGAAGGCTCGTGGTCTATCTGAGTGTGGCCGAGGGCAGATTGTGATGGACCAGCATTTCGGAAGCTCCACGCCTAGTTGAATGTTCGAAGAGCGCTGTCGTGAGCGTCTTCAGCACGTGGGAGAACCAACGTGAACCCACTTCTACCTCTCATTACAGACGTCTGACGTAGTAGGCTGGATACACCTGTAAAACAGGACAGGCGGCGAACTGTGGTGGAACTAACTTCAGACTTTAATGATGGGCAGAGCACAAATGTGTCTGAATACACAGCGCACCGAAATCTCCTAACGATGGGTCTCTAGAGCCGACGAATCATTTATGTGCCAATATTTACACCAAGACATCGGCAGATACGACTGAAATGGGCGCGTGACCATCGGCACTGGACGTTAGCGCGGTGGCAGAGTGTTGCGTGTTGCGTGTTGCATAGTCTGATGAATCTGAGTACCTTCTTGATCATACTGATGGGGGGCGAGGAGGGGGGGGGGGGGCGGCGAATCCGTCGTCTGGGGAACAGCTCTTTGACGTTTGTACTGCGGGACGGAAACAAGCTGTTGGTGGCTCCATAATGCTCTGGGGAATATTCACGTGGGATTTAATGGGTCCAGTGGAGACCGTGCAATACTCCATGACGGCCAAGAAGTACCTTACATTGGTTGCAGACCATGTATACCCTTCACACCATGCGGGAATACCCAGGTTAAGTTCATCCAGTATTTGAGAATGAGAACACTTACAGACTTGCAACAAACTTTACACATAACTTCAGATCGTTAAGAACGTTGACGACCCCAACAAAATGATGGAAGGAAAAATATTCATGCCTACTACATTTTCCCTGTTCATGTAACAAAACTGCCACATGAACCATGACATTTTCTTTATTACTTCTTTGCTACTAACTGTATTCGCGACTCTTTTCGCAGACATTTTCGCATCTGCCTCTGAATGCAGTTACAAAAGTATACACTACTGAACATTAAAATTGCTACACCACGAACATAACGTGCTACAGACGCGAAATTTAACCGACAGGAAGAAGATGCTCTGATATCCAAATGATTAGCTTTTCAGAGCATTCACACAAGGCTGGCGCCGGTGGTGACACCTACAACGTGCTGACATGACGAAAGTTTCCAACCATTTCTCATACACAAACAGCAGTTGACCGGCGTTGCCTGGTGAAACGTTGTTGTGATACCTCGTGTAGGAAGAGAAATGCGTACCATCACATTTCCGACTTTTAAAGAAAGATCGGATTGTATTCTATCGCGATTGCGGTTTATCGTATGGCGACATTGCTACTCGCGTTGGTCGAGATCCAATGACTGTAAGGAGACCACGGAATCGGTGGGTTCAGGAGGGTAATACGGAACGCCGTATCACTAGCAGTCGAGATGACAGGCATCTTCTCCGCATGGCTGTAACGGATCGTGCAGCCACGTCTCGATCCCTGAATCAAGAGATGGGGATGTTTGCAAGACAACAACCATCTGCACGAACAGTTCGATGATGTTCACAGCAGCATGGACTATCAGCTCGGAGGCCAGGGCTGCTGTTACCCTTGACGCTGCATCGCAGACAGGAGCGCCTGCGATGGTGTACTCGACGACGAACATGGGTGCACGGATGGCAAAACGTCATTTTTTCGGATGAATCCATGTTTTGTTTACAGCATCATGATGATCTCATCCGTATTTGGCGACATCGCGGTGGACGCACATTGGAAGCGTGTATTCGTCATCGCCATACAGACGTATCACCCGGCATGATGGTATGGGGTGCCATTGGTTACAAGTCTCGGTCACCTCTTGTTCGCATTGACGGCACTTAGAACAGTGGACAGTGGAACAGTGGACATTTCAGCTGTTTTACGACCCGTGGATCTACCCTTCATTCGATCCCTCCGAAACCCTACATTTCAGCAGGATAATGCACTACCGCATGTTTCAGGTCCTGTACGGGCCTTTCTGGATACAGAAAATGGTCGATTGCTGCCCTGGCCAGCACATTCTCCAGATCTCTCACCAATTGGAAACGTCTGTTCAATGGTGGCCGAGCAACTGGCTCATCACAATACGCCAGTCACTACGCTTGACGAACTGTGGTATCGTGTTGAAGCTGCATGGGCAGCTGTACCTGTACACACCATCCGAGTTCTGTTTGACTCAATGCCGAGGCATTTCAAGGCCGTTATTACGGCCAGAGGTGGTTATTCTGGGCACTGATTTCTCAGGATCTGTGAACGCAAATTGCGTGAAAACGTAATCACATGTCAGTTCTAGTATAATATATTTGGCCAATAAATACCCGTTTATCATCTGCATTTCTTCTTGGTGTAGCAGTTTTAATGGACAGTAGTGTATCTTCGCACGACTCATAGTTCAGGAGATAAACACTAAAATGCGTGAGAAACTGCTGCATCATGCATGACGTTTTAATTTATTACTTCTTCACTACTAATCCTATTCGCAACACATCTCGCAGACAGCAGGCACATATGCCGCTGAATGAACCTGAAAAATTGTCATTTTACAGCGCATAGTTCGCAAGACATGTCGTTATAAACATTGAGCTGCGGGAATATGCAGGGCGTAATTCGCTAGACATACAGGTGAAATATATGTATAATATGCGAGACGTATGTTAAGTATGCTTGAAATATATTTGATAGGTATGTATGCGGGCAAAGCTACTGGTAACAAACTCACCCTAAACTCCTGTAACGATTTCAGTAAAATTAGAGATACGTCTACACATATACTACACAAGCCACGTTCGGTGCGTGGTGGAGGATAACCTCAAATACTGCTAGTTATTTCCTTTCCAGTTCCACTCGCAAACAGAGCGAAGCAGGAACGACTATCTATAATGAAGCGCCAAAGAAACTGGTATAGATATGTGTATTCAAATTCGGAGATATGTAAAAAGACAGAATACGGCACTGCGGTCTACAACTAATGTCTGGCCCAGTTGTTAGGTCGGTTACTGCTGCTACAATGGCAGGTTATCAAGATTTAAGTGAGTTTGGACGTGCTATTATAGTCGGCGTACGAGCAATGGGACATAGCATCTCCGAGGTATTGATGAAGTACGAATTTTCCAGTACGACCATTTCACGAGTCTACCACGAATATCAGGCATTCTGCAAACCATCAAACCTCCAACATTGCTGCGGCCGAAGAAGATCCTGCAAGGACAGGACCAACGACGGCTGAAGAGAATCATTCAACGTGCCAGAGGTGCAACCCTTCCGCAAATTGCTGCAGATTTCAATGCTGAACCATCAACAAGTCTCAAGGTGCGAACCATTCAACGAAACGCCATGGATATGGGCTTTCGGAGCTAAGGTCAACTCGTGTACCCTTGATGACTGCCCAACACAAAGCTTTGCGTCTCGCCGGGGCCCGTCAACACCGACATTGGACTGTTGAAGAGTGGAAACATGTTTCCTGGTCAGACGAGTCTAGTTTCAAATTGCATAGAGCGGATGAACGTGTACAGGTATGGAGACAACCTCATGAATCCACGGACCCTGCATATCAGCATATCAGAAAGCTGGTAGAGGCTCTGTAATGGTGTGGGGTGCGTGCAGTTGGAGTAATATGGGATCCCTGATACGTCTAGATACGACTCTGACAGGTGACACGTACTTACAAACATCCTGTCTGATCACACGCATCCATTCATGTTCATTGTGCTTTCCGACGGACTTGGCAATTCCAGCAGGACAATGGGACACCCCACATGTCCAGAATTGCTACAGAGTGGCTCCAGCAACACTCTTCTGAGTTTAAACACTCCGGCTGGCCATTAAACTCCCCAAACATGAACATTATTGAGCATGTCTGCGATGCCTTGCATCGTGTTGTTCAGAAGAGATCTCCACTCCTTCGAACTCTCACGGATTTATGGACAGACCTGCAGGGTTCATGGTGGTGTATTCCCTCCGGCACTATTTCAGGCACTAGTTGAGTCCATGCCACGTCGTGTTGCGGCACTTCTCCGTGCTCGTGGGGGCTCTACACGATATTAGGCACGTGTACCAGTGTCTTTGTCGCTTCAGTGTATATGCCTCCGTACTAATCCTAATCTCTGTACTCTTCTCTTCGTAATTCTTCCGCAAAATGTACGTTGGCAGCAGTAGAATCATTCTGCAATCAGCCTCAAATAATGGTTCTCTAAACTTTCCCAAGAATGCTCCTCGAAAAGAACGTCACCTTCCCTCCAGTAATTCTCATTTGTGTTCCCCAAAGCATCTCTGTAATACGTGCATGTTCTTCTCACCTACTGGTAACAAATCTAGCAGCGCGACTCTGAATTACTTCTATATCGTCGTTTAGTACAACCTGCTGTGCATCCAAAACACTCGAGCGTTACTCAAGAATGACTCGCACTAGTGTCCTATGTACGGTATCCTTTACAGATGGACCAGCCTTTCTTAAAATTCTCTATATAAACCCGCCGACAATTCGCCTTCCGTGCTGTAGTCTTTAGATACTCATTCCATTTCATATCGCGTTATAACGTTACGCCTGAGTATTTAATCGACGTGATTGGGCAAGCAGCACACTGCTAATGTTGTATTCGAACGTTATGGATTACTTTTTCCTACTCACCTGCATTAACTTACATTTTTCTCCATTCAGCACATGTAGAGCTAGCTGCCATTCATCTCACTAATTAGAAATGTTGTCTAAGTTACAATCTGGGAAATACAGTAGCAGTAAGAGTCACCAACCTCCTATGTTGGTCAGTGTGATAATGTGGAAGGAGACGTGAGGATGAGGTGAGGGACATAGAGGTAGAGAGAAGGAGGAAATAGGTAGGGATAGGAAGTGGAGGTGGACAGAGGTAGGGGAGGATGAAATGGACAGGGAGAGTGTAGAAGAGGAGATGGACAGATGCAGTGAAGAAGAAGATTTGGACAGAGACAGGGGGAGGAGCACACAGAGAGAAGGCAGAAGACGAGATGAAAGGACAGAGAAGGAGGAGGAAATTTCAGAGAAAGGGAAGAGGAAGAGATGGACATGAAAAGAAAAGGAGAGGAGATGGAGGGTGGGGGAATGTTGGACAGAGAGAGTGGAGAGGAAGAGCTGGGCAGAGAGATTGAGAGGATGAGGGAGAGACTGAATTTGAGGGAGGAAGGGGAGATAAACAGAAAGGAAGGGGCGGATAGAGAGATAGATAGATAGATAGATAGATAGAGACAAAGAGAGGGAGGGAGAGAGAGAGAGAGAGAGAGAGAGAGAGAGAGAGAGAGAGAGAGAGAGAGAGAGGGAGGAGGAGGAGGAGGAGGAGGAGGAGGAGGAGGAGATTGGCAGTGAGAGGGGAAGAGGAGACAGACAGAGAGAGGACGGGGGAAGATGGATGGAGAGTGGTGGTGGAGGAGGTGGATAGAGAGAGGGGTGGTGGGAATGAACAGAGAGGGGGGATGGAGGAAGTGGAGGGAGAGGGCGGATGGTGGAAGAGGAGAGAGAGAGGGGTGTGTGGGGAGGAAGAAGTAGATGGACAAATAAAAGATTGGAATGGAGTGTAGCTGAGTACCTGGCTGAGCTAGGTACTCAGCTAGTCTTATATATTTTAAAACTGAGAACTCTTGACGACATACATGGTGTAACTGGTTGCAGAATAACAAAACATTTTAGCAGCTTGTGGTACCTCAGGTTTTAGGCACGATTTATTAATAGTGTGCTTCCGGGGAGTTGTTCCCATTTTCCGCTCAATATTTCGGCGTCCTACCCAACTGTCTTCTCCAAATGCTTTGAGGTTTGCTGTTAGTGTGCATTCGCTGATAGTGTGCACTCCAATCAGACTGTGGACTACGTTACTGTTCGTCTCGCGCCGCCTTCTACAGCCGAGTTCTTTTCCCGACCTGCACTATTCCCTGTGAAGCTCTTTTGTTTCTCAGAGCTCGCACTGAAATTCCGTGAAACGCAAATCCTGTAGGCGTGTTCCAACCATGGTGGATAGTGATAGCCGGTGAAATTTTGCTCATCACATTAACGCGCCTGCGGCAAATGCGATTATGCACCGTCGAAGCCTCACTCTAGTATGAGAGAGAATTCGTGTCAGCTTGTAGTGGAGCTTGCCAGGGGCTGTTATAAAATTACGATTACTACGAGAGTACCGACAACCACTTTGTGCCGAGTGTTAACATTCACTATGACATTAACACCTCCTACCTTGTGGCGACTGGCATGGGGTAAGCTACCCAATTGTTATAGGCTTTAATCTGAATAATTTGAATTTGTCACGTTCGGCAAGTTCATCGGTTAACAAAATAAAAATTAGTCTGTATAGCGACTCGATATTCTAGCCTTCCAGATAACATCATAAAACTTGCACCTATATTTTGAATTAATCACGGGTGAATTACTATTAATAACTATTAAGTACTTAAGTGATAAGGATCGTTAAATAATTCACAGTTGTAAATAAGCTTACACTATCGGTTATTTTATTGATTTCACAGTTATATTACCCTAGAATGCATTCCGCCAATGAGATATTGAACCACTATCTTGGAGTAATTCTTAAGGTTTACTCTAGTTAATCGACTCAATAACCGCTGATGGTGTCCAAAAGGTTAAGCAACATCTATTGTAGAAGTAGGCTATGGCAGAAATGGGGTTCATAAAATGGACGCTGTACCTTTTATAAATTTTAATAGTCAGCAAGTAGAACGAAAATGACTACAGCGTCTGTAGGATCTATCTCAATAGTCAATCAAAGGTACAAAAACCACAAATTATTACTCGAAATAAAATGACGCGACGTATGCTAAACGTAACTTCAAAAGATCTTCTTCATCTCCATCTCTACATGTCGGATAGCAAAGCAGAATTAATTCAGTTGAAAACGTCTGCACTCTAGAAAGCAAAATTCGATCGCTTTCACAAAAAGCCAAAATATGATGCAAGGAGCTGTACTGTAATTCATCTCTCGGATAAGCATCTGGACGAGGATACTGTGAAGATCCTTGCTAAAGGGTTACATTTCGCTCCCATTCCAAAGATGCTACCAACAGCAAATTACATCTACTCCGTTGAGTATACTGAAGCTTCTATCGCAGCAGAAGAAGTTATTCGCGAAAACTTTTGAACACTAACCGAGGCGTCAATGCTAAGATTCAACATCTCCAAGAGAGAACGAGTAGCATTGAGAAATCTGCCGGAGGACAAGGGAACAGTAGTTTTGCGAGCCGACAAGAGCAACGCTACAGACCTAAGGCCATGTTTGGACTACAAAAAGACGATGCGTACAGATCGACAGATGTCGATCGAACGAATAAAATCGAGAGGAAGACGATGACTCTTCTCAGTGAGTCAGGCTTTCCACGTAACATCATTAAGAGTCTTAAGTTACGAGCAGTCCGTCACCACGACTGTATGGTCTTCCGAAGGTTCACAAGAAATGAATCCCTCAAAGACCCACAGTTGTTGATACTGGTGCACCTACAAATCAGCTAAAAACATACCTCAAACGCATTCTTAGCGAATATAGGTAAAACTGCGAACACGAAATTCGCAACTCCGCTGTCTTCGCAAATCGTCTCAGCGGACTGCGGCTCCAGGATACTGATATTATAGTTAGTTTTGATTTGTAGTTACCATTTTACGATAGTTCTACGTTCCGATTCCTTGGAACTGTGCTTTTTATTGTGTTCTTCAGCCCTAAGACTGGTTTGATGCAGCTCTGCATGCTGCTGTATCCTGTGCAAGCCTCTTCGTCTCCGAGTAACTACAGCAACCTAAATCACTCTGAATCTGCTTAATGTATTCATCTCTTCGTCTCCCGTTACGGTTTTAGCCCTCAACTTCTCTCTCTCACACACACACTCCCTACCAGTACTACAGTGGTGATCGTTTGATGCCTCAGAATTTGTCCTACCACGTGATCCCTTCTCCTAGTCAGCTTTTGCCACAATTTTCTCTTTTCACAACTTTTATTCAGTACCTCGCCATTAGTTATGTGATTCACCCATCTAACTTTCATGATTCTTCTGTAGCACCACATTTGAAAAGCTTCCATTTTCCTCTTGTCTGAACTGTTTATCGTCCATGTTTCAATTCCATACATAGCTGCACTCCATACAAATACTTTCAGAAAGGACTTCCTGACATTTAAATCTGTACTCGATGTTAACAAATTTCTCTTCTTCAGGAATTGGCTCGAACCCTGTTATAACTGGCATATGGTTTCTGTACAAATTGTAAATATGCCTTCGCTCCCTGTATTTTACCTCCGCCACATTTATAATTTGAAAGAGAGTATTCCAGACAACACTGTCAAAAGTTTTCTCTAAGTCTATAAACGCTATAAACATCTGTCTTCTGAGATAATTCGTAGTGTCAGTATTGCCTCGTGTGTTTCCAAATTTCTCAGCAATCCAAACTGATGTTCCCCGATATCGGCTTCTATCAGCGCTACCATTATTCTGTAAAGAATTTGTGTCAGTATTTTGCAACCGTGACTTATTAAACTGATAATTCGATTTTTTCAGACTTGTCAGCGCCTTCTTTCTTTGAAACTGGTATTATTGTATACTTATCGAAATTTATTTCACCTTCCTCGTACACCTTGCTCACCAGATGGAAGAGTTTTTTCATGAATGGCTCTCCCAACGCTATCAGTAACTCTAACGGAATACTGCCAGCTTGTTTCGACTTAGGTCTTTCACTGCTCTGTCAAATTCTTCAGGCCGTATCATATCTCCCATCTACGTCCTTTTCCATTTCCATAATATTGCCCTCAAGTAAACTGCCCTTATGTAGACCCTCTATATACTTATTCCACCTTTCTGCTTTCCCTTCTTTGCTTAGGAGCTCTTGATATTCCTAGAGGTGGTTCTCTTTTCTCCAGAGGTCTGTTTTATTCCCCTGGAGGCGTCACCTGTCTTACCCGTAGTGATATATACTTCTACATCCTTATATTTATCCTCTAGCCATTCATGTTTAACCATTTAGCGCTTTCTGTCGATCTCATTTTTTAGACGTTTATATTCCCTTTCGCCTGCTTCATAAACTGTATTTTTCTGTTTTCTCCTTTTGTCAATAAAATTCAATATATCCTTGTTACCCAAAGATTCCTTCCAGCCCTCGCTTTTTTACCTACTTGATTCTCTGCTGCCTTCCCTATTTCATCTCTCAAAGCTAGCCATTCTTCTTCTACTGTTTTCCTCTCACCTGTTCTTGTCAATCGTTCCTTAATGCTACATAATCACGGAAAAGTTCGAGGATTGTTTCATAGAACTTTTAGGCACGTCCTGAAATCTACTTATTTCCTATTCAACGGAAAATATTGTGAACAAACCGATAGCATGACATTGGGTAGTCCGATATCGCCTGTCGTCGCGTACCTATGCGTGGAACACATTGAGGCAAGGGCACTGGAATACACCTAGTTGAAACCAACGTGTTTCTATCGGTACGTGAACGACACGTTTGTGGTGTGGCCACACTGAGCGGAAAATCTTCACGCGTTACTGGAACATTAAAACTCTGTGCATTATAATATGAGTGTAAAATTTACGATGTAACTTGAAAAAGACGGACAACTACCCTTCCCCGACTTGTTTGTTAGGAGAAAGAACGGACCCCTAGGTCACAGTGCATATAGAAACATCTATGCAGTCTGACCTCTGCCCTCCACTTCTCGATCCATCATAATCTGACACAAAGAAATATGGTGCTAAAGGCTCCAGTTCATAGAAATCGTGCACTTTCAGACACGGTGAGGCTCAATGAAGAATTACGACACATACGGATAGTGTTCCAAAGGAATGGGTACTCATCAAACTGAATGGCCGACACAGCCAGAATCAAGAACATCTGAGGAAGAGATTGAGACCGAGGAGGTGACTTAGAAAATCGTGTACCCGCCTTTCACTGGTCCGTATTTGTAGACTATTAGGGAAACCTCGCATCCAGTGTATTTCACTCTCTTCTTTTACTATCTCAAAGACGATCTAGGAATTCAAAAGTCGGGTGTTTTTCGAATTCCATGTGAGTATGATATGTCTTACATAGGTCAGACTGTCAGCACAGCCGGTCGTGGTGGCCAAGCGGTTAAGGGCGCTACAGTCTGGAACCACGCGACCGCTACGGTCGCAGGTTCGAATCCTGCCTCGGGCATGGATGTTTGTGATGTCCTTAGGTTAGTTAGGTTTAAGCAGTTCTAAGTTCTAGGGGACTGATGACCTTAGAGGTCAAGTCCGATAGTGCTCAGAGCCATTTGAACCATTTGTCAGCACAACGGAGAAGAGAGACAAAGAGTATCAACGACACACCCATCAAAAACAACCAAGCAAATCAGATGTCGCAGAACACAGCCTCAAATATAGTTACGAAATGAAATACGATGAGGCCAGAGTCGTGGTACAAACTCCAAGTTTCTGGGACAGCATAATTAGAATCTATCGAAATAAAGATGCCAGAAAATCTAATAAACAGGTATGTAGTTTTAGATTTAAATATTGCTTTGAGACTGAAACTCAGTTTATTGAAACCTCTCTGGCAATCATATTCACCAGAGTTGGAAAATGCTGAGAGATTTTGCATTTCAGGTCAGGAAAAGTCAGTGCAAGATTTGAGAAACAAAACAGCATCAATGTCATACTGAGTGCTACGAATCGAACTTGGCTATGAATAGGAGAGTGAGACCAACGTTAGTTCACAGTCTGGTTGGAGTGCAGGCAGAGAGCAGAGAATAACGTGCCTGGTAAACTGTGCAGTCACAGTGAATGTGTAGGAGAGCGGTAATGGTGGCGGTTGTGCGATGGCGCTGTAGGTGAAATGCCAAGCACTGGAGGGGACGTTCTATGATAAACTGAAGCCTATGCTAACATTTTCTTGCAAATGTTGATTGGAGCTCTTCCACACCCACACTTGCATGGTGATCATTCAAAAATACATACTGTCACCTCTTATTGGTTAGCATATAAAAAGAATTCCACTGAAAATGCAACAAAAGCAGCGATTTATTTTCACCTGACTTTTTAACAATTTACAGCTTTCAGAGAAGCATCAGGAGTGGCGCATTTGGACTAAAACCTGCATTTCTCTTGTTGCTGTGTTAAAATTTGCTTCTTTTGCCAAAATACATTGGAATTTAAACGGTCACCTCACTAACATATTGGGTAGACACAGTTGCTACAGAATTCGGAAACAGTTGTTTTGTAAGTGAGAAACTGAGGAAAAGTAAAGTCAATAACTGATGAAAAGTGACATCCTCAGTACAAAAATATACATAAGATTTCTTCACTAACGTTGTTCTAAAACCCATAGTATTTTTCGTTTCACCAGCCATCGATGGGCATTAAAAATTGAATTCTTTCATCGAAATCTCTGTAGGTAGTGATGGTAGATGATGAAGTTTTACATATTAAGCACATGGAAAAATACTTTCCTCTTTGTGTGGTATCATTTGTCAAAATTTCATTTCGAATTCTCAAACCGTTTATGAAATATGAGGAACATTGAGGATATTTCGTTCTTGCTTTTTCACTGGCATGCGTGATAGCAAATGAGTGTTCTACATAAGACCAATCTTCCCGAGATTGGTGAAACACACAGAACTCAACCAAGTCTAACAAAAAATTCTACATGTTAGCTAACTTTCATGCCCAGCAACGCATTACGTAATATGCACCAAACGCAAAATCATGGCGAACCCTATTTTTCCTTGCAAACTTTTTCGAATAAGTGCAAATATCACAATAACTATCATCATTAACGAAATGATGGGCATATCGCTATAAAGCTGACAAAACTATAAATAACGCAAAAATAAAATGTTTTACCGAATAGTTTCTGTAAAATCGTTCGATACAGACTGCAGGGCGTTCGCCTCGATTTTGTAATCGCAGCACTTCGCCAAGCAGCCGAAAGTGGGCAGGCGACGTCGGCCTCCCCTTCCCAACAAACGAATGAACTCGCTCAGCGCTTCGGATGAAAACTGGTCAGCACCTGAAAAGGGTGGCTGGGTCTGCCGTCGAGATGTGCATAAGATGAAAAACACCTCGGCAGAACATTAAGAAGCACACTATTAAACTTATAATGATTTTGCAGCAAAGTGTCACTTAACTTCACAGTCCTTACGTAGCATGTGTGGTACCTATAAATTTATTCTGTCCCAGGAAATAAAGTAAACTCTTTGTGCCTGAGCATGGAATATTTTATTTATGTATTGTGCTTTCAGTGTATTTCTTGATTTTCTTTCTGCATGTTTCCCGTAGGTGGCAGCATCTGCTAAAAGAAAGCTGATTGTCACAGTGTGAGCATGTCTTCCAGAAATAGAGGTGATATACTGTATATCTGTTTTAGTGACTTATGTAGAACATGTCTAGAACATGCGGTAATATGGTAATGTACCCTACGCTATCAAATACGTGATTGGTTATTCCATAAAAACTGCCTATATATATATATATATATATATATATTCGATGCAGCTCTGGGTGTACTTTCGTCAATGACCTGTACTTTCAGAGTCCAGTGGTGTTGTGTTCATAATTTTTAGATGTTTAGTTTTCGGAGTATTTCGCATATTTCAGTTACTTTAGAACATAAATAGTATTAGCTTCGAAAATGTTTTAAAATTTTGGTGAATCACACTGATCTTAAAAATTTTCAATTTAACCTTATTTTGCCCTGAAAAAATCTACTGAACATCAATAAAAACTTCTCATTCATAAAATCCAAGGTCAAGACTTAGGTGGATGCAAAAGCTATGCAGCACTACTTAAAGAAGATTTTATGTGAAAGAAAAAGTTGATTTCAATTGCCGGAAAGATAAGAACAGTTTTTCCCGGAATGCAAATCGGGTTTATTTTTGTTGGGTATCTTGCAAATAGCAGTAACGGGAAAATACTATGTAGATCTTCTAGAGTAAAGGCAAGAAGAAGTATATTAGAAACAGACTGAAAAGTGGGGTCAGCTTCCTGGAGAACTACGAAGTTGTTAAAAAGATGCTGTAACACTGACAAAAACTGACAGACTGTGAAACTGAACTACTGTGTCCTTGAAGTCTTTTGCGGTCGCATGTCCGAATGCGAACCCTGTCGATGGCTCTAGTATTTTATTCGAAGTAAAGCGGCCTGAAAATCTAGATTTTATTCTTGAACTACTCTGCAGCATTTGATTTGACGCTGCTCTCACATCGAAAAATATTGGCGACTGCAAAATGCTGAGTCCAAGGTGAAACAAGTGTGTTCCCTGAGGATGGTTAGGATCGGAACAGTAGTAGAACACTTGGAGTGTTGACCAGCGATGTAGCCTCTATGGCTGCATATAGTGAACCAGAATGCAACGTCATCACAACGTCCCTGAGGCGGATCACTAGTAGTTTTGCTGGCATCTTCTAATGGTATTTTATCTGTTGTTCAGTTTCAAATGCTGCGGCTTCGTGGAATGGGTGAAAAACAGTAGGTGGTTGAAACAAGGCAGAATCATCACAGTTTTTCGAAATAATACACATACTGGAAAGTCATGTGCTTTTACTAAGCAAAACAAAAAGAAGGGTCCACAAGTTATTCATAAAATGTCTAATACTTTGAGGAAGTTAGTACTCATCGAAACGAGAAGAATAGTCCAACGAACATGGTTCCGGAAACGCATACTTTCCGAGATAAACACGTGCTTAAGGGAAGGGGTGCGAGAAGTTTGGTTGTGGGTATCAGCACAGTTTTTGCATTGCCGTTCAGCCAAATGTGTCGCAGGGTATTATGACGTCTTACTCATAGTACTCCACATACCACTAAGTGGTCTGCAGTCAGTTGTGTGGTTCGAGCCAATTTCTAAACTTAGGCTACGTTAGTTTTCGCCGTGTTTGGGCGTATTATTGTACAGTACTTTAACCCTGGGTAGGTATCATGGTGTTTTACCTTCTTCCACACACGGATTCACTTGTGTGTTCACTGTTACTGCTTAGTTTGTATGTACAAGTAGTGTCGTACATTTACATTTTCTCTCTTCCACCATTTGTCAGCAATGGAAGTCTACTACTCGACAAGTGAAATGGTTGATATGATATTCTGCTGAAGTTTAGCAAATGGACGCACCCTGGACGCCTGTTCCCTCTACGCTGAAAAACACCCACAGCGCGGAGTGCCCTCTGTACGGCAGAGTTTTCCAGCGTCTGAGGACACAGGTACCCTTGCACCTCGGAAGTCTGACAGTGGAAGGCCCTGCACACTTTGCACACCTGCACACCTGACATGGAGGAGCACGTGCTCTGTTTGGTGGGACAAACCACTGGGACCAGTGTGCGACGATTAGCAGCAGCAGAAGGGGTGTCTTACTCCCCTGTGTGAGGGGCACTTAGTGAACAATTGCTGTACTCACATCATCTACAGCGCGTTCAGGCCCTAAGGCTACAGGACCATCATAGCAAATGGCGGTGCTGTCAATGGCTATTGAACAAATGTGCAGCAAATCCACTGTTCACATCCAAGATTTTATTTACTGATGAAAAGTGGTTCACAAGAGATGGTTTTCATAACCAGCATGTATGGGCAGATGTAAATCACCAATCAATTCAGGAAAGAAGGCGTCAGCACCGATTCTCAGTCAACATATGTGCAGGCGTACTTGACGATAAATTAATAGGGTCATACGTGCAACCACGGCCAACTTGGGTGCATTACCTGGTCTTTCTCATTAAGTTGCCTACCTTGCTGGAGGCTGTGCAGTTGCAGCAACGTATACAATTGAGGTCCATGCATCAAGGCGCACCAGCACACTTTCATCACAATGTGCGCGAACATCTGACGCAGGAATTTCATGAGCGCTGGATTGAATGGGGCGCGGGTCGCACACCTTGGCCTGCTCGTTCCCCAGACCTCAATTCCCTAGACTTCGGTTATGAGGTCACTTGAAAGAATTGGTTTACGCCGCGCCAGTCAACGATATGCGGACACTAGAGGGTCGCGTCTTCAATGGGTGCCAGCAGGTAGAACAACCTCCCGTACTACACACGGCGCGTCATTCCTTACGCTGGAGGGCAGAGGGGTGTATTGACATGAACGAATGCCACGCAGAACATTTCCTGTAAGTACATGTTTATAGCAGATTGTATGCATTTCCGGATCCATGTTCATTGGACTTATATCAGAAAGGATGAATTTCCTAGCCCATTTCATTGCACTTACTTTTCTTGTTTCGATAAGTACTACCACTTGTCAGACTATTCGACACTTTTTTTGAGCACCCTGGATGTGGGTAGTGTTCAATTTCTTGCACCAGAGACTGCGCACCAGAGACTGCGCACCAGAGACTGCGCACCAGAGACTGCGCACCAGAGACTGCGCTAATTAGTTCTTTTCTTTTGGTTTAACTTTACTGGCTTTTTGTTGGAAATAATAAAGCTATTAAAGAGGGCATCCAGAAAAGTAGTGCCTCTGGATATTTTATGTGAAGACTCTAAAAGCTTTTTAAATGAAACAAGCATTATTAATATTCCATGTTTTTGTTCTTCATATCTACATATTCATTTCTGAACATAACCATCATGGCGACGAATATATTTCTCCCAACGAGAGACCAGTTTCTTCTTACCATAGCTGTAGAATGTTTGGCTTTCTTATCAGCCCCACCTCTACTTGCACCGCTTCATCACTGTCAAAGCGATGTTCTCGAAGCTTTTCTTTTAGTTTTAGAAACAGATGAAAATCTGTTGGGGCCAGTTCGGGACGGTATGGAGAATGATCGATGACAGCGAATCCAAAGCACCGGATTGTTGGAGATGTTGCAGCGCTCACGTGTTGCCTGGCCCTGTCTTTCTGAAGGAAAGGATGCTTCATGCGTGGGCGTACTCCTCGGATTCGGAACTCGATTACAGCACGCTGCGTCTCACGCATCAGTATAATTACGCTACACGCCGCCATGTCACAAGCTACAATTCCGAGGCCTCTAGCGGTACTGGGTTGCCAATACGAAGACATGAAGATTAAAGATGTAAAGTGTGTAACTTCCCCCCAGTTTCGCACCGAACTATATTATTCGCATACACTGCAGGTGAAGTTATATTTTAATTATTTTAGCATAATGTGTGTGTTTCGTCCTTGTCATGAGACTCATTGTTGTCCATTTCCGTTGTTGTGAAAACTACTAAATGATAACATCATCTTTCTTAAATGCTGGAAATTATTAATTAAATCACTCAGATTATAAACATTTATGAACATCAAACACTGTGTGCCATTCTGCCACTCATTCCCGACCACGCTACCGAGCAACCCCTCTCTCTAGCCTCTCACACCCGACTTCCACCCACGGACTCCAACACTCGACTACTGCTTACCCACTCGCATATTGTTGACTGCACTGCAGTCTTTGCTTAAACCATGTATGATCTCTGCATAGTGCGTAATCGATACTACGTAAGGGTACTGTACCCTTACAAGTGTTAATAGCATCTGTTTTATTCAAAAAGCCTTAAGAGTTTTCACATAAAAAATTCGGAGGCATTACTTTTCAGCACGCTCTCGAACTATTGCTTTTTAATGTTAGTGAAGATATTTGATTCTTAAGAAAACCGTTGTTTTATACGTATATAAATTTACAAACGTCACTGCTTAATAGTCAGAGATTTATGTCCACTTGTAGCACTTCGCTCCTAATTTCGAAATCGTTTCGACTCATTAATTATTTAATATTTGTTGACAAGAGAGCCCAGATTTGACAGTTTTCACACAGTTTATTAGAAGATCCAAATGAGACTTGGTTTCGGTCTCCGTCGTGTCCTACATGTGTATTGCGTGTGGAATACAGGGATACATGTGTATCCCAACTTTATTCGAATACTGATATCATATGTCTTCTCGGAAGATTTACCTGGCTGTGGCACGGTTTTGTTGGAACAGTGAGCTGGAGCGAAGCGGACGCTGCACTTTTTGTCGCTGTTGTTCCGTTTGTTGGAATGCCACTTTCCTTAAAAAGATATATTTTTTAACAGCATTCAATAGGTCTTCAAGAGACGAGTACAGTGATACGTTTTTGCGATCTTCAGTACGTTTGTTAATGTTGGTGTTAAAAATTTTCAGAGAAACACCCGAAAAAGGTCCGGAAACCTCGATTCGATGTCCAGAACCTTTCACGAAATAAAAGTGATGTTACGTTTTATGCGACTCAGCCGCTGCTGTGGAACCCGAATTCTAAAACAAAAATAAGTTGATAATGCTATATCCGCGAGCAGTGGATACCAGTGCACACGTCAAAAAAACAGGTGAGAAACTACACTCCTGGAAATTGAAATAAGAACACCGTGAATTCATTGTCCCAGGAAGGGGAAACTTTATTGACACATTCCTGGGGTCAGATACATCACATGATCACACTGACAGAACCACAGGCACATAGACACAGGCAACAGAGCATGCACAATGTCGGCACTAGTACAGTGTATATCCACCTTTCGCAGCAATGCAGGCTGCTATTCTCCCATGGAGACGATCGTAGAGATGCTGGATGTAGTCCTGTGGAACGGCTTGCCATGCCATTTCCACATGGCGCCTCAGTTGGACCAGCGTTCGTGCTGGACGTGCAGACCGCGTGAGACGACGCTTCATCCAGTCCCAAACATGCTCAATGGGGGACAGATCCGGAGATCTTGCTGGCCAGGGTAGTTGACTTACACCTTCTAGAGCACGTTGGGTGACACGGGATACATGCGGACGTGCATTGTCCTGTTGGAACAGCAAGTTCCCTTGCCGGTCTAGGAATGGTAGAACGATGGGTTCGATGACGGTTTGGATGTACCGTGCACTATTCAGTGTCCCCTCGACGATCACCAGTGGTGTACGGCCAGTGTAGGAGATCGCTCCCCACACCATGATGCCGGGTGTTGGCCCTGTGTGCCTCGGTCGTATGCAGTCCTGATTGTGGCGCTCACGTGCACGGCGCCAAACACGCATACGACCATCATTGGCACCAAGGCAGAAGCGACTCTCATCGCTGAAGACGACACGTCTCCATTCGTCCCTCCATTCACGCCTGTCGCGACACCACTGGAGGCGGGCTGCACGATGTTGGGGCGTGAGCGGAAGACGGCCTAACGGTGTGCGGGACCGTAGCCCAGCTTCATGGAGACGGTTGCGAATGGTCCTCGCCGATACCCCAGGAGCAACAGTGTCCCTAATTTGCTGGGAAGTGGTGGTGCGGTCCCCTACGGCACTGCGTAGGATCCTACGGTCTTGGCGTGCATCCGTGCGTCGCTGCGGTCCGGTCCCAGGTCGACGGGCACGTGCACCTTCCGCCGACCACTGGCGACAACATCGATGTACTGTGGAGACCTCACGCCCCACGTGTTGAGCAATTCGGCGGTACGTCCACCCGGCGTCCCGCATGCCCACTATACGCCCTCGCTCAAAGTCCGTCAACTGCACATACGGTTCACGTCCACGCTGTCGCGGCATGCTACCAGTGTTAAAGACTGCGACGGAGCTCCGTATGCCTTGGCGAACTGGCCGACACTGACGGCGGCGGTGCACAAATGCTGCGCAGCTAGCGCCATTCGACGGCCAAAACCGCGGTTCCTGGTGTGTCCGCTGTGCCGTGCGTGTGATCATTGCTTGTACAGCCCTCTCGCAGTGTCCGGAGCAAGTATGGTGGGTCTGACACACCGGTGTCAATGTGTTCTTTTTTCCATTTCCAGGAGTGTATGACAACGCGAGGCGGAAAGCCCCCTGAGGACGGAATTCAAGCCCACGCCGGAGTCGAGCAACAGGGTTGACCAAACGGTGGACTTGACACTACAAGAGCAAGTAAACAGCAACCTATGCAACTACGAAGTGCAACAAACGTTCGACTCAACGCTGTGAACAGGTCAAGTGCGACATACAGTCCAAATCGAGACCAAAGAGGAAAACAAATACCAAAGCGAAGTTGTCGACGAGTAGTCTATAAATATTAACGAAAGCTATCTGAAGAGGTATGCGACTGACTGAGCGATGTTTTTTTTTTCTTGACTGTAGTTTTATACCTCCACCCCATGTGGGCAGGATTGGAATGGCAGTGGCACAATTCGCCGCCCTTCAGTCAGGAGACAGTTAAAAACAGTTAATATTGGGATAAAAGATGAATTTTACACAGAGTAAGGAATACAATTGGAGTTGAAATACACAAAAAAGGTAGAGTTCAATGAGGGACAAGTGCATAAAGTCCACATATAGATAAAATAGTACTCAACGAAGACACAGTAAAAAATCGTTGGTGGCACAGAGAACACAATAAAAAATGGTATCCACAGTATTAAAAATCACATGGAGTGACGACACTTAAAACACACTGCACGTAAGTAACACGTACAGCAAGGACCAAAACACGATGACGAGTAAACTGGATTAAAGTTGGAGGGATCTGCCAAGGGAGCGGAGGCCAGAGTGGGGAAAAGAGAAGGGAGAGGAGGGTGTTCAGTGAAGGAGGGGGGGGGGGAGCAGGAAGGGGCGGAAGGGAGGGAGCTGGTAGCAAACCAAGGGGCAGGTGACAGGAAGGGTGGGGAAGGCAGCAAAAGACTGGGAAAGTAGAAGCAAGAAGGCAGGGGTTAGGAGGGATGAAACAGCAAATGCAGAGGAAAAGGATAGGGAGCCACAGAGAGGAGGGGAGAAGAAGGGTAGGGTCAGAGTTGGAACGAAGGATAATTATCAGTGTGAAACTCATCATCTGGGATGGGAGACGCTGAAAGTTTTTTTGGGAAAGGAGATGGAGTGTCTAGAGACTCAGAGATGGTGTGACACATTGGTAGAAGCGAGGCAAGAGGTGGAGAGTGGAGAATAAAGGAAACACCAGGGGGTGATGGGGATCGAGTCTGCAGATGGTTTTAAGGATATTGATGTGTTCAAGGAAAAGGAAGAGATATGGGAAAGGGGTGAGGTCACAGAGGATCCTTGCAGGGGATGGGAGATGAATATGGAAAGTGGGGTGGAGTGCATGGCGTTCAAGGATTTGGAGGGCTTTATAGAATTGAATAGGGGCAGAGATCCAGGCAACATTGGCATAACAAAGGATGGGATAAATCAAGGATTTGTATATATGAAGGATGATGGAAGGATGCAACCCCCATGTGTAGGATGTCAGGAGGCAGAGTATACTGTGTGCTTTGCATTGGGTGGTACAGAGATGGGGAGTCCAGGTGATGTGAATGTCAAGGGTGAGGCCAAGGTATTTCAAGCTGGGTAGGACAATAGAAATCATGGAGCTGGAAGGAGGGGATGGTGCATCCTGTGGTGATTGCCTGGGTTTTCGAAGGACTGCCACTGGTTGCACCAAGTGGTAAAATGATCGAGATGGCTTTGAAGGAAGCTCTGGGACCGTTGAAGGGTAGGACAGAGGGCCGTATCGTCAGCATATTGAAGGAGATGGATGGGTGGATGGTGGTGGTTTGGGCATATCAGCAGTGAACAGGAGATAAAGGAGAGGAGAGAGGACAGAGCCTTGGGGCACACCTGTGGTAGGGTAGATGGTACCGGATTTGGTATTATACAGGAGATAAAGGAGAGGAGAGAGGACAGAGCCTTGGGGCACACCTGTGGCAGGGTAGATAGTACCGGATTTGGTATTATGGATGGTGACCTAGGAAGGACGGTGGGAGAGGAAGGCTGCAATGAGATGGACGAAGTTGATACGAAGGGCGTAGGTCTGGGGCTTTAAAGGCAGCCTGGAATGCCATACACGGTCGTAGGCGTTTTGAGGTCGAGGGAAACGATAAATGGCAGTGCAACGGGAGTTGAGTTGGAGCGAGAGGAAATGGTCGTTGGAGGGTTGGAAACCACAATGGGTAAGAGGTAGGAAGTGGTGTTGAGTTAGATGGTGATGGATACGGCGAGAGAGTACGGACTCAAAGACCTTACTGAACATGGAGGTGAGACATGTGCGATGACAGGAGGAGGTATTGGAAGGGTTTAAGGAACAATAGGATGCAGGATGTCTTCCACAGGTGAGGGTAAAAGCCGATGTAGAGGATGGTGTTGTACAGGGTGGCACTGGTGGCGAGATAGGAGATAGGACATTCCTTGAGGTGGCGGTAGGTTACGCAATTGTGACCAGGGGCGGTATTGCATTTGCAGATGAGTTTAAAATCGTATGCTGTGATAGAAGTGTTCAATTCTGATAGCAGTAACTGGTCCAAGTACTGGAAGCTAGGAGCAAGCTGCGGGACGACTGAGCAGTTGAGGTGCAGCAGTATTTATGCCGGCCGCAACGGACACTATTGGCCGGCGCATTCGCGTGGCGAGACAGTGGCGCACTCGCTAGGCGAGTGCAGCGCTGTAACGACGCTGCCCTCTTTTGTCCAGAGAGGTCCATTTGCTCCGACGGGCATTCAACTTCCGCCGGGCCCTATACCAGTGACGATCAAATATTACGAGATGGGAAGAGGGGTCTGGGAGAGACCTGTAAAGCTGTTTTAGCAACTTGGCGGGACATTTTAAAACTTGCCATACAGGGTACAAGTCGTAATTTTCTAATGAAAAGGGGATCGTTTGACATATTAAACAGGTAGAGAGTTCAATTTGTGCATGTTCGTTTGTATTTGAGTTACAATGGAACATCACTAGTCCGACCTCGGATGGCCCGACTCTCCGCTTAGTCCACCCATTCAACTTCCGGTGTCTGTTTACATACTCGGGCCGCTGTTACGGTTAGGTCCGGACTTGTCAGTGATTCACCACCCTTCATATGGATCTGCAGGCAGCTGACCTTCACTAGCTGCGATAGTTCCACGAGTTTTAGTATGAAATAACATTTTTTCTAACTCGACCAGTAAGTGTTATTGTCCACGCATTTCATTTATAAATTATCACAGTGTTCTTCTTGCATATAAAAGTGTGTCAGACTAAATTATGGCACGAACTAAACGTAAACATGTGACGTTGTCTTAACAAGCGGATGTTGAACCCAGAGACATAAGTGAATGGATCACTGCTGCTAATGTTGACTGCACAACAGAAACAGAATTTACTGATGACCAGCTCACTGACGCTGTAACTCTAACAACCGATGAGAACCAAAAAGGTGGTGATATCGAAGTCAAAGAACCCACCGTTCGAGTACCACATACAGATGCTAAATACGCATTTCATATAGCCCCTCAATACATTTAATAAAGCAACTCGTCTACCCCAATAGACATTTTTAGGATTAGGTAATGTCGGAACATCGCGGTAAAACCAAGGTCGACGTCTGGTAAGAAAAAGAGCATTACAGATTTCTTTCGTCCTGCTCAAGAACAGAACATTTTTTACAGTGTGATTTCTCAAGTTTCAAATAGTTAATTTCAGATCAGTTATGTGTCAATTCAATACTGTAGCAATGTATTTACGGATCTTAAACTTATTCTCACAGTATCGACAGTATCGATATCTCAGCGTAGAATACAGACGTATTATACAGTACAGGCACTACTCTACATTACACTTTCATAAGATTCTTTAGTGTTTCAACATTTTCTTTCCGTTTTGTTCCTGTTTTTAAGTGGAAAAATATTTCAGAGAATATTTTCAGCTGAAAATCAAAGATGTACTGTGCTGTTTTGTGATGTTATAGGCATAATAAAAGTGTTCCTCTGATAATCGGAACTTTTTCTTGTTTCGTCCTTACGGCCATACTCCCCATACGGTAGGGGAGGCACATGTTGTCTATAAGGCACATAGATTATAGGAGGTGGTCGACATGAAGTCCATCACGTCGTAAGGTGGTGGTTATCCACTTCATCCTCTCCTCACGGACTGGAACTAATACATGTACTGAAAGCGAGCACAAACATCAGTACTCTGCTCCCTGAGGTGAGTATGGTACATGATCTGCGCCTCAGAAATACTTGCCTTCACATGTCTCCACTGGTAGAAATGTAATGCAGTCAAATTCACGAAACTGCAACGATGCAGATACAGCTGTCGGTGCCTATCTCCATGGTTCTGGCTAACACGAAATGAAGCCGCCGCTCACCAGGCGGTGATGGGACGTCCTGGCACCCAGCGGCGTTGAGCACTGTCCACTGCTACTGGACTCGACCCCTCCTCCAACAAGTAGCCCGAGAAGCGGCTAGCGAGCAGCTTGCCGGATTCATTTCCGCAAATCGCGACGCTCTCGGACCGTAATGGCTCGGAGCCCGTTCCGGGCAGTGCGGCTGCCGCTGCCGTTAGGGGGCCTAAGTGGCCATCGCCGAGTGCAGATGGCCCACTCCGCGCCGACAAGGGAGTCCGCTTCTTGTGCCTGCCGCCTGCTGCCTGCAGACGCCACTGGCCGCGCTTAAGAGAGAGAGAAAACTGCTTCGCTAATATGCGCGCTAAAACCGGCAGGATTTCGTTGCGCAAAACACTCTTAAGTTATTAATAGTCACTGCAACCGTCTACTCCATCCGGACCACCTTCAGGGTTCGCCGCTGAAGCAGCCCTAACTGCAGTACACTGGCTCTACAAAATGCTCGGTAATTTTTCTAAACCTTCTTTACATTGCCATTCCAGCGCTAATGTCATCTAAGACGTAAAAGTAACTTCGGGCATACCTAAATGGAGTTCTATAGTGCCATTACTGTCCACAACGTACACAGGTATGCAAAAAGTAAGGACAACAGTAACGTTGCAGGATGTGTCACTATCAAGTATCACAACTCGACGAAACTTGGACCAAACATAAAAAGAACTGCAACAGTGTAGTACAGAAGGTAACTGAAATAAATATGCAATGAGACGAACAGAATCACACTTTTAATCATAGAAAATATACCTACACTGAAGTCATCGGCAGGTGTGGTAGGACCGCTGTTCTATATATATACAGGGTGTTACAAAAAGGTACGGCCAAACTTTCAGGAAACATTCCTCACACACAAATAAGGAAAAGATGTTATGTGGACATGTGTCCGGAAACGCTTAATTTCCATGTTATAGCTTATTTTAATTTCGTCAGTATGTACTGTACTTCCTCGATTCACCGCCAGTTGGCCCAATTGAAGGACGGTAATGTTGACTTCGGTGCTTGTGTTGACATGCGACTCATTGCTCTATAGTACTAGCATCAAGCACATCAGTACGTAGCATCAACAGGTTAGTGTTCATCACGAACGTCTTGATTGGGCCCCATGTTCAACCACCTACGCTCAATGGAGCACGTTATCATGATTTCATACGGGATACTCTACCTGTGCTGCTAGAACATGTGCCTTTACAAGTACGACACAACATGTGGTTCATGCACGATGGAGCTCCTGCACATTTCAGTCGAAGTGATCGTACGCTTCTCAAAAACAGATTCGGTGACCGATGGATTGCCGGCCGCTGTGGCCGAGCGGTTCTAGGCGCTACAGTCTGGAACCGCGCGACCGCTACGGTTGCAGGTTCGAATCCTGCCCCGGGCATGGATGTGTGTGATGTCCTTAGGTTAGTTAGGTTTAAGTAGTTTTAAGTTCTAGGGGACTGATGACCACAGCAGTTAAGTCCCATAGTGCTCAGAGCCATCAGCCACCGATGGATTGGTAGAGGCGGACCAATTCCATGGCCTCCACGCTCTCCTGGCTTCAACCCTCTTGACTCATTTGTGGGGGCATTTGAAAGCTCTTGTCTACGCAACCCCGGTACTAAATGTAGAGACTCTTCGTGCTCGTACTGTGGACGGTTGTGATACACTACGCCATTCTCCAGGGCTGCATCAGCGCATCAGGGATTCCATGCGACGGAGGGTGGATGCATGTATCCTCAACTAACGGAGGACATTTTGAACATTTCCTGTAACAAAGTGTTTGAAGTCACGCTGGTAAGTTCTGTTGCTGTGTGTTTCCATTCCATGATTAATGTGATTTGAAGAGAAGTAGTAAAATGAGCTGTATCATGGAAAGTAAGCGTTTCCGGACACATGTCCACATAACATATTTTCTTTCTTTGTGTGTGAGGAATGTTTCCTGAAAGTTTGGCCGTACCTTTTTGTAAAACGCTGTGTATATGACTTGACAGGCAGGGTGGGCGGTAATCTGCTGTTGTTTACTGATGATGCTGTGGTGTACGGTAAGGTGTCAAAGTTGAATGACTGCAGGAAGATACAAGACGAAGTAGAAAAAATTTCTAGTTGGTGTAACGAAAGACGAAAAATGTAAGTTAATGCGGATGAGTAAAAAGAACACACCTGTAGTGTTCGGATACAGTATTGCTGGTTTCCTGCTTGCCACAGTCAAGTCGTTTAAATATCTGGGCGTAGCGTTGTAAATCGATATGAAATGAAACGAGCAAGTGAGAACTGTGGTAGGGAAGGCGAATAGTCGATTTCGGTTTATTGGAAGAATTTTAGAAAAGTGTGGTTTACATGGAAATATAGCATATAGCACTCTGGTGCGACCTATTCTTGACTACTACTGGAGTGTTGTGGTCCATATCGGATTGAAGGAAAACATCGAAGCAATTCAGAGTCGGGCAGCTAGATTTGTTACCGGTAGGTTTGAACAACACTTATCTGTCAAGGAGTTGTTTCGAAACTCAAATGGGAATCCCTGGAGTGAAGGCGACGTTCTGTTTGAGAAACACTGTTGAGCATTTCGAGCTAACTGTAGGAAGATCGTACTGCCGCCAACATAAATTGCGCGTGTGAGGTAACGGGCGAGCTGTGGGGCCCTGAAAACATTCTAAGTTCGGAGTTGGAGTGACCGCACGGGCCGCTCGGCAAGCCGGGGCTCATCAGCGACCATGTGGTGCCGTACGTTAGCCAGAGCAAGAGGGGTAGTCCCAGCACGTGGTCCAGGCCGACCATGTGCCTGGGAATTCCATGTTAATGCTGTGTCGCGGAATGCGTTTTGTGTCAATGAAGGAGATTAGAATGCCGCGGAGTGCCAAAGATGGCGGACTTTGTGAAACCATACTGGCAGACATTACACAGCTCACGTAGAAATTAATAATAGTCAAAGGAATCACGATACCTTAAAAATAAACATGTACATAACCATTATTTGCACAGCGATTCTGATGGTGTAATCAGACTTTCAATATCTTTATTAGGTTAAAGTTTAGTATCTGACGATAAATTATACAAGTAACACCCAGCAACTAGTTTCCAAAATCTAAAAGGTTCATCCGATTTTGTTGATCGACATGTCTTTAGAAAACTATTAGTGTAAACCTAAATTGGTATGAATTACAATCATGTAACTTGAATAGTACATGAGTTATTGGACGTCAAAGTGGCCAATTACTATTGACCGCTTCAGGCCATAAGTATTCCACAGTTACACGAATAAACTGTAGCAGAATGCTTATAAATAGATTTATTCATCTGTGTCTTTGTTTATATCCGATATATACTATTCATGAAGAAATTGGTCAATTATTGACTGTGGTTTATAAAGCACAGAGAGATTAGTCTACTGGCCTACTTTTACTTGCTGTTCCTTTGATATATGTTTATTTGATTTGTTTATGTATTTAATAATGTGTGTTAGAGCTTGTTTATGGTCCAGCCGTAGGAATATTTATTTAATTTCAAGTTATTTAAATGTAAATCCAGTATTTCGAATGTGTTTCATTATGTTTTTGAGTGTGTCTTGGCTTGGAGACGGGGCGGGGGTGCTCTAGCCAGTCACAGGGATCGTCCAAAAAGGAGACGTGGAGAGACTGTATGGAAGTGGGGGAGAAGCATCGTTTCGAGAGAGGACAGGGGAGTTCTGGGGGTATTGGAGAGAACACGGGAGAGTGCTGGACATGAAGGCGCGACATACGGTCGCAGGAAAGACTTGGAGAGTGGAGCAGTTTGCGCGTGGTCACGGGAGATACAAATATTTCGTAGTGCCGACTTGTGCACTTGTGAGACCTTGGTGGCTTCTGCACTGAAGACGTAGTATGCGTTTAGAAGTGAATATCTCGCGACCTATGTTGTTGTTCATAACTAATTACATGAAGTAGGAATCTATTTTTTCCTTGTTATTCAACTTATATTTTATATAATTGCTGGACCATCGACACCAGTAAGTTTTACAGTAATAAAGGGCATTCTTAAAGGTACTTCTGCTATCGTACTCATCATTTAAAGTCGTTAAAATAGTACTGGTAGAATTTATTTAATTGCAATGTTTCATTTATAAATTTCCGTTCAAATGGTTCAAATGGCTCTGAGCACTATGGGACTCAACTGCTGAGGTCATTAGTCCCCTAGAACTTAGAATAAGTTAAACCTAACTAACCTAAGGACATCACAAACATTCATGCCCGAGGCAGGATTGGAATTTGCGACCGTAGCGGTCTTGCGGTTCCAGACTGCAGCGCCTTTAACCGCACGGCCACTCCGGCCGGCTATAAATTTCCGTATCACATTCAAAATTCGCGATTGCCGACTGATAGGAACCTTCGACCATTCGATTCATGTGTATACTGTAGATTCAGCAGTATTTGGCTTGTAATGAGGCAACTACTGGACAATGAAACAAGCCAAAACTTTTAATACTTCAACTTTTAGTCAGAGGGTATGTAGTGGATGGCCACACCAAACCATTTCATTTTCTATTTGAATGCCTCCACGCATAAGGACCATGAAGATAAGATTCGAGAAATTAGGGCTCATACGGAGGCATATAGACAGTCGTTTTACCCTCGCTCAACTTGCGAGTAGAACGGGATAAGAAATGACTAATAGTGGTACAGGGTAACCTCCGCCACTCACAGTAGGGTGGCTCGCGGAATATCTTTTTAGGTGTAGGTGTAGATGTATGATGGTTCCCTGGACATTTCAAAAGGCGGGACATGTTCTTAATACTGTGTGCGGACACTAAGGGCGGCAGTGCACTCTCATGATGGCCGCAAGTTTGATGAGGAGTTCTTGTGGCAGGTCGTTGCATACCTCAACCAGTGTTGTTGAGACTGCTGGATGGTCGCTGGTGCCGCAGTACATCTCCACAACGCACGGGTTTTAAATCGGGGGAACTGGTGGACGAGTCCATTGGCAAATATCCTCTCGTTCCAAGGGCTCCCCCACCTGCACATTGTCGTCCATAAAAATGAAGTCAGGGCCAAATACAACCCTAAAAAGAGGCTCATAGGGAAGGAGTACAGCGTCACAACGGCGTTTGCCGATGAGTGTACCTTGTTCAAAAATTTATAAATTAGTACGACCCACAGCATAACACCTGGACCACCAAAACGATCAGGTTCCACAATATTTCTGTGTGCATTATACGTTCTTACCTCTCCCCAGATAAGAGTACGTCCATGGATGACCACATCGAATTGCGCATGTGGAGAAACTCATCATTGATTGGTTAGTTTGGGGTATAAAAGAACCAAACTACGGGGTCATCAGTTCCTTGAGAAACTCGTGGAACGGGGGAATTTTCGGGGCACGGGCTGGCCTGTCCTTCCCCCTCCTCAAACTCAATTTAACTCCCTAAGATGTCGTGTGGCGTGCAGTGTGGATAGCGGCCGGTGTGATCGAGTGATTCTAGGCGCTTCAGTCTGGAACCGAGCGACCGCTACGGTCGCAGGTTCGAATCCTGCCTCGGGCATGAATGCTTGTGATCTCCTTAGGTTAGTTAGGTTTAAGTAGTTCTAAGTTCTAGGGGACTGATGACCTCAGATGTTAAGACCCATAGTGCTCAGAGCCACTTGAACCATTTTTTGCAGTGTGGATACGTACTCCAGCATGTCCACATGGACCATCGACCATCCAACATCTGTCAACCACGGTAGTGGAGAAATGGAACACCCTGCCACAAGAATTCCTGACCAACATTATGGCCAGCACTGGGACACGTTGCAGAACGTGTCTTGCGTCAGTGGTGATCATACGCTCTATTAAGAACAATTTCCCGTCTTTTGTAATGCCCAGGGGACCACGATGAACCGCGGTGACGTCAGCGCAATTATTGTCTTTGAATGAAAGTGTTATTTCACTGCATATTTCAGTTACCTTGTGTACTACAACGTAGCAGTTCTTTGTATGTGTGGCCCACGTTTCATAGAGCTATGTTGCGTAACATGCCAAAGTTACTTTCTTTCAAAAGCTTTGCACACCACTATACGAGGGTCGGAACTTTAATAGTGGGAAATATTTATTTACAGCTCGTACAAAATAGATACGTGTTCCAAGGTTTTACTGACCTTAAAGGAGTCACCAGCAATGTGTATAACACGTTGCCAGCGATGTGGAAGTCGTAGGATACTCTTAGCAGTGCCGGTTGTGTTGACAGCTCGAGCAGCGCGGTCTATTGCCCTAAGAATTTGTACCAGTTCTCAAGCGAATGCCGTGAAGTGTTTCCTTCAGTTTAGAAATCTAGTTGGGCTTATGAGGGCTTAAGACAGGGGAGTGCAGTAGATGGTATAGCAGCGCCACCAGTCAAATCAGTAAAAGCTTGCGCTGTACGTGCTTGAGCCTTGTCCTGCAAAATGATTGTCAGGTCCTACAGAAATTCTCATCACTTCTGTCTCTAAGCTGGTCGTAGGCTGTGTTCCAAAAATGAACAGCATAGAGACGGAAGTGATGACACTTGCTGCATGACCTGACCATCATTTTTCAAGACAATGCTCAAGCACGTATAGTGCAAGCTGTTACTTATTTGTTTGACTGCTGGGGCTGCTAAGTGCTATACCACATACTGCACTCCCCTGTCTTAAGCCCTCATAAGTTCAAGTCGATTACTAAACTGAAGGAAACACTTCACGGCATTCGCTTGAGAACTGGTACAAATTCGTCGGGCAATAGACCACGCCGCTCGAGATATCAACACAACTGGCACTACTAAAAGTATCCTACGACTTCCATATCGCTGGCAATGGGTTACACACAATACTGGCGACTACTTTTATGGTCGGTAAAACTTTGAAACACGCATCTATTTTGTACGAGCTGCAAATAAATAGTTGCCACTATTAAAGTTCCAAACCTCGTACCATAGAGCACGCATGGGATGCGTAGGGGAGACGTATTGTGGTACGTCCACATCCACCAACGACCATCCAGAGCTGGTGGAAGATTGGGAAGTCCTACCCCAAGAACTCCTCACCAACCTTGTAGACAAATGGGAGCACGAGCTCGTTGCAGAGCATGTACCGCCATCCGTGGTGATCGCACATTCCATTAAGAACTAAAGTCCTCAGTTTTGTAATTTCCAGGAGTCCATCATAACTCGCGGTGACATCAGTGTAATTATTGCCTTTGAATAAAAGTGTCGTCTAGTTCGTCTCATTGCCTCTTTCAGTTGCCTTTTGTTATACACTGTAGGGCCGCGCGGGATTAGCCGAGCGGTCTCAGGCGCTGCGGTCATGGACTGTGTGGCTGGTCCCGGCGGAGGTTCGAGTCCTCCCTCGGGTATGGGTGTGTGTGTTTGTCCTTAGGATAATTTAGGTTAAGTAGTGTGTAAGCTTAGAGACTGATGACCTTACCAGTTAAGTCCCATAAGATTTCACACACATTTGAACTTTTTTTACAGTGCAGCAGTTTTCTCGATGTATGATGTAAGTTTCGTCGTGCTATGTCAGTTGGCAGTAACACATCATGCGAATGTTACTTTGGTCCTTTAATTTTTACACACAAGAGTATTAACCCACGTAAAGGCGCGCGAACGTTTCTTAAATGTCTGCGTATCGTGTAACTGAAGCGTGACGTGTATTTCAGCTCAGACAGAATACACGCAGTCGGATTTGGGAAATCTTGCACAAACCACATTACGTCTAGGCTGGCGGATACATCAGCTGTCGGCGTTAGTCCACCGAGTGTATTTGATCCGATGCTGGTGCGTCTCACCGAATCCCAATACTGGCGTAGTAATATTCTTTCTGGAAATAAATTCCCAGCTTATGGCTGCACCGTTTCTTCGCGGTGTTCTTTCCTCCTCGAACGATATCGTGCGAGTGAACGTCTGTGATGTTCGGAAAGTAGGAGAGTTATAGTGGGAGGCGTAATGCAGCGAGGCTAGGTCTTGGGTTGTGGCGGAAGCTAATCTGGCAAGAGTACTGCTTGGCAGAATACAGGTTCCCGGTTTGAGTCCCGTTCTGTCATTCACATTAATCTGGTAACGTGTTTCAACCTATTTGATGTTGAAGCGCCTACTTCAGAATTTTGAGCTGATGTAAAAGACATAAAAGTTGGGAGACATTACTGTTAGCATCTGTTAATATTTCGAAGCTAAATATCACTACTAAAGTACTGTTCTGTATATGTTAGCCCAGTATTTAGCAATATCTGTAACATTTCCTTTGGGAATGATTAGTTCCTTGACCGATTAAAGTAGTCAGTAGTGAAGCCGCTTTAACAAAAAGGAGAAACGAGTAATATAGACAATTTTAGACCTAATTCTATCCTATCGGTGTTTACTAAACTTATTGAAAATTCTGCATATACAGTGGCAATTGATCATTTCAATTCACACAATTTTCTGTCAAATAAACAGTTTGGTTTTAGAAGTGGTTTAAAGACTGAAAATGCTACATTCGCGCTTCAGTCCGGAAACGCGTTGCTGCTATGCTCGCAGGTTCGAATCCTGCCTCGGACATGGATGTGTGTGATGTCCTTAGGTTAGTTAGGTTAAGTATTTCTAAGTCTAGGTAACTGATTATGTAAGATGTTAGGTCCCATAGTGCTTAGAGGCATATGAACCGTTTGCTATATTCGCATTTATGTGTGAGACCCTGTAAGGTGTCAGGCAAATCCAACACCTTCCATGAAAACCCTGACATGATAAGCAAATCCAGTAGTATGTCACATAGCTCCGAATAAATCGTGACATTAAATTAACCAAAGTAATATGAGTAACGAGTGAGCAAATGGAATACCACAGACTAATACAAGAATGCCTAAATGCATGTCATACCTTCCCACCGTGAGACAGACGCAGTTCCGAGGGGAGAAGCGAAAACAGAAGCCGAGAGCAGAACCGTGTTAAGCTAGAAGGCCCTATGATAAGGGACGGACACCCACGTCGCCAGCTAACCGCTAGGACCACCCCCCCCCCAGCCCACGTTAAAAGCTAGAGCCCTCCAGAAGAACAGTATAGATCTTACGATAACACTAAAAGGGCCACCCCAGCCGCAAGTTTTAGCGTGAGACTTTTTCGCGTCTCTGTTACGTTGCAAAGTTTAAAAACATTGCCCCACCACGAAAAGTATAACGTTTCTCATTGTATAGACAGAATTTTTGTAGGCGGAGCTTAAGGTTAACATTGAGACCCTGATTGGTCAGATGAAAACACAGCAAGATAGTTTTTTTAAACCAACTTCGGTAAATTGTAGTAAGGAGAAGTTGGGAGAGAGTTGCTTCCGAGACGGCGAGGTGAGCGGAGCTGTGCTACCCGCCGCCCCCTGACGAACACCAACAAGGTAATGAACGCACGCGATGCCACATAACAGCGCATAAAGCTTCACTCAGAACTACAGAAGTCTCATCTGCTACACCCACTTTTTGCGTAATACTAGTGTCGATCGTCAATTAAAGCTCATGGTGTTCACATTTGCCACTTGAAGTAAAAATCTGAAACACGATGATTTTTCTATTATATAGTTATTGAGAAGCCACTTCAGCCACTGTAATTTATGACAAGTTAGATAAGTAATTAAAGATAACTGAGGGTCACTGTAGACCATTTTGATAGTTTTACCTTTTGTGAAACTTAATTTAAACCTAGATTATAGATGTGATATGGCATAGGTCATCCTTCGATCCATTGTAGAACTAGGAAACCCATTCAGGGAATATTCGTTCACATTTTTGTTGAAGGCAGTTGGTTTTTACCATCCTGTATTAAGACATTTCCTTTTATCAATAGTGCAATTTATAAACAATGTTTTGTGAGTAGAATAAAATTTCCAATGGTAAACTTAACTGCTTTATCGACGTTATTTTACCAGCTAACTAAAAATAGGAAAGCCTTGAACCCCTTCCACTAAATTTAGTTAGTATTAAGATTCTTTTACAGGGAGTACAGTGGAGCTGACGCTGAAATCATTAAGTATTTGGTTGTATCATCGCTAGTCTCACTGAACTCTACATGTCGTGTGGTCTGACGTCTCCTTACCAGCAACAGATCCCAAGTTCAAACTAGTCAATTCCCTAAAAATCACTCAGAGTGTCATTGAGCGAAAGTGGTAGGGAGACACGATATAGAACAACAGAAACCACACAGAATGTTAGAACCCTGGACTGATTAAATGAGAGGTTGCAAAAGCTAGGCGTCTTCTTCGGTTCAACTAAAGTGTTTGATTGTGTTGATCACAAAATATTAATGCAGAAGTTAGACCATTATGGAATAAGCTTACAAGTGGGTCACCTCTTACTTTATGACCAGAGAGCAGAATCTGAGAATGGCTATCGTGTGCAGTCCAAGTGGGGCGTAGTAAGTAGGGGGACAAGGTTCATGCCAGCGCCCGTTCATTATTGCCAAATTTATTCAAGATGGCGGTGATGACGTTATCCAAGATGGCGGCACGTAGACTTGGCAACATCGTATGACGTCATCCAAGATGGCCGATTTTGGCGGGAGAATAGTCCAATTGTGCTACATCCACTAACCTAAGCCTCCAGATGAAAAAATGGCAGGAAGTTTGATTTCCAACAGGATAATGCGTGCAAAGACCGTACTTGTCTTTTTAGTATTATTGATTAACATTCATTAACATTCATTATTATTTATTATCATTTATTGTTATTTATTATCAGTTATTATTATTATTGACCTGCCACCATTAGAAAATTCCCTCCAAACTCAAATCCATGACGATAATGGCTGCAAAACCTTACTTTTGTTTATTATTATTCATTATTATTTATTAATGTTCATTATCATTCATTGTCATTTATTATCTTTCATTATCATTTGTTATAATTCATTATCATTTATTATTATAGGCCTACATCCATTAGAAAATCGCCCCAATTTCAAATTCCAACACGATAATATCTCGGAAACTGTACTTCTATCTATTATCATCATTTATTATTTATTCAAGATGTCCGATTTTCTCGGCGAGAAAGCCATTTTTCTTACACCCATAACAAAAATCTATCACAAGTTCAAATCCCAACACCATAGTTGATAACACATACGAACTTTCTCCCTAACTTATGTTTTCTCACTGGTAGCCTATCATAATCGCGTCAAATAATAAACTGCTCTTATGTTACTATAATTCACGTCCTTTGATTTTGCAGGGGGGAAGGGATTGAAGACTTCATTTCAAGCAGTACGGTCATCACTTGTTCTCCAACATAGTCAGCACACTCATCTTTGTATCGCAGTGTAGTCACCACGACATCCGCGCTCCAACTGAATTAGTTCAAATCCTCACCACCCCTGACCAGCGTGCGGAGACACTACCTACGCCTGTCACCTGAGGCAGCCAGCCACTAGCGCGGGAGGCGAGCCCAGCGATCGCTTCCACATCGTAAACATGTTTTCGCTGAACACGCTGGAACTTGTCGCGTTTGACGTCACAACGGCCCCTTGTCCGCTCACCACGTGTATTCGTCGCATCCGCACGTTTCCCGCCAAAATTGTCTGCCTCGGAGCTGAATCACACAACGGTCGGCCGTTTCCCTGCAACACTTTCTGCGCCAAGTTCAAACCTGTCGATGCCGACCGCTCACCGTCCACCACATGTCCCTGTGCGAGCGGGAACGCAGTGCCACACTTTTGGCAGCAAAGTTTGCTCGACAGTGGAATCCGCCATCACTATATAACAGCACGTTTGGACCGCACTAGAACGCCCACTAATTGACTTGCTCTCGCGCGCTCGTAATAACTGTACAATCGCTGCGCCACCGCCCCGCCTACATCACACACCCTCCATACACGCGATGGACATAGCCTTCTGTAAATACCTGGAAAATGACTCTTTATTTCAGACATTACGGTCATGCAGGTGTGTTCCAACTGACTCCTCCATGCTCACACAGCGAAACTCCAGAGCGCAGCTGACATACGCGCGGCCGGCTGAGCCCGCTCTATCGACAGCTCCCTTGCCGGCTAGTGTCAAGTGACCAGCGGTGCCTGCACACCCCCACGGCCAGCGCGCCAGGTATGTGGCGAGCAGCGCCTCAGAGTCCGACTACGTAAACATCTTTCTGCGCCCACGAGCACTTAACGCTGGACACGATGGAACCTGTCGACCGCGTGCCGGACAAAGGATACTTTTGGCACTAGAGTTTGACCGACAGCGGAATGCACCATGACCGTATAACAGTGCGTTTGCTTGTCGCGAGAACGCTCGCTAATTCACTCTCACCACCCCGCTATATTAAATAATTGAATTTAAAATTTCATATACGTATGCAAGCGTGTTCAACTCCCTAATTTCAACTACTTTTCGAGGACCAGACCACCACCACCTCCTCCTGGTAGGGACCAGCGCCAAGTTTGAAATCTGCTAGTAAACAAAGCTCACTTGCGCTTCCGCCACCAATCTAAGAAAATTGTTTCAAACTAAGCCACCAGTACTCAACCTCTTGCTACACGTTTCTGGTAAACGGCCTCACCCTGCACTAGGTTCATGGACCGAGGAACGAATTTACTTTATTTAGGAATGGAGTATATGTATCACACCGACATGTCCCACATCATACAGACCTGCAAAACACGCCTACATAACTCATTTATAATGTTCTAGACACATGCTTGCTAATTGTAAACAATTAAAAATAACTCATAGCACAGCCTAAAGACATGCAAATCGCTCGTAAATAATGCAAAACATTTACCTCCAAATAGCCAAACAACTGCTAATTTTCGGAAATAATTTCAGTGCATAGGCTGATGGAAGGAAGAACGAGTGTACTTTATTTATTTGCGACATATCTTTTTGAAACTTTTACTTCTCGTAGGTTTCGATATGTAAGGCTGACGTAAGGCAGTTTCTGAACTCTAGTAGTGCACTACACTTGGCAACACAACCACCCCCATCAAGATATTCATGCCAATCCAGACCTGTAACTCATCTACAGATAAATTTGTCCAGTTATTTGTCTACTCACTCATATTCTGACCAGATTGCCGTTATTGCGCAAAAACAGCTCAGACTGCGCTGTGGTGCTCGGGGAAATAAGGAAGGGCTGCACTCTATTTATTTGGAGCCCTTTTATTTAGTCGTGGAGTATATTTGTCACAAAACATCCACACTGATCCGACTGTAGTCATCTGACACAGGCCACAAACACGTAAACAACTGCTAATTTCACCACACAATAGCAAACAGCTCTTAAATAATGCAGTACACAATATCAGCAGACGAGCTCTGTACTCTTAAACTCTCCAAATAAGGCACCGCACAGTACACAGACATGCTCGCAAAATAGTGCAACAGACGTGCCCAAACACCACCAGCTGTCAAACCGACCAAAAGTCTCTGCTCGGCCTCCCCCAAACATGACCTCAATACAGTCGCATTCGCACCTATCACCGGAGAAATTGATATCGCCTATGCGCCTTAGATTACGCTCCAAGGCAGGCCGCGCGCACGTGCGGTCGGCGGGGAAGGGGACTCCAGAGTCTCCAGCCAAGTTCAGCTTCCGAGCGCTCGTGACAACCGACACATGTGAAGGCTGCATTGTTCTTCTCATGTATACCGCCGGCGTGTCTGATCTGGACCTGCCTTCACGTCTATTCTCAGAATAGCTCACTCTGATCTGCGCTGCAGGCGCGTGTAATCATTGGGAACACTATTTTTTTCGAACAACTTATTTAACCATACAGTGTATCTATCACGCTATCACAAAACACCAATCCCAGATGTGCCCTGGGCCATTTTGCACAGCCGACAGACATGCACCCCATCATAATTTCAGTACACACTACAGCAAACTGCTACCAAATAATACCTCACGCAGATGTGTAGATACGCTCAGTACTCGTAAACTATCCTAATATCGCATAGCAGAGCCTGCAGATCCGCTCGCAAAATAACTCATCAGACTTGCGCAATGGCATTAAAACAAGCGTTCAGTGCATAGTGCTGTGGAATGCGGAAAAAACAGCAAATTGGCGCTCATAGGAAGAAGAATAACACAAAAATGCAACAGGAGCGTAATATGTAAGAAACTGTCTACGCAACCTGCCACTGATGATGCCTTGCAGAAAATAAAGGCGAAACGCGTATGGCACTAAAATTGTGTTTTATTCAGTTGCTGTCAGACGGTCCATAAGTGAAAATTATCAATATACCGTAGTATTACGCGCAACTGAGGAGGACAGGACCACAAAAGTTGAAGATGTCAATACGCTGGAAGATGTTTACGTAGTCAGGCTCTGAGGCGCTGCTCGCCACATACCTGGCGCGCTGGCCGTGGGGGTGTGCAGGCACTGCTGGTCACTTGACACTAGCCGGCAAGGGAGCTGTCGATGGAGTGGGCTCAGCCGGCCGCGCGTATGTCAGCTGCGCTCTGGAGTTTCGCTGTGTGAGCATGGAAAAGTCAGTTGGAACACACCTGCATGACCGTAATGTCTGAAATAAAGAGTCATTTTCCAGGTATTTACAGAAGGCTATGTCCATCGCGTGTATGGAGGGTGTGTGATGTAGGCGGGGCGGTGGCGCAGCGATTGTACAGTTATTACGAGCGCGCGAGAGCAAGTCAATTAGTGGGCGTTCTAGTGCGGTCCAAACGTGCTGTTATATAGTGATGGCGGATTCCACTGTCGAGCAAACTTAGCCGCCAAAAGTGTGGCACTGCGTTCCCGCTCGCACAGGGACACGTGGTGGACGGTGAGCGGTCGGCATCGACAGGTTTGAACGTGGCGCCGAAAGTGTTGCAGGGAAACGGCCGACCGTTGTGTGATTCAGCTCCGAGGCAATCAATTTTGGCGGGAAACGTGCGGAGGCGACGAATACACGTGGTGAGCGGACAAGGGGCCGTTGTGACGTCAAACGCGACAAGTTCCAGCGTGTTCAGCGAAAACATGTTTACGATGTGGAAGCGATCGCTAGGCTCGCCTCCCGCGCTAGTGGCTGGCCGCCTCACGTGACAGGCGTAGGTAGTGTCTCCGCACGCTGGTCAGGGGTGGTGAGGATTTGAACTAATTCAGTTGGAGCGCGGATGTCGTGGTGACTGCACTGCGATACAAAGATGAGTGTGCTGACTATGTTGGAGAACAAGTGATGACCGTACTGCTTGAAATGAAGTCTTCAATTCCTTCCCCCCTGCAAAATCAAAGGACGTGACTGATGTTACTATAAGAGCAATTTTTCGTTGACGCAATTATGATAGGCTACCAGTCAAAAAACATAAGTTAGGGAGAAAGTTCGTATGTGTGATCAATTGTGGTGTTGGGATTTGAACTTGTGATAGATTTTTGTTATGGATGTAAGGAAAATGGCTTTCTCGCCAAGAAAATCGTGTATCTTGAATAAATAATAAATGATAATAATAGATAGAAGTACAGTTTTCGAGATATTATCGTGTTGGAATTTGAATTTGGGGCAATTTTCTAATGGATGTAGGCCTATAGTAAATAATAATAATAATAATAATAATAATAATAATAAATGATAATGAATGATAATAAATGGTAATGAATGTTAATAAATAATAATGAATAATAATAAACAAAATTAAAGGTTTTGCAGCCATTATCGTGTTGGAATTTGAATTTGGAGGGAATTTTCTAGTGGAGGCAGGTCAATAATAAAAATTAATAATAAATGATAATAAATAACAAAAAATGATAATAAATAATAATGAATGTTAATGAATGATAATCAATAATAATAAAAAGACAAGTACGGTCTTTGCACGCATTATCCTGTTGGAAATCAAACGTCCCGCCATTTTTTCTTCTGGTGGCTTAGGTTAGTGGACATAGCACAATTAGACTATTTTCCCGCCAAAATTAAAAATTCCCACTATTTTTTCTCGACGTTAGGTTAGTGAACGTATCACAATTGGACTATTCACCCGCCAAAATCGGCCATCTTGGATGACGTCATGCGATGTTGCCAAGTCTACATGCCGCCATCTTGAATGACGTCGTCGCCGCCACCTTGAATAAATTTGGCAACAATTAACGTGCGCTGGCACGAATCCTGTCCCCCTACTATAGTTAAGTGGGGGATTCCCCAGGTGTCGGTGCTGAGGCCGCTACTGTTTGTTATTGATGTTAATGATATGTCCTCTAATAGTACAGGTGATTCTATAATAGTCCTGTTTGCTGATGACACCAGGTTGGTAGTGAAGGATGTTGTGTGCTGCAATGATAAAGTATCAAATCATGCAGTTCAAGAAGTAAGTTCAAGGCTTGTAGAAAATGAATTTATGCTAAGTCACGGTAAGACACTGTTTTTACAGTTTCTGACACAATTAGACAACTGATTAATAGAGAGTAAGTCTCCATGGAAAGCCCATGTTCAGGATCATGTTCAAAAACTTAATGCTTCTTTATTTACCATTAGAAAAGTATGTGAAATAAGTGATAGTTCATTGGGAAAAGTAGTGTGCTTTGATTACTTCCGCCGGCAGGCGTGGCCTAGCGGTTCTAGGCGCTAAAGTCTGGAACCACGAGCCCGCTACGGTCGCACGTTCGAATCCTACCTCGGGCATGGATGTGTGTGATGTCCTTAGCTCAGTTAGGTTTAAATAGTTCTAAGTTCTAGGGGACTGATGACCTCAGAAGCTAAGTCCCATAGTGGTCAGAACCATTTGAACCATTTTTTGCTTACTTTCATTAACTTAAGGCGTATGGTATTTTTTTTGCGGGCGGGGGCAGTAACTCTTCTTGTTCTATAAGCGCATTTGTGTCTCAGAAATAGGCGGATTGAGCAATATATGGTGTAAGATTATGAATATCTTGTCGAACCCTGTTCATTAGTTTGGGAATTCTGACACTGGCCTTCCAATACATATTTTTTTTAAATGTCATTTGTTCTTAGCAATATCAGCTTATTCCCAAGAGTCGGAAGCATTCACTCAGTTAATACTAGGCAGAAATCTAATCTGCATTTGCAAAGCACCTCCTTGACTCGTGTACAGAAAGGCTTGTAGTAGTTTGCTGCATCCATTTTCAATAAGGTGCCCCTAGAATTAAAAAATGTTAGCAGGAACCCACGCACTTTCAAATCTAAACTGAAGAGTTTCCTCGTGAGTCCTTCCTTCTACTCTGACGAGGAACTCCTGGAGATATTTAAAAAAAATAAGCTAATTCCTCTGTTACGTTGTTGATTATGTTTATTTAAACCCATGGCTTGTCGTCTGCATGAGATTCATATACGTTTCATTTCGTCTGTTATCACTGCTCTGCAATAATTTTACTCGATCTACTCGTTCCATGATCATGATCATGGAGACTTGCTCTTCAATTTCGTCCCACGAAACATCACACACACACACACACACACACACACACACACACACACACACACACACACACACACTGCTGTGGAGACCCTATGAATGAAATCTACTATTGTCGCTGATAGCACACGTTGTTGACATACCTACCTTATCTCCGAGCAAATGGACTCGCCCATTCCACGTCACCCGTGTGCGCACAGTCGAGGAAAACACAGTCACTTGTGAGCGAGCGTTCTAACGTAACGGTGTCACTATGTTTTTGAAACAGGAAGAACGGAGTTGGATCAAGACTGAAGTGCCAGAGGTCACACAACACGACAGTGTCACCAAGGTCTTCAAGACGCATGCAGGGAATCGGCATTGCCGTGCAGAACAGTGGCACGTTGGGTAAAACCCTTCAACGAAGGTCGGCAAGCTGTGGCAGACTTGCATCGGGCAGGTCGTACTAGCGTCTCTGAAGTAGTACTGCATGCTATTGCCGCGTTAGTGGACAGTGATCGATGCCATACGATTCGTGGGTTCGTCCACAAAACCGGATTAGCACATAGGACTGTGCTTTGCATCACGATGGGTTCCACATGACTTGACGAAAATACAGAAATGGATGCGTTACGACTCTCCTCAGACCTACTTGGAGCGCTATGAGCGCGAAGGAGAGGCTTTCTTACGGCGCATCGTAACACTAGATGTCCGCTCCCGGTAGCTGAGTGGTCAGCGCGACAGACTGTCAATCCTAAGGGCCCGGGTTCGATTCCCGGCTGGGTGAGAGATTTTCTCCGCTCAGGGACTGGGTGTTGTGTTGTCCTAATCATCATCATGTCATCCCCATCGACGCACAAGTCGCCGCAGTGGCGTCAAATCGAAAGCCTTGCACCAGGCGAGCGGTCTACCCGACGGGAGGGCCTCGTCACACGCCATTATATAACACTGGATGAGACATGGGCCACATCGTACGAGCCAAAACTAAAACGCCAATCCAACGAATGACGTCATTATGGGCCCCCGCGAAAGTCTAAAGTGCGTCAGAGCCCAAGTATGGTGAAAGTTATGGTGATTCTCGTGTAGGACTGTGATGGTGTTATCCTAACGCACTACGTTGCTCCACGGCCAACCGTAAATGCACAGTATTACTGTTCCTTTTTGGAGCATCACCTGCGACCAGCTTTGCGAAAGAAGCGATGACACTTTCTGCGCAACCCACCCATCATTTTGCACGACAATGCGCGGGCGCGTACAACGCAAGCTGTGGCTGCTCTGTTCGGTCGATGGGCCTCGGAAGTACTGTATCATCTACCACGCTCCCCGGACGTCAGTGCTTGTGACTTTAATTTGATTCCGAAGATGAAGGAACCACTTCGTGGCAATCGCTTCAGAACTGTTCCAGAGATTCGACAGGCAGTAGACCGCTCCATTCGCACCATCAACAGAACAGGCTCTGCTAACAGCGTGCTACACCTTCTATATCGCTGGCAACGGGTGCAACGGGTTCTACTCAACGCTGTTGACTACTTAGAAGGGCAGAAAGAGCTATGTAACTCTCTCTCTCTCTCTCTCTCTCTCTCTCTCTCTCTCTCTCTCTCTCTCTCTCTATATATATATATATATATATATATATATATATATATATATATATATATATATATATATATACTGCCTCTGCTTGGGTTTGTATGATGGTCAGTACAAAAATTATTTTTTTCTTTAAATGTCATTTTACCTGATAACTTGGGATTCAGTTGTTTTCATGTCAACGTTCCGTACTTCAAATTGATGCAGTTGGTCTACGCCGTCATCTCTAAAGGTGTCTTCGTAAATACTGGGGTAGTCAGTAGTTTACTCTTCATTAAAGGCGGACTGGCTGTTGCGCGCTACCTGGCACAGTAATCCCGCTTACGGGTCACGTCGACTTGGGAGTTTGCGTGGCCTTGTACCGCGTACTGGGGAAGTGCGGTCATAATGAATGGTTCGTTCTTCATGGGCGGAGACTCGCCAAGGCGTGACCGCAGAGAGTAAACAGGTCTAAGTGACGGCTCGGACGTGACTTGTCACTTCGGATAGAGCCGGCGAGAGCGGCAGAGGAGGGCGGAGTAGCTGCGGTGAAACGCAGGCTTGTTTGTAAATCTGGAACATAAAACAAAAGAAAACAGTAAAACCAGAATAAACAGAAATTTAAATTCAAGTAGTATGAGAGAGTGGGGAGGGAGTGGGCAGGCTGGAGCGAGCCCTGTGAGGCCGTGATACCAATATGGGGGCTGTTCTGGACACTCGGCCGACCAGTATGGCCGAGCGGTTCTAGGCGCTTCAGCCTGGAAACCGTGCGACCGCTACGCTCTCAGGTCCGAGGCCTGCGTCGGGTATGGATGTGTGTGATGTTCTTAGGTTAGTTGGGTTTAAATAGTTCTAAGTTCTACGGGACTGATGATCTCAGATGTTAAGTCCCATAGTACTCAGAACCATTTGAACTATTTGAACACTCAGTTCCTAATTTTGAAACAGAAAGGGGATCATGTGACATCTCAGAAAAACTTTCATGCCTTACACTTGAGCATAGGTTTCTTGATTCTCGGTTTATAGACGATGATTCTTCCTTAGAGGTGACATGATAGCTGATGGTGCTAATGTAAGCAGAGCGCATTGAGATCATCATTATATCAGAAGGGAAGTGCACCGGCCTTACTGCGTAGGATATCAACCACCGGCATTCTGGCAGACCACCAATTACTCACAGTGCGGTGGTGAAGCTTCTCGAGGACTTCCGTGAAACTGGGTCTGTTACATTCAAACCGGAAGATGGACAATAGAAAAAGGCTAGGAACAAATCAACATCAACCGCTGTTCTGGCATTGTTCAGGAAGAATCCAGTGCGCGTAAATAGCTGCATCTCACATTGAAGTAGAATCAGTCATATACTACATAAAAAGTGGTAATTATTGTACACGGTTTAAGTCTGTGACCAATAGGTGAGGCGGGTAAGTACAACTTCACAACATGCTGGACAACAAGTCGAGGAGATCCTGTAGCCTTTACGCATTACAACAAACTTTTATCTTACTTTCTACAGAATGCGACGAACGTACATCGAGAATGAATGAAGCTATGACCATATGAAACACCATTGCTTTTCCTTGCCTGATTCTCTACCTTTTTGATATGTCACATGACCCACTTTCAAGGTGAATATTGCGAGTTACATCGAAGATGACGTCTTCGAAAATAGTGGTCATGTTGTTAATACAAACTCACATGTTTTTGCCTCTCTCCCATCTCATGCTCTCTCTCTCTCTCTCCCCATATGAACACATATTGTAAGTCGCAACGATGCCGACCGACCACCATGTCATCCTCAGTCCATCGGCGTCACTGGATGCGGATGTGGAAGAGTATGCGTTCAGCACATCCCTCTCCCAGCCCTTGCCAATTTTCGCGACCGGAGCCGCTATTTTTCAACCAAGTAACTCCTCAGTTCTCCTCACAAGGGTTAAGTGTACCCTGCTTGTCAACAGCGCTTTGCAGACAACGGTGAACCATCCAGATGCTAGACTATTACCGAGACTGCGTGAGAAGATCCCTAACAGCTAGCAGGGCTGTTGCCAACTTTCAATTATGAAGCACTCGCGGCTGCAGGAGAAAACAGTAACCGACTATAGATTTGTAACATCACTGAGGCGTGGCAATAGAGACGTTTACAGAATCGCTTTATGTCATTGGTTGAGATAGACAAGCGAAGCTCGCACTCTTAGCCCACTGTAACTGTCAGGGATCAACTTACGCGAACTCAAATACAGCGCAACAGCGCTTAACTTCGGTGATACGAAAGGAACCAGTGTTACCACTACGGCAAGGCCATTTGCCCCGACTTGACATTAAAATTCTGTTTATTCACCAGTTTGTGCTTTGGAAGGGTGGATCGATAATTACGGGCCGCCCTATGCAACTATGTCAAGTGCTGTGCAGTGTTCTGACTGTGGCGAAGCTTGCGCTCAGTAATTTGAAACAAAATTACGAGGAGTAAGTACACAATTACCATTTAAAAAAATCTACGCAATTATTTTTGTATGCATTTGCAGTCAACTATCTGCAGTCCTCGTACATTATTTAAATAATCTCGACACAGTTGCGTAGTACGGTCCAAGAGGTACCAGAATGGCAAAACTCTTTGAGAAAGTAAACATAATTTCGACAGATAGTTAAAACATCATGTCCATCTCTCGTAACAATAATCTGTAACAACTGAGACTGCGCCAGGAACTGGATTCGTCGTACTAGGGTACTCATTTTTTAGGATCGCATACCTCAGTCTGTAAAAACGGATCCCTTATAATATAATCACTTCGTTGTCCGTCTGTCTGTATGTTAGACTGTTAAAAAACCTTTTCCTCGGGAACGGTAAATGTATCAAGTTGAAATTTCTGTCACGTATTAATCTCTACGATCCACTGGCGATGTAAAAAACTTAAGCTTCTAAGACAATACACTCAAAAGGTACGGCCAATCATGCCACATATTTTATAACTGCAAGCATAGTCTTCAAAGCCTAGAGAGTACTTTTCGTCGCCCTGGACTCATGAAAGTTGTCTGGAAGCAAGATTTCACAATACAGGTACAGGAAAAATCCGAAAACTGTTAATTTATATTTATAACACACGATAAAATATTTCTGCCATCATATGTTATCCTGATTTCGGCGGCAGGAGTGGTCGTGAGGTTCTAGGCGCTACAGTCTGGAGCCGGGCGACCGCTACGGTCGCAGGTTCGAATCCTGCCTCGGGCATGGATGTGTGTGATGTCCTTAGGTTAGTTAGGTTTAATTAGTTCTAAGTTCTAGGCGTCTGATGACCTCAGAAGTTACGTCGCATAGTGCTCAGAGTCATTTATCCTAAATTAGACTAAAAATGAGAACGTGGTCGAAAGTCTCCGAATTCGAGTGCTCGATAGCTTCCCAGTATCGATGTCGATAACACGCAAAAATAATTGAGAGTTTCAATTCCCATGATGAGTGGACTGTCTGTATACACATAATTAAGCTTGAATCGAAGTCTCTGTCCTTCTCGCACATGCCCAGTTTTCTATTTAGAAATAACGTACCTGTTTACAACCTAAAATTTTAAATATGCACAAAGATAAACGACATACATTCGAAAAAAAAAGGCTTGCGTAGTAGTGGATGATGAGCTCCATCCTTATACCTTCTGTCGTAAACAAGTGGCAGGTGTCCAAGAATAAGTTTTACAAAGCGAAATAGTGTGTTACACGTCGAACGCTATCCATCTTGTCTATTCAACTGAGGCTGGTACTATTAAGAAGCGAGAAATGTCTCCATTCAAATCAGCAACAATAGTACCTACAGATTCAAAACAGCGTGGATGTAATTGTGAAATACGCTGGAAACACGTATCAGGAGATTTGAACCATACGGCTGTCACATCAAGTCATTTAGCTATTTTAAATTAGTATAAATACCTTCGCCAATGTGAATAGCTGTAATTAGCTCTGAATGTGAAACAATGTGTTGATAGTAATCACAGGTTGCAGTCAGTCACCTGTTACGTTAGAAATCGATATTTGGTTACATGTACGTATTAGTTTTTAGTTCGAACTTCAGATAGAAATTTAGGTGACTTTGACGTTTTTTCTCAACTTCTCAGTATATCTCTGCTGACAAGTGCGATTCACTTTATATAACATGACATAAAATATTTCGAAAGATTTCGGGGCAAACCATATGAAACATATTTCAAGTAAACCCGCAGATATATGACGTCAGAGTAAGTTATGGCTCTGACATTATTTAATTACGCTCCTTGGAGGGAACCAGAGATGGATGACGGGAGACAGAGGTAACACAGCACGTATATTGCCCTAGTGTGAAAGACTAATAAATCCACAGGCGAAGCCCCATACGACTCCAGTGGCATCTTGCGGTTTGCAGGAGACGGGGAAAATAGTGCCCCAGAAAGTTGCATAGCGCTTCTACCGAGAAATAAAATGAGTACATAAAAATTCAAGAGGTTTAGAGTTGCACTGTGTTGTTAACTGGAGCCCTTGTGTCCGGAACTTGACGACACAGCTTTTTGATACGCTTCACTGATAGCAGTGGTATGCAGTCAGAAAAGCGTTTGTATTTATCTTGAAGACGATTATCATACACCGAAATTAATTAACTGTTTGGAAGGCTGCGGGATAGCATGTTGAAAATGTTAATTCCACCTTCTTAATTCCGCCTTATCGTCGCTGCAACTCAAAGACTGATTTTCTTTAAATGAAACTAAAGTATGAATGAGTTATAATTTTGGTTGGACGTCTGCGTCCAGTCAACTGAGTGCATAAGTCCCGTACTAGTATTTAATCTGGCTAGGATGACGCCAACGGAGATCGTACAGTTTGTAGGATGCCGAGTGTACCTCAAGCTGCGCGGAGTGGCCGCGCGGCTAGAGGCGCCATGTCACGGACTGCGCGGCCCCTCCCGCCGGAGGTTCGAGTGCGTCGGGCGTGGGTGTGTGGGTGTGGGTGTTATTCTTAGCAAAGTTAGTTTAAGTTAGTTCAGGCAATGTGCAAGTCTAGGGACCGATGGCTTCAGCAGTTTGGTCCTTTAGGAATTCATACACATTTGTACATTTTTTTTAATACTTCAAACATGGACATAATACTTTCTCGTCTATTTAGCACTCGAGGATAATCCTGCTCTTCCGCCCTTGTAAGTACAATATGTAATTATTTATAAGTGATCTTAATAAAAGGAGTTAGCCTAGGAAGAAGGACGTAAGCCATAAATAAAAAGATCGAAACTATAGTGACTCATCAGTTTTAATTAAGAAGTGTGCTGTCCTCCATGAATCGGCATTTCACGGCTTCCAGTGGTATTTGGGTCCTATTGTACTTGACGGGAGCACAAGAAAGACACACGTATCTGGCGAACGCCTTTCCTTGGGCGCCATTAAAGATACTTCAGTGAATAATGTTAAGCACAAAAGAGGTACTCATTCCAAACTACCACAACAACTTTGAATTAAAAAATTAATAAAACTGCAAAATACGAGATAATGTAGATTTCACTGACACATGGCACTTTAAAAAACATCATAAAAGAAACACTTCCTCGTCTGAGCATTACAGAGTTGCACCAAAATGCGGGGCCGTTGAAACTTGGTACATGAGGCGAGCCGGAAATCTGTGTGATTGAAGAGTGGAGAGAAAACGTTAGAAATTCTGTCAAGTGCTACAGGATCGTCACAAAGAATATATATGCAGGGTGTTAGAGGTATAAATGCACATGTTTCTATTAGTAACTGAAGAGTTTCATTCCACTTGTAACACTTATATCGATTAGTAGCAGGTTTATATAAGGTAACTGTGTATCTACGATTATGGAATGTGTGTTCTTTGTTAGTTAAGGTCATTGATTTGTGACAAGAAATTTAAAGGTTGTGATGTTTACGTGGAAAAAAGTAAATGATTATTTAAAATAACGAAATTTTATAATATATGTATGTTTATAAGAAAAACAATGTGTATTGGAAGATGGTTCATGATTATTGCATTTGTATTGTAAAATGTAAAAGATTTAGTGAAGTCCCTCCACATCGGAAGTTGCATGGCGTGATGTAAAAGGTGGTTTTGGCAGTCGAAGTGGGCAGCTCCTTGGTGTGAACAGTACATAGTCAGTGGCTAGCCGTTGCACGGGTCACATCGACGGTGCCAAGGGAGGCAGTTGGAGGCAACTTTGCATGGAATTTTCCCTCAGATGTGGATTTGGCTGTTTGGTACTCTCGGTGGTAAACAATGGATCTAATAAGTTAAATAACCGTCGCCAAGAAGAAATTATATAGAGCATTCAAACATGAAGAGCCGTGAGTACAGTTAGCAGCCACCAGTTAATTTGTGTAAATGATTTTAACAATTATCCAAATGCTATAAATCTGTGTTTGGGACCGTATCTTCTATCCCGATCATGAACGTATGCAGGGTCCCCTCCTAAGTGTTTATAAAACCGAGTATCCTGTTTGAAAAGAACTAGTGAACATTCAAATATGCTTGTCAAATGTGCAAGGATTAAAACAAAAGTGATGTTTCCAGAATGAGATTTTCACTCTGCAGTGGAGTGTGCGATGATATGAAACTTCTGGGCAGATTAAAACTGTATGTTGGACCGAGACTCGAACCTGGGACCTTTGCCTTTCGCGGGAAAGTGCTCTACCAAGCACTTGCCCACGAAAGGCAAAGGTCCCAGGTTCGAGTCTCTGTCCAACATACAGTTTTAATCCGCCAGGAGGTTTCAAAAGTGAATTAGTTAGAATTTTACTAAAGTACTCTCAGTTTATTGCGAAGTATCGTTCTACAAAAGTACTGCGCCAGATTGTGTGTATGTTACTGTCGAAAATACCTGCTTCACAGGTGATGAAAAAGGCAAACAAGTTCAACTCGTTTGAAACTTAATTTAGCCTTGATTACTATCATGAATGATTTTCTTGAAGTTAATTGAGCTCAGTGTTGAATAATGTGCCTTGAAAAGTAAAATATAAATTATCCCAAGTGAAGTTAAGAAGTCACATTGTTTACATTAATTTTTGCTTCTGAAATAACAATAGAGTTTGACTAGCGATACCACACCAGTTTATGGGCCCCACCATATTCTTCTCATATTAGAAACATAATTGGAATATTATTGCTACTAAGCAAATCTGATATATTTCTTTAAATGAGAGCATAAACAGTGTAATTGGGATATTATTTGTTTTTATGGTTGTTACATGTCAGTTAAGCTAGAAGTCCCCCCATGTCTTTAGTTATTGCATTAACATCTCAGTACAGAGTCAAGTAATGACCTTGATTGTAGCTGTTATGAGTTTGGGAAAGTTTTCCTTTCTATGGTAACTAGTTTGTGCATTGTTGGTATTTGCTGTCACCCACAGCTTAGAGTGTCCTATGTCTACTTCTATCCTGTGTGCCATGCAAAGGGAAATATTAACGACATGACTTCAATAACTAACATTCAATTTTCTTAAACATATATTTCCAAATTCATGTGCCTAATTGGGCTGGCGACCGTTTATTGTTTCATTCGTGTATGAATTTTACTACTTTACTTACTTTAACCCCATGGTTAAAGCCTGTTTAGTTTTACCGTTAATTCCAGTATATTCAAAATTACAGTCCGATACCTTTAGCCGCACGTGAGGTCAAATTTGCGAAATACTCTCAGAGGGTAACATTAGTTTGTGTCACAGCAGACTAGTGTTATTCGTAGCTTTTCCTGTGACAGGAGTAAATGTTCAGTTGTTAGGGAAGAGTGACGTAGACGGGCTAGTGACGTATAACAAGCGAGCGTCAGACACTATTTACTTCATTTGGAGACTAATAATTATAGCTATTAGGAGTAGTATGTTTTAGGTCAGTTAGTGCCTCCAATATGTGTGGGAAGAACAACGCATTAATGTGTATTTTCGTGGGACAGCAGGTCATGTACTGAAGTACGGACACTTGGACACGAAATGGGAAATGTGTAACGGCAGGCACAGTCTACTAAGTGGTAGAGTAATGAATCCTTACAAAACATCAGATAGTAAATTGTTTGACGTTTTTGCGGGAAGACTGTTAAATGCAGAGAAAAAACGGGTAACACACTAAAGTGTGCACATAGTAAGGTACCAAGAATCACTATATATATGAAACATCGCTTTCAACACAAAGCTAGCTCCTTTAAATCGCATGTGTGTTTTTTCTTCAGAAATGAAGACTAGAGACACAGCTAGTGTATTAGTGATAGCAGACATGTTTCAGCTGTTCTAAATATCGTGCTTTCTGAAATACTTAGACTTTGAAGGATAGCAGGGGCACCACAGTTTCCGCCGTAATGTGCAAAGCAAGAATTGCCTTAAGGGCAGTGCAGGCAACGTGCATTATACCGTCACAGCATTAGGGCAGAAACTGTGGCACTTCCATTAATTAAGAGTTTGTATTCCAGAAGAGATAAAGCTTAGAACAGTGAAACCAATTCTGCCATCACTGCCTCTCGTTTTCACTTTGGTAGGAAAAACATAAATGTGCCGTTTAAAAAACCTAACTTTGTATGTTTCCTTATTTGTAGGGACTGTGCATTCCTGCCTATGTGTGAGACTGAGACATGCCAATCCGATTTTTCACACTTGGTTTAATTTCTGAAATGTATTGAGGTGGTGAACTTAGGTGAGGCACTTTATGCATTTTGACGTAAAAGAATGTTAAACGTTAATCTCAGTCAACTCCTATAATGAAATAACAATTACTACTATCTTAAAGATGCCTGATTCTCTCTCTCTCTCTCTCTCTCTCTCTCTCTCTCTCTCTCTCTCTCTCATTATACATGTGACAGGTTGGAGACAAATAATGGGAAACATTATCTTTCTAGACATCTACCTCCAAAAAGCAACATTATAAGCCAACTGCCACAATTACAAGTAGTACGATATCCTACTTAAACACAGAAAATTACAACAAATACTGAGTGCATACGTTTAAAGACTGTCGACAAAATGTATTTAAAAAAAGTGAGTTGTATCTTGCTTTAATATTTTCTCTTATATGGTGCTCATTGAAATAAATTTTACATCAGAGCTGGTGTTCCTCAACTACTAGTGAATCGAATAGGTGTATAAATTCTTGTGCAATAAGGCCGTACAGAGCATTGGCGGATATTATGAAGGTCACTCTGATCCCTACGCCAGAAGAAGTGAGGAGAGAGGATGAGAAATATGCAAGTCGAGTAAAATATGCGAGGAACGGAATCCACGCCTCTGAGCTTCAAAGATATGTTTCTGGACTTAAATAGAAATTAATATTCCGTAAAGATAATTAACAGCATTGATACGACATTGAAGAGCAAAGCCATGTGCTGGAATCACATAACCATTATGTTAAACAGAATTTTCACTCGAGAACTCTGAGTTTCCGTCGTTCTAAAGATCGCCACAATCAGAAATCGTGCTTACACCACACAGACAATAGTCACTTCCTGCACGACACGTCAGTTACGCATAATTAGTGCAATATGATAATCTGTCGCCAATCAGATGCTGTTTCGGTACTCTGGGAAGTGTAAGAAAAGCATTAGTGCTTCATATGTACCAACTTAACCCAGAAACAAACATTTTCAGTGGAGCGTTCACATATGTGACCCACCTTCTAGGCAGCCCAGCAGCGACTAGTAGTTACAGGTGCCAAAAATCACGGCTGGCCCACCTTCCCACAAGGCATTTGCTTCCGTACCTTGAGTCACATTCTATTTTGAAAACGAAGAATGCATATTACATGTAATAGAAGAAACAAACTCGTTTGTTCCGTCCTCCATTACCTGATTTTGTACGTCATCCAAATAAATAGCTTTTATCCTCAAGTGTGCAATAACTTGTGGGGTAGTTAACTGAAAAGCCATACAGCTCACAGTGAGTTATCACCTCCTACTCATAACTTTATTTCATGTGCTTTTTCAATTATAAAAGAAGTGGTTTAGTCACGTCTCCTTATGGGTGACGTGAATGATTCTCTTAATTTAGGTGTGACTTATTATTATTATTATTATTATTATTATTATTATTATTATTATTATTATTATTATTATCGAAATATTATTTCTGCGTTAAAATAAAAGTACATGAATGCTAGAGGGGGAGACATTTATATAACACTGCAGAATGAAGTTACTGTAGTACTTGCTGTATGATGTTGTAGTCCCTAACTGGAATAGCGACATAAACGCTTTCTTAGTTCACTTTTAATTTTGTTACAGTTATGTTGTAACTCACAAATTTTTAAGGCATTTACTATTTGATTTTCCGATATATGATGCTATGGTAGTAATTGCCTTCATTCAGCATCAGACTCTAGGGGATTATTGCTAGTAATTTTCAGCATTATAGGATTAATACAGGCTTTTATTTATAAAAGACTGAAACAATTAGTTGAGATTTAACTTTTACATTCTCATTTCGACGATTTGTCACCACACATTTTGATTACATGATGTTCATATAAACACAACATACAGTTTTTTACTGACATATGAGACATTAATTTAACTCTTGCATAGTAGTACTTCTTACAGATCGTAGCCTATCTGACCCACACTGGCTTCCAGAATCTTCAGTCTCTTCTTCTAGAAGATTCTGAAGATGACAGCTAGGCTATGTCGAAACCTTTAAAGAGTTTAGTATAAGAGGTGCAGGATCCTTTTCCTCACGTTGCTGATTCCTCCACTCCTTATTCTTTGCTGTTTTCTTTGGACTTACCTACATACCCCCTGGATTGAGTATGGCATGCCCTTGAACGGTCATAACTATCCAACATATATGATCACTGAATTTCTTGGCAACTGTAGAATCACATTTACAAGTGATGTGATTCCAAACACTTGGTACAGGCCCTGGCATTACGTTACAATTTTTTTTTTCATTTCCCTTTCAGTGTGTGTAGAGTTATCACCACCCACTGGTCTACCTTGTGTTAAGGTAAAGTTACCATGCAGTTCACCATCTCTTCCTGCCTCTCCAATGCATTGGTGTTTGCAGTTTGGACCATCTTCCAAACTTCCCTCATAGTTCTCACAAACTCTTGGACTGGCTCTCCATTCCTGCTCCCTTTTTGCTTAATAGTGTAGAATGGTGATCGCTTATCTTTACCATACACCATCTCAAATGACGACAACTCTGTGATGGTGTGTACTTTCGGATTATACACACATAAAATGTAAATACGTATACCAGTCTCTATGGTGGAAGCTAATGCAATAAGTAGGCATCCTGCTAATTACAGGCTTTGTCCTTTTCTTTGACTGAGGATGAAGTTGACTAGTTCTTAATTTCTTCAGTCTCAACATTGATACAACTCTTTCGAAAGATCCAACATGAAGATCATCCTTCGATCCATTATACTGTCTCTTGCACACCAAACTACTGAATCCATCATTTAACAAACATTTGCAGGCTGTGACTCCCTGCCCGTCTGTCACTAGCACCATCTCTATGTAATGAGACAAATGTTCTGTTAAAGTCAGCATATGATGATTCCTTGTTGGAGTTCGATTAAATGGTCCTAGCACATCCACCCCACTAAATGGAACTGGTTCTGTAACTTCTGCCAACCTTTGCAATCATACTTGTTTCCGACTTAAATCTGCAAAAAAATTTCAAATGTGTGTGAAATTTTGTGAGACTTAACTGCAAGGTCATCAGTCCCTAAGCTTACACACTACTTAACCTAAATTATCCTAAGGACAAACACACACATCCATGCCCAAGGGAGGACTCGAACCTCTGCCAGGACCAGCCGCACAGTCCATGACTGCAGCGCCTTAGACTGCTCGGCTCATCCCGCGTGGCTTAAATCTGCACATTGCGCACACTGCACAGAATGTGGATGTACTAATCAGCATCAATTTTCTGCCCTTTCGACTAGAACCTCTGTCAACCTCTGATTCGTTGTTCTGCACCCTGTATGACAAAAATAAAGTGATCATGGAGCTCTTTAAGCACCTCTTCCACTAGTTTCGCTGACACTACAACTAGTGGTACCATCCCTGTCTCCTTACTTAACAACCCATCACTCACGTTGAACTGCTGCTGCTTTCTATATTGATCACATTCTCCATCAGATCTTTATGCTGTTTTTCTCTCAACAAAGTCCTGATCTAGTGATTGTATCACCCCTACCTTTCTGCTTAGTGCATCCGCATTTGTGTGTTTCTTCCTAGGTTTGTGGATTACCTCATACTCAAATTATCTGAGTTCTAGACCCATCCTGTCAGTCTACTGGTTGGGTCCTTAAAACCATGTAACCACTTCAAAGCAGCATGATTCATCACTACTTTAAACTTCCTCCAATAAAGTTAACACCAGAATTACATTACTCTGTACACCATGCTAAACTTCTCCCTCTCTGTAGTAGAATAATTTCTCTCGATTCCAGTCACTTGTTGCAATGCAAGAGCAACAGGGTTTTCTTCTCTACTAAAATCCTGGCTCAAAACGTACCTGAGAATATTGTTTGATGCAGCACATGATAATATACATTCCTTCTGACCGCTCCTCACATCGCAGAAATTTGATGCCATTTCTCAGCAGCTGCATAAGAGGTTGTACTATATCTGCAAATACAGTCATGAATTTCATACAATAATTCACAAGGCCCTGGAAACACTGTAATTACTTGCTTGTTTCTGGTACTGTATCAATTTTGGTTCATACCTCACACCATACTTACTAATTACATGACCTAAGTTAATTTACTTTCTCCAACACAGAAAACACTTTTCTGTGCTCATTGTTAAATGTACAGCCTGCAATCTACTGAATACCTTTTCGTTCCTGCGTACATTCTTGCATATCTCTTGAGAAAGTAATTATGTCATACAAATACACTAAACATTGATGAAGCTTTAATACATTCAACTTCATCTGAAAAACGGTGAAATGACACTGGCGCATTTTTCAAACCAAATGGCATTTTTCTGTACTGATAATTCCCCCAAGGTACTGAAATTTCAGTCTTACATCGGTCCTCTGCAATTATATCCAACTGATGAGACCCACTCTTCAAATCTGTCATCGAGAAATACTGGCAATGTCCAGGATTATCAATTGTTTCCTTGACCTTTGGAATGAGAGAAGCATCCATGGTCATCTTCCTGTTGAATTGATGATAACCACAGCGGAATTGGTACTTCCTTAAACCTTCATAGACTTTTGTTGTGTGATTACAGTTCCTGCCATTTTCCCCTCCCATGTGTTATTACTCTTCTATTATGCCATCGGCTAACTGCTGATTCATAAATTCTCCTAAAATTGGCCGCAGGGACGTTCATATTCCTTACAGCTTCCAGTACACTAGCAGATCGTACTCAGTAGGAATCCCTTAAAGCATAATGAGAATCGTAGGCAACGGTTTCTTTGATTTTTCCTCAAATGTTTAATCTTCTCACACTCTTCAGTCTGAGGGGTATCTAGTGACATCTCATAGCTTACACATTCTGTGTATCACTCGTCGTCCTCCAGAATATCCAACATCACGAGCAATGTTCTTTTTAACAACTTACCCTCCTCAGCACTAAAATTATCCACATTTATAGGTGTTACCTCACCTCTCACCTTTTCACGTATGTGTACAATACTTAATCTCACTAATCAACATGTTGCATCCAATACATTACTACTTTCCAACAGTTCCACTATGCACAACATACCAACTTGTTAAACCAGGCTCCACACTAACCCACAGCGATTTCCCAGTCCAACTAGACACACAGTCATGTGAACTAAGCTTTAATGTCATTGACCACGGTTTAACTTGTTTGGCTAATATGATAGATGGTCCTCATAACATATGAACGTTGACAACAGCTTCCGCAAGCCAGAATGTCTTCCCACTAATTTACACCACATGTTATTGAAGGTCAGTTGTGGCATGATGCTGATGTAGAAAGTCTAACCCTAGAATCATGTTGTAGCCCTCGCTTAAGTGAGACACCACATGTACACACTGCCTAAACTTGGTTGCTTCCAACTGAAACTTCACCATTACCAACCCTAGTGGCCAAACATCGGTGTCCCTCAACCATATATATTAACACGGTGGGTCCCATTGGCTCCTATTCACTAAATCTCTTGAGACCACCGACACATGCTCCCACGACTTCAACAGAAACACACTTTTACCGTCTGCTATACCTACTGTGGCACATTCAGCCCCTGTATTTGTATTTCCTGCATTTGTTTTTACTGGGAACACCTTGCAACAGGACGAATTCCCTGTCGAGTTTAACAGGTGTTTACTACCACCAATACCATTTGTATTGTTATTCCCATAATGCTGCTGATGGTTCATACCACCCCCTACCTTCTGTGGCTGGGGGCACTGCCTCTGCACATGGCCCATAAGAACATGAAGCAATTTAAATTTGCTTTGAACACACATCGTCTATGCACTACCCCTGTGCCCCTGTTAGAATACCAGTTTCTGGTCTCACTGCTGCATGGAGGAACTAGGTACCCCAGTGCCCTCGAAGGCACTGCCGGTGCTAGATACCTCAGGAAAGCACTGAGTGCCCTTTGATCAGCTTCCTGTAGAAATACCTTGGTTGCCTCATTATCCTGCATTTATTCATATGTATGCACATTATTTTTCTAATCCTGTCTGCAAAATCGCCTATGGCTTCATTAGGCCTCTTAATGATCACACTTAACTGCCCTCAGGAAACAGCACACTGTCGTGCTTCTCATACCTCTGCACTAATCCTTGTCTGAGCTGCTCAAGAATCTCACTATTGTTTAGTGCATCCATGCATCGTCCAAATGGCTGTAACATCGAAAATGCAGGATGCATGGCACCTACTACCGATATATAATTTTTTTCTGAATTGTATGTAAATATTTCTAATTTAAATGCATTCTTTTAATAAGTAAGGATATTGATTCCCTGTATGTGTACATTTACGTAGAAGTCTCTTGACGTTTCGTGGGATTTGTGTGTGTTTTACTGTGAAACTTATAAGCTCTGGCAAAAGGCTAAAGGAATTGTTATTTGCATCGACTAGCAACGATAATAGCAGTGCTTGTGCGTTGTAAAATCTTTGGTTAGGTAGTTGTTTCGCAGAGCGTGCGGGGAGAGGAGAGACGGGTTCCAGCGCTTGTAGTGTTCGGCAGTGTGGTGCTAACGCTCTCGCAGTAGAGAGTACCATTTCGGCGGTATCACGTACGTGGTTCAAATGGTTCAAATGGCTCTGAGCACTATGGGACTTAACATCTGTGGTCATCAGTCCCCTAGAACATAGAACTACTTAAACCTAACTAACCTAAGGACATCACACACAGCCATGCCCGAGGCAGGATTCGAACCTGCGACCGTAGCAGTCCCGCGGTTCCGGACTGAGCGCCTAGAACCGCTAGACCACCGCGGCCGGCTCGCGTACGTTGGCCGGCCAGATGTCTAGAGCAGGAGTACGGACAGTGGACGGGCGGAAGAGGCTACATCAATTACGATTGCCCGTTCCCATAATTAGACGTGGTTCCACAATATGCTACCGTCTTCAACAACAGCAGAAGTTCCAGCAACACAGTTTCGTTGTGGCTCCGAGTTTCGTCGTATGCACAGCACTGAAGTAAGACTGTTCATTGGTAGAAAGTACACTCCTGGAAATAGAAAAAAGAACACATTGACACCGGTGTGTCAGACCCACCATACTTGCTCCGGACACTGCGAGAGGGCTGTACAAGCAATGATCACACGCACGGCACAGCGGACACACCAGGAACCGCGGTGTTGGCCGTCGAATGGCGCTAGCTGCGCAGCATTTGTGCACCGCCGCCGTCAGTGTCAGCCAGTTTGCCGTGGCATACGGAGCTCCATCGCAGTCTTTAACACTGGTAGCATGCCGCGACAGCGTGGACGTGGACCGTATGTGCAGTTGACGGACTTTGAGCGAGGGCGTATAGTGGGCATGCGGGAGGCCGGGTGGACGTACCGCCGAATTGCTCAACACGTGGGGCGTGAGGTCTCCACAGTACATCGATGTTGTCGCCAGTGGTCGGCGGAAGGTGCACGTGCCCGTCGACCTGGGACCGGACCGCAGCGACGCACGGATGCACGCCAAGACCGTAGGATCCTACGCAGTGCCGTAGGGGACCGCACCGCCACTTCCCAGCAAATTAGGGACACTGTTGCTCCTGGGGTATCGGCGAGGACCATTCGCAACCGTCTCCATGAAGCTGGGCTACGGTCCCGCACACCGTTAGGCCGTCTTCCGCTCACGCCCCAACATCGTGCAGCCCGCCTCCAGTGGTGTCGCGACAGGCGTGAATGGAGGAACGAATGGAGACGTGTCGTCTTCAGCGATGAGAGTCGCTTCTGCCTTGGTGCCAATGATGGTCGTATGCGTGTTTGGCGCCGTGCAGGTGAGCGCCACAATCAGGACTGCATACGACCGAGGCACACAGGGCCAACACCCGGCATCATGGTGTGGGGAGCGATCTCCAACACTGGCCGTACACCACTGGTGATCGTCGAGGGGACACTGAATAGTGCACGGTACATCCAAACCGTCATCGAACCCATCGTTCTACCATTCCTAGACCGGCAAGGGAACTTGCTGTTCCAACAGGACAATGCACGTCCGCATGTATCCCGTGCCACCCAACGTGCTCTAGAAGGTGTAAGTCAACTACCCTGGCCAGCAAGATCTCCGGATCTGTCCCCCATTGAGCATGTTTGGGACTGGATGAAGCGGCGTCTCACGCGGTCTGCACGTCCAGCACGAACGCTGGTCCAACTGAGGCGCCAGGTGGAAATGGCATGGCAAGCCGTTCCACAGGACTACATCCAGCATCTCTACGATCGTCTCCATGGGAGAATAGCAGCCTGCATTGCTGCGAAAGGTGGATATACACTGTACTAGTGCCGACATTGTGCATGCTCTGTTGCCTGTGTCTATGTGCCTGTGGTTCTGTCAGTGTGATCATGTGATGTATCTGACCCCAGGAATGTGTCAATAAAGTTTCCCCTTCCTGGGACAATGAATTCACGGTGTTCTTATTTCAATTTCCAGGAGTGTATTAACGGCTAACCCAGCAGCACAACTGAATGTGATTTGATAATGAACCTTATTTAAATAATAATCGGTTAAATTCAGGTCGATTGTGTCCTCATTGCCCCCCCAGACATTGTTACCAAGCAGGGTCCTTGTTCCTTTTTTTCCTAATGTGTTAAGTCAGTGCCATCAGAAACAAATTGAATAGTTACAGCCAGTTTATTAATGAATAATTTCTCTTTTAAGAATTTTAGCCTCAGTCTACTTTCAATTAACTGTTGTACAACTTCGTGAGTGAATGCACAAAATAACTTTCATTTTCGAAATTTTAGCCCCGTTCGGTTTGATTACTTTTATTTTTAGTAGACTTTCCATCAGAAGGGTCGGTTGTACACTTTCCTCCTACTTATCGGTATCACTTCTTCGGTAAAGGTAGCCTTATACAATTAGAAAAAATCCATTAGGCATACAAGCGACCCACAGTCATTTTACATCGCAAGCAGGATAGGCAGATTAGTAAGAGGGAGGTTACAATGCGTTGCTTCTCACTAAGGGTGGAATATCGATATTTGCAACAACCTCTATCTCAGCTGATGACAAGATATCCTCCACAAACGATAACACAGCCTCGGATGACCTGGCAGAAAAGGAAGTAGCAACGTTCATGACAACTGAGTTAACCCATAAACTCTGTGATTTTAATAATCCCAGCTCTTCATTCTTCGCAGTCAGCTCATTATTTGCAAATGTATTTCCGCTCTTAACCATGCTACTCCATTAACTAATAACTGTGCAGCTTCCAGACTGGTGGCATCCTGTGTCTCCGATTCCGCCAATGCACCAACTTTAGGAATCAACAATAACAACCACACAGTAACGAGTACAGAACACTCCTTAGTCGATAACACTAACACTTATTCGTTACATTTAATGATGATCCACTTGGAGTTCCTGCACACAGTCTTGCCATCTGGAAAAATGATGATACAAAAACAGTTGCTACTGACTAGGCACAAGGGGCAAAACACCCAGTTCAATTACATTTACACATAGTGCGGGTTTTAACTGCAGATTCCTGTAATGCCTCTAAAATGGGAGGCATCCACTGGTTCTTCAGTTATGATGGCCCTTAAATCTCGCCCCGAGACTACCACCAAAACACAAGCAATAGTTGAATTCATTACACAACGAAGATACTGTAGGTTGCGTATTGGAAGTTACACTGCGGGGCGTGGTACAACTTGTGCGCCTATTGGCACTTACGTCAGCTCTCCGAAACCATTCTGTAAGGCCCAGGGGTGGGTGGGCAGAGTGCCGAGACGATTGGGCCCAGTGGCAGACTAGTGCTCGAGAAAAACACTTTATCAATCTTCAGTTACAAATTTCGTCACTGTCAGTGTGAGGCAGACGTGCCCCATTCGGGCGTGGTGGACCAGCGACAGTCAGTAGACGGCTGGCTTCTACCCTAGCGAGACGGAAATGACGTAGGCGCCTTGCGTTGCTGACGTCAGACCGGGCAGCTGCAGGCGGATTGTCACTGACAATGAGCCAAGATTCTGTCGTCAGCGGATCGTTATTAGTCCTCGCCGCGTCTGCCCTCTGCTGTTGAACGCCGGAGACCAGGCGACACAGACACGGCTCGCGTCTTCTGCGCTGACGAGGGAAGTCCAAACACAGAGCCCGCTAAAAAGTAGTCCCTCTGAATTTTGTGTGTGAAAACTCCTGAGGTTTTTTTAAATAAGGCAAACGCCATTATCATTCTACGTTTTTATTCTCCATGTCTAAATATTTATGTCTCAGTATCATCGCCCTGGCGATGAACACATTTCTCCCGAGGAGAGACCAACTTGTTAATACCGTTACTGTAGAATGTTTGACTTTGTTGGTGGAGTTATAATCACATGCCTGCTTTCATCGCTTCATAACTATCAAAGTGAAATCCTCGAAGGTGTCCTTTAAGTTCTGGAAGAAGATGAAAATCGGATGGGGCCAAGTCGAAACTGCGTGGAGGATAATCGATGGCCGGCCGGAGTGACCGAGCGGTTCTAGGCACTACAGTCTGGAACCGCGCGACCGCTACGGTCGCAGGTTCGAATCCTGCCTCGGGCATGGATGTGTGTGATGTCCTTAGGTTAGTTAGGTATAAGTAGTTCTAAGTTCCAGGGGACTTACGACCTGAGAAGTCAAGTCCCATAGTGCTCAGAGCCATTTGAACCATTTGATAATCGATTACTGCGAATCCAAGGTGTTCGGTGGTCGCAGCGCTCGTTTGTGATCTGGCATTGTGATAAATGAGGCCGTGCTCCATGCGTGGAAGAACTCTTAGATTTGAAAACTCGATCACAGCACGCTGTTTCTCACCCACCGACATAGTTACTGAAAAGATGGGGTTGTCAGGTTCCTTAGATGTTGCTATGGAATATCTCAGACAAGACATTTCAAGTAACTCCCATAATATGAATCTGACCCTCACTACCCCAGAAGAAATAATGTGTACCATAAAATCTTTAAAATCAAAAACATCTAGTGGGTATGATAAAATATCAACAAAGTTAATTAAAGAATGTGATTGTAAGTAACATATTAAGCTATCTGTGTAACCAGTCGTTTACCAGCAGAATATTTTCTGAATGGTTGAAATATGCTGAAGTTAAGCCACTGTTTAAGAAGGGAGATAAAGAAATAGCATCAAATTTTCGTCCAATTTCACTTTTGCCACCATTCTCAAAAATTTTAGAAAAAGTAATGGACAATCTGCTTTATAACCATCTTATCTCAAGTAACATTGTCAAAGTCGCAGTTCGGATTTCTAAAGGGTTCTGGTATTGAGAAGGCTCCCTACACTTACAGTGAAAATGTGCTTAATTCATTAGACAAAAAATTGCAGGCAACTGCTATATTTTGTGATCTGTCAAATGCATTTGACTGTGTAAATCACAATATCCTTTTACATAAATTAGAATATTATGGTGTAACAGGAAATACTTGAAAATGCTTCAAATCTGATATCTGTGGCATGAAACAGAGGGTGTTATTAGGAAAGAGACATGTATTAAGCTAGCAGGCACCATCCACCTGGTAACTCATATGTGGGGTCCCACAAGGTTCCATTTTAGGGGCCTTACATTTTCTTGTGTATATCAATGACCTTATATCAGTAACATTACTAGATGCCAAGTTCGTTTTGTTTTCCAATGATACAAACTCTGCAATAAATAGCAAATCAAGTGTAGTCTTAGAAAGACCGGCTAATACAATATTTCTGGACATTAATCAATGGTTCCTAGCCAATTCTTTGTCACTATCTTTGAAAAAACACACTACATGCAGTTCAGAACTTGTAAGGGGTGTCCCACGAGTATATGCCTAACACATGAAGACAAGCAGATAGAAGAAGTGGACAGTGTTAAATTCTTGCGATTACAGCTTCATAATAAATTTAACTTGGAGGAGCACACCACAGAAATCCTAAAGCGTCTTAACAAATCTATTTGCAATGCGAATTGTGTCAGACATAGGGGAAATAAAATGAAAAATCTGGCATACTATGCTTACTTTCAATCCATAATGTCATATGGGATTATTTTTTGGGGTAATTCATCACGCCAAGCTAACGTTTTCCAGGCACAAAAACGTGCAGTAAGACTTATATGTGGTGTGAACTCAAGAACATCCTGCAGAAGCCTGTTTAGGGAACTAGGGATACTGACTACTGCTTCCCAATATATTTATTCCTTAATGAAATTTGACATTAAAAATATATTACTTTTTCAAACCAACAGCTCAATTAATGGAATCAATACTAGAAATAAGAATAATCTTCATAAGGATTCAAAGTCACTTACTCTTGCACAAAAAGGTGTGCATTATTCAGGCACACACATTTTCAATAACTTGCCAGCAGCCATAAAATGCTGAACAACCAATGAAATTCAGTTTAAGAGAAGCCTAAAGGATTTATTGGTGGCCAACTCCTACTACTCCATTGATGAATTTCTCAGTAGAACTAACTGTGTGTGTGTGTGTGTGTGTGTGTGTGTGTGTGTGTGTGTGTGTGTGTGTGTGTGTGTGTGTGTGTGTGTGTGTGTGTGTGTGTGTGTGTGTGTGTGTGTTCGTAAGCACACTAACTTCTGCACAATTTCAGTGCAGTAATGTGTTCATTGCAATTAAGTGTTATAGTACTTCTATTACCTTATAAATAAAAAAACTCTTTATTTTAAATTCAGTGGATTAGTGTTGTTAAAATGATTCTTTCATATAGTGTTCACTAAAAAAAATGACAGCCACTCGACTTGGGATCTGTGAAATGGTACATTTGCTTATTTGTTTAAGTTGTAAATATTTGTCACATATTATTGTTTTTCTGACATATTCTACATCCTGGAGGACCTAGTCACTACAGATCAATTGGAATGAAAGTAAATCTAATCTAATGTAATCTAATGTAATCTAATGTAATCTAATGTAATCTAATGTAATCTAATGTAATCTAATGTAATCTAATGTAATCTAATGTAATCTAATGTAATCTAATGTAATCTAATGTAATCTAATGTAATCTAATGTAATCTAATGTAATCTAATGTAATCTAATGTAATCTAATGTAATCTAATGTAATCTAATGTAATCTAATGTAATCTAATGTAATCTAATATAATCTAATGTAATCTAATGTAATCTAATCTAATGTAATCTAATGTAATCTAATGTAATGTAATCTAATGTAATGTAATGTAATGTAATGTAATGTAATCTAATGTAATCTAATCTAATGTAATCTAATCTAATGTAATCTAATCTAATGTAATCTAATCTAATGTAATCTAATCTAATCTAATCTAATCTAATCTAATCTAATCTAATCTAATCTAATGTAATCTAATCTACACACCGTCTTGTACACACTACAATTCGCAGATGTCTAGCGACAGAGGGCTGCAGTTATATAGACATGAAGAATAAAGAAGTAGAACGTTAGTAACATTTGCATTACTTCAAAAGCTTTAAGAGTTTTCTCATAAAATATCCCTAAGCATCACTTTTCAGCACGCCCTCGTATTTCAACTTTAGCTGAGGTACTGAAGCTAAATGTGGACGGCTATAAACAATACAGAGAATAGAAGCTTTTGAAATGTGGAGTAACTGCGAAAGAATGTTGAAGAGAAGTGGGTCGACTGTGCAGCTAATGAAGAGGGACTGAATCACATTCAAGAAAATGTTAAGGCACATCTTTTGAGTGGAAGACCTCTCCCTCTTTAATGGCCCCCTTGGACAACTTTAGTCAGTAACTTGACTTTCATCTTCTCCGATAAGTGAGAGTTTCGTTCCTTCCGAATTGAGCAGTATATTTTCATTCGTTCTGATCCTATCCGTCCTTCCCCATCTGTAAATATGTTTTTCATGTTGTGTGGTTTGTCGATTTCCATGTTTTCCGGTTTATTGAGATCTTTTGCTTTGTTTTGCAGATCATCCAATCATCCAGGTTCATTTCTAGTTCTTCTCTAATTTCTTATATCCGTGCTACTTACTGTTTCAGATGCAGTTTTCCTCTCCTGTTGTTTTTATTAATCTGGGTTTGGGTGTCCTCATGATGCAGCCAAAGAAAGAAATCGTCTATTTATGTATACTGTAACAGGCTCCAGATCCTTGTACGCTCTTTCATTTGCCACTATCCTCGGCTGCCTTTCTTTTTGAGGTTTTTTGTCTGTACATGATCCAGTTATTCTTGTCTCTCGTATTAGGATTTTGTGGATTACGATTCTCTGAGTGACTTTACAAAAGTTTCGCTTGCGTGTGTGACCACGCGCTGGCCATCGTACAGAGTTTTAATTTTGTTTTGATCCAGAAAATTCTTTAGTGTATGTGTGTCTCGTCAGGTTTGGAGCCTTTATCATTTTTTCAGTTCTTTCTTGCCAAGCTTATTTCCTATGTGGGGCCCCATTTCTGTGCTGTATTTTGAAGGCTTATTATTTAGTTTGTAGCTTCTTGTATGTGACTTCCTAGTAACTCTAGGTCGCCTGTGACGACTAAAGAATTTTAATTTATTTGAGCTTTCTTGCGTTCAATTCGCATTTTGTTAGGATTTTCCTTGTACCATTCTCTCAACAAATATTCCAGAGTACAGTTGAAAAAAATTATGATAAAATATCACCCTGTATTAGCCCTGTTTTAAGAGCTCAAATAGTTCTCCGCTCAATTTCATTTGTATTTGGTGTTTGTGAATGTTAATTTTATCGGTTTTAGTAGTCTGGGAGGAAATTCGAAATTAATTAGTTTGTGTAGCACTGAAAATCAGTGTAGTTTACAAATTTTTTGGTTCGTCGTCTGCATATTCTTTCCTAGACATCCATTATTAATATTTAAGTGATTATCCTTTTTGGGAAGCTTTCCCAGGGTCTAGATCCTCCTCTGTGTCTCCTGCTTCCTGTTTAATTTGATATTTACAGCGATTGTACAGAATTCTTGGCAATGTTGTATAAGGGTAATCAAAGAGACAAATCCCTCTGTTTTTACAGGGATTTGTCTTTTCTTCTTTGTGTAATGGATAGCTGTAGTCCAGTGTTCTGGTCATTCTTCCTTGTTCCTGATTTCCCCTGTGGCATGGTGTAGTGATGCCGTCCACGGTTCTGGTTTCAAGAGTTCTACAAATGTCGGATATTCTCCATTCGCTTTGTCTGAATCCTGCACTGACGTCAAATATGTTGGGTCCAGGAAGCCAGCCTTCTCGGATCGCTAGACAACATTCAAAGAAATCTTATTAATGAATTTTATTACAAAATGAGCAATGACAGTACCTAACCTTGACAATAACACAGAAGTGTCACAAGCGAAGAGCGACATGCAGATAAGAAATCTCATCAGTATGTACAATTCCAAAGTCGCTGGTCTTTAAGTACCTAATTTTGATGCTGCTGTGGAAGTGGGCCGCGATCTTTGGGAGCGGCGCTTATGTTCTCTTCGCATGGAGGCATCTACTGTCGCGTTGTCGTTCTGGAGAGGGGTCGGTCAGCGTGCAATTGGCTGACGTCTTCTTCACAGCTCTCTGCTCTCTAGTTCCCGACTGCCCTTCCGGTGCTTGACTTTACACCGTAACACTTTGCGATTCTCGACCTCTTTCAGAGCCATGTAGACATAAGGGATAGCGTGTGAGTTTACATTTTATGGTGGTGTTCTTATTCCGTTTTCTGTATGACAGGAAGGCACGTCTTTCTCGTGAAGCACAGTGGTTTCAAGTGTGGTAAGCAATGTCATCCAGATAGTCTGTTTAGAACTCCACCAGGCATGGCGTCATTCTAATTCAAAGCCACGAAGTTACTATGATGAATTTCATGTTCTGACGGCGAGCCAACGCGAAAAGCACGAATAAAGTCTCACTTTTACACTTCGGCGAAACTTTAAGCTGCAGTGAACAGAGAGAGGAACAAACTTTTTGTCCACTTAAGAGTGATTAATAAGATAATTAAATTTCAGTTAGATATAGGTGGTGTACCTGAGAGCAGAAACAAAGACACATATGACATGATCGGCAGCCCACAGCTATACAAGCGTACTATTATTTTGTCTGCATATAACAGACTCTAAATACCAGTTCTTGGCGTGTGCAGTTTGCCAGTAACTTTTCAGGACTTTAGGAAGTGAGTTTCATTCCATGTACTACGTTCTACAAACAATATGAAATTTTTTGCTTAGACTTGTTTGATTTCTTCACCCTGTGCAGATAATACAGCGTGTTACAAAACAGTTTCAGTGCCTTATACCAAATTTCCTGGCTTGTGCAACAAGTACAGTGAACTTTTTGAATCAAGATTAACAAAGACTAAAGATTTTGAGGCGCACATTATTTCAGTGATCTGATTAACCTACTACACCTCTTATTTTAATTGAGTTATGGAAATTGTGCCCTCCCCCCATTTCCCGCGGACCTTGCTGTTGGTGGGAAGGCTTCCGCGCCTCAGCGATACAGATAGCCGTACAGTAGGAGCAACCACAACGGAGGGGTGTTCGTTGAGAGGCCAGACAAACGTGTAGTTCCTGAAGAGGGGTAGCAGCTTTTCCGTAGTTGCAGGGGCAACAGTCTGGATGATTGACTGATCTGGACTTTTAACACTAATCAAAACGGCCTTGCTGTGCTGGTACTGCGAACGGCTGAAAGCAAGAGGAAACTACAGCCGTAATTTTTCCAGAGAGCATGCAGCTTTACTGTATGATTAATGATGATGGCTTGGGTAAAATATTCCGGAAGTAAAATAGTCCCCCATTCGGATATCCGGGCAGGGACTACTTAAGAGGACGTCGTTATCAGGAGAAAGAAAACTGGCGTTCTACGGATCGGAGCATGGAATGTCAGATCCTGTAATCGGGCAAGTAGGTTAGAAAATTCAAAAAGGGAAATGGACAGGTTAAAGTTAGATATAGTGGTAATTATTGAAGTTCGGTGGATAGAGGAACAAGAAATGGCTCTGAGCACTATGCGACTTAACTTCTGAGGTCATCAGTCCCCTAGAACTTAGAACTACTTAAACCTAACTAACCAAAGAACATCACACACATCCATGCCCGAGGCAGGATTCGAACCTGCGAACGTAGCAGTCGTGCGGTTCCAGACTGGAGCGCCTAGAACCGCTCGGCCACACCGGCCGGAGGGAGGAACAAGACTTTTGGTCAGGTGAATACAGGGTTATAAATACAAAATCAAATACGGGTAATGCAGGAGTAGGTTCAATAATGAATAAAAAAGTAGGAGTGAGGGTAAGCTACTACAAACAGCATAGTGAACACATTATTGTGGCCAAGATAGACACGAAGCCCACGCCTACCACAGTAGTACAAGTTTATATGTCACCTAGCTCTGCAGATCACGAAGAAATTGAAGAAATCTATGATGAGATAAAAGAAATTATTCAGATAGTGAAGGGAGACGAAATCGATAGCATGAAAAGAAAGAGAAAAAAACGTAGTAGGTGAATAAGGATTGGTGGTAAGAAATGAAAGAGGAAGCCGACTGGTAGAATTTTGCACAGAGCATAACTTAATCATAGCTAACACTTGGTTCAAGAATCATGAAAAAAGGTTGTATACGTGGAAGAAGCCTGCAGATACAAGAAGGTATCGGATAGATGTTATAATGGTAAGACAGAGATTTAGGAACCAGATTTTAAATTGTAAGACATTTCCAGGATCAGATGTGGACTCTGACCACAATCTATTGTGTTATGAACTGTAGATTAAAACTGAAGAAACTTCAAAAAGGTGGGAATTTAAGGAGATGGGACCCGGATAAGCTGACTAAACCAGAGGTTGTAGAGAGTTTCAGGGGGAGCATTAGGGAACGATTGACAAGAATGGAGGAAAGAAATACAGTGGATGAAGAATGGGTAGCTTTGAGAGATGAAATAGTGAAGGCAGCAGAGGATCGAGTAGGTAAAAAGAAGAGGGCTAGTAGAAATCCTTGGGTAACAGAAGAGATATTGAATTTAATTGATAAAAAGGAGAAAACAAAAAATACAGTAAATGAAGCAGGCAAAAAGGAATACAAACGTCTCAAAATGAGATGGACAGAAAGTGCAAAATGGCTCAGTTGGGATAGCTAGAGGACAAATGTAAAGATGTAGAGACTTATATCACGGGGGTAAGATAGATAATGCCTACAGGAAAATTAAAGAGGCCTTTGGAGAAACGAGAACCACTTGTATTAATATCAAGAGGTCTTATGGAAACAAAGCTCTAAGCAAAAACAGGAAAGCAGAAAGGTGGAAGTAGTATATAGAGGGTCTATTCAAGGGCGATGTTCTTGAAGACAATATTATGGAAATGGAAGTGAATGTAGATGAAGATAAAATGGGAGATATGATGCTGCATGAAGAGTTTGACAAAGCACTGAAAGACTTGAGTCGAAACCAGGCCCGGGAGTAGACAGTATTCCCTTAGAACTACTGACGGCCATGGGAGAGCCGGTCCTGACAAAACTCTACCATCTGGTGAGCAAGATATACGAGCCAGGCGAAATACCCTCAGACTTCAAGAAGAATGTAATAATTCCAATCGCAAAGAAATCAGGTGTTGACAGATGCGAAAATTACCGAACTATCAGTTTAATAACTGCAAAATACTAACGCGAATTCTTTACATACGAATGGAAAAACTGGTAGAAGCCGACCTCGGGGAAGATCAGTTTGGATTCCGTGGATATATTGTAACACGTGAGGCAATACTGACCCTACGACTTCTCTTAGAAGATAGATTAAGGAAAGCCAAACCTACGTTTCTAGCAGTTGTAGTCTTAGAGAAAGCTTTTGACAATGTTGACTGGAATACTCTCTTTCAAATTCTGAAGGTGGCAGGGATAAAATACAGGGAGCGAAAGGCTATTTACAATTTGTACAGAAACCAGATGGCAGTTGTAAGAGTCGAGGGACATGAAAGGGAAGTAGTGGATGGGAAGGGAGTGAGTTAGGGTTATAACCCCTCCCCGATGTTATTCAATCTGTATACTGAGCAGGCAGTAAAGGTAACAAACGAAAAATTCGGAGTAGGTATTAAAATCCATTTAGAAGAAATAAAAACTTTGAGGTTCGCCGATTACATTGTAATTCTGTCAGAGACAGCAAAGGACTTGGAAGAACAGTTGAGCGGAATGGATAGTGTCTTGAAAGGAGGACATAAGATGAACATAAAAAAAGCAAAACGAGGATAATGGACTGTAGTCGAATTAAGTCGGGTGATGCTGAGGGAATTAGATTAGGAAATGAGACACTTAAAGTAGTAAATGGGTCTTGCTATTTGGGGAGCAAAATAACTGATGGTCGAAGTAGAGAGGATATAAAATGTAGACTGGCAATGGCAAGGAAAGCGTTTCTGAAGAAGAGAAATTTGTTAACATCGAGTATAGATTTAAGTGTCAGGAAGTCGTTTCTAAAAGTATTTGTATGGAGTGTAGCCATGTATGGAAGTGAAACATGGACGATAAATAGTTTGGACAAGAAGAGAATAGAAGCTTTCGAAATGTGGTGCTACAGAAGAATGCTGAAGATCAGATGGGTACATCACACAACTAATGAGGAGATATTGAACAGAAATGGGGAGAAGAGGCGTTTGTGGCACAAATTGATTAGAAGAAGGGATCGGTTGCTAGGACATTTTCTGAAGCATCAAGGGATCACCAATTTAGTATTGGAGGGCAGAGTGGGGGGTAAAAATCGTAGAGGGAGACCAAGAGATGAATACACTAAGCAGATTCAGAAGGACGTAGGTTGCAATAGGTACTGGGAGATGAAGCTTGCAGAGGATAGAGTAGCATAGAGAGCTGCATCAAACCAGTCTCAGGACTGAAGACCACAACAACAACATGGAAATTGTTGTTTCACCATTTTAGTTAAATTGGAGACAATTTGTTTGGTGACGCAACGTTCGCGCGCCATCAGCGCTCTATCATTAGCTTTTTATCTACGAGCTAAACGGCGAGCCTGCAGTTTTAATAAGAAGTCCAGTGTTAATATTCAAATCCTTTTCTTTTTTTTGTTTTGGTTTTAGGGCGCAAAACTGCTATGGTCATTAGCGCCCGGTCCGTGACTTAGGAAACAGTAAAAAACCGAAAATGGAAACCAGCAGCAATGGGAACGAAACTCAAAAAATTGGAGAAACTAAAATCAGAAGGAAAGCTTAAAAATCCACTACAGAAAGAGGTTGGTTGTCCCCAAAAAAGCTTCAAATGACTGACGTCATTTCACTGGCACTAATAAACTCGAGAACGCGATCGGCCGAGCGCGTGTCATCTGCTAAAATTGACGATATATCAGGCGACAGCTGTAGACAGGCGCGTAACGGAGTAAAATAGGGGCACTCAATTAAAAGGTGTCTTACCGTCCACAGCTGAGAGCTGTGGGGACAGAGTGGGGGAGGATCGCCGCTTAAAAGATGTCGATGGCTAAAACGACAGTGCCCTATCCGAAGTTGAGTTAAAATTACTTCCTCCCGACGACGCGTTCGGGAGGAAGAGGTCCAAGTACAGGGAAGAGCTTTCACTTCCCGCAATTTATTACGGGGAAGTGTCGACCAATGTGCGTGCCATAAAAGAACAACACGACGACATAAAACGCTCCGTAGATCGGCGAAGAGAATCGATTGAATAGCTGGCCGAAGAAGAGAGACTGCAGCCTTGGCCGCCATATCGGCCGGCTCATTTCCACATATACCAACGTGTCCCGGGAGCCAGAGGAACGCCACCGAGACGCCCCCCAGGTGGAGCAAGCGCAGACAGTCCTGAATCCGGTGGACCAGAGGGTGGACAACGTAAAGAGATTGGAGACTGAGGAGAGAGCTGAGAGAATCTGAGCAGATAACATACTGTATCCGCTGATGGCGGCGGATGTAGTGGACAGCCTGGAGAACAGCGTAAAGCTCCGCAGTATACACCGAACACTGGTCGGGAAGCCGAAATTGATTTGTGGTGTCGCCAACAATATAGGCACTCCCTACACCAAACGATGTTTTTGAGCCATCAGTGTAAATAAATGTGGCTTCCGTCATTTGTGCACATAGAGTAGAAAATGTCCGACGATGAACAAGTGGAGGGGTACCATCCTTGCGAAACTGACGAAGATCACGGAGCAGGCAGATCCAGGGACGGAGCCAAGGCGGTGCTGTACCCCATGTTGTCAAGAGGGTTTTAGGAAAGCGGAAGGAAAGAGAATGGAGCAGTTGATGGAAGCGGACTCCCGGTGGTAGTAGGGAGGAGGGGAGGCCTGCATACCCTACATCAAAGGAGGCGTCGAAAAAAGTGTCATGGGCTGGATTAGCAGGCATGGAAGACAGATGGCTAGCATAACGACTCAGAAGGACTGCTCGCCGTTTGGACAGAGGAGGTTCAGCAGTCTCAGCATAAAGGCTTTCCACAGGCAGACACTAAATGTAATCCACGGTGGTGGATAGAGTCGAGACGCCGAAGAAGAGATGGCCGAGCAGAGGAGTAAACTATGCTTCCATAGTCCAATTTCGAGCGCACTAAGGCGCGATAGAGGCGGAGAAGGACCACTCGGTCCGCTCCCCAGGAGGTACCATTCAGAACAATGAGGGTGTTGAGGGATCGCAGACAGCGAGCCGAAAGATAGGAAACGTGGGAGGACCAGCACAGTTTTCTGTCAAACATAAGACCCACGAATTTAGCGATGTCCGAAAACGGAAGGTTGACAGGTCCTAGATGTAAGGAGGGTGGAAGAAACTCCTTACGTCGCCAGAAATTAACACAAACGGTCTTACTGGGAGAAAAACGGAAGCCGGTTTCGATGCTCCAAGAGTGGAGGCGATCGAGACATCCTTGAAGACGTCGTTCAAAAAGGCTGGTCCGTTGAGAGCTGTAGTAGATCGCAAAATCGTCCACAAAGAGGGAGCCCGAGACATCAGGAAGGAGACAATCCATAATTGGATTTATGGCAATGGCAAACAGTACAACACTCAGCACGGAGCCCTGGGGTACCCCGTTTTCTTGGGAGAAAGTACGGGAGAGAGTAGTGTTCACCCGCACTCTAAATGTGCGCTCTGCCATAAATTCGCGAAGAAAAAGGGGCAGCCGACCCCGAAAGCCCCAAGAGAACAGTGTGCGGAGGATGCCTGTCCTCCAACAGATCAAAAAATATTGCTACAGTTTGGCGTTTCCGGAGGAAATTGTTCATGATATAAGTGGAGAGAGCAACAAGATGGTCAACTGCAGAACGATGCTTTCGGAATCCGCATTGGGCAGTTGTTAAAAGACTTCGGGACTCCCGCCACCAAGCTAAACGGCAATTCACGATACGCTCCAAAACCTTACATACACTACTCGTGAGAGAAATGGGGCGATAGCTAGAGGGGAGATTTTTGTCCTTTCCAGGTTTCGGAACAGGAACGACGATAGCTTCCCGCCATCGTCTGCGAAAAGTACTGTCAGTCCAAATTCGATTATAAAGGCGAAGGAGGTTACGCAGACTATGTGTTGGTAAATGCAGCAAATTTGGACGTGGATACCATCCGGTCCTGGGGCGGAGGAGCGAGAAGAAGAGAGTGCATGTTGGAGTTCCCGCATGGAGAAAACAGTATTGTAGCTCTCGCGATTTTGAGAGGAAAAAGCAAGAGTTCGCACTTCCGCTGCACGTTTCTTCGGGAGAAACGCTGGCGGGTAATTTGAAGAGCTCGAAATCTCAGCAAAGTGCTGACCCAGTGAGTTAGAAATTGCGACGGGGTGCACTAATGTATCATGCGCGACAGTGAGCCCAGAGACCGGGGAGAAACTAGGCGCGCCTGATAACCGTCGAAGCCGACTCCTAACTTCCGAGGAGGGAGTGAAGGTGTTAAATGAGCTAATAAAGAATTTCCAGCTTGCCTTTGTTATCGCGGATGACGCGACGGCATCGCGCACGGAACAACTTAATAGCGGATACAGTTGGCCAAAGTAGGATGGTGGCGGAAAACGCGAAGAGCACGTCGCCGCTCAGGTATTGCGTCACGGCACGCCTCGTTCCACCAAGGAACGGGGGGGCGCCGGGGCAATTAGGAGGTGCGTGGTATTGAACGTTCCGCAGCTGTAAGAATAACGTCGGTAATATGTGTGACCTCATCGTCGACGCTGGGAAAGTGACGGTCATCAAATGTCGCTAGAGACGAAAAAGTGTCCAATCGGCTTGGGCAAACTTCCGGCGTCGCGGGCGCATATATGGCAGTTGAGGCTGCAGTCTAAGGACACATGGAAAGTGGTCACTCGAGTGTGTATCGGCAGGGCGAACCATTCGAAGCGCCGAGCTAGCGGAACAGTACCGACCGAAATGTCCAAGTGAGAGAAATTTGTCGTGGAGGCAGACAAAAATGTAGGGACCCCAGTGTTGAGGTAAACTAGATCCACTTGGTGGAAGACGTCTACCAATAGTGAGCCACGTGGACAAGGATGTGGAGATCCCCAAAGCGGGTGGTGGGCATTGAAGTCCCCAACCAGCAAATAGGGGGGTGGAAGCTGACCAAGAAGATGAAGGAGATCAGCTCGTGCCATTTGTGTGGACGATGGAATGTATAGAGTACAAAGAGAAAAGGTATATCCAGAAAGGGAAAGACGGACAGCGACAGCTTGGAAGGAAGTGTTTAAGTGGATTGGGTGATAATGGAGAGTATCATGGAGAAGAATCATGAGTCCTCCATGGGCTGGAGTTCCTTCAACAGAAGGGATATCAAATCGGATGGACTGAAAATGGGGGAGAACAAAGCAGTCATGGGGACGCAGCTTAGTTTCCTGAAGACAGAAGATGGCCGGCGAGTAGGAACGTAAGAGGATCGACAATTCATCCCAATTGGCTCGAATGCCGCGTATATTCCAGTGGCTAATGGACATAGGGTGAACAGAAAATGGAGGAATGTGATCAGGGTTGCTGTCAACTCATCGACTGCTCAGAGCTTGCGACCGACAGCATGGAATGGCATTCAGCCGAAAGCAGAAGATCCTGATCCATAGGTTCTTCTGGAGCAGCTCCTGCCACCAGCGATCGGCCGGTTGATCGGCCGCCAGCAGTGCGCCTCGGCGACACAGAAGACGGCCGAGGGCGATTTCCGCCAGGTGGTGCTGTAGATGGGACACGCCTTGGCAGAGAAGGAGATGAACTGGGTTTCTTAGTAGCCTTCTTGGAAATATGATGTTTAGAAGGAGGTGGAACCGATGGTTGTGAAGTTGGGGTACGTAAAAAGTCTTCATGAGTATGCTCTTTTTTCGAAACCTTGGTGTCTGACTTTTGGGCTCGAGATTTAGCAGAACCCGATGAAGGGTGAGCCATAGAGTGGGCAGGCGAAAGTGGTAAGGTTGAACAGGCGATCTTTGCGCTGGCTGATCTGACGACCATGGCACTAAAGGTGAGGTCGCAAGTCTGCATAGCCGCCTCCTTTGTTGGCCGAGGAGAAGCAAGGACGGTGCTGTATTTTCCTGTCTGAGGCATGGTGGGCTGTCGACTGGCGAATAATTTTCTAGCAGCAAAGGTCGACACCTTTTCCTTCACTCTGATTTCCTGGATGAGCTTTTCGTCTTTAAAAACGCGGCAATCTCGAGAGGAAGCAGCGTGGTCACCCATACAGTTGATGCAGCATGGGGATGGAGGTGGACAAGCACCCTCATGGGCATCCTTGCCACACGTAACACATTTGGCAGGATTGGAACAGGACTGGCTGGTGTGATTGAACCGCTGACACCGATAGCAAAGCGTAAGGTTTGGGACATAAGGGCGAACGGAAATTATCTCATAGCCTGCTTTGATTTTCGATGGGAGTTGAACTTCGTCAAATATCAAGAAGGCAGTGCGGGTTGGAATGATGTTCATGTCAATCCTTTTCATAACTCTATGAACAGCCATTACGCCCTGGTCAGACAGGTAGTGCTGAATTTCTTCATAAGACAATCCATCGAGGGAGCGTGTATAAACGACTCCATGCGAGGAATTTAAAGTGCGGTGCGCTTCAACCCAGACAGGGAAGGTGTGGAGCAGTGAAGTACGCAGCAATTTTTGTGCCTGGAGGACAATGACTGCTTCTAACAACAAGGTGCCATTCCGTAATCTGGAACAAGACTTTACAGGACCTGCAATTGCGTCGACACCTTTCTGAATAATGAAAGGGTTGACCGTGGAGAAGTCGTGACCTTCGTCAGACCAAGAAACAACAAGGAACTGTGGCAACGATGGAAGAACCGTCTGTGGCTGAGACTCAGTGAACTTACGCTTGTGAGCAGACATAGTGGAAAGTGAGGAAACCATTGCGGAAGAGTCCCCCATGATTACCGGCGTGTCCGATGGCGCGCTCCTCCCTTGTGGGGGCCCTCTCTGACGGCACTCCCACCTTAGGTGATTGTTCACACCTTAGGTCACACCTCCCGACAAACGGACAGAGGGACCAATCGGCACTTTCGGAAGGTATCAGCTCGGGTAATCACCCCTCCCTGGGCCTGGCCATTAGCAGGGGGTACGCACGTGTCCTACCTGTCTACCCGGGGCGGGTAATTACGCGTTACCCCGTCACAGGCTACGCACAAAACTGCGAGGGTCGGCCTTCAGACATGCACACGGAGGAAGAAAGAGAAAGGGAAAGGGAAAAACAAAGAAAGGGAAAAGAAAGAAGAAGGGTCTCAAACGCCACAGCAGAGAAAGGGTAAAGAGAAGAGGTAAGGAAAAGAGATGGAGAAAGGATGGATGAAGACGTACAAGCAGAAAGGTGAAGAATGCGTTAAATTTACGAGCGTCCGTCTCCGGACGTAGGCACAAACCATACTCCCAGAGGGGGAGAAATTGATGGAAAGAGCCAGAGGTGAGGGGGGGGGGCGAAGATGGGGGATAGGGAAGGATGTGGAAAAGGAAGGAATGCAGCCCGGAAAGGAAGGAGGGCCACATTAGCTCGGGGTCCTGTGCTCGCTACGCACATATCCACGAAAGAGTTGTGGACCCCTTGGGGGGAAATCCTTTTCTGTCTGAGAATATTAACTTATTTAAGCGGTCATACGCCGCCAAACATACAGACGTAAATAAATCACAACGAAACTTAAGACAAATAATTAATAATAGAATTGCTGATCATAAGCGGAAAGTGAAGAATTTATGATGCACCATTGTGAAAGCGAATCCTTTCGATGTATACTTACTAAAATACCACTATTGTATAACTTGAACGAGTGGCATGGAAGGAACCACTTCATACGGCATGGACACCCAAATTCAGCAAATGACCTCTCGTTGCACAGCTATCATGAGGCATCAGTTCGCTCCACCGCAACGCTTTTTCCAGTGGCCACATCCGTCAGACCATGGAAATGCTTGCACGTTGATTTCACGGGACCGTTCTGGAACACACGGTGGTTGTTGGTCGTAGCTGCATATAGCAAATTTCCGTTTCATTTGTAGTCCCCATGCCATCCACCAGTACTTCTAGTACTGTATCAGCTTTGTCCTCTACTGATTATCTCAAAGGTCTTCCCGAGTTCCTAGTCTCGGACAGTGAACCACGGTCTCGTGCCGAAAACGGCACTAGTCTACCTCTCCTCTTGCTCCTAATCTAACGGTGAAGCTGAACGGCTTGTTAGAACTTTCAAAAGTTTTATGGAGGAACTCCATTCCTCCCATACGTCGACGAAGGCCTTAAAGATTTTTCTTTCCTCTTACCGCTACTTGCCGAAAGACGGTAAGTTGTCAGCAGAATTATTACAGTCACCGTACCCTTTGCATCTTAGGTGGCTGCCGCGGAAACAGTTAGTTCCGCCACGTCAGACAAGGTTTCAACCGTAGGACAAAGTTTTTGGTAAGAAATAGCCTTGAGAGTGCGGTGTCATCATACAGCGGTGTCATCATATACAAGCACAGGATAATGTCTCACATAACACGAGGACCATTCGGAACGTAAGGAACGACTGCTCGCGAAATGGAAACCACAGTGAAAATCAAAACCGTTTTATCTGTAACGGTTAGCTACACCTTCTAGCTACTCCTCTTCTCAGTCGCCGCTCAGACTTAGAGACCTGTCGTAGCATTGTACCAACTTTTCAATTCCAACAGCCTCTAGTGCTTCACGACAATTTTCTACTCTGGACTGCAGCTCGTTGTCTGCGTCTAAATAATGTCTCCATAGCCAGCGGTTCATTTGAGCGGAGATCCTGCACGGGTCCTGCGCGATGACAACGGTGAAGTCACTGATGACAGTGCCACTAAAGCAAAGTTATTAAACACGGTATTCCGAAACTCCTTCACCAAAGAAGACGAAGTAAATGTTCCTGAATTCCAATCAAGAATAACTGCCAAGATGAGAAACATAGAAGTAGATATCCTCGGAGTAACAAAGCAGCTTAAGTCACTTAATAAAGGCAAGACCTCCGCTCCAGATTGTATGCCAGTCAGGTTCCTCTCAGAGTATGCTGATAAAATAGCTCCAGATTTAGCAATTATTTACAACCACTCGCTCACAGAAAGATCCGTACCCAAAGACTGGAAAATTGCTCAAGTCACACCAATACCCAAAAAGGGAAGTAGGAGTAACCCACTGAATTACAGGCCTATATCACTAACGTGTATTTACAGTAGGGTTTTGGAACATATACTGTATTCGAACACTATGAAGTACCTCGAAGAAAACGATTTATTGACTCGTAGTCAGCACGGATTCAGAAAATTTCGTTTTTGCGAAACACAGCTAGCTCTTTATACTTATGAAGTAATGAGTGCTATCGACAGGGGATGTCAAATGGATTCCATATTTTTAGATTCCCAGAAGGCTTTCGACACCGTTCCTCACAAAAAACTGCGAGCCTGTGGAATATCGCCTTAGTTGTGCGACTGGGTTTGTGATTTCATGTCAGAAAGGTCACTGTCCGTAGTAATAGACGGAAAGTCATCGAGTAAAACAGAAGTATTATCCGGCGTTCCCAAAGGAAGTGTTATAGGCCCTGATCTATTTTAACGACATAGGAGACATTCTGAGTAGCCGTTTTAGACTGTTTGCAGATGATGCTGTCATTTACCGTTTTGTAAAGTCATAAGATGATGAAAACGACTTGCAAAATTATTTAGATAAGATATCTGTATGGTGCGAAAAGTACTAATTGACCCTGCATAAAGAAAAGTGTGAAGTTATTCACATGAGTACTAAAAGAAATCAGCTAAATTTCGATTACGCGGTAAGTCACACAAATCTGAAGGCTGTAAATTCACCTAAATACTTAGGGATTACAATTACAAATAACTTAAATTGGGACGATCAAATAAATAATATTGTGGGTAGAGCCAACCAGAGACTGTCATTCATTGGCGGAACACTTAGAAAGCGCAACAGGTCTACTAAAGCGAATGCTTATACCACGCTTGTCCGCCCTATTCTGGAGTATTACTGTGCGATGTGGGATCCGCATCAGATGGGACTGACGGATGAGATCGAAAAGTTACAAAGAAGGACAGCTCGTTTTGTATTATCGCGAAATAGGGGAGATAGTGTCACAGAAATGATACGTGAATTGGAGTGGCGATCATTAAAACAGTGGCGATTTTCGTTGCGATGGGATCTTCTCACGAAATTTCAATCACCATTTTCTCCTCCAATTGCGAACACATTCTGTTGCCAACCAGCTACTTAGAAGAAATGAACATCACGATAAAATAAGAGAAATCAGGGCTCGCTTCGAAAAATTTAAGTGCTCGTTTTTCCCGCGTGCCCTTCGACAGTGTAACGGTAGAGAGACAGATTGAAGGTGGTTAATTGAACCCTCTGCAAGCCACTTTATTGTGAATAGCAGAGTGATCACGTAGATGTAGATAAACCTCAGGGGTACCCAATTATGGGCTGTATTCTGGGTGATCAAATACTTCCCAACGAAAGCGCTGCAGGAGCGTCTTCTTTACCCCTGCAGAGTGCGGCGAAGAATTGTCATGTAGAACGAACCGCATGACAGTTATGTGGACTGCATAGCTTCAGCCGAAATCTTTCACCAGGTCCTTATACTTGGCAGGAGACGTTAATTTCTAGCCATCTTTACGTTCTCACTGTGAGCGCAGAACTGAAAAGAGTGACATGATGCGATCGACGGGCGTACTAGACACAGTGCCCAACGCATCTGTGCAAAGCTCCATCAGAATTTCACTGTATTTTCCATTTCGCGACCGATCGTTCCTACCTTTCCGTACTTCTCCCACCAACCTGCGCCCGTGGCGCGATGCACGTTTCGAGCCGCCATTCACCCAGATGACAGCGTTTGTGGACAACGAGGGACATAATGTATAAAAAATGTAAATCACCCGAAGAAACGACAAGTTTCGATTTATCGACGGTCGAATCCCGATGGTTCTCTGCCCCCTGAGATCGTGATTGACGTTGTCGTTGTGTCAACAAGTGAATACGTAGGAGAGGTCTGCTGCGGAGCTCCATGTTCAACAAGGTACGATGAACGGTGCGCTCCGAACACTTGTGCGTGCTCTTTTGCCAGCGATGCAACAGATCACCATACATCCTTCTTCACGGAGCAGACAAGCCTCCGAACCTCACGTTCTGTCAAGAGTCGTGGACGTCCAAGCATTCAGTGCCTAGTGGTAGTTTCAGTTTATTTATTTATTTAAATGTCCAGTTCCGTAGGACCAAATTGAGGAGCAAATCTCCAAGGTCATGGAACGTGTCAGTACATGAACTTACAACATAAAATGTAATAACAGATAAAAATAAATGCTCATGAACCTGAAAGAAAATCAGTCCATAAGTTTAAGCAAACGCTATCAGCAATACAATGAGAATCATCTTAATTTTTCAAGGAACTCCTAGACAGAATAGGAGTGACCCATGAGGAAACTCTTCAGTTTCGATTTGAAAGCGCTTGGATTACTGCTAAGATTTTTGAATTCGAGTGGCAGCTTATTGAAAATGGATGCAACAGTATACTGCACACCTTTTTGCACAAGAGTTAAGGAAGTCCGATCCAAATGGATGTTTGATTTCTGCCGAGTATTAACCTAGTGAAAGCTGCTTATTCTTGGAAATAAACTAATATTGGTAACAAGAAACGACAATAAGGAATATACATATTGAGAAGCCAATGTCAAAATACCCAGACTCGTGAAAAGAGGTCGACAAGAGGTTCGTGAACTCACACCACTTATTGCCCGAACCGCCCGTTTCTGAGCCAAAAATATCCTTCTAGAATGGGAAGAGTTACCCCAAAACATAATACCATACGACATAAGTGAATGAAAATAAGCAAAGTAGACTAATTTACGTGTCGAAATATCACTCACTTTCGATACAGTTCGAATAGTGAAAATGACAGTATTAAGTCTTTGAACAAGCTTTCCACGACAGATTACTATCTATCTGAACACCCAGGAATTTGAACTGTTCAGTTTCACTAATCATATGCCCGTTCTGTGAGATTAAAACGTCAGGTTTTGTCGAATTGTGTTAGGAACTGTAAAAACTGAGTCTTACTGTGATTTAACGTTAGTTTATTTTCTACAAGCCATGAACTGAGGTCATGTACTGCTCTAGTTGAAACCGAGCCAATGTTGCACACAACATCCTTTACTACCAAGCTAGTGTCATCAGCAAACAGAAATATTTTAGAGTCACCCATAATACTAGAGGGCATTTCATTTATATAAATAAGGAACAGGAGCGGCCCCAACACTGATCCCTGGAGCATCCCCCCACTTGACAGTACCCCATTCAGATCCCACATCACAGCCGTTATCAACATTGTGAATAATGACCTTTTGCTGCTTGTTGCTAAAGTAAGAGGTGAACCAACTGTGAGCTATTCCCCTTATTCCGTAATGGTCCAACTTCTGGAGCAATATTGTGTGATCAACACAGTCAAATGCCTTTGTTAAATCAAAAAATACGCCAAGCGTTCCAAACATTTTGTGTAGCCCATCCAGTACCTCACAGAGAAAAAAATATAGCATTTTCAGTTGTCAAACGACTTCTAAAGCCGAAGTGTACATTTGATAGCATATCATGTGATATAAAATGATCAATTAACCTTACATACACAGCCTTTTCTATAACTTTTGCAAACACTGATGGCATAGAAATAGGTCTAAAAATATCTACATTATCCCTTTCTCCCTTTTTATAAAGCGGCTTTACTACTGAGTACTTTAATCTCTCAGGAAACTGACCATTCAAAAGGAAAAATTACAAATATGGCTAAATACAGGGCTAACATGTGCAGCACAGTACTTTAATATTCTACTAGACACTCCATCATAACCATGAGAGTCCTTAGTCTTCAGTGATTTGATTATTGTCTCAATCTCCCTCTTGTCTGTATCACAGAGGAGTATTTCAGACGTCAATCTCGGAAAGGCATTTGCTAAGAAATTTATACGATTTCCTGTAGATCCTAAATTTTTATTTAATTCACCAGGAATGCTCAGAAAATGGTTATTAAATACTGTACATATATCTGATTTATCAGTAACAGAAATATTATTACTGCAAACTGACTTTATATCGTCAACCTTGTGCTGCTGACCAGACACTTCCTTCACAACTGACCATATGGCTTTAATTTTATCCTGTGAATTAGCTATTCTATTTGCATACCACATACTTTTTGCCTTGCTAATAACATTTTTAAGCACCTTACAATACTGTTTGTAATGGGCTACTGTAGCTTGATTGTGACTACTAACATTTTGATATAATTCCCGCTTTGTTCTACATGATATCCTTATCCCACTAGTCAGCCAACCGGGCTGTCGATTACTGCTAGTACCCCGTTTAGAATGTTCTAATGGAAAGCAACTCTCAAAGAGCATGAGAAATGTGTTATGGAAAGCATTGTATTTATCATCTATATTATCGGCACTATAAACATCTTGCCACTTGTTCCTTGACAAGTTTTGAAAAACCCTATTGCTGTTGGATTAACTTTCCTACGTAGTTTGTAATTAAATACGTCATTGGATTGAGTAGAAAAACCTTTAAGTGTTAAAATTTGTGCATCGTGGTCTGAAAGGCCATTCACCCTTTTACTAACAGAATGCCCATCTAGTAATGAAGAATGAATAAAAATATTTTCTATGACAGTGCTGCTGTTCCCCTGCACCCTAGTTGGAAAAAACCACAGTTTGCATCACATCATATGAATTTAGGAGATCTACCAACATCCTTTTTCTTGCACAATCACGTAAAAAATTAATATTGAAGTCACCACATAGAACTACTTTCTGGTACTTCCTACAAAGTGAATCAAGAACCCTCTCTAGCTTAAGCAAAAATGCTGTGAAGTCGGAGCTAGGGGACCTATAAACAACAGCAATTAGAAGTTTAGTTTCACTAAATTCAACTAATGCTGCACAACTTTCAAATATCTGTTCAGTGCAGTGTCGTGATACATGTATGGTCTTAAATGAAATACTGTTTTTTACGTACAGAGCCACTCCCCCACCCCGCAAGGAACTCCTTGAGAAACAGCCAGCTAATCTGTAGTTTTGTAAAGGAAGCCTCTGAATTATCAAATTGTTATGTGGTGCTCAGATATAACAATTTCAGAGTTAGCATCTATTAGCAGTTCACTAACTTTATCTCTAATACCTCTTATATTTTGATGAAATATGCTAATTCCTTCTCTACTTTGAATCATTACATCCTCTGGAGGTGAGCCCTTAGTTAGAGGCACTTCCTTTAAGCAGGTATACCTATCAGCTGTCTTCAGCCTAAAAAAAGGTGCAGCTCTAACACCAACTACTATAGGAATTTTTCTATGAGTGATACCACCACCACCACCACCACCACCACCACCACCACCCCCCACTACACTGTCACCTATAAGCTTAGCCAGCCTCCCCTTCCCATACCTATTGAGGTGCAGGCCATGCCTAGTAAAATCCCATCTACTGATAGACCCAACTGGCACCACTGAGATGTGATCCATGCCCTCCGCCATCAGTACCCTCCCCAGCCCCACATTAACGCGCCTAACAGCCGCATTAAGGTGAGGCCGATCATGACGCTGAAACAGTTGCACGAAATGCACATTAGTACCACCAGTTTGAGTAGCTATCTTAACCAAGTCACCACTGACATCATATTCTCCGTCCCTATCGAGACTGTTCCCTGCTCCACCCACTATCACTACCTAATCCTCTTTCGTAAAATTCTTACATAACTCCCCTATGTTTTCAGTCACCTGAGCCAACCCTGTACTAGGCTTCACAACGCTAGTGACCTGGTACTCACTCCCCAAAACTTCCTGCAACTGCTGGCCCACACCTCTACCGTGGGAACTACCTAGCAGCAGAACCTTCTTTCTGCTAGACTATGCAACTAACCTAGGCCTCCTAATTGCGGAGGACTGCTGCAAGTTACCTACATCTACGGCTACACGAGGCTCCTCTCCACTGAACTATGACAGTTGGTCGTATCTATTGCATGTATGCAAAGTAAAACTGTTTGAGTACCTCCTCTTCCTAGCTACCTTCTTGCCAACTGCCAGTTCCCATTCCCCACTACCCTTCACCATCCTCAACCTGTCTAGTTCCTCCTTTAAGCATTGTAACTGCACCTGAAGGGCACAGATCTTACGCTCCTGCTCCTCTATTAACTTGTTTCTAATACAGATTCTACATTCCCAGGAGAGGATCTCCCTAAAATGACCACTGGCTTCCCCACTGCATTCCCCCCAATGAAAATACTTTGAACAAATCCCACACCGTAATCCACTACTCACAAACCTACGACAGAGCCCACACTTTTCACTCGTGGTAAATTTTACAGTTACTGAAAAAAACTATACGTCTACTTTACCAAAGTTCAGTTACAGCAGTAGAACTATTCAAGAACTAACGATAATGGTCTCGAAATTCTCTGTCTACTAAGAAAGCAGCTACTTGTATTAATACTACTACAACACAGCCGATACCAATACCAGCAAAACTTCACAAAATTATTAGCTACAACCAATAAATTAAAACTACCACTGTAACACTAAGCAAAGTTGAAACACTATATGAAAATGTTACTGAAATATTTCACTAGAAAGAATAATAAACGTCAGTTGAAAACTAAAGGACGAAAATTACTAACGACTTCAACACACTGAAAACTCTCTAAAACACAGCGAGCGAACGATCACAAAAGTTTATTAAATCGTTATTTCGCCACAAACGGCACGCAACACCGCTGAAATCTATTAAATTCAATAACTGTATTACAGAGCACAAATAAGTTTGTCAGTACTTAGCTTATAACCGCTACAGCTGCAGTGCACGCCGCAAAATGTAAACACACTACTGAGGCGCGAGGCTTAGACGAACGACGAAAGCAGACTCACAAATAACAGACCACTCGAGTCAATAACACAGGAAGAAAGACTGAGATTAATGAAAATCCGCTAATAAGTTACTTTTACGGCAAATATTAAAAGAAATAAACTTTAAAATAAGTAAATGAAGTCTAAAATTTATAAAATATTAACGAGCTATTTCAACAGCAGTGCAGCACAAGTGACGTCACACCAAAGAACTTCAAGACATATTCCAGTGAGCCGGCCGGTGTGGCCGTGCGGTTCTAAGCGCGTCAGTTTGGAACCGCGTGACCGCTACGGTCGCAGGTTTGAATCCTGCCTCGGGCATGGATGTGTGTGATGTCCTTAGATTAGTTAGGTTTAAGTAGTTCTAAGTTCTAGGGGACTGATGACCTCAGTAGTTAAGTCCCATAGTGCACAGAGCCATTTTGAACCATATTCCAGTGTCCTACCTCTTCCAGTAGCACGTGAACATTCGACCAGCATCGCCTTTTCAAGATACGCGGACATAGATTCTGCGTAATAATAAACTGACCTTTGTGAAAGTCACTTATCTCAATGGCTTTCCCCATTTGCAGACCGTATCTTCGCTAAGGTGTTCCCCCGTCCGTCTCTGCATCGCTTACATGTTTGTGTTATCGCGTCACGTGGCTTCAACGCCACTAGCGGCATCCTACGTTCTTACGTCGCAGTGGGGCACCGGTCACAATTCTTGCCTTATGAGGGTATGTTCTGGGCAAGTACTCCCTAAACACAAGAACAGCGACTGCATATTTAACGACCGCTTGCTTAAACCCCACGTATCTGGTTTTCCCGCGTCGGTTGCTCTTCTCTCATTGCACTGCATGCTTCTATGTGTCACGTAATAGGGTGCCTAGCTACTTGGCCCGCCGTGTTGGCCGAGCGATTCTAGGCGCTTCAGTCCGGAACCGCGCTGCTGCTACGGTCGCAGGTTCGAATCCTGCCTCGGGCATGGATGTGGGTGATGTCGTTAGCTTTGAGTAGTTCTAAGTTCTAGGGGACTGATGTCCACAGATGTTGAGTCCCATAGTGCTCAGAGCCATTTGAACCATTTTCGAGCTACTTGCACAAACAATGCCAACTTAGTCTGATAGAATTTACTATCTTCGTTAACGTACATACTGCGTTGGGCTGCACTCTTCACAATTAACGCTGTTCCACAATAGACTTAGTCGGTATTTGCATCGCAACTTCGCAGTCTGCCATGACGGACTTAAGGTATAGTTGAAGCAGTTTTATTCAACTACGTGCAATACAGAACCCATACGAAATTTATGTTCAAAAGACGATTTGTAAGTCGACGAAAACCACAGTTCTTCTAGTCAGTGCGAAGCAATTCCTTCGTTTATCACACGAGCGTGCGCGTGACCGAATCGTGGCGCGTATGTTTCAAAAGGTCGTGTGCGATATCCGAAAAGAGAAAGTACCTACGCTCGTGATATTCACATAGTCGAACCGCACATGTTTCTTTCACTTGGAACTTGTAATTAGTCAGTTCAATCCAGTTTATCTTCCTGTAACCGTCGCGACGCGGTTGATTAGTGACCTCCCGACACAACACCGAGAACGAACATCGTCACCTTTTAGATAAACATTAATACTGAACGGTGAACACTGATATGACATGTACAGCTTGCGAGACAAACATATTTAGTTACATAACAATAACTTGAGAAATGCGTGGTGCAGCCACGGCATCAACATTGCATAATGAGCGCGCCCCGTGGTACCTAAGCTACAACTACTCATGCGCTCTGCACTCGCCAGAGAGGTGACTATCGGTTTGTCGGCAATACAGTAGTATGCTTACATTTCGTCTTGCGTCATTCAAGGTTCCCCTGGTCTGCGTCGGTAACACCAGATTCAGCTGTGGCACTCCTGTAGCAGTGATGCTCCCGCAGAATTTTGCGCACAGACCCAGCACACCCGGGGAGTCCGCAACAGCAGTCATCTCCGCCTCTCCGCCCGTCGCAGTCGGCGCCGTACGGGGCGGTGCCGGTGGAGAGCTACGTAGCGCAATGGCCGGCGCTGCAGACGTCGCCGCTGAACGCGCAACCACAGCCAATGTTCTTGGGGGCGCTGCCTCCGGACGCCTGTCACGACGCTGCTGGATATCTACCTGATATCCAACCATGTTCAGAAAAAAAACAGAACAACTTGAACGATTAGACATAGGTCGTTCAAAGTCACAGGGCACGTATATTAGTATGTTCTGCAGAAATAATTAACATTTGAACCGCGTCGGACTTCGGGTTCCAGGTCACCATCGACAATTGCTGCGCAGCATACCTAACGGTAAGATGTGCCTGCGGCTCTTAATGCGATTCTGTCTGTTTTAATTATTCGGGAGTTGACCGTCTGGTTTAAAACTTTCTTTGCCTTTTACCCGCCCCCCCCCTCCCCCCCCCCCCCCCTCCATGAGCCGTGGACCTTGCTGTTGGTGGGGAGGCTTGCGTGCCTCAGCGATACAGATGGCCGTACCGTAGGTGCAAGTACAATGGAGGGGTATCTGTTGAGAGGCCAGACAAACGTGTGGTTCCTGAAGAGGGGCAGCAGCCTTTCCAGTAGTTGCAGGAGCAACAGTCTGGATGATTGACTGACCTGACCTTGTAACACGAACCAAAATGGCCTTGCTGTGCTGGTACTGCGAACGGCTGAAAGCAAGGGGAAACTACAGCTGTAATTTTTCCCGAGGGCATGCAGCCTTACTGTGTGGTTAAATGATGATGGTGTCCTCTTGGGTAAAATATTCCGGAGTTAAAATAGTCCCCCATTCGGATCTCCGGGCGGGGACTACTCTAGAGGACGTCGTTATCAGGAGAAAGAAAACTGGAGTTCTACGGATCAGAGCGTGGATGTCAGATCCCTTAATCGGGCAGGTAGGTTACAAAATTTAAAAAGGGAAATGGATAGGTTGAAGTTAGATATAGTGGGAATTAGTGAAGTGCGGTGGCAGCAGGAACAAGACTTCTGATCAGGCGAATACAGGGTTATAAATACAAAATCAAATAGGGGTAATGCAGGAGCAGGTTTAATAATGGTTGGCTCTGAGCACTATGCGACTTAACTTCTGAGGTCATCAGTCGCCTAGAGCTTAGAACTAATTAAACCTAACTAACCTAACGACATCACAAACATCCATGCCCGAGGCAGGATTCGAACCTGCGACCGTAGCGGTCGCTCGGCTCCAGACTGTAGCGCCTAGAACCGTACGGCCAATCCGGCCGGCCGGTTTAATAATGAATAAAAAAATAAGAGTGCGGGTAAGCTACTATAAACAGCATAGTCAACGCATTATTGTGGCCAAGATAGACACGAAGCCCACGCCTACTACAGTAGTACAAGTTTATATGCCAAATAGCTCTGCAGATGACGAAGAAATTGATGAAATGTATGATGAGGTAAAAGAAATTATTCAGATAGTGAAGGGAGACGAAGATTTAATAGTCATGGGTGATTGGAATTCGGTAGTAGGAAAAGGGAGAGAAGGAAACGTAGTTGGTGAATATGGATTGGGAGCAAGAAATGAAAGAGAAAGCCGACTGGTAGAATTTTGCACTTGGTTCAAGAATCATAAAAGAAGATTGTATACATGGAAGAACCCTGGTGATACTGACAGATTTCAGATAGATTGTATAATGGTAAGACAGAGATTTAGGAACCAGGTTTTAAATTGTAAGTCATTTTCAGGTGCAGATGTGGATTCTGACCACAATCTATTGGTTACGAACTGTAGATTAAAACTGAAGAAACTGCAAAAAGGTGGGAATTTGAGGAGATGGGACCTGGAGAAACTGACTAAACCAGAGGTTGTACAGAGTTTCAGGGTGAGCATAAGAGAACAATTGACAGGAATGGGGGAAAGAAATACAGTAGAAGAAGAATGGGTAGCTTTGAGGGATGACGTAGTGAAGGCAGCAGAGGATCAAGTAGGTAAAAAGACAAGGGCTACTAGAAATCGTTGGGTAACAGGAGAAATATTGAATTTAATTGATGAAAGGAGAAAATATAAAAATGCTGTAAATGAAGCAGGCAAAACGAATACAAACGTCTCAAAAATGAGATGGACAGGAAGTGCAAAATGGCTAATCAGGGATGACTAGAGGACAAATATAAGGATGTAGAGGCTTATCTCACTAGGGGTAAGATAGATACCGCCTACAGGAAAATTAAAGAGACCTTTGGAGAAAAGAGAACCATTTGTCTGAATATCAAGAGCTCAGATGGAAACCCAGTTCTAAGCAAAGAAGGGAAAGCAGAAAGGTGGAAGGAGTATATAGAGGGTCTATACAAGGGCGATGTACTTGAGGACAATTTTATGGAAATGGAAGAGGATGTAGATGAAGATGAAATGGGAGACATGATACTGCGTGAAGAGTTTGACAGAGCACTGAAAGACCTGAGTCGAAACAATTCCCCAGGAGTAGACAACATTCCACTACAACTACTAACGACCTCGGGAGAGCCAGTTCTGACAAAACTCTACCATGTGGTGAGCGAGATATATGAGATAGGTGAAATACCCTCAGACTTCAAGAAGAATATAATAATTCCAATCCCAAAGAAAGCAGGTGTTGACAGATGCGAAAATTACCGAACTATCAGTTTAATAAGTCACGGCTGCAAAATACTAACGCGAATTATTTACAGAGGAATGGAAGAATTAGTAGAAGCCGACCTCGGGGATGATCAGTTTGGATTCCGTAAAAATATTGGAACACGTGAAACAATACTGACCCTACGACTTCTCTTAGAAGGAAGATTAAGGAAAGGCAAACCTACGTTTGTAGCATTTGTAGATTTAGAGAAAGCTTTTGACAATGTTGACTGGAATACTCTCTTTCAAATTCGAAAGGCGGCAGGGGTAAAATACAGGAAGCGAAAGGCTATTTACAATTTGTACAGAAACGAGATGGCAGTTATAAGAGTCGATTGACATGAAGGGGAAGTAGGTGATGGGAAGGGAGTGAGATAGTGTTATAGCCTTTCCCCGATGTTATTCAATCTGTATACTGAGCAGGCAGTAAAGGAAACAAAAGAAAAATTCGGAGTAGGTATTAAAATCCATGGAGAAGAAATAAAAACTTTGAGGTTCGCCGATGACATTATAATTCTGCCAGAGACAGCAAAAGACTTGGAAGAGCAGTTGAACGGAATGGACAGTGTCTTGAAAGGAGGATATAAGATGAACATCAACAAAAGCAAAACGAGGATAATGGAATGTAGTCGACTCAAGTCGGGTGATACTAAGGGAATTAGATTAGGAAATGAGACACTTAAAGTAGTAGATGTGTTTTGCTATTTGGGGAGCAAAATAACTGATGATGGTCGAAGTAGAGAGGATATAAAATGTAGACTGGCAATGGCAAGGAAAGCGTTTCTGAAGAAGAGAAATTTGTTAACATCGAGTATAGATTTAAGTGTCAGGAAGTCGTTTCTTAAAGTATTTGTATGGAGTGTAGCCATGTATGGAAGTGAAACATGGACGATAACTAGTTTGGACAAGAAGAGAATAGAAGCTTTCGAAATGTGGTGCTACAGAAGAATGCTGAAGATTAGATGGGTAGATCATGTAACTAATGAGGAGTTATTGAATAGGATTGGGGAGAAGATAAGTTTGTGCCACTACTTGACTAGAAGAAGGGACCGGTTGGTAGGACATGTTTTAAGGCATCAAGGGATCACAAATTTTCTACTGGAGGGCAGCGTGGAGGGTAAAAATCGTAGAGGGAGGCCAAGAAAAAAATACACTAAGCACATTCAGAAGGATTGGTTGCAATAGTTACTCGGAGATGAAGAGGCTTGCACGGGATAGAGTAGCATGGAGAGCTGCATCAAACCAGTCTCAGGACTGAAGACCACAAGAACAACAACAGATATTCCCCGACTAGCTTTGAAGCATAAGAGTATCTTTACCTTTTGTTTTCCGTTTTTTTTTTAATATTGCTAAGCTCTCATGAAAATTATCCACTTTTAAACACACTTTACGATATGTTCAGAATTTATCACTTTTTTGAATAAAAATTTACAAAAGCTGCAGCTTGTATCCACCTGCAAACGCAAAAGGTAAAATCTAGTATCTCTTTTTATTCTGCGCCTGGAATGCTGTGAAAAGAAACACGTTATTATTTTCCTTCACCTCTACCTGTACTCTTTTTAGAATGTGGTCGTTATTGCGATCGTATATTTAAATCTGCCGCTGCTGCAGACTGCTCGCTCGCGGCGCAGCTCTGCACCGCCAGCGATATCCAATAAAATGTCGAAATTTTTTAAATAAAATGAGTAATTTCCGGTGCGGACTTTGCAGTAATTGTGACAAACAGAAACAATTAAAATCTTTACACACCTTTTACAGTCCCAGCTACAAATGGCGTCGATCATCGATTTATGACAAATGAAGATTACCTAAGAGCCTAATACAACGTCCGGGTTCCTCTCCCATTCAGTCCGTGCGGAAGACAAGCGATTCTATTACAAGATACTGCCTATTTATATCTTAACTAATTCTTGTACAGTCTTTGTCATTTTTAATTACATATCGTTTCTTCTGTGGCGGTTTTCACATCCTCCGCCTCAGATAGTATTTCACACTCTTTGAATAATCATTTATAATAGCAGAATTCATAATTATCTTTTTCCTCACAAAATTAAATGTCCTTTTGGAATTCAATTAACAGAAATACATATAAATTATTTGTTACAGCGAGCATTATACATCGGAATGTTCTTTTAGCTTTCACTTCGGATGTGTGCTGCCAGAGAACGTTACAGGCTCTTGATGTCGCTATAAACTGAAGGTAATGGATCAGCGTGACCTGAACAGACGTACAGGATGCCTCCCAAACGTATGCGCGAATCGTACCGCCAAATCAGTGAGCATGAAAGAGAGCTCATTATTCGTATGAGAGAATGTGATGAATCCATTCGGGGAATTGCAGCTCGTGTGGGACGAAGTGTTTCACCAGTACAACAAGTGTGTGCAGAATTGCTAGCGGAAATCGATAGAACTCGATGAGGTGGGTCAGGTCGCAGGACAGATCTGCTTCCTCGTCGGCTCTGGCGCAACAATGGAACAGTGTAACACATCGTACACTACCAGGGGTGACAGTCCGTCGCCGTTTGTTCCGCCTTGGATTACGTGCGCGTCGTCCACTTCTCCGTCTACCTTTGACGAATGTGGAGAAACATGCTAGACGGCATTGGTGTATGACACGACGTCAGTGGGAACGAGAATGGCATCAGATAGTGTTTTCGGACGAATCGAGGTTCTGTTTGTATGAAAATGATGGCCGCGTTTTGGTTCGCCGCAGACAGAGGGAGTGGTATAACAGTAACTGCATTCGCACGAGGCCTTATTGCAGGCTGTTCCAACCGAGCTCCAGGAAGCCGGAGCGCTCTGGAGCGCTCATTGCGGCAGCTCGGAGCCCACGTGGAGCGGGAAAGCGAACTCACTGCCCCCTGGCCGCATGCAGCTGCAACTGACGCAATAATCCGTGTTCAATGACAGCTATGACTAGCCGCGGGATTCCTGTACCTATATTGGAGGATACCTTTCTATTCATTGAGAGGTATGGTCGTCCGCAGAGTCTTGTGTGTCATAAAGTATTTAATTCTGCGAAGAGGTACAAAATACAGCGACATTACACAAGTCTTCACGCAGCGCACTACTATCACGTAGAAGGCGTTGTACGCAGAGAACTGGTAGCCAGGTTTAAGAACGACATACCAGGAGACGTAAGTTTAAAAACGGTTTCGTAATACGGAGGTTATCAAAACATGCAACATAGTTCGTGTTCTGTAATACGTTTATAATTTTCAGGTGAATGAGAGCGGAGAAAACACTACTGAATCTGCAATTCGAGCACGCTACAGGGTCGATCACATCATTGCGACGAGTGGCAAGCCGTTTTCGGTGGGACCACTCGTAAAATCGTCCATGGTAGCAGTTGCAGAATGTTTGTTTCCAAGGAGGTGCAGGCAATTGAAGGGGTTTTCCTGTCGAAGCAAACAATGTCGCGTCGAATGGACATGGCAGCGGATTTAGAGACACAGCTCAGGAAAAGGCGGAGAGCTTTGTTGCATTTTCGATAGCGCTTGACGAAAGCGCCGTCATATCGGACTGTGCTCAGCTTGCAGTCTTTGTGCGTGGTATCGACAGGGAGCTGCAAGTAACTGAAGAACTCTTGGATGTGGTATCACTCGATTACACCGCAACAGGACATGGCATTTTTGAAGCTGTTTGTGAATCAGTGGACAATATGAATTTACTGTGGGATAAGCACCATTCTGTAGCGACAGACGGTGCACCACAAATGATCGGGCGTCACCAAGGTTTTGCTTCTCGTTTGAAAAATAAACTCAGGGACGAATTCGGGAAAGACATTTTGACTCTTCATCGTTTTATTCACCAAGAGGCACTGTGTGCTGGAACAGTAGAGCTAGGTGGCGTAATGAAAGATGTCGGAAGTGTGTGAATTTTGGGCGGCGTCACGGTATGAATCATCGCCAATTCAAAGGATTCCTGAAAGATATGGAAAGGGAGTATGGGGATATACCTTACCACAGTACAGTTCGTTGGCTGAGTCGGAGAAAAGTTCCTGATGTTTTCTTTGCCATTCGTGAGGAAATATCCCTTTTTCTCGAAACGAAAGGGGAAGAAATGCGTTGTCTGAAAGATATAAAATGGATATCAGACCTGGTGTTCCTAGCTGACATAACTATACATCTGAATAATTTAAACCTGTCATTGCAGGGCAAACAGCAACTAATCGTTGACATGCACGACCAGATCAAAGCGTTCATGGAAAAGTTACGTTTATTTGAGAGGTACATGAGTAATGGGCATTTAACGTTCTTCAATCGTCTTCCTTCTTTAAAACTACCTGAAGGTACTACTTTCGGCGATTACCAAGCAAAGTTGAAGCAATTCATCACGTCGTTTGAAACACTATTCCGAGACCTCACTAGTTTGGAAATGGAACTTAAGGTGTTCAGCACTCCTTTTTCATTTTCCCCCGACGACTTGTCATCGTCACTTCAATTGGAGATTATCGATTTGCAAAATTCAACTTTGTTGACAGAGAGGTACCACAACACGTTGAATTTGTCACTATGGTATCATTAATTACAGCAAAAAACATTTCCCAAGCTTCACAACAATGCCGCTCAGATCATGTGCATGTTTGGATCTATGTATTGTTGTGAGCAGCTTTTCTCAGCAATGAAAAGAGTAAAAAGTAAGGAAGGATCGTTTCTTCAGGATGCAACAATGAAAGCCATCCTCCGCATTAACGCTGCGAACACTTTGATGCCTGATATTTCCGATATTGTAATTAAAAGAAAATGTCAAGCTACAGAGGCCCAATAAATTTAGTATGCAATTTGTTGTAAAACAGTTGTAACTTATTTATTTCCTGAACATCGTACTTCCTGGCGTAGCATGTCACCACGTCGATCTTGTAAGACGCAGCTGGCGCATCAAAACGCTTGCCTTGCCGCCTGCCTCAGCCATCCTTGCCTCGTGCCGGCGTGCCGGCCCACTTGAATGGTCACAGAGAGCGACACGGCTCCCTGGAGCAGGGAACGCTCCGCGGCTCACAGCGGAGCCCACGAGCTGGAACAGCCTGCCTTATCGTATGGGATGCTATTGGGCACAACCATAAATCGCCATTGGTACTTGTCCTGGGCTCTGTGACCAGTGTGACCTACGTGAAAGACACCCTGCGACACGTAGCCAAAGCCTTTCGGCACAACACCCCAGTGGCCAGTATTCAGCAAGACATTTCACGACCACATGTTGATACACGCACATGCGCCTCCTTGGAGTCACGGGATGTCAGCCTTTTGTCCTGGCCCGCCATATCACCTGACGTGTCACCAATCGAAAATGTGTGGGATACGGTGAAACGACGGGTGCAGCGTTGTGACCCAGTGCCAACCACCACAAATGAACTTTGGAACCAGGTGTATGCAGCGTGGATGGATATACCACAGGACGCCATTCTTGCCTTATACGCATAGACTCCGTCATGCATGGAAAAAGTTATCAGGCCCCATGGCGGACCATGTGCCTACTGGGCAACCGGACACATGCTGAATAGAGGTAACAGAAATGCTAACCGTTACTGCTGAACATTCTCACCGACATGGCATGTGAAAATGAACTTCCTATTTCTAGTCGTTCAAGGTGTCCTTTTCTTCTGAACATGGGTGTACCACAGGGTCTGTGTCCCTGAATCCACGCGTACACACTGTGGCCGGCATTCCAGGTTGTCGCTACAATCCCTGGATCTCCTTGCCGGCCGAAGTGGCCGTGCGGTTAACGGCGCTGCAGTCTGGAAGCGCAAGACCGCTACGGTCGCAGGTTCGAATCCTGCCTCGGGCATGGATGTTTGTGATGTCCTTAGGTTAGTTAGGTTTAACTAGTTCTAAGTTCTAGGGGACTAATGACCTCAGCAGTTGAGTCCCATAGTGCTCAGAGCCATTTGAACCATTTTTTGGATCTTCTTCCTCCACATCTGGATTCATTCCTTCGCTCTGCTGTCGCCATGCGACACAGCACTACACGACGATTATGTAGAAGTTTTGGGGACGGGGGGTGGGGGTGGGGAGAATATATGGAGCCGTTCGAAGAGTCAGGACCGATATGGATGTTGGCATCTCTCGGCGTAACCAGAGGCTGCTAGAAACAGTCACAAATGAGAGGCGTCGACGAAGACACGCCATCAAGAGGTTCGGTATGCCGCTGCTGCTGGAAGACTTCTTACGTCAGAGCGCATTCCCACTTGCCCGCTGTTTGGTACCGCTCTTTGATAGCCCACTGTAATAGCAGACACATCGTAGATCAGATCCAGAAGGAACAACTAGTGTTGCTAATCAGAACAGTATACTAAAGTTTACGGTTAAATATCACTTGATATCTGACTGTTATTCTGTGTAAGAACTAAATTGTTACCACTGCATTCTGCGACTGTATTAAATGCGACCGCCTCTCATATGCAGTTGCCTAGGCGTCCAACGACATATAAAATTGTTCCTGGTGCAACGTTCATGTTAACTGTTATTCATAGTTTATGAAGGTCAAAGGTTCCCTTTTTTTGAGTTAAATTCTTTGTTTGCCGATACAGTGAATATTTTTCTATTAGATTAGATTAGATTAGATTTAATTTCATTCCAATTGCTCCGTAGTGAGGAGTTCATCAAGGATTTAGAACATGTCAGAAAAACAATAATACATGACACATATTTACAACTCAAACAAATAAGCTAATGTACCATTCCACAGGTCCCAAATGGAAGTAGCGTAGAAGTTATATTGTACTTTATATATGCACAGATCAGTTGGTTCTACTGAGAAGTTTATCAATGGAGTAGTAGGAGTTGGCCACCAATAAATCCTTTAGGCTTGTCTTAAACTGAATTTCATTGGACGTTAAGCTTTTAATGGCTGCTGGCAAGTTATTGAAAATGTGTGTTCCTAAATAATGCACACCTTTTTGTACAAGAGTAAGTGACTTTAAATCCTTGTGAAGATTTTTCTTATTTCTAGTATTGATTCCATGAAGTGAGCTGTTGGTTTGAAAAAGTGAAACATTTTTAATGACAAATTTCACTAAGGGGAGCCGGAGGTGGTCCAATCCAAAAAATAACGATTTTGTTTTTTTGCTACCGAAAATTAATTGGATCATTCTTCTTTAATGTAAACTTTGAATTATTGTTCTACTCGCCCTAGAAGTGGAGTTATTACCATTTTCCCCGACGCCTGCAGAGGAAATGGGAGGCCGCTGAATGCATCTAACACCCTCTCGTGACTTCCGGCGAACGTCTTGGGATTTTCTCGGCCTGTTACGCATACAGTGCCTTATGTTACGCATACAGCGAGTGTGCAAGGGTTAGCTACATTGTTTTCTGTGACAAACAAAGCGCTAAGAGCGCGGAACATCGTCTCTTTGCTGTTTATCATTTCGAATTAGTTCAGCGTTGCGCCTGTTGTTGGTAGTATTATACTTCTTGTGTAAAGCGTTGTTCTGGTTACGATGCCACGTTTTAGTAACCGTGTATATAAGAAGAGGAAGAACGTAGGGAAAAGAAAATTAACACTAATACCAAGTTGCGATACTAAAATTACTGAAACAGTGCGTTCTTCTGCTAAGCAACACATGGCCGGCCATAGCCCTGTGACATCTTCTAGCAAGAAGCTGACTGGTGGAAGTGACAGATTTCGTGAATATGTTAGTGACAGTGATGATATTAGCGAAGTACTGAATATTGGATTATTATCTTCTGTGCTGAAAGAAAGTGTTCTGTGCAAAATGTGTTCAAGTGTAGGAGTGGGCCTAGAGATAACAAAGCACTTTGGTTTAGCTTGTGAGATGAAAATAATCTGTGCATGTTGCAAGTATCAAGTGACTTTCTACAATTCACATGCCAGTCTCTTTAGTGAAAATGGACGATCTAAAGTGTTTGATGTGAATGTTCGACTTGTGTATGGTCTTCGATGCATTGGAAAAGGGTCTGCTGCTGGTAAACTGTTTTGTGGTATTATGAACTTGCCATCGCCTCCAAGCAAATTTGGGTACTACTGTGAACTGGTAGGATCCTCTGTTGAAGATGTGGCTTTGAAAACCATGAAGGAAGCAGTGGAGGAATCTGTAGAAATGAACGGTGGTTCTAGGGATTTGGTAGTGGCATTAGATGGTTCCTGGCAAAAAAGAGGTCATAAATCCCTGAATGGCGTTGTAACTGCTACTTGTGGTGATAGTGCAAAAGTGATAGATGTTGCAATATTATCAAAACATTGTAGGTGCAAAAATAAAATCAAAGGAGAGGACAGTGGAACCTGTGAGTCAAATTTTAGTGGATCAAGTAGAGCAATGGAAGTGGATGGAGTGAAACAAATTTTTGAACGTTCAGTTCCCAGATACAACGTTAGGTACAAATACTACCTTGGGGATGGTGACTCCAAAGGTTTCAAGACTATAGAGGAACTGAAACCATATGGAAATGAATTTGTAGTTGAAAAGTTGGAATGCATTGGGCATGTGCAAAAGTATATGGGTGCACGGCTTCGAAGGCTCAAATGAACTTTGGGTTCAAGTAAGCTCAGTGATGGAAAGACAATAGGAGGGAGAGGCAGGCTTACTGATGAGGTGATTGAACGTCAACAGAGATACCATGCGTATGCTATAAGGCAAAATACTAGTATTGTTAGTGACATGCGAAAAGCAGCGTGGGCATTGTTCCTTCATACTGCCTCTTCCAATGAATAACCTCAACACAGCCTGTGCCCAAAAGATTCCTGGTGCAAATATAATGCAAAAAAGGACTATGATCACAAACATTTTTTTGCCATCAGCTGTGATAAATGCAATAAAACCAATTTTTCATGACTTATCAAAGCCAGAATTGTTACACAAATGTCTACACGGGAAGACGCAGAATCCTAATGAGAGCGTAAACAATTTGATTTGGAAAGTGATTCCTAAAAGGGTGTTTGTAAGCATGAAAACACTGCACTTTGGCATTTATGATGCAATAGCAACCTACAACCAAGGGAACAGTGTGAAGTATGAAGTTCTGAAGGCATTAGGATTTACAGCTGGGGTGAACACTGTACGAGCACTAAGAAATATTGACAGAGAAAGGATAAGAGGAGCAGAAAGAAAAGAAAGGCATATGAAGTATGATGGAACAACAGGCCAGAAAAGAAGACAGAAGAGGAAGCTTTCGGAGGATGAAGAAGAAGACCCTGATAATCCATCATATAGTGCAGGAATGTATTGAGAAACTTTGATAGCTATTTCCCGTAAATTAGAATTTTTCGAATATAAGGAACATTTTCTCAAAATCCACTCAAGCTAGAGAGATGAAATTTTTATACAGCACTCCTAGTGGTCAAACTTACATTGTAACACAGCCATTTGGCAATATGTTCAGTAGTTTCATTTCAGTTTAATTATAAAGCAATTATTTGTAAAAAAATTTGGGTCATTAATAAAAAAAATAATTGGAAGGAAACTAGAAAAGATACTCCAAAATCCCTCTGTCATAACTGCAATACTAAACCACTTTATATGTAAAAAAAATTCAAATTTTCTATTTGGTAGTTTATTCATAAATGTTCCGCAAACTTAATGTTTTAACATGGGCAGCATAGGCACCTCCGGCTCCCCTTAAGAAATAAATGTATTGGGAAGCAGTAGCTAGTATCCCAAGTTCCCTAAACAGGCTTCTGCAGGATGTTCTTGAGTTCATACCACATATAACTCTTATTGCACGTTTTTGTGCACATGAAACTTTAGCTCAGCTTTATGAATTACCCTAAAAAATAATCCCATATGACATTATGAAATGAAAGTAAGCATAGTATGCCAGCTTTTTCATTTTTATATCCCTATGTCTGACACAATTTGCATTGCAAATAGAGATTTGTTAAGACGCTTCAGGAGTTCTGTGGTGTACTCCTCCCAGTTAAATTTATTATCAAGCTGTAATCCCAAGAATGTAACACTGTCCACTTCTTCTATCTGCTTGTCATTGTATGTTCGGCATATACTCGTGGGACACCCCTTACAAGTTTAGAACTGCATGTAGTGTGATTTTTCAAAGTTTAGTGACAAAGAATTGGCTAGGAACCAGTGATTAATGTCCACAAATATTTTATTAGCCGATCTTTCTAAGACTACACTTGATTTTCTATTTATTGCAATGATTGTGGCATTGGCAAACAAAACGAAGTTGGCGTCTGGTAATGTTACTGATGAAAGGTCATTGATATACACAAGAAAAAGTAAGGGCCCTAAAATGGAACCTTGTGGGACCCCACATGTAATAAGTTCCCAGTCGGATGGTGCCTGATAGTCTCTTTCCTAATAAAACCCTTTGTTTCCTGCCAGAGATATAAGATATGAACCAGTTTGCAGCATTTCCTGTTACACTATAATATTCTAATTTACTTAAAAAGCTGTTGTGATTTACACAGTCAAATACCTTTGACAGATCACAAAAGATACCAGTTGCCAGTAATTTTTTGTGTAATGAATTAAGCACATTTTCACTGTATGTGTAGATAGATTTCTCAATATCAGAACCCTTTAGAAATCCGAACTGTGACTTTGACAGTATGTTATTTGAGATAAGATGGTTATAAATCCGATTGTACATTACTTTTACTAAAATTTTTGAGAATGCTGGCAAAAGTGAAATTGGACGGAAATTTGATGCTATTTCTCCCTTTTTAAACAGTGGCTTAACTTCAGACAATTTCAACCATTCAGGAAATATTCCACTGATAAATGACTGGTTACACAGATAGGTTAATATGTTGCTTAACTCATAATCACATTCATTAATTAACTTTGTGATATTTCATCATACGCAATAGATGTTTTTGTTTTTAAAGATTTTATGATGGACATTATTTCTGCTATGGTAGTGAGGGTCAAATTCATATTATCGAAGTTACTTGAAATGTCTGGTATGAGCTATTCCATAGCAGTATCTACAGAACCTGACAACCCCATATTTACAGTAACAGTTTAAAATGTTTGTTAAAAAGTTCTGCAAAACTAAACACATCTGCCACCTATGTATCATTTACTGTTGATGCTATTTGTCCCTCTTCATGTCTGGTTCTACCAGTCTCCTCCTTCACTATATCCCATATTGTCTTTATTTTGTTACTTTTAATACTATTTGTCCCTCTTCATGTCTGGTACTACCGGTCTTCTCCTTCATTATATCCCATATTGTCTTTATTTTGTTATCTGATATGACTATCTTTTCCTTTTAATATATTTGCTTTCATGTCCGTATTACAGTCTTTAATATTTTGCATATTGTAATACGCTATAGCATCAACATCAGAACTGTTTTGGATTGACAGATATTTTACACAAGTAACGATCGGCACCACTGCGTGTTCCTCTTTGATATCATAGCTGGATTTTCTGCAGTATACTCAGATGCGTGTATAGAAGCAACGACATGTATACATGAGATCCGCGTTGCTTTCATGTTTTTTTTTCTTGCGGGCGTGCGGTAAGTGCTGAAACGTGAACTATGGTGACGTTGTTACCAAATGCATCCGAACAGGACCAACGCTGTGTTATTCTTTTTCTTCGATGCCCAACGGCAGACATCGGTAGACATGCATGGGAGACTAAAGAATGCATATGGGGCAGGACGTATGTGGAGTGGTGGGCGACAAGAGCTGCTGCTGCTTCATGGTAACGCACGTCCCCAAATCGCGTGTGTCGTAATGCACAAGTTAAGCCAACTCAAGTGGCAGACACTCGGGCACCCGCCCTGTTGTCCTGACCTATGCCCACGCGAAAGTCACTCCTTTGTTACCTTAAAAAGGGCATTGAGGGGTGGATGATTCCTGTCGGACGGGGATGTGCAGCAGGCATTTACAGACTCCTTCACGCAGCAGTGTTGGGTTGGGTTGTTTGGGGAAGAGACCAAACAGCGAGGTCATCGGTCTCATCGGATTAGGGAAGGACGGGAAAGGAAGTCAGCCGCACGCTATCAAAGGAACCATCCCGCCATTTGCCTGGAGCGCTTTACGGAAATCGCGGAAAACCTAAATCAGCATGGCCGGACGCGGGATTGAACCGCCGTCCTCCCGAATGCGACCCTCGCTCGGTCACACAGAAAGACGAGGCGTTTTACCAAATGGGTATCTTCAACCTGGTGAGTCGACGATTTTGCCTCATTGTCATCCCGATACTGGATTGCATGGCCTTCGTTTGGCGTCTTTTTGATCGACCCTTACATAATGTCAAATGGAAACTCCATTCCACTCCAACATACCCACTCCTCTACGGATAACAACAACACTGTTTTGAAATGCAGTTCAGTGAAACCTTAGCTGTTGTTGACGCTATTATTGTGATGTGGTGCTCAGAGAGCCACATCTCGTTTATTGTGGAGTTCCTCAATACAACCTGTGCTCGACTTGTTAAGATATTTTACCACCAGTTACTTCGTTACACCAATAATTCAGCATTTATTTATCATATCAAATGTTTCATTTATCATTTCAGCATTCCTAGCTAAATTTTCAGATTTTTCTTGTAGAACAACTGCATAACGTTGCTCAATTAATTTTTCGCAACACAAAACTAAAAGCACTGAGAAATTCACAGGTGAAACATCTGAATTTCACTTTGTAACTCAGTTTGTGTCTTAGTGTATCCACATAAACTACCACAGCCTTAGTACAATGCTACGAGTATGACTTCTCTGGCAAAAATCGGCTATCAGTTCTATCGGCGTCAACATTTTCGGCAATAACAGTTAGGTTGTCATGTTGAAAGTATCTAACCAAAATTGTATCCTATTGTTCTGTGAAAGTATCAGTGATAAGATTGTTCTAAATTAGTTATTCAGCAAACTGGCATCTGACTGTGTCTGTGAACTTGTTTCTTGCACTCCTCCAGTTTGCCAGAAGGGCAACATGTATTTGACTCAGCAATCAAGTCTAAGAGAATAATGCCGTTTGTGCACTGGCATTAAGATGGTACTGGAAAATTAACTTTTGGCCCTGATGTTTACTTGGTTCTTGGATTGGTGGGTAATTTTAGTTCACTACTCATTTTCATATTCAATAGAAGCAAAGGATGTCGATTATGATTCAGGCTGTTAGATTTAAACACAATGTTGATCTCAATATATATATTGTTAAAATTTTAAGTCATACACAAAACTTACTATTTCAGACATTTTTGTAGCACGAATCACTCTAACAAAAAATTTTACAAAACGCTTGCTATGTCAAACCTTGGACATACAAATCCTAAGTCTAAACATTACCTAACAAAATGCAATTTGAAATGATTATATATCTTCTCTCATTTACATGTTAAAGTTTGGTCAGGGGCAGCAACCTACCTTAATGTTGTCACCACACATCAGCTTCCTCTGCGCACCTAGCAGCATCTCCTCCCTTAAAGCTGTCTGCACATGTCTGCTTCCTCCAGGCCTCTACCTGCGACTCCCCAGTTTTTTACTACACGCGCCCAGCTCTCTTAACCATTAAAGATCCTCCTCCTCAAAGATATTATACTCGTTCCAACTTGCGGTTCAACCCTGATCAGACGTTAGCACATATCTTTCATAACCCCTGATACACTGGACCAGAATTTTGTGGGGGATCTGTGCAGTTAGCACAAATTTCCTCACGAAAGCATAAAAAGTACGATGTAAGATACAATACAAAGCATACACAGTATTCCAATTGAAAGAGTATTACACAGCAATAAAATTCACCAATAGAAACATAGACTGTGAAGTAAAATGCATAATAACATTAGATTGTCAAATTGCAGTGAATCATAGAACATCACAATGTAGAAAAACAAAAACACAAAAATGTAGGGCAAAGACATCAGATATTTAGATTATTAAGAGAAGTGTATCAAATACTGTCAAAATGTACAAAACAGAGGAAAACAATGTGAGGTAAAATCGATAAGGTATTTAGATTTTGTATTGTCTCAAATAACATCAAAAGTTATAATACAAAAATATAGAATGTGGGGTAAAATGCAGAATATAATTAAATTTCTAAAGAGAAATGTATCAAATAGTATCAAAAATTTCAAAATAGTATAAAAGACATAAAGACTCTATATAGAAGCATAGTAATGTGGGGTAAAATACCTCAAATAACATCAACTTTATCAAACAGAAATGTAGAACGTGAGGTAAAATAAATAAAATAGTTAAATATCCACTAGAAGTTAACAGCAAATGTGCATAAATGTCTCATAGAGGACTCTTAATGTCAGTGAAATAATGTAATAAGATACTTTACGTAATAGCAGCATTAAATATAAAATACGAGTCACATCAGGTGACAGCAGATATTGACTTTCAGTTACAATCATTATCATGTAGTAGACATAGAGTACATGGCCAGTTTCATTGACAATAGTAAATGAAGAAGACATGTCACGTTAGGTGACAGTTTTCATTGAGTCTAATCGTAAACTGCAGTAAAATGTAGGGCCTCAGGTGAAGAAATACACTGAGCCACAACTAGTGTCGATTGTACAATCCATGTCACATCAGGTGACAGTTTACACAGATTCTACTTGTAAACCATAGTAAAATAAGGGGCCTCAGGTGATGAAACACACTGAGCCACAAATAATGTCGATTGTACAATAGATGTCATATCAGGCGATAGGACACACTGACTTTAATAGTGATCCGTAGTACAATAAGGTTGAAGAAGAGTGGGCATCAGGTAATGGAACACACTGAGCCACTTTATTATAACCATAGAATGCCTGTAAGTCATGGGATAACTCAACCTGTTTCGGTTACCACAATGAAAATTTATATTTATTTATTTATTTATTTATTTATTGTTCTGTGGGACCAAATGAAGGAGAAATCTCCATGGTCATGGAACGAGTCAACACATGAAATTATAACACGATAGTAGAAACAGATAAAATGAAATGTAAAAAAATATTCAAGCGATAAGTCGTAAGGTTAAATAAAGAAAATCAACGATGTAACACTGGAATTTGCTTAATTTTTTAGCTCTTTCAGGAGCTCCTCGACAGAATAGAAGGAGTGAGCCATGAGGAAACTCTTCAGTTTAGACTTAAAAGACTTTGGGCTACTGCTAAAATTTTTGAGTTCTAGTGGTAGCTTATTGAAAATGGATGCAGCAGAATACTGCACTCCTTTCTCCACAAGAGTCAAGGAAGTGCATTCCACATACAGATTTGATTTCTGCCTAGTATTAACTGAGTGAAGGCTGCTAACTCTTGAGAATAGGCTAATATTGCTAACAACAAACGACATTAAAGAAAATATGTACTGTAAGGGCAATGTCAGAATTCCCAGACGCTTGAATAGGGGTCGATATGAGGTTCTCGAACGTACACCACATATAGCTCGAACAGCCCGTTTTTGAACCAAAAATACCCTTTTTGAATCAGAAGAATGACCCCAAAAAATAATACTATACGACAAAAGCATATGAAAATATGAGAAGTAGACTACTTTTCATGTTGAACTGTCACTTATTTTAGATACTGTTCTAATGGTAAATAAAGCAGCATTTAGTTTCTGAACAAGATCCTGGACATGGGCTTTCCACAACAACTTACTATCTATCTGAACGCCTAGGAACTTGAACTGTTCCGTCTCGTTTATAATATGTCCATTCTGTCTGATCAAAATATCGGTTCTTGTTGAATTGTGAGTTAGAAACTGTAAAAACTGAGTCTTCCTGTGATTTAGCATCAAATTGTTGTCCACAGGCCACGAATTTATTTAATGAACTACATCATTTGATACTGTTTCAATATTACACACAAGATCCTTCACTACCAGGCTGGTGTCATCAGCAAACAGAAATATTTTTGAATCACCTGTAATACTAGAAGGCATATCATTTATATAAATAAGAAACAGTAGTGGCTCCAGCACTGACCCTTGAGGAACGCCCCACTGAACAGTGCCCCATTGCGACTGAACATCACTACCACTCTCAATTTTGCAGAGAATTACCTTCTGCTTTCTGTTCTTAAAGAAAGAGGCGAACCAATTGTAAGTTACTCCCCTTACTCCATAATGGTCCAACCTCTGCAGAAATATTTTGTGGTCAACACAGTCAAAAGCCTTCGTTAAATCAAAGAAAACACCTGGCGTTCGCAACCTTTTATTTAATCCGTCCAAAACCTCACAGAGAAAAGAGCATATAGCATTTTCAGTTTTTAAACCATTTCTAAAACCAAACTGTACATTTGACAGCAAATTATGTGAAATTAAATGCTCCAGTAATCTTGTGTTTACAACCTTCTCGATAACTTCAGTAAACACCGATGGCATAGAAATGGGTCTAAAGTTGTCAACATCATCCCTGTCTCCCTTTTTATAAAGTGGTTTGACTACAGAGCACTTTAATCAGTCAGGAAACCGACCACTCCTAAAGGAAAACTTACAGATATGGCTAAGTACTGTGCTAACATACACAGAACAATACTTCAGTATTCTGCTAGATACCCCGTCATATCCATGAGAGTTCTTGGTGTTGTGGCGTAACAAGCCTGCTACGCCACACTGGGAAGGGAGCCGAAAGAAAGGCACGCGTACACACACGCCGACTGGCGTCAAGTCTGGAACAGGATAACTATTGAATGGTAGCAAGAAAAGTACGTAGCTGCTTTATACTTAACTTTTATTCTTTGATGAATACAGCGTTCTTCTTGAAACATTTATACGATAACTCTCAAACTAGGTAAGGCTAATGGCGCCTTGCTAGGTCGTAGCCATGGACTTAGCAGAAGGCTATTCTAACTGTCTCTCGGCAAATGAGAGGGAGGCTTCGTCCGTATTGTCGCTAGCAATGTCGTCCGTACAACTGGGGCGAGTCCTCGTCCGTATCTCAAGACCTGCCTTGTGGTGGCACTAGGTCTGTGATCACACAGTGGCGACACAAGGGTCCGACATGTACTAAATGGACCGCGGCCGATTTAAGCTACCACCTAGCAAGTGTGGTGTCTGGCGGTGACACCACACTTGGTCTTTAGTGATTTAATTATTAAGTCAATCTCCCTCTTGTCAGTATCATGGAGGAGCATTTCAGGTAACAGTCTCGGAACACTTTTTTCTAAGAGTGCTATATGATTCCCTGTTGGAACTAGGTTTCTATTTAGTTCAGCTGCTATATTCAGAAAGTGATTATTAAATACTGTACATATATGCAACTTATCAGTAACACGGACATTCCCACTATGCTCTGATTCTATATTCTCGACATGTCTCTGCAGACCAGCCACTTCCTTTATGACTGACCATATGGTTTTAATTTTATCCTGAGACTTAGCTATTCTATCTGCATATCACTTACTTTTCGCCTTCCTAATAACATTTTTAAGCACCTTACAATACTGTTTGTAATGGGCTGCTGCATTTAGATTTTGAGTGTTTCTAATGTTTTGATATTATTGCCACTTTGTTCTACAAGATATTCTTATCCCTCTAGTCAGCCACCCAGGCTGCCTGTTTGTGCTAGTATCCTGTTTTGAACGTTCTAACGGAAAGCAACTTTCAAAGAGCACGAGAAAAGTCTTGAGAAAAGCATTATATTTATCGTCTACTGTATGAGCACTATAAACATCTTGCCACTTGTGTTCCTTGATAGGGTTTACAAAGGTCTCTACAGCAACTGGATCAGCTTTCCTACACAGTTGATAATTATATTTAGCATGTGTCGCAGCACAAAAATCTTTTAGAGTTTAAATTTGTGCATCATGATATGAAAGGCCATTCACCTTTTTGCTAACAGAATGCCCTTCTAGTAATGAGGAATGAACAAAAATGTTGCCTATGGTTGTTCTACTGTTTCCTGGCACTCTCGTTGGAAAGAATACGGTTTGCATAAGAATATATGAATTAAGGAGGTCTACCATCATCCTTTTCGTCGCACAATAACTTATACAATTAATATTGAAGTCACCGCTAACTTTTTCTATTTCCTATAAAGTGAACCAAGAACCTCCTCTAGCTTTAGCAAAAATGTTGTGAAATCGGCGTCTGGGGATCTATAAATAACAACAGTTAGAAGTTTAGCTGCATTTAATTTAGCCACACCTGCACAACATTCGAACACCTTTTCAGTGCAGTACTTTGAAACATCAATTGACTCAAATGGGATCCAGTTTTTCACATACATGTCTACTCCCCCACACCGCAAAGAGCTCCTAGAAAAGCTGCCAGCCAACCTGTATCCTGGTAAAGGAAGCCTCTGAATTGTCTCCATATTTAAGAAGTGTTCAGATACCCCAATAATTTCAGAGTCAACATCTATAAGCAGTTCACTAACTTTATCTCTAATACCTTGTATATTTTGATGAAATATACTAATTCCCTCATTACTCGGATACCTAAGCTTTGTCAGAAGTGGTTCCTTTGTTAGAGAGACTTCCCTTAAGCAGGAATACCTATCAGCTGTCACAAACAGGGACCTCAGGTGATGAAACACTCTGAGCCACAAATAATGTCCATTGTGCAATACCTGTCACATCAGGTGATAGAACACACTGACTTTAATAGTGATCAGTAGTACAATAAGATTGAAGAAGAGTGGGCATCAGGTAATGCAACACACTGAGCCACTTTATTGTAACCATAGAATTCCTGTTAAGTCAGGGGATAACACCCTGTTTCAGTTACCACAATGAAAATTTATATTGTGTCACAAACAGGGGTCTCAGGTGATGAAACACTCTGAGCCACAAATAATGTCCATTGTGCAATACCTGTCACATCAGGTGATAGGACACACTGACTTTAATAGTCATCAGTAGTAAAATAAGACTGAAGAAGAATGGACATCAGGTGATGGGACACACTGAACCATGGTGGTATCGATTTTAAAGTATATATCAAGTCAGGTGACAACACACACTGACATTCAATTATAATTATGATATTCTGTCAATCATAGAACACATATTATGTCAGGTGGTAGCTCACACTGACGTACCCTTAAGGTCATGATATCCAATTCATTATAGGACACATTTTACGTGAGAAGGTAGCTCACACTGACTTTCGTTATATTCTCATAGACTCAGACCTGTTATGTCAGGTGACAGTTCAGTCTGAGTTTCACTTGCATTTATGTAGACTCAGGCTACTCGTTATGTCAGGTGGTAATCCACTCTGACTCTTAAACACAATCATGAGATTCTTGCAGATGCAGAACATATGTCCTGTCAGGCGACAGCTTAGTTAGACGGTAAGTTAAAAACATTTACAAAATCGTTTGTCATAGTGACAGAAAGGTAATCTTAGTTACATTGATATTATCATTGTGCAAGAAATTAATATGAAAAATAATATACAATAACTGTATGCAGTTGACATTTGTTGCAAAATTTTTATATGTCTTGACGGTAACAATAACATAATGTACTCTGTAGCAATAACAGTAATTAGTTTTATAGAATCTTTGTACAAAACAAAATTCCTACCAAAGGTAGTATACCATAATAATAACACTATGCAGTGGACATTTGTTACAAAATAAATGTTTTTATGTATTTAAGGTGAATAGAACCTCATACATTCAGTAACAATGCTGTATTCAAATCATCATTAAGAATGTATTTACAAGGGAATATTAATGATTACAATAACATGCACAATCACAGTAGTCATTTTAGAACTGCACATACTCAATAACAATGTTGTATTGAAACCATCATAAAGACTCTACTTATGAGTGATTCATAGTCATATACATAATGTTAATGATTACAATAACCTGCAAAGTTGCAGTAGTCATTTTAGAACATCGCATACTGAATCCCAATGCTGTATTGAAATAGTCATAAAGACTCTATTTACAAGTGATTCATAGTCATATATGTAATATTAATGATTACAATAACCTGCACAATCGTAGTAGTTATTTTAGAACTTTGCATACTCGATGCTGTATTGAAATCGTCATAAAAACTCTATTTAGAAGTGATTCATAGACATATATATATAATATTAATGATTACAATAACCTGCACAATCGCCATAGTCATTTTAGTGTTAACTTTACATCAAGTATTGACAGGCAATGCCGTAACAAATTTTATACAACCTTCTTAAATAAGAGCTTTGATAATATCAGAATAAGTATTTTAACTTCACAGTATAAATCTTATTTCTTTTCAGTACAGCTATTTAAAAAAGTTGTTTATCTATCAGAGGGCAGTCACACAGACATCTTAGAAAAATAAGAAAAATATTTAGCACAGAAAGAAGGGGAGACTGAGAACTCAGAAAGGAAGAACGAGTTCTACAGGGCTCAAGGATATGGGGCACCAACGCCACATGGTGTGTCAGTTAAAGAACAACCAACCCTCTGCCCCACTAGGTTTTTTTTGTGTAGACCACAACGATAATCTGTTGTCATGTGTTGAAATAATGTCAATAATGGAAATTATTTGTGAGAAAAAGAGTAAACAAATTTACTTAACTAAAGGATTGGCAGAGACAATAAAGAGGGTAGTAATTGCTGTAGTTGAAAATGATGGTTGTTATGGTACACCAAAAACATAATTGTCATGGAAACAAAACACCATAATGTTATTTTAATGTGGTATGAAAATACTATCACACTTAAGGAACAGGCATTAGGAATGGACAAAACGCTGAGCTCAGCCAAGGAGAGGTACTGTCATGTCTCGGAAAATAATAGTGTGACAAATCAAAAGTGTGCATAAATAGGACAATATGTGTATAGTAAGTGGCAACATAATTTGCGTTACAAAGTACAAAGGCAAAAACATTGCTTAAAAGATCCATAATCAATCTAACATAAACAAAGAATGATAAGCATTCAGAGAAAGTATGGAAGTAACTGTAACAAAAAGTAATATATCAACTTCAGATAATAAATGAAAAATAGCATGCCAGCACAAAATAAAACTTTTAACTGAAAGCATAGACCATAACATTATCTTAATCCTGAAATAGGAAACACTACCAGAAAGTAAAGTGTAGAGACACAAAAGCAAACTATAGCACGAGTGATAAACAATGAAATACTAAAAGATGATTATATCTTTACTTGAAAAACACGTGAAAAGAGAAAAGGCAGCATAGAAGGTAGCAAAGAGACATCATTAAAGGTAAGAAGTATGATACTTGTGGTGATGTAGGGAAAAGAAAAAAATGATGAAATAATGCTTTTAGTATGTCATTAAGTAAGTCCTGAGTGGATCCTCAACAATGAGTCAGAAAACAATCCCGATTGGACTCTAGTAATCCCAAGTCATCATATTATTTCATTAATGGCATCTGAAAAATAGTTAAAAATTAATAAACAGTATATAATGGGAGACAAAATGTTAAGTTTCCCGAGAAACGTATTTACTTATTATAAAAAGGAAAGGGTCAGAAACGAAAGTTACTTGGTACATTGTTAAATAGTTGATTCTTCTTCTTAAAAGCTGCAGAGAAAATTAATTGCTAAATAGTATTAAAGTTAGTTATGAAATTCGTCAGATAATTACCATCAATATTTCTGGAAAATGTAGAACAAGATCGCTCACACTTCATTTTACTATGGTCGTAACTTCAGTAGACAGTATTTGCTAATCATCACTTGTAGTATCGAAGATTCCGAAGTCTCAAAAAAAAAAAAAAAAAAAAAAAAAAAAAGAACTTAAATCTAACAATATCTCATCCTGATCATAAGTTTCAAATATCATCTTAAAACTCGTATGAACATACCCTTTCTTCAAATATCTTAAAGCATCAAAACCATTATTCTCATCTTCTTATACACACTGTCAATACTCATATTACATCCTTTAGCACGAAAACCCTAAGTAAACTTCAGAAAAATTGGTACCACTAGCTTAACATCAACATACAAAGTGGCCATCGTTACTACAAAATCTTGTTACAGTTAGTGTCATTATGTCATATAAACATAGTTCACTGTAGTCATCGCAAAGTAACAGAGGTGATCATCCAACAAAAAATAGAAGCAACGATATCATGTAGAAAGTATCAACCTCAATTTGATAACCGAATTTTTCAACTGTAATGTCAACTTCAAATACCAGTATGAAAAGAGTTTCACAGAAAACAATAACGTAGTCCATCAACAATGTACTGAAATAACCACAGGTTATTATAATAAGTAAGGAACCTATAACGCTCTGGAAAGAAAGCAGATCACACTACTGTCTCCAGAAAATGATGTCTCCGAACTCATGTATTTATCTAACGCCAGAACAGAACACAGGTTGTGTTATTTGGAGCTTTTACACGGGGAAATATTCTGAATGTTTGCACGCTGGAAAAGAAATGCGCGACCCAGGCCTAATGATGTGAGAAGGGTCTGTCCCTCCAGCGTTGCGTGTTGTTTCTATTGTGGCCTACCGCCAGCTGTGACAGGAATTTGTGCCACCCAGGCCCTTAGGAGGGTTCCAGGCTACCACCGCAGAGGCGCTACACGTCCGCAAACCATGCCCGGGACAGGGAGAATAATATAAATATCGAGACGTCAGTGTTACGTCCGGTGTTGTGTGCTGTCCTTAGGTTAGTTAGGTTCAAGTAGTTCTAAGTTCTAGGGGACTGATGATCTTAGATGTTAAGTCCCATAGTGCTCAGAGCCATTTTTCTTACGTCCGACGGGAGCTGAGACTGAATGAAATTAATTTTGTTAAAGTCTTGTTCTGCTTGCGAAAAATGTTTGTGAAAGTCAAAAAAGAAGCAAACTCCATCATCACAGAGACGAATCCAATGATCTTCAAAATCGAAAATTGCTTTCCATTTGTTCAAAAAATTGATCCCAAAAATGACGTCAGTAGTGAGAAGCGGAACTATTAAGAATGTAGCGTGTAAAAAATGTGTATCGACTTGAAATTATAGATAACATTGCTGTTTAATATCTATACTTTTGCCAGGAACAGCACCACTGACCTTAGTATGAGAAAGCGGAAGTGTTGGAATGGTAGAAACAGTGGCGCATATTTGGAAAGCGGCTTCACTAATAACAGAAATGGGAGAACCCGAATCAAGGACTGCAGAGAATTTGTGTGTGCCTATAGAAATATTAATGAGGGGGTGATGAACAGTTTGTTGTAGTTCGATTTTTTCCAGAAGAAGGTCCTTTCGTATATCGTCACAACGGATAACGTGTGATGTGAAATTTTCAGGAGAATCATAGCACCGCTCGCGCTGCAGCGAGCACGTGCTAGGCAGAGCAGTTAGTTGCTATTGTTGGTGTTCTGTTTCACGCTGATCTCCATTGTTTTGTGGGTTTGGTGGAAGAACTTCTAGTAACTGTACTGTTCTACCTGATGAATTATTGAAAATTGATGGTACTCGTCTGTCATTGCCGTAATTCTGTTGGCTGTCATTGGTTTGTCTCTGGTTGTGACTTGGATAATTATCATTACGATTTGAAAAATTCTGTTGACTGTACTGATGAGTGGGTGGGCGATCAAAGGTTTGTCGTCGTTGGTAGTAATCATTGGTTCCGTATGGCTGATGGCGGTTCTGGTGCCACATTTGGTTTCTTTGTACAAAAGAAGTAGTGGAATTATTCCGCTGATTCTCCCAGTTTCTCTGGTTGTTACTGTACCGCCGATTATTTTGTGGGGTATTGCCATACTGATCATTGCGAAACGACATTGATGGAAGGGGATGATAATTTTGAATCCTGGATGGATAGGCATTCACAACATTCTGCTGATACTGGGGATGTGGAAGAAAGCGTCCTGCATTTCCATATTGAGGTCTATTATTCGGAAACTGCCTGCCGTTATTACGGAATCGGTTGTCTCTATTCTTTTGTGGTTCCGGGAAACAGTGTTGCCTAGATCGTGGATTGTGTGTTTCATCCAGTTCAAGAAGCTGTAAAACATCACGAAAAGTGTTCAAGTTTTCTGTGCGATTTCCTGTCAGCAATGGAACTCTCAATGATCTAGGTAATTTTGAAATAAAAAGCTGAATGAGGCCGGAAGGGATGTAAAGTTCATTTAAATGTTGATTCTGTTGAATCATGTGGTCAAAATATTGTGCCAAAGTGCCAAATTGTGACTTATAAAAGGGTGGCATATTTAGCAACCGATCTTTCACAGCACGCTGTGAAGGGAGATTCCAGTAAGCATCAAGAAATTGTTGCTGGAATGACTGGAAAGACAAACATTGCCGTGCAATGTATCTCATTCGCGTTGCAGGTTCGCCCTCCAAGAAACTGCAGACAATTTCTAATTGATGTGCCACTGGCCAATTCGGAGGAAAAGCGAATGTAAATTGCTGAATCCAATCAAGAGGATGTAAATCATTCGGGCTATACCGGAACGTCTTAAATTTCTTGACTGACAGGAAGCGTTTGTAATCTACATTGTCTTGGCGTGGAAAAGAAGGAGCATCATGGGGCAAAGGAAAATTGTCTGTGTAGGTACAGGGTTCAGGGTAGTCTCGTGCAAATGGAGCCTGTGAAGATAAGAATGGGGGCCGTTGTTGCTGGTATGAAAACGGATTTTCCTGCTGTTCTGGGACAAAGTTACGAGGGGCACTGTCGTCCTGTAATTGTTGCTGAATAACGGAAAGTTTACTATAAATTGAGCTGAGTTCTCGTTTTTGTTGTTCATTAATAGTAATTTGTTTACTCTTAAATTTAGGGGGAGCTTGCTATTCAGTTGTCTCTGAAAAGGGAACTGGGGTTGTCTGATCTAATTCATTTTCTGCCGTAGTTTCCAAAGCGGCTATTCTTTCCGTCATGTTTTCTAATTTTGAGTGGAATTACTCACCCTGTTCATTGATCTTTGTTTTAAGTTGAGTGACGTCAGATGTCAGGGATTCGGTACATGATTCTAAGACCTGTATGTGCTCAGAATGAGCAGCGGTAGTTTGTTGCAACTTTTCAATAGATTCTGGTGGAAGTACTGCATTGATTCTGTCCCTAAGGTCAGTAACGTCGCGCTTATGCGTTTCAATGACATCCTGTAATTTATTGTCAGTTATTTCTTTAAATATGTCGATAGTTTGTGTTAATTTCTGAATGCTACCGGTGAGGTATTCCTCACGTTTTGCGTTCTGTTCATCACGTTTAGCGAACTGTTCATCACGCTTTGCGTCACGTTCTCTCACTAGTCGAAGAAAACAATCCAATTTATCTTCAGCTAGAGCAGGGGATGTCACCTCGGGATTTGAGTGTTGCAACTCATATTGCTGGGGAAGGTTGCTAACCACTTGTAAAATCTCTTTATATTCGATGAATTATTCTGATACAATTCTACCCTTGAATGACGTTTACTTATTTTATATCTTCATACTCGCAGAATCCATGCGCAAAGTAGTTTCATACAATAGCTATGTCATGAGCGCATAATTATTCTTTGTAGTACTCTCTCTGGTGGTTGTTAGAAAAAAGCTTCCGAGATTGTCTTCGTGCCGATTAGCCTGAGCATTGTTTGAAGAATTGTAATCTGAATATTGACATTTATGACAAAAGATAACAGATACGAAATTGTACGATTAAATGTATATACATTGCTCCTTCATACAAAATGTGTGTAACAATTTACATTATTTGACATTTGAGAATTAATGATATCCATCGATATATTGCGTAGTTGTTAATCAGAAGGGAACTTCCGAAAGACTGGATACGAACCTGCATTTAATAATCCAAGAGCTCCATTACTTCTTCGGAAGGTTAAACTTCATCAAAGCCAAATATCGGCTTGATCTGAGGTTTCCCGACTGATTATACAACGCTCCCAAAAAATACGAGGCATTTTATTTGTTAAGATTAGCAGACTGCCGCAAAGCACGAGCCTGCAGGGAAGAAGAATCATCGCCTGATTTCATTCTAACAAGTAAAATTTCTGAATCATTTTGAGTGAGTTAGTTATGACTGTGTTTCCTATTATGAATGAGTGATTGCTCGAACGAATTGAGAACTACGTAACTACATAATTACATAGATAGTAGGAAAAATTACAGTGTCGACAGTGTGAGAGGACTCTCTTGGATTGTTATATATGTATTTTTTGTTTCATGAAAACCAACGAGAACGAAACTAATCTGAAGAGAGATTCGGCGCCCATGGTAAAAGATTGCTGATACCAAGGAATGATTTCAACTATTGGACAAGATCTATACTGCAGAACAAGGCCAGATAATTCCAAGTTTTACATTTTATAGTTAAAATAGTTTGAAATTAATTTAGAAAGAACTTTTTTCCAGATAGTAGCTAGATTGTAGAACTGTATATTGTGTGATTTTCGTATCTGCACATTGAACTTTATACCATCTGTGAAGTAATTTGAAAGTTAAGTGTGTCTACGACAGTAAATTCGAAACTGTATTTAGTGACTAGAACCTGATACTGACAGTTATTTAATGGTAATGACCAGAGCGGTGTTTAAAACGTCATTGAATCAGCAACGAGACGTGCAACAGCCTTCAGCCGTTTGTGGAGAAGCAGAGGCCACGGATAGCAATTCTGAGACTGTTGTGGCTAGCGGTAGCAATATAAATAATCCTGCTGGTTCAGAAAACATTCATACAAAGCTGATCAGGCTGTTGTTGACCCATTAGTTGTTATTATGCAACAGTTGTCTCTATTAGCCGAAAACGTGTCAAACCTTGCGAAGGGTCAAGTACAATTTAAACGAGATTCTGCAGAAGCCCAAGCGGAGGTAAAACGAGACTTATCCGTTATACAATCTGAAGTAAAACGAGACTTATCAGCCATACAAAATGAAATCCAAAATCAATTAGCCGAAAATCAAACAGACTTACAAAATCAATTAAGAGCAACCTTTACCGAATTAGATCAGAGATTAAATACCCAGACACAGGAAATAAAAGAACAGGCAGAAAGGACCGAACAGAATCTTATTGCTCAAATTGAGCAGGTCCGCAAAAAAATGCCAAGAAAACAATAGTAAATTAAAAGCAGAAATAACCGAATACGTATCCGTCAAAATTGACAATACACAAAACAAGTAGAGCTGTTTGCTCAAGTAATACAAGCTCAAGAGGACATACAGTGTTCCGTAGCTATGATTCCAAAAATTATAGAATCCCAAGATAATCTAAAGAAGCAATTTGACGAAATGAAGGAAAAACAGACGACAGTGGAACATAGAATGAATTTTCTTGAGGGAAAGTTTTCAGAAATGACATTAGAGCGGCAAAATTTTCCTTCGGAGACGATAGAAGAAATTGTGAAAGTAGCTTTACAGTCAATTTCAGAGAGTTCTGAAGAGAATTTTTTGAACAAAGGGTTAAAGGAATTTCGTGAACAACTTGGCGAAGAATTCTCGCGTTGGAAAGAAAATATCTAAAGATCACTAAATCTCTCGCAGGAGGATTTAGAAACAGCGAGAAGTAGGAAACAAAATTCTCAGTCTGCGCGAGACATTCCGTCCACGTGAAGATCCGATGTAGACAGAACTGGAACGTCGCAAGTTAGATTCGATATAACGGACAGCCACAGGGAAGAGTACGAACATGATGATTTTTGGAATCGTAGTACCGTTGAGGAAAAGATGATTAGAGACAATTTCAAATCTTTAACCCTGACAAAAAGAATGTTCATCCTGTAGTCTTTATTCGAAGTTTCAGAGGTCTATTTCCACGATCTTGGACAGAATGGCAAAAGATTGGCTTTGTATCTGGATATATACAAGGATCAGGAGCATTGTGGGCATCCGAACAAACATCTTTTTGTAAATGTTATAAAGAATTTGAGCAGGCTTTTCTAATAATATTGGTCTGCTGGAATACAAGAAAGACTTAGGCAGGAAGTATTATATCCTGAGCCTTTCTCATTTTCTAGAGGATCTCTAAAGAGATATTTTGAGAAATACATTAATAAATCTTTGTATTGGGATGTACCGATTTCTTTGCCGGATATACTTAGGATACTCAAGTCCAGACTACCCACCAGTAGAAGTAATCAGCTGTTATACATAAATGATAAGGATATAGACTCATTTATGACTACGCTTGATCATATTGATATACTTGAGGAGGACAATAAAAGGTCAAGAGAAATGTCATATCAAAGAAGAGCAATAGAAGCAAATCCGAGCTGCAACTCGAATGGGAATGGCAGTAATGGTAGCAGTAACAATAATCATAACCAACTACACTAACCGAGGAGACTTATAAATGGACAAAATGCAAACAATAATTATTACCATAATGGAGACTTTAGTAATGGTGCAGCGAGGGGCTATTTTAGGAACAATAGGAATTGTAATCTATATAATCCAATGTATGGCAACACAAGACAGTTCTACCAACACCAGCACAACAACAACAATAATTACACGAATGAAGCAAGACAATATAGACCGAATTCACCACAACAACCGATAATCACTGTATTAGCTGAAGAGACAAATACCAATCGGACCAACAATCAGTCAAACTAAACATGACCGCATCGTGCCCCGGAGGAGCGGTGAGGGGATCTGTTAGGGGCGAAACAGTAAAATTACAATTGTTAAGATATAATGATAGTGAGCCGCTGACTGAAGAGTTAACAAAGGATTTAATGACGTGTCATAATGACAGATCGAGTGTTCCGGTATCGGAAGTATTTGTTGAAAAATGACAGATCGAGTGTTCCGGTATCGGAAGTATTTGTTGAAATAGAGGAAGTTCCAACGAATGTGATCTTGAGGAAGAGAATATGGCGGACAAAATCTCAAAATGGTTATAATTAACAAGACCATATTTTGTACACGAAAGATAAACTATTTAGAATAGATACATAAAATCAGTATAAGCAGAAGCAGAGCAAAAAAATAAATATTCACAAGCGTAGCAGCAAATTCAATATTATTCAACTAGTGATGCAGCGCACAGCTGAAACAGTGGTGTAGCAGCAAATTCAATATTACGCAACTAGCTATGCAGCGCACAGCTAAAACAATGGTGTTGAAAAGAATGCTCGAAAGCAAAGTCCACAGTTACAGAAAATATATCAAAGAACGTCACCACAGAGGATGTCGCCATGTGAAAGTATCTAACCAAAATTGTATCCTATTACTCCGTGAAAGTATCAGTGATAAGATTGTTCTAAATTAATTATTTAGCAAACCTAAATCTGACTGCGTCTGTGAACTTGTTTCTTGCACTCCTCCATTTTGCCAGAAGGGCAACATGTATTTGACTCAGCAATCAAGTCTAAGAGAATAATGCCGTTTGTGCACTGGCATTAAGATGGTACTGGAAAATTAACTTTTGGCCCAGATGTTTACTTGGTTCTTTCATTGGTGGGTAACTTTAGTTTACTACTCGTTTTCATATTCAGTACAAGCAAAGGATGTGGATTATAATTCAGGCTGTTAGATTTAAACACAATGTTGATCTCAATATATATATTGTTAAAATTTTAAGTCATACGCAAAACCTACTATTTCGAACATTTTCGTTGCACGAATCACTCTTACAAAAAATTTTACAAAACCCTTACTGCGTCAAACCTTGGACATACAAATTCTAGCTCTGAACATTATCTAACAAAATCCAATTTGAAATGATTATATATCTTCTCTCATTTACATGTTAAAGTTTGGTCAGGGGCAGCGACCTACCTTAAAGCTGTCTGCACACGTCTGCTTCTTCCAGGCACCTACCTGCGGCTCCCCAGTTTTTTTACTGTGCACGCCCGGCTCTCTTAATCATCACAGATCCTTCTATTCAAAGATATTATGCTCGTTCCACCTTGCTGTTGGCAACTACCGACTATTTTCTGGAGCTACCCTGATCAGACCTTAGCACATACGTTTCAATGTGTTTACCACCGTCACAACTTACATCACCTGGATTAAACTTTAGCTTACTGAAGAAATCTGTGCTTTAAAAGCTGTTATATCATTAAGAATATTTATAGTTAAGCAGTTAATTATTATAAACGCTTTCTTTTAAGACCACTGACCATGTCTAAAACAGTGGTGTGAAATATATTTCGTTAAATATAATTTGTAAAAGACAAGTAATTATTATTGTCTACAAACTGAACACCATGCTATGACTTGTATCTTAACCTCACTACGAATGGTGCTTTCACTGATGGACCTAAAACGTGTTAAGTGAGGCAGCTAATACAGAATGCTCCACATACTTCCAGAATGAAGAGATGGATCGATGTGAGGTTTCCTGCAGGTTATAGCGAACAATATGACAAATTTCCTGACATTCGCACGTAATTGTATCGTTTAGGACCCTGAATTACGACACCGAATTTATTTCTTCACTATGGATCTACTACTTTTTTATATGACATTTGAAAGAAGCTACCAAGAAAACTTTAACAATATGACACATATCGGCTGTGATCAAATCGTATCAACATAACAGCGCCGCAAACTGCTGTCCCTCTGTTAGGAGAAGAGGTATCACCAACGATGCCCTATTATATGAAATGTAAGCAAGATGTAACTCAGGTACGGCTGTCATATCAAGTGCCCAAAACGCTGACATTGAGCAATGCTACACGCTGTAAAGTGATTCTGGAGAAACAGTACCACACTTTGAATTTCTTATGGAGTCACCGGCGGTATGGGCCTGTGTTACAAGGCATTTCATGCATTCGGAAGTCATCGCTGTTTCCTAATAGGGCTGTTGTTTTAATCTTCGGCAAAGATAAAAGTATAGAAGTGTTAAGTTTGATGAGTGTGCAGACCATTTTGAGATTCCCGAATGACCTCTCCAATGCTCTCCAGCTGTTCTCTTGAGCGTGCCTATCGTTACATGTTCGGAATGGGAGGGTCTCCCATTGTGTTAGTACCACATTGATTGCCTTTAAGTCCAGTGGAATGTCTTCCAATAACTGTGGCAGCAGCGTATTTCATGACCTCAAGATAGTTTAGTGTACTTAGACAGCCATCAGCGAAACAAAGACGAATGGTACCGGTCTTGAAAAACACGCACCAAGCGTTGACAGAACAAGAGCGATGTTTTTATCCACTTCTTTGAGGCAGCGTGGATTCTCGTTTGACTATTTCCGCATATTGATAAGATAGGCTTTCCCACGGTTTTTAAGCGAGTCTTCTTCCTTAAACAACATTCTACATATAAGTGCAGCATTACTTTGCACTTTTCGTAGATTAAATGCGGTAAACTGTAACCAATTTTGTAAGTCATTACCATGAAGATGTAGGTGCAGCGAAATGAGAACAGGGTGAAATACGACGGAATATAGTGTACCCAGAAAACTCGTTGGGTTGATGTCACTCGTATTTCCGAGTTGCGTCTTAGCGACTTTTGCAGTGTATGTTACTGTTGCTAGAACGGTGGTTTCATTTCTTTCGCCAGTTGCATTTTCCTTTTCTTTTCCCGTGGCGTATTTTATTCTCCGTTCCTAGAACTTTTTTTATAATGTTTACAAGGACAGACCGTGAGTACTTGGGACGCTCTGTATACTTTTCAGCATATAACAGCACCCCTGTTCTAATAGTTGGCGACACCTGCCATAAACAATATTCACTTTCTCGACTGTCTATGCGCTGAGAATCTCAATAGTTTTACGAGCATGTTATCTGATTGCTACAACAGCAGAACACAGACTGATGGGCTTCAAACGCGCAGATAAATACAAGAACCATGCCAGAATTACGTGACTGCAAAGTTTGGTATAGTGGGGCAAACTTTTGGACAATGTCTTCCTCTGATGGCGAGAAAGTGGTTTGCGGCGCTGTTATCTTAATGACACATGATCAAACGCCAAACTTTTAATCAAGTTGAAGTTATGTTACAAGTTTAAGTCAAATGTCACAGAAAAAAAGCGTATGATTCTATTAGAAAAAAAGGCGTCGTCGTATTTCAGCGACTTTAAACGACACAAATTACTTGCGAACGTCAGGAAATTCGCCATGCTGTCCGAAAACAGCACCTCCATGTATTTATTCATACTGAATATATTTCGGGTGGACAGTTTTAGCAACCTCATCCTGTTTCTGAATCAGTGTTTACAGCTAAAATTAATGCATCATGAATGATGAAGCATGAAACCGCATAATGGAGACTACCCTATAAGCATAAGACGAGAATCTACTACCTGTTACGTAATGTACGGCGTGTTTGGTGACAAATGGGTGATATTAGTCAGTGTGGCCACATGAACTGTCAGCTAACCTCGAGGACGTTCTGATTTAGGTTAGTGCCTTAACGACCCACACTGGATTCCATATATTCATACGCTGCGACACGGTTTAAGTGAGTGACAGTTCGGAAATTACCTGCAAGCTTGCGCTCAGGGTGCCGGGCAGCTCATTCAAGACATCTTTCAAGACGGTTTATCTCCATCTCCACAAGTCATTCCCCGTCTATAGAGTAACTGTTCTCTTCTGAAAGCAACTACATTTCGACATATCGAAACTCGATCAGTTTAAAAAAACCTGGGAAGTGCACTGCCTTACAAAATATCTAATTGGGGTATAAATATCAGCAGTACTAAGTGTTCCACGGGAACACAATCGGAAAATATGAAGTGACTTGAAAGTAATTGCAGCTACATTATCACACGAAGCACGTACGTTTCTTTGTGTGTGGGACAGCCGTGACTGCCAGTCTCACTGTAGAAGGAGAAATAATTAAAAAAGTGTCTGGTATTTCGTTATGATATATTGCTTCCATCGGTTCACACCAAACTTATTCCAATTAAACAATACGTATCTAAAAGGTTTGCACATCAGACCGACGAAATATTTTGTTTCAGCCGAAAACATAAAATAATATGTATTTGTGGGTCCGGTAATCAAGGAGCTGATGAAAGATGAACATTTTAAAACACGTTTAACTGGAAAATGAAAGATGCAGAGGATATATTTCCAGAATGCAAAATAAAACTTCCTCGGAAAAATAATCGCTACAAATAAGGAGCAAATTAGATTATATACTATTTTGTTCTTTAGATTCATAGAGAGGAGATCCTCAATTATGCATAAATGTAAAATACGAAAACATAGTATATAATGCTATGTTAATAGCAGGTCTCAGGGCTGCGGGGAGTGAAAGGTCCAAGTCCTTAAAGGATTACCAACAACAAAATTTATTTATAGACGTCGAAACAACAATCACTGGTAATAGCGCAGAGCCACAATAATATTACAACTTGCGATTTGTTCAAAAATGCATAAACTCAAAAATTCATAAAACTGTTGCAATGCGACAAGCTTAACGTTTAAGAATATATATTGTAATATAAGAAAAATAGCAGTGGCTTCCATCAATAAAATCACTTTTTTTAAACTTGTGACTTAAGCTTTTGCTTGTGACAAAACTTAGTTGCAAAAGGTAGCTTTTTCCGAGAAAAAACAAGAAGTATTAAGAAAAGACTTTAAAGATATTCTACTTGTTCTAAGCAGACACTATAAACAAAATTATTTGACAGAGGATTAACAAGCCTGGCGGCTCGGAAAGGATTTGAAAGCTTTTGGATAGTTGAAAACACCAAAAACATTGTTTACAAGCCACAGTTTTAAACTGTTGTTGTGGTTGTGGTCTTCAGTCCAAAACCTGGTTTGAGGCAGCTCTCTATGCTACTCTATCCTGTGCTAGCGTCTTCATCTCCGAGTAACTATTGCAACCAATCCTTCTGAATCTGCTTAGTGTATTTTTTTCTTGGTCTCCCTCTACGATTCTTACCCTCCATTCTTCCCTCCAGTACTAAATTTGTGATCCTTTGGTGCCTGAGAACGTGTCCTACAAACCGATCCCTTCTTCAAGTCAAGTTGTGCGACAAATTCCTCTTCTCCCCAGTTCTATTCACTACCTTCTCATTAGTTACGTGATCTACCCATCTGATCTTCAGCTCTCTTCTGTAGCACCACAATCGAAAGCTTCTATTCTCTTCTTGTTTAAACTGTTTAACATCCATACATGGCTACACTCCATACAAATACGTTCAGAAAAGAGTTCCTGACACTTAAATCTACACTCGACGTTAAAAATTTCTCTTCTTCAGAAACGCTTTCCTTGCCATCCCGAGCCTACATTTTATATCCTCTCTACTTCGACCATCCCCAGTAAATATGCTACTCAAATAGCAAAAGTCATCTATTTTCAGCGTCTCATTTCCTAATCTGATTCCCTCACCATCGCCAGATTTATTTCGACTAAATTCCATTATCCTCGTTTTGCTTTTGTTGATGCTCATCTTATAGCTTCTTTTGAAGACACTGTCCATTCCGTTCAACTGTTCTTCCAAGTCCATTGCTGTCTCTAACAGCTTTAAATTAGAAAAAAAGTCTTAAAAGTAGAATATATGCATCAATTACAGTACTGCTAAAACTTAGCAGCCTTCGTTCGTCTTAGACCCACTTAGTCGTATTGCTCACGTGGCAACGCTTGAGTTGCAGCCCAGTCGGCTTAGAAAACGGCAAGTCCCTTCTATAACACACCAAACAAACTATTTGAACATCGCCCGATTTACGCCAACTTTGAAGCCACCCAACATCTGCATGCAAGATGTTAAGTCAGATGCGAACGTACAGCTTTGCAAATAGTCAAAAGCCCCAAGTTCTTAAAGCAAGTCGCAATAATCTAAGGCACGTAAGGTTTTTCATTCTAACATTCTAAGAAAAAATTACATCATTAAAATTATAACTAAAAGAGCATTGCATAATTTAAGCTGCTTACGCACAACAGTTAAGCAAAGGTAGCCAGCACGTAATCAATTACTGCAAGAGAAACCGTCATCAGTGCACATTTAAGACTACAGACGCTGCTATTCAATACAACATACTTCAAACAACGTAACAGAATTTACCACACTCGCGCTTGTAGAACTTGCCAGGCATTGGGCTTTAAATAGACAGACATTACTCGAGAATAATTTCCCGTACGGAAGCTCTCCACAGTTTCAACAATTTGCACAGTTCTTGTAAGTTAGACTCATTAAATTACGCAATAGACACAGGTAGTACTTGTAAGCAAAACGGCACTTAATGGGCAGAGAAATCTCACACACAAAACGCGATTGCACATTTGAGGTGCCTCAGCTGAACGCGGAAGTTCTAAAGGGCCACCCAACAGTCAATCGTACGAAAACAGTCCTGTATGGGCAAACAGCTTACCCACCATAATTAACACAGCTGAAGGTGGCAGCGAAAGACAGAAGTCTTGGCACGGTGACAGGATGCAGAGGGTTGTATTCAGGCCTCTGCACGGCTACAATGTCCTCCAGACGTATTACGGCCCCCAGTTCCGCTGTCAGCGTGAAATCTCACGCCACGTCGTCCACCCACGAACGTTGCTTCCGTACTGGTCCAGAACAAACAGCGGGCTCGCAAAGCCCACCACCGATTACGGCAACAAAGGACTGCAAAGATGGCGACTGACGGGGTCACTGCCCTCTCTCGATAACTAGCGTCCTTTCCACCGTGTCCGCAGCTCGTGGTTGTGCGGTAGCGTTCTCGCTTCCCGCGCCCGCGTTCCCGGGTTCGATTCCCGGCGGGGTCAGGGATTTTCTCTGCCTCGTGATGACTGGGTGTTGTGTGCTGTCCTTAGGTTAGTTAGGTTTAAGTAGTTCTAAGTTCTAGGGGACTGATGACCATAGATGTTAAGTCCCATAGTGCTCAGAGCCATTTGAGCCACTTGAACCTTTCCATCGCGTGTCGCTACTGCGCCGACGCTTCTTAGAATCGTCCCTCACTCACCAAACAGGTGACCACTATCAACCGCATGACGGCAAAGGGCAGGGATAAGAAACGGCCGGCACACTAACCACTTCAGAGATAATTTACGGCTCAGGTATTAACAAGAAAGGAGAGATTCTGATTCTAAACAATCTAAAACATACATCAACCCAAGAGTTATTAACAGACTTGTCACTAAAAACGTAAATGTACAAAACAATGATAGGCACATATCATAATTCTTAGGCTGTTGCTGCCTGATCTGGTCAAATACCAATTAGTTTGCAATACTTAATTACATTGGTCACATTATAGCACTGAATGTGTGCAGAAGTCAGATTTTACGTAACACATTATGTGTTATTATCAATAATTTATACGTCAGTCTTTTCTACTAAGATATTCATCAATGGAGTAGAGGAACTTATCACCAATAATTCATATAGTTTCTCCTTACACTGAAATTTGTTGATAGTCAATCTTTCTATGGAAGCCGGCAAGTTTTTGTAAACGTTTGTTCCTGAGTAGTGGACAACGTTTTGGATCAAATTAAGAGACTTTCAGTCGTCCTGAAACTTAATGTTACATCTAGTGTTTCCATGAACTGGTGTATTGATTGAAGATAGTTATTTACAAAAAAACCTGAAACTTCCTGGCAGATTAAAACTGTGTGCCGGACCGAGACTCGAACTCGGGACCTTTGCCTCACGCGGGCAAGGGCTCTACAGACTGAGCTACCCAAGCACCACTCACGCTCCTTCCTCACAGCTTTAATTCCGTCGGTACCTCGTCTCCTACCTTCCAAACTTCATAGAAGCTCTCCTGCGAACCTTGCAGAACTAGCGCTCCTGCAAGAAAGGATATTGCGGGGACAGCCTTGGGGTTGTTTCTAGAATGAAATTCTCACTCTACAGCGGAGTGTACGCTGATATGAAACTTCCTGGCAAATTCGAGTCTCGGTCCGACACACAGTTTTAATCTGCCAGGAAGTTTCATATCAGCGCACACTCCGTTGTAGAGTGAGAATTTCATTCTACAAAAAACCTAATTTCAAAATGATATATTGTTATTTGTTATTAGACTGGCAATGGCAAGGAAAGCGTTCCTGAAGAAGAGAAATTTGTTAACATCGAGTATTGATCTAAGTGTCAGGAAGTCGTTTCTGAAAGTATTTGTATGGAGTGTAGCCATGTATGGAAGTGAAACATGGATGATAAATAGTTTGGACAACAAGAGAATAGAAGCTTTCGAAATGTGGTGCTACAGAGGAATGCTAAAGATTAGATGGGTAGATTACATAACCAATGAGGAGGTATTGAATAGAATTGGGGAGACGAGGAGTTTGTGGCACAACTTGACAAGAAGAAGGGATCGGTTTGGTAGGACATGTTCTGAGGCATCAAGGGATCACCAATTTAGTATCTGAGGGCAGCGTGGAGGGTAAAAATCGTAGAGGGAGACCAAGAGATGAATACGCTAGGCAGGTTCAGAAGGATGTAGACTGCAGTAGGTACTGGGAGATGAAGCAGCTTGCACAGGATAGAGTAGCATGGAGAGCTGCATCAAACCAGTCGCAGGACTGAAGACCACAACAACAACAACACATATTGTTATTCACAACAGAACTCACTAAAAGATAAATATGTTGGGAAATAGTTAGTAAGATACTTAGCTTAATTTCCCCAGTCTTAACATAATTTAGGGAATATATTAATTTGTATCAATAATATAGGAACTCTTAATGTGGTAACAGCGCAGGAATATTCGGGAGGCAATCGGCCATGCGCGTCAGCGTCACTTCCGTTTCAGTACTCTTCTGCGAACAATCGCCGACAGTTGCCTTGGCTTGCACTCTTTTGTTCGCAATGTCAGAACTACTCTCTCTATGGTGTTGCCTGTGAAAATCTGTAGACAAGTTACTTTGCTCTTAAGCAGTTGTTCAGTCGCTCACATTAAAGAATTATGTGAGGAAAAAGCACTGACAAAAATAACAAGTTGTATCACGATGCTTCTCCTGTTAAGTAAACCTTGACTTCTCAAAATTCAAGTGATGGATACCATAAATGACCTTGCTGTGGGACCTTCTGAACGCAGTCTGCTTATGTGGCAGGATGAGGGAGTGGTACAAATAGTTAGTGTCTCCATTTCCTTGAACTGGCCTTCATGGAATGAAAGCGAACGAAGTTTGCTAGTTTTGTTATTTTTATATGAATTACAGTGCACACCGTATGTATACGGTCGGAGAGTGGTGGCGACATTATTTGTGCAGCTGCTAGTCCAGTATTCTTGGAAAAAGATACCCAGCACGGCAGGCGGATACACCAGTTGGTATTATGTTACTGAATCCCTACTTTGGCCCACGCTGCAGTACAGCTATTACTTCGCTTCCTGGACCTACAACTTGATGTTCGAACTCTGTTGGAGCGGCTGTTCTTATGTGAGACGTATCTGGCTTTCATTGATTGGTAATGATTCAGGCTCTTGTTACTTTTAGTCGTAACAGTCATAACATTAGGTCCCTGTCGTGTTTTCAGTTTAATTGGGCAACCACAGGATATTAATTTACATGGATTTTAGCGGGCTTTATGTTTTAAATTGGTAAAGTAATTGTTTTAGCATTTTCATAAAGTAGCTTTGGAAAATACTGTTTTATTCCTAAAGTAGGAATCCGCTTCACTTGTAGTGTGAATCGTACAGTGAAATAAATAAACTCTCTGTACAACAACTGAAGTGGATTCTTACTTTATGAAAAGGTTACTCAGTTGCGAATGTACTCCACATAGAGTCCGTTGTATTGGTTTACTTTAAGACAGGAAACGGCTGGTCGATAACTAAATCGTGAAGTCAGTACTAGCTGTTCATTTATACAAACTGCTACGAGATAAATTAGTAAAGTTAAGAGAAAATAACTAGGACGAAATTAGTTTCAACCCTCTTGGGATCAGTTAGGCAGACAGCTCATACTGAAACTGTGTTCATTAAAGAAGTTGGCGACCATCTTCAGTAGACGCAGACTGAAATGTGTAGCGAAGGTGACCCTCACAAAGTGTTTCTGCCCTCCCGCATGTAACAGGATTCGTGCGATGGACACGCACCAGGGTGAAGTCACGGAAAGGTAGGGCAACAGTTTCTACGAAAAGTACAAAATTTTTTTCACCAGAGACATTAATTTGTAAACTATTATTATTTTCTCCGTGTCTGGATGTTACTGATTCCGCAACTGTTATTCAATTAATGAATAGCCACTCTAGTTCCTTTACTAGAAATTTATCAAGTTCACACGACCGGTTGCGGCCATTATATCACGGCATTATGAAGTGTATCTGGAACTGCTAAATGTTAATACATAATGTGATAGGCATATAGATATTTTTGCATTTTATGATAGGAGATAGGAGACAATCCTTGTACACAAATCAAAAACAGGTTTGCATCACCCAGGTTCCCAGCACCCCTGAAGATAGAAGTTGATTGGGGATGTTGTATCACAGACACAGTCCATTTCACTGTTCACAGATGTCACTAAACCTGTCCAAAGATGTAAAAAACCATGCATGAGTAGCGCCTATTAGACGGAGGTGGTCCGACAGCTAATCAGTTCTAGTCATTCCTCCAGGAGGGAGGTACTCTGCTCGTGATGTCTGCAGTTCAATCGTGCCGAGACGGTCAACACCGCTGTTCGATAGCGTCCGCATTGCTACTTTGTACCAGGAAGGGCTCTCGACAAGGGAAGGATCCAGGCATCTCGGAGTGAACTACAGCGGTGTTGTTCGGACATGGAGGAGATATAGAGAGACAGGAACTGTCGATGACATGCGTCGCTCAGGCAGCCCAAGGATTACTACTGCAGTGGATGACAGTTACCTATGGGTTATGGCTCAGAGGAACGCTGACAGCAACGCCACCATGTTGAATAATGCTTTTCGTGCAGCCACAGGACGTAGTGTTACAACTCAAACAATGCGCAATAGTCTTCATGATGCGCAGCTTCACTCCCGGCGTCCATGGCGCTGTCCATCTTTGCAACCAAGACACCATGCAGAGCTGTATGATGGTCCCAACAACATGCCGAATGGACAGCTCAGGATTTGCATCGCCTTCTCTACACCGATGAATGTCGCATATGCTTTCAACCAGACATCGTCGGAGACTTGTTTGGAGGCAGCACGGTCAGGCTTAACGCCTTAGAGACACTGTCCAGCGAGTGCAGCAACGTGGAGAGTCCCTGCGGTTTTGGAGTGACATTATGCGGGGCCGACGTACGCTGCTGGTGGTCATGGAAGGCGCCGTAACGGCTGTACGATACGTGAATGCCATCCTCTGACCGACAGTGCAACCATATCGGCAGCATATTGGCGAGGCATTTGCCTTCATGGACGACAATTCGCGCTCTCATTGTGCACATCTTGTGAATGATTTCCTTCAGGATAACGACATCGCTCGACTAGAGTGGTCAGCATGATCTCCAGACATGAACCCTATCGAACATGCCTGGGATGGATTAGAAAGAGCTGTTTATGGACGATGTGACCCACGAATCACATTGCCTTGATGAACTTGCGTACAGTATGCCACGACGAATAGAGGCAAGCATCAATGCAAGAGGACGTGCTACTGGGTATTAGAGGTACCGGTGTGTACAACAATCTGGGCACCACGTCTGAAGGTCTCGCTGTATGGTGGGACAACATGGAATGTGTGGTTTTCATTAGCAATAAAAAGGCGGAAATGATGTTTATGTTGATATATATTCCAAGTTTCTGTACAGGTTCCGGAACTCTCAGAACCGAGGTGATGCAAAACTTTTGTTGATGAATGTATATGTATAGTACACGGGCCGAAATAGTATAAAACTTACGTTGTTCCGTAGAGAAGCAACGCGAGAACATAAAAACAGTACAAGTCAAGTAGGTTAGAAAACTTGGCACCCAATGACATCATGAGAAACACGAATGTGGCGCAATTCTAAAAACTGTACAATTCTATGTTTTAACACTATTAACATGGTTTAGTTTAAAAGGGTTATCTAGTGGGTTTGTAAATGACTTGCACGTTTTTCAGATAAAATGCTAATAGTAAACGACAAAAGAGTAAAAGTCAAGTAGATTTTAAAAAATTTTGCGCGCAAAGACGTCATGGGAAAAACGGGCGTTATAATTATAAAAAAGTACAATATGGAAAGCTGTTAACGCGGTTTAGCTTGAAAGAGATATATTCTGACGTATTTCAGGACTACGACTGCAAGTTTGCAAATAAAAACTGAAAATAATACACCCCACATGTCCAGAATTGCTGCAGAATGGCTCCTGGAACACTCTTCTGAGTCGAAACACTTCCGCTGGCCACCAAAATCCCGAGACATGAATATTGTTGAGCATATCTGGGATGCCTTGCAACGTGCTGTTTAGAGGGGAACTCCAACCTCTCGTACTCTTACGGATTTTTTCACAGCCATGCAGGCTTCATGGTATCAATTCTCTACAACACTACTTCAGACATTAGTCAAGTCCATGCCACGTCGTGCTGCGGCACTTCTGCGTCCTCGTGGGGACCCTAGACGATATTAGGCAGGTGTACTTGTTTCTTTGGTTCTTGTACTGTATATACTGGGTGTCTCTCCTGCTATTTAGTTTTCATCACATGTAGCTGGTGTCAGCCCAAACAAATTTTGCTCATCAGGTCTTTCATACGACGCGCAGCGTCAACGGAACGCGTCGATTGGTTTATCATTTCTAACACTGTTACTTTTAAATCGGAATTTTACGTGGAAATTTGATAGAGCGCTACCAGATTATCGTAGTGCAATATTCGTTTTACCGACGTGTATTAAATAGAACATTAAAAATGAAGAATAACCAGTACGCCAGCAGGCAGTGAGCAGCGCTCTACTGTATGGTGCCGGCCGGTGTGGCCGAGCGGTTCTAGGCGCTTCAGTCTGGAAATGCGCCACCGCTACGATCGCAGGTTCGAATCCTGCCTCGGGCATGGATGTGTGTGATGTCCTTAGGTTAGTTAGGTTTAAGTAGTTCTAAGTTCTAGGGGAATGATGACCTCAGATGTTAAGTCCCATAGTGCTCAGAGCCATTTGAACATTTACTGTATTGTAGTAACAGTCAGCGCGGGCCAGGGCGGTGTCGTCACAGCTGAGACGTTGGTTATTCTTCATGTTATACTGTTTCTATTAATACATATCTTTGAAACGAATATCGCACTAACTAATTTGGGACCGGTCTGTCGAATGGACACGTAACAATAATTTTGTTTGGAACGGGAAACGAACCGACGTTTTCTATTGAAGCTCGGTGTCGCAATGAAAGACGTGATGAGCAAGATTTGTTTGTGCTGAATCCACCTATATGTTGCAAAAAGAACCGACTTCCTGAGGATACTGAGACGAACCCTAGTACAAGCTCCAAACCTGGTGTGCGTACAGTCCGCCGCTTCCCTGCACATTCGCCTGTCTGAAACGACTCATGATCACATAAAAGCTCAAAACGGGGTTGAAATGTTGTGTGATGTGACTGGTGTCTGTGACCGTACGTGTTTTGGTATAGCGGTGCTGCCTCCCGACCGTTTCCATTTGCTTGACGATACAAAAACACCATCTCGGCATGATCCAGACGTGAATACCGGACCATTCTGCTGCTTACAGTACGCTACGTCAATCACACAGCCTGCGACGCACAACGAACACGCGGCAGGTGATCAGCGGACCTTTCATCAGAAAAATGGTTCAAATGGCTTTAAGCACTATGGGACTTAACATTTGAGGTCATCAGTCCCCTAGGCTTACAACTACTTAAACCTCACTAACTTAAGGACATCACACACAGCCATACCCGAGGCAAGATTCGAACCTGCGATCGAAGCAGCAGCGCGGTTCCGGACTGAAGGGCCTAGAACCGCTCTGCCACAGCGGTGACGAACTTTCATCCGTCGCGCCGTCTGCCATGGCAACGATTAATTTCCGGTCACTCAGGACCTTTTTTCCTCCATTTGCAGTCAAGAATCCGTTCTTGTAGTTTGTCGGTTTTAGTAACGTTGATACGAACGTTTAAAATTCTCAATTCCGAGTTCATTAGCATTGAAGGTATCCAGTCAGGCCGTACGTGTGCAAATTCAAAAGACCTGCCAGAGACGGGGTCGCCAAACGTGATCACTATTTGGTCTCGTGGGCTATAATCTACGCCATGAGAACAACTGACGTAATTGTACCGGATGGTTATAATTAAAGAACAGCTTTTCACAGACGTACAGTGTGGGCCGTTATTATCGTATTGCAGCTAATCTTGGTAGATATAATGTGTTAATGCACAAGCGATTTCCGCTGGAAAACAAATTAGTTCCAATCGTGATCACCACGTATAAAACTGGGGCTGTACACTGCACGGCGGCATGAGGTCCACTTTGTCATCTGACAAGCCATAAGGTTAGCGGGCAATATGGTTATCAAGAAGGGGGACCGTGCGCTCTTAGTGAAACTTTTTTATGTGAACGGCAGCAGTTACAGTGCTGCACTCAAGAAGTATTACCGACCTAAAGGTCTGTGGAGAGGTTTGATTCCATTAAGTGGTTTAAAGAAAATGATTACGAAATTTGGGATCACGGGTGAGCTTCTTGTGGCACCTGGAAGAGAAAGGCGTCCTATCCCAGTGGAAGTTACTGAGGAGGCTGCTGTTGCTGTAACTGACCATGCAGCACGTGCCCTGAGTAGTGCTAGCGCTCGTGCAGTGTCGCGAGACTTGTACATCCCGTGGTCAACAGTAAGGGAAGTTTTCAGGTCTGTTTTACACAGGCACCCATACAAGATCCAGTCGGTGCAGCAACTGAAGCATCACAATTCGCAGCAGTATTCTACGTTTGCTATTCGGTTTCTGGCACGAACAGAAGTTGGTGACATTTCGCTGGATAACATTCTTTGGACTGACGGGGCACATTGTACATTACAGGGTGCAGTGAATCCATGGTATTGCCGAATTTGGGGTACTGTCACACCGCGTGTTGTGCACGAAGAGCCATTCCGCTCGACATACACTGGGTGATCAAAAGTATGGGGATACCTGGCTGAAAATGACTTACAAGTTCGTGGCGTCCTCTATCGGTAATGCTGGAATTCAATATGGCGTTGGCCCACCCTTAGCCTTCACGACAGCTTCCACTCTCTCAGGCATACGTTCAATCTGGTGCTGGAAGTTTTCTTGGGGAATGGTAGCCTATTCTTCACGGAGTGCTGCGCTGAGGAGGGGTATCGATGTCGGTCGGTGAGGCCTGGAACGAAGTCGGCTTTCCAGAAAATCCCAAAGGTGTTCTATAGGATTTACATCAGAGCTCTGTGCAGACCAATCCATTACAGATATGTTACTGTGGTGCAACCACTCCACCACAGGCCGTGCATTATGAACAGGTGCTCGATCGTGTTGAAAGATGCAGTCGCCAGCCCCGAATTGTTCTTCAACAGTGGGAAGCAAGAAGATGCTTAAAACATCAATATAGGCCTAGGCTGTGACAGTGCCACGCACAACAACAAGGGGTGCAAGCCTCCCTCCATGAAAAACACGATCACACCGTAACACCACCGCCTCCGAATTTTACTGTTGGCACTACATACGCTGGCAGATGACGTTCACCGGGCATTTGCCATACCCACAACTTGCAGGCGGATGGCCACATTGTGCATCGTGATTCGTCACTCTACACAACGTTTTTCCACTGATCAATCGTCCTATGTTTACGCTCCTTACAGCAAGCGAGGCGTAGTTTGGCATTTACCGGTGTGATGTGTGGCTTATGAGCAGCCGCTCGACCATGAACTCCAAGTTTTCTCACCCCCCGCCTAACTGTCATAGTACCTGCAGTGGATCCTGATGCAGTTTGGAATTCCTGTGTGATGGTCTGGATAGATGTATGCCTATTACATAATATGACCCTCTTCAACTGTCGGCGGTCTCTTTCAGTCAACAGACAAGGTCGGCCTGTACGCTTTTGTGCTTCACGTTTCCACTACACTATCACATCGGGAACAGTGAACCATGGATGTTTAGGACTGTGAAAATCTCACGTACAGACGTATGAGCCAAGTGACACTCAGTCACCTGACCACGTTAGGAGTCGGTGAGTTCCGCGGAGCTTCTCATTCTCCTCTCTCTCGATGTCTAATGGCCACTGAGGTCGCTGATATGGAGTACCTGGCAGTAGGTGCCAGGAAAGTGCACCTTATATGAAAAAAGTATGTTTTTGGGAGTGTCTGGATACTTTTTATCACATGGTGTATGTGTGTATATCACTGTGTGGTGTGGTTTCACAAGCATCTATCTTCTCGGTCTGTTCTTTTTTGAAGAGAATACATCTAGACGTCCTGTTAGGTGTAACGTGTCGTCTGCAAGTTATCGAGACCACCTTGTACAGCAGGTGGTTCCTGCTCTGGAAGAGTGCAGTTGTGTGAAAACCACTGTTTTTATGTAAGATGGAGCAACAATTCATGTCGCTCGCCCTGTGATAAACGTTAAACGCAGCCTTCCATGAATTTGTTATCTCCAGAGGTTTCCCAGGCACATGGCCTGCCAAATCACTTCATCTGAATACATGTGACTTTTGGCTCTGGGGATATCTAAAAGAACATGTTCACCAGGGACACATTCAATTTTTACCTCAGCTGAAGCCTCAGATTCTATACAAACTGCTGCGAGCAACATGCCGATCACGCCGTTGTACGGATACAGTATCTCATCGACGTCTCCGGTCCTCATATTGAACAAATTCTGTAAACGACGAATAATAATAAAAATCAGCATTAAGCTTTCTCACTTGTTTGGCTTTTCCAACCCACGTCGCTTTCCTTAACCACTAAATATGGAAACATTTCTATACGACTTTCTTGCATCCAAAGTACCACATTTGCATCTGGTGGCCAAAACTGGAACGTTTTTCCAGCGTCAATATGTTCGGCATTAACGCATTAGCTTACCTACCAAGTTTCGCTGCCAAACGATAATTACAGCCCATACTGACTCTCTGTAACTAGCTGCACATTAATAATTATAATCACCGCGTATCTTGCGTGCCGCTTGAATTTGCGCACGAACGGCCCTATTGGCTAACTTCAGCGCTAATTAACTCGGAAACGTCGCAACTTATCGAACTTTTTTCTTCACTATTATATCTCGGCATAATCTACCCTGTAGTAGCCTAAGAAGCTTTTCAGACTGTTTCTGAACACGCTGTAAGTTTTTTGTATCGTACGTCTTGCAAATAACACACAAGTGACTACATAGCCTAATTTTGAAATTTCAAAATGGCCAGTTAAGTAGTTCTATAGCTTGGGAAAAGACTTCCTAAAATCTGTTTTTGCTTCAGGGCAGAGACTCCTTTTCTTGTCACTAAAACTCGCAATCGTTTTAAAGACCGTGTTTAGACAGCATCACGCACTTCCTGTTGTTCTGACCATCTCTTAGCCGTCTTAAGAGAGGAAAAAACTTCCTCAACGGGTCGTCCATTTGCAGCACAGATATTATCGATACGCTCTTCCCCGACATTGCAAGGATCTCGCTCGTCCACGACATTGTCATTTATTTCATCGTCTGTCAGTACTGGATGGCGTGAATGATCAACGCGTCATTCAAGCCCGTACTGAATATTATGTTTCAAATTATTCTTCAAATTCTGAAGATTCTTCAATTAACGCAGCCACGGTGGATAAAAATTGTCTGGATGTTGGATCTTCAGGTGCAGACTAACCTGAAAGAAGGAGCTTATTACAAACTTACGTTCCGTATATAAGTCTCGCTTTCTGTTATTTTCATGGTTTTTCTGTTCAACCTTTGCTCTTCGTTGACAAGTATATTAACTTATTTTGTAATGGGTTCCAGGTTCTTTTTTTATATTGGATATGGTAGCAGTGAAACATGGACGATAAATAGTTTAGACAAGAAGAGAAGCTTTCGAAATGTGGTGCTACAGAAGAATGCTGAAGATTAGATGGGTAGATCACGTAACCAGTGAGGAGGTGCTGAACAGAAGTGGGGAGAAGAGGAAACTGTGGCACAACTTGCCTAGAGTAAGGGATCGTTTGGTAGGACATGTTTTGAGGCATTAAGGGATCATCAATGCAGTATTGGTGGGCAGCGTGGAGGGTAAAAATCGTAGAGGGAGACCAAGAGATGAATACCCAGATTCAGAAGGGTGTAGGATGCAGTAGGTACTTCGAGATGAAGCAGCCTGCACAGGATAGAGTAGCATGGAGAGCTGCATCAAACCAGTCTCTGGATTGAGGATCACAACAGCAATATTGTAACAGTTCCTCCACATTCCCGAGCTAAATTCGATCCACTAGCAACTTTCTTTAATTGGTCTAACACCTTAGTTTAACGGAAGAAAAAAAAAGGCGTTTACGTTAAGTAGATACTGCCAAAGGGACGACAACTCCACATTCCATCATCACAAGCGAAGGTTTAGTCGCCGACAAGACGGTTGGCAAGGAGGAGGACACAGTAGAACTAACCAGCCCACCCTCAACGGAACTTGTGCAAGGCGCGCGCGGAAAATTGATCGCCAACTGGAAAGCTTTCGTTTAACCGAAGTGTTGGTTGATTGGCATTTGGATAGTCGATGGTCTATTGTACTACGAAAACAGCACACCGAGCTTCTAAATTATGTACCAGAACATGACAGTGCTCCGTAATCAGCATAAACACTGGTGGAACGTACAAGTGTCACGTCATACGATCTGAAACAAACCTGGTGTGGCGTCGATAGTTACGATGCCGCAACTTAGGTGCACGCTCTCCTAAGTTGGCAGTAAGAGAGAAGACCTACTAATCCGACCACAGCGCCCTCTGGCCGACGCAGTGGAGCTCAGGGAGTGCCGTCTTGATTTCGGCCCATTTCGTCAAGAGCAGACGGCGTGGAAACACCGCTTCTACTACCCAGTGGGCTAGCTTGCTATTCAGACTTCGTATTAGTTACATTCAGTTAAAGTTTGGGCAGCAACGAGTATTTGCTAGCTTTGAGATCATACAGAGCAGTCATCCTAACTCCACAGGATTAGACATGGATTACGGCTACACACCTACGTGCTCATCCTAGCCAAAGCTATGTATGCATTTGATATTTACTTGTGTTTTTGACTCTATTAAAAGTGTTAAAGTTACATGCAGTACCGAAGTGCTTCACCTCCCCTGCTCCTACTCGCTTCCTTCACTCTCGGCCTATATTACAACAGCAGTTCACAGGAGCAGATCCACGCACCGCCTATCCAGGCGAGATACAAAACTTGGTATAAATACTCACTGCAGCGATGTTCAGTCTACTTTGTTATTATATTTTTGTAGCAACAATTACGAGCTGGTTGCCAGATGAAGACCACTTGCAGAACGTAGTAGCTTGTACTTCGATATCGTGCGAAGTTTGGTGTACTCTCACGTCGAGACACAAAAGCAGGTAGCGGCTGGTACAGTCAATTTCAACCAGTATCAGAAGCAAGGGAACCAGTCATACAGATCCTAGGTGTCTGACGTGCAGGTTCGCTCTCTCCCTCTCTCTCTCTCTCTCTCTCTCTCTCTCTCTCTCTCTCTACACCTCTCTCTACCTCGAGCTCTGACTCTCTGTCTCTCTCTCTCTCTTGCTCTCCTTTTGAATAATCAGCCGTCTGACTGGTTGCATGCACGAATTCATCTCATGTGTCAACCTCTTCATCTCAGAGCAGCAATTACACCCTACATTCTCAATTACTTTTTCGATATATTCCAATCCTTGTCTTTCCCTACAGTTTTCACGCTCTAGTGCCATGGAATTTATTCCCTGGTGTCACAACAAATGTCCTATCACCTTCTTCTTGTCAGTGTTTTCTTTATGTTGCTTACTTCTCCAATGCTACAGAGAACCTTCTCAATCATTACTTTATCAGTCCATCTAATTTCCAACATGGTGCCATAACGACACATCTCAAACACTTCGATCCTGTTTACCGTTCTTCGATCATCTTTACCGTTTTTCCAACAGTACATGGTTTACTACCACACAATGCTCTGCTCGAAATGGACATTCTCAGAAATTTATTCTTCAGAGACTTAGTCGACCATATAGTGTACAATTTGCATGCTTACGTCATATGTTACATCGTTAATTTGGAACATGCGTTTGCTTCCTGAAGAGGGAGATTAGGCTGAGGCCCGTTTAAGAGAATTCTTTCATATAGGTCACCATATGAAACTGAATCAGCGACTCACCATACCTTCCTCGTTGACTTAATTACACAACATGCATTTGACATTGACGTAAGTGTGCCAACGATTCAGCCGTGACCATGTGATTTTCTACAGTCAACCGATGCTAAGAGAACGCCATCGCTTGCTGATTCCGTGGTACCATTATGTCACGATACAAAGTGCGTTTGACATTGACCTGGGTGTGACAAGAGCATCCTAGACAATGTTGTTTACTACGTTTAAGTGACCGTCCGTTACGACGGCATAGGGCTTGGGATCATCGAAATTCGACCCTGTATCAATGGAAACGTGCCGTATTACCGGACGAATCATATTCCTTGTTACACCAGGTCAGTGGTCTCATACTATGTGCCTATAACTTCTGCCCCTTTCGTTGATTACACTACTGGCCATTAAAATTGCTACACCAAGAAGAAATGCAGATGATAAACGAACATTCGTTGGAGAAATATATTATACTAGAACTGACATGTGATTACATTTTCACGCACTTTGGGTGCATAGATCCTGAGAAATCGGTACCCAGAACAACCACATCTGGCCGTAATAACGGCCTTGATACGCCTGGGCATTAAGTCAAACAGAGCTTAGATGGCGTGTACAGGTACAGCTGCCCATGCAGCTTCAACACGATACCACAGTTCATCAAGAGTAGTGACTGGTGTATTGTGACGAGCCAGGTGCTCGCCCACCATTGACCAGACGTTTTCAGTTGGTGAGAGATCTGGAGAATGTGCTGGCCAGGGCAGCAGTCGAACATTTCCTATATCCAGAAAGGCCCGTACAGGACCTGCAACATGCGGTCGTGCATTATCCTGCTGAATTGTAGAGTTTCGCAGGGATCGAATGAAGGGTAGAGCCACGGGTTGTAACACATCTGAAATGTAACGTCCACTGTTCAAAGTGCCGTCAATGCGAACAAGAGGTGACCGAGACGTGTAACCAATGGCACCCCATACCATCACGCCGGGTCATACGCCAATATGGCGATGACGAATACACGCTCCCAATGTGCGTTCACCGCGATGTCGCCAAACACGGCAGCGACCGTCATGATGTTGTAAACAGAACCTGGAATTATTCTACAAAATAACGTTTTTCCATTCGTGCAACCAGGTTCGTCGTTGAGTACACCATCGCAGGTGCTCCTGTGTGTGATGCAACGTCAATGGTGACCGCAGCCATGGTCTCCGAGCTGACAGTCCATGCTGCTGCAAACGTCGTCGAACTGTTCGTGCAGATGGTTATTGTCTTGCAAACGTCCCTATCTGCTGTCTCAGGGATCGAGACGTGGCTACACGAACCGTCACAGCCATGCGGATATGATGCGTATCATCTCGACTGCTAGTGATACGAGGCCGTTGGGATCCAGCACGGCGTTCCGTATTACCCTCCTGAATCCACCGATTCCATGTTCTACTAACAGTCATTGGACCTCGACCAACGCGAGCAGCAATGTCACGATACGATAAACTGCAATCGCGATAGGCTACAATCCGACCTTTATCCAAGTCCGCAACGTGATGGTACGCATTTCTTCTCCTTACATGAGGCATCACAACAACGTTTCACCAGGCAACGCCGGTCAACTGCTGTTTGAGTATGAGAAATCGGTTGGAAACTTTCCTCATGTCAGCACGTTGTAGGTGTCGCCACCGGCGCCAACCTAGTGTGAATGCTCTGAAAACCTAATCATTTGCATATCACAGTATCGTCTTCCTGTCGGTTAAATTTCGCGTCTGTAGCACATCATCTTCGTGGTGTAGCAATTTTAATGTGCAGTAGTGTATGTTCTCTATTAGTATTTTTTTCTCGTCTCATTGTTGGATTTATTCATTCACTACTTGGTCAGTGCATCTCGTATTCGTCTCCTCTAACGCCATGTTTCAAAGGCTTCTGTCACTTTCATTCTTGTCTTCCACATTGCCCACATTTAGCTCCATCTCAGAGTACCTGCAAACACAGTTTTTCATAAATCTTTCTGTTTCATCGAGTTTCATCTTCACCGATTCTAACAGTTACTTATTCCATCTCAGTCACTCTTGTACGTAGAATGAGCAAGCTGTGAAGGAAACCATAAAGAAATTTAGAAAGAAATTAAAGGTTGTGGGTGGGGGGGATGGAATAAATAAAAATATATATGATATATATATATATATATATATATATATATATGATATATATTAATTCTGTCGGGGATGACAAATGACTTGGAAGGACAATTGAACAGATGGATAGTTTCTTGAGAAGAGATTATAAGATGAATGTCAAAAAGGAAAACGAGTAATGGAATGTAGTTGAATTAAACCATGTGGTAATTAGGAGATGAGACACAACATTAGTTGATGTGTTTGCTATTTGGGCAGCGAAATAACTTGACCGCAGACGCAGAGAGGATATAAAACGCGGAGTGGCAATGGCAAGAAATATATTTCTGAAAGAAAGAAATTTGTTAATATCAAATAGAAATTTAAGTGTCACGAAATCTATCCTGAAAATATTTGTTTGGAATGTAGCCTTTTACAAAAGTAAAGCTTGGCCGATAGAAAATTTCCTTCTTCATATTTTCTACTTACGAGACAGAAAAATTTACGCATCTATTCCTCCTGAAAGACTGCATACAAATGGAGCTAATAGCGAGAACAAAAGTCAGGCAACCCTAACGTTGACAAGAGAGAAATTCGTAGAAGGATATAGTAGGTTACTTCCTCAAATCTCATGCAGCAAGAAGACTTAGAGCAATTTTTGTTCAAAAAAATGGTTCAAATGACTCTAAGCACTATGCGACTTAATATCTGAGGTCATCAGTCCCCTAGACTTAGAACTACTTAAACCTAACTAACCTAAGGACATCACACACATACATGCGCAAGGCAGTATTCGAACCTACGACCGTAGCTGTCATGTGGTTCCGGACTTTTTTTCTGCATTTTGTTCGTTGTTCATCGTTGTGTTTGGTTGGTCGTTGCGGACGTCACATAACATACGTTCAAGTTCAAAATGGTTCAAATGGCTCTGAGCACTACGGGACTTAACATATGAGGCCATCAGTCCCCTAGAACTTAGAACTACCTAAACCTAACTCACCTAAGGACATCACACAGAGCCATGCAGGAGGCAGAAATCGAACCTGCGACCATAGCGGTCACGCGGTTCCAGACTGTAGCGCCTAGAACCGCTCGGCCACACCGGCCGGCCGTTCAGGTTCGTTGTTGATCCTTTTAGTCAGTTTTTTATTACAGAGGCCAACCAGCTCTCTGACCGAACACGCTGAGCTACCGTACTGAAGCGCCTAGAACCACTTGGTCACAGCGGCCGGCACAACTTTTGCATCGCATTGTTTGATATGCATGTTGTAATTTTGTATTGTGTTTAAGAATGTATAAACATAATATGTTTTAATGTGGACTTCATCTTTAATAACTTCTCAGATCTTCCCTCATATTCTGCTATTCTTTGCCAGCAGATGCTCGTCGCATTTACGGGAGAAACATACTCACGCATATATGTGTTCATACACACACAGCTACGCACACATGTATGGTAACAGCTGCGCTGCACTCTGGCATTTCCCATTTCCGCGTGTCAGCTAATGAGGTCGCCAGTGCCCTGTACGTTCCTAGAGTTTCCTTGTCAGCAGACTGCCGCACGGGCAGCCATGCTCCGCTGTATGGCATCCACAGGCCAGCCACCACATAGCGGTCTGCACTGCGAAGAACACCAACGAGTGCACTATAGCCTCTGAAAAAACAACTGTAACAGTTCTTTTCTTTTAAATTAAATGGCTAGATACGTATTCTTCTTTGAATGACGACAATAATTTTTATTCTGAATGTTTAAAATTCATTTCTCGCATTTGCGCTGGCGAGCTGAAAATGAACAAAGACGACTGTAGTAATAAAACTTGAAACGTCCCCTTAGAAAAATTAATCAATGACTGTGCTGATAAACCTCTTACATTAATTGCTTTTCAAACAGCTGAGCGAAACTGAACGTACTCAGACGTTACTCTCTTTACTTATTCTGATCAACACTAAACTAACTCACAATATTTTTACGCAACGCAATCCGACTTTTAATAATCCCTACAAAAGAATGGCCCTGACTAACAATAACCTATACCTTTCATGAATCACTTACCTCACAAAAATCTTCGTTACTCAAACTACTGCAATACAGCGAGCGCCAATACTGCCAGCTAAATAAAAGATTCTAACTACTGAAGTCACTAACTACTGATAGGCCTAGTTAGCAAATCAAAGATTTTGATAAAGAACAAACAATGTATTTACCTTAATAGTGTTCAAAAGTCATAATATATATAGTAGTTCATGACATCCAATCTTACAAATTTACTGACCCTGATGGACACACGTCCAGATCATCCGCTTTCAAAACTCCGCCATCTCTCTTTCCACATCCACCACTGCTGGCGGCTCACCTCCAACTGCGCAACGCTACGCGCTGTTAACAGCCAACTGCCCAACACTACAATGGCGAATATTACTCCACCAATGCAAACCAACCACAGGCTTCACACAACACAGTCGGTGATTTTCATATAGAGCGCTACATGGCGTTACCAACATAAAAACCTAAAGAGCCTACTTACATAGCCCCCATGCTCCCCACAAAAAATTTTACAAATTGTTTTGGGCAGTGGCCAATACAGATTTGAAAAAAAAAATTCATAATTACAATGACAAAGAAATCAAATGCACACACTTATTGATACAATGTTGGTCAAAAGCTAAAATTTCCTCACAGTCCATAAAGACAGTCCTGATCATTCATCAGAGTAAAATTGCAATTTTTTTTTCTCAAAGCCTGAGCAGTAAAAGAAAATGCACACAGAAGTAGTGGATTTCCATGCAGTCTTGAAGAAGTAGTGTTGTCCTTCCAGCGGAAAGACAGTGCTGACTCTTTACATGTAGACAGGTAATGGGCCACAACAATGCAAACCAACCACAGCCTTCACGCAACACAGTCAGTGATTTTCATATAGACCGCTACATGGCGTTACCAACATAAAAACCTAAACAGCCTACTTACAAATTGTATTTTTGTTATATTGTTCAATAACGAAAGTCGTATTTCAGTTTCTTATACGGGATGGTTTTATTTATAAAGGTTGTTTTTAGGTAGATGAAATGGATTTTCCTGTGATCCCTATCTATATAAATTAAAGTGTAAATGTACGGTTGTTCAAAATCTTGTATCTTCGAAAGGCCCTGACTTACTGCTTTGATATTTTATAAGTGTAAAGGGTACATGTACACAAAGGGAAAACATTGTTACTAAAAATCTCAAAATGTAGGTTTAGCTTTCTGATTTGCTTCAAATTATTACATGTTAAAATTTGTATTTATGGCATAATGGATTATTGGTTTATGATTTAAGTGTTTCACCTAATAACAGAAAATAATCATTTATCGCTAGGACTTTTTACTGCCCAAAAACGATTCACAACTGTGGTAAAATTAACGGAAAATAATTACAGAGAAGGAAACAGCTAAAAGCAAATGACAACAAGATGTAAGTGTTCAGCGGAATGCCAACCAATTGCACGTGCTGTATGTTTCCATCTTAAGGCCGCAAGTTTTATCATTTACATTTTTATGAATATTTGTTGAGAAACCTGGCACTGCCCGGATATTCATTTTTTTCGGTTTTCTATTAGATATGAGAACAAAAAAACAACAGTGTTTGTACTGAAGTGTCAAAAAAATATCATGTCCATGTATTCGTGGAAACACCTCTGAAACTATGAAACATGCATACAAAGAAATATACATAACGTATAAATGTATGAGTACAGTATCCAGATCAAGAAACATGGTCCTGGACGCAGTCTGTACGCTGGGCGTAGCTGCTTCGCGTGTCCACAACGGGGTTTTGTAAACGTCTCTTCATAGCTCTATACAGGGTGGTCCATTGGTAGTGACCGGATAAAATATCTCACGAAATAAGCGGCAAACGAAAAAACTACAAATAACGATACTCGTCTAGCTTGAAGGGGGAAACCAGACGGCGCAATGGTTGACCCGCTAGATGGCGCTGCCATAAGGCAAACGGATATCAACTGCGTTTTATTAAATAAGAACCCCCGTTTTTATTACATATTCGTGTAGTACGTAAAGAAATATGAACGTTTTAGTTAGACCACTTTTTCGCTTTGTGATAGATGTCGCTGTCATATTTGGCCAGGTCACGATCAATGGACGACCCTGTATAGACGGCTAGTGTTTTCGCCTACAGCCGTTTGCGTTTCACAGTTGAAAGCTGTGAAAAGCGCTGCCAGTTGTCAGCTGCTTCCTTTATTGTTTCGACTGTACGAGTGTCTGCGTAGTAATGAATAAATGTATCAAAACTTCATGCATAATGCTGCAATTTTTCACGTATCTCAGTGTTTACGACATTATATCTGTTGAAATATTTGTCGTACAATGATGTACTTGTGTAGGTAAAATCAGCAGCATATGTGGATATTGTCTGCAAAACATGTTGAGAATAGAGTTAGTAGCACAGAAGTAATAAATTTAAACATCATGCACAATGTGGCAGATTTTCATGCATGTCATCGTTCATGACATCATATCTCTTGAACTATATTACAAAAGTGATTCTTACCCCCACAGCGATTGTTGCCTGACTGTTAAGGATGTGTATACTAAGTTTGGTTAGGAGCGGATGTCTAACACAAAAATATATAAGTAAGTACACTTTTACAATATGTATGTATTCGCAGCTTTATTACGGCGGTCATCGCCTTCCGCTTCTTAATTTCCAAATTCCAATCTTATTTCTGAAGGCCCTATGATTTCATCGCTTCTTTCATATCTCGTACCTGTCTTCTAGGTGGTCTTCACCGTTTTCTTTGGTCACTTGGCGTCAATTCATAGATTCTTTTCGGCCATCGGTTATCATCCATTCGTTGAATGTTGATATTCCACTGTGGCGTCGCGAATAAACACTTTTTCTCCCATAAGTTCCCGTATTCTGACTTTTCTAACATGCTCTAGTCTGAAGACGTGACAACTTCATAGCCAAAACTCTATCTAAATAAATTTATTTTTCTTATTTTAAGTCAGCCCTCGTATTTCAGCGCCATATGTGGTGATGCTCTCGATGGTTCATTTGTACAGCAAGATCTTCGTCCTCTTTTTAATTTTGTGAGCTCATAGCAACGAGTTACTTGGCCAATTATTCTTCTTCTTTGCCCAGTTGTTTTCGTTATATCTTGTGTCCTTCTTCCATTTGTTGCGAAAGTGTCACCAAAGTATTTAGACGTACAAACGTCTCTAATTTTCTCCTCCTTTGAGCTTCATGTCTTTCTTGAGACACAGTGTTCTAATATACACGTTTGGTTTTTCCTCCTGGTCAATTTCCCATTTGTGAAATTTGTCCCTGAAGAATTAGCGGTTTTGGACAACTTCTGGTGTAATTCTTGCCAATTTCAGATTAGTTTTGAAGCCTGTCAATCCATTTAATCGCGTCTGATTTGGTTTTACTCCTGTTGTTAAAGAAATCAACCATTTGATTTGTAACTATGTCTGGATCCTTTCTTTTAATGTGTTCATAGAGTCTTAATCTACGTTTCTCAGTGTCACTAAGAGCATTCACGTATTTGTGAGATGTTTGATTTCCTCTTACCTATGAGCCGGTATTGTTCGTCTACAAGTTTTAGGCCAAAATTTTTCTTACGATTTTGCGCTTTCCTTTCCCAATGTTCTCAATGTTTGTTTTCATGTGCAAAATCGTGTGTCTGAACCACAGGCGCCTTCTGGTTTAATTACTGAATTTTAATGTTTTACTACTGTATGATTGGAGATAAATTTCTTGTTGTAGACAGATTGGATAAATAGGTACGCAGTTTCTGTCTTTTGGTATGTAATTTAGTTTGCTTTTGCTACGAATCCATTTTTCTGAATGTTTAACCGGTGTATTTAAATTACACAATTGTCTAAGTTTGCTATATTTCGTCTCCATACATTTTAGAGCTTGTTTGTTGCCGATTATGCACTCCGTCTTTTCAATAGACGTCTGGAAACCGACGTTTTCTGCAAGTTATCTCAAGAGTTCTGTCTAATTTTGGGTTGATGAGCTGCCGCGAATTAATATTGCCAAACCGTCTGCAAATACTATGCAATCTGTAGCAAATTTGCCTCTGTGTAAAGTTGATCAATTTTGAGGACACATTTCACAAGCTTCAATCTTAATTACTTTCTAAGGGACACAGATGTAGAGTAATGGAGACAGTCCTTTTTCCTTGTCCTACTTCGTTTTGGTTGCGAAAGGATTTGACATTTCCCCTAGTAATTTAATCATAAACGTCTTGTCTGTTATATGATTGCAAGTGTTTTCGGATCTATACCTTGCACCTTTCCAAGTGTAACCGTCTTTAATAAAATGAAATAATAAAAACTGTACGATTACGTTAAATGAATGTCTGAACTGTCGAATGGATAATAAACTCTAATTGTCGTGTGGCGTGTTGTAATTGCAAGTGCTGTGCTTACTCTGTGTTATTGTTGCAAAACTTTACACGAATCGATTGGGCAATGCAACTCCCAGTACCAATAAAGAAATACAGTTACTGTACGATACATCAGCCCCTTAAGCACTGAATCCCAAGGCCCTGTTCAGAGCTATTAAGTTTGGTCTCGAAGCACATGACAAATAAATTAAATTGTCTTACCCCTAAAGCAGCAACGCTGGAACGCGATGTATTCTGGTCATTCACAAAAAATTTGAATGCTAGCTACAGGCTCAGCAGTGTGCAATGCTGGCCATAATACTTGAAATGCACATGAAAGTCTTTTGGCTGGTAAACGAGAAAATTTAAGGAAAATCAACTTCTTTAAAAATATATGATCTGGACTGGGAGGTGGTACTGATTATGGTGAAATACTAACACTTAGTCTTTTAGCAAAATTATATTGCAAGTTAATTTGGTCTTCTCAAAAACATCTGTCAGCTGAAACTACATTATTCACAGTTGATTCACAATCAATGAGATTTAAACAGCACGTATTACCTAACTTCATCAATCCAACATAAATGCAAATCATCAAATTACACAGAGTTCTGTTAACAAATCTTGAAAGCATTACAAAAATGAAATATCTAACTAGCGTTTTTCTCAAAACCATTTACGTACATTCTGGTGTTACTCAATAATAAAAAAAAATTATCAGCCAACTTATCTATACTAACGCGCTGGCAAAACCAGAAATCATAATTATTTAATACTTTTACCTTACTTTCATGAAGACTTCTGCTTCCATGTCCAACAATACTGACATACCTACATAAATCTAACTCTTGGTGGCTGCAAACAGCTCACCACCGAACCTGCTTACTCCATCGTCTTTTCCTCACAGGAAGCAATCTACGACTGAGCGCCCAGCGCTCTCTTGCTGCAACAAAGCAGTATCTTTGGCTCTGCGGTCGCGCGCAGTCAGCGATCCGCATTATCAAGCCTATCAGAGACATTCATCGTTTATAATGTACTATTTTAATTTATTCACATTCTTATGTTATTCTGGTGTCACACATAAGTGTACCCCAGTAGACGCCTTTCAATCTTCTTATAATATCCGGGAGAATGAATCGCGGTCGAGTGAGTCATAGGCTTTTTTGAAATCAACAATTAAGCAAATCAAACTTTTATTACAAATTCTCTCATAATTTAGAATTAGCTTTGTGTATAAGACGTGTTCCGAACACGAACAACCTACTTTGAATTCTGGGTGCTATTCTCCAATTTCTGATTCAAGTTGTTTCTGTATTCTATGGAGAAGACACCAGGATAGAATTTTATTACTGATGATAGGGAGATTACCATCTAGTTATTTATGTCTGGCCTGTCTCCCTTTTTGTGCAACGAGTGAATGAAAGTATTTTTCCAATATTCTAGAATTTATGTTTTGTAAGTACTTGGTGATTTCTTGTATCGTGTTTGAACATGCTGATTTGAGGATATCTACTGTAATTCTATCTTCCCCGATGTTTTACTTTTTTACCATTTTAATCAGTTTGCAAAATTCTTCTTCATCTGGCGGGAATGAATTTGCATTGGTGTCTTCAGGTTCTTATGGTCGGAATCTGTGTAGTAAACGGTTGTAGCCCCGTCATAAGTTGCAACCATAAAACAAATTATAAAACAAGTTGCGGACCTATTATTTACTATAGCGTGCTGCAAGTTCGGGACTCTTTGTTTTGGTTCCGGGCAGTTAAGTGATACATTGAAATATCTCACAAGTTCCTTGCGGTTTTCCTATTTGTTTAAAGCCAACTGACTATTTATTTATGTTTGAAGCAGAAACTTTGTGGTTGACATAATATGAGCTTAATTCTGAAGTTATTATAGAAATTTAATGTGTTATTTCTTTGGAAGTATTTCTCGATTTCAGCTGTATGATCCTCTTCGCATTTTCTTTTTGTCTCTCTGATTAATTTGGCTGTCTCTTTCCTAACTTTGAGTAATGGTTTGTAGTTTCCCTCTGCCTTATTGCCGTTCGAATTATTGAATGCATCCTGTGGAGATCGGATTGATACTCACTTCGCTCATAGCACGAAGGCTGCTTCTTCATTATCCCAAGAGGGGTAAGTGTATGTGACATTTCGATCTATTTGATTTTGAGTTGTTGCAAACTCTTTGAGAGCCTTTCTCTAATTCTGCCATGATAGATGACTGTATCCTGTCAGTGTCTAATTTTAGTATTTGTGTCTTGTTTTCTGTAAACCTCTGAGATTTTAACGTAGTTTTATTCTTGTCTGTAGCTGTCTGAGTCTACGTTTGCACCTTTTCTGACTTAGAAGTTCATAAAATATCTGTGGTTTCACTAAGAGATTTTTACATGTTCATTTGGAAATTCACTGATGAGTGAGTTTGCTGGTCTCCACTTCATCTGGTTTGATGGTTTCACATGACAATAATAATAATAATAATAATAATAATAAATCCCATGGAGGCCCGGGAAAAGAATAGGCCTCCGGTATGTTCTGCCAGCCGTAAAAGGCGACGAAAAGAACAAACCAGTAATAGGTCTAACCCCCCTTTTAGTGTGATTAGTTGGTTCAGGACAGAACTAATGAAGCCTCGGACAAGCGCTGTCATGGTCGGGGACGACGCTTGAACCCTATGCCCGTCCACAATGGTAATGACACTGCTAGCCACATGGAAAATGATTTAAATCCAAATAGAGGTGTTTTGCAGGATATGCTTCCTGCAACCACTCTAGAAGGAAAACAAAGACAGAGGATGAGATGGTCAGATGAAGTTAACTGACACCTCATGTTCTGTTATTACCCAGCAACAAACTTAGGAACCAACACAACTGGATACAGATCACAAGTATACACAACATTTATTACCAGATACCCAGAATTAAAAAAGTTTTAACAGACCAACGACTAGCTGATCAGATCCGTGAAGTAATAAAAAATAACAGGATACCCCAGTCAGAATTAGAAAACGTCAAACAACAAGTACAACAAACACTGGAACAAAATAATGTGCAATCAGAAGAAGAAAAAAATACATTAATGGAAAACATCCCAGAGCAAAAAAAAAAAACATGCATCAATTAAACAATCATAGGAAAACAAAATCTTAAGACAGCCATGAGAAGAAGCGCAAATTGAACACGAAATAATACACATGTTAGACATAGAAGAAAAATTTCGTCTGACGTATATAGAATACAAAGACACAAATGCAGACATTAGACCATTCTTGCATAGACCACCAAATAACCCACAAGTCGAAAAAACAATAACAACTATCAACACAATCATACATAACAAAATAAATGAAAATACAACTATGGAAGAGTTACAACTACTGGTTTATATAGGAGCACTCACTACACTAAATATACACACTAGGCAGAGATCAGAACTAACCAACACACAGAAGAAACCCACAAAACCAGCATGGCAACACAGGCTACAGATCAGAATAGAAAAACTGAGAAAAGACATTGGACGGCTAACACAATTTATAAGAAATGAAATATCAGACAAAAAACGAAAAAGGTTAGGTAAAATCTCACAACAAGAAGCGATAGACCAATTAGATGAAAAGAAGCAGAAATTACAAGCATTGGCCAAACGACTTAGGAGATACAAAAAAAAGTGAAAATAAAAGGAAACAAAACCAAACATTCAACACAAACCAAAAGAAATTTTACCAGACAATAGATAACACACACATTGAAATAAACAATCCACCAAACATAACAGACATGGAACACTTCTGGAGCAACATATTGTCAAACCTGGTACAAAATAACAGGCATGCGTGGTGGATACAAGCAGAAACAGACACATACAAGGTGATACTACAAATGCCTGAAGTGATAATTTTGCAACATGAAGTCATCCAAGCAATTAATTCTACTCACAATTGGAAAGCCCCTGGAAAAGATAAAATAGCAAATTTCTGGCTAAAGAAGTTCACCTCAACACATTCACATCTAACTAAATTATTTAACAGTTACATTGCAGACCCATACACATTCCCTGATACACTTACACATGGAATAACTTATCTGAAACCTAAAGATCAAGCAGACACAGCAAAACCAGCATAATATAGCCCCATAACTTGCCTACCAACAATATACAAAATATTAACTTCAGTAATTACACAGAAATTAATGCCACATACAACACAGAACAAAATTATAAATGAAGAACAAAAAGACTGCTGCAAAGGAGCACGAGGATGTAAAGAGCAACGGATAATAGATGCACAGGTGACATATCAAGCTAAAACTAAACAAAGGTCGCTACACTACGCATACATTGATTACCAAAAAGCTTTTGATAGTGTACCCTACTCATGGTTGCTACAGATATTGGAAATATACAAAGTAGATCTTAAATTGATACTGTTCCTAAACATAGTAATGAAAAATTGGAAAACCACACTTAATATCCAAACAAATTCAAATAATATCATATCACAGCCAATACAGATTAAGTGTGGAATATACCAAGGAGACTCATTAAGTCCTTTCTGGTTCTGCCTTGCTCTGAACCCACTATCCAACATGCTAAATAATACAAATTATGGATACAATATTACTGGAACATGCCAACACAAAATCACACATTTGCTGTACATGGATGATCTAAAACTACTGGCAGCAACAAATCAACAACCCAACCAATTACTAAAGATAACAGAAGTATTCAGCAATGATATAAATATGGCTTTTGGAACAGACAAATATAAGAATAATAGCATAGTCAAGGGAAAACACACTAAACAAGAAGATTACATATTGGATAAGCACAATGACTGCATAGAAGCGATGAAAAATCAGATGCCTATAAATATCTAGGATACAGACAAAAAATAGGAATAGATAATACAAATATTAAGAATAACTAAAAGAAAAATATAGACAAAAACTAACAAAAATACTGAAAACAGAATTGACAGCAAGAAACAAGACAAAAGCTATAAATACTTATGCTATACCAATATTGAACTATTCATTTGGAGTAGTGAAATGTAGTAACACAGAACTAGAAGCACTCAATACACTTACACAATCACAATGCCACAAATATGGAATACATCACATACACTCAGCAGCAGAAAGATTCACATAAAGCAGAAAGGAAGGAGGAAGGGGATTTATCGACATAAAAAACCTACATTATGGACAGGTAGACAATTTAAGAAAATTCTTTATAGAACGAGCAGAAACTAGCAAAATACACAAAGCAATCACTCATCGGCTACACCACTGCAATTTCATAACCACTTCTACAGCCATTTAGATCACATAACATCAACAGATACGAAAAAAGTAAATTAGAAAAAGAAAACACTACACGGCAAGCACCCGTATCATCGAACACAGCCACACATCGATCAAGATGCATCCAACACATGGCTAAGAAAAGGCAATATATACAGTGAGATGGAATGATTCATGATTGCAATACAGGATCAAACAATAAACACCAGATATTACAGCAAGCATATTATTAAAGATCCCAATACCACAACAGATAAATGCAGACTTTGAAAACAACAAATAGAAACAGTAGATCACATCACAAGCGGATGTACATTACCAGCAAATACAGAATACACCAGAAGACATGACAATGTAGAAAAAATAATACATCAACAACTTGCCATACAACATGAACTAATAAAACAACACGTTCCCACATACAAGTATGCACCACAAAATGTACTGGAGAATAATGAATACAAATTATACTGGAACAGAACCATTATGACAGATAAAACAACACCATATAACAAACGGACATCATACTCACCAATAAAAAGATGAAATTAACACAACTAATCGAAATATCCGATACAACAAATATACAGAAGAAAACCGGAGAAAAAATTGAAAAATACATCCAACTGGCTGAGGAAGTCAAGGACATGTGGCTCAGGATAAAATTGACATTATACGAATTATGCTATCAACTACAGGAGTCATACCACACAATATCCACCAGTACATCAACGCAATACAGCTACACCCAAACGTATATTTACAACTACAGAAATCTGTAATTATTGATACATGTTCAATTACCCGAAAGTTCCTAAATGCAATGTAACATATACCGTACAGTTAAAAGGAACTAACGCTTGATCAACGTCCGCGTCACTTTCGACTTTTAACCAGACATAACGTCTGAAAAAGGAATGAAATAATAGTAATATAAGAAGAAGAATAATCTTAAACTTAGAAATTCATTGTACACAGTTAAGAATCTCCATGAGATCTACACTTTCTATGTATAGGACATTTGCGGAGAACTGGTTAACAATGTTAAATCCTTTATATCGAAGTGGAAAATAAATTCATTTGGGAGCAGCAAATAATAAAAGCGCAGAAGCAACTAAACAATTCTTTGTTTGGAATGCGAGTATTATCAGACACAGGTGACGTAAAAGCGAAAACGCTGACATTCTTTATTTACTTTCGCAACATAAGATCATACAGTATGATACACCGTGTACAATAAGATCTATGTTCAATATCTGCAATCCGAAGAGCACGATGTGTATGAGACTTTCTGTAAAAACGGTACAAATAGCACATTGACATCAACTTAATATAAAATAAACCAGGAAATGGACTTCTGGCAGGAGAGAAACAATGAAGTTGCCTTTATATGAGTAAAAGTCCGGAGTGGCCGACACGCGAATGAAATACCTAGCAAGTTAGCGAAAGCAGCGATTACTACGAGTAGTCAGGAGTACGATGGGATCACATACTCAGATTACGTCATCCAGTTCGAGGTAGCGTTAAGAAACAAATGAGACTATGAACGGGAAATAATTACCGCTACCAGAGGACATTGCCACAGTGATTTACACTCTCGTATACTTGCATTCCACACAAAACAAACAGTACCAAACAGATTTTACGCAACAGTGGCACGCCTAAAATTCTATGATGAACGCTTCCAACACCATTTGCACAGCGTTGCGAGGGCGATCGCGCCGTACTGTGAATCAGGAATGAAAGAGCACGTTAACCACAAAGTGCTCGCCAGCCAGCGACGGAAACACGCAACTCACATCCTACTTCGCCAACAGCTGAACTTAGTATAAAGGAGACACATACCAACGCGACGTCGGCGTAAGGGTCAAGGTCTTCAAACAATTATGGAACTTCTTTCCTAGATCCCTGAGAAGACGTGACAATCAGTCCTCAGAGCACATATAATTGTGAGTGTGTGGGCACCTGAGAGGGATGGGGACGTAAGATGAAATGCGAATATATGCCGTCAACAACATTCGTAATTGCGCAATACATTAGACTGTTTTTGATCGAAAATCAGTGACAGATAACAACAAACGAAAATGAAAAGGTTCAAATGGTTCAAATGGCTCTAAGCACTTTGGACTTAACATCTGAGGTCATCAGTCCCCTAGGCTGAGAACTATTTAAACCTAACTAACCTAAGGACATCACACACATCCATGCCCAAGGCAGGATTCGAACCTGCGACCGTAGCAGCAGCGCGGTTTCAGACTGAAGCGCCTAGAACCGCTCGGCCACAGCGGCCGTCGAAAAAGAAAATTGTGTAAATAAAAAAAAGAAGTTATACAAGCAGTTGGTGACTATATTTGGTGTAGGATAGTGTATGGAGGAAGTTGAGAAATATTAGCTGGTGAATAAAAATGGACTAAAAACTTTTGGGGAGTTAAAAATAATTTTGGAAACGAAAATTAAAATTTATGAACAATACGTGTTCCCATTTCAAACTTATAGCAGTGAAACGTGGATTCTTCATCTGAAAACGATTGAAGAACGAAGTGTTACTCAGCGAGATAAAAAAATGTACATTGGGAATTGTCACGAGAGACACAAAATCCATCAAATGAATGAAGAGTGCTTAGTTATGACAGCAATGAGCTGTGAGAACGTGGCGTGAGTCGTGCTTGGGTAGCTCAGATGGTAGAGCACTTGCCCGCGAAAGGCAAAGGTCCCGAGTTCGAGTCTCGGTCCGGCACATAGTTTTAATCTGCCAGGAGTATCATATTAGTGCATACTCCGCTGCAGAGTGAAAATCTCATTCTGGAAATGGAGGTGAGCTGCAAATACAGCGATGCGGATGAAAGTTCTACGATCCAAGTAACCTCTTTTCCATAATGTAAGAGCTGAGACGATGATTAACTGGAAGGTGGGCAAATGACATAAGAACAGATGACAGAACGGCAAGGTTACGTGCAGCTACGGATTACAACGGATGGACATGCCTAGAGGATGTTTCGAATACATCAGTGGCTATACAATGGATGATGGTAATGATGTGAAGTATTAATTGTTGGAAAATTCACGCTATTCACCAGCTTTATCATTCTAAGTCTTAAATTTTTTTAACTTTTAGGAAATTTCTCACCAGAGTACATTTCAGCCCAAATAAGTGGTAATAGCACGGGTATTTTGCAGACATTCCAGAATCGAACATCAGAAACCGAATCTACCCACTCGAAAACTACGTGGTTTGTACTCAAGGTAGATAAAGAACGTCTGTGCAGTGTAGCTAGTTCCAATCCAGTTGAACTAAATTTTCAGTACCAGTATTACATGGACCAGCGAGGAGAAAACAGGTGGTGGTAGCGTAAAGATCTTCGTCATCAGACTCTGCGCGAATGTCCTGAATTAAATTACAAACGTCTTCACAGTTTCCCGTAGTGTGAGGGCATGTGACACTGTTCGTGTTGATCCGTTCATCGGGTGGTGAGATTAGGACCGACGGTCCCGTTGAAGCTATCGGAGAGGGTAGGCCGTCCGCTAGCACTGGTTTCCATGCTGTTCCTTCTGTTATCATCATACAACACGAACATGACACCATACTGAACCTAGTCATAGGTGTCTGCTATGGATGGCAAAAACAGACCGGTTAATACCGATACTGGTATTTTAGTTCTGAATACCCGGAATTTCTCCATATTACATATGGTTTTTGGTTGGTCTCTGTTGTAACAGGTTTTCTATTTTTCAGGAATAATGGATAAAAAAACCACTTTATCAGTTTGCCATAGCAGCGGTGCTAGAATTTTTGCCTTTTAAATAAAGCTTTTTTAAAAACGTGACGTTTATTCACAAAATTTCCATGGCTTCGAGATGATAGGTTATCATTGTAGATGGGAAAAGCGATGACTTCTATTTTAACGGTAACGCGTTAAGTTAGAAACGATTTACAAACACGTGACATAAGAATCGGTTCAACAGTGCCGAGACAATAACGTACCCTATGGCCGTGTGGCGTAACCTATTAGGTGATGCACATGCAAGTGCAGTATCCAAGACTTACTCACATCTGGCTATAAAATAAATAAATATATCTGAGCTCAAAACTGATTTTCATTCGAAATTATTAAAGAAAAAGAATGCTCCAAATTCTCCTCAAAAGTTTATTCTTTGTCTGCCATTTCTTTGAAATAATAAAAGGTAAACAAAATTATGGAAACGGAAATAAATAAAAAACTTAACAATTCATTTATAGTTTATGATCAAAAGAGAAAGCAGCTCATCCGCTGTCTGTGTCTATAAAACTTGCCTGTAGCTGCTTGAAGCCCTTGCAAACGAACAACTTAACAAGAAAAATAAAAGCTCTCCAATCTCAGTTTTTAACATTTAGCACTGACTATTCATAATGTACGAACAGTGATATGATCTTCGATTACAACATGATTTTTGAGGAGAGTTAAAAAAATAAAACCGACAAGGGAATAGTGGTGAGTGTTTGCATTCAACCCCGTCGATAGTTTTTCCGACAAGCAATGAATGGTCAATCGATCAAGATCTTTATTTACCCATTTTATTTAACGTTTTCATTCTATGTATTTTCAAAACTGCAATGCAGAAGTCTGAGGCAGTCTTAGAATTTTTCCATTTTTTTTGTTTGACGTCGACGTCGGAAATAAAAGGAACAAAAAACATAAAATTGTTTATTCCGAAACCGGCTGTTTTCAAGAGTTTCAACAGTCAGTTTAAATTGCAGATTATAAAAACTAGCATAACAGAAAAGCGGTTGTTTTAGCGATAGCAGCCGTGCCTGGGTGTCTCTCAGCAAACAATAAACGTGTGACAAAGTATTATAACCTAATAAGAGGGTACCTCAGGAAAGTACAAGGTGTTGTACCTTCTTTATCAATGAAGATAGAAAGTTGGGGTGAATCATAATCTATGCGTTGGACTACAAAGTTTCTATTTTCAAAACGCAGAGAGTCAAGGTTGCTACTGTAATTTTAACAGTATGTAAGCAAACACATTTGATGTAAAATATACAACCAAACAGCACTGGGTAGAGATGAGGAGGTAGAGAGATCAAGTTTCTATTCTTTCAGTTATTCTGACGGTATGTAGAGGTAGCACGAAAATACTTTGGTCTTTCTGCAGAAAGTATTTTTGCTATTTTGACTTTTTTACTTTTCTTAAATTTCTAATTTGTCGAGTCCAAAAACATCCGTTCGGCGTTTGTGGCTGGTTTCCTAACAGTGACATAGAATACTTATTTTACGATTTTTCCTATACCATACGAGGTACATTCCTGGTATGTAATCTTACACATATCGTAATTATTTATGTGGGGTGGGGACTGTATGTCATTGTAGCTAAACAAATTTTTACCTACTGTCACCGTAGTTTAGTAGACTCCTGAACAAATAAATAATTTGTTTGATCTATATTGTGAAATCTTGATGTAATGTGAATGACCGTCTAATGTCTTTCTTTGTTGCTATAGAGATGAAATTGTAAGGACGCTCTTTATGTTCTTGTATGTTGGCAGCGCTACGTAGCGCTCTGCATTAATAACTCTGACAGAGCTGTGCGCACTCTGTAAGAGACTCTGTGGCTGGTCGGATTAGCAGTTGGAGGTGAACAGCCAGCAGTGAATGGAAGTTGGAAGTGAACAGCCAGCAGTAATGGAAGTCTGGAGTGAGTAGTCAGCAGTGATGGAGGCTAGAGACTAATTATTAGCGGTGTTGGAGGATTTCAGTAGTAGCGCGAGCGGACGGTCTGAATGAATATCCGTCATTGAATTTTTTACTAATGATTATATAACTTTTGAACTGATTGTCACATTCTTAAGGTAAATACATTATTTGCTCAGCAACAAAATCTTGCTTGCGGCATTGCTGTAGTTTGGGTAATGAAGATTTTTGTGAAGTAAGTGACTTATGAAATGTATAGGTTATTGGCCAGCGGCTGTGGCCGAGGGGCTCTAGGCGCTTCAGTTCGGAACCGCGCTGAAGCTGCGGTCGCAGGTTCGAATCCTGCCTCGGATATGGATGTGTGTGATGTCCTTAGCTTAGTTAGGTTTAAGTGTTTCTATGTCTAGGGGACTGATGACCTCAGACGATAAGTCCCTTAGTACTTAAGCCATTTCAACCCTCTTTTTTGTACAGGTTATTTTTAGGATTTTTCTTATTCAGGGCCATTATTTTGTATTAATTATTTGAAGTCAGGTTACCATTTTTGAGCAGTCAGATTACGTAGCGTTAGGATATTGTGGGTCAGTGTTGAAATGATAAAGAATAGCAAAGAGACTGTATAGTCAAAGTCATTCAGCAATATAAGCAAAGAAAACTAAAACAAAGAAGTTTCAAAATATCTGTAGAGTGAGCATAGTGTTCTGCACATGTTGTCAACATCCAAATAGGATTGTTACATGACCTTCGTGTTACATTTTGCGCAAAGTTTTAAACCTTCAATATTAGAAGTCTGTAGCCTGTTTTACGCAATATTTATTTATTAGCAACAACAGTGGTAAATATGTCAAAGAATGAAAAGTCGTTTTTCATAGGTAAGAGCCACAAAAATGTGATTATGATTATCATGCTAGTAGGTGGGCTTCATGTCTTTGAAAAACATCTAGTCAGAGTATAATAACGTGTTATTAGTTTAGGGCTACTTTATGGAAAAACATGACCATTTATTTACTAGACTAGTGCTAGGTAAATTTGGGAGTATGGTAGTGTGCTGCCAGTCATTCCATGAAATGTTTACACATAACGAACAATATTCACCTGCACGTAAATCATCTCTGAATTATTCAGTTATCTGTGCGTATTTTACGGTAGCCATAAAGATGCTATGAGGTGGTGAATGATTATACCCAGTTGATATTTTAGTTTCCTTAAGGATGATTGAAGATAGAAACGGTTTTACCAGAAAGTGGAAAACAGAAGAATTTTTGTCCCTAAAAATATTTCACTGTTTGATGAATCACTAGTTTATTGCATACCATAGTCCCAAATTCGAAGCGTTTAGGGACACTTTCACCGTGGGGCACTGAGAAGCATTTCGGAGCGCCGCCGCCTCATAATTTACGGAAACAGACTCTATAATGCGATAAAGTGCAACATAAAACCCCTGCTTTTACTCTAATATAAATATATAATAAGGACATGTTAACTATGATGCTTGTTGCAAACAAGCGAAATGCACTTGCGTTCATCTCTGCAAAGCTGTAAGCCAAGCTAATTTTAGATATCGAATGCAGATTATTAAGACTCCTGCGATTCACATCTAGAGAATCAGTGCTGCTTTGGATCGGGATCTGTTTGTATAGGCGATGTAAAGTCACTCGAAATGTACAGCGCGCTTACGGGAAAAGAATTTGCAGTATATTACATAATCACGTGGTGCGGAGGCAGTTTATATGGGGGATAAAAATTCTGCATCGGAACACCTGAACATATTTAAAGTAGTTAACACTATGAAAAGGACTAGTTACCAGAAACCTAGCTTGTCTGAAATAAAAAGGTTCTGAAACATGGACAAAAGAGTGCTTTCTTGAGCAGTGTAAACTTTTTATATTTTCTGCGTGTCTGATAATCGTCAAAGTGCATTTGAATCGACCAAGCACGAACAGCGCCGTAGCACTTTTTAACAAAAATTTTAAGGGGGGGGGGGGGGGGGAACGTACGCGCAAGTGACCAAAATTGTGAAGAATTCTGTATTGGATCTTGATTTACTACGTGGCATTAAAATTTCAATTCCTGAGGATTACTGTCTTTAGAATTCCCCCACGTAAGTGTGATAAAAATAATAATTAACAGAATCTTGGTCGGAACTACCTCCTTTGTTACGCTCTATTTCCTCATATTATTTATTCCTGCGGAGTTTTCTTCCAGTTTTACGCAGTCACAATTTTGGGGACATGTCGTTGTTTAGCAGATCCTGAACGTTTACTAAAGTCTGAGCATGGAAAAACTCAAAATCCCAATGAACGTTACAGCTTTCTGATAGGAAGACCGTGCCCGAAGATAACATTTTTTTCCCATCACTGATGAAGTTGCCGCGTATGATGCTCAAAAAGTTGCAGCGTATGATGCTCGTTTAGTGTTTAACTAGGCTAATCTTGGCAGACTACGGGTTCTGCAGGGGCTACGATTTGATACAGGAGCTTTCAGACTGACGATATTGAACGAAATCGATAACATGAGAATTGACGCAGCTGACATACTGTTACTCAGTTTGAAAATCGGGTTAGCCTAAGAGGACAAGCAAAGAAATGACTGCTTGAGGATGAAGAGAACGTCTATGGTTTGCACTACTTCATCCAGTTAAGGTAGGGCCTAATACAAACACTGTTAATATTTGATTCAGATTTCCCGTACGTCACATTTGAGCAACATTATGTACCTTTTCCTCTCAAACTCCAGACATTATAAGACATTTGCCATGCGAATAGTCAATGCTATACCTTTTTGTCACAAACCACTCACATTGTAGTACTCGAATTTGGCATGCAGTTAGACAATACCATAGTGAAACATTCTGTGGAAGCAATTTTCATTTACTACAATAGTAAGGAATTTATGTAAGAGAAAATCCCTAAGATTTGATGTAATCTTTTACACAGAAACTTGGAGAGCTGTAAAAATTTATAAAAAGAAGGTACCAATATTCTGTTTCATAGATGTTTATAATGATGGTACATGAAACTTTGTACAAAAATTCATTAATTCCCTTATGATAGATTTTTTTATAAAAGGAACGTCTGTACTCACCTTGTTAAAAAGAACTCATTTGTTTATAATTAAAAACTTTTAACTTCAATAAGCTTGAAAACTTATGTATGTAACCATATAACATTCTTTAACAACTGTGCCAAGATTAGTTAGATTGCCTTGAAAACTTCGGATTTTTTAAGGTTTTTTAAAGTATTGCAATTTCCCTTTCCCCCCCTCACCACGAGCCATAATGGTCGTTATCCTTCCTGTCTCATCGAAAACGGATGAAGGCTTATATCGCTGGGTGGCTATACCTGCAGCGCAAACGGAAAGTGGAGGTCGTGGTTAATAGCGGCATGACCCCGGTTCGCAAACCCTGGAGCTTGTTAAGTGCGCGTGTACAGTGCGGAGGCGAGCGACACAGTTCGCCACAGGTAAACAAGAGCCGGCATCGACCGCCGCTCGTTACAAGGGGGCGTGGCGGGCTCCAGGCGACGTACCGCTGCCTCTGTCTGCTCTTCAGCAAGCAGGGTCGCACCTGGCTCTCCACACAACACAGAGGTACATCTGCTCTCCACCCGAGCTGAAATAATTACTTCACGAGAGAAACGCAAAGAAAGCGTGACACCACCCTTAGCGTCTGTAATGGTTTGAATTTTTCGGAGAAGTGTGTCCATAAATATCTTCTACTATAGCCGTTAACTGATGATTGCAACAGACATATTAAAGTGTTCACGTGTCAGAAGCATGCGTAAAGAAATTATGCAGCCTGGACGTGCAGGAAGAGAGCCAGTGAGGTTCTGGAAGGTACCAATAGGGACATGAAGTCATGTCGTGGCCAGCTCTGGTAGGTTCCTCGGTTGAGGATCCATGCCACAAACAGCCCGATCTAGGTGGTCTCACAGGTTTTCGATTGGGCCTGGTGACCAGGAGAGTACGGCAAATTCATCCTGTTCCTCTTGAAACCGTACACGTAGGCTGTGAGTTGTGTGACACGTTGCATTGTCCTGCATGTAGGGGTGCACCATTGTCCCACCGATAGATGCACACTTGTTTCGATCCAGTGTGCCAACCAGAATAACGAGCTCACCCAGGGAATGCCCTCCGGCCTATGCCCTTTCGATGATTGTTGCAGGGCGTTTGCTTTCAGATGTTTCATGCTGTAGACGCCAATGGAAATCTGGTGGAGCATAAAACGTGATTCATCGGGAAAGGTCACATGTTACCATTCTCTGGACGTATAGTGACAGTATTGTCATGAGAAGTCCAACCGTCGTCGTCAAAGAATTGCAGTCAGCGTGGGTGCATGACCCAGGCGCCTACTGCGGAGGCCGATACACAACAGCTTTGGCTGGATGATCTTTCAGGAGACACTGTTGGTAGCCCATTGGTTCATCTGTGAGCTCACTTGCTCAACAGTTGTACGTCTATTCGCCGGTACACATCACCACAGCCGTCCTTCACATGTAATCTATGGCTCATTGTGTATCACAGTTGCCTCAATGCCAGTTTTATTTGCTGCGCGTGATTAGCCGAGTGGTCTCAGGCGCTGCAGTCATAGACTGTGCGGCTGGTCCCGGCAGAGGTTCGAGTCCTCCCTCGGGCATGGGTGTGTGTGTTTGTCCTTAGGATAATATAGGTTAAGTAGTGTGTAAGCTTAGGGAGTGATGAACTTAGCAGATAAGTCCCATAAGATTTCACACACATTTGACATTTTTGGCCAGTTTTATTTAGTGCTATTTTTCCATGCACAGTATACTATAACCACGGCAGCACATGTACAGTTTACAAGCTTAGTCGTTTCGAAAATGCTTTCACCATCAGCCTCCAATGACCAAGCCCTTTTGGACGTAATATAAATCACTCCCTTTCCGTATTACGATAACTACTGCACTATTTGCTGCATTCCCCAGACACATATACGCTCCACTGCTAGTGCTGCCACCTGCTGTCAGTGGTCATCACACGTAGACAGATCTACCTAACTGCAGGACTCTAGCTTGCTATGTGTCCTCAGTCTTTTGCTTCTGGAACTTAAGATGGTTATCATCGCAATCGTCATCAGGAGTAAAACTATTAATTGCTGGGCTGGTTTTCCTTTTCTTTTCTTTTCTTTTCTTTTCTTTCCTTTTCTTTTCTTTTTTTTCTTTTTTTTCCTTTCTTTTCTTTTCTTTTCTCCAATTTAGAGTGGTGTAACTGTCTTCATAGCAGAGTAATGTTTTTCTATCTTACAATGACAGCATCACAATGACATCATTGTACTGCAAGTTGAAGGAGTGCCAGTGAGACTTGAAGTTCCATACCACCCTCTGAGGTTGTGAGTTCAAGGTTGATGACAGAGGTAGCTAGAGTGGAGGACGCGTGAAGGATTGCACTCAATGAGTGGCTGTATTAAAATATAAGCAGGTCGTCTCCTTTGTCACAGAGTCACCTTGTCTTCTCTCGAATGGGCATGTTTAGAGGGACCACGCTGGTGTCTTCGTTGGTGGAGGGGCATGCATGCTCGACTGAAGGCACTTATTCTCCAGGTGCTGGACGGTCTGTATCTGGGAGGCACTAATTGTGGCTCACATAGAGGAGCCATAGGTGAGGGAAGGGTGGGCAACCTTCCAGTATATCTCAGCTTGGTGGTCTAAGGTCAGTTGCCTCCTATTGAAGAGCGGGGACAATCCTTTTATCAGTTTCTGCCCCTTTAGGGTGACATATTCTGCATGTCGATGGAACAGCAATTTCTCATCCATGTAGACACCTAGATATTTGGCATTTGGGGACCATGGGACCTGGGTGCCTGCAATAGTGATGTTGTGGTGGAGAATAGAGCGCTGCTCGGTGAAGTAGACCCCCGTAGTTTTGGCAGGATTGAGGACAGTCTTGTATGAACAACACCAAGTGACTGTTGTGTCCACCTGCTTCTGGAAGCGAGCAATGAGCTGGTAGATGTTGCGCACGGTCGTATAGAGTCCAGCATGACTGGCATATCATTAACACAAATGTTAAAGAGTATGGGAGACAACACAGAGCCCATCGACATGTGAAACAGGCTGGAGCGTTTTCCTTGCTGAGCAACTGAGAAGGTTTTACTGTGGAGAAAATCATCCACAGTCTTGATACAGATGCCCAGGATCATCATCTGTGTCAGCATTTTTTACTCAAGATGGTCCTGCCAAATCCTGTAGTAAGCGTTTCGCAGGTCCAGGAGAAGTACTGGCGTCGACATGGTGGAGATAAAGCCCTTGCTGACGTGTTCGGCCGACATGTGGAAAGCGAGCCGAAATATTCTGGACGGATCGTCCCAATTGTCGCCAGATGCTGGGAAATTCGGTGCAGGATCAGATATTCTAGGACCTTCTCCATGGTATTCAGAAGGCTACTGGACCTGTTACTGGTAGCGACTGTAGGATCCCTGAGGGCTTGGGGATGGCACTCAGTTTTGTCTTCTTCCAAGGTGGGGGGAAGAGGCCAGTTGTGGGGCAGCGGTTCACAGTGTTGCTGAATGAGACCAGTGACTTGCGTGGGAGCCGTCAGAGGTGTTTTGTTTAAGATGCCATCCAAACCAGGAGCTGACTGATCACACTTGTGCCGAAGGATCCTTTGGATGCCTGCTGGGAAAATAATGTAAGGGGCAGAAAGAGGTAGTGGTCCAAAAGCGGTAACAATTGCCATAATATCATGTTAATCCTGAAGTTAATGAGGCATAAGGGTCTGAACGAATAGCTGATTCTGGAAATCAAATGCACCACCCAGAGTTTCCACAACACTGAAGGCATTATAAGTTAAGTCATCCACTGTGTGGATAGGATGGTTGGTCATCACTGCAGAGTGCCTCTGGGCTTGGACAACATTCCTTTCTGACATGTTTGAGGAGAAAGGCGGACAACTTGTCCCACCATTGTTCTACTTTCCAATAGGCGAGGCGGTGGTAGAATTCTCTTTGATGATGTCTCATGTTATGCTTATCCCAAGGGTCATGAAAATGCTTCTTCGGTAGTAGCAGCTCTTCAGGTTTTTCAGTTTGCACAACAGGGGAGGCAAGACAACAGTGAGATTAAAGCTCTAGGTACAATGGAAGTAGAGGCCTTAATTGCCTTCAGGATTTCGCAGTTTACTAATCAACAACACTTACCAGATCGGCAGGCATTGTCTGTTTGAGGTTTTGCCATGTGGTGTTGTTGAGAACTCTGGAATATTTGTCTCAATCTATCGTGGTCAAAGTAGAATGGACATCTAAAGCCAGAGCTACATCAGTAAAGTGCAGGAGCACCAGGTCCTTGTAAGATGCCAGTTTTTGGAGTGTTTCCAACGAAAACTGCACCGCAATATTCTTGAAAAAGACCACATCCAGAACATCCAGCTGGTAGTCAGAGCAGACTGGTATATTTATGGGAGTGTGAGGCCCATAGCCCGACAGTGCCAGAGTATCTTTCAGTTCGAGGAGGAGTCTGCCCTTGGCATCAGCGATGCAAGAATGTCAAGCTGGATGCTTGGCATTGAGGTCTACCCCAATGATTAGTCTATCAAACGATATTTACGTGTGTAGCTCTGCTTCATGAAGTGGCAGGTTAAAGCTCAAATATGCTGGAGAAAGTGTGATACCTCCAAGATGGATAGAGACAGTTAGCACCTTGGTCTCTATGTGTTCCAGTTGTTGGAGAGCCTTATGACTGTGAATGAGTGTCTTGTGGAGGAATATGGCTGTGCCCCCACCTCAGTGATAGAGCCAATCTCTGCGATAGCAAACCATGTTGCATAGATAAAAATCACCCATCGGCTTGAGATGGGTTTCTGAGACAAGTAAAATGTCCACATGGTGGTCGTAGAGGGTGTTTAGTTCAATTTCCATCTGTTTAACGCCATTAGCATTAAAAATATAGGCAACTAGATCCTGAGGGGGCTGGTGGCTATGTGGTGTGTGATTTATCATTATAACAAAATTTGACTGAGTCCTTCAACCAGGGCGATAACCTTTGTGAGCTCATCCTCAGACCGAAAGATCTTCTGAAGTGTTTCACCATTGACAGCCCTGATGTGGGGCTGCATGAACTGATAGATGACCTAGAGGATCTCTTGCATGTCATATCGAAACGAAGACACTGTCTCCACCACTGAAGGGGTAACCAAAGTGGGCTGCTTGATCCTGTGATAGGCAGGGGTGGGCGTTGTGACAGATTGAGAAAGTGCTGCAATGAAGGGCACGTCAAGAAGAGGGCGTGAGGAAGCTGCAGATGGTCTTTCCGTTTGGTGGGCGTTGGTACTCATCAGAGAAGATAGATGAGCAGGAGAAGGCTGAGCTGCAGGAGCAAAGGAAGTCATAGGGTATGGAGCCAGAGGAGGCCCCTGTGTTGCTGATGTATCAGGTGCTAGGGCATTTGTGGTTTGATGAGTGTCCAGCTTACTCCTTAAGATGGGAAAATTGGTGCAGTCCCATGGTCGCAGGGGTGGATGATTTGTCCTTGGCTTCCTTCTTGGAACGTCGGAAGATTTCCTTGACTTGTGGTGTATAGGACAGCCCTTTCAGGAAGCCAGATGGTTGGGATCATGGTACATGCGCAAACAGTGGGGATAGGTGAGATTTTCTGGGGCAGGGAATTTGCAGTCTACTGAAGCATGTGGGCCAGCACACACAGTAAAGGCAGTGATCAGTAACTACTGGTGTGTCACAACCGCTGATACCTACGACAAATGAATGGCCTCCATGTGTTTCATTTAGCACGTTGGTGCACAGAAGATACTTGATGTGATAAACGCGTTCGACATCTTTCCTAAAAAGGGAGACAACATGGGTCAGCACAGGGATTAACTTCCATGCCTCAGGGACCGTCTTGTGTTGGTGTACCAAAGGCTCCAGGAACTTGAGAGGGAGTAATTCATCCCTGACATCTATTTCTGTAACTTCGGGTGGAAGGTCTGTGCTGACGTTCTTTTTCTTCTGTTGCCAGAAGCCTTGTGGGTGTAGTAATTCATTACCCTCATCTTCACAAAGTTGAGGACTATGAGGCAGTCGTACTTTGCTTCAAGCACGTACTTCAAATGGTCTGTCTGGCAAACTTCCAGCAGTTGGATTGCAATAAGGCGCAGCAGTTCAATGTTCAGTTTAACGTAATTCGTGGGATGGTAAACCATGATAGGAAGCTTCTCCTTCTTTGCAGGTCGTGGCGATGGATTCTGAGAGCTGCGGTCGGGTGGGGGACCCATTTCCTGGTCATTGGCACCAATAGGCGCTGTATCCCTTTGAGGGGGGTATCCGAATCCAAATCACGGCTGCTGTGATGGGTGCGAGCGGATGATCGTTAGATTTCGGCTATGGGGAAGACCGACAGTCGCCACGATGCTCGACGGGCTGTTGAGGTGGTGTAGAAGAAGCAGCACCCTATGGAGTGTCCACGTGGTGGTCTGCAGTATCAGTGTTTGGTACCGACATGGCGTGACTGTCAGTGGGCAAGAGATCGATCACCAGGCAGCCACGAGAGTCGTCAGCTGACGAGGTGGAAGAGCTGCCCCTCACATGGGCCTGTGGACAGGCCCCTCCTGAATCGGTATCACTGTCAGTGTTTACTGGTGACTTGGGGCGGGACGCATAATGCACTCTGTCCTTGGTCCATTGGGTGGCATCGGTATTGTCTCCTCCGACAGCATGCTGGGATGCACGTCGTTCGGCAGGCGTCACATTGCGTGTGAGGGAGTGGCGGAAGATTCACCTAGCCATGGAGTCCTGTCCTTGGCCCTGTTTATGTTTTGTCTCGACCCGACTGATGTAGCCAAGGCCCCAGCTGATACAAACCCTAACTCCTGTCCCCTATGAATCCCAGGGAGACCGGGACACGTACGCGTAACAACAGTGCCTTGGAAACAAACGACAAATCAAAGCCGCCTCAGACACTAAGACTAGCAATGCTGAGTGAACCGTGAAGTTTACTTTCAAAATCTTTTGTTAAAGAATTTACTTCATTTACTAGCGATTCATCAAGAACATTAACACACTATGTGAGCGTGTAAGTAGTTGCCATGGTGTAACCGATGTAAACAAATTAAATTTCAACCAATAGAAATTTTATTCATAAAAGCCTTTTCAAAAACAGATTTAAAATTGATAAGCAGAAAAGCACCGTCGAAATATCAAGTTACAATTTAACAAATGTGAATTTTATTCCTAAAGCTTTTTCAAAACAGTTTTAAAATTATAAGCAGAAAGGCACCCTCGAAACTTCAAGTTACAATTATTCAGAGGCAGATTTTTTGTTACAGTAGGAGCCTTCGGGCTGAGAAGCTTCCGCCCCCTTTCAAGACGGCCGTAGTCACGGCCGTAGTCACGACCTCTGAAAAACTACACTGGTGCAAATCTGCAACACACCAGATTACTTTAAACTAAAAATTTTAACAACTCACACAAACACATTAACTATGCACCCCGTAAGAGGGATGGAAATCGTACAAACTCTCACACTAAGAACTTATTTTCCACCAAAGGTACAATTTGTTTTTAAAGGGCTCTTACAATGGAAGGGTGGCAACTTTATAAAAATGACGATTTAAATAAAACCCATGACGTTCAGACTTACATAAAGTGTACAACGCGCTCTACTTTACATATATACCGCCTCGCAAGATGATAGGCAAGATAAAAACATATTTCAGGAATTCGGCCTTTACTTTAATTCTATAAATTCGTTAACACCGAATCCGACAAACATGACAGAGGGAGCTATTAACGTGTGGCACACCGACAGACAGACATATATTAGCACTCTGACCGACAATCCCACCGATTTCCAACCGTCAGATCCAACTGCACAAACAACAGAGAATATCGGCCGATGACGAGTAAACCAAGATACCTACACTTTCTAACTCGGCCTCACCAAGATCAAGGCGTCAAACACCACTCAAGACCAGTTTCAAGAATACAGAAAACACAAGTCACAACAGTCAAATCACTACGGAACAAGGCTGCGAGTTCTAGACAACAACACACACCACTTGTTATCACACGCGTGAACGGCTGAGGAAACAACAATCCATAAATAACGAACCAATCTTAACAGTCGAGATTTTGAAAGAAGCCACTAATCACTCAACTTGAAGATCCTGCTTCGGAGGAAAGCGAAACGTCGCTCTCGCAGCTAGCGCCTCCAGATGCAACAGCGCGTGCCCGCCGCCAAAAGCCCCCGCCTGGTTTCGCGCTGTGGAGACTACGTCGCTGCTCAGTTCCGACGAACCAACAAGGTCCAACCACATCCCGACTCGGAAATTGTGTTCATGCTGAGGATCCAAGACGTCGTCTACTAAGACGATCGGCCGAGCAAACGACCAACGGCAGCCCGCTTTCGCCGACAGCGGTCCCGGCGACTACTAACACCCTACGCACCCGACCGTTGCTGGCTGCCAACTCTTCCCGACTGATACTGGTGTCAGTGCTCAGCAGTCCACATGTCGCCATCCGACGACCAGCCGACCGACCGACCAACGGCCTTCCGTCTGCGCCGACCACGGTCCCGGTGCATACTTGCACCGTGCGGACCTGCCTGCTGCTGACTGCCAACTCGTCCAACCGCGGAGTAACGACGAACCCAACTCAGTCAACAAGCCAACAGCGACGGAGACTTAGAGCCGACCAACTAACATGCGAGTGTCTGCCTTCTGACTGACTCTGTCGCCTTGTAACAGTTCCGAGCAGATGTATTTTCGATGTTTTGCTCATGCGCTGCCTGCAATAGGCAAGGTATAAGAGAATCTCTGACCAGAGAGCAGTGTTGACTGCAGCAGGAACTGTGTAGCTGTAGCAGTAAGTTGTTGCTAGTCTGGACTCTGCTCTGGTCTGGTCTGGTTTATCGTGTTGGCTGGGCCGGTCGCGGTGCAACGATGCCGGAGCCTGAGTATTATTGTACAAGGTAAAAAGCAGCCTCGCGCATATGTAGTAATGTTACCTCAAGTCGCATGTAAATGTTTTAAAACTCTCGTAATAATAATCTTCCTCATAAAAGGTAACTTTCAAAAACCATTCATTTCAATTTAAAGAATTTACTAATTTCTCCCATCCATGATCATACCGATTGTGGCAAAAGAAAAAAATCAGTTGCTTCCTTTCATAAACGACAGATAGGTCGGCAAGCATTGCACAGAGCTGTGCCGGAAAAATTTATTGTAAGAGCAGATATATCCGGCGACTTCATTGAGGTAACAATTTTTCCTTTTTTTATTCAGAATGATCTTTCAGGGCCATGACGCAGCACTGCTGTCGTCCAAAATTTACCAGGTTAAATTCACAGTGAATTATTGAAAAGTCATAAGTGAGCGACAATTTAATTGACCGGTTAGTTACATTGTTTTATTACCAAGTTACTGAATTTATTTTTTTATTGGAAAGTTACACTGAATGTGAACGACATAATTATAATTTTTTACTGTTGAGAGATTTAGGAATTTTTCTGTTGTGAGGTTACGCTAAATGTGGATGAATTGTGAGCTTAGATTAAGTCAGAAAGAATTTTGTGTGGAGGTTAATGTGAAAAGAATTTTGTAGGGAGGTTACAAATGAGAAAGAATTCTGTTTTGAGGTTACACTAAATGGGAACGAATTTTGATGGGGAATATTATTCATATTATTTACTTTAATATATTTTGTGTGGAGGTTACACTAAATTAGAATTATACTCATATTATTTATTATATTTTTTGGGGAGGCTACACTTGGCGACAACCGGCCAGGATCGTATTTCTTTGTGAATCTCTGAGAAGTAGTCATATATCTGCTCTTATTTACTTGGATGTAGTTTGCATCTGGCGCAACGCATTTACTAATTTGTCAGTCTTTCTTTCACAGATCATCGGCAATTTATTGCTCTTTGTTGTAATTGTATTTGTTCCATTTTTGCTTTGACTTTGTTTCATTTCTGTGCTTAATTTTGATTTGTGAAAAATGCCGCGAAAAACTGTTAACAGTACATCGCGATGTGCAATGAGTGAAATAGCCGACTCGAATAATTTGACCGATGATACTTGCGACACTCAGTGTAATAGTGATAATCGTCTAATTACAGATAATCAGTGCCTACCGATCACTAGTATTGATTTTGATCCTAATGATGAGTAAACAAATTCAATTATAACCAGAGTAAATGTAACAATTGATGACGCGGCACGTTCCGTTAGAATGAACGCTGTCCAGTTGGACACACCTCACTTGCAAAATTTACGCTGTGAACAGATAAATGATTCTAACGAAAATGGACAATGTAGTCAAAATACGTCAAATTTATTTGATTCCGATGTAGTGATCCACAGTGCACATCCGATTGGCAAACCTTCACACAGTACAGAGAGCAGAGCCGCTAATTTTGGCTGGGATCAAATTATGGCATTATTGCTACAACTTAATGAAAATCTCAAACAACAAATTAATGAAAGTTTCAAATAGCGGAATGAAATACTAGATAACCATTTCAAACAACTTAATGAAAATTTTGACAACCATTTCAAACAGCTTAATAAAAAATACGACAACCATTTCAAACAACTTACTGAATCGTGCAAACGACTTAATGAAAGTTTCAAACAGTCGAATGAAAAACACGACAACCTTAACGAACAGAACAAACAACTTAGTGAACAGATTACAGCCGTTACCGTGCAACGTTATGATACTAAAGAACAATTACGTGAGGAAATTACGGCTTGTGCTAGGAACAGTAGTGAAGAAATTAGATTTGTTGCACAAGAATTAAGTGGTACACGTGTAGCCACAACGAAATCACTTAGAGATGAAAGTAGTGCAGTCACTGAACAATGTTATGAAAAGACAACACAGTTACACGACGAGTTTAAATTAATGTCAGCAGAAGTTTCACGCACTCTGGAAGCGGAAGTCGATAAGAAATTTGAACAACAGAACAGCCAAATTGACGAACGTTTTAAAGTGACAGAAATTAAAAATGTTTCAGTCACTAACACGTCACAGCATACGCCACAAAATGGTTCAAATGGCTCTGAGCACTATGGGACTCAACTGCTGAGGTCATTAGTCCCCTAGAACTTAGAACTAGTTAAACCTAACTAACCTAAGGACATCACAAACATCCATGCCCGAGGCAGGATTCGAACCTGCGACCGTAGCGGTCTTGCGGATCCAGACTGCAGCGCCTTTAACCGCACGGCCACTTCGGCCGGCCATACGCCACATCCCAAACATTTGTCACACTCACACAGCCAGTGTAACTTAGGTAATTTACAGAGACTACGTGACTTAGAATCCGAAGAGACACAGATAAATAGATTCTCATGCAATCCTGAACCTGTTCACACATTCAGAGACGATAACGTTGATTATAAGCAATTTTTATCCGTAAAAAAATCTAAGGTATTTAGAAATGACAGAACACGAATACATACTTTGGACTGGATACGACAATTTGCTTTTGTATTTTCTCCAGCTTGGCCTGTAATGCAGAAACTAGAGTTTGACTGGATACGGCAATGTGTTTTTGAATTTTCACCGGCATTGCCTGTAACGCAGAAACTAAAATTTATTTGCAGCGCGTAATTGACCTCAGGGGATTCATTACACTTCGATGAATATGTGCCTTAGCGTGCACAGGGCCCCGAGCCGTAGTAGTGCTATTTCATCTTTAGTTTTCTGCACTGCTGCCTTCTCTTCTACTATCCTTTATATCTATTATATCTATCAAAACAGCTCTTGAACTATCGATCTATCTAGGATTAAGAATGAGTAAAGAAAACCTGATGTGACAAGTTTTGCCGAAAGTGACAATTTCCATTAGACACTCCAAAACTACCAGCGTAATTTTAATGAAAGACAGAATTGTAATCATCAGTATGTACAACATTTTCAGCAATCGTCAAAATTATCAGCAACAGCATTTTGGTAACAATAGAGGTTTTTCCCAACAACAGCAACAAAACCAGCCAGTTAGCATACCTGACCAACAATGTAATGTGCAAGGTGAACCAAGCTTTAATATTTCGCCTCCTACACGTATAGCGTCGGCTCCGCCGAATAGTAACACACAGGAACAAGGAAATCAATACGTACAGAAATCACACCATTTCAACTCCTATCGCAACGCACCGTATAGAAATGACTATCATGACAGAAGTAAAAGTAATGAGCACACTTTTCAGCGTACGTTTAATAACAGTCGGTCTTACCAGCAGCAAAATCATCCGCAACAACAGATTATCATGAATGAACCAGACAGTCGGTATCATCCCTAACCTAATGTGTCAGGACGAAATAACAGAACAGTAGAAATAGTCGAAATGCCACAGCATCCTCCCGCAAATAATAGCACGTCAGATAGAATTTGACTAGATACAGTACAGGTTGCACCTTCCAGCAACACAAGCAATACTTTTGACACACAGAATCTTGTTCACGAAAATGTTATTACTTTTCACGACATCCGAGACACTCTTTTGCAGGAAAAACCAGTTATTCAAAAAACCATTTCACACCCTGTCATTGAAGTAAAGATTGGATCATCCAAATTTTCAGCAGTAATCGATTCTGGATCACCTATGTCAGTTATAAATGAGGAAACTTTCAACGAATGTAACAAAGAGAATACCTATCCTACGTTACCATTAGGCAAAACTAAAGTAAAAGGAGCAGTATCTGGTAAAGGAGTAGATGTAAAATTACAGACACACTTATCGTTTCTTATTGCAGGTCATACGTTTCACTCAAATTTTTGGATTGTTCCCTTATTGACAACAGACGTTATTTTAGGTACGAATTTTCTGGTACAACACGACGCAATTATTGACTTTCAAAATTCCTATTTAATGTTAAAGGATGAAAATGTACAACTGGCATTAGAATTTCAGCACTCTTTATCTGTAGAAGAACAAACAATAAATCGTACAGAGGTCATTTCTGCATCACGTAACATAGACTGTCATTCCACGTTGTTCACAGATACGTATGTTCACAACTATTATACACCAGACGAAGCCGACTATGACGTTATGCAGATGATTTTTGATGAAGTTAAACAGAGCAGTGCAAATACAGACGACGAAAGCACGTAACTACGCAAAATTCTTTCACAGCAAGCTCCAGTTTTTGACAACGTCCCTGGTACGATGTCCGGTTTTATGTATGAATTTCAAGTTAAACAGCACGACACATTTAAAGACAAACATTATCCCATTCCTTATATTCACAGAGAACAAGCTCCCTGACAGCAACAGTTGGTTACTATGCATTCCTGACGAACTTGTTAACAAATTAATTTGGTATACTCATTTAAGTTACGCACATTATGGGGCCAGAAAATGTTTTCTTATACTGAGACAGAACTGTTATTTTGCCAACATGGAGAAACGTATACGACGAGTTTTAGCGTCATGTAAAATCTGCCAGAAAGCTAAGTCAGACACGACTTCACATATTCCTCCGTTACATCCCATTGTACCTGTTAAATTGAGACACATGGCCGCTGTAGACATTTTTGGTCCGATTCCCAGAACTAATAGAGGTTTTTGTTACATCTTTGTCGCTGATGAACTCACTTCAAAATTTGTTACCTTCACACCGTTACGCAAAGCTACTGCTAAAACTATTTCGAATGCATTTGTAAAACATTTTCTATTTCATGTAGGGCATGTATTGAAAGTAATTTCCGACAATGGACCACAGTTTCGATCTGCTAAATGGACACATATGTTACGAGCAAGAATCATCTCTCCGATCTATATATCCAAGTATCACGCTTCTTCGAACCCTTGTGAACGACAAATGAAAGAAATTGGTAAACTATGTGGAATATACTGCCATAAAAAACATATTGATTGGGATACACACATACTGTCATTCCAGGAAGTAATTAACTCAATACCAAATGAATCTACTATGCTATCTCCGACTGTTATACTGAAAAATGTTGAACCACATAACAAAATTAAAGAATTAGTATCCTTTCCTACATCTCGTCGACTACAACACCATGAAATAATTGACATTGCGCTGAACATCATCAAACGTGCCGCAGAGCGTCGGAGAAGACAGCAAAAACCGGTTTGTACACGCCGTGACTTTCACATTGGACGGAAAATATTAGTACGTACACATTATTTATCCAACAGAGGAAAGAGTAGATGCAGTAAATTTGAGCTTTTATACGCAGGTCCATATCGAATTCGCAGCATTCATCACCCCAATGTAGTACACGTCGAAACTCTGAGAACCAGAAAAAGTAAAGGCAATCACCAATATTAAACCTTTTATTGAATGAAAATACTTTATGATTTATCACACTGTAATGCCATTTTCTGATTTTTATATGACCACTTATGCAATTATATTTATATGAACAATTACTGATGATTATCATATTTTTTCTTGGCAAGTGCCCGGCAAGGTAAGGTTAGCAGGTCGCTTTTCTTGTCGTTATATATCAGACCGTGCACATTTTCCATTTTCCGTGTATGTATGATTGTTTTCCTGTTTTGTTTGTATGCACTACGAAATCTTTAAGATATAACAAACACCAGTTGACTTTAACATTTTTCCTTATCATATCTCAATATCTTGACTATTCTTCACTTTTGGCTATTGCGTTATGAAACTGTGTGTACATTTTTGCACCTGAACACTTTCTATGTTTTTGACCTAATACGTTTTCTGTCATGCTTTGCTGTATGCTTAATTATATCACTAGAAACAAGTTTTTATTTAATGGGTATATGATTTAAATGCAAGACATTAATCTTTATTCATCATTTTCAGAAAGGAATAAAGTGTAAAAGAGATAAATTAAACAAACCACAGTGGATTACTATGAAATGGGAAATTCACCTTCGGAATGAATGAAAGAAAATGGAATACCTTGTGATGAAGAATAAATGGATGAGAATTAACAAGCATTAACAAGAATATACTATACACATCGTATGATAGCAGTCTTAACTAATTATTTTTCTTTCAGAATACGAGGCGATTGCTACAGGCTGTCAGACAGAAATACACACCTTAGTTTTAGTGATGAAATATGCTAGAAATAAGAAACTCCATACTATGAATAGTTGTATGAAGTAAATGGTAATATGAATAATGAATAATGAAGTGTCTTTTTGCAGATGATAATGAATGATGATGATTAGTTATATGAAGAATATGCTAATATGAATAATAAAGTTTTACTTTGCAGGTGATGATAGTAATGAAGTTATGGTTATATGAATAATGAAGTTTTTCTTTGCAGATGAGGATAATGATGCAGTTTATATATTTACTGTTAGTTAAGAAATGCTATGTAGTTATTTAAGTATTAGTTGCAGTTCGTTTTGACAGTATGTCTTATATCGCATGGTTGTTGTTGTTGTGGTCTTCAGTCCTGAGACTGGTTTGATGCAGCTCTCCATGCTGCTCTATCCTGTGCAAGCTTCTTCATCTCCCAGTACCTACTGCAAGCTACATCCTTCTGCTTAGTGTATTCATCTCTTGGTCTCCCTCTACGAATTTTACCCTCCACGCTGCCCTCCAATGCTAAATTTGTGATCCCTTGATGCCTCAAAACATGTCCTACCAACCGATCCCTTCTTCTAGTCAAGTTGTGCCACAAACTTCTCTTCTCCAAAATCCTATTCAATACCTCCTCATTAGTTACGTGATCTACCCACCTTATCTTCAGCATTCTTCTGTAGCACCACATTTCGAAAGCTTCTATTTTCTTCTTGTCCAAACTAGTTATCGTCCATGTTTCACTTACATACATGGCTATACTCCATACAAATACTTTCAGAAACGATTTCCTGACACTTAAATCTATACTCGACGTTAACAAATTTCTCTTCTTCAGAAACGATTTCCTTGCCATTGCCAGTCTACATGTTATATCCTCTCTACTTCGACAAACATCAGTTATTTTACTCCCTAAATAGCAAAATTCCTTTACTACTTTAAGTGTCTCATTTCCTAATCTAATTCCCTCAGCATCACCCGATTTAATTTGACTACATTCCATTATCCTCGTTTTGCTTTTGTTGATGTTCATCTTATATCCTCCTTTCAAGACACTGTCCATTCCGTTCAACTGCTCTTCCAAGTCCTTGGCTGTCTCTGACAGAATTACAATGTAGTCGGCGAACCTCAAAGTTTTTACTTCTTCTCCATGAATTTTAATACCTATTCCGAATTTTTCTTTTGTTTCCTTTACTGCTTGCTTACAAGTATATATAGTATATATATGTATATATATATACTCTGTGACTGTAAACTTAGTTAATTAAGTAGATTTTAGAAAAATTTGTTGCTCATGGCAAGTCCAATTGACTCACCATCGCTGCCAAATTTTTGCCCCCCCCCCTCCCCAGTGGAGGGTTATGTAAGAGGTCCGAGCAGATGTAATTTCGATGTATTGCTCATGTGCTGCCTGCAATAGGCAAGGTATAAGAGAATCTCTGACCAGAAAGCAGTGTTGACTGCAGTAGGAACTGTGTAGCTGTAGCAGTAAGTTGTTGCTAGTCTGGAGTCTGCTCTGGTCTGGTCTGGTGCATCGTGTTGGCTGGTCCGGTCGCGGTGCAACGATGCCGGAGCCTGAGTATTATTGTATAAGGTAAAAAGCAGCCTCGCGCATATGTAGTAATGTTATCTCAAGTCGCATGTAAATGTTTTAAAACTCTCGTAATAATAATCTTCCTCATAAAAGGTAACTTTCAAAAACCATTCATTTCAATTTAAAGAATTTACTAATTTCTCCCATCCATGATCATACCGATTGTTGCAAAAGAAAAAAATCAGTTGCTTCCTTTCATAAATGACAGATAGGTTGGCTAGCATTGTACATAGCTGTGCCGGAAAAATTTATTGTAAGAGCAGATATATCCGGCGACATCATTGAGGTAAGAATTTTCCCTTTTTTTATTCAGAATGATCTTTCAGGGCCATGACGCAGCACTGCTGTCGTCCAAAATTTACCAGGTTAAATTCACAGTGAATTATTGAAAAGTCATAAGTGAGCGACAATTTAATTGACAGGTTAGTTACATTGTTTTATTACCAGGTTACTGAATTTATTTTTTTATTGGAATGTTACACTGAATTTGAACGACATAATTATAATTTTTTACTGTTGAGAGATTTAGGAATTTTTCTGTTGTGAGGTTACGCTAAATGTGAATGAATTTTGAGCTTAGATTAAATCAGAAAGAATTTTGTGTGGAGGTTAATGTGGAAATAATTTTGTAGGGAGGCTACAAATGAGAAAGAATTCTGTTTTGAGGTTACACTAAATGGGAACAAATTTTGGTGGGGAATATTATTCATATTATTTACTTTAACATATTTTGTGGGGAGGTTACACTAAATTAGAATCATACTCATATTATTTATTATATTTTGTGGGGAGGCTACAGCCTCACTGCATCGACTCCCACACTGACAGACTAACCGACTGACCAGAGTCTCCGAGACTGACAGACTGACCGACTGCGGAGCTCATAGCGCACCTTAAATGCACGTGAACAGGCAACTTTTCCCCTTTCCCACCAGAGGGAGACACCAAAGCTGCGATTGCCACAGCGGCGCCACCGCCAGAAACGGACTGCTTTACACTACGCGCTGCGGCGCGCTTTTCAAAACAGCAATTTTTACCACGGCTCACTGAGCGCAGTCCGCGACGACTTCGATAGACGCGCATGTACTCACTTGTAAGTGAACCTTGTCATGGCCCCAATCTGACTGAACGGTGTGCTGGCAAGAGTTTTCCACTTATGTACCCACAAATACGGCCGCTGTCACCAATCAGAGAGGGCAGGAATGACGCGCATGTAGAGGTTGACTTGGTCAGTTCATAGCAGCTCTGGCCCGGCACGGGACCGAGTGACATCAGGTGGCGTGGGAGGCCGGCGCCACGTTTGAAACTGCCGCTTGAAACACCCCCGTTTTGGTCCTAATTTGGGTTTTGCGTGATTACTGAAGCCGCCAAACATTCAATTATTATAATTAGATGAACGAGTGCTTAATGGATGAAGGCTATCGGTTTTCCTGCTGTGGTTTCGGCGGTATTTCAACCGAGTGCGGCTGTTCGGAGACGGAATAGTTAATGATTGAAAGTTTGACTATTATTAAAGACCATGAAGGTTGCGATGTACAAACTGATATGCATTTTCTATAATAACACACAAATTCTGAGGCAGTTGCTACCTTCGCCTTACACGTTTAGTCACGGTTATATCTTTTATTGGTTGCTGATTTTAAGTACTTCGTCACACGCAATGATGATGGTTAACATTCACAGCAATCCTCACTGCAATCTATGGTTGTTTCTGGCCGACGCGGATGACGCGAAACACGTAATGCGGCACTTGTCACTTTTGGTTTCATATCACTCGCGAATCGGTATCGGTGAGGGTCAACCCCACGACGATCAGCGGGACGCGCTCATTTGGCATACTCCGGTGAATTTGCCGTTTACTACTCACTCGACCACCATTATTGCCTGTCTCTGCAGTACCACTGCCCACTCGACACTAGTCTCACTGCCTCCTGCAGCGCTCGACAATCGACCCCTGTCTGCTATCGACCTGGGTGTCCGATACTAGCATCTATGTTCGTGGGATCACGGATCCCTTACACGCTCCTGCCTCCCTACAAGCGTCGAGCATCCGTCGTTGCTTCCTTTCGACATCCAAAGCCCGTCCCCACGCCCAGCTCAGTGTGTACCCCTGGTATGTATTGAAATTGTTGCTGTTCTCTCTAATCTCTCCCGCCTCTTTTCTAACGGAATCCTAGTATGCTGACGCATGAACAAAGACTGTCGTGTCCTCAAACTATATTTTGTGACCGTTTCCCTGGCAATGGTCAGCTACGGCCGACTTGTCCAGCTTTCTCGTTTAATATGTCTCTTGTGCTAGGTGCAACGCTCTGCAACTGTCCGAATTAATCTATGTAGATACTACCGCACTCTCAGGGGACACCATAGACACCGGGCACACGAAGAGCTGTTGTTGTTGTTGTTGTGGTCTTCAGTCCTGAGACTCGTATGATGCAGCTCTCCATGCTACTCTATCCTGTGCAAGCTTCTTCATCTCCCAGTACTTACTGCAACCTACATCCTTCTGAATCTGCTAAGTGTATACATCTCTTGGTATCCCTCTTCGATTTTTACCCTCCACGCTGCCCTCCAATGCTAAATTTATGATCCCTTGACGCCTCAAACATGTCCTGCCAACCGATCCCTTCTTCTTGTCAAGTTGTGCCACAAAATTCTCTTCTCCCCAATTCTATTCAATACCTGCTCATTAGTTATGTGATCTACCCATCTAATCTTCAGCATTATTCTGTAGCACCACATTTCGAAAGCTTCTATTCTCTTCTTGTCCAAACTATTTATCGTTCACGTTTCACTTCCATACATGGCAACACTCCATACAAATACTTTCAGAAACGACTTCCTGACACTTAAATCTGTACTCGATGTTAACAAATTCCTCTTCTTCAGAAACGCTTTCCTTGCCATTGCTAGTCTACATTTTATATCCTCTCTACTTCGACAATCATCAGTTATTTTGCTCCCTTAATAGCAAAACTCCTTTACCACTTTACGTGTCTCATTTCCTAATTTAATTCCCTCAGCATCACCAGACTCAATTCGACTACGTTCCATTATCCTCTTTTTGCTTTTGTTGATGTTCATCTAATATCCTCCTTTCAAGACACTATCCATTCCGCTCAACTGTTCTTCCAAGTCCTTTGCTGTCTCTGACAGAATTACAATGTAATCGGCGAACCTCAAAGTTTTTATTTCTTCTCCATGGACTTTAATACCTACTCCGAATTTTTCTTTTGTTTCCTTCACTGCTTGCTCAATATACAGATTGAATAACATCGGGGAGAGCCTACAACCCTGTCTGACTCGCTTCCCAACCACTACTACCCTTTCATGTCCCTCGACTCCTATAACTGCCTTCTGGGTTCTGTACAGATTGTAAATAGTCTTTCGCTCCCTCTATTTTACCCCTGCCACCTTCAGAATTTGAAAGAGAGTATTCCAGTCAACATTGTCAAAATATTTCCCTAAGTCTACAAATGCTAGAAACGTAGGTTTGCCGTTCCTTAATCTAGCTTCTAAGATAAGTCGTAGGGTCAGTATTGCCTCACGTGTTCCAATATTTCTACGGAATCCAAACTGATCTTCCCCGAGGTCAGCTTCTGCTGGTTTTTCCATTCGTCTGTAAAGAATTCGCGTTAGTGTATTGCAGCTGTAACTTATTAAATTGATAGTTCGGTAATTTTAACATCTGTCAACACCTGCTTTCTTTGGGATTGGAATTATTGTATACTTCTTGAAGTCTGGGGGTATTTCGCCTGTCTCATACATCTTGCTCACCAGATGGTAGAGTTTTGTCAGGACCGGCTCTCCCAAGGACGTAAGTAGTTCTAATAGAATGTTGTCTGCTCCTGGGGCCTTGTTTAGACTCAGGTCTTTCAGTGCTCTGTCAAATTCTTCACGCAGTATCGTATCTCCCATTTCATCTTCATCTACATCCTCTTCCATTTCCATAATACTGTCCTCAAGTTCATCGCCCTTGTATAGACCCTCTATATACTCCTTCCACGTTTCTGCTTTCCCTTCTTTACTTAGAACTGGGTTTCCATCTGAGCTTTTGATATTCATACAAATGGTTCTCTTTTCTGCAAAGGTCTCTTTAATTTTCCTGTACGCAGTATCTATCTTACCCCTAGTGAGATAAGCCTCTACGTCTTTACATTTGTCCTCTAGCCATCCCTGCTTAGCCATTTTGCCCTTCCTGGAGATCTCATTTTTGAGATGTTTGTATTCCTTTTTGCCAGCTTCATTTACAGCATTTTTATATTTTCTCCTTTCATCAATTAAACTCAATATTTCTTCTGTTACCCAAGGACTTCTACTAGCCCTCGTCTTTTCACCTACTTGATCCTCTGCTACCTTCACTAATGTCGTGTTATCAAACTGTATTTTGTGTATGTTTTCCTGGCAATGGTCAGCTATGGCCGAATTGTCCAGCTTCCTCTTGTGCTGGGTGCAACGCTCTGAGACTGTCCGAACTGATCTATGTAGATACTGCCACACCCGCAAGGGACACCATACACACCGGACACACGAAGAGCTATGTCACCTTTAACAGGGCGCAGCGTATCTCGTATCTTGGGGGCGGACTGGAACAGGCCGCTGAGATTAGAACCAGCAGCAACAATTTCACCAGAGACCGGGAGCTACACACTGAGTAAGGCGTGGGGTCGGGCTTTGGACGTCGAAGAAGGCAACGACGGATGTTTAACGCTTGTAGGAAGGCAGGAGCGGCACTTTTAAACGTGGCGCCGGAGCTGCCGTGAGCCGCCGACTCGCTTCCCGCGCACGCGTCATTTCGGCCCCCTCTGATTGGTGCCAGCGGCTGTAATAGTGACTATGCGGGCGGGTTCGTCCATTGATCGTGACCGGGCCAATATCTCAAGAAATAAGTGTGAAACGAAAAAACTACAAAGAACGAAACTCGTCTAGCTTGAAGGGAAGAACCAGATGGCGCTATGGTTGGCCCGCTAGATGGCGCTGCCATATGTCAAACGGATATCAACTGCTGTTTTTTATACAGCAACCCCCATTTTTTATTACATATTTTTGTAGTACGTAAAGAAGTATGAATGTTTTAGTTGGACCACTTTTTTCGCTTTGTGATAGATGGTCGCTGTAATAGCCACAAACGTATGGCTGACAATTTTAGTCGAACAGCTGGTAACAGGTAGGTTTTTTAAATTAAAACACAGACCGTAGGTACGTTTGACCATTTTATTTCGGTTGTTCCAATGTGATACATGTACCGTTTTGAACTTACCATTTCTGAGAACGCATGCTGTTACAGCGTGATTACCAATAAATACCACATTAATGCAATAAATTCTCAAAATGATGTCCTTCAACCTCAATGCATTTGGCAATACGTGTAACGACATTCTTCTCAACTGCGAGTAGTTCACCTTCCGTAATGTTCGCTTCCGTAATGTTCGCACATGCATTGACAATGCGCTGATGCATGTTGTCAGGCGTTGCCGGTGGATCACGGTAGCAAATATCCTTCAACATTCCCCACAGAAGGAAATCCGGGGATGTCAGTTCCGGTGAACGTGCGGGCCATGGTATGGTGCTTCGACGACCAATCCACCTGTCATGAAATGCGCTATTCAATACCGCTTCAACCTCACGCGAACTATGTGCCGGACATTCATCATGTTGGAGGTACATTGCCATTCTGTCATGTAGTGAAACATCTTGTAGTAACATCAGTAGAACATTACGTAGTAAATCAGCATACATTGCACCATTTATATTGCCTTCGATAAAATGGGGGCCAGTTATCCTTCCTCCCATAATGCCGCACCATACCTTAACCCGCCAAGGTCGCCGATATTCCACTTGTCGCAGCTATCGTGGATTTTCCGTTGCCCAATAGTGCATATTATGCCGGTTTACATTACCGCTGTTGGTGAATGACGTTTCGTCGTTAAATAGAACGCGTGCAAATAATCTATCATCGTCCCGTAATTTCTCTTGTGCGCAGTGGCAGAACTGTATACGACGTTCAAAGTCGTCGCCATGCAATTCCTGGTGCATAGAAATATTGTACGGGTGCAGTCGATGTTGATGTAGCATTCTCAACACCGACGTTTCTGAAATTCCCAATTCTCGCGCAATTTGTCTGTTACTGATGTGCGGATTAGCCGCGACAGCAGCTAAAACACCTGCTTGGGCATCATCATTTGTTGCAGGTCGTGGTTGACGTTTCACATGTGGCTGAACACTTCCTGTTTCCTTAAATAATGTAACTATCCGGCAAACGGTCCGGACAATTGGATGATGTAGTCCAGGATACCGAGCAGCATACATAGAACACGCCCTTTTGGCATTTTGATCACAATAGCCATACATCAACACGATATAGACCTTTTCAGGAATTGGTAAACGGTCCATTTGAACACGGGTAACGTATCACGAAGCAAATACCGTCCGTACTGGCGGAATGATACGTGATACCACGTACCTATACGTTTGTGACTATTACAGCGCCATCTATCACAAAGCGAAAAAAGTGGTCCAACTAAAACATTAATATTTCTTTACGCACTACATGAATATGTAATAAAAATGGGGGTTCCTATTTAAAAAAACGCAGTTGATATCCGTTTGACCTACGGCAGCCCCATCTAGTGGGCCAACCATACCGCCATTGGGTCTTCCCTTCAAGCTAGACGAGTTTTGTTCTTTGTAGTTTTTTCTTTTGATCCTTATTTCGTGAGATATTTGGCCCGGTCACTATCAATGGACCACCCTATATAAGCGGAAAATCGTGCCTGCTCCAGCAATCAGTAGTTTTACTCCTGACGGCGGTGCCGGAGTTAGCCACTGAAAGCTTGAGGATTTTATTCGAATTGACGCGGCTTGAAAACCGAGAAGATTTAGTCTTTAGCTTGCGATGTTTTACCGGTTGTTCAAGGTAGTCCTAAAAATTTTCTGTGTGATTAAGAGCAGTTGATTTAGCGGGCTGGTTGAGCTGCAATAAGGTGCCTAACTATTGACTGCACTGTGACCGTATATATGCAGCTCTGTGATGAAGGCTGTTACGTCATGGAAGACAAGAGTGTCCACAGCAGCCGGCTGGGGTGACCGAGCGGTTCTAGGCGCTACAGTCTGAAACCGCGCTACCACTACGGTCGCAGGTTCGAATCCTGCCTCGGGCATGGATGTGTATGATGACCGTAGGTTAGTTAGGTTTAAGTAGTTCTAAGTTTTAGGGGACTGATGACCTCATTAGTTATGTTCCACAGTGCTCAGAGCCATTTGAACCATTTGTCCACAGCATACTCCTCCTGAAGATGTACGAGGGTTGGAACTTAAATAGAAGCTTCTATTTATTCACATCCGATACAAAAGAGTTACATGTTTGCACCTGTTACTGTCCTGCAAAGTCGTCACCAGCGTTGTGTAGAACCCGTTGCCAGCGATGTGGAATGCGTAATATACCGTTAGCAGAGCTTGTTCTGTTGATGGTGCGAATCTCTGGAACAGTTCTGAAGTGAATGCCACGAAGTGGTTCCATCATCTTCGGAATCAAATCAAAGTCACCATCACCTGCGACCAGTTTAGCGAAAGGAGAAGCGACACTTTCTACGCAACCCACCCATCAGTTTTCACGACAATGCGTGGGCACATACAGCGCAATGTGTGGCTGCTCTGTTCGGTCGATGGGACTCTGAAGTACTGTACCATCCAACGTACTCCCTGGACTTAAGTCTACATCTACATCTACATCTACATCTACATCCATACTCCGCAAGCCACCTGACGGTGTGTGGTGGAGGATACCTATAGCACCTCTATCGTTTCTCCCTTCTATTCCAGTCTCGTATTGTTCTTGGAAAGAAAGATTGTCGGTATGCCTCTGTGTGGGCTCTAATCTCTCTGATTTCATCCTCATGGTCTCTTCGCGAGATATACGCAGGAGGGAGCAATATACTTTTTTGACTCCTCGGTGAAGGTATGTTCTCGAAACTTCAACAAAAGCCCGTACCGAACTACTGACCGTTTCTATTGCAGAGTCTTCCACTGGAGTTTGTGTATCATCTCCGTAACGCTTTCGCGATTGCTAAATGATCCTACAACGAAGTGCGCTGCTCTCCGTTGGATCTTCCCTAACTCTTCTATCTACCCTATCTGGTACGGATCCCACACTGCTGAGCAGTATTCAAGCAGTGGGCGAACAAGCGTACTGCAACCTACTTTCTTTGTATTCGAACTGCATTTCCTTAAGATTCTTCCAATGAATCTCAGTCTGGCATTTGCTTTACCGACGATTAATTTTATATTGTCATTCCATTTTAAACCACTCCTAATGCCTACTGCCAGATAATTTCTGGAATTAACTATTTCCAGTTGCTGACTAGCTATATTGTAGCTAAATGATAAACGATCTTTCTTTCTATGTATTCGCAGCACATTACACTTGTCTGCACTGAGATTCAATTGCCATTCCCTACACCATGCGTCAGTTCGTTGCAGATCCTCCTGCATTTCAGTACGCTTTTCCATTGTTACAACCTCTCGATATACTACGGCATCATTCACAAAAAGCCTCAGTGAACTTCCGATGTTATCCACAAGGTAATTTATATATATTCTGTATAGCAACGGTCCTATGACACTCCCCTGCAGCACACCTGAAAAAACTCTTACGTCAGAAGACTTCTCTCCATTGAGAATGACATGCTGCGTTTTGTTATTTAGGAACTCTTCAATCCAATCACACAATTGGTCTGATAGTCCATATGCTCTTACTTTGTTCATTAAACGACTGTGGGGAACTGTATCGAACGCCTTGCGGAAGTCAAGAAACACGGCATCTACCTGTGAACCCGTGTCTATGGCCCTCTGAATCTCGTGGACGAATAGCGCGAGCTGGGTTTCACACAATCGTCTTTTTCGAAACCCATGCTGATTCCTACAGAGTGGATTTCTAGTCTCCAGAAAAGTCATTATACTCGAACATAATACGTGTTCCAGAATTCTACAACTGATCGACGTTAGAGATGTAGGTCTGTAGTTCTGCACATTTGTTCGACGTCCCTCCTTGAAAACGGGAATGACCTGTGCCATTTTCCTATCTTTTGGAACGCTACGCTCTTCTAGAGACGTACGGTACCGCTGCGTGAAGGGGGGCAAGTTCCTTCGTGTACTCTATGTAAAATCGAACTGGTATCCCATCAGGTCCAGCGGCCTTTCCTCTTTTGAGCGATTTAAATTGTTTTTCTATGACTATGTCATCTATTTCGATATCTACAATTTTGTCATATGTGCGACAATCTAGAAAAGGAACTACAGTGCAGTCTTCCTCTGTGTAACAGCTTTGGGAAAAGACATTTAGTATTTCGGCCTTTAGTCTGTCATCCTCTGTTTAGTAGCATTTTGGTCACCGAGTGTCTGGACATTTTGTTTTGGTCCACCTACCGCTTTGACATAAGACCAAACTTTCTTAGGATTTTCTGCCAAGTCAGTACAGAGAACTTTACTTTCGAATTTGTTGAACGCCTCTCGCATAGCCCTCCTCACACTATATTTCGCTTCGTGTAAGTTTTGTTTGTCTGCAAGGCTTTTGCTATGTTTACCTTTGCTGTGAAGTTCCCTTTGCTTCCGCAGCAGTTTTCTAAGTCGGTTGTTGTACCACGGTGTCTCTTTTCCATCTGTTACGATCGTGCTTGGAACATACTTATCTATTGCTTATTGTACTGTGGTTTTAAACTTTGTCCTTGTGACTTTGATGGAGTCCAAATATTCCATTCACTGACAGCATTAATTCCTCTCAGGTTTGAAACCAGATTTTACTGACGAGGTGCGACACTCGCATCTGTTCTCTGTTGGTCTCTGTCTCTACACGACTGTGTTTTGTGACTGCGACTGTAGGCCCGTTTTACAGAAGCACTGAAACCTCAACAAGTTGTGTAATTTCGTTTATGGTGTAGTCATGACCAGGTCCAACATGATAATTCCTTTCTTCCTTTCTGTCATGACTGACCTTGCTGCGCTGATTCCGTAGAATGGACTGGTACACACACACACACACACACACACACACACACACACACACACACACAACTTGGCAGGAAGGGTCTTAGCGTCACACGGTCGCCCAGTACTAGTACACAAGCTCCTCACAGCGATCACTGCGCTCTTTTAACTGAGGAGACTGATTTTTCGTCTCGTGAACTTTTTTAACTTCTCCCTTGTGGCTGCCCGAGACAACGATTTGTACTCGTGACAGCGTGTTTGTAATACGTGTCTACATCTGCATTGCATCTACATCAACATTTGGCAAGCGACCTAACGCTACGTGGCGGAGGGTACTTACGGTATCACTAACTTATCACCCATTCCCTGTCCCACTTGTGAATGGCGCGTGGGAAGAATGCTCGTTTCTAAGACTCTCTACTGATTCCAATTTCTCGAACTTCCTCAACTTGTATGTGGGAGGAAGTAATATGTTTTCCGACTATACCCGTAAAGCACTCTCTCGAAATTTCAATGGAAAACCCCTCCGTGCTGCGCAACGTTTCTGGAGTTTGTTAAGCGTGTGTGCAACGCTCTCGTGCCGACTAAACGATCCCGTGACGAAAGGCGCCACTCTTTGTCGGATCTTCTCTGTCTCTTCTATCAGTCCTGCCCGATAAAGGCCCCACTCTGATGAAAAATACTCGAGAACCGATCGAAGAAGTGCTTTGTAAACTTCTTCTTGTGTGGATGAGTTTCATTTCCTTAAGGACACAGGGTACTTTCCCGGCTCAATATTGTGTAAAAATCACCACCTATTTCTTCAGGCACTGTTTATAATGTATATGTTTTACAGATTTTTTTGTTGATATCAGGTAATGCAGCACACTTTCTGAACAAATAAGAAGTATTTTGAGTATTTTTGAACCTGCTTAGGGTTATTAAAAAAATTATAAAGAAATTGATGCATTTTTTTTTTCAAAACGCTTCCTCAAAATGAGATACCATTTAATCCAATGTTATACATTTGAAGGAGACCAAATTTTTACCAGATATGCATGACATGATGACTGAGGTACAAGATCTATTTAATTCCATCTGTTACGTACATTACGAGGATAAAAAATATAACATCTTACGTTTTAATTTTTATAATTTTTTTCCTAATTGAAAATGTTATTTTTTCTATAATTTAGTTGATTCTGCAATACATCTTAGGTCTACTACGCAAGTATGGACTATTGCAAGTTACATAAAAAATTAGAGTAACGCTTTATAAACTTTAGGATATGTTTGTACCTGTATTGTGAAAAATACAACTTGCAGGAAACTGTGAAGGAAGGTATGAGTCCAATTAAACTATGCCTCAGAACATTCCTGAAGCATATTCTTCATCCTGCAGCATTTCTTCATCTTCAAGCTTCCTCTTAGCGTTCCTTTTAGTACTTCTTGCTTCTTTGGCAACTGGAAGAGTGAATCTTTCAGCTTCATGTACCTGTTGTCTGTCACATGGAAGCAATTGATTTTCCATATTAGAGCCACATTCTGTTCCTAAGTTTCTCAGGACTTCCAACTAACTTTTAATGTATTTGATCCTACCAAAACATTCTTGAGTAATCTTTCCCACATGCAATGGTTGAAACATTCATTTGTTTTCTGAGTGCCCCCTTGTAGACATTTACTAACCAAAACATCGTCACCCTAGTCTCTATAAATTGGTTTTATTTCATTCATAACGGGCTCAGGAAGAGAATGCTTATGATGGTATATTTGACCACTTTCTTTTGCGTTTTGGTAACCGCACCAAGTATCTACTCCTTTAGGGCAATGTCCGTGAACAGGGTGGTCATCTGTGGACAACTTATGAAAGTAGGTGGCCCAATCAGCTTTTCACATTTCTGTAACATCATTCAGAGGTCCAATTCGTCTAATGGACAGTCCATAATAACTCTGAAGAAGGTCTATGTCAATTTCTGTCAAACTGCCTCGGCCTGACAGAGATTTTCCATCAGATAACAAATTTCCTTTCATTTCTCTTCGTAGTTCCTCTATCTCGCACCCATCCTCCTTCTCATATGTCCACAACACTCCAGTGTTGTTACCAAGGTATCACCAAAAACGTTGAACTCATGAATTTTATTGAAAGCTTTAGAATCCCCATCGCCTAGATACTTCATATATCTAACGTTTTATACGGACACCGACCTCTGAAATATTTTTAGAGCTCCATCACACTCCATACCTCCACTGCAGCCATCATAATTCTTAGAACAATGATGTTCAATATGTCATTCAGTGCTACTATGTCAGGTGTGGTAGTACTTAGATAAGCACTCAACATCAACAAATTTTTCATTCTCCAGAGAAGAGACGACGTCCTCGACGTTGCCGTGTGCAACGTATGCCAAGTGCAACAGCAATGTCCCTGGTTCCAATAATATTTACTCTTTCTTCCACTGCACGATTAATAGATGCTTTAGACACAACCATCAAGGCACCTAAAAGTACTTTTATGTACTTGCTGAACCTACTGGGAGCAAGAGGCAGGTCCATCAAACAACAAGACGTTGGAGCAGCCTTTTTTCCTTTTCCTATTGCATGCACTGCATACACTAACTTCAAATTCACATCATATGAAATATGCCAATGTTCGAAGTCATTTTCGAGGTGAATTTATTGCAGGATCTACACAGAACAGCTAATTTGACGCTAAACCCTTCCTGCTACTTTGTTGTTAAATTATTTCCAGACAGCCTACACCATCACATTGTTTACATTTCGCCACTTCCTTTATCAAAGAAGATGAGTTGCCCACATCGCCGGCCAGGGTGGCCGATCGGTTCTAGGCGCTACAGTCTGGAACCGCGCAACCGCCACGGTCGCAGGTTCGAATCCTGCCTCGGGCATGGATGTGTGTGATGTCCTTAGGTTAGTTAGGTTTACGTAGTTCTAAAGTTATAGGGAACTAATGACTTCAGACGTTAAGTCCCATAGTGCTCAGAGGCATTTGAACCAAGATACCCACATCAATAACAACAACTCCACTACAAACAGCGTCATTGTTAACACAAAAATTTGAATCACCAGGAGGCGTGCCATGTGGGAGTTTCTTCCCTGAAGAACTGATACATAGGTTACTTTCAACAGTGTGGAATGCATTGATTGTGAACTGGTTACCACGGAAATTCCTTTTATTGAATTTCTTGATGCGTGGGCTAGTTCGTATTTATCGCACTCTAAACGATATGTACTTCCACAAATATATGTAGGACTTGGTCGACAAACATTTAGTAACACGTGAACAAACTGCTTCAGCGAAACAAAAGTAAATACTAGCAACGATAATCATTTACAGACACTAGAAACCTGCTCTGTTACCAACACATACAATGTATTATACTTATAATGACTGGAGACTAAAGTTCACAGTTCTTTTCCAAATAATGCTGCTTTCTGTAACACAAATAGAGGGGCGTGGCGGCATACATGACCTTAACTTTAAAATTTGGTATATATAGGTCATTTTTCATTTGAAACCCTATAATGTATATATCAACGTAATGAGGAAAGACAATAGAATTTAATAAAGTCATAAAAATGTCGGTTTTTCCACCACTTATAAGTACCCTGTATCCTTAGTATTATTACACTTGTGGTCACCTTGGATAGTTAATTCTAGATATTTTACGGCAGATGTTGCTTCCAGAAATTTATCATCAATAGTCTGATTCTACGGTAGTGGATTTCTTTTCCTCTGTATGTGCAATATGTTGAATTTATTTACGTTCGGCGTGAACTGCGAGAGCCTGCACCGTTCATCAATCCTCTGCATGTCATTCTGCAAATCGATTCTGCCATTCTGTTGTCTGGCGTAGCTACTTCCCTGCAGACAAACGCATCGTACGCGAACAGTCTGAAAGAGCTTCCGACGCTTTCTACTAGATCATTTATGTACGTTGTATACGGTAACGCTCCCAACACACTTTTTTGGTTGCTCCGGAAATCACATACTCCGTAAGCTCGTATTTTTTTCACTATATGGCAGTGCGGGACGGTGACAAATGCTTTCCTGAATTCAAGTAACACGCATAAACTGCGTGCCGTTGTCTACAGCGCTACGGATCTCATGGAGGAACAGACGGAGCTGAGTTTCCCGAGATCTCTGTTTGCGGAATCCGTGCCTGTTTTTTTAGAGGAGATTTTCGTTCTACAAAGCCATCACAGTTCTTGGGCATGAAACGTGTTTCATAATTTAACAACAGATTGATGTCAGAGGTACAGGCCTGTAATTACGTGCATCTGACCTACGACCTTCCTTGAAAATGAGAAGAAGCTGCGCCTTTCTCCAGTCGCTAGCCCCCCATCGTTTCTCCAGCGAACTACGATAAACTGTTCCAATACGGAGAGCCAGCTCTTTCGCATAATCTTTGTAGTATCTTACAGTTATCTCCTCTGGTCCTGATGCCTTTCTACTTCTAAGCGATTATAGTTGCTCTTCTGTTCCGCGATCAGTTATCTCAATATCTGCCACACCAACTTTAGTACGACGATTGAAAGGAGGGACCGTGTTACGTTTTCCCGCGGTGAAACAATTTCGGAAAACCGAATTCACTATTTCGGTTTTATCACTGTTGTATTCCGTTGCGGTTCCAGTATGGTCACTGAATGAATGGGCAGATGATTTAGAACCGCTTACTGATTTTATGTAAGACCTGTTGGGGTTTTCAGTGAGATTGTTAGACAAAATTTTAATTTTAAAGTCATTGAACGCCAGTCCTTTGTCCTTGATGAATCTAGCCAGCTTGTTATCGACTCTATCGTTACTTTTCATTAATTTTTATTCGCTGTGGTTTGTATGGTCCAGTAAACGTTGTCAGTAATAAGGTTCATGCGCGAAATAAGAGAAGTTCAAACAGCTGTCAAGAAAGCTGTGAGGAAAGGTTGCGCCGTCTTTCCAGACCTGCTTAATATCTGTTGTGACAGATTTTCAGATGAACTCTTGAATATAGGTGAAAGAAAAGTAGGACGAGAGTATGAAAACTGATAATAAAGCAGTGGTAGCAGGAAGTGAGAATGTTGAGAAAATGATGGAGGGAATAACAAAAATGGAGGAAAAATTTAGAACGAGTATCAACATTCCAAAGAGGAAAGTAATGGTAGCAGCAAAGAAATAAAAACCAAAAACATACAATACAAATTTCACCTGAAACGTGTGTTTTGATAGACTGGTGTAAGATGATGATGATGATGTGAGTCGTACAGATAACACACATGATATTTGTTGTGACTTGGCAAGACAGCCAAGTACTATGAGAGGAAGCCGAAAGGCACGCGTTTAAGCTCACGCAGGCTTGCGTGAGGTCTGGAACAGGTAAGGGAATTTATAGTAGCAAAGAACTTAAGTAACTACTGGAATACTTAACTTTAATTCATAATTGGTGAACATCGGTCTGACGGTACATGTATCACAAGATAAATAGCAAATGATAATGGCACCTTGCTAGGTCGATTTAAAGGCTACCACCTAGCAAGTGTGGTGTCTGGCGGTGACACCACAATATTTCCCCGCAGAGACAACACATTTCGATTGAGAAAGACCGACGATATTTTGCCGAGGAATAACGTCCTTAAACTACTCTAAAAATCACCCATTTCGAAGTTTTTACCATCGTAAAATGGCCTTTCCTGTGTGGATGATACTTGAAATATCGATTAAGTAACATTCTAATAGATGTGAACAAGGCAATTAAGTTACACGAGGATCCGTTTTATCTTATGTTGTGTTTTATACAGAAAAGAAGACTGCTTCTAGTATTCAAGTTGATAGGAATAAATGATGAGATTCGCTGATGAAATTGTTACCTGTAAAAACGAGGAAGAATTGCGGAAGCTATTCAGTGGGATTATCAGTCTACTGACTTCGGAATTTGGATGATAAGTAAACTAAACAAAACGAAAAAGTTAAGGAACAGCAGAAATAAGGAAAGCAACAAACTTAACATCCAATGTGGTGAATACGTAGCAGTCAAAACAAAGGAATTCTGCTATGCTGGAAGTGAAATAACCCGTGACGTACTCAGCAAGGAGACTAAAAGAAAAATACTAGCATACACAAAGCGGGCATTCGTCGACAAGAAATCTGCTAATATCAAAGATAGTCCGTATATTGAGAAGCAAGATTCAGATAATGTTAATGTGAAGTACAACATTGTATGAAAGAGAATAGGGGTGAGGAAAAAGCAGAGAAGAAGGGAATCGAAAGATTTTGATTCTGATGGTACAGAATAAAGCTGAAGATTAAATGGAAGGATAAGAACCAAGAAGACTCTGCGCAGAATTGACGGGAAAAGAATACACAGAAAACACTAAGTAGAGGAAAGAATAGGGTGGTAGGACATGGGCTGAAACGTGAGAGAATAATTTCCATGGTGTTCGTACTAGAGAAAACCTTAGGATGAAAACAGAGATGTATCGGAGACAGAGGTGAGAATATACAGTAAGCATAATTGAGGTAATGCCTGAAATTTGTTACTGTCGCCACACTCGTGACACCGTACATCTCGGAATGTTGAATTCCCTAATGATTTTCGAAATGCAATGTCCCATGCATGTAGCTCCAACTGCCATTCTGTGTTGAAAGTTTGTTAAATTTCGTCGTGCGGCCATAATCACGTTGGAACCCTTTCACATGAATCACCTGAGTACAAATGACAGTCTCGCGAATGCACTGCCCTGTTATATGCCTTGTATGCGATACTACGGCCATCAGTTTGTGTTTATATCGTCAACCCATGACGTTTGTCACCCCGGTGTATGGTGCTCTCGACTAGTATAGGGAGACAGTCATCTGTTTTTCTGTTATTTCCATTTGCTAGAAAATAAAAAATGACTAGAAAGTTGTATTTGGAGCAAAGAAAGTGGGCTGTGAAGTGTTATTGAAATGTGAACGCATGGAAGAAGCGCAGAGACGATGGCATGCAGAGTTTGACATTTGACACTGTGCTGCGGTCAGGTGTAACTATAACGAAAATGCACGACAAATTTGAGAGGCAAGAAACTGTGCGTGATATGAAGAAGGGACGGTGTGGCAGGAAGAAATTAGTAGCGGACGAAAGGGGGGGGGGGGGTAGGACGCAGCGGAACAAACTTTCACAATATCCCCAATGAAATCCATACGGTAAGCTACACGTGCACCAGATGTAAGCAAATAAAAGCGAGAAAAATGGAAACTTTTCATTTCTAGGCAGCCTCTTGCGATGAATGAGGACGATCGGGATAGTCGCCTCGAATTTTGTGAATGGGTTTGTAATAATGGGCAGCTGACTGTTTTGTCTGATGACACCTTGTTTATATTGAATGCAACCAACAATCGCCATAGTTGCGTGTACTAGGCAAGAGATAAGCCTCATATTGTGGAGGAGCGAGCAGTCTTCTTGGATTATCAATGTAGTGTGGTATGTCTCTCAGAGAACTTGTAGGGTCATTCTTGTTTCAAGGAACAGTGACGGGTGTAAATTACCTTACTTTGTCGCAGGAAGCGAATTGTACCAGGTGTTCACCAACTGTACCGAGATAAAGATCGTTTTTTTTTTTCCTTTTTTCCCCCCATGAAGACGGTGCACCGTCTCATTACCATCATGACGTGCGGCAGTTTCTGGACGAAACATTTGTTGAGAGGTGGACAGGCCGATGACGAGGTGTTGAGTTTCCACATAGATCTCTCGATACAACGCTCTTAGACTACTATCCGTAGGGAACTAAAGGACACCGTCAACGCCGCAAAGCCACGCACCCTGGATGAAGTGAGACAAACGACTGTGACGCCTGTGAACCCATTTCAACGGCAGCCATAACACATGTGTGTTGATCTGTTCCTCAGCGTTACAGACGCTGTATTGCTGACGATGGAGGGCATCTTGAACATCTTCAACAGTGAAACGTCTTCAGTAATGTATGACCACCTACGTGACTTAAAAACTCATTGTTTTTTATTTTTGTTCAAGTTATTAAAATTCAAACAGAGTAATCCCCTTCGTGGGACAGGCTGCATATCAAGAAACTCGCAACTTGCTATGCTCTGCTTCATAGTTCTGAAGTGGCTGACTTGATGAAGACGCTAGTATGTATTATTCTTGCACCAGAAATTATGTGTCAACTAGAAGCAAGCGTGAGCGACTTGGGTGGTGGATTTAACGGACTAAGACAGCCCACAGTACCCTGGAGCTCATCAACATTTTCATGTAATCTAAAACCTTTCACAAATACTATGAACGGGTGTGTACAGTGAATTTGATAATTTATATTAATAAAACTGCTGAATACAGTGAAAAATTTTGGTCGGCATAATGCATGTATACTATAATACGACCCTGTAACGTTTTCAGTATCATACTTGAGACAGTTAAATTACTATAAAATGATTGAAAATTACGTAACAGTTCTCAGTGATGGAATTATGAAACCATACAACAGAAAACCAATAATTAGTTCAGTCTCAAAATGTAGGCTTATCCTTCCAAGTGTAATGTTTTTCAGTAAATAGTAAAAAGTGTAAGCATGCTTGCTTCATCCTCTTACGCTGAACTTACGGTGTTGTATTGTTTTGTTTTCGGTGCAAGAAAGAGATACTGAAATGATGATAGGTAGAGCTCATGCAAATGTGTCCTCTGTGCTGCGTATTTAATAAAGAACATTTAACAGCGAAGTATACTTATAGATACGCGCTAATGCAGAGAATGGTGTCTAACGTCAAACGTGCAGACATGATAGTGATACTTTCCCTGTATTTACGAACAGTAGTTTCATTATTTTCAAAAATGATGGTAAATTTCAATTCCTTTGGGGTATATTTTACGAGTAGTAATGAGCGGTAGAGGAGAACTTGATATAGAGTCTGAGTAGAAGATCGGTGGTTTTATCATGAACTTTCTGCAAACGAAGAACGATCTACGCGCTGATGACCAAACTTCTTGCAATAGATTGTTTCCTCTTACATTGTCGAGCATTTGTGTTTCACTTACTCTTATGTTTTAGAATTGCGTTATTTTAAAGATACGGTACTTCTTTAAGCCCTTGCGTTCTGTGATAGTACTCAGCATGCCTCAACCGATGCATTAGGTAACACACACAGTCAGACCCTTTCGAAGTGGACACTTTAATTGACGTACAAGGAGGGTGGTGCTACGAGAGACATAGGCTGCTGGCAGAGAGCAAGAAAAGCTTTTGTCTTGTGGAATATGATACGAGGGTATTTCGGAAGGTAAAGATACACCGTACGCCAGAGGAACAGAAGAGTTTTGGCGAGCAAGTTGGCAACATTGGTGTTAACCTTGAACCGTTAGCTTTCTCCTCGCGGTCATTCGGCAGTTGAACGTTGCTTCTGGTTGGAGTAGGTCGTGTTTAAAATGGCTGTTCCGATTCAGAATCCCGCCAAATGCGAAGTGCGCTCCGTCATACGTTTTCTTCGTGCAAAAGGTCAGCGACCAGCGGATATTCACAAAGAAATTGTTTCTGTTTATGGGAACATTATGAGTCGACAAAATATAACGAAATGGTGTCGTCATTTCTGTGAAGGTAGGACCGATGTTCATGACGAACAAAGAGCAGATCGGCCACCTGTGATCTCTGATGCCCTTCTTCGGAGAATGGAGGAAGCAATAGATGTCTCACATTGAAAGAATTGCATGATATTATACCGGACGTGTCAATGAAAACTCTTTATGACGTTGTGACTGTCAAGTTAGGGTACAGGAAATTGTGTGCGCGCTGGGTTCCAAAACTGTTAACGGAAGAACACAAAAAGAAAAGGATGGGCGTTGCACTCGACTTCCTCACACGCTATGCTGAAGCAGGTGATGAGTTCCTTGATCACATTCTGACAGGTGACGAGACGTGGGTTTATCACCATCACCTAAATCCAAGCAACAATCAATGCAATGGCGCCATTCGAATTCACCAAAAGCCAAGAAATGCAAAACATCGATTTCAGCGAAGAAAATCATGGCTTCTGTTTTTTGGGACAGACAAGGCATTCTTCTGTTGGAATTTATGCCTCCTGGAACGACAATTAATGCTGCTGCATATTGCCAGATTTTGAAACGTCTCGAAGGGCAATTCAAAACAAACGCAGGGGAATGCTGACAAGTGGAGTGCGCGTGCTTCGTGACAACGCTCGGCTCCACACAGCGCTCGTAACCAAAGAACTACTCAAACAATTCAAATGGGACCATCCACCATACAGCCCGGACCTTGCGACCACCGACTTCCATGTATTCCGTTACCTGAAGTCACATCTTGGTGTAAAATCTTTCCACGACGATGAAGAGATCTAAGATGAAGTTGAAATGTGGTTCTGTGCGGTTCTAGGCACTACAGTCTGGAACATAGCGACCGCTATGGTCGCAGGTTCGAATCCTGCCTCGGGCATGGATGTGTGTGATGTCCTTAGGTTAGTTAGGTTTAATTAGTTCTAAGTCCTAGGCGACTGATGACCACAGAAGTTGAGTCGCATAGTGCTCAGAGCCAATTTGAAATGTGGTTCCGACAACAGGTGGCAACCTTCTATGACTGTGGGATACAAAAGCTTGTGCACCGACTTAACAAATGTTTGGATAACAGGGGTGATTATGTCGAAAAATAACAAATAATCCAGTTAATAAGATGTAATTGACGTTTTCTAAATAAATGTTCTGTTTAAGGACTGCGAGCCATTGTATCTTTACTTTTCGAAATGCTCTCGTAGAAGAATTTCAGATGGTTTTCTTGGAAAACATAGAACAGCTTCTTAGTCCATTTTCACACCAAAGAATAAAGAACGCTACAGAGTTACTGAGTACTTTCCAAGTCCTGTGTATGCGTTACCGACGAATTGCTTTTGCCGCTGCGTTGTCATGTGAAATTTAGACTAAAACTCATAGAATCGCACTTGTGGATATCAAAGTATACGGCGGAACACGTAATAATTATTACGTGAAGATACAATTCCATTTACAGGTTCGTAGTCATTTCCGGGTGTTGAGTGCCATTGAAATGGCGTGGCCATTCATAAATTGCTGGGCGCCCCACATTTTCATTACAAAATGTTATTTCAATGCACGAATATTGCATTCTTTTTTAACTGATAAACTGTTCTCACGTAGTTGGTGGATGCTGTTTTTTAATTTATAATTTCAATTACCATCAACGGCCGCACGTTTTGAATTGAAGTGGGTGAATGTATCAGAATAAACACAATGGACCTCGCTTATTAATGACGGAATTTGGTGCAATGGGGCACCAAAAATCAATTGAGCTATGAGAATACTGGGGCAGGCAAATTCTGCAAAAGCATTAATGCAGGTCGACTGGTGTAAGAGATGCATGCAGTTAGGTCTTCTATTGAGAATAATAATATTGCAATGAATAAGCGTTTGTTAGTGTTTTTAATCGAAATGTCCAATTGAAGAAACGAATGACACAGGGATGTCCGCCTGTTATTTGGGACATAGTATTAAACAATAACTTACTGTACCGCACCTGGCGGCTTTTAATTCAAAATTGCCAATAAGCTGGCCCTACCAAGTGTTACTCGCAGATATTTGTATGAGTCGACAGATTACGGCTATGACTGATCGATATTACATTCATAGGACACTATATTTTTCGTTTCGGTGAAGTGTGTAACTTCACCTTTCTGAACAATCTTTGCACCACTTTGAAATCTTATCAAGAGCTGACTGAACGTTTGTACAGCTTCGTTTCGACTGAAATTCGTTGTAGATAACTGCATCATCTGCGAAAAGTCTGAGGTTACTATCAATATTGTCCACAATATCATTAATGTAGAAAAAAACAGTAAGGGGACCCAACGAACTTCCCTTGGGTACACCTGAAGTCACTTCTACATCTGTCGATGACTCTCAGTCCATGATAACACACTGCCTTCTACCTACCAAGAAAATCTCCGTGCAGTCACAAATTTCGTCTGTGCTTCGATGTATGACCGGCAAAGTAGCAATTTATGATCCTCCTGGCCTCTCTCATTTTCTGTTATATACAATGACACAAAATTATTGACAGATAACGTCAAGGACCTCACAGTAGCTGTGTGTCAATGTACTGCAGCGTAATTCACACACCAGTAATGACAACAGTTTTCGATATTGCAAATAGAGTGCTTTTTGCGTGTCTTTTACACTGTCACATTTATCCGCCAGACAAATTTCAACGCATAACCATATTCGCATTTTAAAGATTAGTTTCATTTTATGTTTGTCACGGTAAAAAAAATTGTTCAAATGGCTCTGAGCACTATGGGACTTAACATCTGAGGTCATCAGTCCCCTAGAACTTAGAACTACTTAAACCTAACTGACCTAAGGACATCACACATATCCATGCCCGAGGCAGGATTCGAAACTGCTACCGTAGCGGTCGCGCGGTTCCAGACTGTAGCGCCTAGAACCGCCAGGCCACACAAGCCGGCTGTCACGGTAAATAACGATCGTTAGGTACATATTACTTTATATATTCCACTTAATCCGTAAAACAGCTGTTATGCTACACTGCCCCTCATTCCTGATGTCAAAATTCGATCAAAAATTACGCCTATAATTCGGTTTTATTTATATACTTAGTTCTCCTCGCAAGATTAGAACTCCAGGCCACTTACTGCAAACATAGGGACTTCAGGAAGTAAGTTAGACATCTGGTTCTACTCTAAAACCGTTGCGAAACAAAAGTGCTGCATTGTCAGAAGTGAGTACATGTTCCGGGTTTCCTGCAGACACATTTCTGCTGTGGTACGGACAGTAGGGCATTATCGAGTGGGAATGTAATGGCTCGGCAGCTAGATATGTAATCCGAAGTTCAAGTACGATTCTTGTGGGAAAAACGTCTAAACTGCTTATTGATTCGCGGTGAAATACTGGCGGTGTGCGGACCAAGAAGAATTTCGCGACTAGCCGTAGTGAAATGGCCTCAACGGTTTGGCCGAGGGCGCAGAGACTTGGGTGATGCTAATCGGAAAGGGAGGCCATCGACATCGGCCACAGGACTGATGGTACCACTTTCACTTAAGTACTTAAAAGTTTCTGAGCTGTTTATTATTTCTTGTTGATATTCTAGATTGATTCTAGGTGGGATATTTTTTAAACTTGTCAGTTTCACCACTCGCTCAAGTAAGTGTTGTCCGTAAAGTCCTTTGCGTAAAGTTTTAAACTTTTTCGTACAGTTTTAAATAAAAATGTAAATATTGCATTTTAGAATATTACACATTGCTTATTTACAAACAGCCAGCAAATGGCTGGATCTATTTATATGCAGCAGTATCAATACCACACTGTGGAAAGCAGAAAAATTGTTGCCTACAAGTTTATAAAATTTCTTTATTCAGTGCGTCCGATTTCAGTGCTATACCGTACCGTTCTCAGTGTAGAGTAATTTTAAACTTAATATGAACACAAGCGAGAAATATTGACGAATGGAGAACTGGCGGAAATAAAAGACAGTGGTAGTTGCTGAGCAAAAGAAAAAGCAGGTAGTCGATTCAACTAACTACTAGGATTACAATTACGTAGAACCTACACATGAACCACCACATAGAAGGTGACATAAAGTCTGCGTTTTATTATTGGCAGAAGACGTAGAAGATGCGCTTTTCCGTCCTCTGCTAGAGAACAGCTGCGCAGTATGTAATCTTTACCGGATTGGATTGACGGAGGACAGCTAAAAAGTTCTAAGAAGGGCAGCTCGTTAAGTATTATGTCGAAACAGGGGAGAGAGTCTGACGGATATGACATGCGAGCTGGTGTGACAACAATTACAACAAAAAAGATTTTTCGTTGCCACTAGAGCATGCATGGAAAGATGTACCTGTCCATTTTTCTTTCGTGCTGTTCGAGAGTAGAACGGTCTTGAAATAGTGTGGAAGTGGTTCTGCGAACCCTCTGCCAAGAACTTAGTTGTCAAGTCCAGAGTAGTGCTGTAGATGTAGATGTGACTATAGCGAGGTGTACGACAAGGCATTCATGAAAACGTGGCTCAGCAAGAGCAGTAGGAAAACAGCCCACACAAACTGTGGCGTCGATAGTTACTAAGCCACAACTTAGGTACAATCGTGCACCCAGGTTCGTCGTTGAGTACACCATAGCAGGCGCTTCTGTCTGTGATGCAGCGTCAAGGGTAACCGCAGCGATGGTCTCCGAGCTGATAGTCCATGCTGCTGCAAACGTCGTCGAACTGTTGGGTGCAGATGGTTGTTGTCTTGCAGACGTCCCCATCTGTTGACTCACGGATCGAGACGTGGCTGCACGATTCGTTACAGCCATGCGGATAAGATGCCTGTCATCTCGACTTCTAGTGAAACGAGGCCGTTGGGATCCAGCACGGCGTTCCGTATTACCCTCCTGAACCCACCGATTCTATATCCTAACAGTTATTGGATCTCGACCAACGTAAGCAGCAATGTCGCGATACGATAAACCGCTATCTGCGATAAATAAACCGACCTATATCCAAGTCGGAAACGTGATGGTACGTATTTCTCTTCCTTACACGAGGCATCACAACAACGATTCACCAAGCAACGCCGTTCAACGGCTCTTTGTGTATGAGAAACCGGTTGGGAACTTACCTAATGTCAGCGCGTTGTAGGTGTCGCCACCGGCGCCAACCTTGTGTGAATGCTCTGAAAAGCTAGTCATTAGCATATCACAGCATCTTCTTCCTGTCGGTTAAATTTAGCGTCTGTAGCACGTCACCTTCGTGGTGTAGCAATTTTATTGGCCAGTAGTGTAGTTGCTCGGTAATTACAATCGTGATACTTAATACTCAGACTAACATGACAGTCCATACTTAGAAAAAAGGTGTTGCTAACAAAGTTATTAGTTTCACGTTTTCTACCACTGCGAAACGTACTAGTTACGCAGAAGCACATCTGCAACACAATGTATGTATTGAAATCAGTTCGGACTCTCGGCTGAAATGCGAAAATCTTTCCGTCGCTTGAAGGCAGAACGAGAAACCGCTCTTATTTGGTCAGTTTTCGCAATTGCTCTTCACCCCATCGCAGTTAATTAGTTAACTAAACAAACATCCAGCATAGAGCTCTGCTTTAAACTTGATCCTCTTGTGAGAGGTCCACTTTGCTCGACAAAAAGTAATACAGTGACAGAAAGCTAATCAAAATTAATTCAGCTGTTTACTCGACCGCCTTTTACACAAATTAGTTCTGAAGCCCATCACATATTGAAATTCGTGCCAGGCGTCCCATAAAATAGAGATATACGTGAAATAATCATTCAGATGCTCAAAACAGAATTGTGTTGCTAGCGTGCCTTGCACAGTCTTATGCCTCTGTGGTTCTTATATATCAAAAATTTCTTCTTTCACATATTTTGATTTGCATCCTTAGTGGCAACAATCAATCACCATCGCTGATACTAATAAATTAATGTGTAAAAACAGCAAATACAGTGTTTCATATTTTAGCGCTAAGTGCGAAATGTAAACGAAATTTTTTATACTGAAGTTACGAGACCATTTTAGCTTGATTTTGGTGATATGTGCAATATATCAATCCATAGATATTTGTACTCTATGGAATATCGTGCGGTATGTTTTTCTGCTTGCACTGTTTGACATTTTGGTGCTGGAAGAGCTACATTTTTTTTAATGTTATATGATGAATTACACGCTTATGTAGTAAGCAAGTAAAAGCATTTTTTAACAATACATTTAATTTTAAGACATAACTTGCAGTCTTACTTAAGAGCTGACTTAGCCAGTTTATGTAGTAGTGAGGGTTGAGTAATACGACATGTAACGCCGTTCACTGACTAGCTAAGGCACAAACTGGAGTTACAGTCTTTTGCGACGTAGTATTACTAATTATTTATCCCGCGAACCTCTTTCCCCTCCCAATGACGCCTTTTCCAATGGTAGGAACTAGAATTGAACCCCGTGACTTGGGATGGAATGAGGTACCTGTACAACTCTTGAAATATGGGAAAATTACCGAAAATACATAATGAAAAGGAACTTAACGATGTCGAGCCCGGAACTCTGAAGCTCCTAGGTGCAAATATATTTGTGACTGTTCCGTAAAATTGGTATTTTATAATTCATAACAAGTGGGAGGTGATGTGGAGGGGGTAAAGGTAAGTGGAAGGTGTCGCGCTGACTTAATCAATCCCAGAAATTCACAAGTGAAAGCACTTCAGAGTGATTTCCGCTCCGAACACTGTCACTTGTTGGATGGTACTATGTGTCGACATCTAAAGTAACACAAGGGTACATAACGCACTTTCAGTTACACTTGAAAGTCACTACTTATCAGATAGGATACGCCATGTAACAAAGTGTACAGTAACGCCTGTGTATCGACAATCTGCACTTGTAATGCTAATGAAAAAAAATCACTTTCACTAGTTTCTGTACAGTGTACTGCTATAGAATGTACTCACAGGAAATCAGCTGAAGATGCATGACAAGCAGTAAATCAACAAGACTTCGAACGATGTTGTGGTTTGTAAGAGTTATAATTCCAGCTTAAATTTGCTTCGCGGCGAACAAAATTGCTGACTAATCTGCAGCGTCAGTTTACGAACTTCAAACAGATTGTTGTACAAGCATGCAATCCATGTGCATATATTCCTCCACGGGATTATTTGTTGACGAAACTGACTCATTTGGACGGCACTGAAACATTAGTACAGTGAACATTAGATGTTAAACGGCTTGCACCTGGATAACACTTCGATAAAAATTTTGAGGAAGGGTGAGCATTATTTCGCCTGTTTCCTTTTTAATAAACTTTCAGCAGAACTAAAAAAATACGAGTGACAAACTCTTAAGTATTCTAATCCAAGTTCTATACAGGAATGTTTCGCAGTAATTAAAAAATTGTCATTTGGTATGTTATTTATTTGTCAATCAACTCTAATTTTTCGTATTTTATTAAAATTCTCTTATTTATAAATTATTAATCAGTATTCTGTTAACACTGCACGGACTCGCCTTCCATCACCAGGTAGCTTTCACTCTCATTCTACCACGCAACCCGATAAATGATTAACATAAATAAAATAACATAAAACTCACAAGTTAAGTCTTGAACAACGTTTCTGTCTCTAAATGGGAATGACACTCCCTAACTGGAAACCATTGCTTTCTTACACACATTGCCGTTCTTCGTACGTACATAGGCCTCCCATTCCTTAAAATTCCGACCACGGAAAAGTCTTCGAAAATATCGAACATTTGGGTCGAATTGTGTTATTTTCCTGGATACATACAATCTGTCGACGGTAAGTAGACCGATACATATATTTGTGATATATTTCTGTTCATTTGACCACATTTTTCATTAATCCGAGCTTACTCCGCAAATCTATCTATTCCAAATCGATTACTTCAGATCAGAATTGTTTTTTTCCTCATAACCTAAATTCTGAGCAAAAAAGTAGGTTCTAATGAAACAAAACAGACGTTTCCGGATAATACATAAGAATGCTTGATATATCCGTCCTTTTCCACATTGATCTATTTACTTCTTTTTACTTTATCGCCTTCCTTCATGTGGTTAAGGCTTCCGCATTTGGTTTCTCTTTTATAACTTATCGCCAGCGTTACTTACATGAAAGTCCGCCCGCGGTAGCTGAGTGGTCAGCGCGACAGAATGTCAATCCTGAGGGCCCGGGTTCGATTCCCGGCTCAGGGACTGTGTGTTGTGCTGTCGTAATCATCATCATTTCATACCCATCGACGCGCAAGTCGCCGAAGTGGCGTCAAATCGAAACACTTGCACCCGTGTTCTGCTTCAGTCTATTCCGTTTGAGCTTCCCTGAAGTGAAGATGTCTTTTGTTTGTGTGTTGTATGGTGGACTAACCAGTGTGGTTGCATTAAGATACACTGAGAAAGAGGTGGCCGCGTTGGAAGTAACAGTGGGTGATTATAACAAGCAATACAGTTCGTGCCGCTCTTTCAGCACATATTAATCCAGCCACACTCGTTAGTGCATCCACATAACACGCGAGAATAACACAACTACACGTCAGAGCAGGCCTAACAGGCAAGCCATGTGTGGCGACCACACTCTCGCTGGACACTGGCTGAGGCCATTGTTGCCTCAAAGACCTCAGCCACATACCTTCGTGTAGCCGAAATAGCCATGAATGTGCGGACGTCGATGAATGTGCACAGATATAAACCAAGGACTACTCAAGAGACAAAGCTACATAAAACATTACGTATGGGAGAGTTCTGATTATAATGGACAACTGTCAGTAGCATCCTGTTTGAATTTTATTTTGATATTTTACGGGTGATTTTTGTTTTTCTTTTATGTTGTCAGCTCTTCCAATACCTTTGAACTCGGGATCAGTCAGTATGTTGCAAAGCAGTTCGCATGTGACCAGAACTGGTTATTTGTGAAAGACGCCCAATGTCATTTGGATCCACTGAACTACATATAATATGGCCATTGGCATAAAAATTGTATCAAACTTAATTTGATTCGTAAGACGCGACGTAACACTGACGCAGGGGTTGTCTGACGCCTCGAATATGACGTCACTAACTACTGAAATAAAGGCAGTGGCCTAGCTGAATGACGGCACTTCATGTAGTGGAACCCGGGCAGCAAATGACAACGTGGATATATTTCCAAGATGGCACTACGTTACTTTTGCCTAGAGTGAAGGTGGCAGCACTGACTTACTGAGCCAGCAAGATATTTCCGCACTTCGATCATGTTATTGTTCATGTAAAGAACAATAATAAAGCATGATTATTCGAAGTTTTTGTTAATCATTTTTTGCTAAAACTTGAATGTGATTCGTACGAGTGAAATATAACAGTCAGTGTTGAGTGCCAAATAACCATGTGGCTTAGCGATTCTACTTCCACCAAAGAGATACAGTGTACATAGAGAGGCTGTGGTACGTTGTTCAGCGACCCTGCGGTACCACACTGCACTATTATCCACCGTACCTGCGTATTAAAATGAATTACAACCGATGCAACTGGCACTGGGAAATTGGTCAAAATGCGTCCGTCAATTGCTTGCCATGTTTTGTGGTCGTTGTCCTGACCGCCAGCTTTACAAAAGCGTTAAAGATTCGACGGCAGCTACATAAACACACCAAAAAAGGTTTTGCGTCACCTCGACTCTGAGTGTTCCGGAACCTGTATAGAAAATTGAAATAGAAATCGACATTAAGATCATTTCCGTCCTTTTTATTGCTCATGAAAGCCACACATGACATTTCGTACCACCATACAGCGTGACCCTCAGGGGTGATGGTCCAGATTGCTCCGGTACCTCTAATACCCAGTAGCACATCCTCTTGCATTGATACATGCCTGTATTCGTCGTGGCATACAATCCACATGATCATCAAGGTAATGTTGCTCCAGATTCGGCGTAGATCCCTCAAGAGTGGTTGGTGGGTCACGTCGTCCATAAACAGCTCTTTCCAATCCATCCCGGGCATGTTCGACAGGGTTCATGTCTGGAGAACATACTGGCCACTCTAGTCGAGCGATGTCGTTGTTCTGGAGGAAGTCATTCGCAAGTTGTGCACGATGGGGGCGCGAATTGTCTTCCATGAAGACGAATGCCTCGCCAGTATGCTGCCGATATGATTGCACTATCGGTCGGAGGATGGCATTCACGTACCGTACAGCCGTTTCGGCGCCTTCCTTTACCACCAGCGGCCTACGTCGGCCACACATAATGACACCCTAAAACATGAGGGAATCTCGACCTTGCTGCATTCGCTGGACAGTGTGTCTAAGGCGTTAAGCCTGACCGGGTTGCCTCCAAACACGTCTCCGACGATTGTCTGGTTGAAAACATATGCAGCACTCATCGGCGAAGAGAACGCGATGTCAAACCTGAGGGTCCATTCGGCATGTTGTCGGGGCTATCTGTACCTGGTTGCATGGTGTCGTGGTTGGAAAGGTGGACCTCGCCATGGACGTCGGGAGAGAAGCTGTGCATCATGCAGCCTACTGCGCACTGTTTGAGTCATAACACGATGTCTTATGGCTGCCCGAAAACCATTATTCAACATGGCGACGTTGCTGTCAGGCTTCCTCCGAGCTATAGTCCTTAGGTAGCGTCATCCACAGCAGTGGTAGTCTTTGGGCAACTTGAGCGAGGCATGTCATCGATAGTTCCTTTCTCTCTGTGTCTCCTCCATGTCCGAACAACATCGCTTTGGTTTACTCCGAGACGCCTGGACACTTCTCTTGTTGAGAGCCCTTCCTGGCACTAAGTAACAATGCTTACTCGATCGAACCGCGGTATTGGCCATCTATACATAGTTGAACTACGGACAACACGAGCCGTGGAATTTAAATTTGTCTGCACACACGACGACACCCCAATTTCACTCAGACAGCTCTGTTACAAACCAGAATTTTGTTCTCATTTGTTTCTCTTTATGACTTTTTAGTCTCTAATGTTTTATTGACTGGAGATTAGTAGAGAAGTAATTACGCGGTAGAACTTAGAACCCAACTGAGAGTTTTAACAACTGAAAATGGGAAACGATACCAAAAACTCTTCTGGCAGGACTACATATGTTAAAAAACGGTGTGCTGGACGTTGTGCTATGTCTGCATGATGGTGCAGTGTCAAGGTTTCTCTCTCTCTCTCTCTCTCTCTCTCTCTCTCTCTCTCTCTCTCTATTCGTTTAGTCGGTTCCGACTCTTCGTGACCCCATGAACCAAATCACGCCACTTTTTCCTGTCTTGCACTTTCTCCCGTAGACCTTCCAGGTTGGAACACATTGCTTCTGTGATGCCATCGATCCATCTCATCCTCTGACGTCCTCTTCTTCTAGTTCCTTCAATCTTCCCCAGTATTAATGTTTTTCCAGCGAGGCATGCCTTCGCATTGTGTGTCCAAAGTAGGTCAGCTTTTGTTTTAAGATTAGACCTTCCAGGGAGAAATCTGGTTTAATTTGCTCCAATATTGATCTGTTGGTTCTCTTTGCAGTCCATGGAACTCTAAGAAGTTTCCTCCAACACCACAATTCGAAGGAGTCAATTCTTCGCCGTTCAGCCTTTCTAATGGTCCAGGTCTCACATCCATACATCACAACTGGAAAGACCATAACCCTCACAATACGGATCTTTGTTGCTAGTGTTATATCTCTGGACCTTATAACCTTGTCAAGGTTTGACATCGCCTGTCTACCGAGCAACAGGCGTCTCCGGATTTCATGGCTGCAGTCACCGTCAGCAGAGATCTGGGAACCGAGATAACTGAATGTGGTCACTACCTCCATGGTTTCTCCTGCTATATCCCACGAATTGGTAGGTGTAGTTGCCATAATTTTCGTTTTCTTCACATTCAGCATAAGACCAGCCTTTTCACTTTCGTCTTTCACCTTCAGTAAGAGTGTTCTCAATTCTTCTTCACTTTCTGCCAACAGGATCGTATCATCTGCGTACCTGAGGTTGTTGTGTCAAGGTTTAGGATTATGAAATTAATGGGTGCCTGGTGGACTAAATATAGCCTATAAAGAATTTTAACTGCCATTGACCGTAGGAAACGCTTTGAAGCAGAGAATTCGGTGTTAGAAGCCACCAAGGAAGCAAGAAAAAGAAGAAGTCTGAAAAAAGAAAGGGAGGGAGAACAAAACCAGAAATAAGATGAATATAGAACTTGGATGCACTGGTGCTGTGCAGGGTAGTTAGAGAAAGGAACGTTAACTTGAATTTCCCTACAGTTGCCTTTTTTGTTTTTCTGGTACATACTGCGTAAAAATATTAAAGATAGATAACTGAAATATTTTGTACTTTCTTAAGAGATACCTAACTAAAAAGCAGCCTTCTTTTGACTTGACGTTTTTAAAGGAAAACAATGAGTTAATTCTGTAATTTTTGATATCTTTATTAAAAATTCTTTTGAACCCTAAGTCGTAACAGCAACACATTTTAAAAAGTCTACGTAATAGTGTAAAGGAATTCCCTTTAAAAATCCAGGTTCTTCTTTGTTTTTGTTTCGGGACATATGTATCTACACTGTACATAAATAATTAGCATGCTTTATTTCACTCGCAGCACAACATACAATACAGGAAAAGATTTGAGATCAAAAGCTGTAGTAAATATATCAAATTCTTTGCGTAAGATCTGTTAAAAGCCGGTAAGCATTACAAAGGCTTCCAATTCTGAATGTTTGAACTGCACTATATAGAAACTTGGCAAGTTTTTCGAGATTTCCCCTTAAGTTCACGAACCAGATCCCTTATTAAAAACTATGGCAGATTACATTTCTCCTATTGAATAAGAGATTCTCTTTTGCATTTAAATGACATAGAGTCAACGTTACACAGAACATAATGTCATTGAAGAATGTAAAAATTACATTAAATCATCGTAACACATATTACCTACCATTGAAAATACGCTGTGTTCGTTTGGAACGGAGAAAACTTCGTCAGAATGCTTCGTGGTGGATCAAGTGATTAAATTTTCATGAGATTTCGGCCGAATACTCCTCGACCGAAAACTCGTGGGAATTTAACCACTTGACCGGGCTCGAAACACGTGAATTTATACTCATACAAGGAATCTGCTACACAGTCTTGCACCTGAGTTACCGTTGCCGTGGACGCTGTATTTGCTGACTGTATTATTCATTTCTTGCGCCTTAAGTATTTTCAGTTTTTTTTTGTTTACCCTGGAATTTGGGGATAGCGTGAGTGCAGATGTGCGTTTCGGACTCCGTAGTGATATGCTTGTCAAATTAGCTGCGAAGGTACCCCCAAAGAGGTAATTGCCCAGTGAGTGAGCAAACAGTTGACATAAAAATGAAAGAAAGGTTTCGGTGGCTCGTCACGGGTACGAAACGAATTTCGTATTGAATTGTGGATAAGGCAGATGACTCTATACATATGTATGACGTGTTCAAATCTGCTGATGATGCATAAATCGAAACGCGTAATTAGAGGAAGTAGTCACCACACAACCTGTGACTACCATGTATTTTTTTGTAGCGTCCATTATAACACTGTGCAACCTTCAAATTGAAAACTTGAGTTTAGTAATGAAAATGAAAATCGACAAATTAACCTATAACAATTGGAGTGCCACCAGCGAAATAAAAACTTATCACTGTAACCAACTGAATCTTTGAAACCAATACAATTAGACACATATTATACGGAATGTATTATTCGAAGAAGTCTATTCTACCACGTCCTAATATATTTATGTCTCTTACTGCAACACCTTCTATGTCGTGAGCTAACCTACATTATCTGATCAACAGCGTACGGAAACCCCTGTGTATTGCGGAATTGACCTCTAGATATGACAAAAGGCGGACCGGCGATTATAAAAGGAATCGGAGAGTACTGTGTTGACACCAGAGAGGTAACAACAGATGAGCCAAGTCAGGAATGAATGGTAACTTGGAACGTGGACTAATCATTCGATGTCGCCCGTGTAGAAAATTTGTAAAGGACATTTCCATCCTTCTAAGGCTGCCCCAGTCAACAGGTGGTGGAAACGCGAAACAGCATCAGCAGGTGTACCAACAGTAGGCAGACCTCACGCAGTGACTGACAGAGACCGTGGAACGTTGAGGAGTGTGGTGGTTAAAAATCACTTGAAATCAGCGCAAGGAATCACTCGTGCACACGTGGCACACTGCGGGACCACGTGAACATTTGGGCAGTGTACAATGGTTTGACGCAGTTACTCTGCCCTACGTGTGCAGTGAAGCCGTGTTACACCAGTTGTAGGGAAAGCAATTGAGTGGATGTGATGGCCACTATGAAAACAAAATATACGGTGAAAAAAAATGTTTCAGATCCTACAGTCTGATATCCCCGCTCGATAAAAGACTGAAGTTATTTTCGTTATTCATCATAGTTACTTTGCTACCCGAATGTAAGTACTTCATTGCACGAAGTTTTAAAGGTTTCCAGAGGTTGTGTAGAATTTGTGTATAGTTTATTTTAGGTTGTACATTACTGTGTATGAAATGCACCAAACATTCCTAAACTGTGTTTAAACTTGGGAGCAGAGCGATGTCTATCTATGTTCTTCTGGTAAAGGCTTTTCACGTCTACTGGAGGCTCGTGTACAGTGGGCATAGTGTAATCATGTGATCGTTCGACTTGGTTTCATAAAGGGTTCAAGATATCGAAACGAGCATTTTACAAGTGATAGCGCTCAAGGAGATGCACATTTTTCTGTATGATTAATACAGTAAAAGTTTTTTTATCTATCGGGATGTGGATGTAACTATAATTTTTTTGATGGAACAATGTACTTCTTCTTAACAACATTCAATATCCCGTCAACGAAGAATACTGTAGCATTGCATACCTTAATATTAGCCATATTCCATGGTCCACTTTGCATTAACACAATCTTTTCTGTTGTTCTGTCACAAGATGTAACTGCTAAGTACAGCTTTTAATTATTTAAGTGTTCATGGAGACCTTCTGTTTATTTACAACCATTAGAATGCTCTGTAGCTGCATGTAACGATATCAGCTTACCAACCATTCCCTCCAGCAACGCTACTCAAATTCAGATGGCTCTGAGCACTATGGGACTTAAAATCTCAGGTCATCAGTCCCCTAGAACTTAGAACTACTTAAACCTAACTAACCTGAGGACATCACACACATCCATGCCCGAGGCAGGATTCGAACCTGCGACCGTAGCGGTCGCGCGGTTCCAGACTGAAGTGCCTGGAACCGCTCGGCCACAACGGCCGGCAGCACCGCTACTGAAATGGTCTTTGTACCACTTACTGAGTATAGTTACCTGTCACCACCTTCAGAATTCACGCGTCGTGTACAACGAAACACCATACTACATGAGTATTGCCATTAATCAGAGACTGAAAAGTAGTTATCGAGGGCCATTATTAGATTTAATGTGTCTACCTGAACTGTAATGATATACCACGAGATTCGCCACTTGACTGCCAAAATACTCTATCTGCTTTTAACTGACGTGGGTGTCTGCACAGATAATAATTAGTAATATCACATGAAATTGGCGCCACGTTTCATTCGCTTGCGTATGGTTGTATGATATCTGTAGTCGACAGCAAGAGTGCCTCTACACAAAACAGATGAGTGGAACGAGGAAGAGCCCTGATAACTGTGCAGTGGGACATACCCTCTATCATGCACTTCACCGAGGTTTGCAGAGTATAGACGCAAATGTACGCAGTGTTCTTGAGCAGCATCGAAAAAAGTTGCAGAAATTATAAATTGAAACACAAACCGCAGACCGCGTCGACATATCGCAGTAATGTCAAACCAACTGCTCCCTTCCGCTTCGCCGCCCCGCACATCGGGCGATGCACTCGACGTGTGTAATCACATAGGACAATTCAACCTCCGGCCAGTGTTTGATATCTTTTTGATATCTTCGCGCTGTCGCTGTACCACGTTTACAACACTTCGCTCACGGAGGACAACTCACGGGAACGACTTTTTTCTGTACTGAAAATACGTTCCCCTAAAGACGCAATTATAACCTAAACATCCCTCGGGCATGTAATAACCGTACTCTCCGGTTGATAGCGACCGCCCAAGGTGTTCATAGGGTAAAACATCGTATTTTCATCAATGTGTTTATAGAGGTATTACCTGGCAAAGCTGGGATTGCCCGATTATTTATTTAGCCAATTTTCTATTAGGAACGAAAATGAAAAGTTAACAGTGCAGGTAGTGTGATATTGAAAAACATTCATTTCTATGCACTAGCGAAAACGCTTTTCTAAATGTGAAACAGTTTCTATAATTGGTGCGCGTCTGCTTCGCGGGTCTATAACGCGACTTTTTAAAGGTCTCTGTAGCAACGCCTCCTCATAGCTCTATAGACAGCTATTGTTTGCGCCTGCAGCCATTTGCATTCCGCAGTTGAAAGCTGTCAGAAGGGCTGCCAAGTGGCAGTGATTTCCTTAAGATGACTCGACTATAGGAGTCTTTCAGTAGTAAAGAATAAATGTATTAAAACTTCATGCATGATTCTGCATTTTTCACATTTCCCAGTGTTCACGAGGTATCTCTTGATTATATATCGTATATATATATATGTATTTATTTAGGTACATTTAGCGGCATATGTGGATGCTGTCAGCGAAATATATTGTGAATAGAGCTGGTAAAAGAGAAGTAACAATTTTAAATGGCGTGCGTGATGTAGTTTTTCACGCATGTCTGTGTTCATGACATCTTATTTCCTGATTTATGTATTATACAGTGATATAATTTAGTAGGTGCATTCAGCGGCATAGGTGGATACTGTACGAAAAATATTTTTAGAGTAGAATTAATAGCAGAGAAGCAATTAATTTAAACGCCATGCGCAATGCAACAGTTCTTCACGCTCCTGAGTCTTTATGACGTCGTATCTTCTGAATTATGTGATGCACCATGATGTAATTTTGTAGGTACATTTAGCGATATATATGGATACTTACTCCGAAATTTATTGCGAATAAAATAAGTAGCGCAGATGTAATTAATTTACACGTCATGCATGATGCGGCAGTTTTTCACGTATCTCATTGTTATGACGTCATTTCTCCTGAACTATGATACGTAGGTCGTTCTTACACCCAAAGCGATTGTTGCCTGATAGTAAGGGATCTGTATTCAATGTTTGGTTGAAATTGGTCCAGTGGTTTAGGAGGAGACATGGAACATACACACATTAAAGCATCCATTTTTACACTGAACGACCAAAGAAACTGGTACACCTGCCTAATATCGTGTAGCGCCCCCGAAAGCATTCAGAAGTGCCGTAATACGACGTAGTGTGGACTCGACTAATGTCTGAAGTAGTTCTGGAGGGAACTGACACCAAGAATCCTGCTGGGCTGTCCATAAATCCCTTAACAGTACGAAGGGGTGGAGATCTCTTCTGAACAGCACGTTGCAAGGCATCCCAGATATGCTCAATAAAGTTCATGTATGGGGAGTCTGGCGGCCAGTGGAAGTGTTTAAACTCAGAAAAGTGAACCTCGAGCCACTCTGTAGCAATTCAGGACAAGTGCGGTGTCGCATTGACCGCCTGGAATTGCCCAAGTCCATTGGAATTCACAATGGACATGAATGGATGCAGATGATCAGACATGATGCTTACGTAGGTGTCACCTGTCAGAGTCGTATGTAGACGTATCAGGGGTCCCATATCACTCCAACTGCACACGCCCCACGTTACAGAACCTCCACCAGCATGAATAGTCCCCTGGTGAGATACAGGGTCCATGGATTCATGAGTTTGTCTCCATACCCGTACACGTCCATCTGCTCGATATAATTAGAAAAGAGACTCGTCCGACTAGGCGACATTTTTCCAGTCATCAACAGTCCAATGTCACTGTTGACGGGCCCAGGCGAGGAGTAAAATTTTGTGTCGTGCAATCATCAAGAGTACACGAGTGGGCTTTCGGCTCGGAAAGCCAATATCGATGATATTTCGTTGGATGATTCGCACGCTGACACTTATTGATGGCCCAGCATTGAAATCTGCAGCAGTTTGCGGAAGGGTTGTACTTCTGTCCCGTTGAACGATTCTCTTCAGTTGTAGTTGGTCCCGTTCTTGCAGGACCTTTTTCCAGCCGCAGCGATGTCGGAAACTGGATGTTTTGCAGGATTCCTAATATTCACGCTACCCTCGAGAAATGGTCGTAAGGGCAAATTCCCACTAGATCGCTAAGTCAGAATACTGTGTTCCATAGCTCGTGCGCCGACTATAACGCCACGTTAAAATTCACTTAAATCTTGATGACCTGCTATTGTAGCAGCAGTAGCCAATCTAACAATTTTCGCAGACAGACATGTAGGTGTTGCCGACTGCAGCGCCTTGTTCTGCCTGTTTACATACATCTGGATTTGAAGACGCATGCCTATACGTTTCTTTGGCGGTTCAGTGTGTAATACGCTACTGGCCATTAAAATTTCTACACCACGAAGATGACGTGCTACAGATGCGAAAATTAACCGACAGGAAGAAGGTGCTGTGATATGCAAATGATTAGCTTTTCAGAGCATTCACACAAGGTTGGCACCCATGGCGACACATACAACGTGCTGACATGAGGAAAGTTTCCAACCGATTTCTCATACACAAAAAGCAGTTGACCGGCTTTGAATGGTGAAACATTGTTGTGATGCCTCGTGTAAGGAGGAGAAATGCGTATCATCACGTCTCCGACTTTCATAAAGGTCAGATTGTAGCCTATCGCGATTGCGGTTTATCGTATCGTCATATTGCTGCTCGCGTTGGTTGAGATCCAATGACTGTTAGCAGAACATGAAATCGGTGGGTTCAGGAGGGTAACACGAAATGCCTTGCTGGATCCCAACGGCCTCGTATCACTAGCAGCCGAGATGACAGGCATCTTACCCGCATGGCTGTAACGGATCGTGCAGCCACATCTCGATCCCTGAGTCAACAGATGGGGACGTTTGCAAGACAACAACCATCGGCACGAACAGTTCGACGACGTTTGCAGCAGCATCGACTAACAGCTCGGAGAACATGGCTGCGGTTACGCTTGACGCTGCATCATAGACAGGAGCGACTGCGATATTGTACTCTGGGTGCACGAATGGCTAAAAGTCATTTTTTCGGATGAATCCAGGTTCTGTTTACAGCATCATGATGGTCGCATCCGTGTTTGGCGACATCGCGGTGAACGCACATTGGAAGCGTGTATCGTCATCGGTATACTGGCGTATCACCCGGCGTGATGGTATGGGGTGACATTCACATCTCTCTGACACGTCTCTGTGACCTCTTGTTCTCACTGACGGCACTTTGAACAGTGGACGTTACATTTCAGATATGTTACGAACCGTGGCTCTACCCTTCATTCGATCCCTGCGATACCCTACATTTCAGCAGGATAATGCACGACCGCATGTTGCAGGTCCAGCACGGGCCTTTCTGGATATAGAAAATATCGACTTTCTCCAGATCTATCACCAATTGGAAACGTCTGGTCAATGGTGGCCGAGCAACTGGCTCGTCACAATACACCAGTCACTACTCTTGATGAACTGTGGTGTCGTGTTGAAGCTGCATGAGCAGCTGTACCTGTACACGCCATCCAAGCTCTGTTTCACCAGTCTCTACTCTTGATGAACTGTGGTATCGTGTTGAAGCTGCATGGGCAGCTGTACCTGTACACGCCATCCAAGCTCTGTTTGACTCGATGCCCAGGCGTATCAAGGCCGTTATTACGGCCAGGGGTGGTTGTTGTGGGTACTGATTTCTCAGAATCTATGCACCGAAATTGCGTGAAAGTGTAATCACATGACAGTTCTTGTATAATATATTTGTCCAATGAATACCCGTTTATGATTTGTATTTCTTCTTAGTGTAGCAATTAAAATGGCCAGTAGTGTATTAATGGATTTCAGTCGAGGTAGCCAACACCAATGTTTTTGGTTCAGGAGTAATTTTGACTCATAGAGAGGTCAGTGCAAACTGTTCTAGTGGAGTATTATCATCTGGACCGCACGGGCAGTGCCCTCTCGGAGTTGAGCAGAGGCCGCTGTCAAGAGCAGAACAGGGACAATAGGTTGGCGGCAGTGGGGTGGAGCCCGGCAGGTGCTCCGTCTTCCGTGTCCTCTGCTAAAAGCTCCCGCAGGCCGGCTGGCGGTCTTCCTGGGGGAAGTTGGCGGCTCTCAGGCGGCTGCTGCGCCCTCAGCCGCTACGCCCTGCCGTCGCCCTCCTAAGTGACGTCTGCCGTGACCGTGCTAGTCACGGAAGAGTTATTCACTCGAATTGTACCGCTGAAGTCCTTACTGACTCTTGAACGAGCAGCACTATTCACTGAATCACGACACGACACTTAGAGAGTTCCTAGAGCTTTATGGTCAAAATTATGTAGACGTTAGAGGCCCCGAAACTTAGCTTAATTTGACGAACTTCTAGATTTTTGGGTACCTCCTGCGTTACTGATATGAGTGAGTGTGGACACTATTGTTTCGCTACCAAGTATCGTAAGAAATATCAGCCGATCGGTTTCGGAAGTATTGACTGGTGTTCTGTAAGATGATAAACTTTCTGCAAGTAAAAAAGATGGCTCTGAGCACTATGGGACTTAACATCTGTGGTCATCAGTCCTCTAGAACTTAGAACTAATTAAACCTAACTAACCTAAGGACATCACACACATCCATGCCCGAGGCAGGATTCGAACCTGCGACCGTAGCAGCCGCGCGGTTCCTGACTGAGCGCCTAGAACCGCGAGACCACCGCGGCCGGCTCTGCAAGTAAGCGAGGAGCTGAGAGTGTACCAGGTCACCAAAAACATTACACTTCCACTGGAAAAAAAGAGGAATAATTTTAAAAGGTACTCCAAATTGTTATTATGTATTTCTTAAAGACATAAAATTTGCGAAACTCAGATGCATGTTAACAAAGCAACGACACACATTTAGAAATAAAAAATGTCTCTGAGCACTATGGGGCTTAACTTCAGAGGTCATCAGTCCCCTAGAACTTAGAACTACTTAAACCTAACTAACCTAAGGACATCACACACATCCATGCTCGAGGCAGGATTCGAACCTGCGACCGTAGCGGTCGCGCGATTCCAGATCGTAGCGCCTAGACCCGCTCGGCCACTCCGGCCGGCAGATGGTGAGGTAACTGCAATAAAAGGATAATCTTTAAAGTATGAGTGGTAAAAAAGAATTATTGTAAAAATATTCTATTTACAATACTCGTTAAAGTATAATACGTAAAAAATTTATTGAAAAAGATATTCTAACTATCTACAATACTTGTTTATAAACAAATTTTTCATTTTGTTATTCGGGGTACATATGTACAAATTTTTCGAATTTCTCATTGTAGTTGAAGTAAAGTTGGCCGCGAGAAAGGTAGGAGTCTTTGAGTTTGACTCCGCAATGTTTTAAAGTTTGTCCTTGCGCTTTGTTAATAATAAAACTGTAGGCTAATTTGATTGGAAATTACAGTCTTTCAAATTGTAGTGGCAGTTCAATAGAGATCACTGGTATTCTGGGTATAAAAAGTGTGTCTCCTTTGTACTTCCAAGTGATGCTCCGGCTTCGAAGATGTCGTTCGATAGCTGTTTGGCGGTCATCCTTGTTCCATTACACGGTTTTGGTGAATTAAGATTTCTGAGCAGTATGATCGAAGGTTCAATTTTTAGTCGAAGGCTATGTAATGGCGTTCCTGGTACTCACAAAGAGTTTAGGAGCTACATAGGGAAGTTCACATTTTCTTCAAAGTTTACCATTGTGTCGATCGATTAGTATATCCTCTCTCCACTGGGAATTTTCTTTTGACTAAGTTGAGATCGTCGACAATATTATTTTTAGTTGCCAAAATTGCTCTTTCAAGTAGCCCATCCGGATTGGTATAGTTGTGAACAATGTTCGAATAAATTTGGTCGATGAGTTCATTATCAGCAGTGGCTATGTTGCTGAACTCACTGTTAAGTTTAATGAGACCACTCGTCCGGTCAACAGGATATGTCCCTCCGCATATTTGTAAACGTTGTTGAGCAAAATGCCCTGTTGTTTCGTCTTTCGATAGTTCAGCTCCCATATTTTTGTTAGTCGTAGTATTTGTATGTGAGGGCAGACATGTAGTTCTTTTAAGCATGCATTGAACTCATTTGCTCCTCCCATCGGTTCAGAGTTTCCTCGGAAGTCTTGTAATGTTTTGTCCATGGCTTCGAGTGATTTTTGATCTGCCATTGTGCATTCAACCCAGAAGACAACTTAAGCTTGCTTTAGAAGTTCACCCCGTCCATATGCTCTTGAGATTGCGCTTCTCGTAGGGTGACATTTTCATGGCCGGCTTGAGTTCTCATTCTTTTATTATGAGACTCCGTCAATTTGTTCATTTCCTTGTTCTTCGGTTTCCCTGCTTTCCACGGAGCTCATTCTCGTTCGTTGGAAACTAAAACATGCTTTGCGCTCTTCGTATGTTTCGGTTTTCCTCTGTTCTTTTTGTTTTCGCCGTTTTGCTTCAGAATGGGCAAGAGCTCCTCCACTTTTACATTCGGTTGTCTAAAATATAAATCAAATCAATTTTTTACTAAAAAATATACAAAGTACACTTTACACACTTTTCACACTCAGAGCCATTTGAACTATTTTTGAACGTCACAATCTAATATCAACTTCCTGAGCGAAGCCCAAATAGTAATATTCATAATTTATTTTTAGTTATTTATTTATTTATTATTTATTTGTCCCGTAGATCAAATCAGTACAATGGCTTGTACAACTTGTAATTTTTTTTCCTCCTCCTTTTCTACGTAATTCTGTGGCTCTCAATTCGTTCGAGCAATCAATCATTCATGATAGGAAATACAGTCATAGCTCAGTCACACAAAATGATTCTGAAATTTTACTTGTTAGAATGAAATCAGGCGATGATTCTTCTTCTCTGCAGGCTCGTGCTTTGCGGCAGTCTGCTAATCTGCACAAATAAAATGCCTCGTAATTTTGGGAGCGTTGTATAATCAGTCGGGAAACCTCAGATCAAGCTGATATTTGGCTTTGATGAAGTTTAACCTTCCGAAGAAGCAATGGAGCTCTTGGATTATTAAGTGCAGGTTCGTATCCAGTCTTTCGGAAGTCCCTTCTGATTAACAACTACGCAATATATCGATAAATATCATTAATTCTCAAATTTAAAATACACACCATTTACTTGAAGGAGCCATCTATATATATTTCCATTTAATCGTACAGTTCATATCAGTTATCTTCTGTAATAAATCTCAATAATCAGATTACAGTTCTTCCAAACCAAGCTCAGGCTAATCGGCACGAAGACAATCTCCGAAGCCCTCTTTCTTTTTTTTCTAACAACCACCAGAGAGAGTACTACAAAGAATACTTATGCGCTCATGGCATAGCTGTTGTATGAGCTACTTTTCGCATGGATTCTGCGAGTATGAAGATAGAAAATTAGTAAACGGCATTCAAGGGTAGAATTGTATCTGAATAATTCATCGAATATAAAGAGATATTACAATTGCCCCTCGCAGCGAGCAAAGTTAATGATAATACACTTTGCGAGCTAACAGAAAAAAATTTGTTGGGTTGTTTATTCAAAAGAGGAATATTTTGAATTCGTAGAATTTTACTATAGAGAGTATGGGTAAAATGTTAAGACAATAAGTTACGAGAATACCTAAGCTGTAGCTTTTACATGTACCGGGGTATACCCGCATCCCGAGTACATAACCAGGGAAGATGTAGATTGGTGTAATTACGAAAAAGGTCTACCCATTTGGGAACTGGCCTTCACAGGGAAACCCTGGAAAACCCGGAAGAATAGACCCCAGCTCAGGTATTAAAGAAGATAGGAAAGCCTAAATCCAGTAATTTTGAAATATATAGAAGCTCTATAGATTAGATCGAAGGAAAAGTGCCTCATAGCCAAAAAAAATTTTACAATATTGCTCAAAAAAATATTTTCAAAATTCTTCTTTCGACGATGTAGCCGGCGATCTCGTTGTGAAGTCGATGGAACAGGAACACTGGGTACGGACACCGGGTAGGCGACGTACAGCGTTTGGTGGACGCGGCACGGAGGACAGGCGATGGCTTATGGTACAGGATAGAAGCTGGTAACGTGCCGTAGAAATAGGAAGATGATCTCAGGAACAGATGGTCAGGGACGTGAACATGAAACAGGTTTAAAGTGGAATAAGAAAAAGTTCTGACTGAATAAATCCCTGGAAGAGAGTGGATTAAGGCAACGAAGTCTATATTTCATCGTTGAACTCAAAATCGGAGTGGATTCTTATATTCTTCCATCTGTACTAGACTGGAACATCCATCAGTCCTGACAATCGCGAATTTTTTGTAGTCCTCAATACCAAAGTTGTTTTGCATTACAACTGCTGATTGTCCAAAACATTGCCAAATAGACTGTGGGCATTTAAATTTTGTTGTAGCTCATATCGAATGTATTCCTCTCAAAAAAATTTTTAATCTAATCTTCGTTTTGTTATAGTGCAGGTGGAAGTAGAGCATTGAATCTGTCCGAGGTTTGCTTTCAATTACGAAATTAAGGATAAAATTTAAGTTTACACCTGATGAAAATTTTTAAACGTAGGCATATGACACTGACTCCACCAAAGGAATAATTTGAAAAATTTTCATTATTCTTATAATTAATTGATTTATAGATCCACTTGCAAATAAATATCATTAATGATGACGTATGTTCATTTAACAAATCATCCACTCGCAGAATCTTCTTCATCCTCTCATGAACATTTATGGAAATATATTTCAACAATTATGTCCATAATATGAAACATACAAACTGCTATTCTTAAAAAGTTAATTAAAATTCTTAAATTAATTCTCCTGGTAAAGAAGGCATAATGAAAAAATCTAATTATTATAATAATTTTCTCTCGCGCAACCAGAGAGTTTCTTCAATTGTTTGCAACAGTGACATTATCGACTGTTGTTTCATTTCACAGTTCATTTGGTTTCTTGCGCGAACAGCGCACATCATACACACAGCGTATTTACCTACATATCCCACACTGTTGAAGTTTCACACGCAATTCTCACGTAAGTGCCGTGTCTTGAGGAAATGTAGATGCACTTTCATTGTATATCACTGTGGCTTCTGCTCATAGTCCACACTTACAAACACTAGTAATTAACAAATTCTTCTACCTATCTTAAAAATTTTGTGCTAAACTATCACAGGAGTAATCTCACTGTCTCTTAACCTATCACAGGAGTAATCTCACTGTCTCTTAACCTATCACAGGAGTAATCTCACTGTCTCTTAACCTAGCACAGGAGTAGTCTCACTGTCTCTTAACCTCTAGACAACATAAACTTCTTGATATTTATATACACATTCGACTCATAGTCAAATTCCACACTAAATTCTTCTCCATATTTGGTATCACAGATCTACGATCCTTCACTAAATTTCTTAATATCATTATGCGGGAATAATCCCTTTATCCTTTTCGATTCGGGATATGCCAACAAGTATGATCCAGGATTTGGTATATTTACAATAACATATGGTCCGGTATAAATAAGATTCCATTTCTTTATGTTCTTCATCAGTTTCGAGGAATGGATGTGTCGCCTCAATAAAACCTTTTCTCCAAGATGAAACGTCTGAATCCGGTGAATCCGTTTTTCATATGTCAATTTCCGTTGTATTGCCTTTTTAGTTAAATTGACAAGTGCGAGTCGAATCTTTTCTTCCCATTTTAAATTCTGGTCTTCATACTTTTCGTCCGTTGCCTCCAGGTTTTGGAACGACTAAGAGCGGAGAACAATATGGTCTAGTTGATGGCTCAATCAAGTTCCATTCTAACATTCTATTTATCTCCCTTTGAACGGATTCTTTTAAACGCCAGGGGATCGGATAGTGCATGTAACAGTAAGTCTGATGTGGCTTCACTTGTAGGTGACAAATATACCCTTTAATAATTCCTGGTTTCTCATCAAAAATCTCTTCATATGCCTCTAACAAACAATGAAGCTGCTGCCTTTGTTCTCTGGTAAGCTGATTTGATTCACTAGCTTTTATCATTGTTGTTTGGTTAAAGTCCTCCTGTTGTATCAAATCCTTTGAAAGCTCCTTCCAACGACCGTTTGTAGTGTCAATTAATTGAATTATGGCACCGCGACAATATTTCTCATGCACCGTTTCCTTTCTATTTAAATCCAGTGCTACCTCTTCTCCATTTAATCTAAATTTAACTATTCCTTCCAAAAAATCTATCTGACAATCGTACTCCTGCATACTCCCAATACCAAGAATACAGTCCACTAATAACTTCTCCATTACAAGGAACGTGCATTTTATTGCTACATTTCCCATTTTCATCTCTAATTGTGTTTGTATTTTGACATTGGGAGAGCGTGCTCCAACAGCTCCGATGATTTTGCAGTTCTGTACTGGCAAAATTGGTACCTTCTTCTTCCTAATAATCCTCCGAAAAAGAGCGCCTGAGATGACATTGGTGGAAGCGGCGGTGTCCAATATCACATTCGTTGGAACTTCCTCTATTCCAACACATACTTCTGATACCGGAACACTCGATCTGTCATTATGACACATTATTAAATCCTTTGTTAACTCTTCAGTCAACAGCTCACCATCATTATATCTTAACATTTGTAATTTTACTGTTTCGCCCCTAACAGATCCCCTGACCGCTCCTCCGGGGCACGATGCGGTCATGTTTAGTTTGACTGATTATTGGTCTGATTGGTATTTGTCTCTTCAGCTACTTCAGTGATTATCGGTTGTTGTGGTGAATTCTGACTATATTGCCTTGCTTGATTCGTGTAATTATTGTTGTTGTTTTGCTGGTGTTGGTAGAACTGTCCTGTGTTGCCATACATTGGATCACATCGATTAAAATTCCTATTGTTCCTAAAATAGCCCCTCGCTGCACCATTACTAAATTTTCCATTATGGTAATAATTATTGTTTGCATTTTGTCCATTTCTAAGTCTCCTCGGAGAGTGTAGTTGGTTATGATTATTGTTACTGCTACCATTACTGCCATTCCCATTCGAGTTGCAGCTCGGATTCGCTTCTGTTACTCCTCTTTGATATGACATTTCTCTTGCCCTTTTATTGTCCTCCTCAATTATATCAATATGATCAAGCGTAGTCATAAATGAGTCTATATCCTTATCATTTATATATAACAGCTGATTTCTTATACTGGTGGGTAGTCTGGACTTGAGTATTCTAAGTATATCCGGCAAAGGAAACGGTACATCCCAATACAAAGATTTATTAATGTATTTCTCAAAATATCTCTTTAGAGATCCTCTAGAAAACGAGAAAGGCTCAGGATATAATACTTCCTGCCTAAGTCTTTCTTGTATTCCAGCAGACCAATATTTTGCTAGAAAAGCCTGCTCAAATTCTTTGTAACATTTACAAGAAGATGTTTGTTCGGATGCCCACAATTCTCCTGTTCCTTGTATATATCCAGATACAAAACTAATCTTTTGCCATTCTGTCCAAGATCGTGGAAATAGACCATTGAAACTTCGAATAAAGACTACAGGATGAGCATTCTTTTTGTCAGGGTTAAAGATTTGAAATCGTCTCTGTTTAATCATCTTCTCCTCAACGCTACTACGATTCCAAAAATCATCCTGTTCGTACTTTTCCCTATGGCTATCCTTTATATCGAATCTTACTTGTGACGTTCCAGTTCTGTCTACATCGGATCTTGACGTGGACGGAATGTCACGCACAGATTGAGAGTTTTGTTTCCTACTTCTCGGTGTTTCTAAATCCTCCTGCGAGAGATTTAGTGATCTTTCGATATTTTCTTTCCAACGCAAGAAATCTTCGCCAAGTTGCTCTCGTACTTCCTTTAACCCTTTGTTAAAAAAATTATCCTCGGAACTCTCTGAAATTGATTGTAAAGCTAATTTCACAGTTTCTTCTATCGTTTCCGAAGGAGAATTTTGCCGCTCTAATGTCATTTCTGAAAACTTTCCCGCAAGTACATTCATTCTATGTTCCACTGTCTCCTGTTTTTCCTTCACTTCGTCAAATTGCTTCTTTAAATTATCTTGGGATTCTGTTATTTCTGGTATCATAGATACGGAACACTGTATGTCCTCTTGAGCTTGTATTACTTGAGGAAACAGTTCTACTTGTTTTTGTATCGTGTCAATTTTGACGGATACATATTCGGTTAGTTCCGCTTTTAATTTACTATTGTTTTCTTGGCATTGTCGGCGGACCTGCTCAATTCGAGCAATAAGATTCTGTTCGGTCCTGTCTGCCTGTTCCTTTATTTCCTGTGTCTGGGTATTTAATCTCTGATCTAATTCGGTAAAGGTTGCTCTTAACTGATTTTGTAATTCTGTTTGATTTTCGGCTAGTTGAGTTTGGAGTTCATTTTGTATAACGGATAAGTCTCGTTTCACCTCCGCTTGGCCTTCGGCTAATAGAGACAACTGTTGCATAATAACAACTAATGTGTCAACAACAGTCTGATCAGCTGTTGTATGAATGTTTTCTGAACCAGCGGGATTATTTATATTGCTACCGCTAGCCACAACAGTCTCTGAATTACTATCCGTGGCCTCTGCTTCTGTGCAAACAGCTGAAGGCTGTTGCACGCCTCGTTGCTGATTCAATGACATTTTAAATGCCGCTCTAGTCAATACCATTAAATAACTGTCAATATCAGGTTCCAGTCACTAAATACAGTTTCAAATTTACTGTCGTAGACACACTTAACTTTCAAATTACTTCACAGATGGTATAAAGTTCACTGCTCAGATACGAAAATCACACAATATACAGTTCTACAATCTAATTACTGTCTGGAAAAAAAGTTCTTTCTAAATTGATTTCAAACTATTTTAACTACAGGATGAAAAAAAATTAGATTTCTCTGGCCTTGTTCTGTAGTCTCGGTGTTGTCCAATAGTTGACATCGTTTCTTGGTATCAGCAATCTTTTACTATGGCCACCGAATCTCTCTTCAGATTAGTTACCTCTCGTTCTCGTTGGTTTTCATGAAACAAAAAATACATATATTATATAACAATCCAAGAGAGTCCTGTCACACTGGCGCCACTGTAATTTTTCCTCCAATCTTTTCTACGTAATTCTGTGGCTCTCAATTCGTTCGAGCAATCAATCATTCATGATAGGAAATACAGTCATAGCTCAGTCACACAAAATGATTCTGAAATTTTACTTGTTAGAATGAAATCAGGCGATGATTCTTCTTCTCTGCAGGCTCGTGCTTTGCGGCAGTCTGCTAATCTGCACAAATAAAATGCCTCGTAATTTTGGGAGCGTTGTATAATCAGTCGGGAAACCTCAGATCAAGCGGATATTTGGCTTTGATGAAGTTTAACCTTCCGAAGAAGCAATGGAGCTCTTGGATTATTAAGTGCAGGTTCGTATCCAGTCTTTCGGAAGTCCCTTCTGATTAACAACTACGCAATATATCGATAAATATCATTAATTCTCAAATTTAAAATACACACCATTTACTTGAAGGAGCCATCTATATATATTTCCATTTAATCGTACAGTTCATATCAGTTATCTTCTGTAATAAATCTCAATAATCAGATTACAGTTCTTCCAAACCAAGCTCAGGCTAATCGGCACGAAGACAATCTCCGAAGCCCTCTTTCTTTTTTTTCTAACAACCACCAGAGAGAGTACTACAAAGAATACTTATGCGCTCATGGCATAGCTGTTGTATGAGCTACTTTTCGCATGGATTCTGCGAGTATGAAGATAGAAAATTAGTAAACGGCATTCAAGGGTAGAATTGTATCTGAATAATTCATCGAATATAAAGAGATATTACAAACTGATATGGGATAAGTCAATACAAATATACAGTTTACAGGAGTCTAAAACAGTAAACAAGAACACAGGAGAATGATTATTTTACATTACCTACAAATTATGTTACTTAAAGTTACAGCTTTACAGAGAATTGTTATATAATGTGACAAAATTGACTTAATAACATTCTGCTTTCATACATTATCATGCTCTACGACAATTTTGATTCCAAATATTCCTGGATGGTATAAAAGCAGTCTTTTATTAAAAGAGATTTCACCGTCTGTTTAAATTTATTTATTTCTTGGATTTCTTGTACAAAAGTTGGAAGATGGTTATATAATAATATATATTATATATATAATATATAAACATGGCTCAAAGGTGATAGAAAGGAGAAAGAGTGAGATGAGGTGTTTCACCAATGTAAGTTAGCCCAAACGGTAAAAATCTTTAAATGATGTCGGAGTTAACTCACAACTAAAAACCATAACATAAGGAATTTTACGGTGCAGTGAATAGCTCCAAATAGCAGCTCATACAGTCTACACATTAATGTACTGCCCAAACAACTGCATGAAACACTGAGCAGTTTCATTATTTCCCTTGAATTCTGTAGATACCAAATAGTAGACGAAGCAGCAAGGCCGAATTCCACCAAATCCGCGTGACTTGCTTCTCTGGCATATAAGTTAAAAGAACAGCAACAGAATCTCGCTCAAAATTTCATTCATTTTCGGCAATTGCTCACAGCGCCTCCATCCACGTAAGTGATCAAGTGTTGGCACTTGGCACTGGATATCCATCCTTCAATTACTCATGTTCGATGACTGAGCACCATCTCATGTGGACTGCCGTTAAGTCTACGCGGCAGAGAAGGTGCATGCCCCTTGGCTTCTACTTCCGGTAATTGCTCATAGCGCTCCCATCCACAGTGCCCACACTTGTCACTGGATATCCATCCCAGGGCACCGTCATAGGGCTGCTGCTTTTTACGATTTACATGAACGATCTGGTTGATGGTACTGACAGTGGCATTAGACTGTGTGCCAACGACGCTGTAGTCTACAGGAAAGTAGTATCACATGAAAGTTGTAAGCAAATCAATGAGGATTTGCAGAAAATTAATGCGTGGTGTAATGATTGGCAGTTATCTCTCAATATTAGTAAGTGTAACCTACAGCGTATAACTAGGCGAAAATCCCCATTAATGTACGAGTACAAAATCAATGCCCAGTCTTTGGAAGCGGTAACATCCGTGAATTATCTGGGCGTGACTGTTCGAAATAATCTCAAATAGAACGATCAGATACACAAGCAACGGGTAAGGCAAACTCTAGATTGCTGTTTATTGGTAGAATCCTGAAGCGATGCAGTCTTTCAATAAAGGAAATAGTTTACAATACTTTAGTTTGTCCAGTTTTAAGAGTATTGTACGTCTGTATGGGCCCCTACCGGTTGGGTCTGATTAAAGAGGTTGAGAAGGTCCAAAGAAGAGCGGCAAGATTCGTGACTGGTACATTTAGCCATCGCGAGAGCGTTACAAATCTCATAGGAAGTTTGAAGTGGGACATACTTGCAGATAGACGGCTCGCTAAACGGGAAGTGGCTGCTCACAGCATTCCGAAATCTGATCTTCACCGAGGATGTAGAGCATATACAGGGTGTTACAAAATGGTACGGCCAAACTTTCAGGAAACATTCCTCACACACAAAGAAAGAAAATATGTTATGTGGACATGTGTCCGGAAACGCTTACTTTCCTTGTTAGAGCTCATTTTATTACTTCTCTTCAAATCACATTAATCATGGAATGGAAACACACAGCAACAGAACGCACCAGCGTAACTTCAAACAATTTGTCACAGGATATGTTCAAAATGTCCTCCGTTAGCGAGGATACACGCATCCACCCTCCGTCGCTTGGAATCCCTGATGCGCTGATGCAGCCCGGAGAATGGCGTATTGCATCACAGTCGTGCACAATACGAGCACGAAGAGTCTCTAATTTTGGTACCGGGGTTGCGTAGATAAGAGCTTTCAAATGCCCCTATAAATGAAAGTCAAGAGGGTTGAGGTCAGGAGAGCGTGGAGGCCATGGAATTGGTCCGCCTCTACCAATCCATCGGTCACCGAATCTGTTGTTGAGAAGCATATGAACACTTCGACTGAAATGTGCAGGAGCTCCATCGTGCATGAACCACATGTTGTGTCGTACTTGTAAAGGCACAAGTTCTAGCAGCACAGGTAGAGTATCCCGTATGAAATCATGATAACGTGCTCCATTGAGCGTAGGTGGACGAAAGTAAAATGAGCTCTAACATGGAAATTAAGCGTTTCCGGACACATGTTCCCATAACATCTTTTCTTTATTTGTGTGTGAGGAATGTTTCCTGAAAGTTTGACCGTACTTTTTGTAACACCCTGTATTATTACCACCAACTCTCAAATCGCTCAACGATCACCGTTCAAAGATAAAGGAAATTAAGAGCTCGTACTTTGGCGTTCAGACAGTCGTTTTTCCCTCGCGCGATCCGCGAGTGGAACAGAGAGGGGGAAATATGACTTTGGCGCGAATTGTGCCCTCTGCCACAAACCGCTTGATGGTTGGCGGAGTATATATGTAGATGTAGATGTAGATCCTCTAATTTCTGATTTCGATGACTGAGCACCAGCTCATGTGGACCGTCGTTAAGCCTATGCGGCAGAGAGGGTCCATGCCCATGGCTTCCATTTTTGGCAACTGCTCATAGCGCTACCATCCACAGAAGTGCCCGTGTGACCACACTTGTCATTGGATATTCATCCTCCAGTTGCTGGTGTTCGAGGACAGCACCAGCTCTTACGGAATGCTGTTAAGTCTACATGGCAGAGAAGGTGCATGCCCCTTGGCGAGACGTGAAGCAGGTGGTTGCTTAGCTATAGGCAAAAAGTGCTTTCGATTACACATCAGAGCAGCGTGTGGCTCACTTTCACTACTAGTTTACTGAGAACAAAAATTATACTGCATGTAAGCTCACCGAACGAAAATATTAGTCACACCCTCACAGGATCATACAGGTCTCTTTGGAGCACGAAAACTGGTGTACAGCTAGTACCATATACTCTTGACGTAAGTCATGAAAACGAAATGGCGAGTGTGTGAGAGTTATTTGGACGTGCCGATGAGCATACTGTGTATGAAACCGCCAGATTTGTCAGTGTATCAACGCAGGCAGCCCAGTATGTCTACAAGGAACGCTGTACTGCTCACAGTCATGTAATACGATCAGAACAGTACGTCGTAAAAATATACAAACCTACTGGAGCTGAAGACCAATTTCATGCACTGTCAATACCAATCTTTTTCTAATCAGACAGGAATTGCTGCTGACAGTGGGTGCAAGCCAATCTCATCCCGCGACCATTGCGAGCGGAAGTGTACGACATGGATGTTTCCAGACGGGTACCACGAAAAAGGCCACTGCTTACAGCAGTTAATAAAGCTATACATCTTCGGTAAGCCAAGAAACGCCGAAACAGGACAGTACCTAACTGGCCATTTCCAGTGTTCTCTGATAGCGGCGATTTTGCTTGTTGCCAACTGATGTAAGGCGCTAATTACACAGACGCGCCAGTGGCTCGTTTAACTAAGTATGACGATTGAAGCACGAGATGGTTCTATGGTATTCTGGGGGAATTTTTTGTACCATGACTACGACCCACTCGTTCAAGTTACTGTGAAAATTACAAAGGATGTTTATTTCGACATTCTCGGTTGCCACAAGTTGCTCTTTCATCTGCTTTTTCATGATGGGTACGCTGTATTCCCGTCTTCCACGATGACAGTCGTGTCATAGTACTGGACGCGTACTTTCCTGACTTGACGAACAGCCAAGAACCCTATCGCACCTAGTTTGCCCGCTAAATCAACCGACCTCCCACGGAAAATGTTAGAGATTATTTGTCTGAACGTAAGCAACCAATATCTTCGCAATTCGGTGGTTCTATAGGATATAACAATCAATTAGTGGCTTCAGCTGTTTATGGCATACCTGAAGAAACTACCGCCACTCACTGTTCCTCCCCGAACTGACAGCATTATCAAAGACAAAGGTGGTGTTACACGGTATTAGTGTGACGTATCCTTGGGGGTGACGAAGTGGGAGTGTTTCTAACGCTGTATTGATATATTATTTGTATATTGTCCAGAACCTGACGGAAGATTTTCGTAGAAGTGTACTGTATACTGTAGCAGATGGAAAATGGTGGAACCTGCAGTGTTTTCGTATATGAGAACATGAAATATTATCACCATATTTGTAGTTATATCACCGCTAAACATCGATAACTGTGGTTCTTGTAATCAAAAGTATTTACCGATGGTGCGATGTCACTTCTTAGAAATATTATTGCAGAGGATGTTGTCGCTTTTGGTGCTGGACCTCTTTTCCACAATCACAGTTATACAAGTAATATAGGCTATGTACCGTCTTTGGTGAATGTAGTAGACTTCCTAATTAGATCATATCCATTTCGCTTTATTCCAAAGCATCTTCAGTGGTCACTGTAACAATGCTGTTTTTATTACAAATCTGTTTGCCAAGACCGCACGGTTCAAGTGTCTTACATTAGTACTATTAAATTACGGTTATTATTCACGATTTTTGTCCCCTACATCATCTTTACGCTCTTCTGTACATTGGTGTTTGCTTTTAGTACACTGCACTTAACTGACAGAAAACCTACTTTCTTTTTCATGTTCAGTAGGTCCAGTAACACCTCCTGTACATTGTTGTTGTTGTTGTTGGTGGGTTGTTCTTGGGGAAGGAGACCAGTCAGCGAGGTCATCGGTCTCATCGGATTAGGGAAGGATGGGGAAGGAAGTCGGCCGTGCCCTTTGAAAGGAACCATCACGGAATTTGCCTGGAGCGATTTAGGAAAATCACGAAAAACCTAAATCAGGATGGCCGGACGTGGGATTCAACCGTCGTCCTCCCGAATGCGAGTCCAGTGTCTAAACACTGCGCCAACTCGCTCGGTGCGTACATTGTTCTGACGTTGCAGGATGCCAATAGCCTTCTATTTCGTTTTTGTGTTAGCGGCGGAGTTTGCTATTTCTGGATGTGTGTGTTTACAATGTGGTGCAAAACTTAAAGGCAACAGTAACTTTCGCATGGTGTGTCGCTGCGCGATGAAAGTTGGACCACACTTATTATGAACTGCTTCAGCATAGTGCAGGAGGTAGCTGCAAGAAACACTCAATGAATCGAACACAAATTACGCTCGTATTCAAAGACCATAATTTTACTGAATTCACCACGATTTATGATGGTCCCCTGGAAATTAAAAAAAGGGGGAACATGGTTTTCAATAGATCTACAAGTCTTGGATGGTCGTTGGTGCATCTGCACGTGGTGCAGTAGGTCGCCCCAGTGCTTCCCAAAACGCGCTCGGTGGGGCCATTGGGAAAAACGGGGACGGTAGGGACCGGTCAGCCCATTGGTCGAATATCCTCTCGTTTCAAGAGCTCCATTTACGCAGTTCGAGGCGGTCGCGTACTGTCATTCATAAAAATGTAATCGGGACTGAATGCTCTACTGCAAAGAGGCAGATGGGAAAAGAGTACAGCGTCAAAGTAAATTTGACTGGTGAGTGTACCATGTTCAAGGTCAGTACGTCCATGCAGCATTATATTTCTCCACATCATAATGTTTGGAGCACCAAAATGATCATGTCCGACGATGTTCCTGGGTGCATTCTCGATTACAACCCTTCTCGATTACAACGAATTTCCCTTCTTTTGTCCTGAAGCATTTCTTTTGTATACATTTATGCACATACACGAATTATATGCAGCTCAGATAAGTTTCAAAAGTAGTTAAATCAGAACTAGGGTGCTGAACAGCAGTCACATCAATAATGTTACATTCGTGATTTCTGGTGTATGCCTCGTGGGTACCAGTATAGTTAGAAGGGCCTAAAAATATAAATTTTAACTTAAAAGCAAAAACAGAAACTTTCATTTGATTCAGATTTTTGAGATAATGTGAGTTCATATTGGTGGTTATGTTTAAATAACACCTAAGAATTTCGTTTATTGTTACGGTTTGCTAAAACTGCAAGTAACAGAAACATTATACTTTCATTTTTATAATTTTAAAGTGGTACAAAATGACTAAGTTTGTTTTTAACGCTGTTCACAGCGTTCCTTTCCCTAGATAACGTGAGATTAGGATAATTAAGCAACTGAACAACGCCGAGTAATGAGCCAGTTAAATATAGTGTCCTGCCATATCCTTTCTTATTATTATCTTTCAGGCTCGATAGAAAGAAGTTCTGCAGTTATTCTGTACCGCGATCTCCGAGGTCCCCCAGCACTATTGATTTCCTGGGTCTCAGCAGGGCATCAATCACTGCGAATCAGACGAGTGGCGTTTACGAAATGGCCGGATTCAGTAAACGAACATCAGGATCTCGTTCTTCTTTCCGAGGACACTCGATCAGCTTGGCCTACTAACTATAACGAAGTATAATGGAGAACCGCTCTGGATCCCTGTGGTCAGAACTGATAAAATCGCCAAACCACTCTTGCCAATACGGCTGTTAAGGGCTGTAGGCTCTAATTACAGTGAAAGGCGGTGGTGTGCCACAGGAAATGACATACGACTCCTAGTTCTCTTTCATGGAGGGGACTGTACCACTACTATTACAAGATAAATTACTTAAAAATTGCATACACTGCAGAAAAATATAATTAAACGCTTTTAGATGAATACTGTCATCTGTTTCGGTAGATGTCGGACAACAATGGACAAACTCTAATGAACCTCTCGAACTCTCGTTACAACATTCAGAATATATGAAAGAACATTTTATTTCTAATTTGATGTCAGAGTAACCAACGACGATCATTCGAAGAGTAAGGAACGTATCGCCATAAGAAGATGTCGCTGTTTACAAGAATTACGAATGAAGACACGCACGACACTAGTGTAATATTCTGCAGTATCTACTTATTTATTGAATGAAGAAACCGCCATTTGACTGCACATTACTGTATTTTTCTTTTTTGCTATCTAGATTTCGGCTTTTATGCCATTATCGAATACCGTGGGAAAAGTTCTTATACCATTTACACGTTATTGTCTGGTAAAGTCAGCACAAAGTCAAGGCTCGATAATGGCATAGAAGCCGATATACAGACACTAAAGAAAAAAAAAACGGTACTATACAGTCATATCGCGGTTTATTCTTTCCAAAAATACATGACTGTGGCTCAGCATCATCGAAAAAAAAAATATTTTTTCTTACAAACCAGTTTGCGGGACCGATTTTCGGCAATCACGCCATTTTCAGATACAAAAACTAACATATGTCGCTGTGAAATATTTGTAGAATGAAATATTTTGAAGAAATGCATTTACAAAGTATCTCAGTTCACTTCCAAAGATGAGAATTGGAATGTTTGATTTAGAACCAAGCCACTTATTTGGAATATGTCACCTAAGCTTATGCTTCAAATCATTTTTTTCCCAGAACAATTGTTGTAATTTTTATATAGTTCAGTATTTAGGATGTCACATATTTTATCTGATTTGGATATGTTGCATAGCATTTTCGCTGAAAATCTTATCGTGCTGGTCCTAAACCAAACCTTACAATTATCATCTTTGGAATTGAACTGAGATACTTTGTAGACGCACCAGTTTGAAATCTTTGATGAGACAAATATTTCACAGACACACCTGAAACCGGTTTGCAAAGGAAAAGAATGCTCGTATTACACCAGTATTGTATGTGTTTTTGTTCATAATGTCTAAAATATTCTACCAATAACCGACGGGACTGCCAGTCAGTGCAATTTACAAAAATAGTTGAACAACTGTTCGTGACAGCGAAATGTTCCTTCATCCTCAGGAAATGATGAGGACACGAGAGTGTGGAGAGCATTGGTATGATGGAAAATCTCACACAGTAATTCATTATGTAGCTAAGTGCAAATTTGTCTAGAGATGAAGGAGCAGCCTTTTTTGTAGATGAGATCAATATACCATCTTTGGGTGTGCGGCAATAGGAAGTTGTCCGAGAGCATCTGTTTTTCATTTCATAGTACGATCTGCTCTAGCAACACAAGCGTCAATTTTACTTTGTTACTGATGCTATTTAACTTGGAATTAGGAAAAATGCAGATGAGCAACTTTCTGGTTTATTACCTAATGCTAAAATTTATTGTCATAATTAATATCAATTTATCATTGCGTTACGGTTACATCTGGATACGTGAAATCATGTGAGAAAAATATTTTTGGTATTGATGAAAAATCTATACATGTTGTAAATCGAAAAACACAGTTGTGTTGGAGAAACCTTTCGACATGTTATCTAATTTTCGTATTAATGCCTGAAAACGACGAAGAGAAAACCTGTCTGAACGTTGCTTCATGGCAAAGTAAATCACTCGCTTGTTCACCAGAGAAGATTTTATCAACAGAATTCGTTGAGAAAATACTAATGTAGCAAAGTAGTAGAAGAAGTTTGAAATTTGGGTTGAAAGTAATATAACGAATAAAAAATATATCAAAAATCGTAAAAATTAATAACTGAGTCACAGAGTGGATTGATGACTTTTTTCCTTTTTTGTTTCTTTAAACTGGAACAGTTGGCAACAGTTCTCAGTAATAGAAATCAACAGAAGAGGCAAATGGATTCTGGTGTTTTCGTTACACTAAACAGATTTTTCACAACTAAGCTCCGGTGAGTCTGAGTCGAGAAGTTTACATTCGCCAGTTTTGATTTGTCATGGTGATACACGGCCTTTTCGTGTGAAAACCACTAAGGAACTGAAATTCACTTAGTGGACAGTGGAAAGATATATGGTGGTAATTACTAGCAGTAATAGAAAAGCAATGAAATCGGTCATGAAGCAGACTTGAATGGCAGTCGTAATTATGGTCGTTCTGTATTAAAAAAGATTTACAGGCAGGTGAATTCACCAACGAATTTCTTGGCAGGATTACAAGAGATAAGGAAATACCGAGAAGACGTCCTGGTGAATAGTTAATCGATGACATCAGCAAAAAATGCAAGAGAAGCATCGATTTATGTAGATGTGGAATATGTCTGTAGGAAAATCTTATCCAGTGACGAATGTCAAAGGCTGATCTGGTGCTGTTAATGCTGTTATCAACAGGTGTGAAGAAAGCTCATATTTTCAGTCTTTGCGGAAAGACAAGAGTACTTTTCCTAATAGGCCGAATATTATCCTCAAATAGGATAGCATCTGCCTATCCTAGAGCATTTACGTGATACAGTAAAATATTGGGGACTAATATTTCATGTCAGTGTAGTTTTAACTATTATAAAGAATTATGCGAGACATTTTAGGTGAATTAGTACATGTTCGGCTGGTTGCTGTGATTTATTTATAGATCACAGACACTTTGCTCTTCTAGCCAGTTCCCTTTCATTAAGTACTGAAAGGACGACTGCATGCAGTTCAGAAACTGCAACAGGTTTTCCACCAATTATATGCATAAAACATGAGGAGAAGATAATCATGCTTGATTTTTAAATTCAGTTGAGAGGGGGTACCACAGAATATTACTGAAGCTCGTAGCACTTTCTTTTTTCACTGCGAACGTTGGCAGATTTATTTATTTAAATGTCAAGTTCCGTAGGACCAAATTGAGGAGCAAATCTCCAAGGTCATGGAACGTGTCAGTACATGAACTTACAACATAAAATGTAATAACAGATAAAAATAAATGTTCATGAACCTGAAAGAAAATCAGTCCATAAGTTTAAGCAAACGCTATCAGTAATACAATGAGAATCATCTTAATTTTTCAAGGAAATCCTCGACAGAATTGAAGGAGTGACCCATAAGGAAACTCTTCAGTTTCGATTTGAAAGCGCGTGGATTACTGCTAAGATTTTTGAATTCGAGTGGCAGCTTATTGAAAATGGATGCAGCAGTATACTGCACAGCTTTTTGCACAAGAGTTGAGAAAGTACGATCCAAATGGAGGTTTGATTTCTGCCGAGTATTAACCGAGTGAAAGCTGCTTATCCTTGGAAATAAACTAATATTGGTAACAAGAAACGACAATAAGGAATATACATATTGAGAAGCCAATGTCAAAATACCCAGACTCGTGAAAAGAGGTCGACAAGAGGTTCGTGAACTCACACCACTTATTGACCGAACCGCCCGTTCTGAGCCAAAAATATCCTTCTAGAATGGGAAGAGTTACCCCAAAACATAATACCATACGACATAAGTGAATGAAAATAAGCAAAGTAGACTAATTTACGTGTCGAAAAATCACTCATTTTCGATACCGATCGAATAGTGAAAATGGCAGTATTAAGTCTTTGAACAAAATCCTGAACTTGGGCTTTCCACGACAACTTACTATCTATCTGAACACCTAGGAATTTGAACTGTTCAGTTTCACTAATCATATGCCCGTTCTGTGACATTAAAACGTCAGGTTTTGTTGAATTGTGTGTTAGGAACTGTAAAAACTGAGTCTTACTGTGATTTAACGTTAGTTTATTTTCTACATGCCATGAACTGAGGTCATGTACTACTCTGCTTGTAACCGAGCCAATGTTGCACACAACATCCTTTACTACCAAGCTAGTGTCATCAGCAAACAGAAATATTTTAGATTTACCCATAATACTAGAGGGCATATCATTTATATAAATAAGGAACAGGAGTGGCCCCAACACTGATCCCTGGGGCACCCCCCACTTGACAGTACCCCACTCAGATCTTACATCACAGCCGTTATCAACATTGTGAATAATGACCTTTTGCTGCCTGTTGCTAAAGTAAGAGGTGAACCAATTGTGAGCTACTCCCCCTATTCCATAATGGTCCAACTTCTGGAGCAATATTGTGTGATCAACACAGTCAAATGCCTTTGTTAAATCAAAAAATACGCCAAGCGTTCGAAACTTTTTGTTTAGCCCATCCAGTACCTCACAGAGAAAAGAGAATATAGCATTTTCAGTTGTCAAACGACTTCTAAAGCCGAACTGTACATTTGATAGCAAATCGTGTGATATAAAATGATCAATTAACCTTACATACACAGCCTTTTCGATAACTTTTGCAAACACTGATGGCATAGAAATAGGTCTAAAGTTATCTAAATTATCCCTTTCTCCCTTTTTATAAAGCGGCTTTACTACTGAGTTCTTTAATCTCTCAGGAAACTGACCATTCTTAAAGGAAAAATTACCAATATGTCTAAATACAGGGCTAACATGTGCAGCACAGTGCTTTAATATTCTACTAGACACTCCATCATAACCATGAGAGTCCTTAGTCTTCAGTGATTTGATTATTGTCTCAATCTCCCTCTTGTCTGTATCACAGAGGAGTATATCATACGTCAATCTCGGAAAGGCATTTGCTATGAAATTTATACCATTTCCTGTAGATACTAAATTTTTATTTAATTCACCAGCAATGCTCAGAAAATGGTTATTAAATACTGTACATATATCTGATTTATCAGTAACAGAAATATTATTACTGCAAACTGACTTTATATTGTCAACCTTGTGTTGCTGACCAGGCACTTCCTTCACAACTGACCATATGGCTTTAATTTTATCCTGTGAATTAGCTATTCTATTTGCATACCACATACTTTTTGCCTTGCTAATAACATTTTTAAGCACCTTACAATACTGTTTGTAATGGGCTACTGTAGCTTGATTGTGACTACTTCTAACATTTTGATATAATTCCCGCTTTGTTCTACATGATATCCTTATCCCACTAGTCAGCCAACCGGGCTGTCGATTACTGCTAGTACCCCGTTTAGAATGTTCTAATGGAAAGCAACTCTCAAAGAGCATGAGAAATGTGTTATGGAAAGCATTGTATTTATCATCTATATTATCGGCACTATAAACATCTTGCCACTCTTTTTCCTTGACAGGTTTTGAAAAACTCTCTATTGCTGTTGGATTAACTTTCCTACGTAGTTTGTAATTAAATACGACATTGGTTAGAGTACAAAAACCTTTTAGTGTTATAATTGGTGCATCATGGTCTGAAAGGCCATTCACCCTTTTACTAACAGAATACCCATTTAGTAATGAAGAATGAATAAAAATATTGTCTATGACTGTGCTACTGTTCCCCTGCACCCTAGTTGGAAAAAACACAGTTTGCATCAGATCATATGAATTTAGGAGATCTACCAACATCTTTTTTCTTCCACAATCATGTACAAAATTAATATTGAAGTCACCACATAGAACTACTTTCTGGTAGTTCCTACAAAGTGAATCAAGAACCCTATCTAGCTTAAGCAAAAATGCTCTGAAGTCGGAGTTAGGGGACCTATAAACAACAGCAATTAGAAGTTTAGTTTCACTAAAGTGAACTAATGCTGCACAACTTTCAAATATCTGTTCAGTGCAGTGTCGTGATACGTTTATGGTCTCAAATGAAATACTGTTTTTTACGTACAGAGCCACTCCCCCACCCCGCAAGGAACTCCTTGAGAAACAGCCAGCTAATCTGTAGCCTGGTAAAGGAAGCCTCTGAATTATCAAATTATTTAAGTGGTGCTTAGATATACCAATAATTTCAGAGTTAGCATCTATTAGTAGTTAACTAACTTTATCTCTAATACCTCTTATATTTTGATGAAATATGCTAATTCCTTCTCTACTTGGAAACATTACATCCTCTGGAGGTGAGCCGCTACTTAGAGGAACTTCATTTAAGCAGGTATACCTATCAGCTGTCTTCAGCCTAAAAAAGGTGCACCTCTAACACCAACTACTATAGGAATTTTTCCATGAGTGATACCACCACCACCACCACCACCACCACCACCACCACCACCACCACCCACTACACTGTCACCTATAAGCTTAGCCAGCCTCCCCTTCCCATACCTATTGAGGTGCAGGCCACGCCTAGTAAAACCCCATCTACTGATAGACCCAACTGGCACCACTGAGATGTGATCCATGCCCTCCGCCATCAGTCCCCCCCCCCCCCCCCCCCAGTCGCACATTAACGCGCCTAACAGCCGCATTAAGGTGAGGCCGATCATGACGTTGAAACAGTTGCACGAAATGCACATTAGTACCACCAGTTTGAGTAGCTACCTTAACCAAGTCACCACTGACATCATATTCCCCGTCCCTATCGAGACTGTTCCCTGCTCCACCCACTATCACTACCTAATCCTCTTTCGTAAAATTCTTACATAACTCCGCTATGCTTTCAGTCATCTGAGCCAACCCTGCACTAGGCTTCACAATGCTGGTGAACTGGTACTCACTCCCCGAAACTTCCTGCAACTGCTGGCCCACACCTCTACCGTGGGAACTACCTAGCAGCAGAACCTTCTTTCTGCTAGACTATGCAACTAACCTAGGCCTCCTAATTGCTGAGGACTGCTGCAAGTTACCTACATCTACGGGTTCACAAGGCTCCTCTCCACTGAACTATGACAGTTGGTCGTATCTATTGCATGTATGCAAAGTAAAACTGTCTGAGTACCTCCTCTTCCTAGCTACCTTCTTGCCAACTGCCAGTTCCCATTCCCCACCACCCTTCACCCTCCTCACCCTCCTCAACCTGTCTAGTTCCTCCTTTAAGCATTGTAACTGGAAGGGCACAGATCTTACGCTCCTGCTCCTCTATTAACTTGTTTCTACTACAGATTCTACATTCCCAGGAGAGGATCTCCCTAAAATGACCACTGGCTTCCCCACTGCATTCCCCCCAATGAAAATACTTTGAACAAATCCCACACCGTAACCCACTACTCACAAACCTACGACAGAGCCCACACTTTTCACTCATGGTAAATTTTACAGTTACTGAAAAAAAACTATACGTCTACTTTACCAAAGTTCAGTTACACCAGTAGAACTATTCAAGAACTAACAATCATGGTCTCGAAATTCTCTGCCTACTAAGAAAGCAGCTACTTGTATTAATACTACAACACAGCCGACAGCAATACCAGCAAAACTTCACAAAATTATTAGCTACAACCAATAAATTAAAACTACCACTGTAACACTAAGCTAAGTTAAAACACTATATCAAAATGTTACTGAAATATTTCACTAGAAAGAATAATAAAGGTTAGTTGAAAACTAAAGCACGAAAATTACTAACGACTTCAACGCACTGAAAAAACTCTAAAACACAGCGAGCGAACGATTAAAAAAGTTTATTAAGTCGTTATTTCGCCATAAACGGCACGCAACACCGCTGAAATCTATTAAATTTAATATCTGTATTACAGAGCACAAATAAGTTTGTCAGATATCAAAAATACTGTGGTATCTTGCTACTTTCATTTCACAATGTCATGTTATACCGTATTTTGGTGAAACGCATCACGTCAAGGTAAAGTTTTCAGAGTCCAAAAGCATGGTGTACGAATTAAGTGAGATATTAAGAACGACTTTCAGAAGTACCTTCAACGTCCTAGATATGTTAACTGCTGCTCATTAACATATTTAATCCTTGATTAAAACCTTCATAAGTAATGTATCTCATTTTCAGACTGCCTCCCACTACTTGGGATAAGTATCAAGTACCAGAACGATTTTAATAAAGACTCTAAGTTAATAATTTTGGTATAAAAACATATTCATTGATAAGCAACACATGTTTTCAATAGCATGCAACTGCCGTAAAAATTTAAGTTAAGAGGAACATAACCGATAGTTTGTTTGCCGAGTCGTTGTTCTATTTCTTAGCAGAATCGAGACATGTGCAATTGGATATCAAGAATGCTGCCTGATTGCTAATTACTGCAGCTTCAGCACAGCAATTAGATCTGTGTAAAGCGTTTCTGTTTTGATGAATCTTGCCTACAATGGCCTACAAGGTACGAGGTTTGGAACTTTAATAGTGACAACTACTTATTTACAACTCGTACAAAATAGATACGAGTTTCAAAGTTTTACTGACCTTGAAAGTAGTCACCAGCATTGTGTATAACCGGTTTCCAGCGATGTGGGAGTCGTAGGATACTCTCAGCAGTACGGTCTATTGCCCGACAGATATAACCGCTATTTGGCTGTATAACAGATTTTATTTCACAAGCTAAACTTCGGGGTTATACCTTTTTCAAGTGGTACAAGTATCAAAAATTACTCCACTTGAGTAGAACACACGTTATCATCAAAAATATGTATCTACGGTTACATAAAGCGAATGAAAAGGAGAGTGCAGTTATATGTAAAGACTTTTTAATAACGTAGGTGGTATAGCACTTAGCAGCCCCATCAGTCAAACAAACAGTAACAGTTTACACTATACGTACTTGAGCATTGTCCTGCAAAATCATGGTCATGTCCTGCAGAAATTGTCGCCACCTCTGTCCCTATGCCGTTAATTTTTTTAACACAACTTACGACCAGCTTAGTGACAGAAGTGATGACACTTTCTGCACGACCTGACTATCATTTTGCAGGACAATGCTCAAGCACGTAGAGTGTAAGCTGTTACTGATTTGTTTGACTGATTGGGCTGATAAGTGCTGTACCACCTACTGCACTCCCCTGACTTAAACCCTCGTGAGTTCAAATCGATTTCTAAACTGAAGGAAACACTTCACGGCATTCGCTTCAGAACTGCTACAAATTCGTCAGGCAATAGACCGCGCCGCTCGAACTGTCAACGCAACTGGCACTGCTAAGAGTATCCTACGACTTTTACATCGCTGGCAACGGTTTATAAACAATCCTGGTGACTACTTTTGAAGGTCAGTAAAACTTTCTGTTTGGTACGAACTGTAAATAGTTACCACTATTAAAATTCCAACCCTAGTATATTAGGTAATCGAGCGCGTATAAATTTAGTTGTTTGTGGTAATATTCTCAATTATTGTGAAAATTAGGAAATTTATTCAATACTAAGCAATCTCTGCGTGCACGAGGAGCTTCTCATTTAGGATCTGTGAACGAAGACTCAGATTCGACGTCCCGTTGACGAAGAAGTGTTTAGAGACAGAGCTTAAGCTCAGATTGGGGAAAGATGTGGAAAGAAATCGGCCATGCCGTATCAAAGGATCCATCCCGGTATTCATCTTTAACAATTTAGATAATTCACGGAAACCTGAAATTGGATGGAATGACGAGTACTTTAACCGCCGTCCTGTCGATTACGATTCCCAAGTCCGACCGCTGCGCCGCCTTTTTAGGTTTAGCGTTCTTTATCGGTTCTTACCTGAGCATGTGTCACAAACGTTTATTTTTCTGAAGCATCCCAAGTCATAGAGGATACGCTTGCCACAAGTGACTAAGAAGAGCCTCAGGCTCCTCCAAAAATTTCTGGAACATTTTCCTTACCGCCCCGATATCTCCCCATGTCACTTGCATATCTTAGGTCCCTTAAAAAGCCTTTGAAATATCACAGGTTCACACGTAACAAGGAAGTGCAACACGTCGTGGAAAACTGGATCCGTCAGCAATCCAGGAGTTTCTACAGTGAAGCCACCCACTTCCAATCCACTCATTGGGGTCAGTGTAGCGATGTCAGTGGCAATTGTTAATAGGCATACTGTTCCACACGAAGTTAAATTTTTTCTTTTTTAATATCGAGTTAAGTCTCTATGGACTGCTTGGTAACAACCAATTTTATTTTAGTGTCTAGGTCTTGTTCTTGTTCCAGCTTTGACTTCCTGCCAGTATCTTCTGAGCCCATCAAGAAGTGCCTGTTTATGCTCTTCGGATAATGGTTCTCTCCGTCTTTTGGACGTTGATGCCATTTTAAAAACTTGGTACTTGTTCACCAATCTTCTAAATTTGTGCCTGTCAGGACTTTCTCTCTCTGAGATACCAACCTGCCTAAGATCTTTCTCACATTCTTCGAACCATCTTGGCCTTGTTTTCTTAGATTGGATGAAACTCCATATTCTTTTCGTTAGTCGGTCACCATCCATCCTCATGACATGACCTTAAAATAACAATCGTCTCTTCTTAATGGATGCTGTGATGGGTTCTACCTTGCTGTACAAGTCCTCATTTGCTCTCATTCGCCATTATCCATCAACCCATCTATTACCTAGGATTTTCTTTAATATCCTATGCTCTCATTTTTCCAGGCACTCAGTTTGACCTTGTCTATTCATAGTCAAAGTTTCTGACGCATATAAGCCCTCAGGTTTTACAACTGTATCATAATGTCGGAACTTGGCCCGCATACTCATAGTCTTTTTGTTACAGGTATTCTTTGTCTGTTGGTATGCTTGGTATAACGTCCTCATCCTGACATTAATTGCTTCTGCTTCTAATCCATTCTCCTGGATGACTTCACCTTGATACCTGAAATTCTTAACTCGTCCGATTTTTCCCAGATTGTTATTGAAACTTCTCTACATATAACTGTATTCTCCTTTTCATTTGGACACTCCATATACTTCATTAACGACAACGACCTATCACGTAATGCAATTTTACAAATAAGTTAAAACGATAATGCACCCTCGATTTGAGTTTGCAGTATTGGTGCAATTGTGTTAACTCTAATTTCTGAATGCTGTTTTGAGCCGTTAACTTAAGTACTAACGAGGGACGATTTGTCCTGTATTTACAGAGAGGGCGTAGCTTAGAATGAAACGGGACCTAAAAGTTTCCCAGCATCAAGAAGCCGAGTAGAGCTCTTCACAATAACCCCTCGGCTAACATCAGTCCGATCCAGTCGACTGTGATTTTCGGGAAACGTGCGTTGCTGATATATGGTGACTGATCTGAAACAACGTGCCGTCGATGGACTCTTATCGCTTTAAAGATTTTACTTTGGTGTGGAGCCGCAGTCATATAAAAGCTTTAGAAAGATATATCCGCCATTTGAGTGTACAACAGGTTTTAGCCCACAATCTAGATTTCGGCCTTAGCGAATTTTCAAATTTTAACATGTATCGCCAGCCATGTGGCCGAGCGGTTCTAGGCGCTTCAGTCTGGTACCGCACGACCACTAGGGTCGCAGGCTCGAATCCTGCCTCGGGCATGGACGTGTGTGATGTCCTTAGGTTAGTTAGGTTTAAGTAGTTCTAAATTCTAGGGGACTGATAACCTGAAATATTAAGTCCCATAGTGCTCAGAGCCATTTGAACCATTTTTAACATTTATCAAAATTCATTAGATTTGAGTAGAACACAAGTCGTCATCAAAAATGTGTACCCTCAGCTACATAAAACGATTTTGTGAAGAGTAAATGCGAGAAAATTTGGGTAATAGAATAATTTACTGGCAATTAGCATGACTTATTCAACTGATATTGTTGTGAAATAAAACAGATGACTATTTTATTCCACAACCATATCAAGTGAAACGTCATGCTAACTGCCTAGAAATTAGCTTATTACACAAATGTTCTCTCATTTACTCTTGACAAAATTGGTTTCTGTAACCGGAGATACAAATTTTTTATGATGACTTGTGTTCTACTCAAAACCAGGAATTTTTGATACTTGTACCACTTGAAAATGGCCTAAGCCCGATGTTTATATTGTGAAATAAAACCGGTTATACAGTCAAATTGCGGTTATATCTGTCAAAAAGTCTTACCGCTTTGTTTCATGAAAATTTCATTATTTGTCGGATATGGAAGATTCCCAAGCCTCTGGTGCCAATTAAACTGCGCTGACCTGACTGTATAAATGCCGTTAAATCCGGTATACGTAGTACGCGCTGTTTCAGTAAGACGGCTAATACAATGTTGCACAAGTTGATGGTTCTGTGGCAGAAGCGCTGAATCTCCAGCGGGGCTGCTGATATCCGATAAGCGGATGTGCTTTATTACCAAACTACTCGTCGTACAATTGGTAATCCTTCGACTGCAGCTGACAGTTTAATTTAGTCTGCATGCGGAACATTTCATCTGCTGTAAAATAACGCCATACTCACATCGGCCTAACCAGGCTCAACACCCGGGGCATTGCCCCGAGCTCCCAGAAGGGAGGGGCAGCTGCCGTCCAAAAAACACCACACAGGTAAAGTCTTTCCTTGTATTAAAATAAACAAAGCTGGTTTAGGAAATCGTTGTGACTTAAGGCTACCCATATCATTTAGCCTACTTTAGAGAGCAGAAGATGATGTGTTCGGTCATTTATGTACTTGTAAACGAAAGCAGACGTAACACGGCGAGTTACAAGATCACACAAACGTTATATATAATTGAATACGAAATGGTGTAAATTTATTAATATGTTGAACGAAGACACAGTGTTGAAAACTGAGATTGGTAGCGGCCGGAATCAAGTGATTATCAGTCAGAAGCCATACACAGTCTCTCGACTTCTATCGAAACTGTTATTCCCGTCAGCCAGTGCAGCCACTGCAACGGGAGTCTTCTCAGAGTGAGCAGTCAATATTTGTTGTGTAACATCAGTGGGTAAACAAAGGTGTAAGAGATTATGTGCAAATTATACTCGCTGTTAGAAATTATTTATCATCGAAATGAAACACAGTATAAAACAGTGACCACTTTAGTGTCAGACCAATTGCGCAAAGTATCATTTGATCGCCACAGTTACTAGCGAGAAGATTCAACGTATCAGAAACTGTAATTCCAGCATCCTCTACCAGTTCAGAGCTAGGGTGACAAGAGGCCAAGACTATGCAGGCGCGCTGTTTAGGGAATGAAAATGGGAACCGGACAGGCACAAAGACTAGAGATGATCTACTTTATTTCATTACACAGAATCTGAGCAAGCAGTAAAAGGAAACAAAAGAAAAATTCGGAGTAGGAATTAAAATCCATGGAGAAGAAATAAAAACTTTGAGGTACTCCGATGACATTATAATTCTGTCAGAGACAGCAAAGCACCTGGAAGAGCAGCTGAACGGAATGGACAGTGTATTGAAAGGAGGGTATGAGCATCAACAAAAGCAAATCGAGGATAATGTAATGTAGTCGAATTAAAACGGGTGATGCTGAGGGAATTAGATTAGAAAATGAGACACTTAAAGTAGTAAATGAGTTTTGCTATTTGGGGAGCAAAATAACTGATGGTGTTCGAAGTAGAGAGGATATAAAATGTAGACTGGCAATGGCAAAGAAAGCGTTTCTGAAGAAGAGTAATTTGTTAACATCGAATATAGATTTTAGTACCGGGAAGTCGTTTCTGAAAGTATTTGTATGGAGTGTAGCCATGTACGGAAGTGAAACGTGGACGATAAATAGTTTAGACAAGAATAGAATAGAAGCTTTCGAAATGTGGTGCTACAGAAGAATGCTGAAGATTAAATGGGTAGATCACTCAACTAATGAGGAGGTATTGAATAGAATTGGAGAGAACAGAAATTTGTGGCAGAGCTTGACTAGAAGAAGGGATCGGTTGGTAGGGCATATTCTGAAGCATCAACGGATCACGAATTCAGTATTGGAGGACAGCGTGGAGGGTAAAAATCGTATAGGGAGACCAAGACATTAATACACTAAGCAGATTCAGAAGGTTGGAGGTTGCAGTAGGTACTGGGAGATGAAGAAGCTTGCACAGGATAGAGTAGCATGGAGAGCCGCATCAAACCAGTCTCTGGACTGAAGACCACAACAACAACAAGAAGCTGAAACGACAATTTGAAGTCCGATACCATACCGTTTATGAGACATCTATGATTTAAAAGGCAGTACAGTTTAATGTTAGTAATTTATCTATAGTCATTAGAGATTCTAATAAATATATTTTTGCTTCTGATATACTCATGCACGATTTACTTTCCAAGACATCATGGTTACCCTTTCAGGTTGTCGAACAATATCCTTACGAGCGAATGCAGAAATCGCGTGGCACGGGAACATAATACGAGAATGTACAAGTTGCTGTATTCTGATTCTGTTGTAGTTAACAGATTCATAAAGTTCTTGCTTCTCCAGTATTAACTGCCTCAGACAAACTCTGATAAACGGTCTGCATTACAAGCGTGTAAAATCGTATTACCCTGGATATAACTGCACTGCCGAAGGGTGTTATATAATTAAATACACACACCTGTGAGAAATAATTTTGTTCGTTTGCAATTCAATGGAATCGTTTTGATGCCTATGTTCTGGGTGCCAGGGATTTGCGGAACTAGAATGTTTCTCGATGTCTTACCTTCTGCCTCCTACCGTCTCTCCGTGCTCTCACTGTATTCTGTAGTTTTCTTCGGATTTTACTGGCCGGGAACGGAGACGCTCATGTTGATCGCCAATCGCTTCATCACAGACTGATGCTAAGCAACGGCGTGGGCGCCTACAGGAACCACTGTATTGTCGAGATGTGCGTCACGTCGCGGTATGTTATTTACTCTTAGAGTACGTGCGGAAAACAATCACCGTACAATTAAAGAAATTGTTCGCCGATAAAGCAGGGGCGTAACTAGACTGGGAAGATCGGAATAACGCTCCAGATGGTAAGTAGCCCAGGAAAATTAGCCCGAAAAGAGGCCACGCTGGCCAATAAATGTGCACACTTTGGAAATAATTTTAATCGACCTCACACGCTCCAAATGGGAGTTAAATGAGTTTGACATCGCTTCTGGACAGTGCAAAACTTCTGAGTTCCGGAAAATTGCAAAATCTTTGGACTTTTTTCAGTTTTTGTCATATAACCCGGAAATGATACATGCCACAGAAAATTCCCAAAACATCAAATGAAAAGATCATGTGTAACGATCTACCTAAAAGCTAGAATAGATTCAGCCTTTTAGCTGCAATAGATTGTCAAAATCGGCAGTGTTTACAAATTTGGAGGAGTACTCGGCTATGCTCATGTTCCAACACCCTTAACTGAAAAACTGCTAATCCAAATGAAAAGTGTGATGCATCCAAGTTGTGAAGCATAAGATTCTGCGTGAAAGGAGCTCCAAAATTTAAAACTTCCCTCATTCCTTTCCAAAGATACAAATAAAAATGTGAAAGTACTCGTAGTGCTGAATTCATGTTATGACTGTTTTGTGACGTCATGTTACTTTTGAACATCAAATAACTTCAAATTCGTCCAAATATTCAGATATAAGTGCAATTTAGTGAGGTGCCTACCACCTTAGGTAATCAGCTCCATTTACTAATTTTTCAGGTAGATAATTTACAGTTTTTTCTGATAATTACTTGTGTGTGTGGTAATCATACAAGGTCTGTCTATCAACAGGGGATAAAAGCTTGTGAAACATTCAAGGAGAAAGTTTTAAGAAATGCATTTCGTAAGGAAAAGCTGAGTAGTGTCCTAAGAGCCTTGAAGTCTACAGTCGAAGTGAGTGGTGAACCCGTCGCTGCCCCTCCTGATACAATTTTCCATCGAAACCTTTTCCATATGATTTCACCACAACTGCTCGAATCATACTTTTCCTTTGAGTCAGCCCCATATCCATTAACTCTTTTTGAAGACGACGGAATAAAGCAGGACAAAAAAGTCAGACCTCTTTAAACTGTTCAGTCCAGTTACTGTTAAAATCGCAAGCAATGCAGACGTCATCCTTGATGGTGGGTACTTCTTACACCGAGTTGTGTCGAATATTAACGAAAAGCTTTTCTCCATCCTTGAAAAATAAATGAAATATATCAAAAATCCTTTGGATCCAAACGCACCGTAATGTTTGATGAATAGCCTATGGAGGGAGCTGAGAAAAGCATAAAATTTGCCGAATGCGCTCGAAGAGACCGCGCTGTGTCACCCGTTTTTGTTTCATTTGATGAGACAACGTCCCTAACTACACACATTAAAAAAAGTTTTGCATCACATCGGTTCCGAGAGTTCCGGAACCTGTACAGAAAACTGGAATAAAGATCAACATAAACATCATTTCCGCCCTTTCTACCGCTCACGAAAACCACACATTGCATGTTGTACCACCGTACACACCGGTACCTCTAAAACCCAGCAACACGTCTTCTTCCATTGATGCATGCCTGTATTCGTCGTGGTAAACTATCTACAAGTTCATCAAGACAATGTTGGTCCAGATTGTCCCAGTCCTCAACTTCGATTCGGCGAAAATCCCCCAGAGTGGTTGGTGAGTCATGTCGTCCATTAACAGCCCTTTTCAATGTATGCCAGGCATGTTCGATAGAGTTCGTGTCTGGATACCATGCTGGCCACTCTAGTCGAATGATGTCGTTATCCTGAAGGAAGCCATTCACAAGATGTGCACGATGGGGGCGCCAATTGTCGTCTATACCTCGCCAATATGCTGCCGATATGGTTGCACTATCGGTCGGAGCATGGCATTCACGTATCGTACAGCCGCTATGGTGCCTTCCATGACCACCAGCGGCGTACGTCGGCCCCACATAATGCCACCCCAAAACAGCAGGTAACCTCCACATTGATGCACTCACTGGACAGTGTGTCTAAGGCGTTCAGCCTGACCAGGTCGTCTCCAACGATTGTCGTGTTGAAGACACATGCAACACTCATCGGTGAAGAGAACGTGATGCCAATCCTGAGCGGTCAATTCGGCATGTTGCTGGGCCCATCTGTACCGCTCTGCATGGTGTCGTGGTTGTAAAGATGGACTTCACCATGGACGTTGGGAGTGAAGTTGCGCATCACGCAGCCTATTGTGCACAGTTTGAGTCGTAACACATCCTGTGGCTGCACTAAAAGCATTATTCAACATGGTGGCGTTGCAGTCAGGGTTCCTACGAGCCACAGTCCGTAGGTAGCGGTCATCCACTGCAGTAGCTGCCCTTGGTTGGCCTGAGCGAGGCATGTCATCGACAGTTCCTCTCTCTCTGTATCTCCTCACTGTCCGAACAACATCACTTTGGTTCACTCCGAGACTCCTGGACACTTCCCTTGTTGAGAGCTCTTCCTGGCACAGAATAACAGTGCGGACGCGATCGAACCGCGGCATTGACCGTCTAGGCATGGTTGATCCACAGACAACCCGCCGTGTATCTCCTTCCTGGTGGAATGACTGGAACTGATCGGCTGTTGGACTCCTTCCGTCTAGTAGGCTCTGCTCATGCACGGCTGATTACGTCTTTGAGTGGGTTTAGTGACATTTCTGAAGAGTAAAGAGAGACTGTGTCTGTGATACAATATCCAGAGTCAACGTTTATCTTCAGTTCTGGGAACATGGGTGATGCGAAACTTTTTTTGATGTATGTATGTCAAAGGAGGTTTTTTACTAAACGAACATCATAAGAAACGTCTTATCTCAATGTTGACAGAAAAATTGTATTTGAAGTGTGTCAGGTGAAACAGGTCATTGAGGACAAAGACCCTTGATTGTTGACAGAGACGTGGAAAAGTCCACGCAGTGTGCCAACGTCTTCATTGATGGGGTAGGTGCTGATTCGTTGGTCCTCCCGTCTGACCAGACAGCTGACAGAAATGAATAAGAAGAATCCGTCACCAGTATCGTCCTAATGAAAGCCAGAAAAGGCAACTATGACAAATTCATTTGCACCCCCAACATTTCTAATCTCTCTGAAGAGGCCAAAAACTTGTGTTATTTCTGTGCGCCTTCAATGGCTGTGACACCACCTCTAGTTTCTTACGACAGTGCAAAATCAAATTTATAAACAGATGTCAAAATAGCGCTAACGTCTACCCCGTCGCCTCAGATGTCATGGATCCCAGCGCCACTGCTGATAAGGTCGCTGAAGCAGGAATGAAGTTCATTGTGTGTTTGTACATGGGTGCTATCTCCAGACCTTTGACTGAAATTCGTTTTCAAATGTTCCAGACACTATTATCGAAATATAATAACTTCAGTTTGGAATAATTTCTTCCCACCGAAGCCGCCGCTCGCCAGCACTCCCTCAGTGTCTGCTTGCAGGTTCTGACCTGGAAGAACAATCAGCTGTATCGACTGAAGTGGGAGTGGATCAAAAATGGTCTGATCCCCAGTGCAACCACCCAACGACCAGTGCCCCAGTGCTTAACACAATGTCCAGCACTTTCAAGAAGGAATCCCAACAGCTTGTTCCTGCAGAACAGTGGCTATAAAGTGCTCGGCTATATGCAGTGATTGAAAGGGGCTTTCATGCCGCAACTCTCCAACAGAAGAGGACATCTTCCTTGATTCAACGCAGGTCGACGATCACAGTGACATTATTGAGGACGAATCCAATTAGGTATCCTGCCAGAAGAATGTGAAGAATTGGTCGACTACGATTTCTCCCCGGGACAATCTTCCCTGCAATGCAGAAAAACACCAAAAAAAAAATTGTAAATGAATGTAAGTACAGAACAATAACTTCTTAAAGAATGTTTGTAAGAAACTTATCTCTCATCAGTTTCATTTAGGAATTAAAGTATTTCCAGTTATAATATGTTTCATTTGATATGTTCTTTTTTCATTTTAATCCAGTTTATTATCATCTTGGGCTGGCATGGTAATAAATTAATATGAATCCGTAGATATAACTACCGATGTAGGTAGGTATCTAACTAAATTACCTTTAAATCTCAATATTTGGACAGTGTAGATGATTTGGGGTTCAAAAATAATAAGACATCACAAAAAAGTCTTAGCAGGAATTCAGCTCTATGAATACTATCAAGTTTTTGTTTCTGTTTTGGAAAGAAGCGAGCGAATTTTAAAATTTAGAAGCCCTTTCTACGAAGAGTATTATACTCTACAACATTCATGCATCACACTATTCATTTGGAGTAGTCTAGCCGTCTTTGAGTTATAGGCCTTGGGACAGTTCTCCGCCAAGTAGGTAAAAAGTACCGATCTCTAATGATTTACTATGGCTAAACGACTGAACCAATTTTAACTCTGACGTAAGTCGTTTTGCGCGAATTTGTATGCTCTTTCATTTTGACGCTCTTGTAATTTCCTGTGGCATGTATTATTTTCGAGTTATAAGGAATAAAACTGAATAAGTTAAAAATTTCGTGGTTTCTCAGCCAGAAACCGTTGAAAAGTTATTGAACTCTTGTTTGGGATGCCTGAGATCGATTAAAACTATTTTTGAGATGCCTGAGATCGATTAAAACTAGGCCGGCCGCGGTGGTCTAGCGGTTCTAGGCGCTCAGTCCGGAACCGCGCGACTGCTGCGGTCGCAGGTTCGAATCCTGCCTCTGGCATGGATGTGTGTGATGTCCTTGGGTTAGTTAGGTTTAAGTAGTTCTAAGTTCTAGGGGACTGATGACCACAGATGTTAAGTCCCATAGTGTTCAGAGCCATTTGAACCATTTGATTAAAACTATTTCCAGCTGTGCATATTTATTGGCTAGGAGAAGTCTAATTTGCCTGGCCTAAAGGTGCTTCTGGAATTAAAAAATAAATATATATGAAAATAAATAAAATAAACAAAATGGAAATGAGAGTGAAAATTGGAAAATTTTGTCAGATCGATCAGTCAAGATTCCTCTTTCGCTAGGTTTAAATAATTAAGAGTATTTTGTAGATATTTTGATGTAAAGATCAGCGTATGATTTACCTCCTTTACCCCATGTCAAAGATGAGTCTGTATAATGATTCGAACACACTTAACCCTATATGCAGAAGGGAAAGGGCTCGATGTGAATGAATGTTTTGGCCTATGTTATGACGGAGCTTTCGACACCGGTAGCGTATACGAAAGTCAATCAAATTACAATTTAACTTTAGTTGTTAAAGGCCCTATAGAACATAAGAGGGTAATCAAGGAACAGGTCTGTATTTCGTAACAGTTGAGAACATTTACAATTCTTTTGGTCTTATTATGTTACTTGTTCTTCCGTGAGTACTTCCAAAGCAACACTACAGATATCAAATCCAACGCTTTGGTCTGCCAGAAAAGAAACCACCTATACACTCAGAGACTCAGTGACGTACTTAAGGATGTTACAAGAATAATTCGGAAGACTAAGATATGATGATCGAATCGTAGCAATAGACCTCAAAAGGTTAATATTATACTTTTAAGATTCAATATAAAATAACAGACAGAACTGGAACACGGCCTGAGGCCTTGTGGTCTTGGAGAACAGTCATTGCAACAACAGATGACTTCATAAGAATGGCTCTGGTCAGAAACCAGGATAGAAGTTTAGGGTTCAATGTCCCGCGCTGACGAAGTCATTCGAGCTGCAGAACAAACTTGGGTAGGGGAAGGATGGCTGAGGAAAATGGCCGTATCCTATTCAAAGCAATGAACCTTATATTGGCCTCATGTGGTTTTTAGGCGGGAGGGGGGAGGGTGAGGGGAGGGGGAGGCACGATGATAGAGTAGTTCAATTGGGATGGGCAGTTGCCCTCACAAATTGCTTTCGTCAAAGAATCATGTGACAAACAGTGGACAGTTTTGGTTGAAAAAATGCAGAAATTGTTGTGGTACATCGTGAAACACTCCCGCTCCAGCCCCTATAGTTTCATAAAGTTCCGAATGGTGACGGCGCTGTAAGCAGCCATCAAAACAGCTTCTGAAACACAGGTGCGTTCCAAGCAGAGAGCTGTCATTGAGTTTCTTTTGGCGGAAAAACGGAGCATCGTAGATATTCAAAGGCGCCTGTAGAATGTCTGCGGGGATCTGGCAGTGAACAAAAGCATGGTTATTGTAAAGAAACTGGTTACCTACTTCTAAAAAAAAAAAAACCTTTTAAATAATAAGACATGACTTATACGAGGAACCTGATTACCCCTGTTAGTCATGGACGAAAAAGAAAAAAAAATAGGTAATTTAGTACAATTATTATGTAGATGCGATAAATCACTTTAACGGGGGCCAAATGAACAATTAAAGTCAATATAATTCCAGTAAACCTGCAAAAGTAAAAACAAATTATTGTAGGGCCCTACATAGACATCGCGCATCTGCTAGATGCCCACGAAATACGGAATTTTGTTTTGAAGCTGACAGACAATGAGAAAATAGGTGCAGTTTTCATGCAGTAATGGCATCAGCTGGTAATTTACTTAAGTTTACTGTAGCTAATTTTTACTACACAAAAAATAAAATATGTGCTCCCTGCAAAAGAAATTACAAACAAACATTAAAATAAAATAATAATGAACAGCAAAATGTCTGAGAAGAATTTTGAAAGAAAATTATTAATTGAACTTTAATTTGGCGGGTTTTCAACACTGTCAACAAGACGAAATAATGGAAAGAATATTTATTGGAACCAAACAAAATTGAGATATTGTGACAGTATTTTAGAAATAGATAATTTAACTGCAATTGTCTTTACTCTTGAAATGAGAGGGAGCGTAATAACTTTCTTTTAATGTCGTAACTGTTGCTGCAGGCAGTTCGATGACGTCAACGGTGGTCTGCGCGGACGATGTGTGAAGTAAATCCTAGTTCGTGGCGTGAAGATAATGATGGACCCTCCTGTTTCATTAATATTCCAACGGCGGTGGTCCACGTCTCCGTTGTAGTCGAATCAGCTGGCAGCACCGGCGCGATAATAATAGTTCCAGTGTGTGCGTTGTCGTTACGCACGCGACGTTTTATTATTAAAAGTTTATTAACCACGCGGTGCTGGTAGGCCGGAATTATGCAATGTCTTTAGTATTTACGATATATAGCCGGTTAATGTCAATACTTCGCGCAGTTCTTTTTCCGTGTTGCCACAGGAATACAGTCACATGTCTGTATCACTATAACAGTCCGTTAAACATCACTCCAATTTACGTCGTCGTCCTTAAGACAGTTTGGACGATATAGTAAATGTTTCTTCATCAAACCACAGCACTGTTCTTATTCTTATCATTTTGGTTTGTTCCACTTACACGCATTTCTAACAGTTAGTGTCTCCACACGACAATTGTTGTGTCGGTAGCTGGGCCGACACCGGGAAGTTGAGATGGCTGAAAAGGCAAGCTAGACTAACGCAGACGGGCGTGAAGTACTGGAACAGGATACGTAATTAATGTTAGGAAGAAAAGTACGGAGCAGGTTTAATACTTAACTTTACTCATTCCTTGGGGTACATCGATCTTGACGATACACAGAAGACTTTAAGTACAATCACTGTATGGCTAATGGCGCCTTGCTAGTTCGTAGCCATTAACTTAGCTGATGGCTATTCTGTCTCTCGGCTAATGAGAGAGAAAGGCTTCGTACATCTGGTCGGTAGCTAGGTTCTCGTACAACTGGGGCGAGTGCTCTCTCGTATCACGAGACCTGCCTTGGTGGTGGCGCTAGGTCTGCGATTACACAGTGGCGACACGCGGGTCCGACATGTACTAAATGGACCGCGGCCGATTTAAGCTACCACCTAGCAAGTGTGGTGTCTGGCGGTGACACCACATTCCTCCCCCGCAAATCGGCGAACGGTCGTGTGATAAGGCTTCCGCCCGCCGTGGGGAGGACCACATGTTGACGTATGCGATGAGGTGGGGAGCCTAACAACAGGCGAGGCTGTGCCACCCGCACCCGGCCATTCGGTCCGAGGGGAGCTAGGAAACGCCTGAAAAACTAGTCCAGGGTGCACGTCAACATGCGGTGTATGCGCCCGTCAAGAGACAGGAGGGACCGAAGGATCAACCTCCATTGCGTCGGGGTAGCCGACGCGCGATGACGTCATGTGGTCCGGAGCGGGCGGGAGTTCCATGGCGGAGGACAGCTGGTCACGGGAAGCGATCGGCGGCGCGTGACCCTGGGAGGCGCTTGGCGGCTGCAACGAAGCGTCGAATGCGGGCGGCGCCGGCGTGAGAACAAGCGGCGGCGGCGGCGGCTGCTGCTGCTGCGGCGGCGGCGGCGCGTCGCCATGGGGCAAAATGGAAGGCATCGTCGGTAACACCTGGGGATGAGGCGAGCCAGTAGATGGGTCCCCAGGGCGCTGACCGGACGGCACCGTCGCTGAAAGCAGACGGGGAGCGGCAGAACCCGAGCGACGACAGAGGCGCAGCTGATTGAGATGCCGACGCACCTCACCAGAGGCCCCCAAAACCAAATACATCGCGCGGCCGAGGCAGCGAAGAATGCGCCCTGCGAGCCAACGCCGTGAACCTCGATAGTTGCGATAAAATACAACGTCGCCTGGAGCAAAAGCAGGAGTCTGCCGCTGCACAGGAACCTGATGCGGCGGATGCAGCAAAGACATCAAGGTGCGATGAGGACGACCGTGGAGCAACTCAGCCGGCGAGCGACCATCTCGGGGCTGAGAGCGATACGAAGACAAAAAGAGCAACAATGCGTCCTCCCGAGAATGCGACTCTTTCAATTTCAACATCTGTGACTTGAAAGTCCGGACCAATCGTTCAGCGGCACCGTTGGACTGAGGCGAAAACGGCGCGGATGTCAGATGTTGAATACCATTGGCCTGGCAGAATGACTGAAATTCTGCGGACATGAATTGTGGGCCATTGTCGGAAACAATAGTCTGCGGAAGACCTTCAATGCAAAAGAAAGCAGACAACGCTTGGATGGTGGCGGAGGACGTCGTGGAAGACATCCGGACAACAAAAGGAAAATTACTGAAGGCGTCGACCAGAACCAACCATCGAGCATTCCAGAATGGACCAGCAAAATCAATGTGCAAGCGTTGCCAAGGGGAAGTGGCTTTTGGCCACGCAAAGACTTTCCGCGGCGGTGCGGACTGTTGTTCGGCACACGCCGGGCACGAAGAACACATATTCGTAATCGCAGCATCGATTCCGAACCAAGTACAGTGCTGACGAGCAAGTTGTTTCGTTCGCACTATACCCCAATGTCCTTGGTGAAGAAGCCGTAAAACAGATGACTGTAACGAACGTGGGACCACGACTCTGGACTGATCATTATCAGAACGCAACAACAAAACACCACGTCGAACAAAAAGTCTCTCCTTGTGAGCAAAAAATCGGCGAACCAACGGATCCTCGATCCGAGACGTTGACAAAGGCCATTGCGTAGCAATAAAACGTAAAACAGTAGCAAGGACAGGGTCAGCAGCTGTGGCTGTAGCGACACGACGAAAATCAATCGGAAACGATTCGACCACTTCATCGGTTTCCGAATCAATGAACATGCAAGCAAGTTCGGAAGAATCGAATGCTTTATCCTCAGCAACAGGCAAACGGGACAACGCATCGGCGTTTCCGTGCTTAGCAGTGGACCGATACAAGATATCGTAGCGGTACTGCGCGAGGAAAATAGACCAGCGAATGAATTTCTGCGCTGTACGTGGAGGTACAGGCTTGGTCGGATGAAAAAGCGATGTCAAGGTTTGTGGTCTGTGATGATGGTAAAGTGACGACCATACAAGAAATCATGGAACTTAGTAACACCAAACACGAGAGCCAAAGCTTCTTTCTCTATCTGTGAATAATTTCTTTGCGCAGACGAGAGCAATTTGGACGCAAAGGCAATAGGGCGATCATGGGAGCCAACTTTGTGCGCAAGCACAGCACCGATCCCGAAATCCGATGCATCTACCATCAACAAAAGGGGTTTCTGGGGATCGAATGGCGTAAGGCAAGTATTAGAAAGCAACGCCGATTTCAACTGGCGAAAGGCGCGTTCGCATTCCGTCGTCCAGAGAAACGGAACACCTGTACGGCCTAAGCAATGAAGCGGAGCTGAAATGAAAGAGGCATTGCGCACATTCACTCACACCGTGTGATTCTACATTGTTCAATGTTCTTGCGACCTCCTGACGCAATGCGTGGGGAACATTGCGCGCTCTGAAAAATTTCGGTTGCGCGTTTCCTACCAGTTCCAAATGTGCTTCATAGTTTTTAGCGCAACCTAAGCCCAGTGCAAAAATATCTGCAAATTCGTCACATAAGCGAGAAACACCGTCTGAAGGCACAGTCTGATTCACTGATAGGACCTGATTTACAATAGACATGTTAAACAACTGCAACAAATCTAGACCAAACAAGTTCACTGCAGAAGAAGAACGAAGAACGTAAATTGACACAAGTTTTGTTTGTCCCTTGTATGTTGCAAGAAGGCTGCACTGTCCTAACACAGGAATTTTCTGTCCGGAATATGTAGTTAGCTTAACATTTGCGGAACGCAATGGAGGTTTGCCCAGTTGTTTGTACGTGTCATGATTGAGCAATGAAACTGCAGTTCCGGTATCGAGCTGGAATGGTATCACTTTGCCTTCAAAGTTTAAGTCCACAAAAAGTTTATTGTTCTGCTGACGACAAGAGCGACTGTTTTGTGCAATTGGAACAGACACTGGTACAGAATCACTTGCTAATTGACGTGATTTCCGGCGACGTCGACGCACAGTTTTTTGGGACGAACACAGTTACTGTTAGAGAAAGTGTCACTGGACGAAGTGGAATTAACGACATGAATGTCCATAGGCGAAGGTCCACGAGCCTGAGTGTCCTAGGTTCGATTCCGGCGCGAAGCAAAGGGCCTGGAATGATTGTGATTGTCTGATCTGAGCTTTTTCTGGCAAACACTTTGAACATGTCCTTTCTTATTGCAGAAAAAGCAAATAGCTTGGCGTGACGGGCAATGTTCACGCGAATGTCTAGTAGCACACCGCGGGCACGATTTCACTACTTGTGTGGGCTGGCGCGGCACACGTGGCTTAGCGCGCGGCGGCAGCTGTGCGGACGTGCGCGAGGCCCGGTTACCAGGCCGCGCAGCGCGTCCAGCGGGCCGGTTAATGTTACACACGGCTGGCGAAGTTTCAAAAGATTCCTGAGCACAGTCAAGTGTGTCCTGTCTATCCAATATGTCTATCACTTGTTGAAGGGAGGGATTAACTAGTTTCAAAATTTGCTCCCGTATGCGAACATCAGAAACGTTCTGTGCAATTGCATCACGCACCATTGTATCTGAATAAGAAAGAACACAGTCACATTCAAAGGCACAGTCCCTAGTAAGTCCTTGCAATGTTGCTACCCACTCCCTATTAGTTTGACCGGCCGTACGTTTTGTACGAAAGAACGTATACCGTTTTGCAACCACATTAACTGTTTCTTTGAAATAGGCATCTAATGCAGACAAAATTTCCTCGTAGGACAGAGTTGCTACGTCGCGTCGGGGAAACAATTTCACTATCACACGGTATGTGGACACACCGACACAAGAAAGCAAAAACGGCTGCCGCTCTTTACCTTGAATTCTGTAGGCTGCTAGATGAAAGTTAAACTGGCGAGACCACTCGTGCCAGGTCTCATCGGCTGCCACGTATGGTCGAAAGGGAGGTGCAACAGCGTTTAGTGGCAGCGGTAGCGAAGAAGCGGCGGCGGCCGCATCGGTTTGAATGGTACGTTGACCCTGGACGAGCTGTCCAAGGGCATCCAGTAACGCCTGCGTCTGCTGATTCTGCAAGCGATAAAATTCGGACAGTACATCGGGAGAATGTGGCGAAGCCATGACACAAACGAATTAATACAAACTCTTTTGCTCGTCGCCAATGTTGTGTCGGTAGCTGGGCCGACACCGTGAAGTTGAGATGGCTGAAAAGGCAAGCTAGACTAACGCAGACGGGCGTGAAGTACTGGAACAGGATACGTAATTAATGTTAGGAAGAAAAGTACGGAGCAGGTTTAATACTTAACTTTACTCATTCCTTGGGGTACATCGATCTTGACGATACACAGAAGACTTTAAGTACAATCACTGTATGGCTAATGGCGCCTTGCTAGTTCGTAGCCATTAACTTAGCTGATGGCTATTCTGTCTCTCGGCTAATGAGAGAGAAAGGCTTCGTACATCTGGTCGGTAGCTAGGTTCTCGTACAACTGGGGCGAGTGCTCTCTCGTATCACGAGACCTGCCTTGGTGGTGGCGCTAGGTCTGCGATTACACAGTGGCGACACGCGGGTCCGACATGTACTAAATGGACCGCGGCCGATTTAAGCTACCACCTAGCAAGTGTGGTGTCTGGCGGTGACACCACAACAATGATGTCTGATTCATGACTAATTGAAACTTCCTGACAGATTAAAACTGTGTGCCCGACCGAGACTCGAACTTGGGACCTTTGCCTTTCGCGGGCAAGTGCTCTACCATCTGAGCTACTGAAGCACGACTCACGCCCGGTACTCACAGCTTTACTTCTGCCAGTATCTCGTCTCCTACCTTCCAAACTTTCATATCAGCGCACACTCCGCTGCAGAGTGAAAATCTCATAATGGCTAATTGTCACATGTTCACACAGTTTGTAAAATCGTCACCGTAAACACTCGATATACTTTTTAGGTTTTACTGTTCACTTAATAATGCACGATCTCCTATTAACACAGCGGACGCACTGTAATTAATTGTTCCTCCGCGTATCACCGTCTTTCATGCCGAACTTTGTCACGTACCATAACAACTCGCACTCTCTCTATCGATAGTCGTTCGCTCTCTCTCTGACACAGTACTTCTCCTAGCCTAACCAAAGATTTACAAAGCATATAGAACCAGAACTTCATATTCGTACAATATAAAATATAAAACAGTAGCAAAATGAATGAAGAAACGATGTGACGTATTAATAAATAAAGATATAGTTGAAATAAATGATACATACGTACTATGACAAGGTAATGCACAAAAGAAACAAATATTATCTACTTTATCTGAAGGAAATGTCTTTTAGATTATGTCGCTGGGTGTGGCGTCTGTCATCATCGCAACTAGGTCGCGCTCACCTGTCAGATCTCTGGCGTGCCGGCCGGCTGTGACTCGCGCAGTATTGGATCGTTCGACGGTGATCGACGCATCCCAGTCAAACACCTCGTTGCACAACTGGGCGTCTCTGTTGGTAGAGCTGACATATTAGTCCACCAGTCTGGATACGCAGATGTGTCTGCCCGCCGAGTTCCTCGCCACGTACGACTATAAAGAGTAACGAAGTAACGAAGAACCATCTGTGCGGAATCGCTTGTGCGTTAGGGGGCTGATCTTAACAATTTTCGCCGTTCATCGTCACAGGCCATCAAACAGGCTTCGAACCGGAAACAAAACGGCGATTCATGGAGTGGCGTCACACACTTCTCCCCCGAAGAAAAAGTTCAAAGCCGCTCCCTCATCCGGTCTTCTGGGACTCTTAAGAGGTTGTTCTGTTCGATGTCCTCCCTCATAGAGCGACGATCAACTACGAAGTGTATTGCGTTACCGAAGAAAATTTTAGAAACAAATTCAGCGTTTCCGTCGTCACAAAAACGCAAACATACTTCCCGTTCTACACGACATGGCAAGATCTCACACATGCCTTCTTAGCCGGAAACAGTCCAATGAAATTCTGTGAGCGCCTCTAGCTCACAAAACTTTATTGGACTGTTTTTCCTCATCCACCCGCAATCCAGATCTCGCACCTTCGAACTTCCATCTGTTGGGCCCAAGGAAGGATGCGTTCACAGGGGAGCTGTACGTAGATGATGGGGAGCTAATTGATACAGCAAGACGTTGCCTCCATCGTTGACCAGAAGGTTGGTACCATACGGGCATACAAGCCTTCCCCGTAATGTGGCGTAAGGCCGTCGCACTGAATGGAGATTATGTTGAAAAATAGCGTGAGATTGGGGAATAATACGATCTATTGGATCCGTTAATAAAGCAAACCTGCTTTAAGAAAAAAAGTGTTCCATTACTTATTGAACACCTATCGTACTTGTTGATACTTTGAGTATCTGTGAAACATTGGGCATTGAGTGAAACTTGCTTAACAAACAAATTAAAGCAGTAAGGAAGCACGTCGACCACTTTTCAAGGTTGACAAAGACAACTCCCTAATGTTTTCAATGTAACACTCTGTTTATAAATCATTGAAAACATCTATTCGCAACCACATTCCTGATTTTAAAGAGTGAAGTATGTTACAGATGCATACGTAGCAATGTATCAGTGGGACCATTAGCGCCTTTATTTAGGAACTTGTTTATTTAGAATTACTTGATGTTACCAGATGATGAGGCCCTTAAATAATTATCAATGTCTGTTATGCAGCATGCTCAAAATCTGCAACTGCAGCCGTGATTATCTTCCTGAAGTGAGGGCGTTTATTAAGGAAATGTCTAATGCTCAACTGCAGTGAGAGCGTATTTCGAGGCACTTAATTTCACCAGATGAGGCGGCCTTTAAATAATTAAAATGGCTGTTACCCACTATGCTCAGAAGCTGAAACTGCAGCCGGGATTATCCTCCTGTCGTGAGCGCGTTTACCTGAACTGCACAGAAGCATACAGTCATTTGTTTGCTGAATCCTCTGCCGTGAAAGTGATAGTGATCTTGAATGAGATTTTCACTCTGCAGCAGAGTGTGCGCTGATAAGAAATTTTCTGGCAAATTAAAACTGTGCGCCTGACCGATACTCGAACTCGGGACTTTTGCCTTTCGCAGGCAAGTGCTCTACCTACGAGACGAGATACTCCCAGAAGTAAAGCTATGAGGACAGGGCGCGTGTCGTGCTTGGGTACCTTAGGCGGTAGAGCATTTGTCCGCGAAAAGCAAAGATCCCCAGTTCGAGTCTCGGTCCGGCACACAGTTTTAATTTGTCAGGAGTGTCAGGAGGTGTTGATAGTGATCTTCATTAACAAATCGTATCAATGGGGACACTATGTGGGCATCACATTCAATGTTTACCGTAAATGTTCGTAATAACATTGCTTTTGTTGAGACCATACGAAAATACTTTCCTCTGGGCACAAATATGGGTTATTATGTGAAGGAATGAAGGATTTACTTAACTCTTACAGACTTGTTTGGCACATGAGTATTCCAATTGACTAGAAAGCATCACTTGATGCATGAGTTAACAATGTATTCTCTTGCACACCAATTTCACATTTAAATAAACAACTCCATCAGGAACTTTAACTATGAGGTTGGTCCTATACTACGATGTTGACTCAGATGAGTTCGCGAACTGGGGCAGAGCTCTTGCTAACTCGACGCTATATTGACATCAGAGTGAGAGTGCTGTTATGCGTGGTCTTCCTCCCATGCATCGTTGTGGATTTCACTGAGTCCTCGCTGATGTTTTTGCTATCGATTTGTATTGCCAACTTCGGTACGGCAACACGATCTGTCTACAATACCACAACTTTGATGTCATGGCACTAGTATAATTACATTTGTGTACTTTGGAAGTTATGCATCGAACGTAAGTCCGGAGATGGCTAACTCTCAAACCACAGTCAGGCAGCGAGAAATCTTCAACAGTGTTTCTTTTGTTCTATGATCAAATCATCTCTACTTCGAAACTTCCTGGCAGATTAAAACAGAGTTCCGGACAGGGACTCGAAGCTACAACCTTTGCCTTTCGCGGAAAAGTGCTCTACCGACTTAGCTATCTTTTCTTTGCCTCATTTCTTTCATTACTGTGTTATTTTCACTCGCTAATCAACGTATTCTACGGCCTGGCTTCTTAGTCATTGCAGTTTGTCTTGTCAGTGAAACCAGTTCTTCTTGGCTATAAAAATATCTACGAAAAATTAAATCCGTCTTCAACTCCTTGTGAAATCCTCGTGTAATCCAGATTGTAACTTAAATCTAACTGTCAAAGAAATATATCTTCCCATTGAACTAAAATATTTTCGCATTATAGTCTTCCTCGCTATTAAATTAGTGTATAGACTGTCGTCGTGGAACAAAGGAAATTAATCCACTGAGAAAACAAAGTCTGCCTAAAGCGCTTGAAAGAAAACACGCTTCTTAAAATAAACAAATAAAAAAACTTCACATTATATCTCGCATGCGAAGGATCCACTCAGAAGCAGAGGCAAGTTGTTGAAATGCTGCAATTAAATCCTTCTCTCATTGCCTCCTGCTTCCGATCGATTCGATTTGTAAGAGCCAGTGGATGTTGAGGTTGTCCGTCCTTTTACTAGTCGTGATACCATGTTCCACTGGTTACATACCCTCTTCTTAAATACCATTTGAATAATTGAAAACCTGTTTGTCTTCAATTACTCACAGAGACATAGAATCTTTCCGACAATATAAAAGACACGGCTCTGATCCATCCGCTTCACAAAAAGGGATATTTTACCGATAGGAACAACTACCGTGGAATTTCTCTTGTCCCGACAATATACAAGATTCTCTCCAAGGCGTTACTAACAAGGACAGAAGATCAACTGGATATTCAACTGAGAGAATATCACGGAGGCTTCAGGAAGACCCGATCCGGTGCTGAACAGATCTTCAACCTGAGAACTGTACTGGCATACTCCAAGATGAGAAACCACAAGGTGATCGTCACTTCTGTTGATTTCAGGAAGATCTACGACTCCGTTGATAGAGAAAAGCTTAACAAAATACTCTAGAAACTAAGATTAGACAAGGAAACCCGCAGACTCATTCTGGAAACCTTAACCAACACCCATTCCAAGATCAAATTTACAGATGAGATCTCAGAAATCTTCGAGATAAAAACTGGAGTAATACAAGGAGATGGACTCTTCCCACTTCTCTTCAGCTGTGTCCTTGTAAAGTTTGTGAGAGAATGTCACAAGGAACTGACCAATGTGGGTGTTCAGAGTGGTGTCTACTTGGGCCGTGAGAATGGAGGACTGATTGTAGATTGCCTGGCTTTTGCAGATGACATGACACTGATCGCTGATTCTCTTGAAACGGCAACAATGCAGGTAAACTGCCTCAGAAAAAAGGGAGCCAAAGTGGGTCTTCAAGTGTCGCTGGAGAAAAGAGAGTTCTTCACCAACATCAAAGAAGCTAACAGAGAGGTGTTACTAGACCAAGGAAACATCAAAAGGACTGAGAAGTTTAAGTATCTCGGCGAACTTATCAGAAAAAAGTCATTAACCATGGGAGTCAACAAGTTGAAACTAGCCTATCGATTTCGTATGAACACCTACAACAGAAACTGCCTGTCACGCAACCTGAAACTTAAGAACTACACGTCAGTCATACGACCAGAAGCCCTGTCAGCCATGGAATGTCTTTAGATAAACCGGAGAGGTCTGGGGGAGAAACTGGAAGTGAAAGAGGGGAGAATCCTCAGTAAGAAGATGGCGAATTCAGAAGGCGACATAACTCGGAGCTCTACGAACATATCGAGAGGCTCTCTGACTGTGCGAGAAAAAGAAGTGTTGCTTTGTATAGCCATGTTGCAAGATTGTCTGCAAATAGATTGACCAACAGTCTGTCCACCTCCCAGCAAAACAAGAAGGTTCGCTCCACTTGGCTGACAGAAAGTGAAAATGACATTAAAGAACTGGGAGTAGCTGATCTCCAGAACAGACAGTATGTGACACCCTGAAGGAAGTCCGAGGATTCTGGAAAAGCTGCGAAGGAAAGGTACTCACTGGACATGAGAAAGGAATGAGTTACATCAGCAGAGGATGCGACAGTACTGGGCGAAGATCAAAGCCCAACAGTTGAACAAGCATGGTCCAAAGTAGGCCCATTCGAAACAAGAAGAAGAAGAAGAAGAATAAACGACCTTTTTTATAGGCGGCACTACACCTCAAATGTGTGTCAATTCCTAAGGCACCAAACTGCTGAGGTCATCGGTCCCTAGACTTACACACAATTTAAACTACCTTATACTATCAACAACACACACACACCCATGCCCGAGGGAGGACTCGACCCTCCGGCGGGAGGTGCCGCGCAATCCGTGACATGACGCCTCAAACCGCGCAGCCACTCCTCGCGGCCACTACACCTCATAAGAATATGGCTCCGCAAGTAATTTTATGCCTTCCTTTGTCGTAAATATATTCTGCTTTGTGTTGAATATATGTATATCAAATCCTTATTATCTGCCTAGACGAGAAGGGATTTTTTTTTAGAACTTTAATTGTTTTCGTTGTGTAAGGATAGCCTTCCGCTGCGCTAAAACTGATGTGTTGGCAAAATGTGCCAACACCTTGTAGATAGAGGAGGCCGAAATGCACGCTATCTAACGCAGACGGGCGTGAATTCTGGAACAGGATAAGTAGTGAATGCTAATAAGAAAAGTATGCAGCTCCTCGAATACTTAACTTTTAATTCTTCATTGGTTTACAGCGTTCTTGAGGAGACATTTCATACGATAACTATCAAACTATATAAGGCTCATGGCGCCTTGCTAGGTCGTAGCCATGGACTTAGCTGAAGGCTATTCTAACTGTCTCTCGCCAAATGAGAGAAAGGCTTCGTCAGTGTAGTCGCTAGCAAAGTCGTCGTACAACTGGGCGAGTGCTAGTCCGTATCTCGAGACCTGCCTTGTGGTGGCGCTCGGTCTGCGATCACACAGTGGCGACACGCAGGTCCGACATGTACTAAATGGACCGCGGCCGATTTAAGCTACCACCTAGCAAGTGTGGTGTCTGGCGGTGACACCACATTCCTCCCCCGCAAATCGGCGAACGGTCGTGTGATAAGGCTTCCGCCCGCCGTGGGGAGGACCCCATGTTGACGTATGCGATGAGGTGGGGAGCCGAACAACAGGCGAGGCTGTGCCACCCGCACCCGGCCATTCGGTCCGAGGGGAGCTAGGAAACGCCTGAAAACCTAGTCCAGGGTGCACGTCAACATGCGGTGTATGCGCCCGTAAAGAGACAGGAGGGGCCGAAGGGTCGACCTCCATTGCGTCGGGGTAGCCGACGAGCGAAGACGCCATGTGGTCCGGAGCGGGCAAGAGTTCCATGGCGGAGGACAGCTGGTCACTGGAAGCGATCGGCGGCGCGTGACCCAGGGAGGCGCTAGGCGGCTGCAGCGAAGCGTCGAATGCGGGCGGCGCCGGCGGGAGAACAGGGGGCGGCGGCGGCTGCGGCGGCGCGTCGCCATGGGGCAAAATGGAAGGCATCGTCGGTAACACCAGGGGATGAGGCGAGCCAGTAGATGGGTCCCCAGGGCGCTGACCGGACGGCACCGTCGCTGAAAGCAGACGGGGAGCGGCAGAACCCGTGCGACGACAGAGGCGCAGCTGATTGAGATGTCGACGCACCTCACCAGAGGCCCCCAAAACCAAATACATCGCGCGGCCAAGGCGAAGTATGCGCCCTGCGAGCCAACGCCGTGAACCTCGATAATTGCGATAGAATACAACGTCGCCTGGAGCAAAAGCAGAAGTCTGCCGCTGCACAGGAACCTGATGCGGCGGATGCAGCAAAGACATCAAGGTTCGATGAGGACGACCATGGAGCAACTCAGCCGGCGAGCGACCATCTCGGGGCTGAGAGCGATACGATGACAAAAAGAGCAACAAGGCGTCCTCCCGAGAATGCGACTCTTTGAACTTCAACATCTGCGACTTGAAAGTCCGGACCAATCGTTCAGCGGCACCGTTTGACTGAGGCGAAAACGGTGCGGATGTCAGATGTTGAATACCATTGGACTGGCAGAATGACTAAAATTCTGCGGACATGAATTGTGGGCCATTGTCGGAAACAATAGTCTGCGGAAGACCTTCAATGCAAAAGATAGCAGACAACGCTTGGATGGTGGCGGAGGACGTCGTGGAAGACATCCGGACAACAAAAGAAAAATTACTGAAGGCATCTACCAGAACCAACCATCGAGCATTCCAGAATGGACCAGCAAAATCGATGTGCAAGCGTTGCCAAGGGGAAGTGGCTTTCGGCCAAGCAAAGACTTTCCGCGGCGGTGCGGATTGTTGTTCGGCACACGCCATGCAAGAAGAACACATATTCGTAATCGCAGCATCGATTCCGAACCAAGTACAGTGCTGACGAGCAAGTTGTTTCGTTCGCACTATACCCAAATGTCCTTGGTGAAGAAGCCGTAAAACAGAGGACTGTAACGAACGTGGTACCACGACTCTGGAATGATCATTATCAGAACGCAACAACAAAACACCACGTCGAACAAAAAGTCTCTCCCTGTGAGCAAAAAATCGGCGAACCAACGGATCCTCGATCCGCGACTTTGACAAAGGCCATTGCGTAGCAAGAAAACGCAAAACGGTAGCAAGGACCGGGTCAGCAGCTGTGGCTGTAGCTACACGACGAAAATCAATCGGAAACGATTCGACCACGTCATCGGTTTCCGAATCAATGAACATGCAAGCAAGTTCGGAAGAATCGAATGCTTTATCCTCAGCAACAGGCAAACGGGACAACGCATCGGCGTTTCCGTGCTTAGCAGTGGACCGATACAAGATATCGTAGCGGTACTGCGAGAGGAAAATAGACCAGCGAATGAATTTCTGCGCTGTACGCGGAGGTACAGGCTTGTTCGGATGAAGAAGCGACGTCAAAGGTTTGTGGTCTGTGATGATGGTAAATTGACGACCATACAAGAAATCATGGAACTTAATAACACCAAACACGAGAGCCAAAGCTTCTTTCTCAATCTGTGAATAATTTCTTTGCGCAGATGAGAGCAATTTGGACGCAAAGGCAATAGGGCGATCATGCGAGCCAACTTTGTGCGCAAGCACAGCACCGATCCCGAAATCCGATGCATCTACCATCAACAAAAGTGGTTTCTGGGGATCGAATGGCGTAGGGCAAGTATTAGAAAGCAACGCCGATTTCAACTGGCGAAAGGCGCGTTCGCATTCCGTCGTTCAGACGAACGGAACACCCTTACGGCGTAAGCTATGAAGCGGAGCTGAAATAGTAGAGGCATTGCCCAGAAAGCGATGATAATAGTTAATTTTACCCAACACACTCTGTAGCTGCTTCACATTCCGTGGTGAAGGCAAATCTTGTATGGCACGGAGGTGCTCTGGACTCGGATGTATGCCTTGGGCATTGATGACATGTCCCAAATACGGCAAGTCCCGAGCAAAAAACACACATTTGTCCTTCCGCAAGCGGAGACCATTTTGTCGCAATACCTGAAATAATGTTCGTAGGTGTGCTAAATGCTCGTCGGCTGTCTTTCCGGAGATCACAATATCGACCAGATAGTTCGCAGCAGTAGGAACCGACGCACAAACAGTTTGTAAATATTGCTGAAACAATGCAGGGGCGGATGCACACCCGAATGGCAGTCTTTTGAATCGGTACAAACCAAGATGCGTGTTAACCACCAAGACGCGCTGGGATTCGGCGTCCACTGGGATTTGCAAGTACGCATCTGCTAGGTCCAACTTCGAAAAGTTTTTACCCGGGCACAGTTTATCAAAAAGATCTTCCGGGCGGGGTAAGGGAAAAGTTGCAATCACGAGTTGTGGATTCACAGTTGCCTTGAAGTCCACACAAAGTCTCAGTTTTCCGGAAGGTTTTGGCAAAATTACTAAGGGTGAGGCCCAGAGAGAAGCTTGCACACGTTCAATTACACCTTGTGATTCTAAATCGTTTAATGTTCTTGCGACCTCATCACGCAATGCGTGGGGAACATTGCGCGCTCGGAAAAATTTCGGTTGCGCGTTTACTTTCAGTTCCAAATGTGCTTCATAGTTTTTAGCGCAACCTAAGCCCGGTGCAAAAATGTCTGCAAATTCTTCACATAGCCGAGAAACACTGTCTGAAGGCACAGTCTGATTCACTGATAGGACCTGATTTACAAAAGCATGTTAAACAACTGAAATAAATCTAAACCAAACATATTCACTGCAGTAGAAGAACGAAGAACGTAAAATGACACAAGTTTTGTTTGTCCCTTGTATGTTGCAAGAAGAGTGCACTGTCCTAACACAGGGATAAGCTGTCCTGAATAACGTTTTAACTGAACATTTGCGGCACGCAACGGAGGTTTGCCCAGTTGTTTGTACGTGTCGTGATTGACCAGTGAAACTGCAGCTCCGGTATCGAGCTGGAATGGTATGACCTTGCCATTAAAGTCCAAATCTACAAAAAGTTTATTGTCCTGCTGACGACAAGAGCGACTGTCTCGTGCAATTTGAACTGGTACAGGTACAGCATCACTCGCTAATTGACGTGATTTCCGTCGACGTCGACGCACACGTTTTGTGGGACGAACACAGTCACTGTTAGAGAAAGTGGCACTGGACGGGGTGGAAGTAACTACATGAATGTCCATGGGCGAAGGTCCACGAGCCTGAGTGTCCTTGGTTCGTTTCCGGCGTGAAGCAAAGGGCCTGGAATGGTTGTGATTGTCTGATCTGAGCTTTTTCTGGCAAACACTTTGAACATGTCCTTTCTTATTACAGAAAAATCAAATAGCTTGGTGTGACGGGCAATTGTCACGCGAATGTCTAGTAGCACACCGCGGGCATGATTTCACTGCATTTGTATGCTGGCGCGGCACACCTGGTTTAGAGCGTGGTGGCAGCTGCGTGGACGAGTGCGAGGGCAGTTTACCGGGCCGCGCAGCGCGCCCGGCAGGCCGGTTAATGTTACACACTGCTGGCGAAGTTTCAAAAGATTCCTGAGCACAGTCAAGTGTGTCTTGCCTATCCAATATGTCTATCACTTGTTGAAGGGAGTGATTAACTAGTTTCAACATCTGCTCCCGTATGCGAACATCAGAAACATTCTGTGCAATTGCATCACGTACCATTGTATCTGAATAAGGGAGTCCACATTCACACTCAAAAGCACAATCCCTTGTAAGGCCTTGCAATGTTGCAACCCACTCCCTATTAGTTTGACCGGCCGTACGTTTTGTACGAAAGAAAGTATACCTTTTTGCAACTACATTAACTGTTTCTTTGAAATAGGCGTCCAATGCCGACAAAATTTCTTCGTAGGACAGAGTTGCTACGTCGCGTTGGGGAAACAATTTCACTATCACATGGTACGTTTGCACGCCGACACAAGACAATAAGTGAGGCTGCCGCTCGTTACCTTGAATTCTGTAGGCGGCGAGATGAAATCCAAACTGGCGTGACCATTCCGTCCAGGATTCTTGCGCCGCATCAAAATTGCGAAACTGCGGTGCAACTGCATGTTGTGGTTGCGGTAGCGGTGAAGCGTCGGCGGCCGCATCAGTTTGAATGGCACGTTGACCCTGGACGAGCTGTCCAAGGGCATCCAATAACGCCTGCGTCTGCTGATTCTGCAAGCGATAAAATTCGGACAGTACATCTGGCGAAGCCATGACACAAGTAAATGTAAGCAATTAGAAAGAACACGTTTCCCTCGTCGCGAATGATGTGTTGGCAAATGTGCCAACCTTGTAGATAGAGGAGGCCGAAATGCATGCTATCTAACGCAGACGGGCGTGAATTCTGGAACAGGATAAGTAGTGAATGCTAATAAGAAAAGTATGCAGCTCCTCGAATACTTAACTTTTAATTCTTCATTAGTTTACAGCGTTCTTGAGGAGACATTTCAAACGATAACTATCAAACTATGTAAGGCTAATGGCGCCTTGCTAGGTCGTAGCCATGAACTTAGCTGAAGGCTATTCTAACTGTCTCTCGGCAAACGAGAGAAAGGCTTCGTCAGTGTAGTCGCTAATGAAGTCGTCATACAACTGGGCGAGTGCTAGTCCGTATCTCGAGACCTGCCTTGTGGTGGCGCTCGGTCTGCGATCCCACAGTGGCGACATGCGGGTCCGACATGTACTAAATGGACCGCGGCCGATTTAAGCTACCACCTAGCAAGTGTGGTGTCTGGCGGTGACACCACAAAAACAATGTCACATCGATGTGATAAAATTTGTTTGTCCACAGATATTATTTAACAGCTCTGCTGCGTAACGTCCTAAATATATCCCTTTTGGTTATTTTCTTCTCAAATACTGGTCCGTACGTAATAAACTGTAATAATTACTGTTCATCACAGCTTCCTATGTTCAGTTCCCAGATAAATACCTCTTTAACCTAAAACGTTGATAAATAAGCCTCACAGATTTTAATGCTAGGGTGAATCTCACGTAACGATATCGACTACTCAAGTGGCCACCAAGCTCCAACTTGAAGTCAAGTAATCAAACAGAAAATACTTCACTAACTGTTCATAGTTCGTTGCGTTAAAGGAAATTAATTTGTTTAAATTATATAACACTTTCTAAACTTAAATCCATCACTTTTCACAATTAGGAAATTCTTCATTATATATATCTTGTCGTACAGTAACTTAACACATTTATCTTGTGGAAAAATAATTTCACGTTAAAATAGAGGAGCTATCCTTTCTATAAACATCAATCAGAGACATTTTCGATTTTTCTTGTAAGAAATCAAACTATAATAAGACATCAACTATACAATTACTACGTTGATCATTAGACGTAGTTGACACGCATTTAGTTATTGTTCTATTTATTTTGCAAATGTTGAAAAAATGCAATGGTCTTATAAGTTCAAGACCCTATAAACAAATGATTCAGTTTGTGTACTGATTTCAAACATCGTTTTTTGAATAAAGCGCGAAGATAATGCTGACAACGGTGCCCCTAAGCTCTTGCCACCGCGTACCGTCGGCGCTATGGTGACAGTGCCCAGCACTGACGATTTGCTGCGTCGGTGGGACATCAACGGATCACTCGTCAGGATCTCTCCAACATGAAACAAACAGAAAAACTCAACGTTTCAGTAAATAAATCATAGGAATAAATTTACATACTTAGAGCAAATACTATTATGGCTTGCACGATGCCGCTCAAGCCAGGACAATTCGAGCCCTCCCGTCGGAGGTTCGAGCCCTCCCTCGGGAATGAGTGTGTGTGTTGTTCTTAGCGTAAGTTAGTTTAAGTGGTGTGTAAATCTAGGGAGCGATGACCTAAGCAGTTTGCTCCCTTAGGAATTCGCACACACACATTTGAACGAATCGAGCTCAGATCTCCCAAGTTTTTGAGAACATTTTCAACCCCAATACTTAGGAAATGGTAGCAGAACGGGAACCGGAAGATGTTTCAAACCGAGACTCAGCAGCTGAGTCAAAAGGGAGATACCTCCAGATGAAAGTACAAAACTTCACATTAAATAAAGATATCAATTGAATCAAACACAGCAGCATACACAGCATTACCCGAAGAAAAGTTGAAGATCGTTCACACAAAGGAACCCACGAACTCTCAGATATGGACTCACACCAATGCACAGCGAAGGACAACAAACTACGAAGACCACAAGAAAACAATCACAGGAAGAAATATGTGAGCTAGAACAGAAATTAATGCGAAATAGAAAACTACTGAAAAGGGTAATTCAAAAGATAAAAAACTGATGGAATCAAATAAAGGCGACGGAAGACTCAAGGATGCAGAGCCAGACATGCCTCCGCAGTAACCACTTCCTATTAAGCAATGGCACAGCTGATCTTCAACTGTCACAGTCAGAGTTTTCATGGTCCGCATATTAGGGGATTAATTGACCAAATAACACGAACGTATTACTTATTGTAAGAAAAATATGAGATTATAATATGGCAGTACACGACATCAGTAGTATCCAGTCGACAACCAAATTTATGGCTTTGAAAATTTACTTATGTGCAGGAGACAAGACACCATTCTTTTGCAAGACATCGCCGGCCGCTGTGGCCGAGCGGTTCTAGGCGCTTCAGTCTGGAACCGCGCGACCGCTAAGGTCGCAGGTTCGAATTCTGCCTCGGGCATGGCTGTGTGGGATGTCCTTAGGTTAGTTTGATTTAAGTAGTTCTAAGTTCTAGGGGACTGATGACCACAGCAGTTAAGTCCCATAGTGCTCAGAGCCATTTGAACCAATAACAATCTAAAGACAGTCACGCTGCTAGAAGGGAAATGAATAGCAATACGTTTACAAGAGGAGTTGTTGATTAACATATACGCAGCGTCAGGCACTAATAATACTACATGGAGAGGACACTTCTCCGAGAAGAGATAGTTTCGCTTTTAACATTCCCACGGCGGGAATTTCGGTTAAGTAGTGTGTAAGCTTAGGGACTGATAACCTTAGCACTTAAGTCCCATAAGATTTCACACACATTTTTTTGACTTCGACTGATCCTAACTGGAATGGAAGAAAATTTACTAGAAGGAGAATATTTCTGGAGGAACAACAAACATGTGGTGTGGAAAGTGTAATAAACGTGTAGGCAAAACACGCACCTACTTGTATCCGAACTGCGGTGAGTAAAAAGGAAAGAAAGTAGTATGGGCAGAGGGACAGTGGTTCTTGAGAATGACTTTTTGATGGAAATGTCTCTTGTTCCTAATCTACCCTGCATGAATATTAAACTAATAAATTTTCTTTGGTGATGTGTGTATTATTATTATTATCGCTATGATCATTAAAAACGTATTGTAATATAACAATAATGTACGAAAAATACGTGTGAATAGGAGTTTCTTTCGGCATTTTATTATGCCGGGTCATGTTGACCCTTACAGTACATTTTCATAGTAAAACTGAACAGAACAGCAGGGTTAAGGTTTTACATCATCTACGGTCAGATTTTACATTCTAAAAATCAAATATTTAGCACATTATCCCATTTGTTAACGAACGGGACGTTCGAAGGTGATTCAGAGACAGGTGTTTGGCGGTTTAATAAATGGGGTTAGGGGCTACTAACTGAGTACTAAATTGACAGTGTAAACTTTGCACTAGTATACAGCTGAGGAAATCCTCCTCGAACCTACAGCTGGGAGTCGGCGATTAAATTCCACGACATTACGACGAATATCGTAATAGTCACCTTTAGAAAAAGTGATAAAATTTTGCTGACATCATCCAGTTTGAACGCTGTGGAACGGCCGAGCCCTCTCCTTGTGGGTGCGAGTTCTGGACACCGTGGGGATCGATGATGGGTGGGGCTGCGTGGCCTGCTGTCAAGGGCTTGGTGATGAGGGGGGATGAGGGGGGATGAGGGGGGTGGAGGGGGGGGTGGAGGGAGTACTGGTAGAGCCGCTCTCGAATCCCTGGACGGGCATTCCTAGCCCGGTCTGCTTGCCGTCCCCTACCGAGCACGGTGTGTTCGTGCAGGAGTGGCCGCGTACAGGGGTGTCGAGCCGAGAGACGGCCGCACATACCGAGACACGATATCAGGGATGCAAACAGTCGCTACTGACCATCCAAATTTAGGTTTTGGTCGTTTCTCTAAGTCCTCTAAGTCGAATGACGGGACGAGTCTTTCAAAGGACGCTGCGTTCCGTGATAAACACTCACGAATCCGACTCTGACTCTGTTTACGTTGGTTTCGATGAGAGGTTAAACGTACTCTTCCCTCCTATATTTTCGATAGTCTGTGACATTAAAAAGTGGTGTCACACGAGTGAAGTATCGATTGTTCAATGAATCGAACCCCCATGTAAAAAAGAGCGTGAAATGTCTTACTATGAGGTAATGTGTTGAATACTTGACGTAAGCGTGTAACCGAGAAAAAATTTAGAAAAACTTTGAAATTATGCTTAAAATTTGTTGGGTGTCGCTAACTGATGTGATTACGAAACACTGGACAAGTATAGTCTGGGTAACGTCCACTCCATATTTAGGAGAAGCAAGTTTCTTTTGCATCTCAATGTTTATCACGTCAGGCTTCCTAAGCTATGCTCCGTTCAATGATGTTGTCACGTAGAAGAAGGTGTAATTAGTTGAATGACGAACACTAACTTCACTTAACGAGGATTTATTCAGCGAACTGTCTCCGGCCAGAACACATACAGTATATATACAGCTACAGAACATTTCAGTACAGTGATTCTTGACATTTGTGAATATTTCTAGAATGTACTCGAACCGAATACAGAAATTAAAACCATACAGTCCAGGTTAGCTCTGAACTCACGAACCTCCATACTACAGTTTAGTATCATAACCACTACACCACAGTGCTACTCGTCTTCTGCTGTGACAATACAATTTTACAAGTACATTCAGTAAAATCTGTAGATACTGTTTGCAAGGTGTGTTGTGAGTATATTTATTAATAGAAAAATAATAAATTAAAAGATCACGTGTAATGCTGAAGTTTTATTGCATAAAGAGCGAAAATGTAGTGAGCGGTAAGCTTTTAGCAGAGGTGCCTGCGACAAAAAGCTTCCTAAAGTTCTCAAATTGTGTGTAAAGTTCTCAGTCTCAAATACTGGGTCAATAAATCCGGGTTACGCTTCCTCATGATAAACACAATGTTTCTGACTCTAATACTTGTCTTATTGCGCTAAACATTTAACGTAAGTTTATACCTCTTAGTCAGTAGATTACGACAGCATTTTAAATTTTTAAATTCGGCTAAAAATTACGAGAAATATTGAAGATCTGTTTTTTGTTGCCCCTGAAAGCCTGTAACCTGCAACTGGTATCGGGTTTCCGATTATGGAATGGTCGCTTATTAATGTAGAAATGCAATAAACACGTATGAAAAATTTTTAAACATTGTCAGTAATTGACATTTTTACGAAATATATCATATTATATATATATTGTAATTCGATTATTTCGTAACGTAGTTTTGATTGAAATAAATTGGAAAGCACTAGTTAAGACCGGAGTGAGAGAATGTTGTAGTATCGCCCATGTTATTCAGTCAGTAAGTAGAACGAGCAGTAAAAATGGTAAAATTTGGGAAGAATTAAAGTACTTGGTGAAAGAAAAGAAAACTTCAGGGGCTACCTGGAGACCTTGTACTTCTGTGAAATACGTGAAAGTGTTTAGAAGATCAGTTGAACGGATTTGATAGTGTCTTGAAAAGACGAAAGCAAAAGAATGGAAACAGAATATAATCAAATTAAATCAGGTGATTCTCAGAGATTTAGGTTAAGAAAAGAGACACAAAGTAGTTGACGAGTTTTGCTCAGGCAAAATAACTGACGATGGCTGACGTAGGAAGCATATGGAATGCATATAGCACTAGCAAGAAAAATATTTCAGAAAACGATAAATTTGGTAACATTGGATGTAAATTTAAGTATCAGAATACCTTTATCAATTTATTTCTCTGCGGTACGGAACTGAAAGGTGGACGATATGCACTTGGGCCCAGACGATAACATAACCTTTTGGAATGTACTACTATATAACAGTGCTGAAGATTAAATGGGTAAATACGATAACGAATGAAAGTTATTGAACAGAATTGTGGAGAAAAGAAACGTATGGCACAAATTGACTAAACGAAGGGTTGTTCGACAAGGACACCCGGAAATATCTAATAATTGTCAATTTTTTAATGGAGCGAAGTGAGGCGGGTAATAGTAAAGGGGAGGATTAAGGTTTGTCTATAGTAAGAAGGTTCAAGTGGATGTAGGGTGCAGAAGTTACGCACACAGAAGAAGGTTTACAATGTAACCCAGTGTGGAGAGATGCATCAAATCAGTCCTCTGATTAAAAACCATAACAGCATGACAGAAGAATTAAAAATATTTTCTAAAATTAGTTGTCTAATCAATGTAAAAAAATTAACGAAATTGAAAAATGAATGTAATGTTAGATTATAAATACAAGGGTAGTTCCTCTGAAAAGGAAGGGTGATGAGGGGCCTAAGGAAAAGGTGGAAAGGGCGCACCACTAAGAACACCCTAAAGATCAGCGGACAGCTGACAGATGATTTCCTGCTTTCGTGAACACTGTGTAGTACATTGCAAGGTCTTGAAATGTGTAGCTCTGGATGGTAGTCTTGATTTGCGTGTCAGTAACCTTGAATAGTGTGAAAGAAGGCTACGTACCATGTTGGTGGACAGGGAAGAAGGACCTAAATCTGGCTAAGATTGATATGTGGGGCCGTATGTGCAACAGAACAAAGAGTATCACATAGAAATATTACAGTTTTAAACATGGCTGTTATTCAGTGACCGTATACTAGTTTCAACATAGGATTATACAGCCAACAGTTGCACATAAATGGTAGGTGCTTTGACCTAGGATTCATCAGAATGAAATTATGATAAATGCTATAAAATAATATAGAAAATTAGGTATGACAACACATTAACCAAGATGACAATTTTCGTGACGTACAAAGATTTCTTACGGAGTAAGCTTTGTACTTCATGAAAATTGTCGACTTGGTTAACGTGATTTTTTGTCATACATAATTTTCTATGTATTATTTTATAGGATATCTCATACTTTCATTCTAATGAAGACACCCGTAGCAGGGTCGAAACCTAGGTCAGTGTATCTGCCAGTTATGTGCAACCGGTTGACTGCGTAGGCCTATGTTGAGACATCGACATATCTTCATTCGAGACACAATAAGTCAGTCCAAAAAGTTTCAATACTGGATTGACAAAAATAAGAGAACAGTTAAGACGTTGGTTTTAATACTTCAGGTGTTCTACATAGTCTGACTCCACTTGAGTACGATGCTCAGAACGTTCATACAACCATGGAAAACTGCCAGACAAGTCGATTTTTGGGATGTTTAAGTCGAGCGCCGCTGTGGCTTAAATGTTGACCATGTCGTCAAGGCGTTGATCGTTAGTGTGAATATCTGCACTTCGCCTTTAAGTTGTAGGTTCGTGTTGATATAGTAAAATCTCGTCAACCGGGAGGATATTTTCCGCAAAAGAATTTTTCGCATTTTACATCTCGATCAAGTCACGGCATGCGTCCATGTGCTGGTCAGTGGGGATCAGTTCGAAGCGTGTCTATCACAGAAGACAGCTAGACTCCAGTTATTGACGGCGGAGGTTCGAACCCTCCCTCGGGCATGGGTGTGTGTGTTTGTCCTTAGGATAATTTAGGTTAAGTGGTGAGTAAGCTTAGGGACTGATGACCTTAGCAGTTAAGTCCCGTTAGATTTCACACACGTTTGAACATTTTTTTCCAGTTATTGAGATTCCAGGCTGGTGATGTGTCTAGAGAAACCTCGGACAGCGGTGGGATCCAGCCTGACTGTTGCCCGCAGTTGGGGCATTTCATTTCATGGCATAGTTTTCCAGCCATATTCTACGTCCCGTTCCTGTGCCTTTCATGACGAGCCACCTTGGGCTTGCGTTTCAGCAAGATAGTGCTCGCGGCCATAAAACGAAAGTCTTCGTGCTTGCCAAACCCTACCTTGGTCACCAAATTCGTTGGATCTATTCCCAGTTGAGAACGAATGAAGCGTTATGGGCAGGGCCCTCCATATGGCTCAGGAATTTGATGATGTGGCGCTTTGTTGGACGGAATTTGGCATGATATCCCTCACGAGGACATACAATAACTATCAGTCAATACCAATCCGAATAACTGCTTGCACAAGGGCCAGACGTGGACCAACAAGTTATTGACTTGCTCTTCCTCTTGAATAACTCATCCAAATTTTCTGAAATTGAATTCATTTATTTGTCTATACATGTACGTCACATACTTATTTCCGTCCCATCCGAATAATTTCTTCGTGGTCCGCGGTGTTTTTTACCATAGAATCGTAGTGCTTTTGCTTGATGAACCGATATAACAGAAATTTTCTAAAAACTTCTTTGAGTAGTTAGGTAATGTTCGAGAGGACCAAGTCACACTTCTCCTAGTAACTAACATATTTGAAATTTTCGAGTCTGTTATTTTACAGGAGGAAATCAGTGACCACAACGCTGTTACAGCTTCAACCTTTAAAAGCTTAAAAGCAGTGCTAAGAAATATGAGAAAATCATTTTGCTTAGTATTTTAGTGACATTAAAACTATTGCATACTGACAGAGCTGTCTACATTAGTATACAGCTGTGCGGACCAAGATGTGGAGCACAAATGAAGAAAATTAAATAGGTTTGGAAAAAGTTTGCCGAGTAAGGTTGTGAGAAATGGAAAAGACCCATAGTGGTTCATTAGCCGTATTACGGCGTTTTTACACGATCAAAGACAGCTTTACCATAGATTTAAGTGCAATCAAAACCTTGTGAACAAACAAAATGTGAACGAAGAAAAATTCAGTGCAAAAAGAGCAATATGAGAACCATTCGGTAAATTCAACAGTCAATTTCTGCCTACTCATCTGACGAAAGGTCCTACCAAAAAAAAAAAAAAAAAAAAAAAAAAAAAAATGGTTCAAATGGCTCTGAGCACTATGGGACTTAAGATCTGTGGTCATCAGTCCCCTAGAACTTAGAACTAATTAAACCTAACTAACCTAAGGACATCACACACATCCATGCCCGAGGCAGGATTCGAACCTGCGACCGTAGCGGCCCCGCGGTTCCAGACTGAAGCGCCTTTAACCGCACGGCCACACCGGCCAAAAGTCCTACCAACTTTTGGTCTACTTAATGTCAGTAAACGTATCAATAGCGTCTGTTCGGATGACGGACATAAGGCCGAAATACTGAATTCTGCGTTTCAGCATTATTTCACTGAGAAAGATCGTAATACGGTTCCATTCTGCAAACACCACACAATCCCCGAAATGACTGATATTGAGATAAATATTCCCGGAAAGGAAAATCATCTAAAATCTGGAGTTAATGGTATACCTGTTCGACAGTGAACAGATTTTGGCAAAGACTTTGCTCGTCTTGTAGCAGCACTTTATGATAATTTGTTGGACCAACGAAGGACACCAAGCGTTCTCGTTTTAAGGTCATTCCCGTTTTTGGGAAGTGTCTTCGGAGAGATCCACAAAATTAGGTCATATATCGCTCACGTCAATATAAAACTGTATTATGACCTGTATAGAAAATCTAAATATTTCTCATAAAAACAACACGGATTACGCGAAACACAGTTTCTTCTTATAATTAAATGTTTTACTGAAACAAGTCTCTTTATTATCTACGATAATGACCGAAGCACACGAAATGGATTATAGTTTGTGCTGCGGCCGGGACTCGAACTCGTGTCTTCCTGCTTGCTACGCCGAAATGCTAACCACTACACTACCACAGTACAACGATCAACATTGCTGCACGAAGTATGTAAACTGAGTGCCCTTCCCAATACAAACTCCATTTTTCCCTTACATATTGTCACTACTACCAGGGCTCTCCGATATTGGCAAGCACCCCAGCACTGGACGTAGTGGGTCGTCCTTGTACCATTGGTGATCTTATAGATCTTATAATTAAATGTTTCACTGAGACATTTAAATCTCTTTATATTATCTACGATAATGATCGAAGCAGATGAAATGAATTAAAATTTGTGCTGTGGAGAGCCCTGGCAGTAGTGACAGTAGATAAGAGAAAAATGAGTTGAAGTTTGCGTTTGGGAGGGCACTTACCTTAAGTAGTTCGTGCAGCAGTGTTTTTGCATTGTGCTGTGGTAGTGTAATGGTTAGCATTTCTGACTAGAAAGCAAAAAAGACCCGGATTCGAGTCCTGGCCGCAGCACGAATTTTAATTCGTTTCGTCTGCTTCGATCATTACGGGTTCCTCTGTTCGACCATGAGATACAGAGCGCTCTGGACAATGACGGTCACGTTGATGCAGTGTTTTTCGAACTCGAAGCAGCTTGTGATACAGTCCCCCGGTGTAATTTAGCGAACAAAATACAAGCATAGGGAGTATCGATCCAGCACTGTGACGGTGTTGAGGACTTTATACGGAATGCAAGTAAACATGAAAACTACAGATTTAAAAGCAACCTTGGGCGTAGTCCAGAGGAGTGGCGTAGTGCCGTTACTGTTTCAAATGATCCATTCAGTCGGAAACACCGCGAAGCTTTTCGTGCGCGATGCTGTCACCTACAGTAAAGATATAACGTCAGAAGAGACCTCGTGGGAAAAGCATATTCAATTTTGAGATTCGAGGAATACTAAGGAAATGTAATTCATGCAAGAAAGGCGTGACTTACGAAACACTGGTTCGGTCGATTCTTGAGTACTGCTTGTCAGCCTGGGAACCTAAGCAGGATTAACACAGCGTTCCGCAGAAGTCGTGTACGAGTTTCAGTAGTGTAGAACATTTTTCTTTGGAAACGTATTTGAATATTCCTGTGTACGTTGTAAAGTACATGTTTGAGGAATGTCGAAACACTAAGACTGAAAAATTATGTCTTTCAAATTACCGCCATTCGCAATCTCCCGAAAACCGGCACTTCTCATTACGTTGTTCATAACTATGGCAACAATTGCTGCCTTAAACTCCAGAATCTCGCTCTGTATATTGTTTTTGAGCTGTTCGACGATTGATGGTTGGTGACGTATACACTTTCCTTGAGTTTTTCCCAAAGGAAAATATGTTTCTGAGTTGTCATCAATGCTGTCTGTCAATCGTTGAATGGTTTCGGAAGCTGGAAACGGTCTTTGTCTACTTGCTCTTGGGCTGAATATCTTTGCAAAAAGCGCACTGCCATACGTGAAATCGTAATCAAATGGCTCTGAGCACTATGGGACTTAACATCTGTGGTCATCAGTCCCCTAGAATTTAGAACTACTTAAACCTAACTAACCTAAGGACATCACACAACACCCAGTCATCACGAAATCGTAATCACATGAGGACAGTTGCGTACAATGAAGCGCCGACTGTATACACTCTGAGTGAGGATAATGGATCTTTAATTTTCGAAATAAAGTTCTATTATTTTCGTGCTTGTTTAGGACTCAGTGTCTCCGTGGTGTAACTCCCAAATGTACTTCACGGTCCTGAAAGAGAAAATATTAAATTAACATAATACAAAAAGAACTATGGAGGTTTGCAACCTAGGTGCGACGTCTACGCCACCTTGTAGAAGAGGTAGAGAAAAGCTGTGTGTTTCGTCGTGGATGCGTTTCATAATCGTGAAAGTGTTACGTATGATGGGTGTTAGAAACAAAAGGTACGAAACAACCCTGTGGGTATAACAGACGTCTTTTTTCAAAAGGATTCACCAGGAAACCTGAGCACAGCTATCCCATTGTTTCACGAGCCGAAGGATTTCCTGTTCCTAGAGTTCCTGTGGCTGACACATGAGCCAGCCCTCCACGGTGGCCTTCAGTTCGTCATACGAGTTGAAGCGCGTTCCCTTTGAGATATTAGGTTTAGCGGACCAGACAAGTAGAAGTCGGAGGACGACATGTCTGTGACATAGAACAGGTGCTCAAGCTGCTCCCAACTGAACTTCGCCATTTGTGTGACGTAAGATTTGGCTGGAAGGATACCCGCAACTGAGCTTCGTAGTGGAGTCAGGTAATTAATCACTTCCACTGTAAATAGTTAACTATTTACAATTCAAGTGGTTGATTACTCTCTGCTTTGTGTGACCTTGGAGACGTGTGGGTGCGCGTTATTTGAGTCAGAATCACTCCCTTTGCGAGCATCCCTGGTCGTTTGCTCTTTATGAACTTGTGTAGGCTATAGAATGTCTCACAGTACACATCAATGTTAATGGTTTTTCGATGCTCAAGAAATTCGATGAGTATTGGACCTGAGACGTCGAAATACACGATGGGCATCACCTTGCATGCTGAGGCCACAGGTTCCTATTTTTTTGGAGGAGGTGACGACTTATGATTCGCGTACCTAGATCTGTCACTACGTTATCCCAAAGCGGCATATGCAAGTTTCAACCGGTATGGTTGTTACAATGTTTCGTACCGTTTCATTTGAACAATCCTTACAGACGCTTATCAAACTTCACCTGCAGACGTCACAAGAGAAACTTTCTTCTAGAAGGGGAATTTTACAGTTCATATTTAGAGGGTGTACGTCTCAAGAATAGAGAGAGTCAACATATTGCTTCCATCTCCACACACCTCTCGTCACGATCATGAGGCAAAAATCAGAAAATCAGAGCTCATACGGAGGCTAATCGATATCTGTTCTACTCAAGCACTTTTTATGAACGTAATAGGAAAGGGTGCAGTAACAGTGGCGCCAGAAGTTTCTCTCCAACACACTTCGTGAGCTGGCGTCTGGAGCATAGCTTACACGTCGATAGGAAGTGACTGGAACCTGAAGTACACTACTGGCTATTAAAATTGCTGCACCACGAGGATGACGTGATACATACGTGAAATTTAACCGACAGGAAGAAGATGCTGTGATATGCAAATGATTAGTTATTCAGAGCATTCACACAAGGTTGGCACCGGTGGCGACACCTACAACGTGCTGACGTGAGGAAAGTTTCCAACAGATTTCTCATACACAAACAGCAGTTACCGGCGTTGCCTGGTGAAACGTTGTTGTGATGCCTCGTGTAAGGAGGAGAAATGCGTACCATCACGTTTCCGACTTTGATAAAGGTCGGAATGTAGCCTATCGCGATTACGATCGTATCGCGACATTACTGCTCGCGTTGGTCGAGGTCCAATGACTGTTAGCAGAATATGGAATCGGTGGGTTCAGGAGGGTAATACGGAACGCCTGCTGGGTCCCAACGGCCTCGTATCACTAGCAGTCGAAATGACAGGCATCTTATCCGCATGGCTGTAACGGATCGTGCAGCCACGTCTCGATCCATGAGTCAAGAGATGGGGACCTTTGCAAGACAACAACCATCTGCACGAACAGTTCGAAGACGTTTGCAGCAGCATGGACTATCAGCTCGGAGACCATGACTGCGGTTACCCTTGACGCTGCATCACAGACAGGAGAGCCTGCGATGGTGTGCTCAACACCGAACCTGGGTGCACCAATGGCAAAACGGAATTTTTTCGCATGAATCCAGGTTCTGTTTACAGCATCATGATGGTCTCATCGTGTTTGGCGACATCGTGGTGAACGCACATTGGAAGCGTGAATTCGTCATCGCCATACTGGCGTGTCCCCCGGCGTTATGGTAAGGGGTGCCATTGGTTTCACGTCTCGGTCACCTCTTGTTCGCATTGACGGCACTTTGAGCAGTGGATGTTACATTTAAGATGTGTTACGACCCATGGCTCTAGCCTTCATTAGATCCCTGCGAAACCCTACATTTCAGCGGGATAATTCACGAGCGCATGTTCCAGGTCCTGTACGGGCCTTTCTGGATACAGAAAATGTTCGACTGCTGCCATGACCAACACATTTTCCAGATCTCTCACCAATTGAAAGTGTCTGGTCAATGGTGGCTGAGCAACTGGCTCGTCACACTACGCCATTATTGATGAACTGTGGTATCGTGTAGAAGCTGCATGGGCAACTGTACCTTACACGCCATCCAAGCTCTGTTTGACTCAATGCCCAGACGTATCAAGGCCGTTATTACGGCCGGAGGTGGTTGTTCTGGGTACTGATTTCTCTTGATCTATGCACACAAATTGCGTGAAAATGTAATCACATGTCAGTTCTAGTATAATATATTTGTCCCATGGATACCCGTTTATCATCTGCACTTATTATTGGTGTAGCAGTTTTAATGGCCACTAGTGTAATTAAATTATCCTGTTGTCTTTAGATGAGCCTATCTCATCAGCCAACGTACATTTAGAACCACATTTACAAGCTCAATGCTGCACCTGGCTGTTGCAGGACTTTATTATGGTGTTAACAGAAATTCTCATCTACGACTCATTATAGTGCACTGTGAGAGAACGTGTCCAAAAAGGGTTAGGACATGGGGGGATTTTCGGTTTGCTATGCTCATGATAATGCTCTGCTTTCACGCTTACTACATACCAGAGTAATAAGCCAATTTGATATTGTTTCGAGTACGATACGATCATCTCTGCACGTTGTGTCGGGCCAACATGCGTCGCAGAGCTGCCTAGGTGTCGTGGCGGTGGCGGAACGAAGACATTACCATTCCGCGTCGGTGGCAGCTGAAGCACTCTCGGAATCTCGGCAGTCAGTCAGTCAGATACTAAAGCTCAAGTGACTTAAGACTGATAACCTGAATGTCACCGTGACATAGCGGTGGCGCAATTAATCGTATGTCTGCAAGTTTCGCAGTGGAGACTTTCATTTCAGTGCCCACAAGCCTGTCAGATGTGATGATCAAGTTCTGCAGACTGCTACCTTCAGAGGGTTAGTCTGTTCTATCAATCTATCTGTTATATCTGTCCGCGTATCCGCCATCATTTGACGATTCGTGTGTTACGACAGGCGTCTACTGGAGGGAAGCGAGTTCCAGTCAGTACTTGGTGTAGTCAGCACTCCGTGCAGCGATTTGACGACGTTTACAGTCTGCATCATGATGGTTGGGACAGATTTTGAAACTAATTTAATCTTAATCAAGAAGTCACTCGGCTGCACTCATAAAGATGAGCGTCGCCTGTGTCCGATGCGTCGGCGTATTAAAAGCATAACTAAAGGTTAATTCTTTAGCCGAGCCAGATTCTACTAGACAAAACTGTTTGTGAGTTTTTTAAAGAAATGTTTATTTTTTTAAAATCGTCAGTCACATTATCGTGACTTATTTTGCAAGTGGTTAGAAGTAATTCTAATTTCATATAAACAGTGTACTGCACAGTTGTTAGCCTTTACACCACTTGTTCCGGTCCCTGTTGCGCTAACTAAAGCTTTATAAAACAGTTCGTGAGTCATATAACTATGAGCTTTGGACGATAAGTTAAAATTTAATATGTCTTACTATAAACGCATTTAACATTTCTGCTATAGAGCTACAATGGTTTTAATACCTCAGTGTTTTAAGGTATTTGTTTAAAGAGTTACTGTTAGTCACGTGCTAATTGGAGGAGACAGACCACTTTAAAATGAAATCTCTTTCTGCTTGGGTAATCACTCTGTGGTCGGCATTATTAATTTAGTGTCAGGATTATTCCATGTTCGTTTACATTAACAAGCTGTGTCTTGTGACTGTTTTACATTGTACACTTTTCTCCGTTGTAATTGTGTTAACGACTGTATGCAATCATTTGAACAGTTTTGCACATGAGCGGAGGTGGAAGCTGAACTGACTTTCAGACTACCAATTTGAAAGTCTTTTACAATTGTTAAGTTAACATTGTGCAAGGATTCATATTAACGTCGTGCAAATTATTAAATCTTAATTATTTTTTCTGTCACTTGTGAAAAATTGAAATAAAAGCTTGTAAATTTTTTTAATTAAAGTTTTCTGTCGCTTAATGCCTTCCGCTCAGCCAAATCCACGCTAGCAGCTTGAAGTATCTGGCTCATGCAAAATAATTTTATTGCTCACCCATTCGCGTCCTTCGATCTCCCATCCCCACCCGTCCTCCCGTCTTTTTCCCATCAGAATTACCGGGTGCTATGAGAAGGATGGCCACCTCTTAACGGTGAATGAATGGTGGCCACTTAACTATATAACTGAGATTAGCCCCAGACGCTTCTTCCTGGTTCACTCTAATAGCTACCCAGACCTCATATGCCGATGTTCCAGGCGTGTACGTGTTTAAGTTACTGCTCCTCCAAACCGAAAGTAATTAAACGTAGTTCATATCTCTATAGGAGGTACATTTACATAAAATGTTGTTCTTGTACTCTACAGGAGGGAAACAAGTTTTATCCTTCTCCTCCTATAACTTTTAATGACACTGTAAATCGAGCCATTAACAACCAATTAATTTTTTTTTCTCTTCGTTCTCAGTATATTATGTAATTTGCTTTGAAGAATTTCAGCTATACTTCAGTATGTTGCAAAAGTGACAACCATTGCAACCTGTTAATGGCGTGTAAAACTATTTTGAGTTCTGTATTAGCTATGTAAAATTGCAATTTTATTTATTTGTTTCTCTCCAACACACTTCGTGAGCTGGCGTCTGGAGCATAGCTTACACGTCGATAGGAAGTGACTGGAACCTGAAGTACACTACTGGCTATTAAAATTGCTGCACCACGAGGATGACGTGATACATACGTGAAATTTAACCGACAGGAAGAAGATGCTGTGATACGCAAATGATTAGCTTTTCAGAGCATTCACACAAGGTTAGCGCCGGTGGCGACACCTACAACGTGCTGACATGAGGAAAGTTTCCAACCGATTTCTCATACACAAACAGCAGTTACCGGCGTTGCCTGGTGAAACGTTGTTGTAATGCCTCGTGTAAGGAGGAGAAATGCGTACCATCAAGTTTCCGACTTTGGTAAAGGTCGGATTGTAGCCTATCGCGATTTCGGTTTATCGTATCGCGACATTGCTGCTCGCGTTAGTCGCGATCCAATTATTGTTAGCAGAATATGGAATCGGTGGGTTCAGGAGGGTAATACGGAACGCCGTGGTGGATCCCAAACGCCTCGTATCACTAGCAGTCAAGATGACAGGCATCTTATCCGCATGGCTATAACGGATCGTGCAGCCACGTCTCTATCCCCGAGTCAACAGATGGGGACGTTTGTAAGACAACAAACATCTGCACGAACAGTTCGACGACGTTTGCAGCAGCATGGACTATCAGCTCGGAGACCATGAATGCGGTTACTCTTGACGCTGCATCACAGACAGGAGCGCCTGCGATGGTGTACTCAACGACGAACCTGGGTGCACGAATGGCAAACCGTCATTTTTTCGGATGAATCCAGGTTCTGTTTACAGCATCATGCTGGCCGCATCCGTGTTTGGCGACATCGTGGTGAACGCACATTCGAAGCGTGTATTCGTCATCGCCATACTGGCGTATCACCCGGCGTGATGGTATGGGGTGCCATTGGTTACACGTCTCGGTCACCTCTTGTTCGCATTGACGGCACTGCGCAGTGGACGTTTCGTTTCAGATGTGTTACGAGCATTGGCTTGGTTCAAATGGCTCTGAGCACTAAGGGACTTAACTTCTAAGGTCATCAGTCCCCTAGAACTTAGAACTACTTGAACGTAACTAACTTAAGGACATCACACACATCCATGCCCGAGGCAGGATTCGAACCTGCGACCGTAGCGGTCGCGCGGTTCCAGACTGTAGCGCCTAGAGCCGCTCGGCCACCACGGCCGGCGACCATTGGCTCTACCCTTCATTCAATCCCTGGGAAACTCTACATTTCAGCAGGATAATGCACGACCGCATGTTGCAGGTCCTGTACGGGCCTTTCTGGATACAGAAAATGTTCAACTGCTGCCCTGGCCAGCACATTGTCCAGATGTCTCAGCAATTAAAAACGTCTGGTCAATGATGGCCGAGAAACTGGATCGTCACAATACGCCAGTCACTACTCTTCATGAATCGTGGTATCGTGTTGAAGCTGCATGGGCAGCTGTGCCTGTACACGCCAGCCAAACTCTGTTTGACTCAATGCCCAGGCGTATCAAGGCCGTTATTACGGCCAGAGGTGGTTGTTCTGGGTACTGATTTCTCTTGATCTAAGCACCCAAATTGCGTGAAAATGTAATCACGTGTTAGTTGTAGTATTATTTGTCCAATGAATACCCGTTTATCACCTGCATTTCTTTTTGGTGTAGAAGTTTTAATGGCCTGTAGTGTAATACAAGAATGAATAGCTTTTGTTGCAGAAAATTTAGACTGAAACTGTTGTTTAGAAACACACAAACTGGCAGTAAACAGTTAATCACTTTTCATATTCTTACCACAATTGGTGATTGTATGGAAAGGAAAGGGACCCTGTTTGGTAATAATGTCTGGGGACAGCGACAACACAGGTACCCTACAAATTTTAACTATTGCAAGTAATTATTGAATTTATTCATACTTTATGAAATAAAATCAACTGGGTAAGGCCTCTAAAGTATTATGTTTGTCAGTTAACAGTCTTACGAAGTTGTAGCTGTGCGGACGACGAAGAATGTAGCCGATGACAATGCTGATCTGCCATTGTTGCCGCTGTTGTTGTTCGATGAGAACCCTAAGTCGTCTCCAGAGCCAGGGATAATTAGGGGATAGGCAGTTCTTAGAATTGCAGCTTCCTACGCCTATCCCCTCCTACCACGCTCTCAATACTCGCGGATTAATAAATCAGGCGCATCTGCACTGGTGCGAGCATTGGCTGCACACCGCACAGGAGCGCCCAACAAAACACTACCGCACTGTTTCATCACTCAAGCTATTTTGCTGCCTCTCTGCTCGCAACGCGATAGAGACTCTCCATACGCAAATATAAATGACGGCTCAGCTCCTACACCTTTTTGTCGTTGCTATCGATACATCTCAATAAAGTTCCCTTGGCTACTACCCAGCAATTTATATATTTTCATTACAATTACAATCAATTATGTAGAGTCAAAATTAAATACACTAGCACATCGATTACGTATTAAATATAGTTTCTATAATACAGCTTATAGCTTCAGAATCAACTGTACTGTGCAAGTTATCAACGAATATTAAAGAGCGAAAATTTTGGATGGTACAGAAGGTATTTTATCTGCATTTTCGGTATTACAAGACACTTTCCAAAACTCATTTTCCACCGCCCTGTAGTAGCAGAATGTAGAGGATGGTAGACTTTATTACTTTATGAATATTAATATTTGAGAGAGGACTACACTACGTAGATCAACGACATTTTTTGTTGAACAAAGAGACCAAAAGGGAATGACTGACCGACAAAATCCGTGAATGGCAGTGCCGTAATTTGATTTGCACAGCAGATGAAATGTGGCTCATTGTGACTGCAATAGCATCATACTGAATGCTTGGGGCAAACGATTCTTTTAAATACGTTTCATTCTCTACCTCTAAGAGTATAACTGGTTGTTTGGAGTAATAACCCAGTGTAGAGTGAGAGACTTTTCAGCCAAATGGCGGGCGAGCTCCTCGTGGGATAAATCGAGTCCCGACTGGAAACTTTTGGAAGGGGACTGCCTGTTCTAATATTTTTCTTACGACCGAGGGAAACAACCTGAAAACCTTGGTCACAACTGGGTGACAAGAACCATTCTTACTTTATTTCTGGAACGATATGTCCCAGACGAAAATGTGAAAACCTTGTGTAAGCGTAAGTGTACATATTTAAGTGTACCTGGCGTAAAGTCGATGACTTGCTCGACATGTGCAGTGTACTGTTGCGGTACGGACGCAGTATTGCAGCACAAGAAAATTCGGGACACGGCGTTTCCACGACCATCCCGAAGGCACGTTGCTGACGTCACGGCCGCCCTGGAAGGCGCTCCACGTGCGAGGCTGTGGTCGCACTGGCAGTAGCATCGGTGAATCCCGGCGACGACATCGTCCGAAGACTGATAATTCTTCCAAAATAATTACGCCACTATCTGTGCGGCCACGATGCAGCGGATTTCATCCCCCGGACGTACAAAATTCGGAAGAAAATCGGTGAAATTGTGATCTGTTTTCTTCGGTCGGCATTCTCACAGACGGTTTATGGACTGCGAGAAACAGAGAAGCTTAGTTCAAGAAAGAAGGAGTTTGTGGTGTCCTGAGGAAGAAAAATATCATAATCAGCATGTGCCTCGGAATCTCACAGCTTCATTGGAAACCACAAGCAGGCAAAATCCTTATTGAAAATTTGAGGCGCAAATTATGACATCAAAAATAATTTGTTCGGGTGAAAAGCGTGGCTTCGTTATATTTAGACTTACCGTAGTGGATCTTTGTTGGGTTTTGGTAGCTGTGTATTAACAGTCTACAAATTGTTGTTACTGCTTAGTGGTATTTTTAAACCACCACGGTGGTGATTCTGTTATACGAGGTAGTTTTCAAATGTGATGCATATGTTTCGACTTTTCACCGTTTTAGGTGCTCTGTGTATCTTATTCTAAACTTTATGCTTGTATTTTGCACGTACGCTGAATGACAGGCGTTGAAGTTTAATTGACATACGTCCGTTTTGCTGATTTTTTTTTTTTTTTTTTTTGTGCTGAGTGTTTGTAGTTTTGCTTTCCAGTATCACTACGAATCATCTGCAGAACGTACTAGAACGTTTGTCTCTTCATTTCATACGAGAGCTTGCTCAAAAGTAGTACCTCTGAATGTTTTTTACGAAAACTCGTAAAGCTTTTTAAATGAAAGAAACGTAATTAACATTTCTGTGCTCTCTTCTTTCTGCGAGTTTTCTGCACTGTGCAACGTCTCCTGCATCCATGTTTCCATTTGCTTCTCTCTTGCCAGTCCTCTTCTTTTGTGGCTCTGTCTTGCATCGCACGCTGCGCTCCACTGTTCTAACAAAGCCGGGGTCTTCCTCTTTTTCTGTGTCGTGGAGGTCTCGAGCGTTATATTTTAAAAGGCCATCTCTCCTCTAGCATTCCTCTAAGATAACCATACCACGATACCCGTTTATTTTCAGTTGTGCATACAATATCCTTGGTAACTTTCATCTTTTACCGTAGCATCTGATTTCTTATTTTGTCTCCTCTTGCTACTTCACAACTTCGTCTCAAAAACTACGTTTCCAGTGCCTTTCATTTCTTCGCAATGGCCTTGCAGGCGTCCCATATTTCAGCACCATACAGAGCAACATTCTCAACAACAGTTTCGTGATTTCTCCTTTTCAAATTTTTTGTCGAAGTTTTATTCCTAATAATGGTGTTTAATTGCCACCTTTCCTTTTTCTGTTGTGTGCTTTATTTCCTCTTGAGCTTCCACATTTATCCGAAATGACTGTCCCTAAACATTTATATGAACCACTGCACTTTCATGACAAGATCCCCTACTTTACCTCCTACAACAAAGTATTCAAACTTTGTTAAGTCAATTTTCATGCCCCAATGCTCATATTTTTCTTTAAGCTTTCTTAACATTTGAAACACTCTTCTTTCTCGGTGAAAATCGCCTGATAGTCGACGAAATTTAGAAAGAACTCTAAATCCCATGATTATGCACTTCTTTTTCTAATTTTTGAGTGCTTGTTGTAAAATATTTTAAGCAGCATCCTGGCTCAGTCCTTCGGAAATCTTAAGTTTTGCTGATGGTAAATTCCCAACTTCAACACGGCAAGTATTATCTGAATACAGCTTTCTAACAGCTTGTACATATCAGTTGGAAATGTTCTGCTTATGCATTGTTTCCCATATTCTAGAAAGTATAGACGTCATAGTCTAATGCAAGTCAACAAGAACCATGTGTGTCTCAGACCTGTGTTAACGTTTGACAGTCACCTGTCTAATGCTTCAGACCTTCCCGCCCAGTAGCCAACCTGTTCTTCTAATTCCTCATTTTCTCTCTCAATTCTAGTTTTAAGGATCTTACCATATAGTCTCGATACAGAACTGAGAACTGTGATACATATAATTCGCGCAGTCGTCTTTGCTTCTCTTTTTCAATATGTTTGCGATGAACCTTTCTTTAAACTCGACAGGGATTTCCTCTCCACTAAGCAAAGAGTAAATAGCTTTGAGAGGTGTTCAAATAACAAGTTTTTCCCGGCGTTCATCTTCATACAAACAGCTCCAGGTCCTGGTGCTTTGCCATTTTTGAATTGCTTAATTGTCTTCTGTACCTCCGCTATTGTATCCCCTAGATTTCTGTGTCATATTCGTTCCCTGCAAAGGAGCATATATCCTGAATCTCGGATCGGTCTTCTTGAAACAGTTCTCCACAGTATATCTCGCATATCTCTAGGATTATCAACTGTAAGTTTTTTCTACATCTATTATTTGTTGTTAGCCATTTCATCGCCTCCCATGCTTCCCTGGACTTTGACCTCCTTATGTAGTTATTAATTAGTTCACATTTAAAGTCCCACATAGCATTTTTGCTCTAAGTACTGCTTTATCTGTTTAGCAAGAGTAATAAGAGGCAGATTTCAGACTACCTAACAGATCAAAACGCAAATTTCTGTTCCGACACTGACAATGTTGAGTGTTTATGGAAAAAAAATGGCTCTGAGCACTATGCGACTTAACTTCTGAAGTCATCTGTCGCCTAGAACTTAGAACTAATTAAACCTAACTAACCTAAGGACAGCACACACATCCATGCCCGAGGCAGGATTCGAACCTGCGACCGTAGTGGTCGCTCGGTTTCAGACTGTAGCGCCTAGAACCGCACGGCACTCTGGCCGGCAGTGTTTATGGAAAAAGTTCAAGGCAATCGTAAAATGCGTTTTAGACAGGTACGTGCCGAGTAAAACTGTGAGGGACGGGAAAAACCCACCGAGGTTCAACAACAAAGTTAGGAAACTACTGCGAAAGCAAAGAGAGCTTCACTCCAAGTTTAAACGCAGCCAAAACTTCTCAGACAAACAGAAGCTAAACAATGTCAAAGTTAGCGTAAGGAGGGCTATGCGTGAAGCGTTCAGTGAATTCGAAAGTAAAATTCTATGTACCGACTTGACAGAAAATCCTAGGACGTTCTGGTCTTACGTTAAATCAGTAAGTGGCTCGAAACAGCATATCCAGACACTCCGAGATGATGATGGCATTGAAACAGAGGATGACACGCGTAAAACTGAAATACTAAACACCTTTTTCCAAAGCTGTTTCACAGAGGAAGACCGCACTGCAGTTGCTTCTCTAAATCATCGCACAAACGAAAAAATGGCTGACATCGAAATAAGTGTCCAAGGAACAGAAAAGCAACTGGAATCACTCATCGGAGGAAAGTCCACTGGACCTGACGGGATACCAATTCGATTATACACAGAGTACGCGAAAGAACTTGCCCCCCTTCTAACAGCCGTATACCGCAAGTCTCTAGAGGAACGGAAGGTACCAAATGATTGGAAAAGAGCACATGTAGTCCCAGTCTTCAAGAAGGGTCGTCGAGCAGATGCGCAAATCTATAGATTTTAGAACATGTTTTTTGCTCGAGTGTCATGTCGTTTTTGGAAACCCAGAATCTACTCTGTAGGAATCAACATGGATTCCGGAAACAGCGATCGTGTGAGACCCAACTCGCTTTATTTGTTCATAAGACCCAGAAAATATTAGATACAGGCTCCCAGGTAGATGCTAGTTTCCTTGACTTCCGGAAGGCGTTCGATACAGTTCCGCACTGTCGCCTGATAAACAAAGTAAGAGCCTACGGAATATCAGACCAGCTGTGTGGCTGGATTGAAGAGTTTTTAGCAAACAGAACACAGCATGTTGTTATCAATGGAGAGACGTCTACAGACCGTAAAGCAACCTCTGGCGTGCCACAGGGAAGTGTTATGGGACCATTGCTTTTCACAATATATATAAATGACCTAGTAGATAGTGTCGGAAGTTCCATGCGGCTTTTCGCCGATGATGCTGTAGTATACAGAGAAGTTTCAGCATTAGAAAATTGTAGCGAAATGCAGGAAGATCTGCAGCGGATAGGCAATTAGTGCAGGGAGTGGCAACTGACCCATAACATAGACAAATGTAATGTATTGCTAATACATAGAAAGAAGGATACTTTATTGTATGATTATATGGTAGCGGAACAGACACTGGTAGCAGTTACTTCTGTAAAATATCTGGGAGTATGCGTGCGGAACGATTTGAAGTGGAATGATCATATAAAATTAATTGTTGGTAAGGCGGGTACCAGGTTGAGATTCATTGGGAGAGTCCTTAGAAAATGTAGTCCATCAACAAAGGAGGTGGCTTCCCATCAACAAAGGAGGTGGCTTACAAAACACTCGTTCGACCTATACTTGAGTATTGTTCATCAGTGTGAGATCCGTACCAGATCGGGTTGACGGAGGAGATAGAGAAGATCCAAAGAAGAGCGGCGCGTTTCGTCACAGGGTTATTTGGTAACCGTGATAGCGTTACGGAGATGTTTAGCAAACTCAAGTGGCAGACTCTGCAAGAGAGGCACTCTGCATCGCGGAGTAGCTTGCTGTCCAAGTTTCGAGAGGGTGCGTTTCTGGATGAGGTATCGAATATATTGCTTCCCCCTACTTATACCTCCCGAGGAGATCACGAATGTAAAATTAGAGAGATTCGAGCGCGCACGGAGGCATTCAGACAGTCGTTCATCCCGCGAACCATACGCGACTGGAACAGAAAAGGGAGGTAATGACAGTTGGCCGTAAAGTGCCCTCCGCCACACACCGTTGGGTGACTTGCGGAGTATAAATGTAGGTGTAGATGTAGGTTTCTTTGCCTCTTTGCCTACTTCTGTCATTTCTTATTGCTCATAAACCGTCCCTTTCAAGGCCTACTTTTTCTCCTTCACCTCTGCGGCAATATCGTCATCCCACTAATCACTATTAAATTTGTCGGATGTGCTCTCAACTACATACAAGCTTCATAAATAGCTATTACAACTGTCTTATATGCTACTTCCACTGACGTATCATGCATCCTATATGGTTTGTATAAGAAGGCAATTGAAGAATCCTGCATTATACTTAACATATACTGCGGCTGGTCCAGTTTCTCACCATTCTCATTATAACTGTTTAGGCACCAAATTTTTCTAAAATTACTACTAATTTTACTAACATTTATTTTAGTTTATTTATTTACACGTCTAGTTCCGTAGGACCAAATTGAGGAACAAATCTCCAAGATCATGGAACGTGTCAGTACATGAAATTACAACATAAAAGTAATAACGGACAAAATAAAATGTTTATGAATTCAAAAACGTCAAACCATAAGTTTAAGTAAACGTAATCAAAAATTCAACATAGGGATCAGCTTAATATTTCGTGGAACTCATCGACAGAACGTAAGGTGTGACCCATGAGGGAGCTCTTCAGTTCCGATTTGAAAGCACGTGGGTTACCGATTTCTGAATTCTTGTGGTAGCTTATTGAAAATGGATGACGCAGTATACTGCACGATTTCTTGCACAAGAGTTAAGGAATAACGATTCAAAATGCGCATTGTATTTCTGCCGAGTATTAACTGAGTGAAATCTGCTAATTATTGGTAACAAGACGATGTTGTTAACAAGAAATGACAGTAAAGAATATATATGTTGAGTGTTTATGAAAAAAGTTCAAGGCAATCGTAAAATGCGTTTTAGACAGGTACGTGCCGAGTAAAACTGTGAGGGACGGGAAAAACCCACCGTGGTACAACAACAAAATTAGGAAACTACTGCGAAAGCAAAGAGAGCTCCACTCCAAGTTTAAACGCAACCAAAACCTCTCAGACAAACAGAAGCTAAACGATGTCAAAGTTAGCGTAAGGAGGGCTATGCGTGAAGCGTTCATTGAATTCGAAAGTAAAATTCCATGTACCGACTTGACAGAAAATCCTAGTAAGTTCTGGTCTTACGTTAAATCAGTAAGTGACTCGAAACAGAATATCCAGAGACTACGGGATGATGATGGCATTGAAACAGAGGATGACACGCGTAAAACTGAAATACTAAACACCTTTTTCCAAAGCTGTTTCACAGAGGAAGACCGCACTGCAGTTCCTTCTCTAAATCCTCGCACAAACGAAAAAATGGCTGACATTGAAATAAGTGTCCAAGGAATAGAAAAGCAACTGGAATCACTCAATAGAGGAAAGTCCACTGGACCTGACGGGATACCAATTCGATTCTACACAGAGTACGCGAAAGAACTTGCCCCCCTTCTAACAGCCGTGTACCGCAAGTCTCTAGAGGAACGGAGGGTTCCAAATGATTGGAAAAGAGCACAGATAGTCCCAGTCTTCAAGAAGGGTCGTCGAGCAGATGCGCAAAACTATAGACCTATATCTCTGACGTCGATCTGTTGTAGAATTTTAGAACATGTTTTTTGCTCGCGTATCATGTCATTTCTGGAAACCCAGAATCTACTATGTAAGAATCAACATGGATTCCGGAAACAGCGATCGTGTGAGACCCAACTCGCTTTATTTATTCATGAGACCCAGAAAATATTAGATACAGGCTCCCAGGTAGATGCTATTTTTCTTGACTTCCGGAAGGCGTTCGATACAGTTCCGCACTGTCGCCTGATAAACAAAGTAAGAGCCTACGGAATATCAGACCAGCTGTGTGGCTGGATTGAAGAGTTTTTAGCAAACAGAACACAGCATGTTGTTATCAATGGAGAGACGTCTACAGACGTTAAAGCAACCTCTGGCGTGCCACAGGGAATTGTTATGGGACCATTGCTTTTCACAATATATATAAATGACCTAGTAGATAGTGTCGGAAGTTCCATGCGGCTTTTCGCCGATGATGCTGTAGTATACAGAGAAGTTGCAGCATTAGAAAATTGTAGCGAAATGCAGGCAATATCTGCAGCGGATAGGCAATTAGTGCAGGGAGTGGCAACTGACCCATAACATAGACAAATGTAATGTATTGCTAATACATAGAAAGAAGGATCCTTTATTGTATGATTTTATGGTAGCGGAACAGACACTGGTAGCAGTTACTTCTGTAAAATATCTGGGAGTATGCGTGCGGAACGATTTGAAGTGGAATGATCATATAAAATTAATTGTTGGTAAGGCGGGTACCAGGTTGAGATTCATTGGGAGAGTCCTTAAAAAATGTAGTCCATCAACAAAGGAGGTGGCTTCCCATCAACAAAGGAGGTGGCTTACAAAACACTCGTTCGACCTATACTTGAGTATTGTTCATCAGTGTGAGATCCGTACCAGATCGGGTTGACGGAGGAGATAGAGAAGATCCAAAGAAGAGCGGCGCGTTTCGTCACAGGGTTATTTGGTAACCGTGATAGCGTTACGGAGATGTTTAGCAAACTCAAGTGGCAGACTCTGCAAGAGAGGCACTCTGCATCGCGGAGTAGCTTGCTGTCCAAGTTTCGAGAGGGTGCGTTTCTGGATGAGGTATCGAATATATTGCTTCCCCCTACTTATACCTCCCGAGGAGATCACGAATGTAAAATTAGAGAGATTCGAGCGCGCACGGAGGCATTCAGACAGTCGTTCATCCCGCGAACCATACGCGACTGGAACAGAAAAGGGAGGTAATGACAGTTGGCCGTAAAGTGCCCTCCGCCACACACCGTTGGGTGACTTGCGGAGTATAAATGTAGGTGTAGATGTAGGTTTCTTTGCCTCTTTGCCTACTTCTGTCATTTCTTATTGCTCATAAACCGTCCCTTTCTAGGCCTACTTTTTCTCCTTCACCTCTGCGGCAATATCGTCATCCCACTAATCACTATTAAATTTGTCGGATGTGCTCTCAACTACATACAAGCTTCATAAATAGCTATTACAACTGTCTTATATGCTACTTCCACTGACGTATCATGCATCCTATATGGTTTGTATAAGAAGGCAATTGAAGAATCCTGCATTATACTTAACATATACTGCGGCTGGTCCAGTTTCTCACCATTCTCATTATAACTGTTTAGGCACCAAATTTTTCTAAAATTACTACTAATTTTACTAACATTTATTTTAGTTTATTTATTTACACGTCTAGTTCCGTAGGACCAAATTGAGGAACGAATCTCCAAGATCATGGAACGTGTCAGTACACGAAATTACAACATAAAAGTAATAACGGACAAAATAAAATGTTTATGAATTCAAAAACGTCAAACCATAAGTTTAAGTAAACGTAATCAAAAATTCAACATAGGGATCAGCTTAATATTTCATGGAACTCATCGACGGAACGTAAGGAGTGACCCATGAGGGAGCTCTTCAGTTCCGATTTGAAAGCACGTGGGTTACCGATTTCTGAATTCTTGTGGTAGCTTATTGAAAATGGATGACGCAGTATACTGCACGATTTCTTGCACAAGAGTTAAGGAATAACGATTCAAAATGCACATTGTGTTTCTGCCGAGTATTAACTGAGTGAAATCTGCTAATTATTGGTAACAAGACGATGTTGTTAACAAGAAATGACAGTAAAGAATATATATGTTGAGTGTTTATGAAAAAAGTTCAAGGCAATCGTAAAATGCGTTTTAGACAGGTACGTGCCGAGTAAAACTGTGAGGGACGGGAAAAACCCACCGTGGTACAACAACAAAATTAGGAAACTACTGCGAAAGCAAAGAGAGCTCCACTCCAAGTTTAAACGCAACCAAAACCTCTCAGACAAACAGAAGCTAAACGATGTCAAAGTTAGCGTAAGGAGGGCTATGCGTGAAGCGTTCATTGAATTCGAAAGTAAAATTCCATGTACCGACTTGACAGAAAATCCTAGTAAGTTCTGGTCTTACGTTAAATCAGTAAGTGACTCGAAACAGAATATCCAGAGACTACGGGATGATGATGGCATTGAAACAGAGGATGACACGCGTGAAACTGAAATACTAAACACCTTTTTCCAAAGCTGTTTCACAGAGGAAGACCGCACTGCAGTTCCTTCTCTAAATCCTCGCACAAACGAAAAAATGGCTGACATCGAAATAAGTGTCCAAGGAATAGAAAAGCAACTGGAATCACTCAATAGAGGAAAGTCCACTGGACCTGACGGGATACCAATTCGATTCTACACAGAGTACGCGAAAGAACTTGCCCCCCTTCCAACAGCCGTGTACCGCAAGTCTCTAGAGGAACGGAGGGTTCCAAATGATTGGAAAAGAGCACAGATAGTCCCAGTCTTCAAGAAGGGTCGTCGAGCAGATGCGCAAAACTATAGACCTATATCTCTGACGTCGATCTGTTGTAGAATTTTAGAACATGTTTTTTGCTCGCGTATCATGTCATTTCTGGAAACCCAGAATCTACTATGTAAGAATCAACATGGATTCCGGAAACAGCGATCGTGTGAGACCCAACTCGCTTTATTTGTTCATGAGACCCAGAAAATATTAGATACAGGCTCCCAGGTAGATGCTATTTTTCTTGACTTCCGGAAGGCGTTCGATACAGTTCCGCACTGTCGCCTGATAAACAAAGTAAGAGCCTACGGAATATCAGACCAGCTGTGTGGCTGGATTGAAGAGTTTTTAGCAAACAGAACACAGCATGTTGTTATCAATGGAGAGACGTCTACAGACGTTAAAGTAACCTCTGGCGTGCCACAGGGAAGTGTTATGGGACCATTGCTTTTCACAATATATATAAATGACCTAGTAGATAGTGTCGGAAGTTCCATGCGGCTTTTCGCGGATGATGCTGTAGTATACAGAGAAGTTGCAGCATTAGAAAATTGTAGCGAAATGCAGGAAGATCTGCAGCGGATAGGCACTTGGTGCAGGGAGTGGCAACTGACCCATAACATAGACAAATGTAATGTATTGCGAATACATAGAAAGAAGGATCCTTTATTGTATGATTATATGATAGCGGAACAAACACTAGTAGCAGTTACTTCTGTAAAATATCTGGGAATATGCGTGCGGAACGATTTGAAGTAGAATGATCATATAAAATTAATTGTTGGTAAGGCGGGTACCAGGTTGAGATTCATTGGGAGAGTCCTTAGAAAATGTAGTCCATCAACAAAGGAGGTGGCTTACAAAACACTCGTTCGACCTATACTTGAGTATTGCTCATCAGTGTGAGATCCGTACCAGATCGGTTTGACAGAGGAGATAGAGAAGATCCAAAGAAGAGCGGCGCGTTTCGTCACAGGGTTATTTGGTAACCGTGATAGCGTTACGGAGATGTTTAATAAACTCTAGTGGCAGACTCTGCAAGAGAGGCGCTCTGCATCGCGGTGTAGCTTGCTCGCCAGGTTTCGAGAGGGTGCGTTTCTGGATGAGGTATCGAATATATTGCTTCCCCCTACTTATATCTCCCGAGGAGATCACGAATGTAAAATTAGAGAGATTAGAGCGCGCACGGAGGCTTTCAGACAGTCGTTCTTCCCGCGAACCATACGCGACTGGAACAGGAAAGGGAGGTAATGACAGTGGCACGTAAAGTGCCCTCCGCCACACACCGTTGGGTGGCTTGCGGAGTATCAATGTAGATGTAGATGTAGATATACTGTGAGGTCAATGTCAGAATACCCAGACTAGTTAACAGGGGTCGACAAGAGGTTCGCGAATTTACTCCATTTATTGCACGAACTGCCCGTTTCTGAGCCAAAATTATCCTTAGAGAATGGGAACAGTTACCCCACAATATAATACTATATGACATAAGTTAATGTAAATAAAACAAGAAGATTAATTTTCGTGTCGAACGATCACTTGCGTCAGATACCGCTCGAATAGTAAAAATGGCATTGTTAAGTCTCTGATCAAGATTCTGAACGTAAGCTTTCCACGACAGTTTACTATCTATCTGAACACCTAGAAATTTGAACTGTTTATTTTCACTGATATTATGCCCATTCTGTAAGATTAAAAAGTTGGATTTTATTGAATTGTGTGACTGAAACTGTAAACACTCAATCCTACTGTGATTTAGCATTAGTTAATTTCTGCAGGCCATGAACTTATGTCATGAACTGCACTATTTGAAACGGAGCCAATTTTGCACACAACATCCTTTACTACCATGCTAGTGTCATCAACAAACAGAAATATTTTAGAAGTACCTGTGTGTGATCTTTATTCTTCATGTCTACATATTTGCAGCTTTCTAGCGATAGAAGGCTCAGAATTGTAGAGCGGTGTGTAACGTAACTATGTCGCTGCATTAGAATGAGCGTGCTGTAATCGAATTTCGGATCCTAACAGTTCGTCCACACATTGAGCACAATCTTCTTCAGCATGACAATGCGAGGCCACAACGAACGCTGCGACATCTGCAACAATGCCAGGATGTCAGCCGATATCGTTGGACAACCTCTGGTGACGGGGTCTGGCGACGGTTGTTGCCCCACTCTGACGGCAGACTGAAGTCAGCGTGTGGCAAGATGCTCGTAACGACTCACCGACGCTGCATTGTACCAAAACGGCAGTGAACTGCTTCACCGCCAGCGATCCAAACTAACGTGTATTATTTACCCTACATGTGCCGATCGAACCACCAGGCATGTCTAATCCGGCGAAAGCAACGAGGGGCCGGCCGGAGTGGCCGAACGGTTCTAGGCGCTACAGTCTGGATCTGCGTGACCGCTACGGTCGCAGGTTCGAATCCTGCCTCGGGCATGGATGTGTGTGATGTCCTTAGGTTAGTTAGGTTTAAGTAGTTCTAATTTCTAGGGGACTGATGACCATAGATGTTAAGTCCCATGTGCTCAGAGCCATTTGAACCAAAAGTAACGAGGCGGTGGTCGTCCCATGCCGCTCGAGCCTCCAGCGCCCACTGGACAGCGTCGTTGTCATCAATTCACTGCTTCTTCGCTGCTGTATGGTGTTCGCGTCTACCCCCCCCCCCCCCCCTCCTGCCCCCCCCCCCCCCCAACCCTCGCCGCCCGCCCACCCACGCCCTCAATAGTCTGGGAGACGAATCATTAGTAGTGACAGCTCTTCAGAGTCTTTTCGTTGCCTGCCGACCGTAGGCAGCAGGCCAATGACGGTCGGCGCTTGAGCAGGTGGGGCGAGCCACACTAACGACATCCGCATGCGTGAGTTTTTCGCGTGTAGCCGATCCTACCGTTTCGCTTTGTCTAACCTGAACTCCTTAGTTTATCTCGTTTCTGGTTTTGTTGCTGTTTATTTACTTCTGTTTTATTTTAAATCAAGTCCAATGTGGCGTATGCTGCAAACCCAACACGTGAAGTGAATTACATATACTAGTCCGCGAATTCGTGTTTTCGGTGAGTATTTTGAGAAAGAAAATGGACAAAGTGAGCCGTTATTTTATGTTGCTCACGTCGTAAAGAAGACTGCAACAGGTTTGATTGTAAACAAAAATACTGTTGTAACGGCAGCGAAAGAACAGTGCAGTCTACATTGTGACAGACTGGGTCATCAAGGCTGCAGACTCCAGGAAAAGAGCGGCTGATGAAGAAGAAAGTGAGTTTTAGCCGATTTTCTGAAAGACACTTTTCGTCTTTCTATATATAACTACTACTACCTCAGAGATCCAACAATGCCTGGGTCTTCATTTTGACAGTCTTCTATTAGAAACCAAAAAATGGTCTTTGGTTGCATATCCAAAAAAATTCATTTCCATGTCATCGTGAAAACAGCTTTGAAATTATGAATCAGTTGTACAAAAGAATACGCATAATATTAAAATGTATAAGTGCTGTACCCAAATAAGAAACATAGTACGCAAAATGCCAATTCTCTAATGATTTTTAACCCAGAAATAGGCTATAAACAGTATTTATAGTTATACGTCCAAACAGCTGGGCGCAGGTGCTTTGCAGATCTACAACGCGATTTTTTAAAAGTCTCTATGCAACACCTCCTCATAGCTCTATAGGGGGCTGTTTTCGCCTACAGCCGTTGACGCTTCGTAGTTGAAAGTTGTCAAAAGCGCTGCCAGGTGTCAGGGATTTGAGCAACTGTTGAGTGTTTTACTAGAAGAGATGAAATGTATTAAAACTTCATACATGATTCAGCTGAAGCTTTTCACGTGTCTCACTGCTTATGACGTCTCCAGAATGATGATAGGTAGGTGGCTCTTAATCGCACGACGATTGTTGCCTGACGATAAGGGATATGTGTACCAAGATTGGTTGAAATCAGTCCAGTAGTTTAGAAGGAGATGTGCAACACACACACACACACACACATACACACACACACACACACACACGCATAAATACATCAATTTTTATAATATACATAAATACGAGAATGGAACAGCCTAAGATATCGAAATTACTAGTGTAACTTTTGAAAGATGAATGCAATTAATATTATTGTATGCAGTGGTTAAGGAGATAGCCTTCAGCTAGTCACTTATTAAAGGAAATAATATATTAATGGAAAGGACAGATGTTTGAGAGGGGATTAAGCTATACATCGATGATGACATTGTGAACACTTTCTTCAGATTATAACTGTTAATATATATTGGTAAATTATTCTACTTGTCGTTGTACTATAAGTTAATATTTCAGATATTTAACAACGAAAAAAGTGCGTATGTTCGACAGTATTTCGAAAATATTTTGCACTTCTGTTGTCAAGCTTAACCACTATTTTAAGGTATTCCAGTTTTTCGAGTTCGTATATTTGATATAAAATGTAGACTGGCAATGACAAGGAAAGCGTTTTTGAAGAAGAGAAATTTGTTAACATCGAGTATATATTTCTGAGTAAAGAAGTCGTTTATGAAAGTATTTGTATGGAGAGTAGCCATGTATGGAAGTGAAACCCCGACAATAAATAGTTTAGACAAGAAGAGAATAGAAGCTTTCGAAATGTGGTGCTACAGAAGAATGCTGAAGATTAAATTGCTAGATCACATAACTAATGAGGAGGTATGGAACAGAATTGGAGAGAAGAGAAATTTGTGGCACAACTTGACTAGAAGAAGTGATCGGTTGGTAGGGCATATTCTGAGGCATCAAGGGATCACCAATTTAGTATTGGAGGACAGCATGGCAGGTAAAAATCGTAGAGGGAGACCAAGAGATGAATACACTAAACAGATTCAGAAGGATGTAGGTTGAAGTAGGTACTGGGAGATGAAGAAGCTTGAACAGGATAGAGTGGCATGGAGAGCTGCATCAAACCAATCTCTGAAATGAAGACCACAACAGCGACATATTTGAATTTAATTCTGTAAATAAATTTATGCTTAAAGATAGTAGAATGTGTGCATGTTGTCGACACTTTTTTATTTTTGGAGCTAGCGGACGTGAATAGTAGCGACTGAAGCACGCCGCATCCGGCCAACGTTGCCACCTGGCCGCGTGAACTGTCATCACCAATCACTGGTGTCACGGACTGAACTTCCACTACACAGTCCTCGCCTACGCACCGTCTGCTGTGCTACGCATGGTCGCCTCGGTCCGCGGGAAAGGTGCGTGGCCGCACCTGGCCACTGGCGCTGCTCAACGCCCGGCCAGCACGCAAGCTCCTAGCAGAACGGGCCGAGTTAGTTACCGTTGACGTGGCACTCTACGAATTTTGTCACCGCACTTCCAATTATTTCTAGCCGGCAGGTGTGGCCGAGCGGTTCCAGGCGCTTCAGTCTGGAACCGCTCGACGGCTACGGTCGTAGGTTCGGACCCTGCATCGGGCATGGATGTGTGTGATGTCCTTAGGTTAGTTAGGTTTAAGTCGTTCTAAGTTCTAGGTGACTGATGACCACAGATGCAACCGTTTCGTCAAGTGAAACAGAGTAAGTTCCGCAATATTACGGAAAGGTGCCACTTAAAATTAGAACCCATAGGAAACAAAATGGTTCAAATGGCTCTGAGCACTATGGGACTTAACATCTTTGGTCATCAGTCCCCTAGAACTTAGAACTACTTAAACCTAACTAACCTAAGAACGTTACACAACACCCAGTCATCACGAGGCAGAGAAAATCCCTGACCCCGCCGGGAATCGAACCCGGGAACCCGGGCGCGGGAAGCGAGAACGCTACCGCACGACCACGAGCTGCGGACTAGGAAACAAAAACGCTCCCTATGTCATAACGAGAAAGCAAGCTGCCGTACTGTATTTCAGTGTTCGGTTCAAGTCCATTTTTCGGTGAGTTTTATGTTATACAGTGAGATCGTAAATGGAAATATCGTGTAACTAGGGCCTCCCGTCGGATACCCCGTTCGCCGAATGCAAGTCTTTCGATTTGACGCCACTTCGGCGACTTCCGCTTCGATGTGGATGAAATTATGTTGATTAGGACAACACAACACCCAGTCCCTGAGCGGAGAAAATCTCCGACCCAGTCAGGAACCGAACCCGGGCCCTTAGGATTGACAGTCTTTCGCCCTGACCACTCAGCTACGGGGGGCGGACAGTGAAGTCATCGTATAGTGATATGCACATGAACGGATGGAGCATGCATCACGTACACAAGGTACAAAAGGTCAGTGCAATGGTGGAGCTGTCATTTCTACTTATGTGAGTCATGTGAAAAGGTGCCCCACTTGATAACTGCCGCACGACGGTAATTACTTTCAGCGCGGAATGGTAGTTGGAGCTAGACGCGTTTCGGAAATCGTAGGGAATTCAGTATTCCAAAATCCTAAGCATCAAGAGTGTTCCGAGAATACCAAATTGCAGGCATTACCTCTCACCAGGAACAACTCAGTGACCGACGGCCTACCCTTAACTAACGAGAGCAGCGGCGTTTGCGCAGCGTTGTCAGTTTCACTGCGTGAGGAATCAATGTGGGACGTACGACGAACTTACCCATTACGATAGAGCTGTAAAATTTGGCGTCAACTGACTGTGGCAGCAGACGACCGATGTGAGTGCCCAGGCCAACAGCACGACGTAGCTTGCAGCTCTTCTTCTGGGCTCGCGATGATTTCGGTTGGACCCTAGACGACTGGGAAATCGTGGCCTGGTCAGACGAGACTATTTCAGTTTCAGTTGGTAAGAGCTAATAGTAGGGTGTGGCGCACCCCCTCGCAGCCATGCACGCTGGTTGTCAACAAGACACCGTGAAAGCTCGCGGTAGCTCCATAATGGTTCAGAAACGGTGAAATTAACATCTGAGGTCATCAGTCCCCTAGAACTGAGAATTACCTAAACCTAACTAACCTAAGGACATCACACACATCCATGCCCGAGGCAAGATTCGAACCTGCGACCGTAGCGGTCGCGCGGTTCCAGATTGAAGCGCCTAGAACCGCTCGGCCACAGCGGCCGGCTCCATAATGGTGTCGGCTGTGTTTATATGGAGTGGACTGGATCCTCTGGTCCGACTGAAACGATTATTAACTGGAAATGGTTATGTTCGGCTACCTGGAGACCATCTGCAACCATTCACGGACTTCATGTTCCCAAACCATGATGGAAATACACTCCTGGAAATGGAAAAAAGAACACATTGACACCGGTGTGTCAGACCCACCATACTTGCTCCGGACACTGCGAGAGGGCTGTTCAAGCAATGATCACACGCACGGCACAGCGGACACACCAGGAACAGCGGTGTTGGCCGTCGAATGGCGCTAGCTGCGCAGCATTTGTGCACCGCCGCCGTCAGTGTCAGCCAGTTTGCCGTGGCATACGGAGCTCCATCGCAGTCTTTAACACTGGTAGCATGCCGCGACAGCGTGGACGTGAACCGTATGTGCAGTTGACGGACTTTGAGAGAGGGCGTATAGTGGGCATGCGGGAGGCCGGGTGGACGTACCGCCGAATTGCTCAACACGTGGGCGTGAGGTCTCCACAGTACATCGATGTTGTCGCCAGTGGTCGGCGGAAGGTGCACGTGCCCGTCGACCTGGGACCGGACCGCAGCGACGCACGGATGCACGCCAAGACCGTAGGATCCTACGCAGTGCCGTAGGGGACCGCACCGCCACTTCCCAGCAAATTAGGGACACTGTTGCTCCTAGGGTATCGGCGAGGACCATTCGCAACCGTCTCCATGAAGCTGGGCTGCGGTCCCGCACACCGTTAGGCCGTATTCCGCTCACGCCCCAACATCGTGCAGCCCGCCTCCACTGGTGTCGCGACAGGCGTGAATGGAGGGACGAATGGAGACGTGTCGTCTTCAGCGATGAGAGTCGCTTCTGCCTTGGTGCCAATGATGGTCGTATGCATGTTTGGCGCCGTCCAGGTGAGCGCCACAATCAGGACTGCATACGACCGAGGCACACAGGGCCAAAACCCGGCATCATGGTGTGGGGAGCGATCTCCTACACTGTCCGTACACCACTGGTGATCGTCGAGGGGACACTGAATAGTGCACGGTACATCCAAACCGTCATCGAACCCATCGTTCTACCATTCCTAGACCGGCAAGGGAACTTGCTGTTCCAACAGGACAATGCACGTCCGCATGTATCCCGTGCCACCCAACGTGCTCTAGAAGGTGTAAGTCAACTACCCTGGCCAGCAAGATCTCCGGATCTGTCCCCCATTGAGCATGTTTGGGACTGGATGAAGCGTCGTCTCACGCGGTCTGCACGTCCAGCACGAACGCTGGTCCAACTGAGGCGCCAGGTGGAAATGGCATGGCAAGCCGTTCCACAGGACTACATTCAGCATATCTACGATCGTCTCCATGGGAGAATAGCAGCCTGCATTGCTGCGAAAGGTGGATATACACTGTACTAGTGCCGACATTGTGCATGCTCTGTTGCCTGTGTCTATGTGCCTGTGGTTCTGTCAGTGTGATCATGTGATGTATCTGACCCCAGGAATGTGTCAATAAAGTTTCCCCTTCCTGGGACAATGGATTCACGGTGTTCTTATTTCAATTTCCAGGAGTGTATTATGGATGACAATGTTCCATATCACTGGGCCAAAGTTGTTCGCAATTGGTTCGAAGAACATTCTGGAAAACATGAATCCTATCGAATGCACGACATGCTGCATCGGCAATACTTCACAATTATGGATAGCTAGGGGCAGCATGACTCAATATTTCTGCAGGGGCTTCCAACGACATTTTCGGTCCATACTACGTCGAGTTGTGGCACTACGTCGGGCAGGAGGAGGTCCGACACGATATTAGGAGGTGTCCTATTACATCTGTATACTTTAGCGTATGTTACATCCTGTGAACATAAGCCATTTCTAAGCACAATGAATGTCTCGAGAACGATTCATTATTGGTACGGTCTTTTGTTATCAAACGACGGGAACGTCATATTGGTGGTTAAAGAATTTTCGTATTTAGTTATTTTTGCTTTACTACTCGCATGTTATGAGAATAAGCAATTTCGAGCCAACGACCCATTGAAGATTCATGAAAACTTCTCATTTTTCTTACGAGAAATGTCAAATAGTATTTCGTCCATTAAAGCCTTCAGAACTTTGTAACATAAAATGTGTTTCGGAAGGCATGTTGTCTCCATATGTCTTAAACAGAAAATGCGCCTTTTCAAATGTCGCAGAGACTATGCTGACTGACGTGGGAAAATACCAGAGGCGATTTTGTTTCAGTGACTCGCAGCGAGAAAGTTACTTAAAATTCTTATTTATTCATCCCGATTTTTAATTCCTTATCCTAATTTATACTGATCTAAGTTGCTGCTTTCTTTATGTACTAATTTAATAGTACTAAGAATATGTGGCGCAAGTGTGTCACTCTCTTCTCAACTACCGACATTTCATATCCTTCGGCTCTTGTTACTGTGAGACGCCCCGCTAAACACGCAAGACAGGTCAGGTAGTTTAAATTGTGGAAACGGGCCAAAATAAGCAGCTGTCAGTTACACTCCAACATACAACTTTATTCATTTGACCAAACATTACAAGAGCCAAGAAAATAAAAAAAAAAAATACACAGCATTAGTTTTTGGAAATTAATTACCGGCTGAATGCGTAATACAATCTCATGCCTTAAGGGCAAAACGACTTTAAAACAAAATCGGCTGGAAGCCAATAACTTAAGACTCAAACCAAAATCAGAAATTTAAAAGGCAGAAGGCCTTACCTTAAATCAGTTCTTTCAGTTAGGATGAAGGCTCATACAATCTCACACCTTAAGAGCAAAAGCACTTTAATTTTTTTAAAAATGGCTGGAAGCCATACAAATACAAACAACAAGAATAAATAATAAATGGCAGTACACCCAACGGCGCTCAGAAGTTTCCGAGCGTCGGCCTGGAAATCAAACATTCTCGATCCAACGACAACCCAACCGACAGACAATCAACGGACCCACCGACAAAATAACTTCCGCTCCACCCGACCAGCACGCAACAAGGAGTTCAATGGAACAACGCAGAAGATACTGGCGCCCACAACCAATTATACATTGTGCTGTCAAACTACACACCGTGCTGGACAGCGACAACACGATGACGAAAATACACTGCCTGAATTTACGTTAACGGCCAGGGCAGGTAACCGAAACGTTAACGGCCTCAAGGCAGAGGATTCCGCTGATGCACTTCAATTCAAAATAACCTAGTTAAGCCCCGGCCAAGCCGGAAACTATAAGCGCAAGGCCAAAGATAGTACAAGGTGTGAATATCAATACACACCGCTGCTGCCACTGTCGGAGAGAGAGGATAACAGCATAATCGCCATAACCGTTGGAGACTAAACACAGAATAGCAAATAAGGTTTAATCCAACGCATAACATGAGCCAGCCACGGCTCATACTGCAGTCTGGGTTCTATACAAATTGGAGTTAACTTTTCGCCCTCTGTATATTATCTATGAAACCTTCAGAAACCAAAAGCGTGCATTCTAGTCAACATTATCAAAAATATTCTATATCAAGAAAGCGCGTTATTGCACGCGGTCAGAACTGAAGGTAAAAGTTAGTTACGTTACTGTATAAATGAAAAAAATAAGACAAAAATTTTCGCGATTGCAAACTGTAGTTAACTGTAGGAAAGCCCTACAGTATCTGATTTCGGAATCTCTGCATGAAATTGATGTAATTTGACTCGAATCTTCCCTTATCTCCCTGCTTTTCCAAGTACACCTCTTCCTCTTGTGATTCTTGAATAAAGTATTCGCTATTACCAATTGATATTTAATTCAGGACTCAATTAGACTATCCCCTAGCTCATTACTAAAACCGGACCCCTAATCTTCCATAAACCTTTCTTCTACTCCTTTCCCCATAACCGCATAGCAGTCTTCTATGACCATTACGTCTTCCTCTACCTTTACGTACTGCATTACCCGCTCGATAGCCTTATATACTTTATATCAAGAAGTAGATATAGACTCAGATCAAAGTTTAGTAATGATGAAGAGTAGACTGAAGTTTAAGAGGATAATCAGGAAACATCAATGGGCAAAGAAATGGGATACAGACATGTAAGATATTCAAAGATACGATTGAAGTTCTCTGAGGCTTTAGATACTGCTATAATGGATATCTCAGTAGGCATTTCAGTTGAAGAGGAATGAACATCTGTAAAATGGTCAACCATAGAAGTTGGAAAGAAAAACTTAGATACAAGGAAGTTAGCTCCCAAGAAACCATAGATAGCAGATGAAATATTTCAGACGGCCGACGAAAGAAGGAAGCGGAAATTGTGCAGGCAGAGGCAGCAATACAAAAATAGAAGTCACTTGGGAATGAAATAATTGAGAAATGCCGGGAAACTAAGGCGAAATGACTACATGAAAAATGCGACAAAATAGGAAAAGGAGTTATTATCGGAAAGACTGACTCAGCACATAGAAAAGAAAAAACAACCTTTTGTGAAATTAAAAGCAACTGCGGAAACAATAAGAATGCAATGGGTATTCCGCTGTCAGATGCAGAGGAGAGAGCGGATCGGTAGAAACAGTAAGTATATGGCCCTCATGAGAGGGGTGTAGGTGCGGGGGATTCGTTTCAGGACGTCATAGAAGAAGGAACAGGAGTTGGCTAGGACGAGGTAGGGGATCTAGTATTAGAATAAGAATAACCAGAATTTGAAAGAGGTTTGGACGACTTAAGATCAGATAAGGCTGAAGGGGCAGATACCACACCATCAGAATTTCTAGAATCTTTGGGGCAAGTGTAGCGATGCGACTATTGCCATTGGTGTGTAGAATGTATGATACAGGAGGTACACCATCACAAATTCGAAAAACGCCACTCCCACAGGATTAGTTAGATTCCATGAATTTGACTTTAGGAAAGAAGAAGGCAACATAGAGGCAGTTCTGACGTTTCGGTTGATAATGGAAGCAAGACTGAACTAAAATCAAGACACGTTCATAGGATTTGTCCACCCGGAAGAAGCATTCGATAGTGGAAAATGGTGCAAGATGTTCAAAATTCTAAGAAAAATATGGATAAGGTATAGGAAAAGGTGGGTGACATACCATATGTATAAGAACGAAGAGGGTAAATTAAGACTGGAGGACAATGAACGAAGAGCTCGTATAAAAAATGGAGTAAAACAGGGATGTAGTCTTTGTTCGCTACTATTCAGTCTATACATAGAGGAAGCAATGCCGTAAATAAAAGGAAGGTTCAACACAGGGATTAAAATTCAGAGCAAAAAGATATGCACGATAAGATTCGATGACTACATTGCCATTTTCAATGAAAACAAAGAAAAATTACAGGAACTGTTGAATGGAATGAAGAGTACAGAGTACGGACTGAGAGTTAATCGAAGAAGGAAGAAATTACTAAGCCGCAGAAATGAGAACAGCGAGAATCTTAACGTCAGAATTGTAGATCACAGACTAGAAGTAGTTGAGGGATTCGGCTACCTAGGCAGCAAAATAAACCATGATGAATGGAGCAAGGAGGTCATAAAATACTGGCTAGTACTGGAAAAACGAACGTTCCTGGTCAAGGGAAGTCTATTACTATCACACATAGGCCTTAATTTGAGGAAGAAATTACTGATGATGTACGTTTGAAACACAGCATTGTATGGCAGTGAAACATGAACTGTGGGATAACTGGGGCAGAGAATCGAAGTCTCTGAGATGTTATGCTAGAGGAGAATGTTGAAAATTAGAGGGACTGATAAGGTAAGGAATGAAGAGGTACTCCGCAGAATCGGCAAGCAAAGGAATATATGGATAACACTGACAAGAAGAGCGGACAGAATAACAGGACATATGTTAAATAGGACATGTGTTGAAACACCAGGGAATAACTTCCATGATCTATAGAGGCGAAGACAGAGATTGCAATAGAGGCTACAACGTATTGAGGAAGGAGGTTGCAAACCCACTCTAAGACGAAAAAGTTGACACACGAGTGGAATCCGTGAAGATTAAAAGGAAGGTCAGCGTTGGCCGTAATATTGATGGTTTATTGATAGCAAAATCGATTTTCAATCACACAGTGATCATCTTCAGTGCTGTGGTGTACAAATTAAACTCATAGGCACTGGTATCTAGTTATTATCAGTAACCAAAGCTGGGAAACGATCGCAACAACTCACTCTCAGCTTTGGTTACTGATAATAACTTGATACCAGTGCCTATGAGTTTAATTTGTACACCACATCACTGAAGAAGATCACTATTTGATTGAAAATCGATTTTGCTTTCAATAAATCATCAATATTACGGCCAACGCTGACCTTCCTTTTAATTTCACATATATGGTCGTTGTGTACACAGCACTCCATGGAGTCGCCAATCAATTCGCGAAGAGCCGCATCAAAGCAGTTACAAGACTAATGACTCCACAAAAAATGTAAAAAAAGAAAAAGGGAGAGAGAGAGGAAAGTTAACTATAACCTTCATATCCCACAATTAAAACAGAAACATGTTCCAATTCAATCACCTGTCCTGGCCTGTTCATTTATACTTGAAGAGTTACTACTGAATATATTCAATGGATGTTGTTCTGTACCAGCTTTAACTAGGTCCGTATTTTTTAATTTTTTGCCAGTACTTTTCCATCCCATTTTCTCTGTCTTTATAAACACATCATCTGATGGCTATTTGCTAAGAAGATGAAAACGATATAGAAACTATCTACGTAACCCGAGGCAGAAAAATGCAACAGAAAAATCTGTGATTTGAGTACGTTCCTTAACAGTTCCTTCTTATCAGTACGTCCGTGTGTACAGGATTAGTATGCAGAAGGACTGTCTGGGAAAAATTCATTCTTTAACTACCTCCAATATCTCCGTCATCGATAGTCACTGCTTGTTTTGTACCTTTTAATGGAGTAGTAAAAGTGAGCAACTGTTTTGTGCCATTCGCAGGGAAAGACAAGTTGAAAACGAAATCATTATAGGAAGAAAAAGTTTCCATACGGAAAGACGATGCCTCCACGCAGCAACGTTATAAATGCAGCGGATTTACTTACGTTTCGTGTCCTTCTGTAATTGCGTTTGACCTGAGGCGTGGGCAACGTGCCGTCCCTAACTGCTGGGGCCACGTGGCAGCCGATACGATACCTGCCACACCGCGCCGCGCCGCCAGCTGCTGCCAGCCCGCGGTACGTGACTGCTGGCTGGGTAGCGGGGATTCCAGGGGAGAGACAGCAACCTCCCCCCCGTATCTGCCGGCCCTGTGGAAATTCTGGATTAATGTTGCCGTATCGTTTTCTTTATCTCTTTTAGGTATGCGGAAGATATCCAACTCTTTCTATTCCAGTATTCAAAAACTTCCTGTCTCTCGGTCACAGTATTTTTAATAAAAGTTATGGAAACAATGGCAGAGCTGTTTGAAAATAAACCTACTAACATTGTCTACATTTGATGAGCCGGATCTCAAGCATTCCTCTCTCCTCCTTGGTGAATAAAACAAAATGGTAAGTCATTCTTTTTGAGATCCTTCAAATATCTCTTCGCAACACTCTACACACTATAACCGAACCAGCCGATTTCCCATATGACTGCTATGGTATATTTTTTTCAAATATATATTTTTTCGAATTGATCTCATCAATTTTTCATGATTGTGACAATAAATTTTAATTACGAAAATAACAAGCACGAAATAATTTGTTCAACTACATTTATTTGCAGCAGTGTTAAAATACTATACAGGATCAGACTGTTAACATATGGAATCCACAGTCCAGGTTACTGGCCGTTTCATACAAACTGGACTCTCGGGTGTCGTTTTTGTGGTTGGGTGGCCCGTGGATAGTCTGCGCTTGTATGCCATAAAAAACTCCCGTTCGCGATACACACTGTTTCCGAGCTCGCTGACGCTTTTCTTCACACAGTTGAATTTTGGCAAATACTCTGCTCTCAACAAAGACTTTGTTTAATGAACCTTAAACACTCTTATTTTCGACCCTGTGGAACCTAACTGGAATTTACTTTGTTGTTAAGGTAATAAAAACTATCACTGATTTGAAACTTCCTGGCAGATTTAAACTGTGTGCCCGACCGAGACTCGAACTCGGGACCTTTGCCTTTCGCGGGCAAGTGCTCTACCAACTGAGCTACCGAAGCACGACTCACGCCCGGTACTCACAGCTTTACTTCTGCCAGTACTTCGTCTCCTACCTTCCAAACTTTACAGAAGCTCTCCTGCGAACCTTGCAGAACTAGCACTCCTGAAAGAAAGGATATTCCGGAGACATGGCTTAGCCACAGCCTGGGGGATGTCTCCAGAATGAGATTTTCACTCTGCAGCGGAGTGTGCGCTGATATGAAACTTCGTGGCAGATTAAAACTGTGTGCCCGACCGAGACTCGAACTCGGGACCTTTGCCTTTCGCGGGCAAGTGCTCTACCAACTGAGCTACCGAAGCACGACTCACGCCCGGTACTCACAGCTTTACTTCTGCCAGTACCTCGTCTCCTACCTTCCAAACTTTACAGAAGCTCTCCTGCGAACCTTGCAGAACTAGCACTCCTGAAAGAAAGGATATTGCGGAGACATGGCTTAGCCACAGCCTGGGGGATGTTTCCAGAATGAGATTTTCAATCTGCAGCGGAGTGTGCGCTGATATGAAACTTCCTGGCAGATTAAAACTGTGTGCCCGACCGAGACTCGAACTCGGGACCTTTGCCTTTCGCGGGCAAGTGCTCTACCAACTGAGCTACCGAAGCACGACTCACGCCCGGTACTCACAGCTTTACTTCCGCCAGTACCTCGTCTCCTACCTTCCAAACTTTACAGAAGCTCTCCTGCGAACCTTGCAGAACTAGCACTCCTGAAAGAAAGGATATTGCGGAGACATGGCTTAGCCACAGCCTGGGGGATGTTTCCAGAATGAGATTTTCACTCTGCAGCGGAGTGTGCGCTGATATGAAACTTCGTGGCAGATTAAAACTGTGTGCCCGACCGAGACTCGAACTCGGGACCTTTGCCTTTCGCGGGCAAGTGCTCTACCAACTGAGCTACCGAAGCACGACTCACGCCCGGTACTCACAGCTTTACTTCTGCCAGTACCTCGTCTCCTACCTTCCAAACTTTACAGAAGCTCTCCTGCGAACCTTGCAGAACTAGCACTCCTGAAAGAGTGATTTCTTTAAAAAAAGTGCGATGAGCATGAGGGGTCTGATCCACTATCTTTGCTCACACGTAAATGATACTTCACTTGAATGTCTACCTTAGTTGTATTGCATAAGACTATGTTTTATCCTCAACACATCAGTATGTAGTTTGAAGACTCTAAGAAAACTGGTATTACCTTTCCATAAGACAATTCCTCGTAAAAAAAGTTATTCTACGAATATTTTGGTCGCCAACTCTGAAGCACCAATTTACCGTTTCGGTAATACTGAAAGAAAGCTATTTACTGTGACATTGGTTTTGACTTGGAGACAAGATGATTACGAGGTGTGAAAATAATGCGTGGCACAATGAACAACATCTTTAAAGATCTGGAATTACGCAACTACTTGAATTAATTATTTATAGAAATTAATTATTTCAAGAATTTGTGAAGTTATTTTGAAGTACAGTTAATCATCAGCAATTTTTCAAAGTGACCACAACATTCAATTGAAACAATAAAGCTCTTATAGCTGTAACACATTCAAATATCAATTTAACTAGGATTTACGGTATACATCCTTTATAATGAAACAAGGATTCCGTGCGACGTCTTCGACTGTACAAATTTATACAGAAAGGAGAATTAAGTAAGTGACGCTACGAGAACGAATGTAAGAACCTTTTTGAATATCTCCCTGTATTCAAAAACTACACAGCGTTAAGTGATTATAATATTCTGGACTGTTTTAAGCACGATTAAAGTAACGAAAACATTCATTTCTTAATTGCTGAATATGGCAGATTTTTGGTGGATGACTATTTGTCAAGCTCTTACATCTCAAAGGTAATAGAATATTACTTGGAGAACCACGTTGCCAGCGAAAGACATTTTGTTCTTGAAGATTCTATGGGTTCAAATTCCGTCAGATTACGACCAGAAACTTTTGAAGTCTGAGATACATAATTTTGAGAGACAACTTCGCACCTTAAATGCAACGATCACACCAGATCACATTTCAGTCGACACAATACTAGTACTATTAAAATTTCACCTCTGCAGACAGCACACAGTTCCATGTTCACACGCAGTTTCTACGCTTGCTCGTAACACAGCGCTCGCATGTATTTCAAACAAATGGATGTAAAACCTGTAGTGGATCGCCGCGTTCGTAAACTGCGTTCCAAAATGTTAATACATGATTATTGACCCTAAATCTATATGTACATGATTACTCGGCAATTAATAATTAAGCTCCTGGAAGAAGGTTCATCGAACCACCTTCAAGCTATTTTTTCTATCGTTCCGCTCCCGAACAGCACGCGCAGGAAAAACGAACATTGAAATCTTTCTGGGCGAGCTCTGATTTCCCTCATTTTATTGTGATGATCATTCCTCAGTATGTAGGCGGGTGCCAACGAAACATTTTAGCACTCTGAGGAGAACGTTGGTGATCGAAATTTCGTGAGAAGATCCTGTAGCAACAAAAACGCCTTTCTTAAATGATTGCCAACCCAATTGCTGTATTACATCCGTAGTGCTGTCTCAGTTATTTCGCGATACTACAAAATGAGCTACCATTCTTTGATTTTTTTCTGTGTCCTTCGCCAGTCCTATCTGACGCGGATCCCACACCGCACAGCAATACTCCAGAAGAGGATGTTACAAGCGTAGTGTAGACAATATCATTAGTAGATCTGTTGCATTTTCTCAGTGTTCTGCCAATAAATCGTAGTCTTTGGTTTGTTTTCCCCACGACATTATCTATGTGATCATTCCAACTTGAGTTATTCACATTGTAGTCCCTAAATATTTTTTTGAATTTATAAGCTTTTAGATTTGTGTGATTTATCGTATAACGGAAACTTAGTCATCATCGGATGACTTTATAAGACAGAAAATGACCACATCATCTGCAAAACAAACAATACAGGTACTTATACTGTCTCCTAAATCGTTTATGAAGATCAGGAACAACAGAGGATCTGTAGCAGTTCCTCAGGGAACGCTTGATATTACTTCTGTTTCACTAGATGACTTTCCGTCTCTTACTACGAACTGTGACCTTTCTGACAGGAAATCTCAGATCCAACCGTACAGCTGGGACGATAGACCATAAGCACGCAATTTGATTCGAAGTCACTTGTGAGGCACGGTGTCAAATGCATTCTTCAAATCTAAAAATACGGAATCAGTTTGACATCCCCTTGTAATAGCACTCATTACTTTGTGACAATAAAGTGCTGGTTGAGTTTCAAAAGCACGATATTTTCTGAAACCGTTTTGATTGTGTGTCAATAAATCGGTTTCCTCAAGATAACTTCTCATATTCTAACACAGTATATGTTCGAGAATCCTATTGCAACTCGACGTTACCAATATTGGTCTGTAATTCAGCGGGTAACTCCTATTTTCTGACTTGCCTATTGGTGTGACTTGTGCAATTTTCCAGTGTTTAGGTGACGATCTTTCAACGAGTGTTCGGTTGTGTATGATTACTAAATGTGGGGCTATTCTATCAGCGTACTCTTCTAGGGACCTGATTGGTATACAATAAGAATCGGAGGCCTTGCCTTCATTAACTGATTTAAGCCGCTTTGTTACACCGAGGATATCCACTTCTAAATTATTCACGTTGGCAATTGTTCTTGGTTCGAATTCTGGAATTGTTACTCCGTTTTCTTTAGTGAAGGGATTTCGAAAAACCATATTTAGTAATTCTGCTTTAGAGGCACTGCCATTAGTAACACAACAATTGTTATCACTCTATGAAGGTAGTAACTGTGTCTTTCTGCTTGTTTACTTTACATAGACCAGAATCCCTTTGGTTTATCTGCCAGATTTTGAGACAGTTTCGTTGTGAAAAGTATTAGAAGCATCTCGCACTGAAGTTCGCACATTTCGAACTAATAATCCTAAGGATGTTACAGTCACATGTATCATACGAACATTCATAATAATCGTCTAATAGTTACTAACTAAAAGTTATTTACGTGGTATCGAAATTGAAATTTGTCCGTTTGGTCGACGTTTCTGTACCATCTTCTGCAGATAGAGATAAATTTTAGTTCCAGTTTAGGCTGTTACGTTACAATGTGTGGCATCTGTGCCGATGCCAGCTTCATTGTTACATCAAGAACGTGCACGCCTTGCATCAGTCCTCGTAACACAGAGGGCGTTTCGCGACCGACTGCTGGCTTCCCTAGCCTAGGAGCCCTTACACCAATGTCAAGAGCAATAACTTGGGAGCGTATTGTCATTCGACCAGATACAGTGCTGGAACATGTAATTAGCGAGTCGGCGCTGGTAATCCGATTTGAGGCATTGTCGCCGGATCTAGTCATTGTCAGCAGCACGTACACGCGACAGTCGGCTTGTATAGGGGCCCGAGCGAGCAGCCAAATAGTGCTGCACCGTAATGTAAATGACGTTATGGGGTACTTGGTAATGTTCCTATTAATGCTTCGTTGCAATGCGATTTGAATATTGTGAAGGAGAAAGTATTTTTATACAGCCCCAAGCGACTGGAAAGAAGGGCAGGTGACTCTTGAATATAAGAAGGATAAAAGAATGGACCCGTAAAATAGTAGACCAACATCATTAACATCGGTTTGCTCCAGAATCCTAGAACACGTTCTGAGTTCGAATATAATAAATTGCTAGTGACGAAAAGCTGATGTTCACGAAGTAGAGCTGTTTCAGAAAGTGTCGCTTCTGTGGAACTCAGCTTGCCCCTTCCTCACTAGAAATACTGCGAACTGTGGATGAAGGCCAACAGGGAGATTCTTAGATTTCTTAGATTTCCGAAAAGCATTTGACATGATACCCCACTGTAGACTGTTAACGAAGTTAAAAGCATACTGAATGGGTTCGCAGGTATTTGGATGGATCGAAGACTTGTCAAGTAAAAGAATCCAGTATGTTGTCCTCGACGTCGAATGTTTATTAGAGGCAAGGCATCGTCAGGAATGCCCCAGGGAAGTGAGGTACGGCCGCTACTATTTTTATATCCACAGATGATCTGGCGGGCAGGGCAGCAATCTACGGTTGTTTAATGATGATACTGTGGTATATGTGAAGGTTTCGAAGATGAGTGACTGCAGGATGATGCAAGACGAATTAAACAAAATTTCTAGTTTGGTGTGATGAAATGCAGCTGGCTCTAAATGTAGGAAAATGGAAGTTAATGTGGATGATAAGAGAAAGAGAACCCTGATGTTCTGACAAAACGTTAGTAGTGTCCAGCTTGACACAGTATAGTCGTATAAATATCTGGGCCTAACGTTGCAAAGCGATATGAAATTGAACGAGCATATGAGTATTGTGATAGGGAAGGTGAATGGTGTACTTGTGATACTGCATATAGGACGCTAGTGTAACTTATTTTTGAGTATTGCTCGATTGTTCGAGATCCGAAAGACGGCCAGATTAAAGGAAGACATCGAAACAATTCGGAGGCGTGCTCCCCGATTTGTTAACCGATACGATCCAACAACGCGCAAGTGTTGCGGAGATGCTTCAAGAAGGGAAGGCTACGTTCTTTTCGGGAAACACTATTGAAAAAAATTAGAGAACCAGCCTTTGAAGCTGACTGCAAAACGATTCTACTGCCGCCTAAGGACCTAGAGGGCTTGTACGGAGGCGTATAGACAGTCTTTTTCCTTTCGCCTTATCTACGAGTGGAAGAGAAAAGGAAGCGACTAGCAAAGGTACAGGGTACTCTCCCCCAGCTACCGTAACGTAGGTTGCAGAGTGTGTATGTAGATGTAAATGTGCTTCTAATACTCCGCAGTTCACAATTAAATGCTTGGCAGAGGGTACACAGAGGCTATTTCTTGACCGTTCCTCTCACGATTAGCGACCAATGATTTATTTTATAACAAAGATCATTTCTCTCTATGTAGTTGGGAATCAGCAAAGTATTTTCGCATTCGGAGGAGAGAGTTGATAGCTGAAATTTTGTGAAAAGACCTCGCCGTAACGAAAAACACCTGTGCTCTAATGACTTACACAACAGCTCCCGTGTCATATACACTACTGACCATTAAAATTGATACACCACGAAGATGACGTGCTACTGACGCGAAATTTAACCGACAGGAAGAAAATGCTGTGATATGCAAATGATTAGCTTTTCAGAGCATTCACACAAGGTTGGCGCCGGTGGCGATTCCTACAACGTGCTGATATGAGAAAAGTTTCCAACCAATTTCTCATACACAAACAGCAGTTGACCAGCGTAGCCTGGTGAAACGTTGTTGTGATGCCTCGTGTAAGGAGGAGAAATGCGTACCATCATGTTTCCGATTTTGGTAAAGGTCGGATTGTAGCCTATCGCGATTGCGGCTTATTATATCGCTACATTGCTGCTCGAGTTGGTCGAGATCCAATGACAGTTAGGAGAATATGGAATTGGTGGGTTCAGGAGGGTAATACGGAACACAGTGCTGGATCCCAACGGACTCGTATCACATGTAGTCGAGATGACACGCATCTTATGCGCATGGCTATAACGGATCGCGCAGCCACGTCTCGATCCCTGAGTCAACAGATGGGGACGTTTGCAAGACAAAAACCATCTGCACGAGTAGTTCGACGACGTTTGCAGCAGCATGGACTATCAGATCGGAGACCATGGCTGCGGTTACCCTTGACGCTGCATCACAGACAGGAGCGCCTGCGATGGTGTACTCAACGACGAACCTGGGTGCACGAATGGCAAAACGTCATTTTTTCGGATGAATCGAGGTTCTGTTTACAGCATCATGATGGTCGCATCCGTGTTTGTCGACATCGCGCTGAACGCACATTGGAAGCGTGTATTCGTCATCGCCATACTGGCGTATCACCCAGCGTGATAGCATGAGGTACCATTGGTTACACGTCTGGGTCACCTCTTGTTCACATTGACGGCACTTTGAACAGTGGACGTTACATTTGAGATATGTTACGAGCCGTGTCTCTTCCCCTCATTCGATCCCTGCGAAACCCTACATTTCAGCAGGATAACGCACGACCGCATGTTGCAGGTCCTGTAGGGGCCTTCCTGAATACAGAAAATGTTCGATTGTTGCCCTGGCCAGCACCTTCTCCAAATCTCTCACCAACTGAAAACGTCTGGTCAATGGTAGCCGAGCAACTGGCTCGTCACAATACGCCAGTCATTACTCTTGATGAACTGCGGTATCGTGTTGAAGTTCCATGGGCAGCTGTACCTGTACACGCCATCCAAGCTCTGGTTGACTCAATGCCCAGGCGTATTAAGGCCGTTATTACGGCCAGAGGTGGTTGTTCTGGGTACTGATTTCTCAGGATCTATGCACCGAAATTGCGTGAAAATGTAATCACATGTCAGTTCTAGTGTCATATATTTTTCCAATGAATACCCGTTTATCATCGGCATTTCTTATTGGTGTAGCAATTTTAATGGCCAGTAGTGTACATAACTCTCTCCTTTATTTTGCGATAGCACAAAACAAGCTGCCCTCTTTTGAAATTTTTCGGTGCCTCAGTCAATCCTATCTGGTAAGATTTCCGTACCGCGCATCAATACTCTAGTAGAGGATAGACGAGCGTTGCGTAGGCAGTCCCCTTAGTAGCTTTGGTGCATCTCCGAAGTGTTCTGCCAATAAAATGGAATCGTTGGTCCAGCTTCCCCACAAAATCTTGTATCTGATGGCTCCAATTTAAGTTGTTTGTAATTGTTATCCACGGACATTTAGTTGAATCGACAACCTTTAAATTTGTATTATTTTTCGTGAAACGAATGTTTTTAGTACACTTGTGGAGGAACCCCATTTTCTTTATTGCTGCCAATTGTTGTCAATTGCCTTTTCGCATCACAGAGATAACGTGTCTAAATCATTTTGTAGTTTGTACGGGCCTTCTGATACTCCATAGACATTGACCTTGAATAGATGCTAGTTGTGAGGAACGGTATGAAAAGCGTTTTGGAAATCTAGAAATATGGAATCAATTTGAGAACCCCTACCGGTAGCACACGTTGCTTCATGAAAACAGAGAGCTAGTTGCATTGCACATGAACGATATTTTCTGCATCAGTGCTGACAGTGTTTTAATAGATAGTTTTCTTCGTAGTATTTCATAATGTTTGAACAGTATACGCTCCTAAATCTTACTAAAAGTTAATGTTGGTGATGTGGGTATATTATTCAGCGGATTACTCCGATTTACTTTCTTATGTATTGATTTGACATGTGCAACTTTGCAGCCCTTAGGCACGGATCATTCGTCGAATGAGCAGTTGTATACGTTTGTTAAATTTGAAACTATTTCGTCAGCTTACAGCGAAAGGAACCTAGTTGGTATACAGTCTGGACTGGAAGACTTGCATTCATTAATTGACTTCCGTTTCTTCACTACACCGTGGGTATCTAATTCTAAGCTACTCATGTTGGCAACTATTCTAGATTCGAATTCCGGTATATTTACGGGACCTTATTTGGTGAAGGAATTTCGAAAACCGTCTTTACTCACTTCACTGTAACGGCGCTGTTATAAGTAACATTATCTCTGTTATTGCACTGTGAAGGAGTTGATAGTGTGTCATGAAAGGTTTGTTACAGGCTGACGTAGTAATATGAAGCGTGGTGGCGGCTGTGAGTTGTATTGTCGAATCCTCACAATGGTGTCTGGTGAGCTCACTTTCACTTAAGACGCATGTGCAACTGTACGCTCGTTACATGTATCAAATGATGGAGGCTAGCCGGCCTCTGTGGTCAAGCTGTTCTAGGCGCTTCAGTCCCGAACCGAGCTGCTGCTACGGTGGCAGTTTCGAATGCTGCCTCGGGCATGGATGTGTGTGATGTCCTTGGGTTAGTTAGGTTTAAGTAATTCTAAGTCTAGGGGACTGATGACCTCAGCTGTTAAGTCCCATTATGCTTAGAGGCATTTGAACCGTTTTTGATAGAGGCTACAATATTAATTATATATTTTAGCAAAAGTTAGAATGTGAAAAGTTTGTCTTATTGAATGCTACATATTAATAATTCAGTTTATATGCGACGTAACACGCTTATTGCTATCAGTGAAAAACTTACCTGATAGTGATTGGCGCCAATCGTCTAACCAGGCGAAAATGTTCCTTTCTGACCTGGAACATATCGGCTAAATAGATAGCGGTTATCTACCGCGACCATAAAGATAGAAGAGAAGTTTATTTTTATTATTAGCGTATGGCTAATACAGACATATCATGAAATTAAATTACATATACATAAGTACATATTGACACACAAGAAACTTAAGTTTGTCTTTACAACTGAGTATCCAGTCCTTCAATCCAGCGCACTGCATCTGGAGTTGCTAGCAGGAAGTCCTCTTTGGCGCCTTGATAGGCTCGAATCCTGCATTCACTGACAATGTGGTGAACAGTCTGGTATGGAGGCCCGCAGTCACAGGCTGGATCAGGCAGCTTCTTCCACTTAAAGAGAGCATCCCTGCATCGTCCATGGCCGGTACGGATTCTGTTGAGAGTAGTCTACGTCTTGCATGGTACATCGAATCCACTTGGAAGTTTATCACCTGAGAGGATGTTACGCAGGTGCACATCTGTCACTGCTTCCCACCGACCTTTCCATTCTTCAAGAGGTTTCAAATCCTTAGCAACCATGTCAGCAACATCGCACAGAGTTGGATGGCGTGATTTCAGTCTCTTACGATTTGAAAGTGGCAGGTCGCTATGCACATTCCTGGAGATCTTGTGGAATTCTCTCATAAGGGCAGTACATCTACGTAGATCGGGAGGGATAATACTGGTTAACAATGGAAGCCAATAAACTGGAGTAGATATGACTTCACCAGTATTATGGGCAATGTCGTATTCAGCTGGGTATCAACAAGCCTTGTATGATGGCTGTTCGTCCAAACAGGTGCACAATACTCAGAACTTGAGTACACGAAGCCCAGAGCTGAAGATTTCAGGGTGGTTGCTGAAGATCCCCAGGTAGTTCCGCATAGCTTATGGAGGAAGTTGTTTCGAGTCAACTTTTGAGCTAAGTTGAGAAGGTGTTGTTTGAAGCATAGTGTACGATCCAGGACGACACAAAGATATTTTATGTTCCAGTTATGACGAAGAATTCTGCCTCTGAAACTTAGTTCCAGTTTTACGTTCGCAAACCGATTATTTAGATGGAAGCAACACACTTCTGTCTTACGCACACTGGGTTGGAGTATCCAGATTTTGAAGTAATTATCTAATGCAGACAGGTCGTTGGTTACAATCTCTTCTGTTGTCTTCATTTCCTGGTGTTTTACGGTTAGAGCCAGGTCATCGGCATAGCAGTATTTTCTGGACGAAGTGTCAGGTAGATCAGATAGATATAGGTTGAACAGTAATGGCGAGAGAACTGATCCTTGAGACAATCCGTTGTTCAGTTTCCTCTCCTTACTTATGTTACTTCCAGTGGTTACCTGGAACTTCCTATCCCCTATCATGTTGTTAATGAGTCGAGCCATTGTTCTGCAGGGTATGATGCGGAGAAATTTTTAGATAAAGCCTTTCCTCCAGTGGCAGTTAGATCAACAAACGCCACAGATATTTTCTGCTTCATTTGGTATCCTGACTCTATGAAGGACGTTCTCTAGGATAGCGCTAGTCATTCTGTTATATACTAGCCTTTCAAGAAGCTTGTAGCAGCACCTAAGTAGGGCAATGGGGCGATAGCTTTCTACCATGTGGCTGGGTTTGCCTGGTTGCAGAGAAGAGAAGCGTATGGGATATATGACAGAGGACTTAGAACACCTTAGAAGTCCTTGGAGCCAATCCACCCCAGTAGCAAAAGAAACGTCATCGTGAGTTCGCAACAAAATGCTTTCTGCCACCTCGAAAATTCATCAAGATCTACATTGGACAGTGAACTTTTGTGATTATTGTTAGTACTTTCAATTGTGCATCAGTGTACCACGAAGAATAAAAGTGGCTAGTACAGCTAATATTATCAACAAAAAGAGAAATTTGCAGGAGCTGAATTACTGGGTTAGGCGAATGGACGAAATTTCATAAAAACTGGCAATATTCAAATGGGTGGAGATGTAGATTTTGATTCAAATGCACAAACCACCCATACAGACTACGGTATTATTGCTTATTGTTAAAGCGTGTCCCTGGAATGCAGACTATGACTTATATTCAAAAGATGGATGCTAACAGTAAGGGATGGAGGTTAGGGTCAGAAAAGAAGTAGCAGATATGCTGCTCGACTTAAATTATTCGTTTGCGTGAAAGATTACGGGAAATTAAGATGTATTTGGAAGAAAAGAGTCGTGGTTTTATAATACCAGCATTACACCAGGGAGTTAACAGTTACCTCAGTTGCAAAACTTTCAAGGATTCCCCCCAGAAAGTGGAACACATCCAACTAATTTCATGAAAGCGTTTTATCTTGCTTTTCCAACCGCACATTATGAGAAAAAAACCCTTAAATTATTTGAAAAGTGGAGCACACAAATGGGGAAGCAAAGCCTTCTAAACACATAAAACATTCCTAGATTTAGAGAGGACATTTTCATGTAAATACCAGTCTTACAGCTTCCAGCAGAAAATTAGAACTGATTTATTATCGTCAACGATCTACAGTCAAAATAAAGGCACCATGAGCAGCTACGTTCAATTTCACTGGGATAAAAGCGCATATCTGGACGATCCAGCAGAGGTTCAACATTAAATCGTATTGTTAATTAAAAGACCGCCATTTGCTGTGCAAAAAACGCTTGCTGTCATGCTGCACCACGATTTTGAAAAGTATTTCTGACGCTCTGCAGCATGGAGGTCAATAATGATGAACGCCAAACGCAGGAATAAAAACAAATTAATCAGTGCTATCAAAACTCGAGCTCCAAGCAGAGACATAAAATAATACCAAACTGGAACTGACAGGAAGACTAGATAATCAGTACGAGAGCGAACAGCGCTGACATTTTGGAGTACCTTATCAGCCACGGTACGAATAATAAAGGCGCAATAGGTCGCCGGAAAGACTGAATAATGATCGACATATGCAAGCACAGCATTACCCGGAAAACTGTGTTTGGTTTCGAATAAGACCCGATTCGGAACGAGACAGTCACACAATGGTCCAGAACTTGTTATTAATGCTATCTAATTTCACCATGACCTAGGCATAAGACGAGACGTATTGCAGAAGCGTGAAGCAATTGTGGACGATATCTTAAAACATGTCATACCAGTTCAAATCTGTGGATTACATTTAGAATGTATTTTGGACACTGGCAGTCAACTGACTGCAGTTTCGCAGAAATTATATGAACAATAATGCCGTATCACGAGGTTTCCGCTGTTTCAAGGAGTGTTGGAGATAAAGTAAAGTCATAAATTATCAGATAGTTTCGAAGTTTTCCATTTAACTTATATAATTTGAACAAGGTATGTTGGAACTTCCATCTTAAGCTGTTGATTATAATGGCGCTGATTGGCTTTCGGGAAATACAGGGGAATTACACTACTGGCCATTAAAATTGCTACACCAAGAAGAAATGCAGATGATAAATGGTATTTATTGGACATGTGATTACATTGTCACGCAATTTCGGTGCACAGATCCTGAGAAATCAGTACCCAGAACAACCACCTCTCGCCGTAATAACGGCCTTGATACGCCTGGGCCTTGAGTCCAACAGAGCTTGGATGGCGTGTACAGGAACAGCTGCCCATGTAACTTCAACACGATACCACAGTTCACCAAGAATAGTGACTGACGTATTGTGACGAGCCAGTTGCTCGGCCACCATTGACCAGACGTTTTCAGTTGGTGAGACATTTGGAGAATGTGCTGGCCAGGGCAGCAGCCGAACGTTTTCTGTATCCAGAAGTGCCCCTACAGGACCTGCAACATGCGGTCGTGCATTATCCTGCTGAAATGTAAGGTTTCGCAGGGATCGAATGAAGGGTAGAGCTACGGGTCGTAACACATCTGAAATGTAATGTCCACTGTTCAAAGTGCCGTCAGCGCGAACAAGAGGTGACCGAGACGTGTAACCAATGGCACCCCATACCATCACGCCAGGTGCTACGCCTGTATGGTGATGTCGAATACACGCTTCCAATGTGCGTTCACCGCGATGTCGCCAAACACGGATGCGACCATCATGATGCTGGAAACAGAACCTGGATTCATTAAAAAAATGACGTTTTGCCATTCGTGCACTCAGGTTCGTCGTTGAGTAAACCATCCTAGACGCTCCTGTCTGTGATGCAGTGTCAAGGGTAACCGCAGCCATGGTCTCCGAGCTGATAGTCCATGCTGTTGGTAACGTCGTCTAACTGTTCGTGCAGATGGTTGTTGTCTTGCAAACGTCCCCGTCTGTTGACTCAAGGATCGAGACGTGGCTGCACGATCCGTTACAGCCATGCAGATAAGATGCCTGTCATCTCGACTACTAGTAATACGAGGCCGTTGGGATCCCATTTGGAATTCCGTATTACGCTCCTGAACCCACCGATTCCATATTCTGCTAACAGTCATTGGATCTCGACCAACGCGAGCAGCAGGGTCGCGATACGATAAACCGCAGTCGCGAGGCATCACAACAACGTATCACCAGGCAACGCCGGTCAACTGCTGTTTGTGTATGAGAAATCGGTTGGAAACTTCCCTTATGTCAGCACATTGTAGGTCTCGCCACCGGCGGCAACTTTGTGTGAATGCTCTGAAAAGCTAATCATTTGCGTATCACAGCATCTTTTTCCTTTTGTTTAGATTTCGCGTCTGTAGCAAATCATCTTTGTGGTGTAGCAATTTTAATGGCCATTTGTGTAGTAGATAAAGTTTTACATGGCAACCCATGTCCATATTCATCAAACGACGCTACAGTGGTCAAACCTGTAGGCAATGGAGCACATAAGTGTATGTATGTACTGGCTGATTTTGTAATGATGTTACATAATTTCAAGGACGACCGCGACGAATAACCAACCAGAGACGACCGAGTCGAAAGTTATGTGCGAAAACCTTTCTTATACCACTGACAATGGAACACGCGTTACGGTACTGCTGTTCCTAAGATTGTAGGGTAAGCAACTTTCAGAGGCTGTAGTATCCACCAAAACAAGGAAAAAGGTCTTGTAAACGTGGGCCCCAAAATGCGTACCTTAAGAGCTATGAGCATTCGTTCAATAGAGAAGATGTATTTCATGGTAGCGAAGATGAATAAGTGCTCATAGATCCTCAGATTCTCATTTGAGAGCCCATGTTCATTGGATGTTTTTTCTTGTCTTGGTCCACACTACCACCTCTGAAAGTGCTAAGCAACAACAGTAACAGTATATGTATTCCACCGTGAGAGTTATCATAATGATTTTCACTTATAATTTTCAACTCGTTCGTTTCCGAACCAGGGACCTTTCACCTCAAAGAGATACATTTATCCGTCTCCATCATCCTTGAATGTTTGTAGCATCATAACGGAATCACCTCGTATATACATATATTTACAAGCACCGACGACTATAAGATTGACCTCTTTAGCGTCGTTGGATGTATAAGGACATGGGTTCCTATGTAAAACTTGATTCCCTATTCCATCTATACAGTCTTTAGAGGTGTATAACAAGAATTGTGAAATCCCCTGTAGCTGTAGGTTGGATTTTGCGATGAAGAGTTGTTGTTGATGAGAGAAAGGAGAGCCGGCCGCGGTGGTCTAGCGGATCTAGGCGCGCAGTCCGGCACCGTGCGACTGCTACATTCGCAGGTTCGAATCCTGCCTCGGGCATGGATGTGTGTGATGTCCTTAGGTTGGTTAGGTTTAAGTAGTTCTAAGTTCTAGGGGACTGATGACCACAGATCTTAAGTCCCATAGTTCTCAGAGCCATTTGAACCATTTTTAGAGAAAGGAGAGATGATGGTGTTTATTTCAGGGTGCACCATGAAAGGAGATGTTGATACCCTGAGCGTGAATTTCGAATATCCTAATGTATCGATACGAGAAAATGAACTTGGTAAAATTGATGCGGTTAACTATACCGATAGAAAGAAGAGTGCAACTGAAGGAAATGAAGATGCAGATACGATTCTACTTAAAATTTGTAGCAAATTTCAATATTTTTCTGATTCACCGGAAGAACAAAAGTAAGGACAAACTGAGATACTAAAATACAGTTATGCAGTGTTTCTATGAGACTAGGGTTAATGTAAGCCTGTAAAGCAAGTTACTCACTAAAGATCATGAGGCATTTTGAAGTAGATCTTATACTATTCTGTCAGAAAGGCATGAAGATCCGGATCAAGAAACTAGAAGAATACTGCAGCTCTTTTTAAAATACTTTCATTCTTACCCTTTGTGGAAACCCAACAGTCACTTCAGGCTCAAGAAATTAGAAGAAGGTATTTTGCAAATGTGATCAAACCAGAATGCATTCTCAACTATAATGTGTCACAGTTCAGGTCAAAATTATGGAAGAACTGCAAGGAAATCCACGGCATAAAGTAAATTTTAGTTTCCACTCACCATCCAGCCTGAAATCCAACAACACTTGTCACTCGAGAGATATTTCGTGCGTATTATGGAAAACACCATAAGAACTACTATGCAGAACTTGAAGACTTCGAAACAGTTACGAATAAAAAGTTTTCGAGGGTGTTGAGCAACAGTCACGCAGTACTTTTTAAAAGAGTAAACCACAATTTGACTGTGTATTATTATATTTATCTTTTGTCCAATCGAGATTACTATTTTTATGCCATTATCAAGTAAAATACTAATGATTGTTAGACCGTTATTACGTGATATTTGTTAACTCAGCCCAAAACGTGTAAACAAGGGCAACACATGTCTTTAAGATGAGTGACATATTGAAGACATGTGTTAGCCTTGTTTACCTTCTTTTGACTGCCTTAAAAATATTACTTAATAATAGTCTAACAGCCGTTAACATTGTACTTCATAATGGGATAAAAACTGAAATCTGGATAGTATAAAAGATGAATATAATAATACACAGTCAAATGGCGGCTTACGCTCAACAAAGTACTGAATTAAAAGTGAGAGTTTTTGAGGTACAATTTAAAACAGAAAAACATAATTACCTTTTGCCTTTATCACGTAGAAAAGAAAAATTCCGTTCCTTGTAACTGAATATTTGCTTCTTCGTAAATATACAAGTTTCATCTATTCTTACTTGGCATTATTTTGATTTTTCTATGCTGAAAAGCATAGCAATGTGTCCATTGATTCTTCAGCAGGCATGCAGCACAGGTTTCCAATTGCTAATAGGTCACATGTATAAATGGATGGACAGAGTAAAAAATGAAGAGGTACTGAGAAGAGTTGGAGAGAAAAGACAGTTACTAGATGTAATAAAGAGAAGAGAAAGAAATTGGATTGGGCATATATTAAGAAAGAATGACGGACTGATAAAAACAGTGTTAGAAGGTTATGTGGAAGGGAAGTGGAAGCGAGGAAGGAAGAGATTCCAGATACTGGATGACATGATGTACGGTACAACATACAGCAGCCTTAAGAAGGAAGCAATGGATTGCAGAAAATGGAGAGGCAAAGGACCTGCTAATATAGCAGATAACTGATGATGATAATACATGTCACTATACGTAACATTTCCTTTTGCATTCTGCAGTGGCCTACCACATTTGCTCACAAGAAAATAAAAATTGAGTTGCAACTGAATTTTTCTTCACTATAACCTTTTTCTATTGGCAACTGAGGAAGTTGTTGTTGTTGTTGTTGTTGTTGTGGTCTTCAGTCCTGAGACTGGTTTGATGCCACTCTCCATGCTACTCTATCCTGTGCAAGCTTCTCGATCTCCCAGTACTTACTGCAACCTACATCGTTCTGAATCTGTTTAGTGTATTCATCTCTTGGTCTCCCTCTATGATTTTTACACTCCACGCTGCCTTCCAATGCTAAATTTGTGATCCCTTGATGCCTCAGAACATGTTCTACCAACCAGTCCCTTCTTCTTGTCAAGTTGTGCCATAAACTTCTCTTCTCCCCAATTCTATTCAATACCTCCTCATTAGTTATGTGATCTAGCCATCTAATCTTCAGCATTCTTCTGTAGCACCACATTTCGAAAGCTTCTATTCTCTTCTTGTCCAAACTATTTATCGTCCATGTTTCACTTCCATACACGGCTACACTCCATACGAATACTTTCAGAAACGACTTCTGACACATCTATACTCGATGTTAACAAATTTATCTTCTTCAGAAACGCTTTCCTTGCCATTAATATGTCTACATTTTATATCCTCTCTACTTCGCCCATCATCAATTATGTAGGTCCCCAAATAGGAAAACTCCTCTACTGAGGAAGAACAGCTGCAAATGTTTTGATTCGTTGTTAAGATAATACCTTTCTTATTTTTTTCAGCGTTGGATCGGTGGTCGTTATCTTCCTACCCAACACAGCATTTTACAGTGGTTTTAGTTAAGTCATTGTAGTATGTAGACATGTCCCCAAAGGAAACCAGAATAAAGGGTGAATCACCTAAAACCTGTACTGCAGATATTGGAAAAATGGAATGTGCTGTTGGTGAGCGGTTTTCAGAACGTGGATTGGTAGTTAGGGGCTCGTATTCTTAGCCAATAAACAGACTCGTATTTTTAACCAATAAATCGACTGCACTAATACTTAGAAAGCGTAGTTTTGTGCAAACATGTAATAATGCCTGTTGAGATTAACATATTAAAAGTTTAGTAAATTAGAAGTAAGTGGTGTTTGTTGGCGGATTCTAGTACGAGTCGTTTAAGTTATATCGTTTAGGAAAAGTTCCCACACCGAGACTCATACGATTGCTGTTCTAGCATACACAAAAAACAACAGAGGAGCGTACATAAGTATGTGGATTCTGATCAGTAGCGAGACTACTGACCATCACGGGTTGCGTTCGAAATGACCACCGGTAGCAGAAATACTAGCTTCCAATTTGGTATGGAAGGCTGCTCCACACGTGCCAGCTTTTCGGCGGAAAAGTCTGAGCAGGCTGCAGTAAAACGTCGTTGCATAATGGCGTGTAATTGGTGTGTCCTTTCAGACAGCGTCTGTCATCTTTTCCCAGAGAAAGAAAAAAACAAAAACAAACAAACAAACCTACAGGCGTCAAATCCCGGGAATGATCCGGCCAAGGTACATTTTCTGTTGGTCCACTTCAATGATCTGGAAATAATTCGCGAAGACTTGCTGTAGTACTTCGTGAACTATCGACTGGACAGCCATCACGCTGGTACAACAGGTTCTACTCTGCAGAGGAACGTATTGTAGCATCCGTGGAACAAGTTCGTTAGGAGGCTACGATTCTTGCGCGTATGCAGTGTTCCGTCTACGCAAAACGAGCTGATGGTTCACTATGCCACACCACAGGTTTGGATTCCATAGACGCTGACGTTCCACCTGACGAAGTCAACGGGGTTCCTCAACAGACTAGTGCGTGTTTCGTATGTTTACCTGGGTATGATTAATAAATGTGACTTCATCACTAAACAAGATACATGATAAGTATGAGCATGTCTTAATGCCCGTGCACTGAAGTTAACACGCTTCTTATAATCATTTCCACGTAGCTATTGATGGAGAGAGATGTTATGTCTATAAAACATATGTTGATGGAAAATGCGTACGACCCTTCCCTGATTAATGCCATTTCCTCGTGCGCCTGCGCAGGAGCTAACGTGCATACCAACTGCAACAGCAGCAAGAACATAAATTTTATTCTCCTATGTCGTCACTTGTTTCTTTTTTATTACGTTGTCTACGTAACAAATGGAAATGATCGTATGGCGTCAGTGGCCGGGAGTTCCCTGTCGGAAAAATGGTTCAAATGGCTCTGAGCACTATGGGACTTAACATCTGAGGTCCCCAGTCCCCTAGAACTTAGAATTACTTAAACCTACCTAACCTAAGAAGATCACACACATCCATGCCCGAGGCAGGATTCGAACCTGCGATCGTAGCAGTCGCGCGGTTACCTGTGGGAAAGTTCGACCGCCAAGTGCAAGTCTTATTGAGTGCGATGCCCCGTCGACAATGGGGATGAAATGGTGATGAGGACAACATAACACCCAGTCCTTTAGGTGAGAAAATCCCCCTCCTCAGCCGGGAATCGAACCCGAGCCCCCGTGTGTGGCAGTTGTCTGGGTGTTACACTACCACTTTTATGTAACTAGTTGTAGAGGCTGATAAATAATTGCCTCGATGATTGACGTCTATTGGGATACCTAGAAGCATACACTGTACAAGAACAAACTGCATTCCTCCTACACTCTCCATACACTGTGAGTATGTCATCTTCCCTGCATTGGTAAAACCCATCGTCCTATTGTCTGGACTGTCACACACTGACTGATTAGCAAGTCGCAGTACACTCAAGGAACACACAAGCACACTGTAAGCAAACATAACAACGTCGTACCTAGGAATTACGCAAGTTGAGTGGTACAAACAGCCTTCGGTGAGGAAGCTTTTCAAAATATGATATGTTGTAAACTACTCGCACTAAAATCCTGTAACAGACACGAATGACTTTTTATATGTTCATGTCAATACTCATCGTTCTATTTAACACATTGTGTGTTTGCACAAAAACACGCTTTCTAAGTATTATTACAATCTGTTTATTGCCCAACAATACGAGCCCGTGCCTACCAATCCATTCTGTGCATCTATTGCACATTCCGTTTCTGCAATATTTGTGGTGCAAGTGTTGGATGATTCATCCTGCATATCCATACAATGTTACAAATGAAATATTTATTCATAACTAAAGAGCGCTGCAGATTAGTTACGTTCCATAAGTATACATAACCTCGTGGCACGCGAGGCCACACCTTATGCGTCTACTCTGGACGACTGTACGTATCAGAGTTTTACTAGGCTGCTAGCACAGCTTACCCGTCACACTCTCTATGCTTCCCGACCAAGATAAGCAGACTAGTCATTTCCAGGTGATATCACCATAAAGTAGTGTAACTTTACTTTCAGCCTTGCTTATGGCCTCAGTACGACGAGGAAGACAGTGCATGAGTTGCTTCAGCTAGACTGTGCCCAGCTGAAGTCGCACGTTCACGATTAGATCTCGTAGAGTTACTAAATTACGATGTTCTTGAATGCTGTTTCGCCCGCTGTTCGAAATAATCGAAAGCATTTTATATGATATTACGATTGGGTGATATAGCGGGCCAGCTGAGTTGCAGTAAGGTGCCTAAGAAATTGGAAATTTGTAGTAAAGGCTCATGGGACCAAATGGCTGAGGTCATCGGTCCATAAGCTGACTCACTACTTAATCCAACTTATTTAACTTACGCCAAGGAACCAACACATACACCAGTGCCCGAGGGAGGACTCGAACATCCTGCGACGGATTTTACGTGCGTGCGATGCGATGCACCAATTGCGACGGATTATACGTTGCTGCTGTAATGCAATTTCTTTTATAATTTTTGTTCACCTACCTCTTTACAGCGGTAGATCTTCGCACGTAAACTCCTGACTGCAGCTACTTACGAAATCACAGAAGAGCAGTGTTGAGGAAACTGTATCCTCATAGCTACATGCCGGAGGCCGCTATAAGTAAAATTTTCTGAAAATTGTCTATGTACTTTAAAGAAATGATTCGGAAAGGGGATGTCACTCCTACTTTAAACATGAAGTTCAAATTTAAACCTTCAATAGATCTTTATTGCCGTGAAACAAGATCATCAGCCCACATTTACGAAAATTACTAAAGTTTCTGCTCACAGTTACCACCATACCTAAAAAAGCCAGAACTTTTACCTTCCCAAATTCCGAAACCAATTACTTATAACACAGTCAATGATCGGCCAATTACTTCTGCACATGATATTCAGTGGTTGTCTTTTGTTAAAGTTTATCTCGCCATAATATACTCAGTAAGAATATACTCAGTACCGCCACGCTATATAATTCAAAGTTCACTCGCGATTTTCGTCGGAACGAATTATCACAACACTCTAAAGTTTTCATAAACAGTTTCTGGTCTCTACCAGATACCATTGACACTGGACCATAACGCGGAAGTCATCCCAAGACTTCATCTTACACATAATGCGAAAAGTCACATCCAGCACAACCGCCTCCAATCAAAGCTAGCTGGCGACTCCTCTCTCACTCTCCCACACTCAAAACTATATCTCCTCGCTAGGCGGCCAACGGTCTCGCTTCTCATTGGCTGTCAGCACTTACGACCAATGAGAACTCACTTCTAGGGCGCGGCTCGCGCCAAAATCTAGCAAGCACCAACCACTTCTCTAGGCTGATTGACGTCATCAAATTAAGTAACACAAAACTCTCTAATTAAATAAACAAAACAAAATGAACTATAAGCTTTACTCTGCATCTGGAAATTTATTATGTAGTCGCGAATGTTCTGGCTGTCTTATACATAAGCATACATACTTGGACATCCGACATTCACTAGTAGGGGAACCACTAGTGGATTCGTTCCCACGTTACAGAGTTGGAACACTTGCCAGTTCCTGTAGAGAATTACATGAATGATTTTTAATAATGCCGAACGTCTCACGTACTCTCATGCACACATTGTCATTCGCACGCACCCTAACACACAATACACATATTTACTTAGAATTCTTGAAATTATTATTATAGAAAAGTCACAGAAGTTTTCTGAAACTAACAACTTCCCAAATTTATATATGAACACTGAAATTGTTATCAGATCATCGTACATAGTCACTGAAGGTGAACTATTACATCACTGTATTTATTTAAATTCTTGACTGTCGAAAAATTACGTTTTTTAATGGAATTTTATTAACTTCCAAAATACAACTATTTTTGATATCAGACTTTGACTTTTTGTTTTTTTTTTCACAACAGGAGGATGTACATCAAATATGACATTCCTCCTATTATTCCTTTATTACTTATTTATATTTTTAGTTTTGTATAATGTAAGTGGCCTGCCAGCGCTACTCCACTGCTTTCACAAGCGCAGCTGCAACATATGGTCGTGACGTCAGTCTGCAGGACCCAACTCGTCCGTTACTGACCGTATAAAACTCTACCGGCTTACATTGCGGCCCACATACATTCTGAAGTAAAGCTTTTAATAGACAAATGGGCGATCGCGCACTAGTTGCGACGCCACACACCTCCTGAGGAACTAAAATTTTTAATTTCTTAACAAATTTTTGTTTATTAATATTTTTCTATTAAAGATTTACTTTAACCGTTATTATTTGGCAGTTCTGGTTCTGTATCATCAATATCTAGGGCTGATGACCTACAACGCTTACAAAAACAGGGGTGATAAAGGGGGGGGGGGGACATAAAGAACAAAGAACACAGTACATGGAGATGACCGGGGTTAATAAATACACTAATACGGGGACAAGCACAGGGGGACAGTTAAAAAGTCGACATAAAGTTAAAAGAAAACAGCTGACAATTCATTTGGCACTTAAAATCACTGGAGTCAAACACAAGTTAAGAAGTCAGCCACAGTGTAAAAAATCACACGAACAATTATGGACTATATGCAGGTCGAACACACGATTAAAAGCACGTCACTGGGTGAAACTGTATAACGGCACCGAACACAACAGTAACACAGCACACTTGATAATAAATAAAAACCTGGGAAGATCTGCCGGGGGTGGGGTACAAGGGAGAAGGAAGAGGAGGCGAGAAGGAGGGAGAAAAAGGGGGATGAGGTGGGGGGGGGCGCCGAAGTAGGGCTGGGGAGGAAAGGGAAGGGAGAGGAAAACAGTTGAGGAGGGGGTGCAAGGACTCAGGGAGGTAGGAGGAAATCCGCTCTGGCAGAAGGAGAGGAGAGGCAAAGGGGGCCGTGGAGAGGGATGGGGAACAAGGCCAGGCTACAGTTGGTAGCAAGGGTGGATGTCACAGCGAAGTTCAGCATCTGGGAGGGGGAGGTGCCGGAAATTACCCTGATGAAGGAGATGGAGAGTGTGAAGGTGTAGAGAGGGAGGGATACAGTGATATAGGCGCAGCAACAGGCAGTGGTGGAAAGGAAGGAGAAGACCAGGGGTGAGGGGATCAAGCCTGCAGACAGTGTAAGGGATGTGGAGATTTTGGAGGAAAAGGAGGAGTTGGGGGAAGGGGATGGGGTCATACAGGAGTTGTGTGCAGGAGGGAAGGCGGACACAGGGGCAAGGCACAGCAGGTGACATTCTAGGATTTGGAGGGCCTCATAAAGGTGGGGGGAGCGAAGGCAATTCTGTCATGAGAGAGGATAGAACAGATGAGGGATTTGTAGGTAGGGAGCATGGTGGAATGATGAAATTCCCGTGTCTCGCTAGACAGGAGTTCCAGGAGGTGGAGGCAGGAATTGGCTTCCTGCTGGATGGTCAGGAGATGAGGGGTCCAGGTGAGGATACGATTGAGGCCCAGATATCTCAGGGTGGAGGTGAGCTGGGTGGGATGACCATACATGGTGAGGTAGAAATCATGGAGATGGTGTGGCCTATGATGATTGCCTGGGTTTTGGAGGACTTGATATGAAGTAATCACTGGTTACATGAAGTTTGGAGGGTATGCTGTGACTGTTGAAGGGTAGGATAGCCAGAAAGTCGGTGCATCAGCATATTGGAGGAGATGGACAGGTGGAGGTGTCTTGGGCATATCAGCAATCTACAGGAAATAGAGGAGAGTGGAGAGGACGGGGCCCTGGGTGACGCAAGCAGTGGGATGAAAGAGATAGGAGTTGGTTTCGTGGAGGGTGACATAGGAAGGACGGTGTGAGAGGAAGAAAGCGACCAGACGGACAAAATTGATATGCAGGGCTTTGTTTTGGAGGTTAAAAAGGAGACCGGGATGCCATACGCGGTCATAGGCATTTCGGAGTTCGAGGGAAACAAAAGTGGCAGGGTGACGGGAGTTGAGTTGGAGGGAGAGAAGGTGGACGAGGTTAAGGAGTTGGTCTTCGGCGGAGAAGGATGGTCGGAAGCTACAATGGGTAAGGGGGAGGGTCTGAAACCTTGCGCTGCCGACTTTATAGGACGACCGTGAGCGCCGATAGGCTGGCGCGGTGGGCGTGGCCTGGCATAGCGCTGTGGCCGCGACAGAAGCGCTCGCATATTATAGGGGCGCCGCCTAGCGGCTGTCATCGAGGTCCACGCCTATTGGAGGGCTGTCCGCATTATCGCACCGGCATACCAGACCTACGAGTGGAAGTGTGCAATATCTAAACTTATTTCAGTACATCTTTCATTACAAAGGAAACGAGCCAGAATGGCTTCGTTCCTGTCAACATTTTTGAAGGATTGAGGAAGTGTGATCCAGACATGACAATTACTAGTTACAAGGTGGAATATCAGTGCAGATGGTCGAAATTCAGAGAATCTGTGTCTCATTCGTAATGCCATTCACCGTTGCGCACGTCATTCTCCGCTAAAAACTAAAGAGAAATTCAATCTCAGGTTAACATCCCTGTACATGTTATAAGGTTTCCTGCATTTGCTTCTACATGACCACTCTGCAATTCACACTTACATGCCAGGCAGAGGTTTTATCGAAACTCTTACGTACTATTTCTTTACATTTCCGTTCTCTAACAGTGCGTGAGAAAAACGGACAGTTAAATCTTTCAGTGAGAGCTCTAATTTCTCTTATTTAATGACAATGATCATTTCTCCCTATGTAGATGAATACCAACAAAGATATTTAGCACTTGGAGTAGAACGTTGGACATTGAAATTTCGTGAAAGTGTCTCGCCGCAATGACAAACGTCTTTCTTTTAATAATTGTATCGCAACTCGCGTATCTTATCCGTGACACTCTTTTCCCTGTTTCGCGATAGTACAAAACGAACTTCCCATCTTTGAACTTTTTCGATGTTCTCCATCAATTCTAAATTACTTTGTTGTATAAAAAAGGTTTTCTCTCAATATTGGGAGAGAAAATGAGGAACTTGTTGGACATGTTTAAATACATTGATTTACAGTACAGAGAATTTTGTGTGGACTTACGTTCCGAGTGAGCAGTTAAATTTATTTTACGCTGTTGAACATTTTCTTTGTTATTGTTTCTTGCCTTTATCGAACAACCTGTCCCTCTAGTTTGGATGTCAATTAAACAAATACATCGTATTACTTCAGTGTGTCACGAAACTTATTCTGTGAATAGTTTACATTCTTTCTCAGTGCAATAGAAATTCAGTTTTTTTTAGTATAGATCGTTATTCCACAATGTACTTTTACAGGATACGCAACATTCTCTGTTGGAAAGCTACATAAAATTAAGATAACTTTTTAAATATTGTAAAATATGCTAAATACATGTATCTGTCGTATAACAAACACTATAGCATTTGATCACACGTAATAAAATGTATAAATGTATAGTCCCAAAGGAAAACAGTCATTTTTACTTCCTGAAAAATTACAAAATTTTGATATACAGCCTTCTTTCAGGGTGATCTTCAGTTATTAATTTTACAGCTCGTTTAGTACATAGCCGATTTTTTTCATGTATGTCTCTAGTAGTTTACACAACACAATTTAAATTTTAGAGACACATGTTAATTTGTTCAAAATACTTTTTTAAATGGTGAACTGTTTACGGTGTTGTGTTAATGGACGTCTGGAAGGCGAGACAACAGCTAAAATCTGTATCGTTTAGTACCAATTTCCGTCGCCTTAACTGTCGCCTCCTGAGACGTACTTGAAGTACAGCGGCTTCTGAGCAGGTACCTGGTGTGAGCCCCTTACCGCTCACCGCCTCTCTGACGGCCCTTCTCTTTTCCCCCCATGGGCTCTAACTGAGCCAGCTCCTGCAGGCCTACTCCTCCGAGTAGCATTGCGGGTAATGTTACAGGCATCCCCTTGTTGTGGAGGAGGAGTGGCTGTTGGCGCAGGTAGTAAGTAGCACTCCGTTTGAGGCCGGGTTTCCAACTTCAGCTGAAGTGACGTCACTGCAAGTGTGCGAGACTGAGAAACTGCGGCAGCGTTGTGGGCTGCAGTTTACACATTTCCACCCGCTTCTGAGAAAACTCTACTGGCACGACCTTTATTCTGATGTCAACTGAAATCATCTGAGACAGCATTGCTGTCATAATGTGGATTATGGTAGTAAAGCTACTGTAAGGACGCAATAAGAGGATTAGAAATCGAAAATACTGGGTCTAAAAGTAGCTCACGTAAAAATCAGATGCTTAAATATCAAGTACGCTGTTTATTGCGAAGGCTGAGTTGTAAAGCTGTACCAAATTTTTAATTGTTATCTTTAATCCAAAGTAATATTTCAGAGCTAGATCAGAAATGTAAGGACTATGGTATGAAGATTAGCATTTCCAAAACGAAAGTAATGTCAGTGGGAAAGAAAACCGCGAGACCGTGGCGCGGGGCGCGGACGGCGGAGAGAGTGCGCCGCGGGCGGAGGGTATTTAAATCGGCCGCCGCCGCGACCGAACCCAGTTCCCCCTGAGCAGCCATAGCGTACGGATCTCCGTACCGGCACGTTCACAGGAGTTCAGTCCGTCAGTTCACCTGATGATGGCGACATGTATGATAGCCGAAATATTGTGCCCGTTGGACACTGTAGACCAGCAGTACACCCGTGGATATTTTGAGATCCTTTGTTGTTTTGTGAGCTCCTCTCGGGTGATCATACCTGTGGGACGCTTTGGATTGTAATGGAGAAGGAGGAGCTCGCTTGCATTCTTGTGGCGACGAACACGATGAAGTGGTTTCTTCAATTTCCTGAGGGTGGCTCAACCACTTCCGAGTTGAACGTTGCACCGTGAGGGAGCACATCAAGCAGAATAACCCCTTCAGATATCTAGAAGACCGTCGCCAAGACTTTACCAACTGAGTGTCCGGCTTCGAACTTGTCCTTCAGAGGAGAGAGAGCTGGTGTGGCACCTATATCCAATGGCAGCGTATACAATTGAAATAATTATTATTAATAAAAGTGTTTTAATAAGTCACGGCAGCAAAATACTAACACGAATTCTTTACAGACGAATGGAAAAACTGGTAGAAGCCTACCACGGGGGAGAGGAGTTTGGATTCCATAGAAAAGTTGGAACACGTTGGGCAATACTGACCCTACGTATTATCTTCGTTAATCTATCTTAGAAGATAGATTAAGGAAAGGCAAACCTAAGCGTCTAGCATTTGTACACTTAGAGAAAGCTTTTGACAATGTGACTGGAATACTCTCTTTCAAACTCTGAAGGTGGCAGGGGTCAAATACAGGGGGCGAAAGGCAATTTACAATTTGTACAGAAACCAGATGGCAGTTATAAGAGTCGAGGTGCATGAAAGGGAAGCAATGCTTGGGAAGGGAGTGACAAAGCGTTGTAGCCTATCCCCGATGTTATTCAATCTGTATACTGAGCAAGCAGTAAAGGAAACAAAAGATAAATCTGGAGTAGTAGTTAAGATCCATGAAGAAGAAATAAATACCTTGAGGTTTGCCGATGATATTGTAATTCTGTCAGAGACAGCAAAGGACCTAGAAGAGCAGTTGAACGGAATGGACAGTGTCTTGAAAGGAGGATATAAGATGAACATCAACAAAAGCAAAACGAGGATAACGGAATGTAATCAAATGAAATCGGGTGATGCTGATGGAATTAGATTAAGGAATGAGGCACTTAATGTAGTAGATGAGTTTTGATATTTGGGGAGAAACATAACTGATGACGGTCGAAGTAGAGAGGATATAGAATGTAGACTGGCAATGGCAAGGAAACGTTTCTGTAAAAGAGAAATTTATTAACATCGAGTATAGATTTAAGTGTCAGGAAGTCGTTTCTGAAAGTATTACTATGGAGTGTAGCCATGTATGGAAGTGAAACATGGACGATAAATAGTTTAGACAAGAAGAGAATAGAAGCTTTCGACATGTGGTGCTACAGAAAGTGGATAGATCACATAATTAATGAGGAGGTATTGATCAGAATTGGGGAGAAGAGAAATTTGTGGTACAACTTGACTAGAAGAAGGGATCGGTTGGTAGGACATGTTCTGAGGCATCAAGGGATCATCAATTTGGCATTGGAGGGCAGCGTGGTGGGTAAAAATCGTAAAGGGAGACCAAGAGATGAATACACTTATCAGATTCAGTAAAATGAGGGTTGCAGTAGGTACTGGGAAATGAAGAAGCTTGCACAGGACAGAGCAGCATGGAGAGCTGCATGAAACCAGTCTCTGGACTGAAGACGACAACAACAACAATATAACTGTACTTCTGGCCTACAAAAAGAAATGAAAAACATTACAAGACGCCGTTCTGCATTTATTTAGATTATTGTCTTTAATACTTGTTGCAATTAAATGATATTAAAATAGTTTTATCGGTTTCAACACCAATGGCGTCGCTGCAACAATGGACTTACACAAAATGTCCAGGGCAACATTTAATTATTTCGTAAATGATAATTATGGGTCAGAGAAGGTACTTTTCGCCACTAACAAAAAACACGTACTACCAAGGTACTTTCATATATATTTAAAAAAAATTATCATGACACTACATATAATTACATAAGATAATTACATAAGATAATTACATAAGATAGGACATTAGAACCAACAAGACTCAGAAGACAAAGAAGGAGACAAGAGTGTGAAACAAAGAAATCTTTTTCTTATGTACTACGATACAGAGATAATAGTAATCACAATTCTGTGAGCACGTATAGCGGTTCCATTGTTGTTACACATCGATAAGTTGATTTACATTACTGTTTTGCAATAAGCGATGCTATAGTGGCTATCCGTTTTCTTTCCGGTTCCAAGTGACGAAACTCAATGACAGTTCTCTACTAGGAATGCACCTATGTTACAGACGTCATTTTGAATGCTACGTATAGCGCCACCACCTGTCGGGACTTCCTGAAACTGTAGGGGCTGAAGCGGGATTATTCCACAATGTCCAATAACAAATTCCGCATTTTTTTTCAACCGAAGTTGGAATGGAAAAAAAAAAGTTGCATTCCTTATTGAGCCGCTCTCGTGAATTAATACGAATGTTGTAAAACTGATCTTGAATTTTAATGTATGCTGTATTCTTAATACAAAAAAGATGTGTACGTAAATGTACAAACTGGGTCATGCAAGCACACAGATTTTTAAAGTAATACTGTTAGCAGTACTTCGTCTTCCAGAGTTCCCGGGAAACAGAACAAACATTGTTGCGCGAGACCTAATCCATCGCTCTTCCGTTGTTGATTCAGTAGGAGTGAGACGGAGACACGAAGTCCTCGAATATTTTCAAATCAACCAGTATTCCCTATGTACGACATCTCCGTGGGCAGTAGCGAGTCAGGTGCTGTCTGTGAAGGCTTCCAGGCGGGCAAAATAAGCTTAAGCCACGTGCGTCGAGTCATAGAGGGCGATGCGCCATCTGACGCCACCGTAATCAAAATGTCGACAATTTGTAATTTTATTGCCTTCATTTAGACTGCTCAGCATATGCGAGGGCTGTTCGGAAAGTAAGGAACGGTAGGTCGCGAAATGGAAACCACAGTGAAAATCAAAACTGTTTTAATTGCAACAGTTAGCTACAACTTCCAGATACTTATCTCCTTAGTCGCCGATCCGACTTAGACGTTTGTCGTAGAGTTGTACCAACTTTCCAACACCCTCGTTATAGAAGGCAGCCGCTAGTGCTTGCCGCCAATTCTCTACGCTGGCCTACAGCTCGTTGTGTGTGCCAAAATACTGTCTTCATAGCCAGCGGTTCATGTGAGCAGAGATGAAACTCAGAGGGAGACAATTACGGGCTGTATTGTGAGTAATCAAACATTTCCAGTTGGAAACGGTGCAGGAGCATCTTCATTACCCCTGCAGAATGCTGCTGAGAATTTTCTTTAAGAAGAAAGCACATGACAGTTATGTAATGTTGGTTGCATAGCTTCGGGCGAAATTTCTCACCATGCCCTCGTACTTGGCGGTAGACACTATTATTCTAGGTATCGTTATGCGCTCCCTATGTGCTCAGAACTGAAAAGAAGGGCATACTAGAGACACAAACCAACACACCTGTGCAAAACTTCATAGGATTTTCACTGTGGTTTCCATTTTGATACCTATCGTTCCTTACTTTCCGAATATCTCTCGTAGAATACAGTCTCAGTTCCATATGTTGGTTCAGTTATAACAATACCGTTGTGTTACTGTAATTGCTGCACTTAGTGTTCGTAATTATCCTCATATCATTAGTATGAAGTCTACGATCCTTTAAGTATTCGTAATTGGAATCCGATTGAGTTAATGCAATAACCCCCGAAAGTATAAACAAACTGAACCGCTAAATTCGTTTGCCTTTGTTTAAACTGGTTAGCAGACAGAACCCAGTTATAGTGCTTGTGTTGGTTGAATTGTAATAAAACAGATCCTTTCCTGTAACTGTAATTTCGTACTTAGTTTCCGTCATAGTCCTCACGTCCTTATTTATTGTGGGATGTTCCAATATGTATTCCTCATTGCAACGCGAATCGGTTAATAAAACACTCGTAAATTATAATCAAACTGAATGCAAAATTTTTTACCCCTTAGATAAAGTTTACAATAATTAAAAATTAACTTTATCACTCACCAAACTGGCTCAAGAACGAAAGCATTTTTTAAACACCTTTAGTTTTAAAAATCAGAAGGAAATCAGTTCCGTTAAAGTTATCTGGACTTATTTTATTTACTAACAATTGCACCGGTACAACTTTGTATACCTATATAATGATTTTACACGTTTGTGTGATTTTCCCGAATCTCTCATGTTTTCACCTGGCATGTAGTGTTCCATAGCTGAAAAATCATTCTAAGAGCAACATTACTTGAAGTGTTTTTCAGGTTAGCTAGCAGTCGAAAACTATACAGGTAAGCATTAATGTGAAACTTCCTGGCAGATTAAAACTGTGTGCCAGACCGAGACTCGAACTTGGGACCTTTGCCTTTCGCGGGCAAGTGCTCTACCATCTGAGCTACCGAAGCACGACTCACGACCCGTCCTCACAGCTTCAATTATGCCAGTACCTCGTCTCCTACCTTCCAAAGTTTGCAGAAGCTCTCCTGCGAACCTTGCAGAATTAGCACTCCTGAAAGAAAGGATATTGCGGAGACATGGCTTAGCCACAGCCTGGGGGATCTCTCGGTCCGGCACATGTTTTTAATCTGCCAGGAAGTTTCATATCAGCGCACACTCCGCTGCAGAGTGAAAATCTCATTGTTGAATCATCGCCCAAGCTGTGGCTAAGACATGTCTCGGCAATATCCTATCCTTGAGGAGTGCTAGTTCTGCAAGGTTCGCAGGAGAGCTTCTGTAAAGATTGGTAGATAGGAGACGAGGTACTGTCAGAAAAAAAAAATGGTTCTAATTTCTCTGAGCACTATGGGACTCAACATCTGAGGTAATCAGTGCCCTAGAACTTAGAACTACTTAAATCTAACTAACCTAAGAACATCACACACATCCATGCCCGAGGCAGGATTCGAAACTGCGACCGTGGCGGTCACGTGGTTCCAAACGGAAGCGCCTAGAACCGCTCAGCCACCCCGGCCGGCTTACTGGCAGAAGTAAAGATGTGAGGACGGGGCGTGAGTCGTGCTTGGGTAGCTCAGGTGGTAGAGCACTTGCCCGCGAAAGGCAAAGGTCGCGATTTCGAGTCTCGGTCCGGCACATAGTTTTAATCTGCCAGGGAGTTTCATATCAGCGCACGCGCCACTGCAGAATGAATATCTCATTCTGGAAGCATTTATGTGATGTGATGTTTTATATCCTTGTGTTGGTGTTACTTAAGATACAGGAATTGCAGTAGAAAATACAGCACTCTCCACTTAAAAAAATTAACCACAAATATGTCTAGTCGAATCAAAGTAACTTATTTCTGAGGTGACAGTGAAATTTTTACCACGTATGGAGCCCCGACTTTTCTTGGCCAGCAAACAAAGACGAATGCGGTCACCCAGGACCGCTGCTATAGTGTCGGCTAAGCATTCCCGCAAGTACTCGTTGCTCTCACGTCGTGTGCTTGGGAGCGGAAGCAGCAATGTCCTCATCAGCCCACTCGGCTGGAACTCAGCTCTCCGCATCGGTGAAACTTCGCCCAAGTGCGGCAGCCGCCACGCCGCAGGTATGGCGTGCCTCGTGCTGGAACTCGGCGAGTTTATCAGCGGACAGGTTTACAACCAATTCCCATCATCAAAGGTTGGTCGTGATTTCTCTGAAACTCAACAGCTGTCATTCTGTCCAGTTCAAGACGCAGACAAATGGCGGTACTACTGGCTGCCTTGAGCCCTAAGTTCCATTAATTATATGCTGACAGCTACATTCCTGATGTAGTCTTAGTAGAGGGGGACGAGTAGGTTTGCTACCTACAGGGCGGTCCATTGATCGCGACCGAGCCAAAGATCTCACGAATTAAGCGTCAAACGAGAAAACTACAAAGAACGAAACTTGTCTAGCTTGAAGGGGGAAACCAGATCGTGCTATGGTTGGCCGCTAGATGGCGCTGACATAGGTCAAACAGATATCAACTGCGTTTTTTTAAATAGCAACCGCCATTTTATTGCATATTCGTGTAGTACGTAAAGAAATATGTATGTTTTAGTGCGACAACTTTTTTCGCTTTCTGATAGATGGCGCTGTAATAGTCACAAACATATGGCTCACAATTTTAGACGAACAGTTGGTAAGAGGTAGGTTTTTTAAATTAAAATACAGAACGTAGGTACGTTTGAACATCTTATTTCGGTTGATCCAATGTGATACATGTACCTTGTGAACTTATCATTTCTGAGAACGCGTGCTGTTCAGCGTGATTTCCTGTAAATACCACATTAATGCAAAAAATGCTCAAAATTATGTCCGTCGACTTCAATGCATTTGGCAATAAGTGTAACGACATTTCTCTCAACAGCGAGCAGTTCGCCTTCCGTAATGTTCGCAGATGCATTGACGATACGCTGGCGCATGTTGTCAGGCGTTGTCTGTACATCACGATAGCAAATATCCTTCAACGTTCCCCACAGAAAGAAATACGGGGACGTCAGATCCGGTGAACGTGCGGGCCATGGTATGGTGCTTCGACGACCAATCCACCTGTCATGAAATATGCTATTGAATACCGCACGCAGGCTATGTGCCGGACATCCATAATGTATGAAGTACATTGTCATTCTGTCATGCAGTGGAACATCTTGTAGTAACATCGGTTGAACATTACGTAGGAAATCAGCATACATTGCACCATTTAGATTGCCATCGATAAAATGGGGGCCAATGATCCTTCCCCCCATAATGCCGCACCATACATTAACCCACCAAGGTCGCTGATGTTTCACTTGTCGCGCCCATCGTGGATTTTCCGTTGCTCAATAGTGCATATTATGCCGGTTTACGTTACCGCTGTTGGTGAATGACGCTTCGTCGCTAAATAGAACGCGTGCAAAAAATATGTCTTCGTCCCGTAATTTCTCTTCTGCCCAGTGGCAGAACTGTACACGACGTTCAAAGTCGTCGCCATGCAACTACTGATGCATAGAAATATGGTACGGTTGCAATCGATGTTGATGTAGCATTCTTAACACCAACGTTTTTGAGATTCCTGATTCTCGCGCAATTTGTCTGCTACTGATGTGTGGATTAGCATCATCATTTGTTGCAGGCCGTGGTTGACGTTTCTCTGTGGCTGAACACTTCCTGTTTCCTTAGATAACGTAACTATCCAGCGAACGGTCCGGACACTTGGATGATCTCGTCCAGGATACCGAGCAGCATACATAGCACACGCCCGTTGGGCATTTTGATCACAACAGCCATACATCAACACGATATCGACCTTTTCTGCAATTGGTAAACGGTCCATTTTAACACGGGTAATGTATCGCGAAGCAAATACCGTCCGGACTGGTGGAATGTTACGTGACACTACGTACTTATACGTTTGTGATTAGTACAGCGACATCTATCACAAAGCGGAAAAAGTGGTCCAACTAAAACATTCCTATTTCTTTACGTTCTACACGAATATGTAATAAAATTAGGTGTTCCTATTTTAAAAAAAAGAAGTTGTTGATAATCGTTTGACTATGGCAGCGCCATCTAGCGGGCCAACCATAGCGCCATCTAGTTTCCCCTTCAAGCTAGGCGAGTTTCGTTCTTTGTAGTTTTTTTGTTTGATGCTGATTTCGTGAGATATTTGGCCCATTCATTATCAATGAACCACCCTGTATAGGGTGGTGCAAATAAAAGCGGCCCAGAGAACAGAGTTCTTGCGCAGAAAAACACACAAGGGTAAAGGAAACGCAGTACCAATCTGACTATGTTGAACGTGACCACCATTTACCTCTTAGTAGTTTTGGGCATTCACCTCGTCGCACTTTTAGGCCTGGTGTGCAAGTTGCTGAAGGAGGCTCGAAGCCGGACTGCTGGAATTGCTGCAGTCTCTTCCGGAACGTTCTGCTGCATTCTTCAAGACTATGAGGGTTGTTGCGCTACACCTTAGACTTGAGGGCTCCCCGCATAGAGGATTCGCACACTGGGAGACCGGGTGACCTGGGTGACCAGCTATGGCCGCGACAACACTGTACTCTGCTAACAACTCTGTCAGGCATGAAGTTTGTATAATGTGCTCCGGCTGTATGGGCAGCTGCTCCATTCTGTTGTAAGTAACTGCAGGTCTTTTCTTCCTCCGTTAAAGTTGTCATAAATTCACGTCCCATCGTATCCATTCGCCCGGGCGACTTTCAGTTGCCCCTCCGTTACTTGTCCTGTCAAATTTTCCTAGCTCGCTCCGATCCGAGCTTGGGTTGCCAGGTCAGTCAAAATTTGGAAGTGTGAGTTTCTCGGTAGTAAGCGAGTGCGCTGAATTACAAACTATTACTTCACTATTGGTCGCAACGTGTTGCGGGCATTTGCAGTTCTACTCCGCTCGTCCGTGAACGCTGTAGCAAGCTCCGTGTGGTCGGAATGTTTTTACATAATGTCAAATGTCTATTGGTTTACTTGATTAGCAGCTTGCGCGAGCTGGCTTCTACTGCCAGGCCGCGGTTGGAATTTAAATCCAAAAAAAATAGACAGTTCGCTCGCCGAACTTATTTGGGACCCAGCACCAGTACAAACGACACATTTACATAACATCAAGTGCACAGATATTTCAAAATTACAGGGAAAGCCATCCGGTAACAATACGTTACGCAGTGGACTTGTCTGCAGAGGACAGGCAACCGTATTTATTGTCGTAATTGTTCTTGTTCCTTCCATTCTGGAAAATAGTGCGCATTTCTATAGTTTGAGACGCATAGTGATTTTAACTGCACTGTATCATAATTAGCACGTACGTATCTTTCTTATCGGATGGTCCGCCAACGGACCAGGTGCCAATTACAGTTCTTTATCCGTTGTACTCTTCGTTTGTTCCAGTTCAAATGGCTCTGAGCACTATGGGACTCAACTGCTGAGGTCATTAGTCCCCTAGAACTTAGAACTAGTTAAACCTAACTAACCTAAGGACATCACAAACATCCATGCCCGAGGCAGGATTCGAACCTGCGACCGTAGCGGTCTTGCGGTTCCAGACTGCAGCGCCTTTAACCGCACGGCCACTTCGGCCGGCGTTTGTTCCAGTACTCTTTCATGTACTCACTACGTTTTTTTCTTCCTGACTGCTGATCATATTAGACCAGCCTTTTTTCCATGTTCAATACTTTGTCCCTAAACGCTTCTCTGTCAGTTCTTACATATATTTTTCAGTCCTTACCTACTTCGTCCTTCCAATTTGTTGTTGAAATCTTGTCCTGCAAATATTTGAAGTTCTCTTTGGTTAATCGAATGTCTTCGATTCAACGTAAATGTCCAAAAACTGCCAGTCTTCTTCCTCCCATTACTTTTGATATGTTTCTATGTCCCCATAAATTTCATCATTACTACGTAATTTCCAACCTGCCACCATTTTTTACAGGCCTAATATTTTCATCAAGATTCACCTTTTAGTATTTCTAATTACTGTACATTATGAGTTAATGCCAGACATTTCTTTCCACGGATACATTTTTTTTCATCCCGAGACAGTCATTTTTCGTAGTAAAAGTCTTTAGGTATACTATATGTCTACATTTACATCTACATCTACATGGATACACCGTAAATCACAGTTAAGTGACCGGCAGAGGGTTCATCGAACCACCTTCACAATAATTCTCTACTATTCCACTTTCGAACAACGCGAGGAAGAAACGAACATACATATCTTTCCGTGCGAGCTATGTTTTTCCTTATTGTATTATAATAATCGTTTCCACCTACGTAGATCGGCGTCAACAAAATATTATCGCATTCAGAGGAGAAAGTTCCTGATTGGAATTTCATGAGAACCTTCTGCCGCCGGCCGCGGTGGTCTAGCGGTTCTAGGCGCGCAGTCCGGTACCGCGCGACTGCTATGGTCGCAGGTTCGAATCCTGCCTCGGGCATGGATGTGTGTGATGTCCTTACGTTAGTTAGGTTTAAGTAGTTCTAAGTTCTAGGGGACTGATGACCTCAGATGTTAAGTCCCATAGTGCTCAGAGCCATTTTGAAGAACCTTCTGCCGCAGCGAAAAACGCCTTTGTTTTAACGGCGTCATTCTCAAATCCTGTATCATGTCCGTAACACTCTCTCCCTTATTTCATGATAATGCAAAACGTGCTGCTGTTCTTTGAACTTTCTTGATGTACTAAGCTAATCCTGTCTGGTAAGGATCCCAGACCGCGCAGCAATACTCCTAAAGAGGACGGACAAGCGTAGTGTAGACAGTCTCTTCAGTAGATTTGTTACTTTTCTAAGTGTTCTGCCAATAAAGAGCAGTCTTTGGTTTGCCTTCCCCACAACATATTCTTCGTGTTCTTTCTAACTAAAACTGTCCGTAACTGTAATTCCTACGTATTCAGTCGAATTTACGGCATTTAGACCAGACTGATTTAACGGATTCCTTTTAGCACCCATGTGGATGATCTCACGCTTTTCGTTAGTAAGGGTCAAATGCCAACTGTCGCCCCTTTCCGATATTTTTTCCAAATCGTTTCGCAATGTGTTTTGATCTTCTGTCTAGTTTACGATAAATGACAGCATCATCTGCAAACAACCTAAGATAGCTGCTCAGATGGTCTCCTAATTTTTAAAATATAGATAAGGAACTGCAGAAGGCCTTTAACACTACGTTGGGGAACACCAGAAAGCACTTGTGTTTTATGCGATACTTTCCGTCAATTACTATGAGCTGACACATCTCTGACCAGAAAACACGAATCCAGTCTCATAACTGAGATGATATTTCATAAGCATGTAATTTCACTAAAAGCCGCTTGTGTGGTACCATGTCAAAATCAGTTTGCAAATCTAGAAGTACGGAATCAATTTAATATCCCTTGTCAATAGCACTCAACACTTCGCGTGTGAAGAGCTATTTGTTTCAAAAGAAAGATTTTTTCTAAATTCGTGTTGACTGTGTGTCAATAGACTCTCTTCTAGGTCATTCGTAATGTTCGAACACAGTATATGTTCCAAAACCCTGATGAAAATCGACGTTAATGTTGTGGGCCTGTAATTTAGAGGATTACTCCTACTACCTTGGTGTAACCTATGCAGTTTTCCAGTCTTTTTTCATCGAGCGAGCAATTGTATACGACTGTTAAGTATATAGCTATTGCATGAACTTGCTCTGAACGGAACCTAATTGGTATACATTGTGGAACAAAAGACTTGCTTCTATTAAGTGACTTAAGCTGCTTCACTACCCAGAGGATATCTACTTCTACGTTACTTATGTTAGCAGCTGTTCTTCATTCGAATTCTGGAATATTTTCTTCGTCTTCTTTGGTGAAGAAATTTTGGAAAGATGTGTTTAGTAACTCTATTTTCACAGCACTGTCGTCGATAGTATTTCCATTGCTATCGCACAGAGAAGGCATTGACTGTGTCTTGGCGCCGGCATACTTCACATACGACAAGAATCTATTTCGATTTTCTGTTGGTTTCGAGATAAAGTTTATTTGTGGAAACTATTATAAGCATTTCGCATTGATCTCCGCGCTCAATTTCGAGCTTATGTAAAAGATCGTCAACCTTGGAGTTTTTGCGTTCAGTTCAATTTGGCATGGTTTGTTTGTGCAACATTGTTTTGATCCGTTTTCTGTACCAAAGGCGATCACCTCCGTCGTCTGTTGATTTATTTGGTATAAACCTTTCAGTTGCTGTCGATACAATTTCTTTGAATTCAAGCCACATCTGGTTGGCACTTACATTGTTAATTTGGAAGGAGTGAAGATTGTCTCTGAGAAAGACGTCAAGCGAATTTTTATCAGCTTTTTTGTGTAGGTATATTTTTGGTTCATTTTTTGAGGATTTTGGGGTTACAGTATTCAGTGTCGGTACGACAACCCTGCGTTCAGTAATCCCTGTACCCGTTCTGATGCTCGTTATTGGATTAGGATTATTTGTTGCTAAGAGGACGAGTGTTTTTTCACAACCGTATACTATTCGTGTGGACTCAAGAGCTAACTGCTCAAAATAATTTTGAGACAATGTATTTAGCACAATTTCGGATGATGCTCTATGCGTAGCTGCGGATTTGAACATGTATTTTCGCTAATATATCGTGGGTAAATTAAAATCACCAGCAACTGTCGAGTATGTATTTGAAATTAAACTCAAGTTTTCTTTGAATCTTTGAGTAGTTGTATCATTAAGTAGTTGTATCTACTCGGTAAAAGGATCCAATTATTATTTAATTCCGGTTTCCAACAATGACCTATGCCCATACTATTTCACAGGAACTCTTTACTTCAGTTTCGCGACAAGATAAACTACTTCCAACAGCAACAAACACGCCACAACCAACAGTGTTTAGCCTATGTCCTTTACATTTTGTGTACTGTAATGTATCCTTTGTCTGGCAATAAGGAGCAAATGATAATTATAAAGATAATTAAATCTGCTAGCAGTATACGAAGCATAAGTAAAGATTTGCCGTCTAAAGGTCACATCACAAAACCGATAGCATGATATATTGCACTTAATTCTATATTTCTAATGTTAGTTTCTAAAAAGAATTTCTCAGGAAGGTTGACGTACATTGTTCGATAGCCATCAGACCGATCTCGTTTAACCATTTCATTTGAAAAAGAAGTTGTATCTTTTTTTCACAATCTCCGAATCGATGTTGTTATCGCTACTTAAGGTGAAAACTAAACTGACCTTCCCCCCACCTTTCTCACGGTCAGCTCACTTAACGACCGGTGATACGTGCAGCAACTACAACGTTTGGTTTAACTCCTGAAAAAACCGTCAGAACATACTGCTTGAGGAGTGTATCAGGACGTAGGTGTTGCTAAACGTATCAACGGTCGATAAGTAAACTGCAATTTCAGTACAAAAATTAATATTTTAGAAAAAATAGCCAATAGGAATGTGTGCAGAAGACGTTTTTTTACTAACATCAAAAATGCATCAAGATTTCTGATAACAGATATTGACCAACCTGAAACATTAAAAAATTTTTACATCTTGGGGAGATAAACCATGACAGTGGTTTGGAAAAATCTGCTATAGAGGAAAGGGTATTAGAGCACACGAAACAAAAAAACGTAGTATTTAATTTTTTTCTTGCTGTCATAGAGACGTGTATCCGTATGATGTAAGTTAAAAAGCTGTTCATGTTCCATTAACTATGTGAAGGGAAAGATTATTTGTATTATTAGACAATTATCTTTTGACAGCTGTATCGATGTCTAAAGAGACGCTAACACCAGTTGTTAAATAAATGAGTAGAGAGAAAGCTGTTAAATAAATGAGTAGAGAGAAAGCTTCGGGAAGGGGCTCCTTCCTATTTAATTCTGTTTTGTTCCTTCAAACGAGACAGAAGATGATACGTGTGGCAGTCTTGTAATTTGATTTATTCTGTATAATAAACAATTATAAAAAAGTGTCTACGATTGGTGTAGTCTCCTCCAGATTTCTCAGATATGTCGTTTATATTGTGTCTATTCTATTCTAGAAACGATTTTGCAGGAAGGGTGATGTACATCGTTAAGAACTCGTCAGATCCTTCACGTATCGCATCTTCCTGTTTAAGCATTTCATTTGACATAGAACTTGCATTTTATTTTTACCCCAAAGTCCGAACCGATGTTGTTGCCATTACGTAAGGTAGAAACTAAGCTTAGGTTGGAACGCTTAGTGCCACCACGATGCTATTAACAACCAAAAATAACAGTGCTTACCCAGGACTTCTGCGGCATAACACATCGATTACAGAAAACTACTGTTTGAAGAAAGTCTATAGTACAAATGTGAAATACGGGACATCCAATGAAAATATAAAGCTCACGTCAGTTTCCTCGAATAACAAAAATAAATTACATAGAGTCACCAGCGCTATCTGATTGCTCGTTGACGTTCATATCCTCTGAACAATATCTCCACACGATCATTGTATTGCCTAATAGGTTAGTATTTAAACTTGGTGTGCTGCATTACATGACACCGCCGGCCGCTGTGGCCGAGTGGTTCTAGGCACTTCAGTCCGGAACCTCGCTGCTGCTACGGTCGCAGGTTCGAATCCTGCCTCCGGCATGGATGTGTGTGATGTCCTTAGGTTAGTTAGGTTTAAGTAGTTCTCAGTCTAGGGGACATGACCTCAGATGTTAAGTCCCATAGTGCTTAGAGCCATTTGAACGATTTAGATATTGACGATTCACCAGTACAATTTCATTAAGAGGTGCTCGAGTGGTCAACATAATCCCTGTCCACATTATTAGGGAACCTACTCGACACCGACCTCTTTCCACAATGTTTGGTTTCCGAAACCGTGTTACATGTTCCATCCAGATGCGAATCCATCGAGAATCACTCTCCAGAGCAAACCAGGCTTCATCTGTGAAAATAACATTGGCCCGCTGTTCGACCATCCGGGTGGCATTTTAACGACTCCACTCTACATGTCCCTTCTGTGAAGACGTGTCAAAGGTACAAATACAGCAGTTCTCTGACAATAATGACAACTTTGCCGAAGCCTTCTGTACATCCTTTCCCTCGATAAAACACGTTCAGTGTATGCCGTGCAGTACTACGGTGGTACCGTCGTGCCCTTACAGCCAATTAACAGTCTTCTCTTTCTGGTGTCACACGTGGTCGGCCCTGCCCTGGTTTAGGGATACAGTTTCGGTCTCTATAAACTGTCGCCACGTCCGAGAAACAACACAACGATACACTTTAAGCCATCGGGCCCCATCAATTAGCGAATGTCCTATTTCCATTCTTCCTACGGCCCTCCACCGCAGAGAGTCTGGTAGGTGTCTTCTCTGTACCACACTGCACCGTCGTGACTGTACGCAAGGATTGTGGAACGGAGGCCAGCGGGCAAACACTACCACATTTGACAGGTGCCCTGACGCCAACATTGGAGTGGTTGTCCTTGGACCGGAATGTCTGTTGACAGTTTCTATGGTTATATCGTGGATTAGACAAAGGACAGGGAAATAGTGGTTTGTTGCTTTAATTTTGGACACCACTGTAGCGCAAATGAGAACCGAAACATTAATATTGGTGGTCACGAAACATAGGCATTTTGCTATCTTGGAAGCAAAATAACTTATACGGACGAATGAACACGAGCCGCGCACGGCTCAGTGTGACCGAGACGTGTAACCAATGGCAACCCATACCATCACGCTGGATGATACGCCAGTTTGGCGATGACGAATACACGCTTCCAATGTGCGTTCACCGCGATGTCGCCAAACACGGATGCGACCATCATGATGCTGGAAACAGAACCTGGATTCATTAAAAAAATGACGTTTTGCCATTCGTGCACCCAGGTTCGTCGTTGAGTAAACCATCCCAGACGCTCCTGTCTGTGATGCAGGGTCAAGGGTAACCGCAGCCAATGTCTCCGAGATGATAGTCCATGCTGCTCCAAACTTTGTCTAACTGTTCGTGCAGATGGTTGTTTTCTTGCAAACGTCCTCATCTGTTGACTCAGCGATCGGGACGTGGCTGCGCGATCCGTTACAGTCATGCGGATAATATGCCTGTCATCTCGACTACTAGTGATACGAGGCCGTCGGGATCCAGCACGGCGTTCCGTATTACCCTCCTGAACCCACCGATTCCATATTCTGCTAACAGTCATTGGATCTCAACCAAAGCGATCAGCAATGTCGCGATACGATAAACTGCAATCGCGATAGGCTACTATCCGACCTTTATCAAAATTGGAAATGTGATAGTACGCATTTTACCTCCTTACACGAGACATCACAACAACGTTTCACCAGGCTGCTGCTTGTGTATGAGAAATCGGTTGGAAACTTTCATCACGTCAGCACATTGTAGGTGTCGCCACTGTCGCCAATCTTGTGTGAATGCTCTGAAAAGCTAGTCGTTTGCATATTACAATTCGTCTTCCTGTCGGTTAAATTTCACGTCTGTAGCACGTCATCTTCATGGTGTAGCAATTTTAATGGCCAGTAGTGTACTTAGAAGGCAGAAGACCTCACATGAAGTAAGTTCTATAATTTGGCTGAGGGCTGGAAAAGCAACAACCTTAATTTAAAGACGGCTGAAGGCTGATGATTTAAGACTCAAGGTAAAATTAAATAGAGAAACACAAGGCAGAAGACCTTATCTTCAATTAGGCTGAAGGCCCCAAACAGTCTGATGCTGGAAAGGCTAAGATCTTTAATTTAAAAACGGCTGAATGCTCCATGACTTAAAATTCAAGGTAAAATAAATTTAAACAACAAAGCCTTATCTAAAATTAGGCTGAAGGCCCCAAACTATCTAACACTTGACAAGAAAGGAATTTTAATTTTATAACGGCTGAAGGCCCATGACTTAAAACACAACTAAAATAATTTTTAGTAGGCAGAAGGCCCAAGGCTTTATCTTTAAACAATATTTTAATCAGCCAGAAGGCCCAAACGATCTAACACTTGAAAAGCAAGGAACTTTAATTTCAAAAAAGCTGAAGACCCATTACTTAAAACACCACTAAAAACAATTCAACTTTAATTCAAGACCATTGGCTATGAGCCATGCAAATACACACAACAGAAAATAAGAAAAGGCAGTGCAGCTAATGGCGCGCAAAAGTTTCGGGGGTCAGCCAGCACGTGAAATACTAGTGTTCACTTAGGTGAAACAGGCAGTAGGCCCAACCATTCTCGATCCGACGACAACCCAACCAACAGACAGTCAACGAACCCACCAACACGGTAACTTGCGCTCCACTCGACCAGCACACAACCGGAAGTTCAATGCAAACGTAAAAGGCATGGACACCCACAAGCAAGCATACATTAAGCTGTCGAACTAAACACCGTGCTGGTGAGGAAAGTACACAGGCCTAAATTTACGTCAACGGCCAGGGCAGATAACTGGAACGTTAACGCCCACGTTTGTTTCAGAATCGGCGGCTTTAATATGTAAATCTTTGTCTTCAAGGTTTCTCTTTAATTATCAGCCGTGCTCTCTAAATGTTTATCTTAAGGTTGTCTTTAATTATTTTCAGTAATGGTTCTGTTGTTCTGTGTGAAAGCTTATGTTTTAAATGAAATTATAATTAAATGGACGCCCTATTATGTTAAAAAGATTTTTTGAGCTTTCAGCCGAAAAATTAATTTGAAATTTTCCTAATATTCTGTAAATACTTGACTTTTAAAGAATGTCCTTAGCTGATTTGAAATATTATTTCGGCCTTTACCCGAGAAGATATTGCAATTTTACATGAATCAGGTCTTAAGCCGTTACTCTAAACCCTGGTGTTTTAGAAGGACTCAGTTAAACTTATTTTGAAGAAGTTACTTGGGCCCTCAGCCGTGAATTGATCTTTGTTGTTTAAAGAGAAAACTGTGCATTGGTTTCGAGGAAAATAATTGTGTGTTCTTGTATAACTAACAGTAATTGACCTTGGCCCCTTTCCACAACCTGATCCGCTCTGTCCTGCGAAACAAGATTTCAGCGCAAAGAGAAGTTTATCTAAATGGAATATAGACTTTAATTCGAGGAAAAATTTTCTGAGAATTTACGTTTGGAGCACAGCATTGTATGGTAGTGCATCACGGACTGTGGGAAAATCGGAACAGAAGAGAATCGAAGCGTTTGAGATGTGGCACTGCAGAAGAATGATGAAAATCAGATATTCCAATAAGATATGGAATGGGAGGTTCTCTGCAGAATCGGCGTGGGAAGGAAAATATGAAAAACTCAGGAAAGAAGAAGGGATAAGATGAAAGAACACGTTTAAAGAGGTCAGAGGGTAACTCACATGGTACTGGAGTTAGCTCTGGAGATGAAAGTTTAAGGAATGACAGAGAGATTGGACAACGGCAAAGAAATGGAATTTGGCGTGAAAACGACCATAAGGAGAGCGGTCATGATGTACGTCATTTATATTTGTCTTGATTGCACAATCTTTTGCATAGAATTACCGGTATAGGCAGTAGCCATCTTCAGAATCTAAAGTAAAACTGAAAGAAAGAGCATTACTAGCTACAACATTAAGTGACTAAAATCAGGAGACATAAGATATAACAAAGACACTATATAACTATCATTCTGCTGCACTGCAAAATATCATATCATGTAAAAAACACACCAACCAGAAATGCCATGCATACTTCAACCAGTTACATTAAGGGTGTTACAAAAAGGTACGGCCAAACTTTCAAGAAACATTCCTCACACACAAATAAACAAAAGATGTAATGTGGACATGTGTCCGGAAACGCTTAATTTCCATGTTAGAGCTCATTTTAGTTTCGTCCACCTACGCTCAATGGAGCACGTTATCATGATTTCGTACGGGATACTCTACCCTGTGCTGCTAGAACATGTGCCTTTACAAGTACGACACAACATGTGGTTCATGCGCGATGGAGCTCCTGCACATTTCACTCGAAGTGTTCGTACGCTTCTCAACAACAGATTCGGTGACCGATGGATTGGTAGAGGCGGACCAATTCCATGGCATCCACGCTCTCCTGACCTCAACCCTCTTGACTTTCATTTATGGGGGCATTTGAAAACTCTTGTCTACGCAACCCCGGTACCAAATGTAGAGACTCTTCGTGCTCGTATTGTGGACGGCTGTGATACAATACGCCATTCTCTAGGGCTGCATCAGCGCATCAGGGATTCCATGCGACGGAGGGTGGATGCATGTATCCTCGCTAACGGAGGAAATTTTGAACATTTCCTGTAACAAAGTGCTTGAAGTCACGCTGGTATGTTCTGTTGCTGCGTGTTTCCATTCCATGATTAATGTGATTTGAAGAGAAGTAATAAAATGAGCTGTAACATGGAAAGTAAGCGTTTCCAGACACATGTCCACATAACATATCTTCTTTCTTTGTGTGTGAGGAATGTTTCCTGAAAGTTTGGCCGTACTTTTTTGTAACACCCTGTATAGGATTCAAGCGATCGTAGAGGTCACTGATTCTCGTATAACGTACAAACAAGTATATAATGTAACTAAAAGGAAATTCATTTGAAACTAAGGTTCTTTAATGTATTCTCAGCTGTATACAAGTAGGTGAGATTACTTAAAAATATTAGTTGACCACACGAAACATCTGTTCGTCGTCTAAGAGTTTAAACTCCTCAGAATCAAACAACTGATTGCAGAGAGTAGTCTTCAACCGAATACTGTAAGGGGGGGGTCTCTCAAAATCAGTCCCACACAGGAAGGAGACGGAAAAACCTCGAGAACATGCATTTCACCTGTTTCTGATCTCACGGTTTTTCTTTTGATTAGGACACTAAGTAATGAAAATGAAACAGGAACGAATGTAACGTAACGAAAAGACGTAGATTATGACAGTATTTCATTAAAATAAGTAATAGCTAGTAGCATAATTTGAAGTGGGAAGGTAGTGAAGTGAAACGGTTATCGCTAGATAGTGCAGGTTGCTTGTAGCTGCATGTTACTTCCTCTTGGCTACGTTTGTTGTTGCGCTGTTCAAGATAGCGGCCATCCCTGTAGGGAGCGGCGTGCTGCGCTTTGTAACGCGCGACCACACAGCTCAGTAGGTGATGGCGGCACTGTGGAACTCTGTAACCCTTCAATTGTGCACGATAACACTTCTCACTAGGAACTTAAACGTCAGGTAATAACATCTTGGAATATTTCGGAATAAAAGATTTGGTTGAAGCCGCTTTCCTCCCTAAGAACACTATCAGGATGCTGTCTCATTCTGCTAAAAATTACAAGTTCCTCCAGAATGTTGATGTGTCTACTTTTGGGAGCGGTGTGAAAAAACTTTAGAGTATTTTCTATGTCCGTTATTCTGTATTTTTGAGTTTCTAAATGATCAATAAAAGCTGTTTTATTGCAGGTACGTGTGTGTTCTTTAAATCTTGTATCAAAGATACTTCCCATCTGTCCAATATAAAAGTAACTGCACTCGTCACACGTAATTTTGTGAACACCTGACTACGATAATTTACTGTGTCTCTGGTCGTTCTTATGGCGAAGATACATTCGCAGAACGGTATTATTTGAAGTGAAATTAGACACTGGGTTTGCGAAAATAATTTTCAAATTTTTGAGACAAAATGCACTAATGATAATTACGCTCAGAAAAATTATCGGACTTGGACGAAAATGTATAACTGCAGATTCTAATGAATGTAATATGCCAACAGTAGACCTAATTACACATGAAATGGCTTTTGAAATAATCACTAGCAGAACTAAATGCTTCCGTATTTCATTTCCTGACTTTTAATGAATGAAATCTATTTCTTCTTTTTATCTAAAATGAAGGAGGGTCTTCAATTAAAGTACTAGTAATACGCAATTTATTTTTTTATGTTTTAATGAACACTTGTTCTATACATGCAAGTCTCTTTTATTAGCACAGCTCAGCCACAAAGACCTAATTCCATCCAAGACCTAGTGCCAAGAGAACGTGAGAGCTAGAGCACAAGGTACCAAGAGAACAAGATAAAAACAGAGCTTTCCACCCTCGTACATGACCTTTTACAGTGTTCTAACAGTGTTGTCTCTGCATAATTTTAATCTCAGGACTAGTTACAAGGTTGCATAGCTGCATTACGTAGATGTTGATACCAACAAAATTACTCATATTATTTCACTTAATTTTACTTAAACGTACTAGACGCTGTCATTGTAATAATTATCCATCTTGATCTGGGGTAAAATTCGTTTCGTCTGGCTGTGACAACACAACAGGGGCTACATCCTTCATACACCTGACATCAGACACATACTCTTCAAACGAGCATTTATCCACCCATAGCGGATGTAAGCTGATGCACGGCTTCGTTCGTCTATTGCTAGTTGTCGCAGTTTCCTGCAATTTCATTTGCTTATCCAGCAGTTGTCAGGCAGCTGCCACATAACTGTAGTCTTCTCATAGCGTCAAAGTCCGTATTTGTAACAAAGTCATAAAGTTAAAGATCGTCACCTGCAACAGAGACAAATTGGAACTAGCATTACATTAATTATGTTCGTTCCCTGAGTTAGCTTTAGACAAGTACTCAGAGCTTTAACCACAGTGCCATGCCTCGACATCACACTAAAGCTGAGTATTTGTTTAGATATAAAACTAAAACTAAACTAAATGCCTTCAGAAAAGGCCATGAAGGCCCTAAGGTATCGACCAGCCGCCGTGTCATCCTCACGGCCCATAGGCTTAACTGGATGCGGATATGGAGGGGCATGTGGTCAGCACACCGCTCTCCCGTCCGTGTGTCAGTTTCTCAGACCAGGGCCGCTACTTCTCAATCAAGGAGCTCCTCAGTTTGCCTCACAAGGGCTGAGTACGCCCCGCTTGCCAACAGCGCTCGGCAGACCGGAGCACGGAGCGCTTGACTTCGGTGATCTGACAGGAACCGATGTTACCACTGTGGCAAGGTTCAAAAATGGCTCTGAGCACTATGGGACTTAACATCTTAGGTCATCAGTCCCCTAGAACTTAGAACTACTTAAACCTAACTAACCTAAGGACATCACACAACACCCAGCCATCACGAGGCAGAGAAAATCCCTGACCCCGCCGGGAATCGAACCCGGGAACCCGGGCGTGGGAAGCGAGAACGCTACCGCACGACCACGAGATGCGGGCACTGTGGCAAGGCCGTTGGCATTTTGTATAGATATGCTTTTAATAAATGGTTGTTAATTGCTATCCACTGTGCTACCAACATTATTTTTGCTGTAGCTTAATTTGCCTTGTGACAAAACAGTTGCTGCGTGCAAGCACCGAATCTCAACAATGCAACTATTTTGCGTGATAGGGTGATCGTTTCCTGCTACCTTCACTTTAGGCTGCATGCTTAGTTCTTGAATATGTCACAAATATTTCTGTTAAAAGATTTTTTTTTAAATTTTCTTAAAGGCTTAACAAGCACACTGTCTCAAATCTATCCTTTCAAATTTTGATAATCAGTCAACTTTAGAGAAGACTGTTATCAATTATTTTGCACGATTTTCTTGTGGTCGCCTTCAATTAGTGGGGAATATACTGAAAGGCGATCTCAATCCTTTGTTGGTAAAAAAAGAAAAAATTTTCATCATGTATGCAAGATGGCTGAAGAGCATCGACGGTAACACAAGCGTGCTATTACTCACAAAATAGGTTGATGGGGAAGTCTGACACAATCACACTGAAGTAGGCTGTGACCCAGTGCTTAAAATTTGTGAAATTTGATCCGTATTCATATCGTAAATGTGAAAGTAACTCTGCCTTCTAGATTTACACGATTAGGAAATGGAACTTTTTTAACTTTTTTTTGTTGCTACACCTCCTGGCGAAGCTGAACAGTTTTTACGGCGAAATAATATGGAGATACGATAGTAAAAGCCAATGGTAAGTCCGGAAACTGTATTTAAAACTATTTTGTCGGGAACGCTTTAAAAAACATTACTAACTCTATTTATTTTACTAAATGCCTCGCAAACACTAAGTCTGATTTAGCGCTTAGTTGTAAGAGAGCTCAGACTGCGAAATATAATCGAATCCATCAAACCTCGAAGCAATCTCAGATCCGCCGGAATTTGGATGCAGAACGTCATGAACCCTTAAGAGCTAGAGAGACATTAGAACATTTTAGACGATGAACGTACGGCGTCTCTTACAGGTACTGAGACTCTTGAAGACACACAATGACGGCCTAATTTACATGCTGTACGACAAAGAGAGAGAGAGAGAGAGAGAGAGAGAGAGAGAGAGAGAGAGAGGCGTCGTGTCTTTTCAGCTTAAAAGATTGCAGATCCCACTAAAAATTGTTTTGAGGTGACTGTAATTAAGCCCAAGGACAAATACTCCAAGCTCTTGATGTGCCTTTAGAGAAACCGTGTTTTTCTCATGTGTGTCCAGCCCACAAATTCTTTACGTCTTACCAAAACAAGGCAAGGTCAAACCCGTTGTTTATAGAAATAAATGGTTCAAATGGCTCTGAGCACTATGGGACTTAACATCTGTGGTCATCAGTCCATTAGAACTTAGAACTACTTAAACCTAACTAACCTAAGGACATCACACACATCCATGCCCGAGGCAGGATTCGAACCTGCGACCGGAGCGGTCACGCGGTTCCAGACTGAAGCGCCTAGAACCGCACGGCCACACAGACCGGCTTGTTTATAGAACTGTATTAAGATCGAGCAATAAATAATTGATAAGAAACATGAGTTTTTGTCGTTTTTGATTTTTTTTATTAAGACTCCATATACTGCAAAATAATAGAAATACATTCATTATGTAACCATATACCGGCACTACATACATCTATACATACATGCGTACATATCTACATCACTATATACACAGATTATTATAAGTTTATAGCTTACTTATTTACCACCACTCATTGTGACAAAATTATGTGAGCACAGCCATGGATAACACTCAGTGCTATCATAAAGGAAAATTTCTGCAATCAGAGATTGTTTTAAATTCCACAAATATGTTGTTGGTCCAGAAACTGTCCAAGTTCAGCGCTACATGACTAAATATGATTGTCATATGATTTACCATGACAGAGAGAAATCCTCAGGCACATAGAGGGCTAGAATATATTACATTTTTTCCTGGAACATTTATCTGTGGATCTGAACTGTCCCCATTTGATTTCGAATATCCAAAAGGGGCTTGTGACAACTGGTATCGCATAACTCACAATGACTTCCACTGTGGAAATGTAGAATCCTTATATAACTTCGTAACAGGAGACGGAATTTGGTTATAAAGGAGAGCTGCCTTTGTTGTACTGGCTCCATATCTTAACTTCTCGCGTACATGCCGTCGAGAAGTTCTGTTATAAGGTGAGTGGCAACATAACGTTTTATTTATGGGTGAATCTGCATGAAAGAACCTTACTTTTCAGACAGTTGTGTTCTGTTCGTAGGGCACGGACAAAGGGAAAATGGCAACATTGCCTATAGTGTACCGCTATAAGTTGCCGATGTTGCCCCTGTACAATTTAAGAAATAAACTCGTATACTGAGCATTAAAAATGCTTTTAGCAGTATTAGTCCTACTTAATGCTTAGAAATGTAAAATGTAAATGTCGTGTGACTAGGGCCTACCGTCGGGTAGACCGTTCGCCGGGTGCAAGTCTTTCGGTTTGACGCCACTTAGGCGACTTGGGCGTCGATGGGGATGAAATGATGGCGATTAGGATAACACAACACCCTGGTCCTGAACGAAAAAAAAAAAAAAAAAATCTCCGACCTCGCAGGGAAGCGAACGCGGGCCGTTATGATTGACATTCTGTCGCGCTGACCACTCAGCTACCGAGGGCGGACAATGCTTAGAAAGGACGTGTTGAATTTTCTAACGGGTACTTTATCTTAAGGTATTAAATTATTATGTCGTAATACAATACGCCAACAGAAAGGCATTGACGATACTCTTTTGGGTATGAAACGGGATATTGAAGTCATCTTGACACAATATTTCAACAGACCAAGCGGCTATAGTCTTCATATGGGTGTATTGGTGCACAATCTCCCTGAAATTGAGTTTACAGCAGAATCGGCAGCTGCTTTATACACGAGCTGCAACGATGGTGCCCTCAAGCGCTAGTGAACTAGAAACGTATCGGTGGAAGAAGCTAGTGAAACGATATACTGCTAGCAGAACACTAAACCCAGAATAAACAAAATACCTTGTCGTTAAGAGAGGACTTGTCTTGGCGAAACTATACATGTTATCAGGACCACGTATAGAACATCATCGTCACACCCGTTTGTTCCAGCGAGAAAAATCCCCAGTGGCAGAACACTGTCTTAATGAGGTGCGTGAGATGCGTATGAGACGCAACTGATCGCTCCCGCTTCCCGTTATGAGTGATGTGTTCTAAACGAATCTATTGAAATTGAATTATCTGTTGCAGAACTGGTTCAGACTCATGCGAAAGTGCAAAAATTACTGAGGTGAAATATTAGAGAAAAAGTAATAAAATTTGTTGCAAAAATATCTTTCTTACTTTTTTTCTTTGTGAAAACTGAAAAGGCGTTACTCGTATGTATCAAAGCATTTGACACACTTGCATCTTAGTGAACTTATTTTGAAAGATGCTTGCTAAACTGGACTTTCATTCAGCATACAATTTTTGCTTTCTAAAATCGCGAATTTGTCTTTGTAAGATTCAGCAAAGACATCCTGTTGTCAGCTTGGATTAGTGGAGCCAAATTCTTTGTATTATCACTCTGTAACACCACTGAAGAATGTCTGCGCCTTTGTTTCGGCGAGCACTAACGAAGGGGGAGATGTGTGCGAGTCGAACAGACCAAGAAGCTGTAGAGACTCGAATAGGCATTGCACCGCACTCTACTTTGTGCTCTGGACTCGCCGCGATGTGATACGAGGATCTGCAATGTTGCAGATTCTGTGCGAGATTTTTCCAATTACTTAACGTGGTGGTTAATAGGCCACGTGGAGATCATGTCAGTCGTGTGATATAAATTTTTATATATCTTTGCAGTCATTTCGTGTATAGAAAGTGTAGTGAATTCTAACGTGAAGTAGTACCCACGCGTTTAGTGCCACAAAGGCTCACAAGTTGCTTATCTTTAGTAAACTGGAACCTTAAATATAGGATCGGATAATATCTACTCAACCAGTTGCACAGAACCCTCAATTTTATCATCGTTTCCTACATTATAAGTTGCCTTTATGTGAAATGTAGATGGAGAATATATAATTTCGTGCCTTTATTAGACCATCAGTATTGAGCATTCATGTGGTTTTGTGATTTTTCTTTACGTTTTTGAGAACAATGTTGTTATTGTTGTCCTCCCCCCCCCCCCCCCCCCACAAACACACACAAATACCATGCCCTCCAATATTAGATCGGTGATCCCTTAATGTATTAGAACGTGTACAGCCAATCGGTACCTTCGTCTAATCAGGTTGGGTCACATATTTCCTTCTCCCCAATTCTATTCAGTACCTCCTGAATAGTTACTCATCTAATATTCAACATTCTTTTTTAGCTCAACATTTTAAAAGCTTCTATTTTCTTCTTGTCTAAACAATTTATCGTCCATGTTTCACTTCCATACGTGGTTACACTACGCACAAATACCTTCAGGACAGAGTTCCTAACACTTAAATCTATACCCGATGTCAACAGATTTCTTTTGATCAGAAACGCTTTTCTTGCCATTGCCAGTATACATTTTATATCCTCAATACTTCGCCCATGGGAAGTTATTTCGCTGCCCAAATACCAAAACTCATTTGTTACTTTAAGTGTCTCGTTTACTAATCTAATTCCCTCAGATCGCCTAATTTAATACTACTACAATCGCTTATCCTTTTTTTGCTTTTGTTGATGTTCATCTTACCTCATTCTTTAGAAACACTGGCCATTCCATTTAACTACTCTTCCACAACCTTTGCTGTCTCTGACAGAATTACGAAGTCATCGGAAAACCTCAAAGGTTTTATTTTTTTCTTCCTGAACTTTACTTCCTACTCCAACAGTCTTTTGGTTTCCTCTACTGCCTGCTCACTGTACAGATTGAATAACATCGGGGATATTCTACAACCCTGTCCCACTACCTTCTCAACCACTGAGCCTGGACTCCTACAACAAACGACTGGTCTCTGTACAAATTGTAAGCAGCCTTTCCCTCCCTGTGTTTTGCTCCTGATACCTTCAGAATTCGAAAGAGATTACTCCAGTCACCATTGTCAAAAGCTTTCTTTAAGTCTACAAATGCTGTCTTCTTAGAGAGGTCGTAGGGTGAGTATTGCCCCGCACGTTCCTACATTTCTACATCGACATCTACATGGATACTCTGCATATCACATTTAACAGTCTGGCAGAGCGTTCATCGAACCACCTTCACAATTCTCTATTATTCCAATATTATATAGTGCGGAAAGAACGAACACCTATATCTTTCCGTACGAGCTCTGATTTCCTTTATTTTGTCATAGTGATCGTTTCTGCCTATGTAGGTAGGCGTCAAGAAAATATTTTCGCATTCGAAGGAGATATTTGGTAACTGGAATTTCCTGAGAAGACTCCACAACAGCCAAAAACGCCTTTGTTTTTACGATGTCGCACCCCAAATCCTGTATCATTTCAGAGACACTCTATCCCCTATTTCACGATAATACAAAACGTGGTGCCTTCCTTCCAACTTTTTCGATGTACTCCGTTAATACTATCTGGTAAGGTCCCACATCACGCAGCAGTATTCTAAAAGAAGACGGACAAACGTAGTGTAGGCAGTCTCCTTAGCAGATCTGCTAGGTTTTATGAGCGTCCTGTCAATAAAACGCAGTCTTTGGTTAGCCTTCCCTACAACATATACTATGTGTTCCTTGCCATTTAAGTTGTTTGTGATTATAATTCCTATATATTTAGTTGAATTTTCGGCCTTTAGGTTTGACTGATTTGTCGTGTAACTGAGGTTTAACGGATTCCTTCCAGCATTCATGTGGATGACCTCATACTTTTCGTTATTTAGGGTCAATTGCCAATTTTCGCACCATACAGATATCTCTTCTAAATCTTTTAGCAATTTGTTTTGATCTTCTGACGACTTTGTTTGTCGATAAACGACAGCGACATCTGCAAACAACCTAAGATGGCTGCTCAGATTGTCTCCCAAATCGCTTATATAGATAAGGAACGGCAAAGGGCCTATAACACTACGATGGCGAATGCCAGAAAGCATTTCTGTTTTACTCGATGACTTTCCTTTAGTTACTACGAACTGTGACCTCTCTGACAGGAAATCGCGAAACCAGTCACATAACTGAGACGTTATTCCATAAGCACGCAATTTCACTACTTTCAATAGCAATCAGCCTTTCATACGAGTAAAGACCTTGTTGTGTTTCACAAGAACGATGTATTCTAAATCCATGTTGAATGTGTGTCAATAGGCCGTTTTCTTCGAGGCAACTCACAATGTTCGAACACAATATATGTTCCAAAATCATGCTGCATATAGACGTTAATGATATGGGCCTGTAATTTAGTACATTACTCCTACTACCTTTCTGGAATATTGGTGTTACCTGCGCAACTTTCCAGTCTTTGGGTACTGATCTTTAGTCGAGCGAACGGTTGTATATGATGGTTGAGTATGGAGCTGTTGCGTCAGGAGGATATTTACTTCTACGTTACTCATGTTTGCAACTGTTCTTGATTGGAATTCAGGAATATTTACTTCGTCTTCTTTTGTGAAGGCATTTTTAAAGGCTGTGTTTAGTAACTCTGCTTTGGCAGCAATGTTTTCGATAGCATCTCCATTGCTATCGTGCTGAGAAGGCATTGAATGTTTCTTGCCGCTAACATACTTCACATACGACCAGAATCTCTTTGGATTTTCTGCCAGGTTTCGAGACAAAGTTTCGTTGTGGAAACTGTTATAAGCATCTCGCATTGGAGTCCGCGATAAATATCGAGCTTCTGTAAAATATTGTCAATGTTGGGGATTTTGCGTCTGTTTAAATTTGGCATGTTTGTTTCGTTGTTTCAGCAACAGTGTTCTGAGCCGTTTTGTGTACCAAGGAGGGTCAGCTCCGTCGGTTGTTAATTAATTTGGTACAAATCTCGCAATCGCTGCCGATATTATTTCTTTGAATTCAAGTCGCATCTGGTCTACACCTACATTGTTAATTTGGAAGGAGTGGAAATTCTGCCAAGCGAATTTTTACCCGCTTTTTTGAATAAGCATATTTTGCGATTATTTTTGGAGGTTTTTGAGGTTACAATATTCAGTCTCACAACGACAACCCTCTGTTCATAAATCCCTGTATTCGTTTTGACCCTCATTATTAACTCAGGAGTATTTGTTGCTAAGAGGTGAAGTGTGTTTTCACAACCGTTTACTATTCGCGTGGACTCATGAACTAACTGTTCGAAATAATTTGCAGAGTGTTTTCGATGATATTTTACGCGTACCTCCGGAACTGAACATGTATTTTCGTCAACATTTCGAGGGTAAATTAAAGTCACCACCAACTATAATCATATGAGTCGGGTACGTGTTTGAAATCGTACACAAGGGTTTTTTTTTTTTTTTTTTTACCTTTCAGCAATTGTGTCATCTGAAATGGGAGATTGGTAAAAGGATCCAATTATTATTTTATTCCGTTTACCAACAATGACCTCTGCCCATTCTAACTCACAGAAACTATCTACTTCAATTTCGCGACAAAATAAACTACTTCTAACAGCAACAAACACGCCACCGCCAACCGTGTTGTCCTATCCATTCGTAACACAGATAGTTTCTTCGCAAAAATTTTGGCTGAACTTATGTCCGGCTTTAGCCAGCTTTCAGTAGCTATATCGATTTGAGCATCAGTGCTTTCTATTAGCGCTTGGAGCTCTGGTACTTTCCCAACACATCTACGACAATTTACAACTGTTATACCGACGGTTCCTGGATCTACGTTCTTCCTGTGTTCGGCCTGCACCCTTTCTGAGTGAAGCCCTTTTTGTGTTTTCCCGAGAACCTCTACCCTAAAAAACAGCCCAGTTTACTCCACACATCCCCTCCTATCCGTGTAGCCGCCTCCTGCGTGTAGTGGACTCCTGACCTGTTCAGCGGAACCTGAAACCCAAGCCTATGGCGCAAGTCGAGAATCTGCAGCCTACACGAACCATCTAAGGCTCTGATTCACGCCCTGCACTCGGCTCTGTACCAGAGGTCCGCAGTCGGACATGTCGACTATGCTGCAAATCGTCAGCTATGCTTTCATCCCGCAAGCAAGACTGGCAGTCTTTACCACTTCAGTTAGCAGTTCGAAACCATAGAGAATCTCTTCTGATCCAAATTGACACACATCATTGGTACCGACATGAGCCACCACCTGCAGTTGGCTGCACCCTATGCTCTTCATGTCATCCGAGAGGACCCATTCCACATCTGGACTGATTCCACCCGGTATGCAAATGGAGTGCACATTGACTTTCTTCCCCTTCTTGGTAGTCATGTTCATATGGGGCCCCATAACTCGCCTAACGTTGCAGCTCTCAACTATCAATAAACCTTCCCTTTGTGGTTGTCTGGATCTTGCAGGCTGAGTGGTTTCCTCTGAAACAGGACAGGCGACAGCATCTGGTTCAGCGACAGTGTCAGCCACAGACAGCACTTGGAACCTGTTTGTCAGACTAACCAGGAAGGCCTTAAGTGCGGTCCCCTGGGAAGTCCTTCGCCACCTGCTACGCCCCAGGGCGACCTCCTACTTGGCCACAGGCGAGGGGTCAACCTCAGTACGAACAGTAACTGGGCTGGCCACCGGTGAGGACCGATCAGGACTTCGATGTGCTGGATGTCCATTGAATCCCACGGCCGGCCCACAACAGTGGTGCCCATCCACTGCAGCCTCAGGCTGTGTAACAGAAGCCATCACAACCTGGAGCTGAAAGCGAAGTATCACCAAGATGTTTCGCTTCTGCAAACAGCAACCACAGTCCCTACCCATACTAAAGACCGTGGAAAACTAAACTACCCAGACAAATAGACTATCGACACATGCTGTGGAAGTCTAGTATAGACTACGGAACCACTCAGATGAAACTAGTAATTCGCCCCTGATTAGGAACTTGTAATGAGTCACAGAAACGGTTTACTTTCCGACGTAAACGAAAACGCGAGAGCTGTGGCTATTAGATATTAAATTAACACCCAGAAAATTAAGAAACTAAACTACTAAAGCACACAGATGACATCATAAAATTCGATTCTGGTTAGGAACACGTAAAACTCACAAAATCGGTTACTTCACTGTTGCTGTGTCTGTCTCGGCTGGCTGCTGCTGCCCCTGGAAGCAAAACTGATCTTCCCCAAGGAGGGCTTCTACCAATTTTTCCACTCTCCCATAAAGAATTCATATTACTATTTCGGAACCATAGCTTACTAAACTGATAGTTCGGTAATATCCACATCTGTCACACTTGCTTTCTTTGGAATTGGAATTACTATAATCTTCATGAATTACGAGAATACTTCGCGTGCCTCATACATCTTGCACACCAGATAGAGGAGTTTTGTCATGGCTGGCTAGGTTCTGGCGGAACTCGTCTACTCCTGGGGGTCTTGTTTCGACTTAGGTCTTTAACTCCTCCATCAAATTCTCTCGCAGAATCCTATCGCCCATGTTTTCTTCATTTACGTCCTCTTCCAGTTCATTAATGCTGCTTACATCTACATTGTACAGAACGTCTATATGCTCCTTTCACCTCTCTGCTTTCACTTCTTTGCTTGGGACTAGTTTGCCATATGAGCTCGTGATATCATACAGCTGCTTCTCTTTTCTCCAAAGACCTCTTTAATTTTCCTGTAGGCAGTATTAATCTTTTCCCTAGTGGACAATGTGTTAACTATATTCAGTATTCCTCTCAACTGTTTTGCTCAACCAAAGTTGTTCATTTATAATTGAACACAAAACAGATATGTGCTGGTAGGCCGCCATGTGTAAGCATTTGATGATACATTTGCGCTACATCAATGATGGTTCGGTGTACTAACACGCAAATGATTCAATCTTGACGCTGCTATTCCAGACCGTTAATAGTAATTACACCATTCTATGCATAATTGATTTACAGATGCCGAAAAGTAGGTTATTGGCCGCTGTTCTGGAAATTAAATGACTGTGGAAGACTATGCATTGCTCTTCTGTAAATAACAATAATACGTTTTGTGGATAAATGGTTCCGAAGTATTCCCCAATTTCAGTTGAATGTGCACATTTTGTTTTTGAATCAAAAAGTCGGTGGAAGAAATAGCTGACCCTCAGTTTAGTAACGAATAGCTTGATCACATAATCTGTTGTGTTTTCGATTGTACCATATTTTGATAACAAGTATTTTTATGTACTGCTAGATGACACTGTCTACTATATAAATCGCTTTATCTTGTAGTGTTTATGTTCTTGTCTTTGAACTTAATATAGCTTCTAATGTGCAATACGTCAAAATAAGTTGTTGTAGGTTAGCGCTTTCTTCCGCCGACTACTTCATATTATGTTATGATCCTATTGGTTCGATGAAACATTTCTGTCATAATTCGTTTCGAGTCTAGCGTCAGTAAGCAAAGATAAAGGAAAGATTCTCATGGCAGTGATTTAGGCTGTAAGTTGAAAGTATTCACAGTATATAAGTTATAGTTAGGATTTGATGAGTGACTGTCAACTATTTGATGCTCAAATACGAAGATATGGAAATTAATCTACTGTTGTGCATATTTAAGTAAGTGTGTGTGTGTGTTTGTGTGTGTGTGTGTGTGTTTCAGGCGGTGTGGCAAAGTCTTTATTTATATGCGGTCAGATAGTGTTTACCATTTGGGTGTTATCTCTTAAATATTCATACTATAGAGCTCGGATTACTAGACCGGGGCCTTACATAGCTTCTTGTGATTGCGCTTATTTCATTAATACAGACACAAAGCTTACAACGACTCAAAACCCCGTCAGTGTTATTAGTCGATAACATACTACATTTCTAAAGTTGTTCTCACAACAAGTAAGATCGGTTCTTCTACATTTACAATCTGCAGTGTATCATTTGCGTAAAGGGCGACATGAGGTTCACAGGAGGTTTTATCCCTGAACCCGTGACGATTCTTCAAGATATTTCCAGGAACGTAAAAATATTCTATAGCATCCGGTGATAGACAGAAGTTAGATATATTGGCGTAGAATTCTTCGAATGCAGCCGCTTACCTTTCTCGATAAACAACAGAATCACGCTGTCTTTACCGATCCCGTTAGTCTGTTCTTTACGTGAGAAATTCCACCTCAACCAGGAGGGGTACTAATTTTCCACAATATTTAATATAAAATCCAATATGAATTCCCGTCAGAGACTGGTGTTTTGTTCGCTTTCAGTAGTCTTTATAGCTTTTTCAATACCGGAAATGCTTATTTTGTCTCTCCCTTCAGTGAATTTGTACTGCGATCAGACATTCGTATTTTAGCAGGAGCATAGTTCTTAAATTATTTAAAAAAACGTCATCTCCCAGCTAATCTCGGACACATTGGATTTAATATGTTCAATCCTTTCTGAGGCAAAAAAGACATTTAGTTCGTTTATTAAATACTTGATTCAGAAATCAGATCTACACAAATGAGAAACGTCATAAAAATGTAAATTTTGGTTTGTTCAACGTAGCTACTCTCTGAAAGTTCTTCACCGAATGGCTTGAAATACCGGCACAATATTGAGTTCCAATGCGACCTTGTGTTTAGGTACCTAACTCTTTATTACATGGTATATAACATATGCATACGTACTTGTTTTGAGAATCCTTTACAACAACTTTTCCCTATTATTAAATTTATATAAATTTATGAATTACATGTATTTAAAGAGTAAGATAAGGTTGAAAAATCAGTCAACCAGTTGCAAAACAAACGTTAATTAGAGCTTGATTTAGGTTTCCAATATTTCTAAAAATATCTTCTTCAGAAGGAGTGTGCTTTGATACATCACATGGTGGTAAATTACTTTAGCTGAAGAACATATTTTTAGCTACATGAATCCTAGCCAAAGGGCTAATAAATTTTTGTTTTGCAACTGATTAGTTGATTTTTTCAACCTCTTAAAATCGATAAGGTTGCTCATTCGCAGCCATGTTTAAGATTTGATTTAAAAAATACGTGAATAAGAAAATGTATGTATACCAGTGGAACGCTGTTTCAAAATATCAAAGCCGTCGATCAAAAACTTTCGGAGATTTAACATTAGAAACATCTACATTTTCAACTAAGTACAAACGTAGACGTTCATTTCTTCAGAATCTTGATGTTGTTGTGGCCTTCGGTCCAGAGTTTGGTTTGATGCAGCTTTCCATGCAAGCCTCTTCATTTCCGAATAACTACTGCAACCTCCATCCAATCCGAATCTGCTTAGTGCATTCATTCCTTCGTCTCCCTCTACGATTTTTATCCTCCACGGTTTCCTACAATACTACATTTGGGATACCTTGATGCCTCAGAACCAACGAATCCCTTCTTGTAGTCAAGTTAGGTAACAAATTCCTCTTCCCTCGCAATTTCATTCAGTACCGCCACATTAGGTACGTGATCACCCATCTAATCTTCAGCTTTCTTCTGTGGCATCACATTTCGAAATCTTTTATTCTCTTCTTGTCTGTTTATCGTCCATGTTTCGCTTCCATACAAGGCTACACTCCGTACAAATACTTTCAGAAAAGACTTCCTGACTCTTGAATCTACAACTGATGTTAAAAAGTTTCCTTTTTTCAGAAACGCTTCCCTTGCCAAAGTCAGGCTACATTTTATATCCTCTCTACTTCGACCATCAGTAGTTATTTTGCTCCCTACATAGCAAAACTCATTTACTACTTTACTACTCTAACAATCTCAGTATTACCTGATTTAATTCGACTAAATTCCATTATCTTCGTCTTATAACCTACTTTCAAGATACTGCCCATTCCGTTCAGTTGCTCTTCCAGATCCTTTGCATTCTCTGACAGAATTACATGTCGTCGGCAAACCTCAAGGTTTTTATTTCTTCTCCATAGATCTTAATTACTACCCAAAATTTTTCTTTTGTTTCCTTTACTGCTTGCTCAGTATAAGGATTGAATAACATTGGGGATAGGCTAAAACCCTGTCTCACACCCTTCTCAACCAGTGCTTCCCTTTCGAGCCTCTCGACTCTTGTAACTGCCATATGTTTCCTGCAAAAATTCTATATCCTGTATTTTATCAGTGCCACCTTCAGAATTTGGAAGAGAGTATTCCATTCAACATTGTCAAAAGCTTTATCTAAGTCTACAAATGTAAGAAACGTATTTTTGCATTTCCTTGACCTATCTTCTAAGATAAATCGTAGGGTCCGTATGGCCTAACGTGTTCCAACATTTCTACAGAATTCAAACTGATCTTCCCCTAGGTCGGCTTCCACCAGTTTCTCGATTCGTCTGTAAAGAATTCGTGTTAGTATTTCGCAACAGTGACTTATTAAACTCATAGTTCGGTAACTTTCACACCTGTCAACACCTGATTTCTTTGGGATTGGAATTATTACATTCTTTTTCAAGTCTGATGGTATTTTGCCGGTCTCACAGATCTTGCTCACCAGATGGTAGAGTTTTGTAAGGCTGGCACTCCCAAGGCTATCAGTTCTAGTGGAATGTTGTCTACTCCCGGGGCCTTGTTTAGACTCAGGTCTTTCAGTGCTGTGTCAAACTCTTCACGCAGCATCATATCTCCCATTTCATCTTCATCTATGTCCGTTACCATTTCCATAATATTTACCTCAAGTATATCTCCATTGTATAGACAGTCTACATACGCCTTCCCCCTTTCTGCTTTCCGTTCTTTGCATAGGACGGGTTTTCCGTCTGAGCTTTTCGTATTCATACAGGTGATTCTCTTTTCTCAAAAGTTCTCTTTAATTTCTCTTTATTAAGTATCTACCTTACCCCTAGTGGTACATGCTTCTACATCCTTATATTTGTCGTCTAGCCATCCTTGCTTAGCCACTTTGCACTTCCTGCCGATCTCATTTTTGAGACGTTTGTATTCCTTTTCGCCTCTTTCCTTTACTGCATTTTTATATTTCCTCCTTTCATCAGTTAAATTCAGGTTCTCTTCTGTCACCCAAGGATTTCTACTAGCCCCCGTCTTTTTACCTACTTGATCCTCTGCTGCCTTTATTACTTCATCTCTCAAAACGACCCATTCTTCTTCTATTGTGTTTCTTTCACCTGTTCTTGTCCATCGGTCCCTAATGCACTCTCTGAAACTCTGTACAACTTCTCGTTCCTTCAGTTTATCTAAGTCCCATCTCCTTGATTTCCTACCCTTTTGCAGTTTCTTCAGTTTTAATCAACAGTTCATAACCAATGGACAGAGTGCACATCTGCCCCTGGAAACACCTTCAGTTTAAAACATGGTTTCTAAATTACCATTACGTAATCTATCTGAAACCTTCCAGTGTCTCCAGGGATCTTCCACGTATGCAACCTTCTTTCACTATTCTTTATCCAAATGTTAGATATGATTAAGTTATGCACTGAGAAAAATTCTACCAGGAGGCTTCCTCTTTCATACCTACTTCTTCTCATTCTCTTCTTTTTCCTACAATCGAGTTCCAGTCCCCAACGACTATTAAATTTTCGTCTCCCTTAACTAACTGAATAATTTCTTTTATCATATCATATGTTTCTTCAATCTCTTCATCTGCGGAGCTAGTTGGCATATAAACTTGTACTACTGTCGTAGGCGTGAGCTTCGTGACAATTTTGGCTACAATGATGCGTTCACTGTGCTTTTCGTAATAGCTTATCTGCGATCCTGCTTTTTTTATTCATAATTAAACCTACTCTTGCATTACCCATATTTTATTTTGTGTTTATAAGCCTGTATTCACCTGACCAGGAGTCTTGTTCTTCCTGCCACCGAACTTAACTTATTTCCACTATATCAAAGTTTAGCCCGTTCATTTCCCTTTTTAAATTTTCGAACGTACCTGCTCGATTAGGGGATCTAACATTCCACTCTGCGATCCGTAGAACGCCTGTTTTCTTTCTTCTGATAACGACATCCTCCTGAGATCCGAATGGGGGACTATTTTACTTCCGTAATGTTTTACCCAAGAGGACGCCATCATCATCTGACCATGCAGTAAAGCTGCATGCCTTCGGGAAAAATTTCGGCTGTAGTTTCGCCTTGCTTTCATCCGTTCGCAGTACCAGCACAGAAAGGCGGTTTTGGTTTATCTTACAAGGTCAGATCAGTCAGTCATCCAGACTGTTGTCCTGCAACCACTGAAAAGGCTGCTGCCCCTCTTCAGGAACCATACGTTTGTCTGGCCTCTCAATAGATACGCCTCTGCTGTGGTTGCACCTACAGTACGGCTATCTGTATTGCTGAGGCACGCAAGCATCCCCACAAACTGCAAGGTCCATGATTCATGGGAAAGTTCAGAATCTTAAATCTCCGAAAGTTCTTCAGGAATTGCTTCGAAATTTTGACATAACGTTGCAGTCGAATAGTCGGGTATTTTTATATACCTACTGGAACGCCATTCGGTATATGAGTAATGTAAGTATGCATGAGCAGGGGTTCATTATAAAAATGTAAATGTTTCGTTGTTCAAAATTCTTAATATCCTGAAGTTTTTGACCGATTCCTTTAAAATTGTGACACAAATTGAATTCTAATCAATCGTGTTTTTAGGCACATAATCCTTTAATATACGCATATTATAATAAATGTAATATATAAAGGGAAAATATTGTTACCAAAAATCTCAAAATGTTACTCTCCAATTTACTTCAAGATTTTACATGATACTGTAATAAATGTTTGGACAGTGAAATGTTTGTAATCAGGAAAGTTGTATTTAAGGATTATTGGTTTATGTTTAAGAGTGAAAAGTTTGTAATCAGGAAAGTTGTATTTAAGGCTTGTTGGTTTATGTTTAAGTTAATATTACAGAATGTGGATTTGCAGTAACAATATACGAAGCTTGAGATCCGAGAGAGATTGAAGGGGAAATGGACTGAGAGGTGGGAGGAAATAGACATAGAAAATTGGGAGGAGGAGATGGACAGAGAGAGGAGACAGGAGGAGATGGACAGAGAGGGGGATGAGGAGGAGACCGATGAAGAAAGGCGGAAGAGGCAGTGGACAGTGAAGGGGGACGAGATCGCCAAAGACAGGGGGAAAGAAGGACTGGGGAAAGACAGAGGTTAGGATGTGTGTCCAATTCCTATATATGTTGTAAACGCGTGCTTTCTTCTTTCATTTTATTCTCCATTTAAGCAGATTGAGCTATAGCAAAGTGTGGCTGGTTACAAGTGCTTCACAATACATGTTATGATGTGGAATGTGTCAACAAAACTGACATAGACTAAACCAAATAAAAAAAATAAAAATTGTACTTATATGGGTGCATGCTGCCATTTACAGCTTTTTTTAATGACTAAAAAATTCCTGTATGGTATAGAGTTTTCTACTTAAGAATACCTGTATGGTAAAGAAGGAGTTGTTAAAGAGAAAGCTCTTTAATTTACATTTGAAGACATTTCTGTTATGAGTCAGACATTTTATTTCCATGGGTAGATTGTAAAGAGATTTGTAGCACTCGTTTCTGGGCCAATGTTACATTTCTTAAAAAATAATGCACATCATTTTTCCTTCCAGTGTTGTACTTCTGAGTACCTACGTTACTCTCAAACTTAGATGAATTGACTTTGACCAGTTTCAGAAGTGAGTAAATACGCTGCTAGGCTGTGACTAATATTCACAGTTGCTTAAAGAGTTACCTACAAGACATATGTCTCAATTAATAATAATAACAAATGAAAACATGCTCTGCAGATAGGGACGAAACATCGGGTTTTGAAGTGAAATCCCTCAGACCACGGCATAATAGCCCAGAATATTTTATTAATTGTGACAATTCCGGCCATTGAAGTTTACGTTTTACTACACAGACATATGACTGTGAATTCCACATGTAGTTCTAATACCTTTCTTTTGGGCAATGAATAATTTTTGCCTAAGTGGGAAGTTAACCAAGCTTATTTGCAAAATATGTTAACTAACTGGTTTGCATATTCCCAAAGTTGGCTATTATTCTTACGGCAAAAGTAAGTAAACCTAAACGTTATAGGAAGCCAACTATATGAGATTTCCAGTTTACATTTACAGCAAAACATGCCCTTAAAAGATTACAATTTTCTGTCCTTTTTATTAATTTTTGTTGATGAACTGGGATGTTTTTAACCACACAAAACTGGGTGAACTGCTTTTATTCAAATTTTAAAGGTGCTCATTTTTGCCAAACTGTAAACTACTTCCACAACAGCATCATTTACTAGTTTCTCTATTGATGCCTCTTTGCTCAGCTTCTCAGCAGTGCTTGTACCATCTGCAGACAAGAATAAATCCGCCTTCTGAACAAATAAAATGACAGCAAGAACAGTGGTGGATCAATGATTGAGCCTCATGTGGCTCCCATTGTAATTTCTTCCCATGCAGATGATATGGCATGCATCTTTGTATTATTCAAACAGCCTACAGTGATTTTCTGAATTCTGTTTCATAAATACACTACTGGTCATTAAAATTGCTACACCAAGAAGAAATTCAGATGATGAACGAGTATTCATTGGACAAATCTATTATACTAGAACTGATATGTGATTACATTTTCACGTAATTTGGGTGCATAGATCCTGAGAAATCAATACCCAGAACAACCACCTCTGGCCGTAATAACGGCTTTGATACGCCAGGGCATTAAGTCAAACAGAGCTTGGATGGCGTGTACAGGTATAGCTGCCCATGCAGCTTCCACACGATACCACAGTTCATCAAGAGTAGTGACTGGCGTATTGTGACGAGCCAGTTGCTCGGTCGCCATTGACCAGACGTTTTCAGTTGGTGAGAGCTCTGGAGAGTGTGCTGGCCAGTGCAGCAGTCGAACATTTTCTGTATCCAGAAAGGCCTGTACAGGACCTGCAACATGCGGTCGTGCATTATCATGCTGAAATATAGGGTTTCTCAGGGATCGAATGAAGGGTAGAGCCACTGGTCGTAACACATCTGAAATGTAACGTCCACTGTTCAAAGTGCCGTCAATGCGAACAAGAGGTGACCGAGACGTGTAACCAATGGCACCCCCTACCATCATGCTGGATGATACGCCAGTATGGCGATGACGAATACACGCTTCCAATGTGCGTTCACCGCGATGTCGCCAAACACGGATGCGACCATCATGATGCTGTAAACAGAACCTGGATTCATCCGAAAAAATGGCGTTTTGCCATTCTGGCACCCTGTTTCGTCGTTGAGTACCCATCGCAGGCGCTCCTGTCTATGATGCAGCGTCAAGGGTAACCGCAGCCATGGTCTCCGAGCTGATAGTCCATGCTGCTGCAAACGTCGTCGAACTGTTCGTGCAGATGGTTGTTGTCTTGCAAACGTCTCCATCTGTTGACTCATGGATCGAGACGTGGCTGAACGATCCGTTACAGCCATGCGGAGTTGATGCCTATCATCTCGACTGCTAATGATACGAGGCCGTTGGGATCCAGCACGGCATTTCGTATTACCCTCCTAAACCCACCGATTCCATATTCTGCTAACAGTCATTGGATCTCGACCAATGCGAGCAGCAATGTCCCGATAAGAACAACAGCAATCGCAATAGGCTACAAGGCTACAATCCGACCTTTATCAAAGTCGGAAACGTGATAGTACGCATTTCTCCTCCTTGCCCGAGGCATCACAACAACGTTTCACCAGGCAACGCCGGTCAACTGCTGTTTGTGTATAAGAAACCGGTTGGAAACTTTCCTCAAGTCAGCACGTCGTAAGTGTCACCACCGGCGCCAACCTTATGTGAGTGCTCTGAAAAGCTAATCATTTGCATATCACAGTATTTGTTCCTGTCGGTTAAATTTCGCGTCTCTAGCACGTCATCTTCGTGGTGTAGCAATTTTAATGGCCAGTGGTGTAACAACACAAACCAGACGTTTACGGAACTACATATTCGATAAATACTGAACTTCTACTCCAAAACAATATGACTGACAATGAAATAGCTTCATTAAGTGACACGGGAACGAATTTGCTAACGTTTTATCATTCCAAGATTTTGTTGTGTATTCAGCGAATGTATAATAGCTGACATGCGTGATTCTAATAGTAGATATAATGAAACAAATGAAAAGGAATTTAATGCTGCCCTTCTTGTACGTTTCTCATGTGTAAATGTAGACGTAAAATGATGACTGTAGGCACAACAAGTGAATAAACTCCTTACACCGTTTTACCTCATTTCACTTGACGTCATCGCCTCAACTAATGTAAATATACTTGTGTTATATCTAAAAGAACAAGGAACACTTAAAACTAGCTTCTAATGTCAAATTTTGGTACTTGTTTACTAGAGCAGAATTACAAATGATCTCGCGGGTGGAGTGTTGCCAACCAACTGGCTGGCAGCTGCGTGTGAGATGGATCCATCTTCACAGCTTCTTTGCAACGACTAATTCGTCTGTGTAGAAGTAATTAATTCGACTTGAACCGATTAATAACCGTCTGCGGCGAGGCATTAAGCCAGTACAATGAATCTTGTCTAGAGGGCATAAAAAAAGCCGCATTCCTTTCTGAGCTCGACGGACCTGCCACGGAAATGCCGACCTACAAAACTTTTACATATTTACTATATTCGTAATGCGTGGCTTATTTACTGTCGCAAAAAACTTTAGTTTTCTGGCAAGAAATTATTACATATTTTTTCGAGTGAAAGTGGGCCTCGAAAATTCATTAAAAGTTTATTGTTTACAATATAAAGTTTAGTGTTCTTGTATTCGCAGTATTTTAGGTTTATTATGGACTACCTCAATTAATAGATTATGTAGAACGTCGAGATTGTTCCTTTGAAAAGTATGCAACCGATTTTTCCCTTGTTTCCTTCTGTCTTGCCCATTGCAAGCTTGTCTCTGGCATTACGTGTAGTGTTTATGAGGCACAGTGTCGTTGCTACCCGCTGAGTAATGAGACGTTAAGTCGGGAAAAACCATTAGTGAAAAATACTGATTGCTATATTCATACACCATATCGTGTGTATAGTGGCAGCAGCTGTTAAGAGACGTCGAATATAACTAGATTTCCGAGAGACGTGTTTGGACTGTATGATGACACTTCTCAACCACAATGAAAAATGCTCGTATCATAGCACTAAACAGGGCGAATATGGCCTGGCGGTAATATTATCCATGTCATGTAATGTAACGCTTTGTTAAATAAAGTAACATGATATATGATTCATGCTGTATAACATGCCACATACCATCATATCATGTTCACTAAGGCTGAAGAATCTCCTGAATTTTGGACACAACGTCAAGGGCTTTAGGATAAACAGTGGAAGACGCTGGCGTAGCGGCACGTTGCAGTTAAAAGAGCTCATGCGTTGGGGAAGTAGTGTTAACTCCTAAAAAAACGAAAATTTGTTAAGACGATCTGATGTAAACGTCTTTGAATACGCCAGATAAGTCGGAAACCTTCTTTGACATCCCTACTCTGCCTAGGAAATATTCGCCTTTGTTGTGCTCTTATAAGAACATTTTACATTCTGGTTCCCAACTTTTACTATACCATAACTTTGACGTTAGGTCGCCCCAGCTTGGCAACGGATGTAGATTTTTGTTGATTCTCGCAGCGACTGATGGATATTGGTTTATTTTATTATGTATCGAGTGTAGCCATGTATGGAAGTGAAACATGGACGATAAATAGTTTGGACAAGAAGAGAATAGAAGCTTTCGAAATGTGGTGCTACAGAAGAATGCTGAAGACTAGATGGGTAGATCACATAATTAATGAGGAGGTATTGAACAGAATTGGGGAGAAGAGGAGTTTGTGGCACAACTTGACAAGAAGAAGGGATCTGTTGGTAGGACATGTTCTGAGGCATCAAGGGATCACCAATTTAGTATTGGAGGGCAGAGTGGGGGGTAAAAATCATAGAGGGGAGACCAAGAGATGCATACACTAAGCAGATTCATAAGGATGTAGGCTGCAGTAGGTAGTGGGAGATGAAGAAGCTTGCACAGGATAGAGTAGCATGGAGAGCTGCCTCAAACAAGTCTCAGAACTGGAGACCACAACAACAACTACATCGAGCCATGTTGTTTATATCGTTGTAACTTGCTAAAGCTTGCAAAAAAGCAGGACGAACATTAATTACACCTGCTTTTCCTTCTTACAGAATTTGAACTGTTTCTCACAGTTTGAAGCACAGAAGAGGCGAGCGTAAAGATACTCATAGAAACGTGTTTTGTGCACGTAAAATCCGAATAATGCTAGATTTTTGAAAGCGAGTTTTCAGTTTTATCCTAATAATGCATTATTTATTTGTATGATTCACTTTAAACCGTTTCCCTTCATTCAGTGCAAGGAAGAACGAATTTTACATGCTACTAAACGTAGTAAGTAGCCATAACTTTGAAAAGAAATATAAAAATTTACCTCTGGCTTTGTGTTAAAGTGTTGATGCATGTTTCCTCCCGTACGGGCCTCGCAGGCCCATGTAGGTCGAAGCAATTTTTCAACAAACAGATGTCTGTCCGCGCAGCGTCCGTTGCGTCATTTCCCACTTTTGACTCTCGCTGTTATTCTTTTAGTGTTCAACAATCCTCCTTGTGACAAGCACTTGTTTATTTTGGTGCATTATTTCATAACAGTCGTCTGTTCAACAAATGAAAATGTTATGGGGAAGAGGGCTATCAGATGAGGAGATAAGGGAATTGTTGGAGCACTCTTCTGATTCTGAAAACCTACCTCAGGAATGTGAATCCTCCAGTGATGATGATAATGAGGTACATGTCGCTGAAAAATCTTAACTACAGAATCCCTTTACGAAGATGGAGAAGAACAATTTAGTGCAAATTCTGTTGAGTGTGAGTGATTGTTTCCTAGTGACGGTAATGAAGTATAGGCTACAGCTCATCAGCTGGAATTTCTGGTAGGCGAAGCAAAATGTACATATTGGAACAACAACAGGAACCTCCAAGTTAATCGATTAGAAATGTGGTAATGAAGAATCTAGTTTTATGTTTCACAAGCTCCGACATTGCCGCGAATAAAACAGTGACCCGTATACAGAATTTTTTTGTCAACAGATTACCGGTATCAGTCTATAATGACCATCTTAAGATCTGTTTTATAAAAGCAATGGCCTAATGTCCTGCAGCCACAGTGACTTTGTATTTAACATTTGACGATGCCACTATGGCTGCAGGATATTAGGGCATTGTTTTTATAAAACGGATCTGAAGATGGTCATTATACACTCCTGGAAATGGAAAAAAGAACACATTGACACCGGTGTGTCAGACCCACCATACTTGCTCCGGACACTGCGAGAGGGCTGTACAAGCAATGATCACACGCACGGCACAGCGGACACACCAGGAACCGCGGTGTTGGCCGTCGAATGGCGCTAGCTGCGCAGCATTTGTGCACCGCCGCCGTCAGTGTCAGCCAGTTTGCCGTGGCATACGGAGCTCCATCGCAGTCTTTAACACTGGTAGCATGCCGCGACAGCGTGGACGTGAACCGTATGTGCAGTTGACGGACTTTGAGCGAGGGCGTATAGTGGGCATGCGGGAGGCCGGGTGGACGTACCGCCGAATTGCTCAACACGTGGGGCGTGAGGTCTCCACAGTACATCGATGTTGTCGCCAGTGGTCGGCGGAAGGTGCACGTGCCCGTCGACCTGGGACCGGACCGCAGCGACGCACGGATGCACGCCGAGACCGTAGGATCCTACGCAGTGCCGTAGGGGACCGCACCGCCACTTCCCAGCAAATTAGGGACACTGTTGCTCCTGGGGTATCGGCGAGGACCATTCGCAACCGTCTCCATGAAGCTGGGCTACGGTCCCGCACACCGTTAGGCCGTCTTCCGCTCACGCCCCAACATCGTGCAGCCCGCCTCCAGTGGTGTCGCGACAGGCGTGAATGGAGGGACGAATGGAGACGTGTCGTCTTCAGCGATGAGAGTCGCTTCTGCCTTGGTGCCAATGATGGTCGTATGCGTGTTTGGCGCCGTGCAGGTGAGCGCCACAATCAGGACTGCATACGACCGAGGCACACAGGGCCAACACCCAGCATCATGGTGTGGGAAGCGATCTCCTACACTGGCCGTACACCACTGGTGATCGTCGAGGGGACACTGAATAGTGCACGGTACATCCAAACCGTCATCGAACCCATCGTTCTACCATTCATAGACCGGCAAGGGAACATGCTGTTCCAACAGGACAATGCACGTCCGCATGTATCCCGTGCCACCCAACGTGCTCTAGAAGGTGTAAGTCAACTACCCTGGCCAGCAAGATCTCCGGATCTGTCCCCCATTGAGCATGTTTGGGACTGGATAAAGCATCGTCTCACGCGGTCTGCACGTCCAGCACGAACGCTGGTCCAACTGAGGCGCCAGGTGGAAATGGCATGGCAAGCCGTTCCACAGGACTACATCCAGCATCTCTACGATCGTCTCCATGGGAGAATAGCAGCCTGCATTGCTGCGAAAGGTGGATATACACTGTACTAGTGCCGACATTGTGCATGCTCTGTTGCCTGTGTCTATGTGCCTGTGGTTCTGTCAGTGTGATCATGTGATGTATCTGACCCCCGGAATGTGTCAATAAAGTTTCCCCTTCCTGGGACAATGAATTCACGGTGTTCTTATTTCAATTTCCAGGAGTGTATATCGAAACCGGTAATCTGTTGACAAAAAATTTTGTGACCATATGATTCAAGTAAAGGAAATTTATTGTTTTATGTTGCTCTTTCGTGTTACCCTCACTGACAAAGTGCCTATGTGGACCAACAAGGAAGATAGGATTGTTTACGAGGACTGGGTGGATACAGATATGCATGAAATCAAATAGTTCCTTGGTGTTCTGATCCTGTGTCGAGTTAACATGTCTGGAAATGAAGATACGAGTCAGCTTTGGCGTGTTGAGAATAGCTGACCACTGTTCAATGAAATTATGTCTCACAACTGCTTCGGTGCTATTCTGACGGTGGTGTGCTCTGACGGTGTAGTAGTCCCACGTGATCATAAATCAAGTGACAAATTGTAACCAACCAGAGAAATTTTGAGGCGTTTGTGATGTGGGAAATTATCCTTAGAGATGCCTACATTTCAGTATGGTGTCTGACCGTGGATGAACAGCTGGAACCCTGGTGACTGTAGTTTAAAAGTCTCTATTTAATATCACATGCGATAATTTTTTTACATCTCTCGATTTAGCTCATTATTTGCCATCAGAAGAACTGACACTAGACGGAAGTATCCGAATAAACGTAGGTGAACTACCTGACGGTTTTATTACACCTGAAGTACGTGAAATATACAGTACATTATTTGGTTATCAACCAGATGTGATGATAGCCTCTTACATTCCTCAGAAAAACAAAGTTGTTACGTCCTTCGCTCCCTTCATGACCAAGCATCGGTATCATCATCACAAGTAAAGAATACTGATATTATACTGATCCACAATGCCACAAAGGGCGGCTTTGACACAATGGACTAGAAGACGTGAAGCTACAGTGTGAAGAGAAAAACAAGGCGTGGGACATTGATGGTAATTTTCTTCAACATGATCGATCTAAGTGTAATGAATGCATACATAATTTGAATGATGCTGACTGGCAATTAAAAAGAATAAGACGTCTGATTTCCATCAGTAATGTGGTAAAACAACGCAGGGGTAAAGAAAGCAATGAAATTATTAGTAGCACTCGGATCCAGGAGGGCAGTCAAATCACCAGTTAAGAAAAGGAGGATATCTGCCTATTGTGTAGAAAAGAAAGATAGACAAAGTCAAATTGTTATAGGTGCACCAAACCAAAGTACACAGATTTTCTCGTAAGCAGAGAGATAACCGTTTCTGCTCATTCAATTCACGCAAGAACGAATTTTACGTGCTACTTTTAGCTCGACTTTAAACCATCCCATCTCGACATCGGAAAAGATTACTGGATGAAAAGTTTCATTGTGACTTAATCCACTGATCTACCTTCGCGCAAAGTTTGAACTGATTCGTACGAGTTTAAAAGATAAAGTGGTGCACTTCAAAAATCTTTCACACAAACGTATTTTTTTGCATGTTTTGGCACGTCAAATGCGAATCGTGCAGATAAATTGGTACAATTGGCTGAGCATTAATTTTAACCAGTTATAGCATTTCGCAAGAGGAATTAATCGATTCGCACAATTTGCCTGGGCTCCAGCTTCGTTATACATTCAAACCTTGCTTAACATACAATAACATGGTTCAAATGGCTCTTAATACTATGGGACTTAACTTCTGAGGTCATCAATCCCCTAGAACTTAGAACTACGTAAACCTAAGTAACCTAAGGACATCGCACACATCCATGCCCGAGGCAGGTTCTAACCTGTCACCGTAGCGGTCGCTCGGTTCCAGACTGCAGCGCCTAGAACCGCTTGGCCACTCTGGCGGGCTACCGTAACATTGCTATAGTAAGACAGATGTTCCAATGGCTATACAAAGAGCCGCTGGTCCGGGACGAACCAAAATCCTTTTACCAAAACTTCCTACCTCAAGCGTTTCGATAACTGAGATCCGATTATACGGAGAATTTTTGCCTAATCCAGTCCAGCACTTTACACAGGACAGCAAATGTTCAACGGAAACGAAAATAGGTGCAGGCGTGCCTTAGGGTGGCAGATTGGAACATGTAATATTCTTAGTACTACATAAACGATGTCTTAGCTGCGGTTGACCTCCTTAGCTGAATGATCTGAGTGTCTGAGTGCTACGAGGACGATCCAATTCATTTCTTAGTACTGCTAGGGATTTTTCCTCTGTGGATGGACAGAAAAGGGTTGACTCAGGACCATAATGCCACCTGAGTTACAACTTGAATGAAAAGTAGTGGCTGCAAGGTCTGGAAAGCCGATAACGACAGGGAGGGCGGTGTGGATCCCACGTCCCTACGTACCACATCCACATGGCGACGCAAGGCAGAGAATGACACGGTAGTCCTCAGGGCCTGGTTGCGGAGCTCAGCTCTCTTCGGTTTATCTGATGACATCAGCAGCAGTGTAAGAATATTCGCCGAGGATGCTGTTGTCCGTGAGAAAGTATTCTCGTAGCAGGAGCGTAAGAGAAAATAATGTACAAAATATCTGTTTTTTTATATAAGATACTTTTATATAAGGTACTTCTCTTTAAATGTGAATGAATGCAGGATAGCGATTGTAATGAAGAGAATGGAAGCATCTGATAGTTAGAAGATCACAGGTGAACCTCTGGAGCACGTTCTACATCCGTATTGTCCATGCAAACCTTATCTTCTGTCTGCATCTACATCTATATCAATACTCCGGAAACCACCTAACGGCGTGTGGCGTAGGGTGCTTGTGGTACTACTAAATTATCCCCCTTTCCCTGTGCTCTACTCGCGAGGGGTACGTGGGGAGAATGATTGTCGGTAATACTCTGCATTAGCTCCAATTTCTCGTCGAGTCATTTAGTGAGATGTAAGCGGACGGAAGTAATATCTTCTCCGAAAAAAATTTCAATAGTAAACTTCTCCTTGATTCACAACGCCTCTCTTCTAACGTCTGAACTGGAGTTTAATGAACATCTCTGTAACGGCCTCGCTCCGACTAGACGATTCCGTGACGATAAGTGCCGCACTTCGTCCGATCTTCTCTATCTCTTCTGTCTGACTTGCCTGTAAGGGTCCCAGACTGATCAACAACACTCAAAAATCAGCAGAACAAGCGCCTTATAAGCCATTTCCCTGGTGGATGAGTTACGTTAGCTACGGATCTCAGTCTGGCATCTGCGTTTTGAAACACCCCCGTTTAAATTCCTTCACTGCGTTTGTGTAATTTATCGTAGCCGCCAAACAGCTAATTATTATGATTATATGACCGTGTGCTTAATGGATGAATGACTATCGGTTCTTCTGCTATTGTTTCGGGGATATTTCAACCGAGTGCGGCTATTCTGAGACTGAATAGTGGAATGATTGAAAGTTTGTCTATTATTAAGGACCACGAAGGTTGCGATGTACAAACTGTATTGTATTTTCTATAACAACAGACAAATTCTGAGGCAGTTGCTACCTTCGCTTACACGTTTAGTTACGGTTATGTCTTTTATTAGTTGTTGATTTTAGGTACTTCGTCACACGTAACGATGATGGCTAACATTCACAACAATCCTCACTGCAATGCATGGTTGTTGCTGGCCGACGCGGTTGACGCGAAACACGTAATTCGGCACTTGTCACTTTCTGTTTCATATCACTCGCGAATCGGTATTAGTGAGAGTCAACCCCACGACGATCAGAGGGACGTGCTCACTCGTCATACTCCGGTGAATTTAACCGTTTACAACTCACTCGACACTTTCTAGTACTACTTCGCACTCAACACTAGTCTCACTGCCTCCTGCAGCGCTTGACCATCGACTCCTGTCTACTATCGACCTGGGCGTCGGATACTAGCATCTGTGTTCGTGGGATCACGGATCCCTTACAGTTTCCTTGTATGTGTTTCTTGTGGTCACTCCACTTAAGGTCGCTCTGGATGATTACTCCTAGATACACTTTGTGATCAAAGGTATCCGAACACCTGGCTGAAAATGACTTGCAAGTTCGTGGCACCCTCCTTGGTAATGCTGCAATTCAATATGGTGTTGGCCCACCCTTTGCCTTGATGACAGCTTCCACTCTCGTAGGCATACGTGCAGTCAGGTGCTTGAAGGTTTCTTGGGGAATGGTAGCCCATTATTTACAGAGTACTGCACTGAGGAGACGTATCGATGTCGGTCGGTGAGGCCTGGCACGAAGTCGGCGCTCCAAAACATCCCAATGGAGTTCTATAGGATTCCGGTCAGGACTCTGTGCAGGCCAGTCCATTACAGGGATGCTATTGTAGTGTAACCACTCCGCCACAGGCCATGCATTATGAACGGGTGCTCGATCGTGTTGAAAGATGCAATCGCCATCCCCGAATTGCTCTTCAACAGTGGGAAGCAAGAAGGTGCTTAAAACATCAGTGTAGGCCTGTGCCGTGACAGTGCCACGCAAAACAACAAGGGGTGCAAGCCCCCTCAATGAAATACACGACCACACCATAACAACACAGCATCCGAATTTTACTGTTGGTACTACACACGCAGGCAAATGACGTTCACCGTGCATTCGCCATACCCATACTCTGCCATTGGATCGCCACATTGTGTACCGTGATTCGTCACTCCACACAACATTTTTCCACTGTTGAATCGTCCAATGTTTACGCTCCTTACACCAAGCGAGGCGTCGTTTGGCATTTACCAACGTGATGTATGGCTTATGAGCAGCCGCTCTTTCGTGAAATCCAAGTTTTGCCACCCCCTGCCGGCCGCAGTGGCCGAGCGGTTCTAGACGCTTCAGTCTGGAACCGCGCGACTGCTACGGTCACAGTTTCGAATCCTGCCTCGGGCATGGATGTGTGTGATGTCCTTAGATTAGTTAGGTTTAAGTAATTGTAAGTTCTAGGGGACTGATGACCCCAGATGTTAAGTCCCATAGTGGTCAGAGCCATTTGAACCATTTTGAACCACCCCTGCCTAACTGTCATAGTACTTGCAGTGGGTCCTGGTGTAGTTTGGAATTCCTGTGTGACGGTCTGTCTCTTCGCTATCGGCGGTCTACGTCGGTCAACAGACGAGGTCGGACTGTACGCTTTTATCCTGTACGTGTCCCTTCACGTTTCCATTTCACTGTCACATTGGAAACAGTGGACTAGGGATGTTTAGGAGTGTGGAAATCTCGTGTACAGACGTATGACACAAGTAACACCCAATCACCTGACCACGCTCGAAGTCCGTGAGTTCAGCAGAGCGCCTCATTCTGCTCTCTCACGATGTCTAATGACTACTGAGGTCGCTGATATCGAGTACCCGGCAGTAGGTGGCAACACAATGCTCCTAATATGAAATACGTATGTTTTTGGTGGTGTCCGGATACTTTTGATCACATAGTGTTTATACATTACGTTACGTTGTATTACATTAGCTTCACAATGTGGTTATTAAAATGATTTATTAAACTGACGGCACCTTATGAATCCGTGATTGATACATTATGTTGACTTGACATGATATCCTTGTTTTATTAATTTTATCAGTGTGTGGTATATGGTGCTACCGCTAGTTAACATAGGGTTAATCTCCAACAAGTGGTTTTACATTTTACTATTGTATGACTTTTTTTTTTTGAGTCATCAGTCTTGTGATTGGTTTGATGCGGCTCGCTACGAATACTTCTCCTGTACCAACCTCTTCATCTCAGAGCAGCAACTGGAACTTTGATCCTCAAATATTTGTTGCATTTATTCCAATCTCAGTCTTCCTCTACAATTTTTACACTCTGCAGCTCTCTCTAGTACCAAGAAAGTTGTTCTTTGATGTCTTAACAGACGTCCTCTCATCAATCCCTTCTCGTTATCAGTGTTTTCCACATATTCCTTTCCTCTCCGATTCCGCGCAGCACCTCCTCATTCCTCACCTTAGCAGTCCACTTCATTGTCAACATTTGTCTGTAGCACAACATTTCAAATGCTTCGATTCCCTTCTGTTGAGGTTTTCCTACGGTCCATGCTTCACTATCAGACGTATATTCTCACAAATTTCTTCCTCAGATTAAGGCCTATGTTTCATACTAATAGACTGCACTTGGATAGGAACGCCATCTTTTTCAGGGCTAATCTGCTTTTGATGTCCTCCTTCCCTCATCCGTCGTTGGTTATTTTGCTGTCGAGATAGCAGAATTCCTTAACTTCATCTACTTTGTGACCATCGATGTTGGTGTTAAGTTTCTTGCTGTTCTCATTTCTCCTACTTCTGATTACCTTCGTCTTTCTTCAATTTACTCTCAGTCCATATTATGGATTCATAGACTGTACATTCCATTCTGCAGATCATGTAATTCTTCTTCACTTTCACTGATGATAGCAAAGACATCAGCGAATCTTATCATTCCTACCCCTTCTCCTTGAATTTTAATTCCACTCCTGGATCTTTCTTTTATTTCCATCATTGCTTTTCCGATTTATAGATTGAACAGTTGGGGCGAAAGACTACACCCCTATCTTACACCCTTTGTAATACAAGCATTTCGTTCTTGGTCGTCCACTCTTATTATTCCCTCTTGGCTCTTGTACATATTGTAGATTACTCGTCTCTCTGTGTAGCTTATCCCTGTTTTCCTCAAAATTTCGAATGTCTTACACCATTTTACATTGTCGAACGCTTTTTCCCAGCCGACAGATCCTATGAACGTATCTTGATTTTTCTTTAGCTTGACTTCCATTCTCAACTTCAATGACAGTGTAATATCTCTTTATATTCGATTAATTATTCAGATACAATTCTACCCTTGAATGATGTTTACTAATTTTCTATCTTCATACTCGCAGAATCCATGCGAAAAGTAGTTCATACAATAGCTATGCCATGAGCGCATAAGTATTCTTTGTAGTACTCTCTCTGGTGGTTGTTAGAAAAAAAAAAGAAAGAAAGAAAGGGGCTTCCGAGTTTGTCTTCGTGCCGATTAGCCTGAGCTTGGTTTGGAAGAACTGTAATCTGATTACTGAGATTTATGACACAAGATAACTGAGACGAAACTGTACGATTAAAAAGGAAATATATATAGATTGCTCCTTCAAATAAATGGTGTGTATTGGAAATTTGAGAATTAATGATATTTATCGATATATTACGTAGTTGTTAATCAGAAGGGAACTTCCGAAAGATTGGATACGAACCTGCATTTAATAATCCAAGAGCTCCATTACTTCTTCGGAAGGTTAATCTTCATCAAAGCCAAATATCCGCTTGATTTGAGGTTTCCCGACTGATTATACAACGCTCCCAAAATTACGAGGCATTTTGTTTGTACAGATTAGCAGACTGCCGCAAAGTACGAGCCTGCAGAGAAGAAGAATCATCGCCTGATTTCATTCTAACAAGTAAAATTTCAGAGTCATTTTGAGTGACTGAGCTATGACTGTGTTTCCTATCATGAATGATTGATTGCTCGAACGAATTGAGAGCTGCAGAATTATATAGAAAGGAGGAAAAATTACAGTGGCGCCAGTGTGACAGGACTCTCTTGGATTGTTATATAATATATGTATTTTTTGTTTCATGAAAACCAACGAGAACGAGAGGTAACTAATCTGAAGAGAGATTCGGTGCCCATAGTAAAAGATTGCTGATACCAAGAAACGATTTCAACTATTGGACAACACCGAGACTACAGAACAAGGCCAGAGAAATCTAATTTTTTTTATCCTGTAGTTGAAATAGTTTGAAATCAATTTAGAAAGAACTTTTTTCCAGTTAGTAGTTAGATTGTAGAACTGTATATTGTGTGATTTTCGTATTTGGACATCGAACTTTATACCATCTGTGAAGTAATTTGAATGTTAAGTGTGTCTACGACAGTAAATTTGAAACTGTATTTAGTGATTTGAACCTGATATTGACAGTTATTTAATGGTATTGACTAGAGCGGTGACAGTTATTTAATGGTATTGACTAGAGCGGCATTTGAAATGTCATTGAATCAGCAACGAGAAGTCAACAGCCTTCAGCTGTTTGCGCAGGAGCAGAGGCCACGGATAGCAATTCTGAAACTGTTGTGGCGAGCGGTAGCAATATAAATAATCCCACTGGTTCAGAAAACATTCATACGACAGCTGATCAGACTATTGTTGACACATTAGTTGTTATTATGCAACAGTTGCCTCTATTAGCCGAAGGTCAAGCGGAGGTAAAACGAGACTTATCCGTTATACAAAATGAACTCCAAAATCAATTAGCCGAAAATCAAACAGAATTACAAAATCAGTTAAGAGCAACCTTTAACGAATTAGATCAGAGATTAAATACCCAGAATCAGGAAATAAAAGAACAGGCAGAAAGGACCGAACAGAATCTTATTGCTCAAATTGAGCAGGTCCGCCAACAATGCCAAGAAAACAATAGTCAATTAAAAGCGGAACTAACCGAATATGTATCCGTCAAATTTGACACGATACAAAAACAAGAAGAACTGGTTCCTCAAGTAATACAAGCTCAAAAGGACATACAGTGTTCCGTAGCTATGATACCAGAAATAACAGAATCTCAAGATAATCTAAAGAAGCAATTTGACGAAGTGAAGGAAAAACAGGAGACAGTGGAACATAGAATGAATGTACTTGCGGGAAAGTTTTCAGAAATGACATTAGAGCGGCAAAATTCTCCTTCGGAAACGATAGAAGAAACTGTGAAAGTAGCTTTACAGTCAATTTCAGAGAGTTCCGATGATAATTTTTTTTAATAAAGGGTTAAAGGAAGTTCGAGAACAACTTGGCGAAGATTTCTCGCGTTGGAAAGAAAATATCGAAAGATCACTAAATCTCTCGCAGGAGGATTTAGAAACACCGAGAAGTAGGAAACAACATTCTCAATCTGCGCGTGACATTCCGTCCACGTCAAGATCCGATGTAGACAGAACTGGAACGTCACAAGTTAGATTCGATATAACGGATAGCCACAGGGAAAAGTACGAACAGGATGATTTTTGGAATCGTAGTAGCGTTGAGGAGAAGATGATTAAACAGAGACAATTTCAAATCTTTAACCCTGACAAAAAGAATGTTCATCCTGTAGTCTTTATTCGAAGTTTCAGAGGTCTATTTCCACGATCTTGGATAGAATGGCAAAAGATTAGTTTTGTATCTGGATATATACAAGGAACAGGAGCATTGTGGGCATCCGAACAAACATCTTCGTGTAAATGTTACAAAGAATTTGAGCAGGCTTTTCTAGCAAAATATTGGTCTGCTGGAATACAAGAAAGACTTAGGCAGGAAGTATTATATCCTGAGCCTTTCTCATTTTCTAGAGGATCTCTAAAGAGATATTTTGAGAAATACATTAATAAATCTTTGTATTGGGATGTACCGATTTCTTTGCCGGGTATACTTAGAATACTCAAGTCCAGACTACCCACCAGTATAAGGAATCAGCTGTTGTATATAAATGATAAGGATATAGACTCATGTATGACTACGCTTTATCGTATTGATATAATTGAGGAGGACAATAAAAGGGCAAGAGAAATTTCATATCAAAGAAGAGCAATAGAAGCGAATGCGAGCTGCAACTTGAGTGGGAATGGCAGTAATGGTAGCAGTAACAATAATCATAACCAACAACACTCTCCGAGGAGACTTAGCAATGGACAAAATGCAAACAATAATTATTACCATAATGGAAACTTTAATAATGGTGCAGCGAGGGGCTATTTTAGGAACAGTAGGAATTTTAAACGATATAATCCAATGTATGGCAACACAGGACAGTTCTACCGACACCAGCAAAACAACAACAATAATTACACGAATCAAGCAAGGCAATACAGTCAGAATTCACCACAACAACCGATAATCACTGAAGTAGCTGAAGAGACAAATACCAATCGGACCAACAATCAGTCAAACTAAACGTGACCGCATCGTGCCCCGGAGGAGCGGTCAGGGGGCGAAACAGTAAAATTACAATTGTTAAGATATAATGATGGTGAGCTGTTGACTGAAGAGTTAACAAAGGATTTAATAACGTGTCATAATGACAGATCGAGTGTTCCGGTATCGGAAGTATTTGTTGAAATAGAGCAAGTTCCAACGAATGTGATATTAGACACCGCCGCTTCCGCCAATGTCATCTCAGGCGCTCTTTTTCGGAGAATTATTAGGAAGAAGAAGGTACCAATTTTGCCAGTACAGAACTGCAAAATCATCGGAGCTGTTGGAGCACGCTCTCCCAATGTCAAAATACAAACACAATTAGAGATGAAAATGGGAAATGTAGCAATAAAATGCACGTTCCTTGTAGTGGAGAAGTTATTAGTGGACTATATTCTTGGTATTGGGAGTATGCAGGAGTACGATTGTCAGATTGGTTTCTTGGAAGGAATAGTTAAATTTAGATTACATGGAGAAGAGATAGCACTGGATTTAAATAGAAAGGAAACGGTGCATGAGAAATATTGTCGCAGTGACATAATTCAATTAATTGACACTGCAAACGGTCGTTGGAAGGAGCTTTCAAAGGATTTGATGCAACAGGAGGACTTTAACCAAACAACAATGATAAAAGCTAGTGAATCAAATCAGCTTACTGGAGAACAAAGGCAGCAGCTTCATTATTTGTTACAGGCATATGAAGAGATTTTTGATGAGAAACCAGGAATTATTAAAGGGTATATTTGTCACCTACAAGTGAAGCCACATCAGACTTACTGTTACACGCACTATCCGATCCCCTGGCGTTTAAAACAATCCGTTCAAAGGGAGATAAATAGAATGTTAGAATGGAACTTGATTGAGCCATCAACTAGTCCATATTGTTCTCCGCTCTTAGTCGTTCCAAAACCTGGAGGCAACGGACGAAAAGTATGAAGACCAGAATTTAAAATGGGAGGAAAAGACTCGACTCGCACTTGTCAATTTATCTGAAAAGGCAGTACAACGGAAATTGACATATGATAAACGGATTCATCGGATTCAGATGTTTCATCTTGGAGAAAAGGTTTTATTGAGGCGACACATCCATTCCTCGAAACTGATGAAGAACGTAAAGAAATGGAATCTTATTTATACCGGACCATACGTTATTGTAAATATACCAAATCGATTCCCGCATAATGATATTAAGAAATTTAGTGAAGGATCGTAGATCTGTGATAGCAAATATGGAGAAGAATTTACAGTGGAATTTGACTATGAGTCGAATGTGTATATAAATATCAAGAAGTTTATGTTGTCTAGAGGTTAAGAGACAGTGAGACTACTCCTGTGGTAGGTTAAGAGACAGTGAGATTACTCCTGTGATAGGTTAAGAGACAGTGAGATTACTCCTGTGATAGGTTGAGAGACTGTGATATTACTCCTGTGATACTTCAGCACAAAAATTTTAAGATAGGTAGGAGAATTTGTTAATTACTAGTGTTTGTAAGTGTGGACTGTGAGCAGAAGCCACAGTGATATACAATGAAAGTGCATCTACATTTCCTCAAGACACGGCACTTACGTGAGAATTGCGTGTGAAACTTGAACAGTGTGGGATATGTAAGTAAATACGCTGTGTGTATGATGCGCGCTGTTCGCGCAAGAAAACAAATGAACTGTGAAATGAAGCAACAGTCGATAATGTCACTGTTGCAAACAATTGAAGAAACTCTCTGGTTGCGCGAGAGAAAATTATTATAATTTTTAGATTTTTCATTATGCCTTCTTTACCAGGAGAATTAATTTAAGAATTTTAACTAACATTTTAAGAATAGCAGTCTGTGTGTTTCATATTATGGACATAATTGTTGAAATATATTTCCATAAATGTTCATGAGAGGATGAAGAAGATTCTGCGGTTGGATGATTTGTTAAATGAACATACGTCATCATTAATGATATTTATTTGCAAGTGGATCTATAAATCAATTAATTATAAGAATAATGAAAATTTTTCAAATTATTCCTTTTGTGGAGTCAGTGTCATATGCCTATGTTTAAAATTTTTCATCAGGTGTAAACTTAAATTTTATCCTTAATTTCGTAATTGAAAGCAAACCTCGAACAGATTCAATGCTCTACTTCCACCTGCACTATAACAAAACGAAGATTAGATTAAAATTTTTTTTTGAGAGGAATACATTCGATATGAGCTACAACAAAATTTAAATGCCCACAGTCTATTTGGCAATGTTTTGCACAATCAGCAGTTGTAAGGCAAAACAACTTTGTTATTGAGGACTACAAAAAAAAAAAAAAAGAAAAAATTCGCGATTGTCAGGACTGATGGATGTTCCAGTCTAGTACAGATGGAAGAATATAAGAATCCACTCGGATTTTGAGTTCAACGATGAAATATGGACTTCGTTGCCTTAATCCACTCTCTTCCAGGGATTTATGCAGTCAGAACCTTTTCTTATTCCACTTTAAACCTGTTTCATGTTCACGTCCCTCACCATCTGTTCCTGAGATCATCTTCCTGTTTCTACGGCACGTTAACAGCTTCTATCCTGTACCATAAGCCATCGCCTGTCCTCCGTGCCGCCTCCACCAAACGCTGTACGTCGCCTACCCGGTGTCCGTATCCAGTGTTCCTGTTCCATCGACTTCACAACGAGATCGCCGGCTACATCGTCGAAAGAAGAATTTTGAAAATATTTTTTTTGAGCAATACTGTAAAATTTTTTTGGCTATGAGGCACTTTTCCTTCGATCTAATCTATAGAGCTTCTATACATTTGAAAATTACTGGATTTAGGCTTTCCTATCTTCTTTAATACCTGAGCTGGGGTCTATTCTTCCGGGTTTTCCAGGGTTTCCCTGTGAAGGCCAGTTCCCAAATGGGTATACCTTTTTCGTAATTACACCAATCTTCATCTTCCCTGGTTATGTACTCTGGATGCGGGTATACTCCGGTACATGTAAAACCTACAGCTTAGGTATTCTCGTAACTTATTGTCTTAACATGTTACCCATACTCTCTATAGTAAAATTCTACTAATTCAAAATATTCTTCTTTTGAATAAACAACCCAACAAATTTTTTCAGTTAGCTCGCAAAGTGTATTATCATTAACTTTGCTCGCTGCGAGGGGCAATTGTAATATCTCTTTATATTCGATGAATTATTCAGATACAATTTTGGTAAACATTTTTGGAATACAGTGATCAATTGTTATATTTAGATTAAAGTTCAGTCTTGATCACGTTATGTCTGTTTTAATGGGTAACCGGTTTCGGTTTTTTCTATAAAACCATCATCAGACCCATTGGCTCCCTTGGGTTGGTAGGTGGAGCTCTCCTTGCTGCAGTTGACTGCACAGCAGCAAGGAGAGCTCCACCTACCAACCCAAGGGAGCCAATGGGTCTGATGATGGTTTTATAGAAAAAACCGAAACCGGTTACCCATTAAAACAGACATAACGTGATCAAGACTGAACTTTAATCTAAATATTCAGATACAATTCTTCCCTTGAATGATGTTTACTAATTTTCTATCTTCATACTCGCAGAATCCATGCGAAAAGTAGTTCATACAATAGCTATGCCATGAGCGCATAAGTTTTCTTTGTAGTACTCTCTCTGGTGGTTGTTAGAAAAAAAAGAAAGAAAGAAAGGGGCTTCCGAGTTTGTCTTCGTGCCGATTAGCCTGAGCTTGGTTTGGAAGAACTGTAATCTAATTATTGAGATTTATGACACAAGATAACTGAGACGAAACTGTACGATTAAAAAGGAAATAAATATAGATAGCTCCTTCAAATAAAAGGTGTGTATTGGAAATTTGAGAATTAATGATATTTATCGATATATTACGTAGTTGTTAATCAGAAGGGAACTTCCGAAAGATTGGATACGAACCTGCATTTAATAATCCAAGAGCTCCATTACTTCTTCGGAAGGTTAAACTTCATCAAAGCCAAATATCCGCTTGATTTGAGGTTTCCCGACTGATTATACAACGCTCCCAAAATTACGAGGCATTTTATTTGTACAGATTAGCAGACTGCCGCAAAGCACGAGCCTGCAGAGAAGAAGAATCATCGCCTGATTTCATTCTAACAAGTAAAATTTCAGAGTCATTTTGAGTGACTGAGCTATGACTGTGTTTCCTATCATGAATGATTGATTGCTCGGACGAATTGAGAGCTACAGAATTATATAGAAATGAGGAAAAATTACAACAGAATTGCCTCTATCGTGCACATAACTTTCCTAAAGGCAAAATAATCGTCGTCTAATACATCTTCAATTTTCTTTTCCATTTTTCTGTATATTATTCTTGTCAGAAACTTGGATGTTGCAGCTGTTAAGCTGACTGTGCGATAATTATCGCAGTTGTCAGCTCTTGCAGTTTTCGGAATTGTGTGGATTATATTTTTCCGAAAGTCAGATGGTATATCGCCAGACTCACACATTCTACAACCGACGTGAATAGTCGTTTTATTGCCACTTTCACCAATTATTTTAGAAATTCTAGTGGAATGTTATCTACCCCTTCTGCCTTATTTGTTCTTGCACCCTCCAAAGCTCTTCTAAGTTCTGATTTTAATACTAGATACCCTCTCTCTACTAAATGAACTCTTGTTTCTTCTTCTTTCACATCAGCCAAATATTCTCTCTCATAGAGGCCTGCAGTTTACTCTTTCCACCAAACCATTCATGTTTTTAACTTCACCGAAGTTTGTTCTGAATTTCCTATATGCTCAGTCAGTCCTTCCGACAAATGCTCCTCTTTCGATATCTTCACATTTTCAGTACCACGGCACTGGAGTCGACATGGCTCCACATCTTTGTTGGTACCTTTCAGAATCTCACTGGACCTCTTGCTGTACGCCTCGCAGCGGTCCACGATGCAAAAGATGATTATTCAGACCTTTGACGGGTGGTCACATCAATGTGACTGGACGGTGTAAAAGCGAATGGCGAAGTGATTCGTTGTATCAGATTTGCTGATCACCTCATAATAGTAGGTGGTTACAATTAAGCTTTCCTTATTTCACACGTTATAACACGAAAACTAATTGCCATACGAGGACCAGGCTTGGTAGTATTAATGTCAAGGACATGGGGAAGAGAAATAATGCACAATCAAAGCAACTGAAACACTTTTAATGCCCTACTACCGTACCATCACACCATTAAATATAGGTACCATTACTGCTGCAACAAAGGCTCAATATGGCTCCCATGAGTCTCCAGAAGAGTCGAAAAGCGGAGGATTGCATTCTGCACAGCAGAACGAAGCATGTCCGTAAGTATGCTGGCTACCTCTCTTGATACGCTGCGCTTCAGATCAGCATGTGTATGGATGTTCCCCATAACCAGAAATCACAGGGAATGACATCAGGTGACCATGCCGGCCAAATGTGTTTCGGAGAAGCAGATGAACTTCAATAGCAATAGCAGTGGGGCCCCATCTTGCATGAAAAATGCGTCTCTTCTGTAGGGCGGGAATGACATGCTGGCGAAACATACCGCAGTAACGCTGGCTAGTCACACTCATGTCTTTGGTCCTTGAGCACCAACCTGTTCGAAAAAGAATGGGCCAATGATGAACGTAGCTGTGAAGCCGCACCATACGCTGACACGTTCAGAATGCAGAGGAACTTCATGCACAGTAACTGGAGGTGAAGATCCTCTCACTCGGCAATTCTGTGTGATCATCTCACCCGACAGAGAAAAATGACCTTTGTGCGTCCACAGGATGACCCAGGGTCGCCCCTCGTCAAATTCACTCCTAGCGAGAAACTGGAGAGTGTCACCACGTCATTACGTCGTTGTGCGTCCTGTGGTGCAAGCTGCTGTTCGATATGGTTCTTGTACGGATGCGATATGAGAACGGTTCGATGCACCTTCTGTACAGTGGACCACGGGATGATAAACTGTCGTGACACAGCATGCGTACTGCATGACGACCGAGTATTGCGATCAGTGTTGTCTGCCATAGCAACAGCGATTTCATCAACCACCTGTAATGCAACCGATCGTTGGCCTCTTCCCGGAGCGACGCCCAGTTCTCCAGTTGATTCGAACTTCTTCATCATGCTCCTCAAAGCGGGTGGAGAAAGAGGACCCTTCCGCAATCTTTTCAGCCTGCGATATTCTCGAAGTGCAGCTGCAGCGTTACTGTTGTTTTGATAACAGAACTTCACCAATAATGTCCTGTTCCTTTTGTCCAAGGTCACGTTAACACGTCATCAAGGGCACTGCGACTTGTCATGTGTGTGAGACAATGAATGAATGATCACGGCGCCTGGTGGCCATAGCTGGAACGGGACGGTGGCGCTGTGAGGCATGGAAATTATGCACCCCATAGTCTGTACAGTAATGCTATCAAGTCTGGTACACGTACGGTTATTAGTTTCCGTGTTTTAAAGTGTTAAATAGGTAAAGTTTAGTTATAACCACCCGATAGTTTCACACTTTGAAACAGAAATGAATACAGCGCAGCAGGTCCTATCAGGTGGCCGTAAACTATGGAGCACGTCATATTCTTTAAATATTTACAGTTAATGAGAAGCGACAAATATCGGGTGACCACATAAAATCTGTAGTATTTCAGCGAATGGTCGACTTATATCAGTTAATAGGGTTCTGTGAAACTTCAACGCATCTATAAAGGAAATCGGTTCCAAGACGCTAGTGCAACCAAGTACTGCTTCAGTATACAGGGTGAAAAGTATTTAAACCGACAAACTCTGGGAGGTTGTAGGCTACATCAAAACAAATATTTTTCCATAATGTCATTTTTTCCTATGAGGAGTAATTAAATAGGTAGAGGAAGATTTCTCTGGCGGCAAATTAATTAAACCAACAAACACATTCCCATTTTTATGACCTATAGAAAACACGTTAACACTACCCAATTTCAATTACAGTAGATTTTCAAAAATGCCTCCATTTACACGTAAAAAAAGGTTACACCGTCGGATCATGTTCTGTCTGACACGGGCAAAAACCCCAGGAGTATCCTGAATTGTTCCTGCTGCTGCTAGTATCCGGGCAACCAGATCCTCTTCTGATGCAACAGGAGTTGCGTAAACAAGGTTGCGCATCTCTCCCCACACTAAAAAGTCCAGAGGGCACATATCTGGGGATCGAGCAGCCCATGGTACACTACCACCTCTGCCAATCCACGTTTCTGGGAACCGTCGGTGCAGGAATCGACGCACATGACGACTGAAACGTGCTGGCGCCCCGTCATGTTGGAACCACATGCGTTGTCTTGTAGGGAGCGGGACGTCTTCCAGAAATTCTGGTAATGCTCTGGCGAGAAAATTGTAATAGTGCCTGCCATTTAATGCCCTAGGTAACAGGTACAGCCCAATTAAACAGTCCCCAAACACCGAGCCACACATTAACGAAGAACCGCACTTGATGAGCGCTAGTAACTCTGGCATGTGGGTTATCCTCACTCTGGGTGGATAATCAACTGGTTCCAGGTTGTGGACACGCTGTAAGTGAAATGGACGTAACAATTGCTGTCGAAGGACTGTTCTTACATTCGTCTGATTCGTCCCCATGTTACGTGCAATTGCACGAGTGTTGATTCAAGGATCCCGCCCCACATCCTGGAAGACAGCTTCCTCAAATTGCAGCGTTCTTACCGTGCCACGGCGTCCCTGTCCAGGTAATCTGCTAAATGACCCGGTCTCACGCAGACGTTAGTACACAGCAGCGAAGGTCGTATGATGCGGGATACGGCGATTAGGATATTGTTATTGATAAACCTGCTGTGCAGCTCGTCCGATAAGGTGTGTTAGGTACTACGCACCAACCATAACAGTGTACTCACTGCAGGTGTATCGCTCCATTAGTAAACAGAAACAATGCACTACTACACTGGTGGACAGCAGTTGCCTACAACTGAAGAGCGTAATACGGCCTCCACCTATATAAATAATCCTCATAGCAAAAAATGACATTAGGGAAAAATATTTGTCTTGATGTCCCCTACAATCTCCCAGAGTTTGTCGGTTTAAATACTTTTCACCCTGTATGTCGTTCTTATCAAATAACCTTGCCCGTATACGTATGTCAAACGAATGGCGCTGTGATTACCTGAACTGGTCGGTAATTCAAAGGTGTATCAGAGGTGCATGGCTGAGTTAAACGGGAATCTTCGGTGCAAAGACGACGACATTCTCGCGAAACAACTCAGTTGGCAGTTGACGGTTGGAGTGCTGACACATTATCTGCAAATCCAGTAATGCTGGCAATTGATGGGCTATGCATGAGGATCATATCAATCTGTACTGCATCAAAACAGCCTGAAGATGACGCAATGAAGCGTCGAAACTGGCAGCGACAAAATAAAATAAAATCATAAGGACGGCTGTAGGTGTTTTTATTTTTTGTCACGTTAGTAAACAGCCGTCGTCCCAGAGATCTCCCGCTAAAAGGATGGACATGCAAAAGATCTGGCGTGGTTAGTTCTGAATGAGCAGTTTGTCCATGCAAGTTCTCAAGCCACAAGTCACCATGTCACATTCTAATAACGCCGATCGATTCTACAAAGGAGCTTTTAAGATACGCAATATGCACCATGCATTTCATTTAACGGGGAGGTGGGCTACACCAAGAGTGGAATAGCAATTTAACGCAAGGACTACGTGTGGGCCGTTGTAAATCGTCCAACGATCATGGAAGCAAGCCGTCGCTTCACCTTTAAAGACAGCGCGCAAGAAGGAATTGTGTGTGGGTGACACACTCATAATCGGGGAAATGTCAAACGAATTGGTATACTAAAGTACTGGTAAATAATGCAGTGCGTTTGAATTTCCCTATAGATGTAGTTCAGTTGAAGAGGAATGTAGATATCAAAACATGGCTACCACAGAAGTCGAACAACCTAATATAAATGAAAGGAAGGTAACTGCGAAGGAACCTTGAGTAGTAAAAGAAATATTGATCGATGAGAGAAGTAACTACAAAAATGTTCAGAAAATGATACGAATATAGCCAACATACATTTATTAGAAATAATATATAAACGGGAAGTGCAGGGAAGCAAAGGTCAAGTGGTTATAGGAAAAATGAATAGAAATCAAAAGAGACCTCAAAATTACGACTTTAATGGGAATTCCACTCGTGAACACAGAGGAGAGGATGAACAAGCGGAAAGTTACAGTGAAGGGCTCTACCAGTGGGAGGAATCGAAGATGTGATGGGAATCGATATGGAAGTATTAGGAGATCCGCTATTGCAGTCAGAGTTTGTCAGAGCTGTGGAAGATTATGTGGCCAAATAAGGCGAAAAGTATAGACAAATGTCCTTCAGTATTTCTAAAATAACTCAAATTGGTTTGTTGAACATACGAGTCAGGAGACATGCTATCAAACTTTCCGAAAAAATGTAATCAACACAATCACAAAGACAGCAAGGAAAATACAACGCAAGAACCGGCTTATGAATCTACGTTGCTGACATTAATTAACATAAAAACGGGAAAGACAACTGAAGATCTGTTACATGATGCTCACTTTGGTTTTAGGAAAGATAAAGGCACAAGGGAGGCAGTTCCGACCATGCAGTTGATAATGTAAGCAAGGTTCAACAGGAGACTCCACCTTAAATTTGACTTTTGTCCCACTTTGCCAATTTCAACTAAATATTGTCGTGTTTATCATATAAAGATGTAGTAGTACACCAGTTTTGAAGCCCATAACTTCAGTGGTTTCTGATTTATGAACTTTTAATCCGATTTTAATGGTATTCTTAAAAAATAACTTTCGGTACTCAGACCTTAATTTTCACATTCCAGACTAATACATTCATAAGACACAGTTCTTCTATGTAGTCGTTTTTTTGAGAACCAGCATTCTTTCCTTCAAGTATCAGACTGAAGTTTTCTTTAACTACTAATACATAAACGTGATAATAAAATAGTCAAACTACATTTTCGGTAACATTAACACACAGAAGTATGTAAATATCTCAAGACCACATCCAGCAATAATTTCACTGATATTGGTTAATATTTAAGATAGAAAAACTTGGCATTGAACTTAGAAAAATAAACGTAAGGAAAATGATTTTAAAATTGTATTAAAAAATAAATGTTAGTGCAAGATACATAGCATTAAAATACACTAGTATCAGACGTTTTCCATTCCTGCTGCTATAAGGCTTCTTCTTGTTGTAATTTCAAGACCTTTTCCTTGAATTTTTCCTTCTCCAGCCAGAATTTTGTGGACTCTTTCATTGATCTCTAGGTAAGCTGATCCTGATAATAAAGGAGTGCTGAGGCCCCTGCTCTGTTCAGTCTTCATATATCCCACATTAAACTGAGAAACAGCTTCTGCAATAGCCAAAAGTTTCATGTTTTTCAGACATAAATATTCCTTTGGAAGACTTGGGCCGGATTACACTGTGCAAAATTTGCATTTTGTGTCTTGCCATTGCCGCATCTCTCCAGAAAAACATCAGATGAAGGTCTCTGACAGACAGGTAACATCTTGAATACAACATCCGTACTAAGATGACTGTGAATATTAACTCTGTGAGGTCAGGGTACCTCACCTAGTACTTGAAATTCTAATAAAGCCACATCGTGTTGGTATTGAAGAGTAAAGAGACAAAGGCGCGAAATAGACGTTTTTCTTTTCAATTGAAGTTTAGGTTTGAATCTGGCCTTAAGACATATCCAGACACGTTCATAGGATTTGTCGACTTAGAAAAAATGTTCAACGTTGTCAAACTCTTACGAAAAACGTGTAAGAAGGAAGATAAGAATGGAAGACTCAGAGAGAAGTGCTTGGATTAAAAACAGTGCAACACAGGTATCCAGTTTTCCACCCTTACTGCTCAATCCATACAGCAAAGAAGCAACAATGGAAATAAAAGAAAGATTAAATAATGGGATCAAAATTGAAGACGAAAGGATATCAATGATAAAATTCACTGATAAAGTTGCTGTTCTAAATGAACGTGAGGAAGAATTACAGGAGTTATTCAATGGAATAGTCCATTGAATGAATAGTCTAATAAGAACTAACTGGAGTAGGGCATGTGTTAAGACATCAAGGAATAACTTCCATGGAACTTGATTGTGTTGTAGAGGATAAAAACTACAGGTAATGATAGAGACTGGAGCACATCAAACAAATAATAGAGGACACTGGGTGCGAGTGTGTTATTCTGAGATGAAGAAGAATAGTTTTGAAGGCAGGCCGCATTAAATCAGTAATACAACTGATGGCCCGTAAAAAATCTTTTTATTACCTCGTTGAAAGGATCTGAGGAAGAAAATACTAACCAACGAGAGTATAGTTTCAGATACTGCATGCTATATGTTTGAATAAATCTGCAAACAGCAAATCACAATGTTCTTATTTTTAACTGTATCTACGAATTGTTACACTCTTTTTTTAGACATGTAATTTGTTAAATGGGTAAAAAAATTATTAATAAGTCCTAGAAACCTGCTTACTTGCAACATAATTTCTACTATTGTCAGGTTCCACTTTATGTGGAAAAGTTTTGAAACCAAATATGTGACGTTTACTACCACACATCGCAGAGTACAAGTGTTACCAAAATAAGGTAAATATTTAGTACAATAATTATAACACTATTTCACTCTCTTCCCTAACAACCGAACATTTAGTCCTGTCACGGAAAAGGCACATATAACACTAACATATATCACTCTAACGTGAAACATGCTAGTGTTACCCTCTGAGAGGATTTCGAACATTGACCGCACGTATATCTAATGGACAAAGGCATCGGACTATAATTATCAATTTGGTGAAATTAACAGAAAAACCAAACGGAAATTAACCTTGGGAGTTAATGAAAGCGGTAAAATTTGAATGAAAACAAATAAACGTTCACCAGCCCAATTAGGCACATTAATTTGGAAATAATGTTTAAAAATTGAATATTAGTTATTGAAGTTACTTTCGTTGAGATTTCCCTTTGAACAGCACACAGGATACAAACTGACACAGTGCACTCTGAACAGGTTACCAGTAATGCACACACCAGTAAATTATAGGAAGTAAATTTGTAGCAAGCTCATACTAATGGCAGCTACACTCAAGAGCATTACTTAATCAAATACTGAAATGTTACTGCATGAAGTGCAGAACTAAATTTGTACATGAGGTTTTTTTATCGTAACTAACATGGAAAAAAAAACAAATACAGACGAATATCATAAATACACTGTTCACGCTCCTCTACATGTATTAGTTTTCTTAGCAACAGTAATAGTTCAATATTTTCCTAGTATGCGAAGAATATGATGGGGACTCATAAACTAGTACAGTTTCACTAGTCGACGCTCTTTGGTTATTACAGTAGAAAAGACTAATTCGAAAAGCTAATCATTCACTTTACTCGGAATATTTCATAATGTACTTTGCAAGACAAAATACAACACTGAGCTTCATTAACTTCAAAAAAAGGAACAATTCATGATAGAAATCAAAATCACACTATTTCTGAAAATGAGCATAACTTATTTGCCTTTTTTATCATCTGTGAAGCAAGTATTCTAGACAATAATATTTACACGATCTTGCACTGTAATCCAACAAAACTATATTTTGTAACAAACAAAGGATACTTTAGCAAAAGCCTATCCAACTTCACTTTTGTGGCTTTAGCTTTAACTTTAACTACTCCTTTTACATTAGAAAGAAAAATCACTTTTAAACACTTGAATGCAAGAATTGTTAATTTAAATCTGGATACTTGGTTTTAGTAGCACTTATGTGAGGAGCCTCCAAAGGTTTGTGATCAGGATAGAAAATATGGTTCTGGACACGAATTTATGTTTTTGTGGTTATTATTAAATCAGCTCAAAAATTAACTGTACATGTCCTGAATAGTTGAGCAGTGCCGGAGATTGGTGAGAAGCCACATTTAAGCTAACTGTACTCACGGCTCTTGATGTTCGAATGCTCTATGAAATCGCTTCTTGGCGTTGGATTTTTATCATACTAGAGACATTCCTTTATGCTGAGAATACCAAATGATAGCCATATCCACATCCGAGGCAAATCCTTTATAAAGCAGCTTCCAATTGCCCCTCTTAGCACTGTCGAAGTGTACGGTGATACAGCTAGCCACAAACTGTCTGCCGTTCACACAAAAGGGCCGCACAGTTCAATTGCCAAAACCACCTTCTACATAGCCCCATGCCACTTCCGTTGCAGAGGGACTTCCTTACAGCTTTCACATGTTACAAATACAAGTGCCCTAAGCATGAAACAGCCTTCAATAAACATTTTATTTTTATGAACATGCACATATTATGACAATTTATCATTTTTTTGAAATATCCTTTTGCTTGTTTCATCTATACATTACAAAACTCCAATTTTGTTGCCATAGATCAAAGAGTTTATATCACACAGAATACACACTTCATAGTTGCAGATACACAGTTACATAATATAAACTTCTAATCGATGTAAGTGTTACATAATGAGAGTAAAATTTTCAGAAAGTAACAATGTAAGTTTTTCTGTACTGACTACATTAAATTCCAAAATTTGTTTTAATTTTTTTGCGTTAGAAAGCTGAATGTTAGAGACAAAAATTTTCCTATAAATAAAATAGAGTTCAATGTGTGTAAGAACTCTGTAAGGAACTATGCGATGTTTATTAACGCTATGCACAACACTGATACAGAAATTCTGTATCTTCATTTTCTTCATTATGCACTTAACGACTTTCAAAATATTAATTATGCATTGATGGTAGTTTTAATATAACCGTTTTATATCCCTGTTTTACTGTACCTAGGATGTCGTCCATTTTCTTTTTTGGTGACTCCGAGATGGTAAGAATTACTCTATTCCCCCTTTTCATAAAGAAACACTTGAAAAGTCCTCATTCACCTGATGTTCGACGCTCACGGACAAGATGTTTTTGTGCTTCAGTTTAGGGCAAACATCATGTTTTGACTACAATCGTAACTTCGCCACAATCACAGTTGTTCTTTATTACGTTCTGCTTCGTTTTCAATTTCAAAAGATCAAACACGTCTTCATTTTTTCGAACTGTAACTAAAAACTAATTTGATTTTATCGATTAGAAGTGGTTTGTGTAAGCCCTTGGTAGTGAAAACGATTTGTCTGTTTACGTCACTATTTCCCTTCATTTATATTTATGTGCAAATAAAAGGAAGTCGTGACTGGTAGCAGAAAAGTAATTAATAAACAAATTCATAGAAACTAATATTTACGTCTGCATTTGATAGTATCTTTATCCATGGTCTAAGATGCAAAGTAGGAACTGTTTCCTTCAATATTCCTATGTTCTTTGGAAGTTCCAATCGGGTAAAAGGGAAGTGTGGCTAGGTATCGGAAAATAAAGTGCAAGTTCTTCAGACGTATGTATGGACCACGTATGGAAGTTTGGGTGTGGGTGTGATTCGTGCACGGATAACCAAATGGTGCCAGCATGGTAGCTCGGTCAGAGGGCTGCTCGCTCTCTGTAACAGAAAACTGAGTAAGGGAATCAACGATCAACCTGACCTGATCAACCTGACCTGATGTCTTGTGACGTCCGCCCAGACCAAACGCAATGAACAATACCGAACCAAAAGGTAAGGCGGTCGCTCGCGATAAGCGCAAAACCCGGGTTCCATATCCGGTCCGGGACAAATTTACAGTGCACTCGTTCCATTCTACAGCTGATGGTAGTCCTTATTCGCAATTGCGAATCTATTTGCTGTCTTTCGTAACGGCTGTGATCACCGCAGTGCCTGATCCTTTGGACATGCATGCATATCCATAGGTACTTTGCGTGTTGTTGTTGTTGTTGTTGTCTTCAGTCCTGAGACTAGTTTGATGCAGCTCTCCATGCTACTCTATCCTACGCAAGCTTCTTCATCTCCCAGTACCTACTGCAACCTACATCTTTCTGAATCTGCTTGCTGTATTCATCTCTCGGTCTTCCTCTACGATTTTTCCCCTCCACGCTGCCCTCCAATACTAAACTGGTGATCCCTTATGCCTCAGAACGTGTCCTACCAATTGATCCCTTCTTCTAGTCAAGTTGTGCCACAAACTTCTCTCCTCCCCAATCCTATTCAATAACTCCTCATTAGTTATGTGATCTACCCATCTAATCGTCAGCATTCTTCTGTAGCACCACATGTCGAAAGCTTCTATTCTCTTCATGTCTAAACTATTTATCGTCCATGATTCACTTCCATACATGGCTACACTCCATACAAATACTTTCAGAAACGACTTCCTGACATTTAAATAGATACTCGATGTTAACAAATTTTTCTTCTTCAGAAAAGCTTTCCTTGCCGTTGCCAGTCTACATTTTATATCCTCTCTACTTCGACCATCATCAGTTATTTTGCTCCACAAATAGCAAAACTCCTTTACTACTTTAAGTGTCTCATTTCCTAATCTAATACCCTTAACATCACCCGAATGAATTCGACTACATTCCATTATCCTCGTTTTGCTTTTGTTGATGTTCATCTTAAATCCTCCCTTCAAGACACTATCCATTCCGTTCAACTGCTCTTCCAAGTCTCTGACAGAATTACAATGTCATCGGCGAACCTCAAAGTTTCTATTTCTTCTTCATGGATTTTAATACATACTCCAAACTTTTCTTTTGTTTCCTTTACTACTTGCTCAATATACAGATTGAATAACGTCGGGGAGAGGCTACAACCCTGTCTCACTCCCTTCCCAACCACTGCTTCCCTTTGATGTCCCTCGACTCTTATAACTGCCATCTGGTTTCTGTACAAATTGTAAATAGCGTATCGCTCCCTGTATTTTACCCATGCCGCCTTTAGAATTTGAAACAGAGTATTCCAATCAACATTGTCAAAACCTTTCTCTATGTCTACAAATGCTAAAAACGTAGGTTTGCCTTTCCTGAATCTTTCTTCCAAGATAAGTCGTAAGGTCAGTATTGCCTCACGTGTTCCAACATTTCTACGGAATCCAAATTGATCTTCCCCGAGGTCGGCTTCTACCAGTTTTTCCATTCGTCTATAAAGAATTCGCGTTAGTATTTTGCAGCTATGACTTATTAAACTGATAGTTCGGTAATTTTCACATCTGTCAACACCTCCTTTCTTTGGGATTGGAATTATTATATTCTTCTTGAAGTCTGAAGGTATTTCACCTGTCTCATACACCTTGCTCACCAGATGGTAGAGTTTTGTCAGGACAGGCTCTCCCGAGACCGTCATTAGTTCTAATGGAATGTTGTCTACTCCTGGGGCCTTGTTTCGACTCAGATCTTTCAGTGCTCTGTCAAACTCTCCACGCAGTATCGTATCTCCCATTTCATCTTCATCTACATCCTCTTCCATTTCCATAATATTGTCCTCAAGTACATCACCCTTGTATACACCCTCTATATACTCCTTCGACCTTTCTGCTTTCCCTCCTTTGCTTAGAACTGGGTTTCGATCTGAGCTCTTGATATTCATACAAGTGGTTCTCTTTTCTTCAAAGGTCTCTTTAATTTTCTTGTAGGTAGTATCTATCTTACCCCTAGTGAGATAAGCCTCTACATCCTTACATTCATTCTTTAGCCATCCCTGCTTAGCCATTTTGCACTTCCTGTCGATCTCATTTTTGTGACGGTTGTATTCCATTTTGCCTGCTTCATTTACTGCAGTTTTATATTTTCTCCTTTCGTCAATTAAATTCAATATTTCTTCTGTCACCCAAGGATTTCTACTAGCCCTCGTCTGTTTACCTACTTGATCCTCTGCTGCCTTCACTACTTCATCCCTCAAAGCTACCCATTCTTCTCCAATTGTATTTCTTTCCCCCATTACTGCAATTTGTTCCCTTACGCTCTCCCTGAAACTCTGTACAACCTCTGGTTTAGTCAGTTTATCCAGGTCCCATCTCCTTAAATTCCCACCTTTTTGCAGTTTCTTCAGTTTTAATCTACAGTTCATAGCCAATAGATTGTGGTCAGAGTTCACATCTGCCCCTGGAAATGTCTTACAATTAAAACCTGGTTCCTAAATCTCTGTCTTACCATTATATAATCTATCTGAAATCTGTCAGTATCTCCAGGCTTCTTCCATATATACAATTTTCTTTTGTGAGTCTTGAACCAGGTGTTAGCTCTGTTTGCTCTGGTAATATCCTACCAGGAGGCTTCCTCTTTCATTTCTTAGCCCCAATCCATAATCACCTACTACATTTCCTTCTCTCCCTTTTCCTACTGCCGAATTCCAGTCACCCATGACTATTAAATTTTCGTCTCCCTTCACTATCTGAATAATTTTCTTTTATTTCATCATATATTTCTTCAATTTCGTCGTCATCTGAAGAGCTAGTTGGCATATAAACTTGTACTACTGTAGTAGGCGTGGGCTTCGTGTCTATCTTGGCCACAATAATGCGTTCACTATGCTGTTTGTAGTAGCTTACGTGCATTCATATTTTTTTATTCATTATTAAACCTACTCCTGCATTACCCCTATTTGACTTTGTATTTATAACCCTGTATTCGCCTGACCAAAAGTTTTATTCCTCCTGCCACCGAGCTTCACTAATTCCCTCTATATCTAGCTTTAACCTATCCATTTCCCTTTTTAAATTTTCTATTCCTACCTGCCCGATTAAAGGATCTGACATTCCACGCTCCGATCCGTAGAACGCCAGTTTTCTTTCTCCTGATAACGACGCCCTCTTGAGTAGTCCCCGCCCGGAGATCCGAATGGGGGACTATTTTGCCTCTGGAATATTTTACCCAAGAGGACGCCATCATCATTAACGATACAGTAAAGCTGCATGCCCTCGGGAAAAGTTACCGCTGTAGTTTCCACTTGCTTTCAACCGTTCGCAGTACCAGCACAGCAAGGCCGTTTTGGTTAGTGTTACAAGACTAGATCAGTCAATATTCCAGACTGTTGCCCCTGCAACTACTGAAAAGGCTGCTGCCCCTCTTCAGGAACCACGCGTTTGTCTGGCCTCTCAACAGATACCCCTCCGTTGTGGTTGCACCTACGGTTCGGCTATCTGTATCGATGAGGCACGCAAGCCTTCCCACCAACGGCAACTTTGCATAGTAATCAGAATAACACGAACTCTGCAATATCGTATGGTATTATTTTTATGTCGATAATCACAGTTTGTGGGGTGGCGGGTAAAATTATGATGTATGTTCTCTAATTTGGTAAGTCGAAATGTCTGGTACTTTTGTATGACTTTTAGATACCACTGCCTTCCACACATGTCTGAAAACTATTTCTGCGGACAGCCTGAAAGCAATGGAGAAGTAATGTCCATAGGCTTGATTCCAATTGTCCACTGTTCTGTTCGCCTAAACTGAAATAAAATGTTCTGACTCACTAAGAATAATGCAAAGGATTCAGCAACGTCGACGATAAATAAAAGTATACTGTCGTTTATCGAAAGAGTATATTATGATCAAGGTTCACACGCACGAGAATAAGTATGGAAATGATTACAGCTTGTCCTATCGTTCTCAGCACTCTAAACAGTTCAGACGCGATTTCTATAGTTTGTTCCCATTTACGAAAAGTTAACTGTTCGCCTTAAAATTCGAGAATAGCCTGGGACAATTACAACACTGTTTTCTATAATATAACGGGTATCACTCAAAACAGGACACGGAGAACGAAACACAGGCTTTCCACATAAAGTCATAACCCAAGTAAATTCGCTTTCGCACAGTGTCACGAGCTACACGCGATGTATCATTCGACCGAAACACAATAATGTCAGCCATTATTAACGTCATCCGAGGCTTAAGCGGCCACGAGTGACTGACAACGATCAAATAACTTCTCAGGTGCAGACAGCTCGTTATTTGTACGCGCTCGGAGCGGACAGCGAAAGGAACGCTTGCGCCAAATCTGTTTTCATCTCATGCAACATTGCACACCAAGCACCATTTCGGTTACAAAATTATTTATGTCGTTGTTAGCTAAACTCTAACGACGAGTCCAATTATTCTATAACTATCTCAGCACTTTTATTTGCATACTATAAAACCCATAACCCCTGGGTTTTTAATTTTGGAACTCCAGAATTTTTCAAACAGAAGCGATGGTTCATGGTCGCCTCTGGACTGTCTCTGTTTTAATTTTGTACGTTTTAAAGTTTTCTATCTTATGTTGAAACGTGGCATAGCTTCATTATTACATACAACTAATATTGTGCTGCCCACTTGGCTTTGTAGCTTGATAACAAAGATTATTTAATCTACCTGGTTTCACGAAATTTAGATACAAAAACCTATTTTCTTAACAATTCAAAAAAATTGAAAAAATCTTTAATATTATATGCTTTTCATATTTCGAAGAAAGTGGATTAATTGAAAGAGTAAAATCGATAGCTTTATGGAAACCTTTGTCATTTGTTTTTCTGATAAACCGGTTCTAACTCCAAAAGTAAAACTTCCATGCGTCGATATTATGTGCCTCTTACAATTTTACAAAAAGTTAATTTTTGAAGTAATTAATTAACGAATCATCTTCAGATTCACAATATGTAACCTTTTCATAGTTTTACACAATCTGGTCAAGTTTTGAAACATTATTTAAACATCTAGTTTTGTATAAGAATACGGTACAATCCCTATGTTAGCGGCTAACAGTACACATCAAATGCTCTGATGGCCTGACCTTGAATGAGCGACTGGGAAAAATCAGCACTTTGTTCGCTTCACTAGCGCTGGCTTGCTCCCCCACAAGTTGATAGAGAATGTGATCAACTTAAGTTTTATCTTCATATTGCGGACATACTACAGTAAGCTACGATCTCTTCCGTGGCAGCCCCAAACAGCAACTCCCTCGTCCCACTTAAAAATAAACACTCCATCTACGGCAGATGTGTTAATGCTCACATTATTTGTCCGAACCTTGCGCGACTAAAAAGCACGGCCACTAGAAAATTTTAATTTGGGTAACTTTTGCTGCAGGTCCATAGAAAGTGATTGCATTTTCTGGGTGTTTTCTTCAGCTTTGGCAATCAATTTGGAAGTTTCGTCCTCAATGCTTCAGTTCTTTTCAATTGCAGCTGTTTTTCCTTAAGAGCCTCTTCGTCCTCGTCCTCAGAGTTCAGTGGGCAGATAAGCATAACGTGCAGTCTATCACAAGACATCTTACTGGTAGACGAAATCCAATATTATGCAACAAACAAAATGTCCTCCTGTATTCATCTTCTCTACCAAGTTGAATGTTTCTTCCTTTGCTGACAGTAATTTATAAAACAGATGGTAGCCCATTCTCCCTGAAGAACCAAAACGAGGGAAGGTAGTAAGAAAATGAAACGCCTCCAGTCGCCCTTATGATTTTAGTTATAGTGTAGCTAAATTTCTGCGCCTCAGTGCGTTATCTTCAGGCCTTAGTATATGGTGAATGGGTGATCAAGAACAGCTAACTGTGATGTCTCTCCAATTATCAACTGTCAACTGAGTTGGAGAGTCGACATCAAAACTACAGATATTCTGCGTAAACCAATTAGGGTTGTCCATTGATACATCGCATATACAGGGTGGTTCATTGATAGTGACCGGGCCAAATATCTCAATAAATAAACGTCAAACGAAAAAACTATAAAGCCGGAACTCGTCTAGCTTGAAGGGGGAAACCGGATGGCACTATGGTTGGCCCACTAGATGGTGCTGCCATAGGTCGAACGGGTATCAACTCCGTTATTTTAAAATAGGAACCCCCATTTTTTATTGCATATTCGTGTAGTACGTAAAGAAATATGAATGATTTAGTTGGACCACTTTTTTCGCTTTGTTATAGATGGCGCTGTAATAGTCACAAACGTATCAGTACCTGGTATCACGTAACATTCCGCCAGTGTGGACGGTATTTGCTTTGTGATAAATTACCCGTGTTAAAATGGACCGTTTACCAATTGCGGAAAAGGTCGATATCGTGTTGGTGTATGGTTATTGTGATAAAAATGCCCAACGAGCGTGTGCTATGTATGCTGCTCGGTATCCTGGACATCATCCAAGTGTCCGGACCGTTCGCCGGACAGTTACGTTATTTAAGGAAACAGGAAGTGTGCAGCCACATGTGAAACGTCAACCACGACCTGCAACAAATGATGATGCCGAGTAGGTATTTTAGCTGCTGTCGCGGCTAATCCGCACATCGATACAGACAAATTGCGCGAGAATCGGGAATCTCAAAAACATCGTTGTTGAGAATGTTACATCAACATCGATTGCACCCGAACCATATTTCTATGCACCAGGAATTGCATGGCGACGACTTTGAACGTCGTGTACAGTTCTGCCACTGGGCACAAGAGAAATTACGGGACGATTACAGTTTTTTTTGCACGCGTTCTGTTTAGCGACGAAGCGTCATTCACCAACAGCGGTAGCGTAAACAGGCATGATATGCACTACTAGGCAACGGAAAGTCCACGATGGCTGCGACAAGTGGAACATCAGTGACCTTTGCGGGTTAATGTATGGTGCGGTGTTATGGGAGGAAGGATAATTGGCCTCCCTTTTATCGATAGCAATCTAAATGGTGCAATGTATTCTGATTTCCTACGTAATGTTCTACTGATGTTATTACAAGATGTTTCATTGCAAGACAGAATGGTGATGTACTTCCAACGCGATGGATGTCGGGCACATAGCTCACGTGTGGTTGAAGCGGTATTGAATAGCATATTTCATGACAGGTGGATTGGTCGGCGAAGCACCACACCATGGCCCGCACGTTCACCGTATCTGACGTCCCCGGATTTCTTTCTGTGGGGAAAGTTGACGGATATTTGCTATAGTGATCCACCGACAACGCCTGAACACATGCGTAAGCGCATTGTCAATGCATGTGCGAACATTACGGAAGGCGAACTATTCGCTGTTGAGATGAATGTCATTACACGTATTGCCAAATGCATTGAGGTTGACGGACATCATTTTAGGCATTTATTGCATTAATGTGGTATTTACAGGTAATCTCGATGTAACAGCTTGCGTTCTCAGAAATAAAATGTTCAAGCATACCTATGTTCTGTATTTTAATTTAAAAAACCTACCTGTTATCAACTGTTCGTCTAAAATTGTGAGCCATATGTTTGTGACTATTACAGCGCCATCTATCACTAAGCGAAAAAAGTGATCCAACTAAAACATTCATATTTCTTTACGTACCTCACGAATATGTAATAAAAATGGAGGTTCTTATTTTTAAAAAAACGCAGTTGATATCCGTTTGACCTATGGCAGCGCCATCTAGCGGGCCTACCATAGTGCCATCTGGTTTTCCCCTTCAAACTAGACAAGTTTCGTTCTTTGTAGTTTTTTCGTTTGACGCTTATTTTGTGAGATATTTGGCCCGATGAGGATCAGTGGACCACCCTGTATGGATCGTGATAACCCCATGAAGCGCCGAAATAGGTTGCTACACAATAAACAAAATCATAAGGACAGCTGCAGACGTTTTACTTTCTTACGATAATGAATCACCGTAGTCCCCGAGACCTCCAGTCAAAAGGATGGACATACCCAAGAGGTGAAGGAAGCTAGAATCTGGAGCGAAATCGATGTCATAATTCTTCTCAGAGGTGTTCCATAGGGTACAGATCAGGACTCTGAGCAGGTCAGGCCATCTCATGATTGTTATGGTCCACAAACCATTTCCTCGTAAATGATGCTTTATGGAAAGGTGCATTGTCATTCTTGTACCAAAAATCCTTGTCCGCCAACTGTTTCTTTACTGTTGGTAGTAGAGAATGTTGTAAAACGTTTTCACGTCCTTCCACATTTATCATTTCCTAAGGTGCAACAAGGAGTCACAGCTTAGCCACGAAAAACATTCCGATACCTCCTCCCTCCTTCACTGTTGGCACTAAATATGATAACAGGTAAAGCGTCCCTGATATTCGCCACAAGCAAACCCCCTCCATCGGCTAGCCACAAGGAGTATCCCGAAATCACTTGTCTATAGACATCCAGTGTCCCGTAAGGTCGCTCTTTAGCCAGTATCTCACGATACTTATCATTGACTTCACAAATGTGTGGCTTTGAGTTACTTCTCGACTATTGTACTCCATTCTTTTAACTCCCTACGCACAGTCACTGCGCTAGGTGGACCGCTGCAGAGATCTGCTACATTGCTCGATGATCCCTGTCCTTCAGCATATCAGGTCTGCCTGGCTTTGGCTTATTTATGGCTGCTGATTCGCGTTTCCATTACACAGTAGCATCGCAAACAGTCGACCTGGGCAACCTTAAGACGGTTCAGATGTCTCTGATGGATTTGTTACTCAGGTGACATCCAGTGACTAACCCATGTTCGAAGTCACTGAGCCTCCCTGACGTACCTGTCCTGCTGTTACTGCTACTCTACTGACAACACAGTAGTCTCCCCGCCTCGATTTGTTCTGGAGTGTCCAACTCTCGCGATATATAGTAGTCAATTCCCCATTATACAGGGGTGTCCGTTTAGTTTTTAACCATAAATCCCTGTTGTCATTTCAAAATATCGTAACTGGGAATCTACGAGGGCTATTCGGAAAGTAAGGAAGGATAGGTCGCGAAATGGAAACCACAGTGAAAATCAAAATTGTTTTATTTGCAACAGTTAGTTACAACTTCCAGTTACTTATCTCCATAGTCGCCGATCCGAATTTGACGTTTGTCGTAGCGTTGTACCAACTTTCCAATTCCCTCGTTGTAGAAGGCAGCCGCCAGTGCTTTTCACCAGTTATCTACGCTGGCCTACAGCTCGTTATCTGTGGCAAAATGTTGTCTCCATAGCCAGCGCTTCATGTGAGCAGAGATGAGACTCAGAGGGAGACCTTATGGACTGTATTGTGGGCAATCAAACATTTCCAATTGAAAACTATGCAGGAGCATCTTCATTGCCCTTACAGAGTGCTGCTGAGAATTATCTTGAAGAAGAAAACGCACGACAGTTATGTAATGTTGGCTGCATCGCTCCAGGCGAAATCTCTCACAAGTTCCTCTTACTTGGCGGGAGACACTATTGTTCTAGGTATCTCTATGCGTTTCCTGTGTGTTCAGAACTAAAAACAATGACGTGATGCAAACGACGGGCAAACTAGAGACATTGCCCAACACAACTGTGCAAAACTTAATCAGACTTTCACTGTGGTTTCCATTTCGCAACGCATCGTTCCTTACTTTCCAAATTACCCTCCTCTTAGAGATAGAGCATCGTGGTTTATTGTAAAAAAAAGATTAGCATCTCCCATTTTTTCCTGTTGTACCAGAATGTCAATGTGTGCTCCACTCGCGGAACATCGCGGCGATACTCGAGTTCTCACCATGTATGGAACCAGCACTGCGACATCTACAGTTCTGATTGCTTTATTGAATCATGCACGAAGTGTAGCAAGGCACTGCCTGGTGTACACATGATGGATGAGGTGACGTCGCAAAAAAGAAGAATAAAGGATGTGACATCGGGAGAGCTTCCTGGCCACGCGATGAGGCCGTCACGATCCATCCAATGCTCAGGAAATGTGTCATTCAGCGCACACCGCACGTGCAGAATCCAATGCTAAGGGGCGCAATCTTGCTCGAAGATAGTCACTGGCTGTAACTCTTCGATCTGTGGTAGAAGGAACTGCTATAACGGGTCCAGGTAAACATTTCCTGTTCTCGTCTCTACGAAGAAAACTGGGTCTATCGTGCACTAGGACAAATCATAAATTAAGCTTTCGACTGTCATGGATGTGTTAGTTGACAGAGCCCAATATGCTAAACTTATGACGATTCAAATGTCTAGAAACGTGGGATGCTGCCTCATCTGAATTTAGGCGCTTTCAAGATAGCCATTGACAACGTCGATGAAAGCCAACATGAAACACGCGAATGCACGCCGCACCATTTGCACTTTGTAGCCAAAAAGGAATAAGCGCTTGTGTAACTGTCCGTACACAGTTGATCTTGGCTCCAGCAGTTCGCGAGAATCACGATGATTTGACGTGGGGGACTGCGTTGAAATGCTGCTTGCACTTTGTCAACACGTCCTTGAGACAAAAGGAGACATCTGCTTCGAATAAGGTCTTTGGAACTACCTGTCTGTCTAAAAGTTTTGAACCAGCTCATAATGCTTGGTTTTGCCAGTGATGACCTCCCATAATGGCGTCGCTAATTCCGTGGAACTGTTGTCACAGATTTCGATTCTGCAGACCAGATCACAGATGGCACCTTCTCTTGGTCTCTTGACACAGTGATGCACACAACTCTCTGAGAGCTGCTAAAAGTTTTTCAACAAACCCATTATTCTCTGTATATGATAGTTTCCAAGCTATGACTGAAACGATAGTGGGCTTTATAGACATGAAACCAAAACGACATGGAGTTATGTGGGGTAGTGGCAAGGAGCTGGGCTTTAATAAAAATTCTAATTATTTAAATAAATTTATTCTAATATTTAGAAACCCAGTGTGTGGAAACAGCTTTAAACCTTTTTTTTCCTAGGTATCACCTGGACGATAGGAAATAATGATTTTGATCACAATGAATTTAATTAAAAACAACTCCAAACAAAAACCATTATGAAACTCGGTATTAAAAACCGTAAGCCACTTTACATAAATTCTTAAGCCAGTTAAAACTCGTAAAGCTCAATAATGACATATGAAAAGGTTTTTTAAATTACCACTACCAGTCACAAACTTTATTAAATATTGTATTATTTATTTATTTTTCTACTTGCTTCGAGGGAATACCTCATATTCAGGCTAAACTGCATTACAAAAACAATTTCACGATAAGATTATACTGATGTTACGTAGTCTTCTCATAAATGCTGTGGTAATCCTGTGGAAGGAGAGGAAACTTAGTAAGAGGGTTTGTCACTTTGGAAGCTGGACCGATGTTTGCATGAAAATGTTTTGTAACAGTCACTCACTTTGTTCTTTCGGCAGTCTCGTTGTGATGGCCTGAGGAGTTTCCATTACCTTGGCTCTCGTGACTTTCTTGATCACTGTTCACAAATTTTCACTAAAGTAACTGTAACTTGGAAACACGATCACAAGAACAAATCTGTGGTGTAGTGGACAAGATGGTGCTAAAAATACAGCTGCTTTCGATTTGACTATCGATCTGTCGATCTACGTGGTGTAAGATGTTTATATGTCTTCTGCACGTCTTGTTATCGCGTTACAAACGTATATTGACAAAGTACATTACAAATTGAGCCCCTGTTACAATATTATTGTACAAATCACGATATAAACTAATTATTTTACGTATTTCTAGGCTATTGCTGGGGCTAGAGTCAAGCGACTGTCATGTTATGTATCTTTTATTCTAAGAGTACTGTATTGAAATTGGAAAAGAAATGTGAATTTTTGAATTCCGTCATTTCATTTAGGATCTCATTATATAATGAGTTTAGGATGTTGTGTGGGGAAGCTGTCACATTGTTTGTTGTTATTTTTAGTTGTGTGTTGTGATAGTGTGTCTATTTCGTGTTCGCGATATCGATTATTATGTGCAATGTATTTGATAGTGTATTTTTGTGTCTCATAGTTGGCAGCATTAAGTGGGAACTTCTGTGCTCTGTTTAAGAAGGATTTGAATTCAGCTTGTTTTTGTGAGTTGGGATGTGTGGAAGATTTATTAATGACTGTATCTGTGTATGTTGGTTTACTGTATACATTGATATTTAGGGTTTGGTTTCTGTTACTTATTGTCTGGTCTAGAAAATTAACTTTGCTATCTTTCTCATGTTCTATGGTGAACTGGATCTTGTTGTGTAAATTATTGGATCTGTTTAATAGAGTTTCTATTTCTTCATCAGATCCATTCCGTAAAATGAGTGTGTCATCAACATATCTGCGGCAATGTATTGTTTTCTGGGTTATTATGTCTTTGTTGTTTTTGTAATGCCATTTAGCCTGAGGATGAAGTATTCCCTCGAAACATGTAGCAAAATAAATAAGTAATACAATAGTTAACAAAGTTTGTTACTGGTAGCTGTAATTGAAAAAACCTATACATTTTTCTTGAGACAGTCACTGTCGAAAAATAGTGAAAATGACTTCAAATTCTAATGACATATGAGCTTTAACACAATAAACCTCGAATGTATAAAAGATGTTTTATAAAGAAAACTAAATACACGATTCACAATTACAGTTTCCAGAACCAGCGGGCATGCAAGCTCTGGTGTATAACGAGGAGGCTCCACTTGCAATGGGGTCACAGCGAACCACCTTTGTTTTCTACAGCGTGCACTACGGCCTCTGTGTAACCGCTTACAGTTTCAAGGCTTTTACAGTACAATATATAAGCTATGTATGTTGTTGCTGTTGTTGTTGTCTTCAATCCTGAGACTGGTTTGATGCATCTCTCCATGCTACTCTATCCTGCGCAAGCTTCTTCATCTCTCAGTACCTACTGCAACCTACATCTTTCTGAATCTGCTTGCTGTATTCATCTCTCGGTCGTCCTCTACGATTTTTACCCTCCACGCTGCCCTCCAATACTAAATTGGTGATCCCTTGATGCCTCAGAACGTGTCCTACCAACCGGTCCCTTCTTCTTGTCAAGTTGTGCCACAAACTCCTCTTCTCCCCAATGCTATTCAATACCTCCTCATTAGTTATGTGATCTACCGATCTAATCTTCAGCACTTTTCTGTAGCACCACATTTCGAAAGCTATTCTCTTCTTGTCCAAACTATTTATCGTTCACTTCCATACATAGCTACACTCCATACAAATACTTTCAGAAACGACTTCCTGACACTTAAATCTATACTCGGTGTTAACAAAGTTCTCTTCTTGAGAAACGCTTTCCTTGTCATTGCCAGTCTACATTTTATATCCTCTCTACTTCGACCATCATCAGTTATTTTGCTCCCCAAATAGCAAAACTCCTTTACTACTTTAAGTGCCTCATTTACTAATCTAATTCGTTCAGCATCACCCGACTTAATTCGACTACATTCCATTATCCTCGTTTTGCTTTTGTTGATGTTCATCTTATATCCTCCTTTCAAGACACTGTCCATTCCGTTCAACTGCTGTTCCAAGTCCTTTGCTGTCTCTGACAGAATTACAATGTCATCGGCGAACCTCAAAGTTTGTATTTCTTCTCCATGGACTTTAATACCTGCTCCGAATTTTTCTTTTGTTTCCTTTACTGCTTGCTCAATATACAGATTGAATAACATCGGGGACAGGCTACAACCCTGTTTCACTCCCTTCCCAACCGCTGCTTCCCTTTCATGCCCCTCGACTCTAATAACTGCCATCTGGTTTCTGTACAAATAGTAAATAGCCTTTCGCTCCCTGTATTTTACCCCTGCCACCTTTAGAATTTGAAAGAGTGTATTGCAGTCAATATTGTCAAAAGCTTTCCTTATGTCCACAAATGCTAGAAATGTAGGTTTGCCTTTCCTTAATCTATTTTCTAAGATACGTCGTAGGGTCAGTATTGCCTCACGTGTTCCAACATTTCTGCGTAATCCAAACTGATCTTCACCGAGGTCGGCTTCTACCAGTTTTTCCATTCGTCTGTAAAGAATTCGCGTTAGTATTTTGCAGCTGTGACTTATTAAACTGATAGTTCGGTAACTTTCACATCTGTCAACACCTGGTTTCTTTGGGATTGGAATTATTATATTCTTCTTGAAGTCTGAGGGTATTTCGCCTCTCATACATCTTGCTCACCGGATGGTAGAGTTTTGTCAGGGCTGGCTCTCTCAAGGCTGTCATTAGTTCCAATGGAATGTTCTCTACTCCTGGGTCCTTGTTTCGACTCAGGTCTTTCACTGCTCTGTCAAATTCTTCACGCAATATCGTATCTCCCATTTCATCTTCATCTACATCCTCTTCCATTTCCATCGCCCTTGTATAGACCCTCTATATACTCCTTCCACCTTTCTGCTTCCCCTTCGTTGCTTAGAACTGGGTTTCCAGCTGAGCTCTTGATATTCATACAAGTGGCTATCTTTTCTCCAAAGGTCTCTTTAATTTTCTTGTAGGCAGTATCTATCTTACCCCTAGTGAGATAAGCCGCTACATCCTTACATCTCTCCTCCAGCCATCCCTGCTTAGCCATTTTGCACTTCCTGTCGATCTCATTTTTGAGACGGTTGTATTCCCTTTTGCCTGCTTCATTTAATGCATTTTTATATTTTCTCCTTTCATCAATTATATTCAATATTTCTTCTGTTACCCAAGTATTTCTACTAGCCCTCGTCTTTTTACCTACTTGATCCTCTGCTGCCTTCACTACTTCATCCCTCAGAGCTACCCATTCTTCCTCTACTGTATTTCTTTCCCCCATTCCTGTCAGTTGTTCCCTTATGCTCTCCCTGAAACTCTGTACAACCTCTGGTTTAGTCAGTTTATCCAGGTCCCATCTCCTTAAATTCCCACCTTTTTGCAGTTTCTTCAGTTTTAATCTACAGTTCATAACCAATAGATTGTCGTCAGAGTCCACATCTGCCCCTGGAAATGTCTTTCAATTTAAAATCTGGTTCCTACATCTCTGTCTTACCATTATATAATCTATCTGATACCTTCTAGTATCTCCAGGATTCTTCCATGTATACAACCTTCTTTTATGATTCTTGAACCAAGTGTTAGCTATGATTAAGTTAAGCTCTGTACAAAACTCAACCAGACGGCTTCCTCTTTCATTTCTCTCCCCCAATCCATATTCACCCACTATGTTTCCTTCTCTCCCTTTTTCTACTCTCGAATTCCAGTCACCCATAATTATTAAAATTTCGTCTCCCTTCACTACCTGAATAATTTCTTTTATCTCATCATACATTTCTTCAATTTATTCGTCATCTGCTGAGCTAGTTGGCATATAAACTTGTACTACTGTATAGTTGGCATTGGCTTCGTGTCTATCTTGGCCACAATAATGCGATCACCATGCTGTTGGTAGTAGCTTACCAGCACTCCTTTTTTTTTATTCATTATTAAACCTACTCCTGCATTACCCCTATTTGATTTTGTATTTATAACCCTGTATTCACCTGACCAGAAGTCTTGTTCCTCCTGCCACCGAACTTCACTAATTCCCACTATATCTACCTTTAACCTATACATTTCCCTTTTTAAATTTTCTAACCCACCTGCCCGATTAAGGGATCCGACATTCCACGCCCCGATCCGTAGAAAGCCAGTTTTCTTTCTCCTGATAACGACGTCCTCTTGAGTAGTCCCCGCCCGGAGATCCTCCGAAATATTTTACCCAAGAGGACGCCATCATCATTTAACCATACAGTAAAGCTGCATGCCCTCGGGAAAAATTATGGCTGTGGTTTCCCCTTGCTTTTAGCCGTTCGCAGTACCAGCACAGGAAGGCCGTTTCGGTTAGTGTTGCAAGGCCAGATCAGTGAATCATCAAGACTGTTGCCCCTACAACTAGTGAAAAGGCTGCTGCCCCTCTTCAGGAACCACACGTTTGTCTGGCCTTTCAACAGATACCGCTCCGTTGTGGTTGCACCTACGGTACGGCCATCTGTATCGCTGAGGCACGCAAGTCTCCTTACCGACAGCAAGGTCCATGGTTCGTGGGGGTGAAGCTATGTATAATACACCAGGTTTATAGCAGTTTAAATCAATATGAGGTCATCTATACCTGCAGTAAAATTAACGTTGTCGGTTGGAATAGTTGTGCACAATGTTTATACAACAGTGCGAAATCTAGTGTACCAACAAATTCAGTCAAATGGTATTGCATTTGATGCCAGTAGTACAGTATGTAACAAAGCATCAACGATTCAGGTGGTTGATGAACTCAGCATAAAGACAGGCGGCTCTTTGCAGTGTTAGTATGTGCGTACGTGCTCTTACTACAGATAGGAAACAGACACCATTACTGACAGTAAATGTTTGGCACATAATCGGTTGTGACAATTCAACGCGGAAAACAGTCATCATGCAATTGAAAAGCAAGAAACGGTACGTACAAGGAAGTGGGACTCACTACCCTTCAAACGGCCAAGAAGATGAATTTTTCAAGTACAGCGATCAATAATTTCGTTAGATTGGAAGCGTGATATGCACAGAACGGAAAATATGAGCAATCTAGTAAGTTATCTTAGCTGTAGGAATGGTTACATTTGCAAAAACAAGGACACAAACTGTTGTTCGTCTCAAATTGTTCCCGGGTTATAGTTGCCAGTAACTGCCAGTCATGTTCGGCAAATTTTGTCACATGGCAACATCTTAAATCCACGAGAACTGCAGATATCCAGACTGCATTAACACTCAACCACAAACAGATTAGATTGGAGTTTGCAGAAAAACATACGTCTTGGACCTCAGAATGGGATAAGGTGACCTTCAGTGATGACACGAAGTTTAATTTAGCTGGGCGGGATGAATTTAAACATTATTGGCATGATCTGAAAACAGAGCAGCAAGTAAGAATGAGGAGAAAATTTGGTGGTGGAAGTGTTATGATTTGAATAGCCTTCCGCGTTAAGGGTAAATGATGCATTGCTTGGATAAACACTAGAATGAACTCTATGTACACTGAGATGCTAGGAACAGAATTGATTAGAATGTATGATGACCTAGGTGACGAACGTCTAATGTTTCAAGAAGATAATGCATATGTGTATGGTTCTGCTAGAACCAAAATGTGACCTGCACGTAGTCCGGATTTGAACTCCTTGGAAATGCTTTGTGGAGCACTTTCAAGGTGTGTTGATCGCAATGGCAGGCAATTTGAGGCCGCATGTGAGCTAAAAGAGCGATACGAGAAAAGTGGGAGACATATTCATTGCACGAACTATAAACCCTAACAAAATTATGTGATCAGATAGAAAGGAGATTGGGCTGTGAGTGCCTTTATATTTATTACCATACAGAGAACACAAATGCCAAATATTTTATTCGTGTTATGGAAGAAACTGTAATTCCACCGTGACTGTTTATGTTTTTCATGAATCTACTGCTTTCATCGTAAATTCAATACATTTATGCTTCAGACATTGTACTATTACTTTCGTGGGACGCTACCTTTATACTGAGTTCCACTACTGTATGTAATCAGAACTACTGTTAACACACACATTCAATAAAATAACCCGTCTTAACTTCAACAGATGAAACTACATAGAACTTGAAGATAATCTTTAAATTATTACACAACAACCACAGTTGAATAAGCGAACAGCTTTAAAGAATTTTCCTTGAAACGACTTTCCAACGGTTCAGGAAAAATACAGGCCTGAAAAAAAGATGTACTGACTAACCGCTAGTATGACTTGGTGGTAAAATCACTCACTCATCTCACTGGTCAGTATTACACAGCAGCATTTAGTAAATGGCAACACTTCACTACGTGCAGGGCATCGGAACGTATTAGTTGATATTACACGTTATTCTAAAGGCAACTTAGAATACAATGCTCTTTCAGTGAACTCTTAATAAACCAGTATTCAAGAAATTGAAAACCAGAGTGATACAGACTGATAGCCTCCACAGAACTAAGTGGATAACTTTTTGAAAGAAAGTAGTAGTTGCATATGCCCACCATCTTAAGACAGACGCCGTCCGCGCGAAATAGGCTGGTTGAATACCACAGTAGCAATCACAGTGTGACCGAGTGCAAGTTTAAATATACGGACCAACTGCCGTGCTATTCTCGCAACGGCCCCTCCAAAGGCACACCACTGTGGAGATAAATCCGTCCATCATGCCCCAGCCTAGTGAACCCTCTCGAAAAATTCACGCCTCTTGATGGGAGGCTGAATTTTGTTGCTGGATATCAACTACACTCCACAATGCACTGATATGTCCTGCAGACCCGCGAACACAGGTGAGCTTTCTTGCCCAGAACACCTCGTTAGAATTGCTTCTAGACCAAAATCCCTACCATTTGTTACCTGTCTGAGAGCACTGTCGCCAGAGAGGTGTAACCGCACATGCGCACCTGTCTACCTGCTAAACGACGTCTTTCCAAATTTCGTGCCACTATAAGGATGCAAATCAAGTCTGCTGTAATTACTGTCCGTAACGGCCGTAAGCTTTAGTTAACTCTGAGATAGGACATCGTGAATTGATGCTAGTCAAGAATGAGTGAAGGCGACAAAGAAGCCATTTTCAGGGGATTCACAGATCATTGGATAGTTGTCTGCTGTCGCAGATGTTGAGGCCGACAGCATCCCACATGTGTTTCGCCCCAAAGACACGAACATGAGTTCACTACTATGTTCCTCACGCCACTGTAGCCTGACCCTTGTTTTGTAGCATTCAGTTATCCTGCTGCAAGATGCCGTCGTCGACACAGAGACATCAAGCATGAAGGAAAGTAGCTGGAGCCCAATAAGGTGCATGCTGTTCACATGTATCGTGGTGCCTTCAAACACTAACACCAGAACCTAGTTGAATGTTCGCCATAACATAATACTGTCCCAACAGAACTGTGTCCGTGACGCGACGTGATTCGAGCAGCCGTTCTTCTGGAAGATGGTGTACGCGACACGACCATCGACCTGGCGTGTAACAAGAAATGTGATCCATCTGACATGACGACATGTTTTCGTTGGTACACGGTCAAATCCCGTAGATTGCGTACCACTGCTGTCGTAACTGACACCACATTTGGACGATCTGCTGCCGAGCCCTACCTTCAACAATGGGTCCTAAACACTGTGCCCTGGAACACTTGTGCCTGGACTCTGTCGTCAGATCTTCAGATCTAACGCAGACCGACGCCTAGCCTTCTTTGGAGGGTGAACAAACTTTTGACCTTTTCATTCTGTGACGAGGCGTGGACGTCTAACACCCTGCCTACTCGTGCTTTCAACATCCTTCAACCACATTCAAAAGATCCTCAGCACCGCACAAAAATCCGAACAGCTTCGTTGTTTCGGAGATGCTCGTTGTCAAGTGCAGTGGATGCTAATTTGCTCTCTGTCAAAGAAGCTTATGTTAGTGGATTTCGACATTTATTGACTGTTTAGTCGCTACCGTGATCCCCCATTCGTCTCTTGTCCCCTTATATACGAGGTGCGACAGTAAAGTAATGAGAATGATGTGAAAAAAATGTTGCTTACCATTTTAGTCAAGTTTAGTGTTGTCTCCGTCAAAGTAGTTCCTTTCTGATTGCACACCCTTTTTCCAGCGCTACTGCCATTGATGGGAACATTTCTGGAACTCATCTTCTGTAATATCCTCCAAGACCCTCGTCACAGCTTTTTCGACATCTTGTGTTGTTTGAAAATGGTGTCCCTTGACCGCCGTTTTGACTCTTGTAAATAAAAAAAAGTCGCACAGAGCGATATATGGTGAATAAGGTGGCTGTGGTAGTACTGAAATTTGTTTCGAGGTTAAAAATTGCTGTACTGACAGAGCAGTATGGGATGGCGCATTATCGTGATGCAGAATCCAGTTATTAGCAATGTTGCCATGGACAAGAACTCTTTTACGAAGTCAATCTAAAATTTCTTTGTAGTAATAGTGGTTAATTGTTTGTCCAGGAGGCACCCACTCTTTGTGAACAATTCCCTTGGAATCAGAGAAGCAACCAAGTATGCATTTCACTTTTGACTTTGACATGCGTGCTTTTTTTGGTCTGGCTTATCTCTTTGAGCACTATGCGAACTTTGGCGTTTTGTCTCTGGATCGTACTGAAAAAACCAACTTTCATCACCAGTGATAACACGGCTCAACAATTCTGGATTGAGTTCCGTTTGCTCAGCAGATCAGCTGCCACAATTTTCTGTGTTTCTCGCTGTTGTGGCGTGAGATTTTTGGGGACCATTTCTGCACATGTCTTCCTCATACCAATATCTTCAGTTATTATTAGACGAACCGTTTCTCGATTGATGTTCAGTTCTTCTGCAATCATTTTCAGGGATAATCTTCGATCAGATCGTACGAATTCAGCACCCTGGCCAAATTGACACCCGTCCGTGAGGTTGATGGTCGTTCACTGCAGTCTTCATCTTCAACATTCGTTTTACCTTCACTAAAAATATTATACCAACAAAAGACTTGAGCTCTTGACATAACCTCCTCTCCAAAAGCCTTCTGAAGCTTACCGTAAGTTGTTGTAGCGTTTTCATCCAATTTAACGCAAAAAGAAATGGCATGTCGTTGCGAAATATTATGCGGGTCCATTTCCGTGACGAGAGACACAAACACGTGTTTACTTATTACAGCACAACTCACAACTGAGCAGTTAAATCGATGTGTTGCTTGGACTAGAAGCAGCTTATAGACCAAGGTCAAAGATACTGTTCTTACGCAAGTCTGCATGGTTGCCACACCTTGCAAAATGACTCTGAGCACTATGGGACTTAACTTCTGAGGTCATCAGTCCCCTAGAACTTACAACTACTTAAACCTAACTAACCTAAGGACATCACACACATCCATGCCCGAGGCAGGATTCGAACCTGCGACCATAGCAGTGGCGTGGTTCAGGTCTGAAGCACCTAGAACCGCTTGACCACCGCGGCTGACTGGGCAGTGGTGATAATGTTCGGATCATTAACGTACACTGACAGGAAGAAACGCAACATCAGAAAATACTTAACGTTTAGTAATGGAATTTCGGAACACATTTGTCTAGGTGACACATTTAACTGATTAACACTGCAGATCACAGGTTAATGTAAGCGCGAGATAAGCCATTGGAAAAGTGAAATGTTAGTACATAAGTAATCGGTGTAGCTGATAGCATGTTGAATGCACGTATGTAAACATGTGTTACACAGGTCGTTTTGTGGAATCGTGCTCCATGCGTGTTGCACTTGGTCGGGCACTCAAGGGACGTTTGATACTGGTTGCGCATGAAGTTGGAGTTGCCGTTAAATGATGTCCCACATGTGGTCGATGGAGACAGATCTGGTGATCGAGCAGTTCAAGGCAACATGTGAACTCTTTGTACAGCATGTCGGGCTACAACAGCGGTATAGGGTCGAGCGGTGCCCCATTGGAAAGCACCCCTGGAATGCTGTTCATGAATGTCCTCACAACAGGTAAAATCACCAGACTTCCGTACAAATAGGCAGTCAGAGTACGTTATATAAGTGCTCCTGCTGTCATACGAAATTGAACCTCAGACAATAATTCAAGATGTAGGTTGGTTGCAGCCCCTTCTTCTCTCCAACACACGGCCGTCACTGGCACCAAAGCAGAACCAGCTTTCATCAGAAAACACGGCAGACCTCCAACCTGCCCTCCAATGAGTTTTCGCTTGACACCATTGAAGTTGCAGAAGTGGTAGTTTGGGATCAGTGGAATGCATGCTACTGGGCATTTGGCTCGAATCTGTCCTCGAAGTAACTGATTTGTACAGTTCGTTGTGTCAAATTGCTGTTGGAAATACCGTACGACGAGCCAAAGCCCCACGTGTAACACGACGGTTGCCCAAATCGGCAGTGCCACTTCCGGATCCCGCTCTTCTTGAGACCATACGTTCTCGTGACCACCACTGCAAACAATCGTGCACAGTAGTTACTTCCCTAACAAGTCTTTCTGCAATATCGCATAAGGAGCACCCAGCTTCTCGTAGCCCTTTACACAACCTCGTTCAAACTCTGAGAGGTCCCATGACCTAGTAACACATTCTGTACCTCAAAAATGGTTCAAATGACTCTGAGCACTCTGGGACTTAACTTCTGAGGTCATCAGTCCTCTAGAACTTAGAACTACTTGAACTTAACTAACCTATGGACATCACACACATCCATGCGCGAGGCAGGATTCAAACCTGCGACCGTAGCGGTCATGCAGTTCCAGACTGAAGCGCGTAGAACCGCTTGGCCACTCCGGTCGGCCATTCTGTATCTCCAGAAATCTACCAAGCAGTTGTCGAATCCAAGCAGAATGGCTGCTGTATTGCTTTCAGAAGGTGGACGCTATTAAGCAAGAGCTCATAATGTTGTGGCTCTTTAGTGTAATTGTAATACACGAGTCAGTCATACTAATGTGACTGATACGCCCGTTAAACCCGCAGGACAGAACAGCTGATTAGGATTGCCAAATAAGTTGGCGGTCAGTTTCACTTCAAAATTGTAATTTATTGTAATTTAATAACACATTTAAACCAAAACGGCACACAGCCGAATCTTTAAAACTACGAGTTTCAAATTCCACTTCTTTGACGGCTGAAGGCCTCCAAACAACAAATCTTAAAAATCAACAAAATAAATTTCAAGTGACTGAAGACACGCAGTTAAAATTGCAAATAAAATAATTAAAATATATATGTATATATCACAGCTAAGCTGAAAGTCTCAAGGCAAAAGTGGATAGAACATAAACAAGGTCCAATAACAATGGCTGAAGGCCACGATTAAATTTCAAAATTTTAAAATAATTATCATAATCTTTTAAGGCAGAAGGCCGGATGTTTTCGCTTAAGGGGAAATTTTAAGAATAAGGCTTTAAGCGACTGATTTTCCAAAAATTCAAAAATAGCTTAAACCTTAAGGTTTTAGGTGGCCAAAAGCACACTAAATGAAAAGGCATCGCAACAACAATAACTAAATTTAAGAATAAGGTTCTAAGCGGCTGATGGCCCACAATTGATTTTCCAACAATTCAAATTACCTAAAACCTTTAAGTTTTAAGTCGCTGACAGCGCACTAAATGAAAAGATAGGAGAAAAAGGGATACTTCCAGCAAAATATCCATTTACCAGAATTCAAACTTACTTATACAGGCTTAAGGCGCTTGATTTACATAAACCACAATAAAAATTATTTTTTATTTAAAGCATTGAATATAATAGATTACCAACAGACCATTAAACACCTAAACACCGATGCAAAGGACAATATAGAACACGGCATATGACGCCTCCGGGGGGGGGGGGGGGGGGGGGGGGCTGCCCTCGAAACATTAACGTTTACTTAGATGAGACAGCTTTTGGGCCCAGCTATACTTGGTCCATCGGTAATACAACCAAGAGACAGTCACGGACCGACTGACCAAACGACATGCTAGCCAACAATCGGAACATGAACTCAAGGACCAATCTGTTACAGATGTGATTATCCAGAATAAAATATGTATTAAGCTGTCAAAACTACAGCCGGCCGCGGTGGTCGTGCGGTTTTAGGCGCTCCAGTCCGGAGCCGCGCTGCTGCTACGGTCGCAGGTACGAATCCAGCCTCGGGCATGGATGTGTGTGATGTCCTTAGGTTAGTTAGGTTTAATTAGTTCTAAGTTCTAGGGGACTGATGACCACAGCAGTTGAGTCCCATAGTTCTCAGAGCCATTTGAACCATTTTTTTGTCAAAACTACACACCATGTTGGACAGCGACAACAGGTGAGGAAAGCACGCTGCCTGAAATTACGTTAGTGGCCAGGGCAGGTAACCGGAACACTAACGGCCACAAGGCAGAAAATTCCGCAGATGCACTTAAATTGTAGTGAACCAATATAGTAAATTCCACCACAAGGCGGCTCGATTTCACCACTGCAAACACTCGGTGTTGCTCACAGGAAAAGCTTCCCAACAGCGAGCCACCGAAACGAACGACACAACATGAACTGACGTGGCTAGGGTACTTAAGAGACCACTCAACTCTGACGTCCTGGGTCGGTGAGCCACGAAGCTCGTAGCGATCGGACAGCTCCACACACGCTCCGACACTGCGCAGGGACCGCCAGTGAACCCAGCCGACTGCACTGCGCGGAGATAACCTCCCTCGTCCGCACCAACCGCCCGACTACCCGCACACCCCCTAGCCAGAAACTATATGCGCAAGACCAAAGATGGTACACGGTGCAGATATCGCTACACATTGCTCCTGCCAGACGTAGAAGGAGTAGGAACCATGGCATAACAGCAACAATGGCGGGAAACCAAACATAGATAGTCAAGTTCAAGGAAATGCACAGTTCGGAGTGCACACGGCTCAGTGACCACCACCTATGTACAAAGTCAGCGTGCAATAACCACTCAGAAAGGAAATGGCAGCACTAGCAGTGGGTGGTATATGAAGCGTGTCGGGAGAACGCGGAAAACAGCGCAGTCTTTGTCGTAATGTGCAAACGAAGCGATTTATTTGATGTCCAAAGGAAATGGATCATTGGCTTTCGGGACAGGGGTGGAACCATTTCCGAAAGAGCAGAGTTTGTAAATCGTTCTCATGGCACCATGGTTAAAGTATACTGTGCATATCAAACTGGCACTATGAAAAACCGGGGCCGAGTCAACTGCGGCGGACCAGTAGAGGTGAGCGACAGCTGCAGAGATGTGTACGGCCGAATAGACATGCAACTCAGGTTACCTTTCATTCAGAAGGGTGTTGCATGCAGCGACTGTTATATTGACTTGTAAATAATAGGTTTCAGCTATCAGTCGTCCTCTTTAAATTTTATTCGCATATCTAGATTTCAGCTAGAAAGTAGCCACTCTCAACGCACTATCATTTTTGATCAATGCATGTAATGCCTATTGGTCGGGCTTCATCCACATTTCAGTGAATACAGCAGTATTCAATGAACTGTGGATGAAGTCCAACCAACGGGCATTACATGCATTGATCAAAAATGATACTGCATTGAGAATGGCTAGTTTCTAGTACTCAGTGAACTGTGGATGAAGCCTGACCAACACGCATTATTTGTGTTGCTCAAAAGTGGTAGTGCATCGAGAATGGCTAGTTTGTAGATGAAATCTAGACCTACCAATAAAATTTAAAAAGGACAACTGATAGCTGAAACCTATTATTTACAAGACATGCAACTGCTGACCAACTGATCGCCCTTATGAACCAGAGGGTACCAACCGTGTCTCCTCAAAGACTGTTCAGTGAACGTTGCTGCGTATGGGACTCCGCAGCAGGCGTCTGGTTCATACTCCCATGCTGACTGCTGTTCATCGGCGTCGAAGGCTGGAATTGGCACGCCGGTACCACAACCGGACGTTCACAGAGTGGCGATATGTGACCTCTCCAGATGAATCAAGTTATATACTCCACTGGACAGATGGCCATTGGCGTGAAAGTAATCAAGGAGGGAGCGTTAAGATCTCGGGAATATTTTTATTGCACTACTTCAGGGTCTCGTCACTCTGAAAGACACAATGGATCAAGACAAGTATCCATCTGTCCTTGGGGACCACGTCCACCTTAACACGCAGTTTGTTTTTCCTTGGCGCGATGGCATCTACCAGCAGGACAATGCAATATGTCACATAGCGCGCTGTGTAGAGGCGTGGTTCGATGAGTTTACTGAACTCCCCTGGCCACCGAACTGTCAGGCTTTAAGCCCAATCGAGAATCAGTGAGACCACTTCGATCGGGCTGTTGGCGTCATGGCTGTCCAAATCAGAAGATGAGCGCAGCTGCCACGACACTGGAGTCGTCATGGCTCCACATCCAAGTCGTTATTTTCCAAAATCTCGTTCACTCTCTTCCTGCTCATTTCGCAGCAGTCCGCGCTACAGATGTTAGTTATTGAGGGTCAGCTGCCATTCCCTGCACCAAGTGCCTATCCGCTGCAGATCTTCCTGCATTTCGCTACAATTTTCTAATGCTGCAACTTCTCTGTGTACTACAGCATCATCCGCGAAAAGTCGCATGGAACTTCCGACACTATCTACTAGGTCATTTATATATATTGTGAAAAGCAATGGTCCCATAACACTCCCCTGTGGCACGCCAGAGGTTACTTTAACGTCTGCAGAGTCTCTCCATTGATAACAACATGCTGTGTTCTGTTTGCTAAAAACTCTTCAATCCAGCCACACAGCTGGTCTGATATTCCGTAGGCTCTTACTTTGTTAATCAGGCGACAGTGCGGAACTGTGTCGATCCAAGATACCTCGGCGATTCGTGGATCGTGCGGATCGGTATAGAATGGCGGGATCCGGTAAACATGATCATATTACTTTTAGGGAACACTTTTTTTTTACGGTTTTTAATTAACGGCATCTCCGTCGAAAATGCCGTATTACCATACGTGCAGATTACAAGCGGTCTGTGAAAGTAAAAGTTATTATTTTTACGAAGCTTTCAGAAACAGACATTTCATGGCTTCAGTATCTGCATCTATATCATACTCCATCAACCGCCTAACGGTGTGTGACGGAATTTACATCTCGTACTATAACCGATCTCACCTTCCCTGTTCCACTAGCTAATGACGCGTGGGAAGTACGATTGTCGGTAAGCCTCTGTATTAGACGCAGTTACTCGAATTTTCTCAGTGCAGCTGTTTCGTGAGATGTCTGTGAGAGGAAACGTTGCCGAAGGAACAACGAGACTACGCCAGTATTGTTCAACGTGAAATCAAGCAAGCATTAAACAGAATTTAAAGAAATGAACAACCTTACTTTTGTGCACGAAATGTATCTATAAAGTGCGCAATCATTAAAAATAATATCTTCACCTCTCTACTGACAGAATTTTTCAGTTCAAAGACAATTAATATTCAAGCTTTCATAATTTGTCTGTTTCAGTTAGATATATGTTGACAAGGCCGTTAGAGAAATACCTCGTAAAGAATTGATTTCAACAGGCTGCACAGGTAGGAAACGGTATATACTTTTATATCTCTGCCAATGTTTTTTGAGAATGTTCTTTGAAGGTAAAGTGCGTTTCCTGAAATCTCCTTGTGTTCCTCGGCTGTTTTTTTTAACTGTACTGGAACAAGATCAGCTACACACCTGAGGCACCAAATCGGATTACAGGGCATGACGGTCATCAGAGTATTCTTCCGATTAATAAAACTGCTGTTGTATGACTATTCGCTCTTCGATTGCTAATGATATGCGCTGAAGTATTTTCGTCTGAGTGTGCAGCTCAAAGTTCTGTTTGTCTCAAAATAACAACTAACACCTAGGCAAGCAACCCTGAGGTACGGGGGACTGCTGCAAAGTAATGCCTCCCAATTTTTTCTTAAAAGTTTTTAAACAAAACGAACGTTACTGACATTCTACATCTTTACTCTTCATTCTACATATTTTCAGCCTTATACCCCTAGAACACACTGAATTATAGCGTACAACATGTCAGTGTTAAACATATCTACGTCTGTGCGTGAGAAACAGTGTGTTGTAATCAAGTTTCGAATTCGCAGAGTTCATCCACACGTGGATCACCCTCTCCAGCACGGCCAGACCACACACGAACATTGCGACATTTGCAACAATCCGACATCTTGCGTTCACCGCCATCGATTATCCTACGTACATTCCCGATGTCGCCCCAACCGATATTCATTTTATTCAACTTAAAGAACACCTTCGAGAATTTCACTTTGAGAGTGTAACTCCATCAACAAAGTCAAACATTCTACAGTAACGGAATCAACAAATTGGTCTCTCTTTGGGAGAAATGTGTTCGTCACCAGCGTGACCATGTTGAGAAAAAAAAAACGTAAACATGAAGAATAAAGATGTAGAATGTTAATAACGTTTGTTTTACTTAATAAGCTTGAGTCTGTGAATAAAATATTCGGAGGTATTATTTTTCAGCCAACGCCATAGATATTAAAACTAATGTTACTGTGAAACTTCCTGGCAGATTAAAACTGTGTGCCCGGCGGAGACTCGAATTCGGGACCTTTGCCTTTCGCGGGCAAGTGCTCTGCCATCTGAGCTACCGAAGCACGACTGACGCCAGGTACCCACAGCTTTACTTCTGCCAGTATCTCGTCTCCTACCTTCCAAACTTTACAGAAGCTCTCCTGCGAACCCTGCAGAACTAGCACTCCTGAAAGAAAGGATACTGCGGAGACATGGCTTAGCCACAGCCTGGGGGATGTTTCCAGAATGAGATTTTCACTCTGCAGCGGAGTGTGCGCTGATATGAAACTTCCTGGCAGATGGTAGAACACTTGCCCGTGAAAGGCAAAGGTCCCGAGTTCGAGTCTCGGTCGGGCACACAGTTTTAATCTGCCAGGAAGTTTCATATCAGCGCACACTCCGCTTCAGAGTGAAAATCTCATTCTGGTAATGTTACTGTCTTATCTTTAACCTTATTGCGTGATGGATAGATGCTAAATATTTCTGAAATATTTTCTGTAAAGTATAACTCCTATCACATAAGCTGTAGTTCAAAATATGATACATATTGAGAAAATAAGAGAAATTGCTGTGTACTTCGACTAAATTTTTCCAGCTGCTGCACTGAATCCTTCTGTTTGATACTGATGGCAAATGCCACACTCACGTGCAGTTTTTATAGTAGATTAATTTATCCAGTATGAAGTAGCGTCACAAGCTGATAGTATAAAAATTCCTTTACCACACAAGTTAGCTTACCAAATTGAAGTAATTTATCACTCACATAAGCTCTTGTTGAACATTTTATGTTTAGCCTCAATATGTAACCTATCAATGTCTTCAACTTTCGAACATTTTCCAAACGGAATTTTAGAACACTTAATGGATTAACGATTGTTAGTGCAACGACCTTGAAACTTTATGGCACGATAAAACTAATGAGCACTTATTTGTTTTTCGTAATGCTCGTCTCCATCAACATGTATGATACATTGTGTGGGTGAACTCAGCTGAGCTTGGATGAACGTTGAGGCGAGGGCAGTCAGTGAATGCCTTTTGCCCCGAATGGAAATGTGTGGCATCAAGCGTTCGGCGGGCAGTTGCTGCGATTTCAGCCACGCGTGAGACTAGAAGCTAATAGGAGTTGCTCTGTTCATCGTGCTTGATAGGAGTGTTTTGGTCTGACTCCTGCTGCCAATACCGCCTCCACGCTGGCGTCTCTTACCGCCTAGTCAGGTCCCGCTGCCATTCTACCCAGAATTCCCCGCGCGGAACAGGCCGGCTCCAGCCGTTCACGCAACGGCTGCAGTCTATTCTGCACGGAATTGACTGAGTTAGCGCGTTCACCAAGGCACGTCGTGAGGCCGTAGTTTCGTGCAATATGTCGCCGGGCACAAGACACAGTCACGAGGCCTGCGTAACAACTCCTACTGAAGCCATTCTGTATCCTAGAAAGATTACGATACTCATTGTTTCACTGTTGCTCAAAATATTTGTATTAAAATGTAAATTCTTTTTGCGAGTCTACTAATCCTGAAAATAAATATTCCCACTTTGATTTAGATATCTCAAAAACACGAATTTTGAAGGATGCTGCAGCTGCTTGAGGTAACAAGATCGCTATACACGTATGTATTGTTTGACATAGGGAACAAAACTAAATCGTTACGCGATACAACAGGTGAGTAGATGAAATGATACATTAATTTGAGATTTTACTCCATTAAATAATCATTTATTTGGTGTTCTGCATAACAGCTGCAATTTGTTCTGAAAAAGAGTGGTGAAAAACTTTCAGTTGTTTTTCCCGGTTTTACCGACCACTTGCGGAAAACAAACTGTAGTGTACCATTCAGAATTAACACTTCTTCGATGATAACGGTTGCGACATGTCCAGTTAAACCACAGAAAGAAATAATTATGTTGTTAGAAGGGGTTTTTTAGGTCGGTTCATGGTCAGACACGCAAACGCTTGTCACGTACTTAGTTTCTGATATGCACGGACACGGCCAAGCTCCATCTCAAATTGTATGTGGATTTGCATTGCTTTAGTGAAATTTTTTACCAATTTCTTACAGTAACTATGTTGCACCTGAAACTCCCTGGCAGATTAAAACTGTGTGCCGGACCGAGACTCGAACTCGGGACCTTTGCCTTTCGCGGGCAAGTGCACTTGCAAGAGCACTTGCCCGTGAAAGGCAAAGGTCTCGAGTTCGAGTCTCGGTCCAGTACACAATTTTAATCTGCCAGGAAGTTTCGTATCAGAGCATACTCCGCTGAAGAGTGAAAATCTCATTCTGGAAACATCCCCAAGGCTGTGGCTAAGCCATGTCCCCTCAATATCCTTTCTTGCAGGAGTGCTAGTTCTGCAAGGTTCGCAGAAGAGCTTCTGTGAAGTTTGGAAAGTAGGAGATGAGATACTGGCGGAAGTAAAGCTGTGAGGAGGGGGCGTGAGTGTTGCTTGGGTAGCTCATTTGGTAGAGCACTTGCCCCTGAAAGGCAAAGGTCCCGAGTTCAAGTCTCGGTCCAGCACACAGTCTTAATCTACCAGGAAGTTTCATATCAGCGCACACTCCACAGCAAAGTGAAAATTTCATTCTGGTAACATGAACTTGTTTTGAACATGTGTCAAATTGTGTGTATCCATTGGCAAAAGATCCTTTTGCCTCTAAATGTTCTTCCAAGATCGAATATACTGCTGTCTTCTACGATTTTTGATGTCTCTGTCCCATGATATATACCATACAGATTCACTTCCATCATCTTGCGGTAGCATCGATTCTTTTAAAAGTAAAATTGATTTTAATCAAACTTCAAGAAATTCATCGCTAGAGAAACCAGTTGTGAACAGTATCTTTTAAAGTGGTTGATTACCAAATGCTGAAGAAAGCGATTTTAGCCTTTGCTAAATTCTTTCGTCTTTGTTAAATTCCTAGAATATCTTCCAATGAAAACCCTTAAGTGAAATAGTGCATCACGAAAAGAGCGTCGTCTTCCTTGCAGGAATTCCGGTTGAATTCAAAAAGTATCTCTGTTGTAGTTGTGTGCTCTTCGAAGCTATTGGTAACCAGTCTATCACTACAACTTTCATTGGAACAGAGTAGTGGGGTGACAAGAGCGTCACCCCAAACGTGCGTGTTGCCTACAGTTAAGGGGCAGTGACGGCATCCAAGATGGCTGCCATGGCGTCAGCTGATGACGCGAGTACCGTTATCCAATATGGCGTATTTTGGAGGGAAAGTGCCCTCACCTCCTGGCAGGAATTTAGAATTTCGGAGGGAAGATAGGTCAATTGGGCTACCTCTACTAAGCTAAGAAAATGGTGGGTAAAAAGGGGCACTTGTGCTACCTCCACTAACCTAAGTCACCCGACCGCCACCTCTTCCTAGAAACGGCAGAAAAAGGACTCAGCCTGTGTTGGACGTAAGTCTTTATTTAAGAAATTAGAGGCAGTACCACCATCAAGTGTTTTCGCCATGGGGTCCTGGAACGTTATCCTCTTCGAAAATGGATGGGAATTTTCTCTAAGAGCTCCAGCAGCTGAAGGGAGTTAGTATGGTGTTGCCACCCTTCTCCCTGCCCCCCCCCCCCCCCCCGCCCCCCGCAGAGGCTGCTCATAATGCCGTTCAATTTGAAAATAATTTGTTTAATTTGTATAAATTTGTTTCATTTTGTATAAATTTGTTTAAATTTACTATCTACCTGCAGCATTAGCTTCGTATTACCGCCACAACAGGCTGAAATATCAGTTGTAGGTGTGGAACGAGCATGACGCTGGACAGGGGTGTTTTAATAGCTGTATTACATGCACTTATTCAGCTGAGGGATGGAAGCGAGCTTCAATGCTTGAACATATGAAGAGGAAGAATTCGGTCCTGCAAATAAATGCTTTCCATTAAAGATGCATTACACAATGCATGGAAACATCTGTCTCTTGTGGAATTGTCTGTCATTTCTAAAACCTACGTATAAGTTCCCATCACACAAGATACAACTGCTTCCGATCCACCAGACCAAAGAACTGAGGTAGTTGGCGAATTCACTGCTAGAGGGTGTCGTGATAGGTCACGTGATCGTGCAGTTCAGTCCATAGAAGCACACCGTCATAATGACATCATGTTTCTTTTTCAGCTGCATGTCGGCCTCAGCCTCCTCCCCCCCCCCCCTCCCCCCCGCACCAGCAGCAGTCTGAAGGGGAAAACTGGCCGGAAATGGAATCAGACTGTACTGGGCTGCTGGAGAGAGGAATGAGTGTACTTTATTCATTTCTTGAATAATTTATTTAGGGGTGGATTTCATCTACTTCATTTCTTACGTTGATACAAAACACTCATCCTGTAGTGCAGGAGATCGCAATATACAGTGTACTACTCTTAAGTAATTCGGTACACTGATGTACCGAGATGCAGACAACTCGTAAATTACCGAAATAATCCAGTACACAGCCTAGAGACATTCAAACTACTTGTAGATCATGCCAACATGCACAAAACACTTAAACACCCAAAAATAATGCAGTGCACAACCATTCAGTACACCTAAAAAACGCAACGTATGAGTGACTCACATCTTGATTCTACTGGTTGGAAAGGCTAAGTGCACCCCCTAACACATGGAAACTATCCAGATGCGGGAGAGGAAGGTTAGCTTAGTGTACTTTATTTATTTTGGTGGGGAAACAACTGACTAAAATATCGATATTAATAACATAATTAATCACAATGATCGGTCCTAACTACACAACTATATGCACAGCACTGCACAAAGACGTCCTAAAATCGCAATACAATGCAAAAACTGACGATACCATACAACTGGTGTTCACGATGCAGGGAAAAGATTTCGCAATAGCACTCGACACTTATGCAAGTATAGATCTTAGTTATCTAATAAATCACGAAGATCAGGTCTAATTACACAACTATATTAATAGCGTCGCACAAGAATGGCAAAAGAAGCGCTTTAGGCCGCAAAAACTGACTGTACCATGCTACTGGTGTTATCCTGCTGGGAAAAAAAAATTTCGCAGTACCACTCGAAACCAGCAACAGAAACACTCAGACTCCACCCTACACATGCAAGCTTACGCGTAAAAGCCTGGGGTGTAAAGTGCAATACTTATTGTTTTTGGTGGGAAAGACGTTCAACTGACTAGATGCTGGAGTTGGACAGAGAGGAGTTTAAAACGTGTCTTACCTGGCTGCATGTAGCATCTATCGCTGTTTGACGTCAGAGTTCACTACACAAGACTATTAAAAATCACCCTACACTCCAGCTAACCAAAGCCAATACACATCAACACAGCTGAGGGAAAAAATGCATCACAGCTACAGTTACACTTCGAAATTATCGCAAAAAAGCCAGGACTCAGATTGAATGGGTCATAATGCAACACATTTACTGGAGAAAATCGTCCTCCTAAAAGACTGCAGTTGAATGTGAATTCCCTCCCTGTACAATCAAAAACTACAGGATGGATCTACTCCACCAACAGCCTCGCGCTAGCCGCCACCTACCCTGATGCAATCGCTCTTCGTCAACACAAAACCACTTGTAGTTAACTAGGAGATAAAAAGGGTGGCTTTCCCCAAATCCATCTTGGTCGTCTAAAGTATAGTGGCGCAGCCATCCCTAATGGGTAGGAGGCGCTGCTGTCACATACTAGACAGGTCTTCAACACCTCTTGTTCTGGAATGGAAAACACTTTTGTTTAACATCATGCAGGACACTCCAGCAGGGACCAGACGAGAGCCACAGTATCGTGGAGATCTCACCCACTGTGCTGCGAGCGATAATTAACATCAACTCGACTCAGATAAAAGCAACTATTAAAAATACATTTGCGACCATAATAAATGTCCTCTTTCCACAAAAATAGACAAAGTCCAGTTTAATTTAGATCTGAGCAAAATCGGTATAGTTTTTTTTACATTCGACTGAGAAACTTTTCACATCTGCAAAGACGTATAAGTGGAAACTCGAAGAAGAAACTATAGGAAACCGATATTTCCAATAGCGAATACAGATGACAGTGATGTACCAGATTCCAGATCACCCCTATCATTTACAAAAAGTCAAATAAGGTGTTTCTCGTACCTAGAGAACCAGCAAACGTGTCTTCCACATGTTATATGCACACACCACAATCGACCTTCTCTCAACTAAATAAAAATGTGAAATGCAAAGAAGCAGTCAACAGAACAATTTACATGGGAGGGAGTAATGGCCCAGTGCAAACACACGTCAACATTGAATCTTCTTAAATTTCCACTTGAACACGAAAGCTGTCCTACACATACTAAGTATTAGTTCGCCATTTGGCCGTGTAGAGGACTACACAGTAAAGTCAACTATATTCCTGCATTGTAACACCACTCTCCATTCCGACGGCCCCTGACGTTAGTGGGAAACGTGAATCATCACTGCCACAAGCCACCCATAGACTGAATCATCTTACGGAGTCGGTCACATATATATTTTATCACTATACTGACAATTACAGGGTGTTTCAAAAATGACCGGTATATTTGAAACGGCAATAAAAACTAAACGAGCAGCGATAGAAATACACCGTTTGTTGCAATATGCTTGGGACAACAGTACATTTTCAGGCGGACGAACTTTCGAAATTACAGTAGTTACAATTTTCAACGACAGATGGCGCTGCAAGTGATGTGAAAGATATAGAAGACAACGCAGTCTGTGGGTGCGCCATTCTGTACGTCGTCTTTCTGCTGTAAGCGTGTGCTGTTCACAACGTGCAAGTGTGCTGTAGAAAACATGGTTTATTCCTTAGAACAGAGGATTTTTCTGGTGTTGGAATTCCACCGCCTAGAACACAGTGTTGTTGCAACAAGACGAAGTTTTCAACGGAGGTTTAATGTAACCAAAGGACCGAAAAGCGATACAATAAAGGATCTGTTTGAAAAAATTCAACGGACTGGGAACGTGACGTATGAACGTGCTGGAAAGGTAGGGCGACCGCGTACGGCAACCACAGAGGGCGACGCGCAGCTAGTGCAGCAGGTGATTCACCAGCGGCCTCGGGTTTCCGTTCGCCGTGTTGCTGCTACGGTCCAAATGACGCCAACGTCCAAGTATCGTCTCATGCACCAGAGTTTACACCTCTATCGATACAAAATTCAAACGCGGCAACCCCTCAGCGCCGCTACCATTGCTGCACGAGAGACATTCGCTAACGATATAGTGCACAGGATTGATGACGGCGATATGCATGTGGGCAGCATTTGGTTTACTGACGAAGCTTATTTTTACCTGGACCGCTTCGTCAATAAACAGAACTGGCGCATATGGGGAACCGAAAAGCTCCATGTTGCAGTCCCATCGTCCCTGCATCCTCAAAAAGTACTGGTCTGGGCGGCCATTTCTTCCAAAGGAATCATTGGCCCATTTTTCAGATCCGAAACGATTACTGCATCACGCTATCTGGACATTCTTCGTGAATTTGTGGCGGTACAAACTGCCTTAGACGACACTGCGAACACCTCGTGGTGTATGCAAGATGGTGCCCGGCCACATCGCACGGCCGACGTCTGTAATTTCCTGAATGAATATTTCGATGATCGTGTGATTGCTTTGGGCTATCCGAAACATACAGGAGGCGGCGTGGATTGGCCTCCCTATTCGCCAGACATGAACGCCTGTGACTTCTTTCTGTGGGGACACTTGAAAGACCAGGTGTACCGCCAGAATCCAGAAACAATTGAACAGCTGAAGCAGTACATCCCATCTGCATGTGAAGCCATTCCGCCAGACACGTTGTCAAAGGTTTCGGGTAATTTCATGCAGAGACTACGCCATATTATTGCTACGCATGGTGGATATGTGGAAAATATCGTACTATAGAGTTTCCCAGACCGCAGCGCCATCTGTTGTTGAAAATTGTAACTACTGTAACTTCGAAAGTTTGTCTGCCTGAAAATGTACTGTTGTCCCAAGCATATTGCAACAAACGGTGTATTTCTACCGCTGCTCGTTTAGTTTTTATTGCCGTTTCAAATATACCGGTCATTTTTGAAACACCCTGTAAATGTTACGATTGCGGTTTCAGTTGAATGACATTCGAGAATTAGCGAGGTATCAGAACACCTTGCTGACAGCTCTGGAAGGAGAAATGTCTGTACCATTCTTATGACTTGACATACTCTTGCCTTTGCTATCACAGTATTCCACGTCAAATCCATACCTTCCTTATGACTAGACATAGTCATCTCCCTCGCACCTGTTGGAACATAAACACATACTTCATAAACCTGATGCTTATGGCGAAACTACCACACATCCCCTAATACTAAGAATAATACGACGTCAATAACCGGTTGCTGACGATACGAAATAATACTGACCGAAAAATCAATGATTGGTGGAAATGTCTCATAAGGTTTGCATGCGAGTGGTACCACAGTGTGTTAGAAAGAAAGGCGTAATCGTCTTACAAACCGTCAAACGTTAAAAAACACAAGCATATTACCATCAGAAGCGGTCATGGTTCTACAGGTGGAGACAAGCATCCATGTTAAAAGCTATACTGGCTTTATAAACCGAGGTACGGCATTACCTCTGAATAAGGTGGTTTTTTGTCCAGAAAAATACCCTAAGACTGAATATAGATGGTGATTGCTGGGGTGTATAGTATCAGACCAGCAATGCGATTACACGTCGCCGATAGTGGAAACTCGTAATAAAATTAGCCAATTTAGAAAGTGATCCAGCTAAGGAACGTGGTATGAAACCGGTATTTGCAACTCCCTCACGCCACCGCAGCTAGATACTTCACCAGTATTTGTAACGCATTCTGTCTCGATTCCATGTCAGAGGTTCGGTGCTATATCGACTGCGATATAGGCGATAGTGGATTGAGAAGGATCACAAACAGTCGTAACAAATGTACACTAGCTTTTCAGATCTCTAGTGCTACGCTATCCGCTATAAATTCTGTCTGGGATTTGGAATTAAGACCCCCATTCAAGCACACACCTGCATTGGATCCTATCGACAAGTCCCTTAATGATTACAGCTATTTGTGAATCATATTTCTGGCACACTCATATCTTGAAACGAGTGACTTTTCTCGAACCTACCTGCTACAGTGAAATTCCAACCTCGTTTTAAGGTATTCCCTATGCATATTCCAACTGTTGCCGTTTGTGCAGCTTTACGCATCTGATCGTTCCAGTTTAAGACGGAACTGATTAGGAGTAGGGGAAAACTATATCTACCACCTTCTGCAACCCATGTAGAAACAGGCTAACCTGCGTTACTGCAACAGCAGTTTGTTTTGACCATTCGATGGAAACGGGAACTGGGAGAAGGACGAGGATTTTTGCTACTGCACTGTGTTGCATCCCCAAATTACGTACCAGTACTGCAGATCCGCGTCCCGCAGGGCCCATTGACATATGTCACCCTAACATGCTATCTTCATTATTCCGTACCATCGAACAGAGAACTCAAGAACAGGTCGCAATAGCGTTCCATGCGCCGTCTCGTCTGTGGATGAGCTACACTTTCCCAGTAAAACGAAGTCGAGCATTCGCCTTCCCTACCATCCACACGTGCTACTACCATTTCACACCGCTTTGCAACTTCAAGACTACATATTTAATCGATGATACGGTGCGCAGCAGCACCCTACTGAATTCGAACGTTTTTGGATTGTTTTTCCTACTCACCCGCATAACTTATATCGTTCTACATTTAGAGCAAGCTGCCATTCACCACACCACCTAGAAATTCTGTCTCTCAACTTGTACATTCCTACAGTCACTCAACGGCGACACCTTCACTTGCAACACAGCGTCATCAGTAAGAAGCCATGAATTGTTGCTCACACTATACGTCAGATCAGTTTTGAAACAGTAATGACATCAAATCCCAACGCACCCTCTAGTTCTAGTTTGGAAAAAAAACGGACTTAAAATGTGTCTCTCGCTTAACAGAGTTCAACAGAAAAAAGTGATGTGGCATTGGCTTAGAATCAAGGAGAGGCAGTAAATCCAAAAGATTTTCTAATGTTGCTAGCCAATGGTGACAGGGCCTTTTGCTGTAAGACAGCCACTTCATGTAATACGCTGGAGCAGCGTTACGCCACAACGCCCACATAGGCACCGATCAGCGAGTTGCTGAAACGAGAAACACTTCAGCATGTGTGGAAATTGACACCTGCGCTTACCACACCAAAGAAAAAACTGCTTGGGCATGTATAAACACTTGCTATCCACCCAGGCCCGCAATCGAATCAGCGAGTCATCGAGTTAGCATCTGAAGTAGAATGAGTTTCTTCTGTGAGATTGTACATTCAACCATCAACCTGGCAAGACTGGCTGCCACAGTGTTCAGATGCAGCACTGATAGGCCTGGGGTATAACTGAGGTTCTCCAAGCTAATGACCCACCGGGCAGGTGATAGTGCCAGACGCCGCTAGTCGGACGAGGTACGAGTACCACTGGCTGCCTGGTACGCACATGTCATGAGGTCTCCTTGACACTATGCAGAGCTAATGCTAGCAACAGCCGGCTGCATCACGTCTATACATCGTGCACCGAGGTCTGTGGGTACGACGCCCACCACCCACGACCCTCCTGACATGGGGGTGTACAGGTACGCCTTTGGCAAGTGCACCGGAGACAAAAGTCACGTGACAACGATAAGCACGTATACAGGTTGCGGTAGTATCACGTAGACAAGGTAGAATAGCGCAGTGCATTGGTGGAGCTGTGTTTTGTGCTCAGGTGATCTATGCGAAAAAGTTTCTGAAGTGATTATGGTCACGCGAAGGGATTAACAGGCTTTGAACGTGGAATGGTAGATGGAGCTAGAAACGTGGAACATTCCATTTGCAAAATCGTTAGGGTATTGAGTATTCAGAGAACACATTGTCAGGACTGTGCCGAGAATACAAACTTCCAGGCCTTACCTCTCGCCACTGACAGTGCAGCGGCCGATGGCTTTCACTTAATGACCGAGAGCAGCGGCATCTGCACAGAGTAGTCAAATGCTAACAGACAAGCAACAATGCGCGAAATAACCGCAGAAATCAATGTGGGACATACAAGAAACGTGTCTGTTAGGGCAGTGCGACGAAATTTAGCGTTAGTGGGGTATGGCGGCAGACGACCGACGCGAGTGCATTTGTCAACATCACGACATCGCCAGCAGCGCCTCTCCTGGGCTCGTGACCATATCGGTTGGAATCTTGTCGACTGTAAAACCATGACCCGGTCAGATGAGTCCAGATTTCAGTAGGTAAGTGCTGATGGTAGGGTTAGAGTGTGGCACAAACCTCACGAAGCCATGGACTCAAGTTGTCAAGAGGGCACTGTGCAAGGCGGTGGTAGCCCCATAATTGTATAGGTTGTATTTACAAGGACTGGACTGGGTCCTCTGTTCGAACTAAACCGAGCATTGACTGTAAATTGCTACGTTCGGCTGCTTTGAGACCATTTACAGCCTCATAGACTTCATGTTCCCAAACAAGGATGGAATATTCATGGGTGAGAATGCACCATGTCACCAGGCCACAATTGTTCGCCACTGGTTTGAAGAATCCTCTCGAGAGTTTGAGCGAATGATATGGCGACCCATACTGCCTGACACGAGTCATATCGAACATTTATGAAACATAATCGAGCTGTCAGTTCGTATACACACTCCTGCACCGGCAGCGCCTTTGCAATTATTAACAGCTTTAGAGGCAGCAATGCTCCATATTTCTCAAGGGTAAAATTTTTTTTGTAAATTTTTTTGTTTATTTATGGACGCAATCACATTCTTATGACACATTCATAACCGGCTTCGGCCATACAATGACCATCATAATTCTGTAGCAGAAGAAACTTTATATTAAAATCTAAAAATAAGTGCAAATTTTTCCTTTTGTTCTGAAATGTTATTTCATTGATATAACAATCTGCTCTGTAATTTTAAATTTTATATACATTTGACCTAAATATTAACAGTAAATTTTGCAAATTTTAGGCTTTTAAAAAATAAAGACCATCTTATAGAGGACGCGCGCATCAAGCACAAATATTGGGAACAAAATCTAACAAATTTTTATATCTATATAAGATCGGTGTTTTACATATTATAGCTATTTTGACAACGCATGAACCTGTGTTCAGTGTATGCCACCTTTAGGTATGAACTATATGTAATTCGCATGAATTCAGTTAGATTACTAATAAGCCTGGTTAAATATTGCACTTATTTTTAGAGTTTAATATAAATTTTCTTTTGTTATGGAATCTGAAGATGGTCATTGTATGGCCAAAACCAGTTATGACTTTGTCATAAGAATGTGAATGCGTCTATAAATAAATTAAAATTACAAAATAGTCAGTCACTCACACCATTGACAAAATGTCGCTTTTTCTCATAATTTCTGCCGGGGGCTGCAAGGACATTTTGAGTCCGTGCCACGCCCAGTTGTGTCAACTAGCTGCTCTTGAATCACCCTGATATCCCAAACGTTGCTATTTATTAGTCATAAGCACTATTTGTTTCTTTCTTGTCGATGAATCTTCCAGACAGCATCGTCCCACGATGAATAACACCGCGCCGATTTTCTCGTTATTTTTTCTGGTTCACTGCATAAAGTTTTCTTGCAAACTGCTTGTCCAGTACATGTGCTGCCTTGTCTTAAAAGTAATTAAATTCAGTTGCTAATAACAAAGTTACGTCATAATGTTTTTTATGGTTACTTGCTGGGGAGTTATATTAATTCGCACACACACACACACACACACACACACACACACACACAGAGAGAGAGAGAGAGAGAGAGAGAGAGAGAGAGAGCGAGAGAGAGAGAGAGAGAGAGAGAGAAAGGGATAGAGGAAACTTAGTGCTGCTCTTCTGAAATAAATATGAAATACTGGTAGCGTTAACGTAAGTGGATATTTCGTGTAAAAACTGACGCCTGTAGCTGCCGAAACTATGTATTATTTCTTCTTCTGGTTTGAGTATGCGGAATTCCGTTTATACCATCGTTAAGCCTGTATTCTTTTAAGTATATATTGTCGGAGGGGAAGTCGTTAATAGTTTATCTTCAGATTTAATTCCGGTGGTTGCGCTTTTTCTTATGTGACGAAATAATGTTTCTGTATAGGCTCTGCTCTTCGACTGGTTTACCTTTCAGCTTAGAAATGTATCAGATGGATTTTCTGGTTGCATGCCGTGTATTAGAGAATTATTAAATTAACGTCTCTTAGTTGAATCTTATGAACATTCTGCACATTCTGGTACTCTTTTTGTAAAATTACACAAAGTTCCGTTGGGTTATTTCGAAGTAGACAGTTTTTATAATCGACGTACTTTTAGTTTTAATTTTTCATATGTACCACCGAGCGAGGTGGCACTAAACTCGCATTCGGGAGGAAGACTTGCGCCATAGGGTGGTGGGGTTTCGGGTTCCACTGGATAGGTCAGGATTCCACTACACGCAACAAGCGGCTACACGGGTAGCACGGGTTGTGTGGCGTGGGCTGGGCGGTTTTTGAGGTTAGATGGCCTTGGGCAAGTACAGAAAGGGCAACAGCCTCAACGGGTGTGGGGCAAAGTCAGCACATGCGGGGACCAAGCAGCAATCGGTATTGTAATTGTAAACTGTCGAAGCTGCGTTGGTAAAGTACCGGAACTTCAAGCGCTGATAGAAAGCACCGAAGCTGAAATCGTTATAGGTACAGAAAGCTGGCTGACGCCAGGGATAAATTCTGCCGAAATTTTTACAAAGGTACAGACGGTGTTTAGAAAGGATAGATTGCATGCAACCGGTGGTGGAGTGTTCGTCGCTGTTAGTAGTAGTTTATCCTGTAGTGAAGTAGAAGTGGATAGTTCCTGTGAATTATTATGGGTGGAGGTTACCCTCAACAACCGAGCTAGGTTAATAATTGGCTCCTTTTACCGACCTCCCGACTCGGCAGCATTAGTGGCAGAACAACTGAGAGAAAATTTGGAATACATTTCACATAAATTTTCTCAGCATGTTATAGTCTTAGGTGGAGATTTCAATTAACCAGACATAGACTGGGACACTCAGATGTTTAGGACGGGTGGTAGGGACAGAGCATCGAGTGACATTATACTGAGTGCACTATCCGAAAATTACCTCGAGCAGTTAAACAGAGAACCGACTCGTGGAGATAACATCTTGGACCTACTGATAACAAACAGACCCGTACTTTTCGACTCTGTATGTGCAGAACAGCGAATCAGTGATCATAATGCCGTTGCAGCATCACTGAATATGGAAGTTAATAGGAATATAAAAAAAGGGAGGAAGGTTTATCTTTTTAGCAAGAGTAATAGAAGGCAGATTTCAGACTACCTAACAGATCTAAACGAAAATTTCTGTTCCGACACTGACAATGTTGAGTGTTTATGGAAAAAGTTCAAGGCAATCGTAAAATGCGTTTTAGACAGGTACGTGCCGAGTAAAACTGTGAGGGACGGGAAAAACCCATCGTGGTACAACAACAAAGTTAGGAAAGCAAAGAGAGCTTCACTCCAAGTTTAAACGCAGCCAAAACCTCTCAGACAAACAGAACCTAAACGAAGTCAAAGTTAGCGTAAGGAGGGCTATGCGTGAAGCGTTCAGTGAATTCGAAAGTAAAATTCTATGTACCGACTTGACAGAAAATCCTCGGAAGTTCTGGTCTTACGTTAAATCAGTAAGTGGCTCGAAACAGCATATCCAGACACTCCGGGATGATGATGGCATTGAAACAGAGGATGAACGCGTAAAGCTGAAATACTAAATACCTTTTTCCAAAGCTGTTTCACAGAGGAAGACCGCACTGCAGTTTCTTCTCTAAATCCTCGCACAAACGAAACAATGGCTGACATCGAAATAAGTGTCCAAGGAATAGAAAAGCAACTGGAATCACTCAACAGAGGAAAGTCCACTGGACCTGACGGGATACCAATTCGATTCTACACAGAGTACGCGAAAGAAATTGCCCCCCTTCGAACAGCCGTGTACCGCAAGTCTCTAGAGGAACGGAAGGTTCCAAATGATTGGAAAAGAGCACAGGTTGTCCCAGTCTTCAAGAAGGGTCGTCGAGCAGATGTGCAAAACTATAGACCTATATCTCTTACGTCGATCTGTTGTAGAATTTTAGAACATGTTTTTTGCTCGAGTATCATGTCGTTTTAGGAAACCCAGAATCTACTCTGTAGGAATCAACATGGATTCCGGAAACAGCGATCGTGTGAGACCCAACTCGCTTTATTTGTTCATGAGACCCAGAAAATATTAGATACAGGCTCCCAGGTAGATGCTATTTTCCTTGACTTCCGGAAGGCGTTCGATACATTTCCGCACTGTCGCCTGATAAACAAAGTAAGAGCCTACGGAATATCAGACCAGCTGTGTGGCTGGATTGAAGAGTTTTTAGCAAACAGAACACAGCATGTTGTTATCAATGGAGAGACGTCTACAGACATTAAAGTAACCTCTGACGTACCACAGGGGAGTGTTTGGGACCATTGCTTTTCACAATATATATAAATGACCTAGTAGATAGTGCCGGAAGTTCCATGCGGCTTTTCGCGGATGATGCTGTAGTATACAGAGAAGTTGCTGCATTAGAAAATTGTAGCGAAATGCAGGAAGATCTGCAGCGGATAGGCACTTGGTGCAGGGAGTGGCAACTGACCCTTATCATAGACAAATGTAATGTATTGCGAATACATAGAAAGAAGGATCCTTTATTGTATGATTATATGATAGCGGATCAAACACTGGTAGCAGTTACTTCTGAAAATATCTGGGAGTATGTGTGCGGAACGACTTGAAGTGGAATGATCATATAAAATTAATTGTTGGTAAGGCGGGTACCGGGTTGAGATTCATTGCGAGAGTCCTTAGAAAATGTAGTCCATCAACAAAGGAGGTGGCTTACAAAACACTCGTTCGACCTATACTTGAGTATGCTCATCAGTGTGGGATCCGTGCCAGATTGGGTTGACGGAGGAGATAGAGAAGATCCAAAGAAGAGCGGCGCGTTTCGTCACAGGGTTATATGGTAACCGTGATAGCGTTACGGAGATGTTTAACAAACTCAAGTGGCAGACTCTGCAAGAGAGGCGCTCTGCATCGCGGTGTAGCTTGCTCGCCAGGTTTCGAGAGGTTGCGTTTCTGGATGAGGTATCGAATATATTGCTTCCCCCTACTTATACCTCCCGAGGAGATCACGAATGTAAAATTAGAGAGATTAGAGCGCGCACGGAGGATTTCAGACAGTCGTTCTTCCCGCGAACGATACGCGACTGGAACAGAAAAGGGAGGTAATGACAGTGGCACGTAAAGTGCCCTTCGCCACACACCGTTGGGTGGCTTGCGGAGTATAAATGTAGATGTAGTAGAAACCCGCATCCGGCCATCCTGATATAGGTTTTCCGCGAGTTCCCTAAATCACTTCGGGTAAATGCCGGGATGGCTCCTTTGAAAGGGCACAGACGACTTTCTGCACCATCCTTCCCTAACCCGATGTGACCGATAACCTAGCTGTTTGTTCCCTTCCCCCAAATCAACTAATCAATGTTTTCAGATACACCTGAAGATGGGGCTGTTCACCTGAAACCTGGTTGTGCTTTCCTTTTATTGAAGAATAAAATTTATTACGACTGTAGCGAAAGTTGTCAATCATAAAAAATGTATACATAACGGTTGCAGATCTCCTATCAAGAAAAATATATCTTAAAGAAGTGTTTATAGTAAGTTAGTTGTAGTTCATTTAAACAAGGCTTTTACCATTTCTTCCGTATAAAGCCATAATCATGTGAGGTATCGTAAATTAAAAGCAATGTAATCTCAAAATTCAGAGTCAGTCTTTCGTATTATATTTAACTGAAAGTATTTGTGTATGTATGTTTTGTCTATAATTTCCTGTGTTAAGTGTCTACAAAAAGGCGTTGTTCTTGCAAACTTCGATAATTCGATTGCTAGTTTCTGATAGCGATTAGTGAGGTATGTGTTTATACATTACTGTAAGAAAACGGGTGCTAAGTACTAGCAAACCATCTGAGGCTCCATTTTTTTTTTCTTATGGACAGTAATAGTAAAATAAATTCCCAAGTCGACAGTGAATGATAGTTGAGACGTTCTTTATTTTGTACTAGCGGATACAGTAAGCGGTTAGTAAGTGAACCAAATGGTTTACAGCAGTCTGTGTCATCTTGGACTAGCGACAGTTTCTCTTAATTCAAGTTCATGCTGAGCAACACCATTACTGATTTTTTATCGTGTTTCTCTCTGCTTTATGACATAAACAAGCAGTATCAGTAGTGTAAGCCAACACAAATGGTCAGGTCTATTCGAAATTTGAACATTACACTAGCCCTATTACAACATCAAGAGTCTTGCACTTTCTCCGCCCAAACTCTACCTTGATGTTTATTGAAAGAATTTTAACAGTATTTAACAAATATTAACAATCTCTCTATTTTATAACGCAACCACGGAATGTCAAATGGCAAATATGCCCTTAACGTGCAGTAAGCCTTACCCTCTGAGATGAATTCTGAAAAGTTTGACCGTGAATTAACCTAACGGATAGAGGGTATCGAGTGAGAACTTTGTAAGGGCGGCAATTAGACGAAAGCAGAAAGACTAAAACTTAGACAATGAAAGAAGTGAAAGTTTTTTGTTAATGAAATAACAAACGGTCGCCAGCCTAGTTAGGCGTATTAATGTGAAAACACTATTATCAACAGGTTTAAATATACTATTGCAAAAGGGGCCTCCATAAATTCTCTCTTCGAAAAGTGCAATAAACACGCCCAATAACCATACGAACTGCACTGTGGGTAGTGGCAGTTATCCACAGCATAGGTTAGCACTCACAGAAATGTAAAAGAGACTTTACCCCTGTTAACTACCATCATCACCTTAATGTTTAATTAATTCAGCACAAAAAATGTTTCCAAAGACAACACGAGACTAAGAGGCCTTGACAAGAGTTCAGATTTGGCGAACACTCATATCACATCACAAATGCAATAATATGACGCTGAAATAACACATTTCATATTCACTCCAATGTAGTAATGTTTCAGATTTCGTTAGCAAAACCAGATTCAAAATGACTTTCTCCTGCCAGTAAAGGTTAAAATGGGGGCCCTTAAACTGTGCCGGCGGGAGTGGCCGAGCGTTCTAGGCGCTTCAGTCTGGAACCGCGCGACGGATGCGGTCGCAGGTTCGTATCCTAGCGCGGGCATGAGTGTGTATGATGTACCTAGGTAAGTTAGGTTTAAGTAGTTCTAAGTTCTAGGGGACTGATGACCTCAGATGTTAAGTCCCATAGTGTTCAGAGCCATTTTTGAACCTTAAACTGTCCCTTCCTTTTTAAGTAGGTATGCTCACATTTATTAAACAACTTGCACCACATAAATGGTGGACTACTACAACCCAACTTAAGATTATTTCGCCATAAATATTTTAAAATAATTTACATTAGCAATAATCCTATTAAGCTTTGTAAATAAATCAAGTTAGGTTTCGAATAGGATCAAAATTAAGTGCCTTATAACACCACTTGTGAAGCAAGTGATTTTAACTAACCATATTTTTTTTTCATTAGTACTAAAACTTTAGCAGTTTCAACGTAAATGCAGTTCATAGCAAATTAAAACTTTTTATAAGTTCAATATTATGTACCTGTTTTACCAGTTGTGTAGTTTTAACTAACAACATTTATGATCTTCAGTACTAAAACTTTGACATATTTAAATTAAAAACAAATTATTAGTTCTTCACAAAAAGGATACTCAGTCTTTAGCACTTTTAGGATAGGATCCTACTTGTTGTCATGAAGTGGACAATTTCAATGGTCAAACACGAATTTTACAACACTTGAATTATTAACGCAACAAGACACACACAAGCAATCTGGTTCATACTGGTATACATATCTTTTCCCCAAGTTGTCGAAGCAGTTGCGCAATAGTGGTGGCAAGCACGTGGCGGCTATTTGATCTCAACCCTGACCGTTTAATGCTCTATTTCAATTCCTCTTGGCGGCGAGTTTATCATTTTTAGAGCAATTCCAAATACGAGAACTCCATTTTAAAGCCAGAACCACATCCGAGGCCATTCCATCATCGATTTGGATTCAGAACGCCTCACTTGGCACCTGCAGTGTTGACCACGTGACTGCTGGCCACTGACTGCCTAGCATGCTCTCTCTCTTGCCACCCAGACAGACCGCCTTCTCTTGCGCGCCAAGCCTCTTCCGTAACGGAGGGGGTTCCCTACGCCTTTTAAGTTACATCATATAATTTCCCTAAGTATGAGCCAGTTTTCTACATACAACTTTGTTTTTACAAACACATATTTTATAAAATTCCATTATTTACGCACACTATTAAGTTAAGCAGATCATATGTCACGAATTTCCCTTTCCCTTCAACAATTCAAAGATATTAACTCATACAGAATAAACACTTCATCATAAATTTACCCTGTACCAATTACTCACAGTCGATAATGGTGTTACAGGTTGTCCTCCATGTACTGCATGTAGCGTATTGTCATGAGTGTAGGCCATGATACATAGAGTAAGTATTTTAGTTCCAAAGTTCACTGTAAATTCTATAGTGGCGCACTTCAGAAGGTTTGACAGTGGGTACATATATAATACCAGTCACAAAAGTCTAAGCGGATCACGCTGAAAAATATCTCTCTTGGCTGAAATACCCTGAGATTCAAGGCCATCTGCATTTATTATCATAAATATAATTGATAATTTTATTACTATACTTCTTTCTTCAACCTTTTTCTCTTTAGCCATTTGGGACGAATTTATTTCGACCGTGTGTTATTTTAGTCTTTAATTGTACGCTATATTTTCGTATTCATTTTCGGAGAACGTCTTAACACATCATTTCGTACCCGTTATCAACAGTGGGTCCTCTTGAAAATGCTGGTGCGTTCCAAGTTTCTTCTCGAGAAAAGACACATTCCTGAATGTCTTTTTTCATTGTCAGAAACTAGGGACCAAAAATCTGATGGGTCGGTCCTTTCGGTTTCATCTCTGTTATGGCACCTTCTTTCCAGCATTATTGCGGATATTCTTCCAAATGTTTGACTTGGACAAGAGAATCTAGCGGTTGAAATTCTCCATGCCGTAAGAGGAGTATATAAAATAAGATGAAAAAAGGGAAAAACGTACTAAGAAAGATTCTACTAGACAAAGTGATTTGTATGAAGAGAGATAGCTATTGAGATCCAAAAATATCATCTTTGAAACAAGAAAACTATTAATGAGGAGCTGTGTTTGGAGCTCAACTCTGTGTGTGTTTGAAACATTAATAACAAGGAAAACAGAAATTAAACCGTTAGATGCCTTTCAGATATTACGGGAGACTGTTTATTAGTTAATCAGACCTAGCATGGATTTAAGACTTAATTAACTTTTCATAACTGGGATTCACAGTCATGTGAAATTTCTTGAAAGACATCATGTTTACGCCAGTGACTGTTCAACTTTTTATTTCCACTATTGCAATTTCGGCCTTAGGCCATTATCAAGGGCAGATGTTTTGGCTTTAAGCCAAGTCTACTTTATACAAGCTGACACACTTATGTGTCATTGTCATTATCTGTTATATACACTTATAACGCTGCGAAGTAGCGCGAGCATACTTGTCCATATATCGTAAAACAACGGCACATGAATGTGTCAGCTTGTATAGACAAGGCTTAAAGCCAAAACATCTGCACTTGATAATGACCTAAGGCTGAAAGTTCAATAGTGGAAATAAAAAGTTTAACAGTCACTGGCGTAAACATAATGTCTTTCAAGAGATTTAAGACTTGTTGCAGGGTGTCAATAAAATAAAGACGTGTAATAAAAACCGTAATGAATCGAAGAAACAGAATGGTTCGGTACATTAAGACTATTGTTTTAGACAACTGTAGCTGAAGTGACAGTGGAAGAAAAGCATCGCGTGGGCTTGACTAGATATAAGGAAAATCGTGGATAATGTTGGCTGCAGCATCTATCTATATGTTGATACGATGTGTATCGCTGGAAAACACAAAGATTGGAGAATCGCATCATACCAGACTTATGGTTGATAGCAAAAGCAACAACAATCACTGTTGTGATGCTAACAGGCTGGCAATCTAAGTAACTGTTAACAGCTTTTCAGTGCTGCCCGGTAAATATGATTTATCCTGGTACGCCATTGATTGTAGGGATTTTATTGATGGATATCAATAACATGATGTCCTAATTATCTTGTCCACTCCAAATAACTTTGTCTAGAAGAAAAATAAAAAAAAGACTCGGGGAATGTAATCCTACGAGGGGGACGTTAACCAACACTATTATCTTTCCTGCAACCTTGTTCGTACTAAAGTGCGAACGGCCGTACATGTCGTTCAAATAGCACCATAAAATGTTCATTCAGTAGCCCTCTTCCTCTCTTCAAGACCTCCACAATAAAGTATCACATATTCTCGTAATCATGACACTGAACTTAATAAGACACAGAAATAGCGACCTGGAATATCGTTTGTAGTACAATAATTCATTTTGCCCACAAACAGGTATAGAATACCAAAGATACTTCAAGTGGTGACCATGGAAAATGATACGCTGCTCCTTGCGTTGGGTGCAACAATTCATCACAGCTTCCAGTGTTGCCGGTTGAAGTGAACTACAACAATCACAATACGTTTCTGCATATTCTCTGGAGTTGTTGGAATATTGTGACAGACAACATCGTTTGAGCATGTCGAAAGAAAAACATCCAGAAGAGTTGTCAGGAAACGTACCAGGACAGTCCATTGTTCCTCCAAGACCAATCCATCTGGCACTATCTCTTTGGTTCAGAACAGAACGCGCTCGAAAGGCTTTATATGCCGTACATCCATCGGGTTGGTACCACGTAAGCATTCTGGTTCTGCGCGGCAGTTGATCTACAAGACAATGAAGAATTCGTGTGAGAAAGCTAGCAGAAGCCCTGCTGCTTAGGTTAACATCGATAAAATGCACTAAAGAGACAGATCGTAGTGACTACCGACCTACTATCGACATAAACCAGTCCAGGCGATAGCAGCTTCACCTGCCGAGGAATGACTGCCAATCAGAAACACGGCCGGTGCGTGTAGTATCAGTGAGCGTGCTGTCCGTGTGTAGAACGGGGAAGGCGCGCGATCTATCTGAGTTTGACCGAGGGAAGATTGTGATTTCGGAAACGGCAGGAAATGTCATGTGTTCGAGGAATGGCGCGGTGAGTGTCTTCAACACATGGAGAAAGCATAGTGAAACCACGTCCAGACGTAGTGGGGTCAGGTGGCAACCTCTAATTACAGGTGTCGGACGTCGCAGGCTGGGCAGCCTGGTAAAACAGGACAGGCGGTGAACTGTGGTGGAATTAACATCAGACTCTAATGCTGGGCAGAGTACAAGTTTGTCTGAAGACACAGTGCACCGAACTCTCCTGACGATAGGCCTCCGCAGTCGATGACCCATGCATGAGCCAATATTAACACCACGACATCGGCAACGAGTGAAATGGGCACTTGACCATCGGCATTGGACGTTGCCGCAGTGACAGAGCGTTGAGTGGTCTAATGAATACGGATACCTTCTTTATCATGCCGATGGGAGGGTGCGAATCCGTCGTCTTCCAGGGCAACAGCTCCTTGATACCTGTACCTCTGGACGGAGACAAGCTGCAGGCGGCTTCATTCTGCTCTGGGGAACATTCACATGGGTCTCCATGGGTCCACTGGAACTCATTCAAGGCACCATGACGGCCAAGGAGTATCGTACAATTATTGCAGACCACGTGCACCCCTTCACGACTATCATGTTTCCCGACGGCAGTGGTATTTTTCAACAAGATAATGCGCAATGCCACAATGCCAGAAATGTGATTGAGTAGCCCGAGGAACACAGTGGTGAGTTGCAACTTATGTGGTGTCCACCCAACATGCCAGATCTGAACCTGATCGAACACATCGGGATATGACTGAACGTGGCGTCAGAGCTCTTCGCTCCCCTCCCCTGAATTCACGGGAATTACGTGGCTTGTTTGTGCAGATGTGGTACCAGTTCCCTCCAGTGACCTACAAAGGCATCATTGCTTCAGTGGCACGTCGCGACGCCACTGTTATTCGTGTCAAAGATGGACATACCGGCTATTAGGTAGATGGTCATAATGTTCTGGCTGGTTAGTGTAATTGCCAATAAGTGTGATACTAAGCGTGCCACAAGAGACATTAACTCTCCAGCGACGCTGATGTTTCACTTGTCTAACACATCATGGCTCTTTTCTTTGCCCCATAACACAGGTTCTCTGTATTTACTTACCGTTCGCTTACTACGAGCTTTCATCAATAAGGAGGACACCGAAGAAGAAGCTCTGTATGTAGAGGATTTGCTGCTGTGCACACCGACAGAACTGTAGACGATTCCGGAAAGCATTCCTACTCATTCAATTAGAAGGTGACGTACACTGGTTTTTAGTTAGTTAGTTACTTACTTATATGTTCGTCATATCATTTGAATGATTGTTTCATGGAAATGGTGTGGAACGAATCATTTGACAGAACATGTACGGACATTTAGTGTAAACAATAGTGAATACATTTTTTTCAGTCCTAGAAAAAGAATTAAGGAATGCCAGGCTCCTGCTATCGTATTGATGTACTGCAACACAAGCGGGAGCAGTAATTTCGGGGCTTCGTCTGTGTGAGTTCCACAGTGACTGCATTGCCTTTTTTTTATTTATTTATCTTCTACTTCTATGGGCAGCATATATCGTACGGATAGCGGTAATTACAAACGTTTCATATTAAAACGACTGCAGTTCGATGTACAAACATAAAGTCTTATTGTAAAGTAAAAACACTAAAAGACGAACATTAAACAGCCAGCAGTAGCTACAACACTGCCAAGTTAACATAACTGCAGTGTTTACAATATATACGACCCAGGGTTCCAACCACTTCGGCTGCAAAGAAGAACGACATACACAACAACTTATAAATGGAACAACGGTGTTGTTTACAAAGATAAGTTCTTAATGCAAAGTAAAAACACAAACAGTCATCCCAATTTTCGAACCTGGCTGCTTCCGTGGGAGGGTAAGATACACACAAGCTAAAAAAAAAAAAAAAAAAAATGGCTCTGAGCACTGTTGGACTAAACATCTGAGGTCATCAGTCCCCTAGAACTTAGAACCACTTAAACCTAACTAACCTAAGGACATCACACACTTCCATGCCCGAGGCAGGATTCGAACCTGCGACCGTAGCAGTCACGCGGTTTCGGACTGAAGCGCCTAGAACCGCTCGGCCACCACGGCCGGCACAAGTTACAGGTCAAAGACATATACTGGCGTCTTTTAAATATTTCTGACTGAATCTCCCCGTTTCCTGAAGCATCACAGCAAGACGAGAAAACACCGGTCGGGTATGTGGTGGAACAGGAAAGATGACGCAATTTACATCAAGGACTGCCTTTAATGTGCTACAACGTACCGTTTAAAAGTACTACAGTACTGCGCTACACGTATCCGTATTGTCAACAAGAAAAAATTATAGTTTTCATAACTTACGTTCTCAACAGGTCGGTAGCTTTTCTACAGTCTCTCATTTGATGAATGTTCTACTCACATATACATCCAACTGAAGATGGTTAATTGAGTGATCGGGATGTATTTTCTTGTGTTTCTATTTGTTTACTGTTAGCTCCAGCATGTGGACGAGTTACGTTGCTGCTGTACATTCACTGCGTGCTGGTACAGGGGACCCAGTTTTGTGTTAAATTTTAAATGACGCCCTGTTTATTTCAGTTGTGCACTGTGATACGTTCTGACTAAGCCATGGAAGGAGTGTTGTTTAAGATGTACGTATATTGTGTTCCAACATTACGAATTATCTCTAAGAGAACGGTCTATTGACTCAAGAAAATGTTCAAATGTGTGTGAAATCTTATGGTAATTAACTGCTAAGGTCATCAGTCCCTAAGCTTACACACTACTTAAGCTAAACTATCCTAAGAACAAACACACCCACCCATGCCCGAGGGAGGACTCGAACCTCCGCCGGGACCAGCCGCACAGTCCATGACTGTAGCCCCTCAGACCGATCGGCTATTCCCGCGCGGCTCTATTGACTCATAGTCAATACAGATTTAGATATCTTCTTGCTCGTAAAAAATTAAAAACTAGCTCTTTACCAACACGACGTATTGAGTGTTATCGACAAGGAATTTAAAACTGATTTCTTATTTCTAGTTTTACAGAAGGCTTTTGTCACCATATCTCACAAACGGCTTGTAATCAAACTGCACGCTTATGGAATATCGTCCCAGCTGTGTAACTGGATTCGTGACTTCCTGTCAGAAAGGTCACAGTTCGTAGTAACTGTCGGAAAAACATCCGGTAAAAGGGAAGTTATTTCTGACGTTCTTCAATGTAGTGTCATAGGCCATCGGCTGTTCCTTAGCTATTAAAACGATTTATGAGACAATCTGAGAAGCTCTCTTGGGTTTTTTTGCAGATGATGTTGTCGTTTATCGTCTAGTTAAGTCATCAGAAGATCAAAACCAATTGCAAAACGATTTGGATAAAGTATCTGTATGGTGCGAAAATTGAAAACTGCCCCTTAATAATGAAATGTGTGAGGTCATCCACATCAGTGCTAAAAGGAATCTGTTGAACTTCAGTTACTCGATAAATCAATCAAATTTGAATGCCATAAATTCTACTAAATACCTAGGAAGTACAACTACAAACAACTTAAATTGGAACGAACACGTAGAAAGTGTTGTGGGGAAGCCTAATCAAAGACTGCGTTTTATTTGCAGAACACTTAGAAGATGCCTCAAATCTACTAAAGAGCGGTGTGGTAAGATTAACAGAGTACATAGAGAAAGTTCCATGAAGGGCAGTACGTTTTGCTTCGTCGAGAAATAGTGGAGAGAGTGTCACGGACATGATACAGGGTTTGGGACGGACATCATTAAAACAAAGCCGTTCCTTGTTGCCGCGGGATGTCACGAATTTACAATCACCAGCTTTCTCCTTAAAATGCGAAAATATTTTGCCGACGCCCACCTGCATAGCAAATTAGCACTTGCACGGAAAGATATAGGTATTAGTTTCTCCGCGCGCTATTCGAAATTAGAATCACAGAGAATTTTGGTGAGGGTGATTCGATGAGCCCCTCTGCTATTCACTTAAGTGTGATTTGCAGAGCAGCCATGTAGATGCAGAGGTAGATGTACCGCTTTTCATATCTTCGCAACGAACAGAGAGGGAAAGTAATCATACTCATTGTTATCACCCTGGTAAGTAAAACAATTTGATTCCTTCTTTTATTTTGGTTCTGTAGAAAAGTTATTTGGGATGGTCAAGATAAGTGGGGTGTCACTTATCGTTTAGCACCCCTCACACATTGTACTAGATTTGTACATGAATCTTTTTCCGTATACACATAGGCATTCTACATGGCGGTGCAGGAAATGCGTTCTGCCACATTGTTACGGACGCCATTATAAATCCTCCAGCCAGCGACACAGTGACAACGGGAAACAGATCTGAACGCGCACAATTCATTAGGGGAGTAACCTCAGCTCTTAGCGCAATGGCAACGAGCTTTGCTGGACCAGCAACAGTTCAGCCGGTGCACGGGAAGAAAATCTGAATTTAAATTGGAGCATTATTGCACGCTGTAATGTCCGACATGCATTATGCAGGAGGGACGTAATTACATTAGCGTATTCACTATCGGATTAAATGCGAATGATTTGCTGATACCACGACAGGCTTGCGTCGCTTTCCGAGACCCTGGCCTGATTCCAAGCCGAAAGAATCTGCGTTTCCTTTCTATCACGTTCTTTGCCAGTAGTATTGCGTGTCAATAGCTCACTTCGCCTACGCTCGATGTCAAATAAAAGTTATATACAACGGTAACAAATAAAAGATGTTAAACATAATACGCATATAGATAACCATACATCAAAATTTCATTTTAAAGCAAATTGAAAACCGAAATTAGTAACTAAACTGACAACACTACATACACAGAACACATAGGCACACGTTATGCTAGATGAATGTGAACAAATATCATTGGTATGATATTTCGTTGTACGGGGTGTTTCACAATGTTCTGACGATTTTAGATTTGAATAACACACAAACTAACGGCGAAACAAAGTAGAGCATTTTACACAAGGTAAAACAAAAATTATCCATGTTTACTCATAAAATACTACAGTGGGCAAATGACGAGCATTCACAGCTACACGATGCTCAAGCCACTTAACTCAGTTTTTAAACACATCTTTCGTAACTGCTGGATGAATTCTGGAAACCTCATCAAAAATACGATATTTTAAGTGTTCCAAGCTTCTCTGGTAGTCTGACTACACTCTTGCCTTCAAATAACGCGATAGATAAAAGTCTGGTACTGTTAAATCAGGCAAGCGACGCGGCCATTTGACACCAGCGCATTTGGAAATTATGCGGTTACCAAACGCTTCATGGAGAACTTGCAAGATCTCGTTGGATGTATGAGGCGTTCAGCGTTGGGGCCCGTTTTCGTAACGAACAACGAGGCCCTGCCTGTAAACTGCTACGTATAGGATCGGTTTTCTCGGTATTTCGGACGGTTTCGAGGGCCGGTTGACTTTCGATTCGATGCACTGGCAGTTGCACGGAAGTTAGTTACCCATTTCAGTATTGTTCCACGAGCAGGAATTGGATATGGCGGCTGAATTTTGAAATACTTACAGAAACTACGTTGCACATGCACCACAGATTCATCGTAGCGAAAAGTTCTTCACCGCGAACGTACGATGTTGCTTCGAACATTACGACATGATACATAGGTGTATGTGGGATGAAACTTGACACTTCGCACTACCAACGTCGCTTATCTTGTTTTTAGAGCACGTTATTCAAATTTAAAGTCGTCAAAGCATTGTAAAACACACTTTATGTCACTTCAAGAAATGTGTTGCGGAGTACAAACTAACACGAAATCAAGCCAAAAAACATCACTGCCTAGTACAGGAAAGCCTGAAACTGTGCCAGCAGACGACACTTCCTGACGCAAACGAAAATATGGGATAACGTGATGTAGGCAAAAAATAACACATGAATATCTTTTGCCAGCCGGGTGGCCAAGCGGTTTTAGGCGCTACAGTCTCGAACCGCGCGACCGCTACAGTCGCACGTTCAAATCCTGCCTCGGGCATGGATGTGTGTGCTGTCCTTAGGTTAGTTAGATTTAAGTAGTTCTAGGTTCTAGGGGACTGATGACCTTAGAAGTTAAGTCCCATGGTGCTCAGAGCCATTTGAACCATTTTTGAATATCTTTTGTAACTGACTGTACAAACCAAATATATATCATTCTAGACCACTACGCTGTTTTAACCCTGCTGTTCTGTTCGGGTCTATATGACCCGAAACGAATATGAACGTTATTTTACATTATGTAAATACCAATATATATTTATGAAACTTTGTGACTTTGTCTGAAAATGGATGAGCAGCATGTGTTTTAAAAGGTTTTAAAAAAGTTTAAGAAGTTTGGGCTTCAACTGTAATAGTTGCATATGTAATGTTCGGGTCATAATGACCCGACACAAATATGTTTAGTGTAACTCGTATTTATTTCTAAAATCTGGAAATGGCGAAAATTATTTTTGTTGTGTTGTGTGGGAATAGTGACTGCATCATTCCAACTTACTCTCAACAATCACCTAAAGCTCCATGCGTTCACAACAATGGGCTTGTTTGTTGCTTTCCCCAGGAAATAATAATTGGCAGTTCTCAATAATTGGAATGCTTTGTTTCTGCCCAGTTTGACTTGTGACACCATGGCGATGAGACCATTGAATGATCGTGAGTTGGAAGAAATAGTAAATGCCTCACCAGATGAAGGATCACTTTCTGAGTTTGAAGATCACATCAGCAATGCATCTGAAAGCGAGTGTTCCGATGACAGTTACGACAGTCCACAGCCCATACAAAATAGTGTAGAGACTTTTCTTTCTAAAAATGGGAATATAGAATGGCAGTTGCATCCACCAGCACAACATGGTCGCCTACCAGCTTCGAACATCATCAAGAGTACCCCAGGAGTTACCAGGTATGCAGTCAGCAGAATATCTGATGTAAAATGTTCATTTGAAGCAGTATTTCACACAGCGCTTCAAAATGAAATAATAGAGATGACAAATATTGAAGGGCAGCGAGTTTATGGTGAACAGTGGACAGATATTGATGGTTCTGTTTTCCATGCATACTTAGGACTCTTACTCCTAGCGGGTGTATATCGATCTCATGGGGAGTCTACAAAAAGTTTGTGGGATAAAGATACTGGGCGAAACATATTTCGAGCAACCATGTCTCATGAAACATTCTGTAAGATATCACGTGTCCTGCGATTTGACAAGAAATCTACTAGAGAGGAAAGACGACGTACTGACAAACTTGCCGCAATTCGTAGTATTTGGGAGAAGTGGGTAGAGGTCCTTCCTAAACTGTATAATCCAGGAGAAAATGTTACTGTTGACGAGCAGTTAGTAGCATTTAGAGGTCGCTGTCCATTCAAGCAGTATATCCCAAGTAAACCGGCAAAATATGGGATCAAAATATGGACCATGTGTGACAGCAAAACTTCATACGTACTGAAAGCCCAAATTTATACAGGAAAGGTGAGTGGAGCGGCACCAGAAAGAAATCAGGGAATGAGGGTGGTATCTGATCTCACTTCTGAGTTACGTGGTCAGAATATCACGTGTGACAACTTTTTTACGTCGTACAATTTGGGGCAGCTGCTTCTGAAAAGGAAATTGACTATGTTGGGAACTATACGGAAAAATAAGCCGGAGCTTCCACACAAAATGACCAACAAGGAGGTACACAGCTCTTCATTTTACTTCACAAATGACACTACTGTGGTTAATTATATTCCTAAGAGACACAAGAATGTTGTACTTATGAGCACTCTCCACCATGATGCGGAAATCAGTGACAGGGCTGATAAGAAGCCAAAAATGATTTTGGACTATAATTCAACCAAAGGTGCTGTAGACACGCTTGATCAGTTATTAGGTACATATACATGCAAACGAAAAAGTAATAGGTGGCCAATGATAGTTTTCTACAATATTCTTGATGTTTCTGCTTATAATGCATACGTTTTGTGGATTTCGGTTGACCCTAATTGGAATGCAAGCAAATTGACTAGAAGGAGAATATTCTTGGAGGAACTTGGAAAGTCACTGATAAAAGAACATATTGCATCAAGAACGCATTTCCCAAGAACAGAAGATTCTTTGAGAATGGTCACAAGCATCCAAAACCCGAATGATGTGGGTGGTGTGTCAGAATCGGTAACAACAAGAAAATCTACAAAACGTGCACGCTGTAAGTTCTGTCCATCAAGTAATGACAATAAAACAAACATGGTGTGTGGAAAATGTAGTAAACATATTTGCAAGAAACATGTAACCTACTTGTGTCCACAGTGCAAGCAGTAAGAAAAGAACTGTAGTATTTTATAAGATGATTGTATTGAAAATTCTGTTGTTTCAAATTTATGTGAATACTTGTGCCTAAACTACAATCAGTAAGAAGAGAGGATTCTAAAGTTGTAGTGCTTTCTATGTTGGAATGTAATAAAAAAACTGTAGTGTGTTCTGTACTGTAGTGTGCTCTAAGATGAATATCTGTAATGACAACTGTCTGTTGTTAGAAAATGTCAATACTTACGTCTAAACTGTCAACAATAAGAATAGAAGTATGGAAAAACTGTAGTGCTTTCTAAGTTGAATGCCTGTAATGGAAACTGTCTGTTGTTTCAAATTTATGTGCATATTTAAATGAAAAATATCCCTCAATAAAGTTGTATGCATTGTTATTATTATTATTATTACCATTATTATTATTATTATTATTATTATTATTATTACTAACAAGGTACTGGAATAGAACAACAATGTCGATAGCTAAAACTGTACCAAAATTTATGTTTCTAAAGCATTTTGATATGTCGGGTCATATTGACCCGAACAGTATATATGTCAAGTAAAAGTGAACAGAACAGCAGGGTTAAATCAGGGAGTGGCAACGCGTGTGGTCATACAAACACGCAGTTTTACTAGTTGCAAAGCCGGATTCAAATGCCTGTAAGAACAACAACTAGTGACCTGCCCGGACATCCAAGAGCGCTCAGGGTTAACGATAGGTTGACGGTGGAAAAACTCTAAATTTTTTTTATTACTGAATTCGAATCTATATACATTTAAGAATTATTCCTCCAAATATTATGCGCGGAATCCTAAAAGTACTGATTCTGTGATTGTTTTAACCCGAGCGTGCAAGGCACGTCTTGGAGTTAGAGAACCTATTCCACTCTCACGCTTCCTTCTTTGCGTCCGTGAAACATTTAGGACTGATTCTAATGGTGCAAATGTTTACCAATGTCTCAAACATTTATTAATGTCTCTAGCACACAGCAGACTTTCACTTTTCTCATTTTCTAGTCTCATCTGGAAATACGCTCCATCAAAAGTATCCAGCCGAAGCTAAACTGTCAACATTGCTTCAGATTTGTCCGTATGTCTATACAATGTAGGTCATACTTCATTAATGCTCGTGGCAAATGCCCTTCTAATCAGAATCGGCGACGAAGTGCGCCGTTACTGTGAATATCGAGACGCCAGCGGCGGTGCTCTCAGCGACGAAAATGGCTTTCAGGACAAAAATGAGGGCTTATCATGTCGAGAAAGCGGCCATCCACTAGCCGGGGCATAGTTATTATGGACCAGGCATCGATGATATCCCGTAATTTCAAGCTTTGTCCCTTTTTTATATGACAAATACTTGTTGCACCTTAAACGCGCTTCTCGCAAAACCATGTTTTTGGCATGGTTGTCGTCACCTAGGCTACAATTTTCATCCAATTTTAGTAATTTTTGGTCTCCATTGAAGCAAACTGAGTTTTCTTCAGTTGATGGTAGCCGATTTTTTTAATATTTATATTTAGTACTTTTTCGGCCATAAAAGCGTGGTCCAAAGATGGCGATTCTTTCAAATATCAATTTTTTTTGTAAATCCCTAAGACAAATTAAAATTAAATCTATAAGTATCAGGGTGATACGTTAGTTTCATATTCTAGATAACCACAACCATAGTTACAGCGACAAACGTCGATGTACCACCTTTCAGGGCTGCCTTCGGGAAATCTCGGTTACACAGTGAGGATATTAATATTTTCCAGTAAAAAACACCCTTACAAACTTCAATGTGAGCTTAATTCATTGCAGCAAACCCCATCTGTTTACTACATTCCAATGCGGAAAAATGAGATACTGAATTTGAGTAGTATTTTTGTCCGTAATCCTCTCGTTCTACCTTAACGTTCCGCTTCCGGGATACGAGGAAGCGAGCTTGCCTCGGATCAAACTCGCTTTGCGGATTCACAACGAGGGATGGCAATCCCATTAGCCTATTGTGGTTTTTAGACGGTTTCTCTTATCCAGCTGGGTATGTCTCGCTTACGTCTCTATGTCCCGCCTCAGATTCTTGATACGCAAACATTTAGAGAGCACTCGTTCACTTCAACAGCGATTTACTTTAGACTCAGACAGATGAGGTACACAAATTCGGTCCTGGGTGACGTAATAGCGTCCGAAAGCGCATCGGCCATCAACTAGTGCTAAAAATATCTCAACCAATATCACAAGACCGAGCCCCTGAAGACACGGGGAAAGCAAAGAAGAAGAAGAAACAGAATAGCAATTAGTATTTCCAGTTCCAGCGCATTCAACATAAGTCAGGTATATTAAAGCCCATTATAAAATCTGAATTGTACTTATCAAAACGTCAGAAAATATCACGCGAGTTACCAGAACACATAGAACTTTACTGAAAATTGCAGAAGATTCTAGAACATTCCAAAATAGAACATACTGAAAATTTACAGAATACTTAAAAAGTTATCCTGGTATTTAAAGAATATATCTCAAAAGAATAAAATTATTTCAATATGTTCGATATTCTCAATCTGGTATGAGTGACATCAATCACAGTTGAGCCACATAACTGCCACAACAGCCGACCCCAACCCAAACCAACCTGCTTTACAGTGAATGGAAGAGAGCTCCACACTCAAGCAGCAACAGCTGGTCGGTAGGGAGTGGCTGTGGAGATAAATCAATGGATGAATTACCGTAGAATGGAAGCTCTTAGGTTTCTACCACCTCCCTCCCATACTTTATTTGTAGTTTACGGGAAGCTCCAATGAGCAAATGCTCACTCTGCCAGTCTTATTTTGGAGGATACCCGTATTGCGTGATCGTCACTGAAGAGAACAGTATTGATACTTGTTGATACAGTTATGTGTCTTCGTGTACTTCGGCTATCTGAATACGTACTTAGAAGAACATATCCCTTGTGACAAGCTTTTCAACAGCCTGCCCAAAATTTAATGTCGCCGTGATCTGATCATTGTCACAATACGAAGGATCGGCTGAAGAGAGTGTCAGTGCTCACTTTAGTAAAGATTTATTTGCGGCACATTCGTGTACATTCTCAGACAAACAGAAGCTAACCGATGTCAAAGTTAGCGTAAGGAGGGCTATACGTGAAGCGTTCAGTGAATTCGAAAGTAAAATTCTATGCACCGACTTGACAGAAAATCCTCGGAAGTTCTGGTCTTACGTTAAATCAGTAAGTGGCTCAAAACAGCATATCCAGACACTCCGGGATGATTATGGCATTGAAACAGAGGATGACACGCGTAAAGCTGAAATACTAAACACCTTTTTCCAAAGCTGTTTCACCGACGAAGACCGCACTGCAGTTTCTTCTCTAAATCCTCGCACAAACGAAAAAATGGCTGACATCGAAATAAGTGTCCAAGGAATAGAAAAGCAACTGGAATCACTCAACAGAGGAAAGTCCACTGGACCTGACGGGATACCAATTCGATTCTACACAGAGTACGCGAAAGAACTTGCCCTCCTTCTAACAGCCGTGTACCGCAAGTCTCTAGAGGAACGGAAGGTTCCAAATGATTGGAAAAGAGCACAGGTAGTCCCAGTCTTCAAGAAGGGTCGTCGAGCAGATGCGCAAAACTATAGACCTATATCTCTGACGTCGATCTGTTGTAGAATTTTAGAATATGTTTTTTGCTCGCGTATCATATCGTATTAGATAATTACTATTAAAACAGTCGTGATCAAGACTGTTTTTAATAGTAATTATTTACAAGACATTGATCACTGCTGTTCCCATAATGCATTCAAAAGTAATATCGTATTAGGAAACCCAGAATCTACTCTGTAGGAATCAACATGGATTCCGGAAACAGCGATCGTGTGAGACCCAACTCGCTTTATTTGTTCATGAGACTCAGAAAATATTAGATACAGGCTCCCAGGTAGATGCTATTTTCCTTGACTTCCGGAAGACGTTCGATACAGTTCCGCACTGTCGCCTGATAAACAAAGTAAGAGCCTACGGAATATCAGACCAGCTGTGTGGCTGGATTGAAGAGTTTTTAGCAAACAGAACACAGCATGTTGTTATCAATGGAGAGACGTCTACAGACGTTAAAGTAACCTCTGGCGTGCTACAGGGGAGTGTTATGGGACCATTGCTTTTCACAATATATATAAATGACCTAGTAGATAGTGTCGGAAGTTCCATGCGGCTTTTCGCGGATGATGCTGTAGTATACAGAGAAGTTGCAGCATTAGAAAATTGTAGCGAAATGCAGGAAGATCTGCAGCGGATAGGCACTTGGTGCAGGGAGTGGCAACTGACCCTTAACATAGACAAATGTAATGTATTGCGAATACATAGAAAGAAGGATCCTTTATTGTATGATTATATGATAGCGGAACAAACACTGGTAGCAGTTACTTCTGTAAAATATCTGGGAGTATGCGTGCGGAACGATTTGAAGTGGAATGATCATATAAAATTAATTGTTGGTAAGGCGGGTACCAGGTTGACATTCATTGGGAGAGTCCTTAGAAAATGTAGTCCATCAACAAAGGAGGTGGCTTACAAAACACTCGTTCGGCCTATACTTGAGTATTGCTCATCAGTGTGGGATCCGTACCAGATCGGGTTGACGCAGGAGATACAGAAGATCCAAAGAAGAGCGGCGTGTTTCGTCACAGGGTTATTTGGTAACCGTGACAGCGTTACGGAGATGTTTAGCAAACTCCAGTGGCAGACTCTGCAAGAGAGGCGCTCTGCATCGCGGTGTAGCTTGCTCGCCAGGTTTCGAGAGGGTGCGTTTCTGGATGAGGTATCGAATATATTGCTTCCCCCTACTTATACCTCCCGAGGAGATCACGAATGTAAAATTAGAGAGATTCGAGCGCGCACGGAGGCTTTCAGAGAGTCATTCTTACCGCGAACGATACGCGACTGGAACAGAAAAGGGAGGTAATGACCGTGGCACGTAAAGTGCCCTCCGCCACACACCGTTGGGTGGCTTGCGGAGTATAAATGTAGATGTAGATGCAGATTAACTATTGGTACGAAGTAATACTATGCATACCGCTAAGAAGAACTTTCTAGAATACTGCATTTATGTTATTGTCTTCCGCTGACCTATTCATATGCTAATTAGCGTCACGGAGAGACTGAAATAGACTGATAATACTGCATTTTTTTTAGTCATCGGTCATCTGACTGGTTTGACGCGATCCGCTACGAATTCCCAAATTCCTCTCCTTTGTCAACCTTTTCTTCCCAGGGTAGCACTTACAACGTACGTCCTCATTTATTTACTGGATGTGTTCCAATCTCTGTCTTCCCCTACAGATTTTACCCTCTAGTACCATGGAAGTTATTCCTTAATGTCTTATCACATGAGCTGGCCGTTGTGACCGAGCGGTTCTAGGCGCTTCAGTACGGAACCGCGCTGCTGCTACGGTCGCAGGTTCGAATCCTACATCGGTAATGGATGTATGTGATGTCCTTAAGTTAGTTTGGTTTAAGTAGTTCTAGGTCTAGGGGACTGATGATCTCAGATGTTAGGTCTCATAGTGCTCACAAGCATTGAAAGGTGGCTACACTGAGCCACAGCGCCAGAGATTACGCCAAAGAGTATTATTCAGCCGCCTTCATGGAGTGCCTGTCGAGGTCTCGTAGTAGTCAGTGCTTGGGCAGAACTTGTAGTAGAGAGTGCTTGTTGAAAACTCGTGGTAGTAAGTGCTTGCTGAGATGTCGTAGTGGCGAGTCTGTGTGGAGAGATTGTAATGTTTACAGTGCTTTTCATCAATATAAACGAAGGTAAAAAAAAAAAATTTCTTTTCTCTCTCATTATTTCAGTGTCCTGAATAATGCGTCATTACAGGTTCAGTCAACAAAGCATCTGGCGTGTGTTCTTGTATTAGAGTGTAATTCTGGGTTTCTTGCGCAATTTTAGAATTTCTATTTTTTAGTTACTTCAGTATAAATGGTATTTAAAATTTCTTGTCTTGTTGAAGAAGAACCGTGCCAGATGTGCGTTGAGTCATACTTCCACATACAGAACAGTTATACTTGTGCTTTGGTTTCGTAGGTTTCATAGTTGATGGGGACTTAATTAATTAATTGTGTTAACGAAAATTTTCATTTCATTCTTTGTTGTTGTTCTATGCAGTCAGATAGCGTAATAATACTAGTCAGGGCCAACCGTTTACGAGACACAGCGTAATCGGACATACAGCCACCAAAAGTAAAAAAATTATTTTCAAACTTAACAATTAAGCCCCCATGCACGTGGCGACCGCTGCTTCGGATCGTCCCTTGGAATCTTCTGACTGTAAAAATAGTAGACAGTAGTATTGTTGTAGTAATTTGTAGGTTAGTAATTGTAGTCTATATTGCATGTGTAGATTTGGTAATTGGCATTCTTCTAATGGTATTATTCAAAATTTAATTTTTATTGCCTTGTATACGCGTTTGAAAATTTAGTGCAATTATTTCAATTGTTCGTTAATCGTGTTTGAAGGAAACATTTCGTGTGAATGGTATTGTTGGAGATAAAGTGTCATTGTGTGTAATTTTCATATAGTGACGAGTTTTGTATATTCTGTAAATGATTACGCGATCGATGAAACAGGCAAAAATGATGGATAGTGAGAATGACGAAATTGTTAACATGGCGAACTCGCCAACAGAGGAAAACAGTATCATGAATAATGAAGTGGAAAACAATTTAATCAGTCGAGAAAATAGTCCGGAACCAGTTCAAAATTTTTCTCAATCAGAAAATTCACAGAATACGAGATTAATGATAGAAGATTCTGGAATAGTATCGAACACAGATAGCTTTACAGCTATGACGAAGGAAACTGGTTTTGCGGGAAATGTTAGGGGCGAAAAGAATTTCGAACAAGTTAGTACGGAGCAGTTGATGAGTGCAATATTAAATTTGGGATCACAGTTACGATCTGAATTTAAAACAGATAGGGGAACAATGGAAACACGGTTAGACTCACTGGGATCACAAATAGGAACAATTAAAACAGAGATAGGAACAATTAAAACCGAGATGGGAACTTTGGGATCTGAATTAAAAACGGATATGGGAACACTGGAAACACGGTTAGACTCACGAATAGGGACATGTTTCAAAAAGATGAAAGATGAGTTAAAGAAAGAAATCAGAGAAGAAGTACAACCGTTTTTGAATTCTCATAATAATAGATTAGTTGCAGTAGAGATTAGACAAAGGGAACAGGATAGAGAACAGGAAGAAAGAGATCGCGTGATAGTACAGAAATTTTCAGAGTTAAATTTACAACGTGCACACGATAAGGAGCAAATATTTGAGAGAATCGAGGAATCCGTGCCAAATGACAGATTAAATAACCTAACACAACAATATGAACAGTTAACTACCAAATGTGACAGTACTGAAACCCGAGTCGCGACACTTACGGAAGACGTAAATAAACAGAAAGAACAAATAGGTGATTTATCGGAAAGAGTTGAGGACATTTCAGACAAATTGACAAATCTTAGTTTACATGGGGACAGAGATTCGGATGATACAGCTCCATTACCATTTGCAGAAACCGAAGAGTACCAGAACATAAATAAGCATGTTGAAAATCAGGGAAAATTTAATGAACGCGTTAAAAGGGAAGTTGAGGCTCTACGAAAGCAAGTCAAACAAATCGAAGGCGAAATTGTAGGAAAAGACAGTAGAAGAAATTTAGAATCACAGATAGCAGAGGGGTTTGAAGAAAATAATTTGTTTCATTTACGAGAAGCAACAAGAGAGCGCCAGGCGCGTGAACTTGACAATAATCGACATTCGGACTGGGACAGACGGGGCAGGTCTTTGTCGCCACGAGGCGAAAACTTTGACTATAAACACTTTTTGACTGTTCGGAAATTTAAGATCTTCCGCAATTCTAAGAATGACATACATCCATGTTCATGGTTAGATCAATTTATGTACGCACTCCCACCAAATTGGCCACAAAGTCACAAACTAGAAATTATGTGCGGCTATTAATGTCCTCAGGGGATTCACTACTCTAAGTGAATATGTGCCGTAGCGTGCATAGGGCCCCGAGCTGTAGTGGTGCTATTTCCCTTTTAGTTTTCTGCACCGCTGCCTATTCTTTTACTATTCTTTGCATCTGTCAAAACAACTCTTCTACTATCAATCTATCTAGAGAATCGTTAAAGAATAACCGGATATGATTAATTTACCCAAAAGAGGTTTCGGAAATTACCGTTTGGACTTACTATATCTTCTGCAGCATTCATTAGTAGTTTAAACGAAATTTTACCTGTTTATCTTCGTGACAATATTACTTCTTATGTTGACGATATTCTTATTGCTAAACAATCTTGGAGTGAGCACAACAAAATTTTGGATTCATTATTACGTATTTTTGCAAGAGTTGGCATTACATTGAACTTAGAAAAATCTGAATTTGGACGTTCACAGGTGAAATTCCTTGGTCACATTATTTCTACAGAAGGTATTCTTCCTGATCCAGAAAAATTAGACGCTATTCGTAATTATGCTGTTCCTACCACAAAACGTGCGGTTCGTAGCTTCCTTGGTGTCTGTAATTTTCTGAGACGCTTTGTTAGATTGGACAATTTGGCCACACCTCGTTTATGTGAACTATCTGGACGGAAATCTAATTGGTGTTGGGATGAGGAAGCTCAATCAGAATTTGAACAACTTCGTGATGCATTAGTTGCTGCTCCACTTCTTTCACATCCGGATTTATCTAAAGATTTTTGTTTGGCGACGAACTCATCATACAAAGGCCTAGGTGCACATTTATTTCAAGAGATAGAAGAAAACGGCGTTGTAGTACAGAAGACTATTGCATTTGGAAGTCGTGTTCTCTCTAAATCAGAAAAGAATTATTCGATTACGGAACTTGAAGCTTTGGCTGTTGTTTGGGCTTTCACAAAATTTCGCATATTTTTGTATGGCAGACATACTAAGGTTTACACCGATCATCGAGCTCTGGAATTTCTTATGTCGACAAAATTAACTCATGGCAGATTGTCACGATAGGCGTTGTACCTACAGGAATTTGATTTTAGTATTGTTTACATACAGGGTTCTTCAAATATTGTTGCTGATGCTTTATCACGTGCACCTATGGGTTTGAAACAAAGTGCTGAAGAGGACTGCAAGGAAAACAATTATTGTTTGATGTATATTCAAGGTGTTGCGTTTGAGAACTTTATTTCGTCTTCGCTCCAGGACATCGCTAAGGAGCAAAATAAGGATCCAATCTGGAAGGACATTAAGGAGAAGTGGAGGAGAAAGGAAAGCGTAGCGATTAGACAGCATTATTTAGTTCGCAATGACATTCTTTTTAAACGAAAATCGGTCGACAACTCTGTTTGGTTAGTTTGTATTCCTGATGAGTGGGTTAATTAGCTGATTTGGTATACGCATTTCAGTTATGCACACTTTGGTCCCAGAAAATGCTTCCATAAATTACGGAAAATTGCTACTTCAGTAATATGGAAAAACGTATTCGATCTGTTATGGCCAAATGCAAATTATGTCAAAAGGCTAAGCCGCCAACAATTTCTCACAGAGCACCGTTGTTTCCTATCATTCCAGCGAAATTAAAGGACATGGCTGCAGTTGATTTGTTCGGTCCAGTGGTTCGTTCTACTAATGGTTTTGCGTACATTTTCGTAGCAGTGGAGTAGACATCAAAATATGTGTGTTTTACACCTTTACGCAAAGCAACAGCTCGTTCAGTATCTAACGCTTTCATCAAACATTTTCTTAAAGAAGTGGGTCATGTTGATAAGGTTATATCAGATAATGGATCACAGTTTCGCTCTAAAATTTGGCTTCATACTCTACGGCTTCATAGAATTAAACCAATTCTCATTTCACTTTTTCACCCTCAATCTAACGCTTCAGAGAGATGGATGAAGGAAATCAATAAATTGTGTCGTCTTTATTGTCATCAGAATCACAGAACGTGGGATCAGTATCTTCATATTTTTCAAAACATTCTGAATGAACTTCCTAATGACTCAACTTCTTTACCGCCTATACTGATATTAAAAAACAAAGCACCGACAAATCGCATATCTGAAATCGTTCCTTTTCCGCCTACACGGAAACTGCGGCATTCTGAAGTTGTGAACCTGACTCTGCAAAATATTGCATCTGCGGCTGCTAGAAGAGAGAAATCAGCTAAACATCCTGGTCGTTTAAAAATTTTGTCAGTTGGTCAAAAGGTGTTAATTAAGTCTCATCGTTTGTCTCACAAAGGGAAGGGCTTGTGTCGCAAATTTTTTCTCCTTTATAACGGTCCATATAGAATTCGCAAAATTATTCATGATAACACTGTTGAAGTAGAAACTCTTAAATCACGACGCTCTAAGGGAATACATCACATATCAAACGTTAAAATTTTTGTGGAATGACATACTTTCGAGAAACCAACAGTTTACGTAAACTTGCAGAGAATACAAGGATACCGCGCTGTGTTTTGGCGGCGGCATATACTCAAAGCAACAGTCAAAACTGCGCGCCGCACAAGGCAGTCGTTGACCGCAAACAATTGCTTCCTACGTCACGCGCCTACAGCTGATCGAGCGCTCAGTGCGAATGCACTGACAGCCGTAAACAAATACACAGTCTAAGTTCTCCGATTAAATTCAGTATAAAGCTATAGTGACTTGATGAATTATGTTATTAACATTCAGTATTTTTCAGGATATGGTTCTATAAAATATTTAAGAACTTCAGGTAAATTCTGTGCGTGTCCGACATTAAGACGACTTGCTATCGACAAATTTTCAGGAAGAATGTAATTTCGAAGAAGAAACTAATAAACTAAAAAAGGTAACTATTAATTGAGTTCATTTTTCAGGTAACATATTTCCACTTAGGTACGTACTTTAGACGTAATTTGCTGCTCGCGATCACGTGATTCATACTTTGTGCTAAATTTCATGTTCTATGAAATTACTTATGAAGCGACGTGCTTGCGTACGTTAACTGATTTTGACAATGATTATTAATGAACAGGGTTGTTATTTGTATATATTATGCATCACGTGGCTGCACTGCTTTTTCACTGATGTCATATTTTTCTATTATGTGCCTGCTGTGCTCATTTATTTAAATTATAATTGTCACCTGATTAGTTGTGCTGATATGGTTATGTATGTAAGTTATACTTTGTGATTTATCTGCTTGCGACTTCATGTTTACTTATTAAGATGACATATGAACATTTATTTGCTTACGCTGATATGATGCTAATGACCTGTTTATTACGTAAGATATATGTTTACTGCTATGCGTATGGATTGCATATTTATACATTTCTGTTTGTTGTCATAAATACTTTTTAATTTGGTATATAGAAATGCTGATGTACAGTGTACGAACATAGAGTTTAGGTCACACTATTGTATTAATTATAGATTGTTCGCTTGGCAGAGCCTCGTTGTAAGATTTGTGCTGCATCCACTTGTTGACATTCTGTTCACTACTGGTATATTTACTCACTATTGCATGTTTTGCTTACGCTCAGTGCCTTATATTTTTAAGATAAGAAAATGAACTGCTATAATCCGACGAACGACATTAGTACAAGGAACTTCATAGAAGTCACATGAGCTGAGGTTTTATGGAAGCTGTATAAATTTATGCTAATAGGAAGGAAGCTAACGACATGACATACCAAAACTAGTTTTAGACCATTGACAGTTATTACACTGCATTTTTCGTGAGCAATTGAAATAGGAAGTGACACTTGTCACAAGAAATACTCCACATGTTTGCTTCTGTTTGCCATAATTCTCGAAGTGGTGTACACACTGTGAAATATTATGATCATTCACACTCCGTAATCGTACTTAATTACTGAGAGTTATTCGAACTAAGTCTGTTAGAGGTCATGTATGCATTTCTTTTGTTTATAATTCATAATGAGTAGAAGATTTGGGTCAGATGGATTACACAGAGGTTGTGTGTTGACAATGTGTCTTCGGATTGTATGGGATGATGAGGTTTGCATTAGAATTTTATCTGTACTTGTTCGAGGAGGCTGACTAGAGGAAAGAGTTGTTATGGAAGTGAAATGATACTGGTAATAAGGTTTATATGTATCGACGTATTGAAGAGGTACTATTGAGGTATTATTGAGATTATGTGAAGTTGATGATTATTGGAGTTTTGGTGGACAAGAGGTAAGGTAAATGCTATTGATGATAAGATTTATATGTATCGACGTAAGAGGTATTATTGAAGTATTGAGATTATGTGATGCTGATGATTATTGGAGTTTTGGTGTATAAGAGGTAAAGTAAGTGAGGTGCATATTTTTTTGGTTGGTCTATATGGAACAAGCAGGATGAAGATAGCAGACTAGAACACTAAAGTAGAAGGAAGATTGACTACACACACTTTGTTAAATCACTAAGCAGTATATACTTTTTTTGGAGAGAGGAAGTAATTGCATATCTTGGCTCACTGACAGTTGTTCAGCAACCATACATTTTGATCTGGCTTGGCAAACATTGGTCTTGACATGATGACTATGACGTTGACTTAACTATTATTGACTGTTATACATTGCTGCCACTACTACTTGATACACATGATGAACATCAAATTTTGACAGAATTGCATTTACACAGTTAACACTATTCAATTACACAGTAGTACTTAATGTGGATGAAAGATGAGTGAGTGTGTTTTGTGTGTTTTCCTTTCCTAATCCTACCCACCTATCTCCTAAATATTATTTTATTTGTTTGTAGTGGCTTGCACTGACACCCATAAATATCATAGGTTTACTGATATTTGTGTATTTGTAATAGTTAATATGACAATTATCTGACATCATTTGTGTGTTTGTTATGATTTGTATGTTTAGTGTAAAAGCATTTGTATGTGGATTCAAACTATTGTTCATGCCTGAACTGTCTGATTAGTGATGGTGAATATTATGGACTGTTACCTGCACTTGTTCAACATTGATGTGTGACACTAGGACATGTTTAATTTCTGCTTATAAACTCTGATGAACTGTGTGATTAGTGATAGTGAATATTATGAACTGTTACCTGCACTTTTTCTACATAATGGGTGCCACTTAGAAATGTTTAATTTCTGCTGATGAACAGTGTGATCAGTGATAGTGAATATTATGGACTGCTCTCTGGACCTGCTCAACATAATGGGTGCCACTGATGGACTGTTTCTACTGAATTGTTGCTGTCTGCACCTGTTCAACATTGCTGGGTGTCACTGATGGACTGCTTCTACTGAAATGAAGTCACTTGTTGGTGTCTGCACCTGTTCAACATTGCTGGGTGCCACAGATGGAACTGCTTCTACTGAGATAATGTCACTTGTTGGTGTCTGCACCTACTCAACATTGCTGGGTGCCACTGATGGACTGCTTGTACTGAAATGATGTCACTTGTTGGTGTCTGCACCTGTTCAACAATGCTGGGTGCCACTGACGGACTGCTTCTACTGATATAATGTCACTTGTTGGTGTCTGCACCTGATCAACATTGCTGGGTGCCACTGATGGACTGCTTCTACTGAAAAGATGTCATCTGTTGGTGTCTGCACTTGCTCAACTTTACTGGATGCCACTGATGAACTGCTTCTACTGAAATAATGTCACTTCTTGCTGTCTGCGCCAACTCAACATTACTGGGTGCCACTGATGGACTGCTTCTACTGAAATAATGTCACTTGTTGGTGTCTGCACCTGTTCAACTTTACTGGGTGCCACTGATGAACTGCTTCTACTGAAATAATGTCACTTCTTGCTGTGTGTACCTGCTCAACACTACTGGGTGCCACTGATGGATTGCTTCTACTGAAATAATGTCACTTGTTGGTGTCTGCACCTGTTCAACAATGCTGGGTGCCACTGATGGACTGCTTCTACTGAGATAATGTCACGTGTTGGTGTCTGCACCTGTTCAACATTGCTGGGTGCAACTGATGGAGCTACTACCAAGTACTTGTTTTTTTTTTTTTTTTTTTTTTTTTTTGAATCATTGAAAGCATTTTATGTGAACATTTGTATAAACTGATTTTTTGTGTATTGTGTGAACTATTATGTAAAGTCACATGTATGAAAAGAAGTTGTATTGCTTACTGTATTTTATATATTAGGTTATTGAAAGGTCAGTGCAATGCCAAAAATTTTATCTAATTATGTGATATTTAGGTATTAATATTATCTTTTATTTTTGTCTGTATTTTTGTGGACGAATTTGGTGGTATTTTCACCACCAATGCTGGCAAAAATACCATCAAATTCTGGCCCGTGGAGGAGGGGCATATGAAAGGTGGCTACACTGAGCCACAGCGCCAGAGATTGCGCCAAAGAGTATTATTCAGCCGCCTCCACGGAGTGCCTGTCGAGGTCTCGTAGTAGTCAGTGCTTGGGCAGAACTTGTAGTAGAGAGTGCTTGTTGAAAACTCGTGGTAGTAAGTGCTTGCTGAGATGTCGTAGTGGCGAGTCTGTGTGGAGAGATTGTAATGTTTACAGTGCTTTTCATCAATATAAACGAAGGTAAAAAAAAAAAAAAAATTCTTTTCTCTATCATTATTTCAGTGTCCTGAATAATGCGTCATTACAGGTTCAGTCAACAAAGCATCTGGCGTGTGTTCTTGTATTAGAGTGTAATTCTGGGTTTCTTGCGCAATTTTAGTATTTCTATTTTTTAGTTACTTCAGTATAAATGGTATTTAAAATTTCTTGTCTTGTTGAAGAAGAACCGTGCCAGATGTGCGTTGAGTCATACTTCCACATACAGAACAGTTATACTTGTGCTTTGGTTTCGTAGGTTTCATAGTTGACGGGGACTTAATTAATTAATTGTGTTAAGGAAAATTTTCATTTCATTCTTTGTTGTTGTTCTGTGCAGTCAGATAGCGTAATAATACTAGTCAGGGCCAACCGTTTACGAGACACAGCGTAATCGGACATACAGCTACCAAAAACTAAAAATATTTGCATTATATTTAATTAAGCCCCCATGCACCATTTGAACCATCTTAACACATGTCCTATCTCATGTAACTTGTTCATGTCCGTTTTTCTTCATACAATCCTTTCCTCGTCGATTCTGCGCAGAATCTCATCATTCGTTACCTTATCAATCCATTAAATTTTCAACATTCTTCTGTAGCACCACATCTCAAATGCTTCGATTCTCTTCTGTTCCGGTTTTCCCACAGTCCGTGTTCCACTGCCATGTAACACTGTGCTCCAAACGGACGTCGACAGAACCTTCATCCTCTAATTAATGCTATGTTTGATATTAGCAGACTTTCCGTGGCCAGCAATGCCCTTTTTCCAGTGCCAGTACTCCGTGCTCTGTCCGTCATGAGTTATTTTGCTGCCTAGCAGGAGAGTTCCTAGACCTTGTGATTCCCATTTTCTGATATCAGTTTTCTCTCTGTTCTCATTTCTGTTACTTCTCATTACTTTCGTCTTTCCTCGATTTACTCCGAATCAGTATCCTGTAGCCATTAGAAGCTTCAGTCCATTCAAACAGGTCTTGTAATTGTTCTTCATTTCCAATGAGGATAGCATAGTCATCAGCGAATTTTATCGTTGAAATCCTTTCACCTTAAATTTTGATACCACAGTTTTTCTCTTATTTCCGTCATTGCTTCTTCAGTGAATAGATTGAATTGTACGGGTGGAAGACTACATCCCTGTTTTACCTCCTTATTAAACCGAGCGCTTCGTTGTTGGTCTTCCTCTCCTATTGTTCCCTCTTGTTTCTCGTTCATTTTATATATTACCCATAATTGCTTATAGTTTATCCATACTGTTCTAAGAATTTCAAACATTTTACGTCGTTACACATTGTCTTTGAATGTGCGTTGATTTTCCTTGAATCTTGCTTCCACTATCATCTGCAATTTCAGAACTGCCTCTCCGGTGCTTTTTCTTTTCCTTAACCCAAACTGATTCTCATGTAACGGATCTTCAGTTTTATTTTCCATTCTTCTGTATATTATTCTTGTCAGCAACTTGAATGCGTAAGCTGTTAAGTTAATTGTGTGATAGTTCTAACACTTGTCGACTCTTTCCATTTTCTGAATTACGTGGATGATATTTTACCGAAAGGCTGATGGTATATCGCCAGTCTCATACATTATACACACCAATGTCGCCACTTTCCTCAGTGATTTGAGAAATTCCAGTGAAATGTTATAGATCTCTTATACCTTTGATATTAACTACTACAATGCTCTTATAAATTCTGACCAATTCAGAATCCCTTATCTGCTCCTTATCGACTCCTGCTTATTCCTCTATCACGCCATCAGACAAGTCCTCCCCTGCATACAGACCTCCAGTTCTCTCTATCCACCTATCCGCTTTCTCCTCTGCATTTACCAGTGGGACTCTCGTTGCACACTTAATGTTGCCGCGCCTGCTTTTAATTTTACCAAAGGTTGTTTTGGCTTTCCTATATGGTGAGTCACTCCTTGCGACAGTTTTCGGTTTCTTCGCATTTTTCATGCAGCCATTTTGCCTTAGCTTCTTTGAATTTCCTATTTATTCGATTCATAAGTGAGTTGCATTTCAGCATTCCAGAATTTCCCTGATCATTTTTTTTACTTCCGTCTTTCGTCGAACAACTGAAGTGTTTTCTCTGTTACCTATGATTTTTTCGCATTTGCCTTCGTTGTCCCTATGCTTTTTTTCTGTAATTAAACTTGTTAGAGATTTCCATTCCTCTTCAACTGAGCTACCTACTGAGCTATTCATTATCACAGTATATATAGCCTCAGAGAACTTCAAGCGTAACTTTTCAGTCCTTAGCAATTCCGTATCCCACTTCTTTGCACATTGTTTCTTTCTGACTACTCTCTTAAACTTCAGCCTACTCTTCACCATTACTAAATTGTGTTCTGAGTCTATATTTGCTTCTGGGTACGTCTTACAATCCAATATGTGATTTCAGAATCTCTGCCTGACCATGACGTAATCTAACTGAAATCTTCCCCTGTTTCCCAGCCTTTCCCAAGATTATCTCCCCCTCCTGTCATTCTCGAACAGAGAATTCGCTGTTAGTAGCCGAAATTTATTGTTTTGTAGTTGTGGTCTTCTGTGGAAAGACTGGTTTAATGCAGCTCTCCACGCTACACTATCCTGTGCAAGCCTCTTCATCACCGAGTAGCTACTGCAACCTACATTCTTCTCAATGTGCTTACTGCATTCATCCCCTGCCCTCCCTCTTCGATTTTTACAGCCCAAGCTTCCTTCCAGTACTAAATATTAAGTTGATCGTCGGTAAAGCAGATGCCAGACTGAGATTCATTGGAAGAATCCTAAGGAAATGCAATCCGAAAACAAAGGAAGTAGGTTACAGTACGCTTGTTCGCCCACTGCTTGAATACTGCTCAGCGGTGTGAGATCCGTACCAGATAGGGTTGATAGAAGAGATAGAGAAGATCCAACGGAGAGCAGCGCGCTTCGTTACAGGATCATTTAGAAATCGCGAAAGCGTTACGGAGATGATAGATAAACTCCAGTGGAAGACTCTGCAGGAGAGACGCTCAGTAGCTCGGTACGGCCTTTTGTTAAAGTTTCGAGAACATACCTTCACCGAAGAGTCAAGCAGTATATTGCTCCCTCCTACGTATATCTCGCGAAGAGACCATGAGAATAAAATCAGAGAGATTACAGCCCACACAGAAGCATACCGACAATCCTTCTTTCCACAAACAATACGAGACAGGAATAGAAGGGAAAACCGATAGAGATACTCAGGGTACCCTCCGCCACACACCGTCAGGTGGCTTGCGGAGTATGAATGTAGATGTAGATGTAGAAATTGGTGATCCCTTGATGCCTCAGAATGTGTCCTACCAACCGATACCTTCTTCTAGTCAGGTTGTGGCTGAAATTTCTCTTCTCCCTAGTTCTTTTCAGTACCTCCTCATCTACCTATCTAATCTTGAGCATTCTTCTGTAGCGCCACATTTCGAAAGCTTCTACTCTCTTCTTGTCTAAACTATTTACCGTCCATGTTTCACTTCCACACATGGCTACGCTTCTTAAAATAACTTTCAGAAGGCACTTCCTGAAACTTAAAATCCATCCCCTATGTTAACAAATTTCTCTTCTTCAGAAACCATTTCTTGCTGTTGCCAGTCTATATTTTATATCCTTTCTACCATCATCAGCTATTTTACTTCCCTAATAGAAAAACTCATCTACTACTTTATATGTCCCGTTCCCTAATCTAATTCCCTCAGCATCACCTTGATTTAAGACGACAACATTCCATTATCCTCGTTTTGCTTTTGTTAATGTTCATCTTACATCCTGTTTTCAAGACACTGTCCATTCCGTTCAACTGCTCTCCCATTTCTTTTGCTGTCTCTGACAGAATCACAATGACATCAGCAAACCTCAAATTTCTTACTTCAACTCCGTAGACTTCAATTCCTACTTTAAATTTAGTATTGTTTCCTTTACTGCTTTCTCAGTATACATAATGAATAACATCGTGGGGGGTGGGGGGTGGGGGGTGGGGGGGGGGCTACAACCATGTCTCACTCCCTTCTCAACCACTGCTTCCATTTCATGCGCTTCGACTCTTTCAATTGCAATCTGGTTTTCGTACAAACTGCAAATAGCGTTTCATTCCCTGTATTTTACCCCTGTCACGTCCGCGGCGCGTGGTCTTGCGGTAGCGTTCTCGCTTCCCGTGCATGGGGTCCTGGGTTCGATTCTTAGCGGGGTCAGGGATTTTCTCTGCATCGAGATGAGTGGGTGTTGTGTGTCTTTCATCATCATTTCATCCTCATTCATTCGCAAGTCGCCGTAGTGGCGTTAAAGGACTTGTGGATCGGCGGCCGAACCGCCCCGCGAGGGGTCTCCCGGCCACCAATGCCGTGCGGTCATTATTATTACCCCTTTCACCTTCATAACTTAAAAGAGAGTGTTCCAGTCATCACTGTCAAAAGCTAGAAACTCTAGATACGTAGGTTTGCCTTTCCTTAACCTATCTTCTGTGAGAAATCGTTGGGCAGTATTGCCTCGCTTGTTACTACATTTCTTCAGAATTCAAGCTGATCTTCTCCGATGTCGGCTTCTACCAGTTTTTCCATTCTTCTGTAAAGGATTTGTGTCAGTTTTTTGCTAGCGAGACTTATTAAACTGATAGTTTGCGAATTTTTACGTCTGTCAGCACCTGCTTTCTTTAGAATTGGAATTATTATATTCTTCATGAAGTCTGAGGATATTTCACCTGTTCCATACATCTTCCTCACCAGGTGGAAGGGTTTGATCATGGCTGGCTCTCCCAAGGCTATCAGTAGCTCTAACAGAATGTTGTCTACTCGAGGGCCCTTGTTTCGACGTAAGTCTTTCAGTGCTTTGTCAAATTCTTCACGCAGTATTATATTTCCCTTTCTTATCTTCATCTATGTCCTCTTCCATTTCTATAATTTTGCCTTGAAGTAAATCTCCCTTGTGTAGACCCTCCCCTTCCGCTTTTCAGCATTCCCTTCTTTATTTAGGACTGGTTTTCCGTCTGAGCTCTTGATTTTCGTACAGGTGGTTCTCAAAAGGTCTCTTTAATTTTCCCTTAGGCAGCACCTATCTTTCCCTAGTGATATATAAGTCTACATCCTTTCATTTGTCCTCTAACTACCTCTGCTTAGCGATTCTGGACTTCCTGCTGATCTCATTTTTGAGACGTTTGTATTTCTTTTCGCCTTTTCATTTATTGTATTTTTAAAATTTTCCCCTTTCATCAATTAAGTTCAATATCTCTTCTGTTAACCAGGGATTTCTACTAGCCATCGTTTTGTTTACCTACTTGATCCTCTGCTGCCTCCGCTACTTTCTCTCTCAAAGCTACTCATTCTTCTTCTGCTGTATTTTTTCCTCTGTTCTTGTCAATCGTTCCCTAATATTCTCTCTGGATCTCTGTACAAACTCTGGTTTAGTCACTTTATCCAGGTCCCATCTCCTTAAGATCCTACCTTTTTGCAGTTTCTTCAGTTTTAATCTACAATTCATAACCAATAAATTACGGTCAGAGTCCACATTTGCCCCTGGAAATGTCTTACAGTTTAAAACCTGGTTATAACTCTCTATATTACCGTTATGTAATGTATCTGAAACATTTGAAACATTCCATTGTCTCCAGGCCTCTTCCATGTGTAAAGCCTTCTTTCATAATTCTTGAAGCAAGTATTGCAATGACTAAGTTATGCTGTGTGCAAAGTTCTACCAGGTGGCTTCCCCTTTCGTTCCTTACCACCAGTCCATATTCACTTTTCCTCCTCTTCCTTTCCCTTCGCTACAATCGCTTTCCCGTCCCTCATAACTACTAAGTTTTCGTCTTCCTTAATTATCTGAGTAATTTGTTTTATCGCATCATACATTTCATCAATTTCTTCATCTGCGGAGCTAGTTGGCATATAAACCTGTGCGACTGTGGTAGGCGTGGATTTCGTGTCCATTTTGGTACAATAATGCGTTGACTATGACCAGAAATCTTGTTCCTCCTGCCAACGAAATTCATTAATTGCCACTATATCTAACATTAGCCTATCCATTTTCCTTTTTAAACTTTCCAACCTACCCGCCCGATTAAGTTATCTGACATTCCATGCTCCAATCCGTAGAACGCCAGTTTTGTTTCCCCTGATAACGACGTCTTCCTGAGTAGTCCACGCCTGGAGACCCAAATGGGGGACTATTTTTAACTCTGGAATATTTTACCCAAGAGGACGCCATCGTCATATAACCACACAGTAAAGCTACATGTTCTGGGGAAAAATCACGGTTGTAGTTTCCCCTTGCTTTCAGCCGTTCGCGGTATCAGCACTGCAAGGCCGTTTTGGTTGATGTTACAACACCAGATCAGTCAATCATCCATTATGTTGGCCCTGCAACTACTGAAAAGTCTGTTGCGCCTCTTCAGGAACCACACGTTTGTATGGGCTCTCAACACATACCCTTCAGTTGTGGTTGTACCTACGGTACGGCTATCTATATCGCTGAGGAATGCAAGCCTCCCAACCAACTGCGAGGTTCGTTGTTCATTCAATATCCTTATATTCTTTTTCTGTCTCTCATCTTCGGCTTGCGACGTCGGCATGTATACTTGAGCGATCGTTGTCGGTGTTGGTTTGCTGTCTATTCTGATGAGAACTACCCTGTCACTGAACTGTTTACAGTAAGACACTCTCTGACCTAACTTCCTATTCGTAACGGATTCCTCTAACGTTACACCATTTTCTGTTTGTGTTGATATTGCCCTATAGTCATCTGACCAAAACTTGTTGTCTTCTTTCCGTCACTTCACTGACTCCTACCATGTCTAGATTTAACCTTTGGATTTCCCTTTTCAGATACTATCCGTACCACCTTCAAGCTTCTTACATTCCATCCCCCGACTAGTAGAATGTTATCCTTTCGTTGATTATTCAATCTGTTTGTTATGGTGATCTCCCCTACAACCGTCTTCCAACCCCCTACGACATTTTAGTTTAGATTCTTAATGGTGATCTCCCCTACAACCGTATTCCAACGCCCTACGACTTTGTAGTTTAGATTCTTAGAATTACATTTTCTCGCTGTGACTAGTTTCTCTTTTTTTGGTGAAATCTTTAAGCAGAGCGAAAACAAGTTCCCTACAAATTACGAAACAGGTTTGTACAAAACGTGTGTTTAATAGTAACCAGATGAAGATAGGAAATGGAAAAAAGCGGTATCAGATTCACCATCATTAACTAAAATAACTCGACGCATCAAGTTACGTGTTGAAATTACTCTGACAGACTGAGACGAACTATCACAAAAAGAAGTTTGTTTGGAACGGCAGCCTGAAAAAATGATTCGCTCACGAACTTCTACGACCTGTCTGCATTACTGTAGTGCAGTACACAAATTGTGTATCGTACAAACCTGGTAAGTAGATATTTTAATTAAACGTAAATAATTTTGTAATAATTGAAGTTGCATCTATAAGTGCTTCTCTGTGGGTTACTATTGTTACTTGGAAATTTGTGGTGCAGTTTCATGATACTACATAGAGTATAATGGTTGACAACCGTTACTGAAGTGCTATCCATATATTATAAGTATACATTCCAACCATCTGTCGTTTCCTTTCGCATTGCGTGAAACAGATCACCCTCTCTGCTGCGACGAAGCAGTAATGTTATGCTCCATGTGTTGTACCAAAGCGAACGCTTGTTATTGCTGCGCTTCAAGTCAGCCACATACAAACCCTTAATAAAAATAGCTATTCTTCTTCAAGCTCAGCTCATTACCTGGAGAGCGATGAAGCTTAATTAAGGCGTTCGGCTTTGAGAGGATTTTCTCAGAAAATTAGCTCTAATGAGAGAATTTATCACATGCAATTTATGGAAGCTTACAGTATTTTATTAAAAAGTATCAGGCTTACTTTAATTACTGGAACAAAATTCTAGTCTAATGAATAACTTGGATTTCAAATGTCACTGAACATTTCTTAAATCCACAGCAACCGACTGAGCACCTTATTTAACGTCTTTTAAAATATCTGACTTACAAGTTCTACTGAAACAATCTAGAAGACTCATAGCAATCACTGATCAAAAACGTAGATAATTCGTATAGAATTAGCACGTATGGATCAACTCTAAACAAATACACTGAAAATAATCTAATCAATAGCTGTCCATCAGAAGGCCAAGATTTATTAAACGTCAACTCCTACTGTAGACTGAGATTTTAATTTTTTGTTGTGCATTATTTTAAGAAGCAATGTTATCAGATAGGCATATTGTGGAGGCTTGGTTCGAAATAGATCTCCTATAACAAATTTAAAGAAAATAAACTCATGTAATTTCTGTCTTTGATTTTCAGATGAACTTTCTTTGATAAATTTGTTAGTGTTTTGAATAAATTGCTACTAGGCAGAGTCCGTTATATATGTTGCTAGAACTAGTGGACGTAAGGAGAAAGTCACCTGCAATCATCCCTATACAAATTGTGTTTGCGTAAATTTGTTGTTACGCATCTTCCAAATGTTGCTCCACATTGACAATGGAAACAATATATCGACGGCTTGGGCAGCTGGCTAAAGACCCTCCACGTATAGAAGATTATATAGGTCATTAACAGGCAATGTACTAGCTATCATGAAGTGAAATGCTACGGCGACGTGTAATGAACAGATGCTGGAATCTTCTTCGATTGCATTAAGCCTGTGAGTTTCCTGCATAAGCCTGTGGGTGATTTTACGTCGATACGGAACTATAAACAGCATCTAATGTTGAAGTCACTCAGGTGTGATTTGTTTAAAAAATCGATTCTATGCAACTGTGGTGCCTCGCGTTCATTACAACCCGCTCCACCATACACAAAAGTCATATCGATCCTGTTCACTACAGCAATAACCTATCATTGCTAACAGTAATCATTTAACTCACTACTATTCGCGCTTTAATTTTCAGTCCTAATTTCAGTTTTCACTACTAATGCATGTGCTCTGAAGTTCTGCATTTCTGTAGCCTCTTTGTATCGGTACAACTAGTGCATTGTCAACCATCTGCCATGTACACTGATAGGCCACAACATTAAGACAGCTGCCAGCTGCAAGATTCAGTACAGCACGATGGTGTTGTGGGGATGTGAAGCGGTAAGAAAAGTCGGCCTACGTAAGCCGAAGGGCGAATGGGGAATCATTTTAGCGACTATTGGATATTGGGAAATCCACTCACACAAGCGACTTCGACAATAGGCAGGTTGTTACGGATCAGCGCTTTGGAATGAGCATCTCGGCGAAGCCTGTGGCGTGCTACTGTCATGAGCGTCTATGGTAGTTGGCTGAAGTATGGTGAAACCACGAGTAGGTGACAAGCTGTTTGACCTCCACGCTTCATCCCAGATAGTGGAAGCTGGAGACTTGCCCGCTTTGTAAAGTAGTATACGAGGCAGTCTGTGGCAAAATACCGTGCTGGGGCAGACAAAAGTGTTTCAGAGCACATCGACAATAGCAGCAGCAATGGGCACGGCAACATCGGGATACGTCTGTGGATTAATGTAAACGTATCAAGTGGTCGGATGAATGACGTTTCTTGTCACACCAGCTCGAGAGTCATCCACTTGAAATCACGTTCATGTCTTGGCCACCACATTCCTCTGATTTAAAACAGAGAAAACACATAAGTTGCCAACTCCGTGCTCACAAACCACCGACCCATTATTTACGGGAATAGCTTGAGCTGGGCATAGAGATTTGGTACCACTTACCTCCGGAAACCGGTGAAGAACTTGTCGAATGCCAGCCACGCAGAATGTTTGTGTATTGCGTTATCAAACAGGTTCTATAATGTTTCAGCTCATCAACTTATTTTCATATCTGGTCCTGTCCCTTCCATAAACCCTTGAATCACAACTTTTAGCAACAACTCATGCCACATTTGTCCAGAAATTCTTTCACTTCTATTCGTTACGTCCATCATATAGCATCTTGTCTGACTGACACGTTGTAGCCTGGATTTATTCCCAGCTCGATCAATCCATCAGACTCCCGTAATGACATTTTTCAAACGCTCCTAAACGTCCCATTGAGGTCTTCCCCAGTGCCCAGGCTTCTGCCCAATATAGAACTAAGAACACAAATGTTCGCAAATAATTTTCGTATCTCAAACTGTACATAGGGGTGTACGCGTAGGTACTTCTAGTGAACTGGCTGCTGTGGCCGAGCGGTTCTAGGCGCTTCAGTCCGGAACCGCGCTGCTGCTACGGTCGCAGGTTCGAATCCTGCCTCAGGCATGGATGTGTGTGACGTCCTTAGGTTAGTTGGGTTTAAGTAGTTCTAAGTCTAGGGGACTGATGACCTCAGATGCTACGTCCCATAGTCCTTAGAGCTATTTGAAACATTTTGAACTTCTAGTGAAGATTGAGCACCATCTATCCAGCAACTCTTCATCAGTATTTAGTTCATTAGCAGACTGATAATTATAGCTATTATGGGTAGCATTTTTTAGGTTCGTCAATACCTGTGGCACAAGCAAGCGAATTAAGGTTAATTTCCCCTGGGCAGCAGATCATACACCCAAGTGTGAATCTTGGAAGGCAAAAGGACAGTCCACTCTGACATGCATAATACACTTTGCAGAAAACATCAAGTAGTACATTAATTGATGTGTTTGTGGGACGTCTGTCACAAGATGAGAAACAACAACTTACACACTGAAGTTGGTGCATATTAAGGTAGCAAAGATCACAATATCTGTACCTATATGCCTGACACCCTGTATATTTAAAGATGTTAGCAGCGATTTTTTTTCTACAACAAGCACTCTCGATAGTTAAATCCTTGCTGCTATGTTTATATCGCATCTTTCTTCTTAACCATTTCCAAAAGTATATACCGGCCTTTGGTTTGGTTTGGAGCTGTAGTTTTATTGGATGGAAGTGAAATGTAGTATATCTTCAAGTTTTCGTGGAGTAATGATTGCTCCATTAAATTTCAGACGTGAAACCACATGGCTTCCACTTCTTCTAACATTTCGGCTATATATCGTTAGGCCACCTTCAAAGAGAGCCCAAAGACTGACACTACAGCTTTTTATTTTTTTTATTGTAATTTCATTCCACTGTTCCATGTGGGCAGAGGAGGGCTGGCAACAGTACAGTCCACTGCTCCTCAGCCAAATGGCTTTATCAAATTACAGAAAGGGAGAATCTTACATAAAAAGGGAGGATAAAATGGGGGACACAAAAAACACAGTAAATGGAGATAATGGGAGTTAAAAGATGCACTAGAATGGGGACACGCAGTGAAGGACAGTATAAAAGTCAACATGAAGTTAAAAGAACACAGCTGAAAGTGCACTTAAAAACACTGGAGGCAAACACAACTTAAAAGTCGGTCACAGGATAAAAATTACACAGAGTGAGACACTTACAAAAACCTCTAGAAACGACAGAGCACTCATGAAGAATAAAAACCGCTGGTAGGGACCTGCCGAGGGACTGGAGGCTGGAGAGGAAGGAAAAACAGGAGAGGAAGGTGTAGGGGGGGGGGGGGGCTGGGGGTATCGGGAGGAAGAGGAAGAAAGGGGGGCAGGAGGCGCACCAAGAGACAGGAGATTGGTGGGGTGCCAGATGGATAGGGAAGAAAAGACAGGAGGGAGTGCAGAGACACAGAAAGGGGGAGGGGCATGGGAGAGGAAGGTTGTGGGGGAGGGGGAAGAACCGTTTATGGGAAGGGTAGGGGAGGGGAGAGGAAGCCTTGAGGAGTAGAGGGGAGGAAGGTGCGGTTAGCGTTGATAGGAGGGCTAGATGTCAGGTCGAAGTTCATCGTGTGGGAGGGGTAGGTGTACAGCACTCACTCTCCTTTTAAACTCGTGCACGTTGCCACTGTACGTGCGACCAGAGATATACAGGCGCCAGAGACGCTGACTGGGGTAAAGAAGTACACAAGTACATGAATTAGACATGTGGCTACGCTGTCGATAACGCTGCGAATAGGATGTATCACTGTGAGCTTCACTGTGGCGACGTCGTCGCATGTAGCTTGAGGCCTACAGCAGTTTGGAGATATGTTGACGACACGTTTGTTGTGTGGGCTCATGGTGAAGATACTTTAGAAGAATTTTTAAACCGTCTGAATTGCATCCAAGGATAAATCCAGTTCATAATGGAAGTCGTAAACGAGAGACGCCTTCAATTTTTGTATGTTTTAGTTCGGCGCAAAAATGATGGCAAATGTGTGTGAAATCCTATGGGACTTAACTGCTAAGGTTATCAGTCCCTAACTTACGCACTACTTAACCTAAATTATCTTAAGGACAAACACACGCACCCATGCCCGAGGAAGGACTCGAACCTCCACCAGGACCAGCCGCACAGTCCAAAAATGACGGCACATTGGGTATGCAATATATCGGAAACTGACGCATACGGATTTATATTTACTTGCAAGTAGCCACGATCCTTCCCAGACGAGGAGCGTTCTCCGAATTTTGGTTCACAGAGCACACATACCATTGGTGACAAGAGCAGCCTGCAAGATCAGCTTCTACACTTGAAGAGAATATTTGAAACCGACAGTTATTCTCCACAGCACATACGGAACGCACTACGAATGGAACCAAGTAGGGCATAAGGAAGCTGCAAGAATACAAAGATATATATCGATGGCTTTCCTGCCATATGTGAGAAGCGTACCGTCGAAAATACCACGGTCCTCAGCAAGCAGAAAGTAAAAGTAATTTTTCGCCCTCCACCGAATACTGCAGCACTCTTTGGTTCCGTTAAACATGATGTGATGCTCCGGAAAGCTGGGGTTTTCAAGGTTTACAACATACCTTATGAGTGTGACCTTTGATACAACCCGAATCCTGCAGCCTAATAAATCGGCTGTAGCAAAGCGTTTTATTGATTTATTGATACTGGCCACGCTATGGTGTACGAAAACGTCGAAATTCTAGCGTTGGATTCATGTTTTTGGGACCCGTTAGTGAAAGAACCGATTGAAATTCATTTGGCGACGAGTTTTATTAACAGAAACAGCGGTTTCCGCTTGGATAAGTCGTAGAATTCGGCGCTTTCATTAATAAAATTGCAAAGACGTCGCCACAGAGCAGCTCAAACTGATACGCCCAGTTCCCAGCTTGGAACGACTGCGTTGCCATAGATCTAATTCATGTATATGTGTACTTCTTTGGCGCCGATCAACGTCGCTGGCGGTTGTATATCTGTGGTCGCATGTGCCATGGCGCGGCCCGCGAATTTAAAAGGGTGAAGCGAGTGCTGTAGGGTCATTCTCTTGTCTCAGTCTGAAGGCGGCTGACCAGTATACGACCGAAATAGTTGAGAAGAAATGACATTTATACAGCTGCACGCCTGAAACTGAATAGAGCACGAGATGTACTGTCTGTCGCTGTTTGACTATCAGTAGATAAACAATGCCCCCTGTTAATCTTATGTTTCCTGGACAATGGAGACCACAGTGTTCATTACCTACAGCAAGGAATTCTATTGTCTGGATAACTGAGTTAATTAACGAAGGTTCAAATGGTTCAAGAGCACTATGGGACTTAACTTCTGAGGTCATCAGTCCTCTAGAACTTAGAACTACTTAAACGTAACTAACCTAAGGACATCACACACATCCGTGCCCGAGGCAGCATTTGAACCTGCGACGTAGCGGTCTCGCGGATCCAGACTGTAGCGCCTAGAGCCGCTCGGCCACCCCAGCCGGCAATTAACGAAGGGTACATGGAGAAAACTAGACACCAGTTACAGGAAGTGAACTGTAATTAAATTAAATATATTCACGATAAAAATATATAAATGCTAGGTAGGCTTATCACAAAGAACGGAATTCAGCCAACCTACAGTACAGGGCTGCATGACGAGCTGCCGACTTCCTGCAGGACAAGGTAAGTACACATTAAAAACAATGAGTATCAAATGTTAAACAGTGGAAATCGTAGAGTCCCTACAATGTGTGATAATCTGAAAACGACCTAAATGAGGTTTGGGGACTGAGAATCACGAAAGAAAGTGGTTAGCCATGATGAGTCACGTAATATGAACACGTAGACGTTTACCGCCTTAGCGGCGATGGAGTCGTAATGCCAGTCACTAGTCGTGGAAATAGGGTATTTTCTCCTTAACCGTATCCGAAGTTGCTAAGAGCGTTTTACTGTGAAACATCTTGATTAAAACTGATTGAAAGTGCCCATAGTTACTTGCAAAGTGAATGGAATTTCTTTATTGAACAACCAGTTTTGGTCCACAGACCATCATCAGTGGCAAACACATTCCTAGCTTCATACTAGGAGATAAAAGCAAGGGCTTCAAACAATAAAAATTCCGATTTGTCATTGTTGTCAAATAGTAAAAAATTACATCGTCACTTATAAAAATAGGCACTCACTTGTGTTATAATAATAAGCAGCATAAACATTGCATGAATAATGTCTCCGTACGTAGAGTTACTGTTTGAATTACGAAGCCAAAAGCAAGCCAAAATTATGTTTTTAAATTCTAATTTGATCTACCAAAGAAACTGGGACAGATATAACCTTTAAAATAAATCTTACTTTTTTATGCCCTACAAACTTACATAATTAAACTCTATACAGGAAAAAGAAACTGAAACTGAATTTTACAAAAGAAAGATACTGAACTGCAGTTAGTAATAAATTAGAAATATAAGAACAAATTTTCTTATGAGATTTATTAACTTTAATGAGGATGATAGCACAGTTTATTGACGCCAAAGGGTTCTCTAATGTTCACGGAGTAGGCAAAGACTACTATTCGAATACATTTGTGCAAGCATTCATCAGTCACTCTGGTACCATGCTTGTTTTGTTTGGAAATTTCATACTGGAAGAAAAATGTCACACTGGTATTTCGAGTGAACATAACTTTCTTTTACTGCTAAAAATATGTAGCCCTTTCGCGCACTCTATTAGCGATACAATCCCTTTCAGCTCATGTATTATTTTAAAACTATCAAACACCATTGGTCCAAAAATGATCAAGTGAGCTCTACCAGATATATTCGTCGATTCGTCAAGTTGTAAAGAAAAATACCCGCTGATATCAAAGTCTGTTTTAAGTTATGAAGTAAGGCCAAAACTGCTAACCTCAGTTTGTTTCATTACTTTATCAGCAGGAAGGTATACAACGTTAATAGCAGATATTATCCCAGTTCCATTTTTGAAAAAATCAAATAATAAATATCCAGCTTAAAAAAATGAGTTTTGGTTCAGTTACTGTTCTTGTACGGTTTCTTATTCGAAACTCAGAATGACGCCTCATTTGCTGCTTTCCACTTACTTAATGATTTTTAAAAAAGTTGATTGTTGAGTATTACGTTCGACCTTTAGCTACCTTACCTTCTATTTCCTTACAGCAGAAGGTAGTGGGAAATCCTTTTCAATCGCTGAGTGAACGGTTTTGAAGCTACTTTCTACTTTCCCTTTCTACTTAATTGATGCACGACCACAATACAGTAAACCCATATACATCTGTCCCTACCCAGATAAAGAGGTAATTGGATGATGTATTCCAGTCTCTGTCTTCCTCTTCAGCTGTTACACTCTGCATCTCCCTCTGGTAGTATACAAGTTATTTCTTTATGTCTCAACATACGTCCTACCATCATGTCCCTTCCTCTTGTCAGTGTTTTCTCCACGTATTCCTTTCCTCACCAATTATGCAGGGAACCTCCTCATCTCTTACCTTGTCAGTCCACCTAATTTTTAACATTCTTCGATTCTCCTCAGTTCCGGTTTTCCCACAGTCCATGTTTTACTATCGTATAATACTGTGCTCCACCGTAAATTGTCCGAACTTTCATTTTCAAAGTAAAACCTTTGTTTGATTCTAGTAGACATCTCTTGGCCAAGAATGTCCTTTTCGCAATAGTTCTCTGCTTTTTATTTTCTCCTTGCTGCGTACGTGGTGGGTTATTTTTTGCATAGGTAGCAGAATTCCTTAACTTCATCTACTTCATTATTTTGCTACCTAGGTAGCAAAACTCCTTATCTTCCTCTATTTCGCTATTACCAGTTCTGATGTTGAGTTTCTCGCTGTTCTTAATTCGGCTACTTCTCAATACATTTGTCTTTCTTGGGTTTATTCTCAATCCGCATTCTGCACTCATTAGACTGTTCATTCTACTTGGCCAAGTCTAATGTGGAGACGACAAACGTGGTCAACCTCACATGTGTACCTTCAACTATAAGGTTGACAATGTAGACTTTTTGTGGACAATGAGAGCTGCGTGGGAGAAAGAAGCGGTTGTGTTGTTGTGGCCTTCAGTCCAGAGACTGGTTTGATGCAGCTCTCCATGCTATTCTACCCTGCGAAAGCTTCTTCATCGCCCATTACCTACTGGAATCTACATCCTTCTGAATCTGTTTAGTGTATTCAGCTCTTGGTCTCCCTCTACGATTTTTACTCTCCACGCTGCCCTCCAGTACTAAATTGGTGATCCCATGATGCCTCAGAATATGTCCTACCAACCGATCCCTTCTTCCAGTCAAGTTGTGCAACAAATTTCTCTTCTCCCAAATTTTATTCAGTACTTCCTCAATAGTTATGTGATCTATCCATCTAATCTTCAGCATTCTTCTGTAGAACAACTTTTCAAAAGCATCTATTCACTTCCTGTTAAACTGTTTATCGTCCATTTTTCACTTCCGTACATGGCTACACTCCATACAAATACTTTCAGAAATGACTTCCTGACACTTAAATCTATACTCGCTGTTAAAAAATGTCACTTCTTCAGAAACGCTTTCCTTGCCATTGCCAGTTTACATCTTATATCATCTCTACTTCAACCATCATCAGTTGTTTTTCTCCCCAAATAGCAAAACTTATTTACTACATTAAGCGCCTCATATCCTAATCTAACTCCCTTAGCATCGCCTGTTTTAATTCGACAACATTCCATTATCCTCGTTTTGATTTTGTTGATGTTCATCTTACATCCTCCTTTCAAGACACTGTCCATTCCGATCAGTTACTCTTCCAGGTCCTTTGCTGTCTCTGACAGTATTACAATGTCATCGGCAAACCTCAAAGTTTTTATTTCTTATCCACGGATTTCAATTCCTACTCCGAATTTTTCTTATGTTTCCTTTACTGCTTGCTCAATATACAGATTGAATAACATCGAGGATAGGCTACAACTCTGTCTCACTCCCTTCCCAACCACTGCTTCCATTTCCGGCCCCTCTACTCTTATAATTGCCATCTGGTTTCCATAAAAATTTTAAACAGCCTTTCGCTCCCTGTATTTTACCCCTGACACCTTCAGAATTTGAAAGATAGTATTCCAGTCCACATTGTCAAAAGCTTCATCTAAGTCCACAAATGCTAGAAACGTAGGTTTGCCTTCCCTTAATCTTTCTTCTAAGATAAGTCAAGGGTCAGTATTGCCTTACGTGTTCTACGTCAGCTTCTACCAGATTTTTCATTCGTCTGTAAAGAATTCGTTTTAGTATTTTGCAGCTATGGCTTATTAAACTGATAGTTCGGTAAAATTCGCATCTGTCAACATCTGCTTTCTTTCTGATTGGATTTATTATATTCTTCTTGAAGTCTGAGGGTATTTCGCCTGTCTCATATATCTTGCTCACTAAATGGTAGAGTTTTGTTAGACCTGGCTCTCCCAAGGCTGTCAGTAGTTCTAATGGAATGTTGTCTACTCCCGGGGCCTTGTTTCGACTCAGGTCTTTCAGTGCTCTAGCAAAGTCTTCACGCAGTATCATATCTCCCATTTCATCTTCATCTTCATCCGCTTACATTTCCATAATATTGTCCTCAAGAATATCGCCCTTGTATAGCTCCTCTATATACTCTTTCAACTTTTCTGCTTTCCCTTCTTTGCTTAGAACTGGGTTTCCATCTGAGCTCTTGATATTCATGCAAGTGGTTCTGTTTCCTTCAAAGATCCCTTTAATTTTCCTGTGGGCAGTATCTATCTTACCACTAGTGAGATAAGCCTCTACAACCTTACGTTTGTCCTGTAGCCATCCATGCTTAGCGATTTTGCAGTTCCTGTCGATCTCATTTTTGAGATGTTTGTATTCCTTTTTGCCTGATTCATTTACTGCATTTTTGTATTTACTCCTTTCATAATTTAAATTCAACATCTCTTCTGTTACCCAAGGATTTTTACTAGCCCTCGTCTCAGTTGATCCTCTCCTTTCTTCACTATTTCATCTCTCAAAGCTACTCTTTCTTCTTCTACTGTATTTCTTTCCCCCATTCTTGTCAATCGTTCCCTAATGCTCTCCCTCAAACTTTCTACAACCTATGGTTCTGTCAGTTTATCTAGGTCACATCTCTTTAAATTCCCACCACCTTTTTGCAGTTTCTTCAGTTTTAATCTACAGTTCATAAGCAATAGATTGTGGTCAGAGTCCACATCTGCCTCTGGAAATGTCTTACAATTTGAAACCTGGTTCCTAAATCTCTGTTTTACCGTTGTATAATCTATCTGAAACTTTGCAGTATCTCCAGGCTTCTTCCATGTATACAACCTTCTTTAATGATTCTTGAACCAAGCGTTTGTGATCATGAGCATATATGAGCTCAGTGGAGTAATCCAGGCTAGCCAGCCAGAGCGTTACCACAACCTGCCGAAAATGTCGACGCGGGATACTGGTATTTCACGATCGTCGGTTTAATTATTACTACTTTGCAGTGTCCAAAATTAGCTCGAATGGTATGCTCAAATTTATGTAATACAGGGTGGCGCACGGAATGTGTTACCAATTGTTTCTTTCTCAATTTACGACGCAAGTTAGATATCCCGCTGGGATCTCTACAGCAGTACCAGCAGAGTTTGGAAAAACAAATGAGTTACGAAATCACGTGTAATTCATGATACTGCCGCTAGGAGACTAGTAAGCAACAATGGCTGACAATGGAGGACTGACGACACGGCAACGATCGGCAGTTGTATTACTTTTTCATGAAACGAAAAGTCTTGTTGTGACTCAGAGGCGTTTTCGACAACAGTTTAACACACCATAGGTCCCTTGCAAGAATACCATCCACAGGTTGTAAGATAAATTTGTACAGGAATGAACAGTATTGGAAACGAAGCGACCTCAGCCTAAGCCTGTTTGTTCGCCGGAGAATATTGAAGCGGTACGAGTTGCTATACAGAGAAGTTAAGAGGTGGCTGGAGCCCCCTCTCATATTTCTATCTTACTCTGAGTAATTCGATTTTCCTCTCTATTTGCATGCAGTGAAAAGTTGCTATTCCTCCACACGCTGATTCCCACGCAGCGTCTCTCGTCACCCAGGTGGTCCGGTGACAGGCGAGTTCTGCTGAGCTTGAAAGGGTTAAGCCGACAGGTGTGAGGGAGTCGAGTGAATGCTTTCCAGACGCCAACATTGTCATAAGAGTGGGAGAGACACGCCCAGAGTGGCCTGAAGGGGCGGCTGGGCTAGATATTCCGTTACTTCGCAGAAACTTAGTGAAAACCGTTTCTGGCGGGCTACCAGCGAGGCGTGGGAATGACTTGTGTTCCCAGGCAGTCTTGGCGGGCAAATTCCCCTGTTTTCTGCAAAATCGTAACTGTGATTGGCTTGCTCAGGGCATAGCTCAGTGACGTAGCAAAATCGGAGCAGAAATTGGAGCCAAGAATCTCCATGGAATGGTAGTGCTTCGGCAATAGAGTGGAATTCTCCGCCGGTTTTAGAGTTGCTGATTGGAACGTTAAACAACGGCCAATGACGTGGGGGTGGGAATGTTCTGTGTTCAGTTTGTACGCGTGTTCTTGAGAGAGTATGTTACAAGACTGAGCTCTCGCTGCTCTGGACAACCTGCCTTCCGTTGGCTGTCTAATATACTTTTATTTAATTGTAGCTATTTGACGAGGTTGCTGAAGTTTCGACTTCAACGTAATTTTCCGAGTACAGTTGGCAATTGAGCGTTCTGCGTACAAGCGGCCTATGTTGTCTGTCTTGAGCAGTTTTGTCTAAAGTTGACTGTATCAGAGTAACTGCGTGACTTCGCTTGTTAAAATCAGTCACTGTACCGTCAGTGATTGTGTGGCGAGCCTTCTTCATCTCCGTCAGAGGCGCATTTCTATTGCTAGGAAGTCTTTAGTCTGGAACAACCAGACCAGGATAATTTGTTTCGGGCTATAGTCGCGACATTATCATCACCACGACGGGACGTCGAAGCAACCAGCCATCGGCTCCGGTACGCCAGATCGTGTTCTTGCATTTAAGAAGACAGCTTGGTAATGTATGTCCGCAGCACCGGCAGATTAGGGATTTCCCTATGTGATAATCAGAGCTCAGCAGAGCGCGCCTGTTCGTCTTTTTCTAACTTTATTCTGTCTTGGGTGTTCATTGTCAGAGTTCTCACTACTGTAACAGCAATTAATGTTGGGTTGGCTGTGTGTTTCTCTTAAGATTTGAGTTGCAAGGAATTGGCTCCACATACCACTTCGTCATAAATGTCACAATCTAGTTTAGGGACAACTTCACCTTCACAGCATTTATTTGAGTGTCCAGTTTAGTCAATTTGATGTATTGTAAATGTTTCATGTGTTTTGTTTATTATTTTGAGTTTAGTCATAATAAATCATATTCCTATTGTGGACAGAACTTTCATTCTCTTAATCGGTAGAGCAACCCTTTCATTTCTCACTACGTTAATGAAACTTTCCTTTATTTAACTTAGACTTATCAAATTAAATTATTGCAGGTGCCAAACTCTTTTCTACTCCACTTGCAGGGTCGATTACAGTCAGTTCGCGTTTCTTTTTAATCCATGTGCAACAGCAAAAGTCGGAGTTAGAATAGAGAGGCTTAGAGCATCATTTACATATGAAGATTCTAGAAGAATTTAGTTTTAAATACACTGCTAGCCCCGGCACCTCGCAAAGTCCCGGGAAATCGTGTAGAAAGGCAGCAGTACAACTGGGAATATCCAGACCCTCCGTTCAACGCATTCTTAAAAGTGACCTCCATATGTACCCATACAAGATGACCTGTGCACAGATGCTCACTGAAGAACACAAGCAGCAGACACTACTGTTTGCTCAGTGGGCGGAGGATAGGGAAGAAACTCTTAACAACGTTTGGTTTTCAGACGAGGCGCATTTTCATTTAGACGGTGTGGTTAACAAACAAAATGTACGTTTTTGGGCCACTGAAAACCCACAAGTGCTTCATGAACGACAACATTATGCTCCGAGGATTACAGCGTGGGCAGCAATTTGCAGTACGGACTTACTGGACCCTTTCTCTTCGAAGAAACTGTGAACAGCGAGCGTTATTTGAGCATACTTCGCAATAACTTCAGTCCACAGCTTCTTGCTACTGCCTTGCCCTTCAACACGCAGTGTTTCATCCAAGATGGAGCAAGGCCACATACTGCAAACACTGTGTTGGAGTTTTTACACGAGCATTTCGACATGTGGATCATTTCACTCATGTTTCCAGGTCACTTCAGTGACGGACAAAATTGGCCCCCCAATAGTCAGACCTCAATCCATGTGCCTTTTTTCTTTGGGGGTACCTAAAGGCAAAAATTTTCCCGAAACGTCCACGTGATTTAACGGATCTCAGAAGAGGCTCTTCATTGCAGTAGGGTTTTGGAGCATATACTGTATTCAAACACTATGAATCACCTCGAAGGGAACGATCTATTGATACGTAATCAGCATGGTTTCAGAAAACATCGTTCTTGTGCAACGCAGCTGGCTATTTACTCGCACGAAGTAATGGCCGCTATCGACAGGGGATCTCAAGTTTATTCCGTGTTTCTGGATTTCCGGAAGGCGTTTGACACCGTTCCTCACAAGCGACTTTTAATCGAGCTGCGGGCCTATGGGGTATCGTCTCAGTTGTGTGACTGGATTCGTGATTTCCTGTCAGGAAGGTCGCAGTTCGTAGTAATACCGGCAAATCATCGAGTAAAACTGAAGTGATATCAGTTGTTCCCCAGGGAAGCGTCCTGGGACCTCTGCTGTTCGTGGTCTATTTAAATGACCTGGATGACAATCTGAGCAGTTCTCTTGGGTTGTTCGCAGATGATGCTGTAATTTACCGTCTAGTAAGGTCATCCGAAGACCAGTATCAGTTGCAAAGCAATTTAGAAAAGATTGCTGTATGGTGTGGCAGGTGGCAGTTGACGCTAAATAACGAAAAGTGTGAGGTGATCCACATGAGTTCCAAAAGAAATCCGTTGGAATTTGATTACTCGATAAATAGTACAATTCTCAAGGCTGTCAATTCAGCTAAGTACCTGGGTGTAAAAATTACGAACAACTTCAGTTGGAAAGACCACATAGATAATATTGTGGGGAAGGCGAGCCAAAGGTTGCGTTTCATTGGCAGGACACTTAGAAGATGCAACACGTCCACTAAAGAGACAGCTTACACTACACTCGTTCGTCCTCTGTTAGAATATTGCTGCGCAGTGTGAGATCCTTACCAGGTGGGATTGACGGAGGACATCGAAAGGGTGCAAAAAAGGACAGCTCGTTTTGTTTTATCACGTAATGGGGGAGAGAGTGTGGCAGATATGATACGCGAGTTGGGGTGGAACTCATTAAAGCGTAGACGTTTCTCGTCGCGGCGAGATCTATTTACGAAATTTCAGTCAGCAACTTTCTCTTCCGAATGCGAAAATATTTTGTTAAGCCCAACCTACATAGGTAGGAATGATCATCAAAAAAAAAAAAAAAAAAAAAAAAAAAAAAAAGAAAAATCATAACTCGAACAGAAAGGTTTAGGTGTTCGTTTTTCCAGCGCGCTTTTCGGGAGTGGAATGGTAAGGAGATAGTATGACTGTGGTTCGATAAACCCTCTGCCAGGCACTTAGATGTGAATTGGAGAGTAATCATGTAGATGTAGATGTAGACTTATTATTCAAGCTTGCAGTGAAATTACGGAAGACATGTGCCGTAGGGTAATCACTAACTTCAGTGTTCGTTTGAAGGAAGTTAGGAAACGAAATGGTGGACATATAGAGCATGTGATGAGTTAGAACAAATCTCCATGGACGGCTCTTCATTACACTATATGTTTCTTTCAGATTGTATTGACAATAAAGTTTATATCCAAAAACAAAATGGTAACACATTTCGTGCGCCTCCCTGTATTATTCTGTATGTTATTTGACTATCGGCTAATATTTGCTGGGAAAGAAGACCTGACGTAAAGACCTGCAGTCGGACAGATGCCAGCTCTGCTTTAGGCTGCGCTGGCTCACACATCTGCCTGACGTGGAGAGTGCAGCGTAGGGCAGGGGCGGCTAGGTCGCTCGGCCGGCGCGGTGATGTGTGGCGTGGTGCGGCGCGGCCCGCCCTCCGATATCCTGCAGACGGCGGCTGGACGGGGAGCAGATTTACGACCGCGGGAGGCCTCGCCCTGCGTGCGGCAGTCCCTCACACCTCACCTCCTCGCCCTCTCTCCCCCACCTGCCGCCGTCCACCTACACGTCTTCCGTCACGCAGACCCGCGGCAGTGGATGACAGGTCTGCAGTCGCCAGTGGAACGGAGTCCTCGGGCCGACTGCCGAATCTCCGCCCATCCCAGAGAACTTGGCAGAGTTATCCAGAGTCTTTTAACTGTATAAAAACTAGACTCGTGGGGTCCGTAGTTACTCGCAAAGACGAAGTATCACTTGACCTATCGCGATAGTAGTGGTGCCATCGCAACTGAGGTAGTGGGAACCAGCGGACATATGCAAGATGAGCCAGCTGAGACTACCAGGCCAAGCAAAATATATACAGAGCGGTTGCATATACTAATGTGTGATACTTGCCAAGGATAAGTGATAGCAGAGAATGAGGTGAATTTTCTCACGTACGGAACTAATTTTATACGTCTAAATCTCGCTGTACCAAGGGGGGGGGAGGGGTGGGGGGATGGCGTGGTGGGACGGGTACTTCATGCCTACCATTTGAATAAAAATCTCACTTATTTTCCACATTAAAATTTTGAAAAAACTATTCTTTTTAATGACTCATTCTACCAGATTCAATATACGTTTTACTGTAAAACATGTTGATTAAAGCTGATTGAAAGTACACATGGTTCCTTCCAAAGTGAATTGAATTTCTTTATTGAAAAACCAATTTAGGTCCGCAGACCATCATCAGTGGTAAACACATTCCTAGCTTCATACCAGGAGTTAAATCAATGTCTTCAAACAAAAAATTTCCGAATTTGTCATTGTTATCAAATAGTAAAAAATTACATCGTCACTCATAAAAACAGGCAGTCATTTGTGTTATATTAATAATCAGTATTAACGCTGCATAAATAATGTCTCTGTACGTGACGTTAATGTTTGACTTATGAAGCCAAACGCTAGCCAAAATATTTTTTTTTAAATTCTACTTTGATCTACCAAAGAAACTGGGACAGAAATAACCTTTTAGATAAATCTTACTTTTTTATTCCCAACAAACTTACATAATTAAACTCTATACATGGAAAAGATACCGAAATTGAATTGTACAGAACAAAGATACTGAACTTAGAAATATAAGAACAAGTTTCCTTATGAGATTTATTAACGTTAATGAGGAGGATTGCACACTTCATTCACACATAATAGTTCTTTAATGTTCAGGGAGTAGGCAAAGGATGCCATTCGGATACATTTGTCCAAGCATTCATGAGATACTCTGTTACCATGCTTGTTTTCAGAAAGAGATTTTCACTCTGCAGCGGAGTGTGCGCTGATAGGAAACTTCCTGGCAGATTAAAACTGTATGCCCGACCGAGACTCGAACTCGGGAACTTTGCCTTTCGCGGGTAAGTGCTCTGCCATCTGAGCTACCGAAGCACGTCTCGAGGGCAAAGGTCCCGAGTTCGAGTCTCGGTCAGGCACACAGTTTTAATCTGCCAGGAAGTTTCATGCTTGTTTTGTTTGGAAATTTCATACTGAAAAAAAAAGTCACACTGGTATTTCGAGTGAACATCACTTTCTTTTACTGTTAAAAATATGCAGTCCTTTCGCGCACTCTATTAGTTATACAATCCCTATCATCTCCTGTCTTATTTTAAAATGATCAAGACACATTGTTGCAAAAATGATCAAGTGAGCTCTACCAGATATATTCTTCGATTCGTCAAGTTGTAAAGAAAACTAGCCTCTGATACCAAAGTCTGTTTTCAGTTGTGAAGTAACGCCAAAACTTATAACCTCAGTTCTTTTCATAAGTTTATTAGCAGAAAGGTACACAACGTTAACAGCAGATATTATCCCAGTTTAAAAATATTAAATAATAAATACCCAGCTTCAAAAAAGGAACTTTGATTCAATTACTGTCTTTGCACGGTTTCTTATTCGAAACTCAGAATGACGCCTCATTTGCTGCTTTCCACTTACTTAATGACTTTAAAAAAAGTTGGATGTTGAGTATTACGTCCGGAGTTTAGCTGCCTTACCTTTTCTCTCCTTACAGCAGGAGCTAATGGGAAATTCTTTTCAATCCCTGAGTGAACGATTTTGAAGTAACTTTCGACTTTCCCTTTCTTCTCAATTGCTGCATGACCATAACACAGTAAACCCATATACATCGGATGATGTATTCCAGTCTCTGCTTTCCTCTTCAGTTTTTACCCTCTTCATTTACCTCTAGTAGCATACAAGATATTTCTCGATGTCTTAACATATGTCCAATCATCATGTCCCTTCATTATGCCAGTGTTCTCCACATATTCCTTTCTTCACTGATTCTGCAGAGAACCTCTTCATCCCTTATATTGTCAAGAAAATTTAACCGAAATGTTTAAGTCTCAGTAGCAGATGTCACTTTCCACAATGAATGTCGTATTCAATATTTCGCGGTTCAGAGCCTTCCTTATACATCATATTCTCTTTAAAAAGTATGTCAAGGAGTTAAATTCAGTAACACTTACGAAATTTGCGTTTTTTAATTTTTTGTGGTGTAACGAAGTCAGTGGTACACGTTACTGAAAGTGTTTTGGTATTGCTAACAGTTTGATAAAAGGTATTTTCAGGATCTGGACCTTATTTACATATCAGTACCTCCCTAAAAAGTATATTGTTAATATACTCGTAATCCAATATCAGATAATTAATTTTTTCTAATCTTTTTTCAGGTGGGCGTAAAGTATTCCCCACCCCCTCCCACCCACCCCCGACCTGGTAACGCGCGTTTGCCGGGGAAATAAAAAATAAACTAAAATAAAAAAAAATAAACTAATTGTGTTTGCATAAGGCTGATTTTCAAAACAACGCAGAAATTCAAAGTAAATGACGAGAAACATGACGCACTATTCGATTCTGGAAGTAATGTCTCGGCAGTATCGGAAGGTTTTGTGCTTAGGGCAAAGAATAAGAGCCGACCGTTGTGGCCGAGCAGTTCTAGGGACTTCAGTCTGGAACCCCGTGACCGCTACGGTCGCAGGTTCGAATCCTGCCTCGGGCATGGATGTGTGTAATGTCCTTAGGTCAGTTAGGTTTAAGTAGCTCTAAGTTCTAGGGGACTGATGACCTCAGAAGTTAAGTCCTATAGTGCTCAGAGCCATTTGAACCATCTGAATGCACGTTGTTCAAAATTTGTTGTTATTGCTGGGGTTATAGCTGCAGAACTATGATTTTTTAAATGGAACTGCATTAAGTGTTGTGAGATTGTAAAATCCTTCAAAAGAGCACTTCAGTGCATAGCATGTGTGGAAATTTTTCAAACAGTAACAACGTAACAGCACCGCAAACCACTGTACCACTGTCAGGGGGAGAAGTCCCACCGACCTCTCCCCAACTATACCAAATATGCTACTTATTTCTCTGTTGTTCATTTTGCCTGTCCAGATCTTAGCCTTAAGGCTTATGTTTGATGTTAGTACACTTTTCGTGGCCAGGAATGCCCTTTTTGCCAGTGCTAGTCTGCTTCTGACGTCTTTCTTGCTACATCCGTCATTTCATATTTTGCTGTCTATATAGTAGAATTGCTTGAGTTCATCTACTTCGAGGCAGTCAAATGGTTCAAATGGCTCTGAGCACTATGGGACTTAACTGCTGAGGTTATCAGTCCCCTACAACTTAGAACTACTTAAACCTAACTAACCTAAGGACATCACACACATCCATGCCTGAGGCAGGATTCGAACCTGCGACCGTAGCGATCGCGCGGTTCCAGACTGTAGCGCCTAGAACCGCTCGGCTACACTCGTGACAGTCGGTTTAGATGTTAAGCTTCTCACTTTTCTAATTTCGGTTACTTTTCATTACTTTCGTCTTTGTTCGTTTCACTCTGAATTCATATTCTATACTCATTAGGCTGCTCATTACACCCAGCCTGATCGTGTAATTGTTCCTCTCTTTCACTCAAAGTAGCAATGCCATCAGCGAATCGTATCATGCATATCTTTTCTCCTCGAATTTTAGTCCAACTCTTTTATTTCCATCATTGCTTCTTCGATGTACAGACTGAACAGTAGAGGCGAACGACCACACCCGCTGTCAAATACCATTTTTAATCCGAGCACTTCGTTCTTGGTCATCCGTTCTTATTGTTCTGTCTTGTCCCTTGTACATATTGTATATTATAACACTCTCCTTATAGCTTTCCCCAATTTTTCTCATAATTTCGAACATCTTGCACCATTTTACATTCTCGAACGTTTTCTACAGGTCGACAAAAGCTATGAACTTATCTTGGGTTTTCTTCATTCTTGCTTCGATGATCAACTGCCACATCAGAGTTGCCTCTCTGGTGCCTTTACCTTTCCTAACACCAAAGTGATCGTCACCTAAAGATAAGTGGCGTTATTTTTAGTCAAACATGCACATATTTCATTACTGCTAAGCAAACAATTTGTGGGTAGAAACCTGTTACGGCGTAAAGTCAAGAGACAGCACGCCAGCCGGGAGCGAGGGAGCGGAGAGGGCTCTAAGACGACGTCAGCCAATTGCACGCTGACCGACCCCTCTCCAGGACGACAACGCAACAGCAGCGGCCCCTATGCGAAGAGGACATGAGTGCTGTGCCCAGCTGGTCGCGGCCTACTTCTACAGCAGCGTTAAGACTAGTGACTTGAATAGAAGCGTCAACGCTCGTTACTTGCTTGTACATTCTATGTTGCTCAGACATGGAATTGTTATAGCGAAGAGATTTCTTATTTTGTGTGTCGCCCTTTGCTTGCGACACGTCTGTTTAATACAAAGTTAGGTGAGGCAATATTTTCCATTTTGTAATAAGACTCCTTAATCCGATTTGTTTGAATGTTGTCTAGCGATCCGAGAAAGCAATTTTCATAGGCACCCTATATTCGACGACTAGGCAGGATTCAACAAAACCAATGGCCGTATGTACTGGGTTCGATTTCTGGTCTGGCAAAAGATTTGTATCCTCATTTCAGATTCAAGCATCTTACTGCTGAAGATAAAATTCGCTATCTAACATCTGATTTTACTTGGTTAACAATCTGACTACACGCTGAGTTCGAACCTGTGTCACAAAACTGTACTTCATGGCACTTTGTACTGAAGACGTGCAAACTTTGTTACTTGAAATTACGTTAAACATTTCTCGTGGTTAGTTAACAGGGGAACTGTTTAACGTAATCTCTAGTAACAAAGTTTGCACGTCTTCAGAACGGAGTGCCGTGGTTAGTTAACAGGGCCCCCCATGAACCATGGACCTTGCCGTTGGTGGGGAGGCTTGCGTACCTCAACGATACAGGTAGCCATACCGTATGTGCAACCACAACGGAGGGATATCTGTTAAAAGGCCAGATAAACGTGTGGTTCCTGAGGAGGGGCAGCAGCCTTTTCAGTAGTTGCAGGGGCAACAGTCCGGATGATTTACTGATTTGGCCCTGTAACACTAACCAAAACGGCCTTGTTGTTGTGGTACTGCGAACGGCTGAAAGCAAGGGGAAACTACAGCCGTAAATTTTCCCGAGGGCATCCAGCTTTACTGTATGATTAAATGATGATGACGTCCTCTTGGGTAAAATATTCCGGTGGTAAAATAGTCCCCCATTCCGATCTCCTGGCGGGGACTACTCAAGAGGATGTCGTTATTAGGAGAAAGAAAACTGGCGTTCTACGGGTCGGAGCGTGGAATGTCAGATCCCTTAATTGAGCAGGTAGGTTAGAAAATTTTAAAAGAGAAATGGATACGTTAAAGTTAGATATAGTGGGAATTAGTGAAGTTCGGTGGCAGGACGAACAAGACTTTTGGTCAGGTGAATACAGGGTTATCAATACAAAATCAAATAGGGGTAATGCAGGAGTAGGTTTAATAATGAATAAAAAATAGGAGTGCGGGTAAGCTACTACAAACAGCATAGTGAACGCATTATTGCGGCCAAGATAGACACGAAGCCCAAACCTAATACAGTAGTACAATTTTATATGGCAACTAGCTCTGCAGATGACGAAGAAATTGATGAAATGTATGATGACATAAAAGAAATTATTCAGGTAGTGAAGGGAGACGAGAATTTAATAGTCATGGGTGACTGGAATTCGACAGTAGGAAAAGGCGCAGAAGGAAACGTACTAGGTGAATATGGATTGGGGCTAAGAAATGAAAGAGGAACCCGCCTGGTAGAATTTTGCACAGAGCATAACTTAACCACAGCTAACAAAAAATGCCTCTGAGCACTATGGGACTTAACATCTATGGTCATCAGTCCCCTAGAACTTAGACTTACTTAAACCTAACTAACCTAAGGACATCACACAACACCCAGTCGTCACAAGGCAGAGAAAATCCCTGACCCCGCCGGGAATCGAACCCGGGACCACAGCTAACACTTGGTTCAAGAAGCATTAAAGAAGGTTGTTTACATGGACGGGCCCTGGAGATACAAAAAGGTTTCAGATAGATTACATAACGGTAATACAGAGATTTAGGAACTAAATTTCAAATTGTAAGACATTTCCAGGGGCAGATGTGGACTCTGACCACAATCTATTGGATATCAACTGTAGATTAAAACTGAAGAAACTGCAAAAAGGTGGGAATTAAGGATATGGGATCTGGATAAAATATAAGAACCAGAAGTTGTGCAGAGTTTCAGGGATAGCATAAGGAAACAATCGACAGGAATGGGGGTAAGAAATACAGTAGAAGAAGAATGAGTAGCATTGAGGAATGAAATAGTGAAGTCAGCAGAGGATCAATTTGATAAAAAGACGAGGGCTAGTAGAAATCCTTGGGTTACAGAAGAGATGCTGAATTTAATTGATGAAAGGATAAAATACAAAATTGCAGTAAGTGAAACAGGCAAAAAGGAATACAAATGTCTCAAAAATGATATCGACAGGAAGTGCAAAATGGCTAAGCAGGGATGGCTAGAAGATAAGTGTAAGGATGTAGAGGCTTAGCTCACGAGAGGTAAGATAGATACTACCTACAGGAAAATTAAAGAGACCTTTGGAGAAAAGAGAACCACTTGCATAAACATCAAGAGCTGAGATGGAAACCCAGTACTAAGCAAAGAAGGGAAAGCAGAAAGGTGGAAGGAGTATATAGAGGGTCTATACAAGGGACAATATTATGGAAATGCAAGAGGAGGTAGATGAAGATGAAATGGGTGATATGATACTGTGCGAAGAGTTTGACAGAGCACTGAAAGACCTAAGTCGAAACAAGGCCCCGGGAGTAGAGAACATTCCATTAGAGCTACTGACAGCATTGGGAGAGCCAGTTCTGACAAAACTCTACCATCTGGTGAGCAAGATGTATGAGACAGGCGAAATTCCCTTGAGCTTCAAGATGAATATAATAATTCCAATTCCAAAGAAAGCATGTGTTGACAGATGTGAAAATTACCAAACTATCAGTTTAATAAATCACCGCTGCAAAATACTAACTTTACAGACGAATGGAAAAACTGGTAGAAGCCGACCTCGGAGAAGATCAGTTTGGATTCCGTAGAAATGTTGGAACACGTGAGGCAATACTGACGCTACGACTTACCTTAGAAGAAAGATCAAGGAAAGGCAAGTCTACATTTTTAGCATTTGTAGACTTAGAGAAAGCTTTTGACAATGTCGACTGGAATACTCTCTTTCAAATTCTGGAGGTGGCAGGGGTAAAATACAGGGAGCGAAAGGCTATTTACAATTTGTACAAAAATCAGATGGCAGTTATAAGAGTCGAATGACATGAAAGGGAAGCAATGGTTGGGAAGGGAGTGAGACAGAGTTATAGCCTCTCCCCGATACTATTCAATCTGTATATTGAGCAAGCAATAAAGGAAACAAAAGAAAAGTTCGGAGTAGGTATTAAAATCCATGGAGAAGAAATAAAAACTTTGAGGTTCGCCGATGACATCGTAATTCTGTCAGAGACAGCAAAGGACTTGGAAGAGCAGTTGAATGGAATGGACAGTATCTTGAAAGGAGGATATAAGATGAACATCAACAAAAGCAAAACGACGATAATGGAATGTAGTCGAATTAAGTCGGGTGATGCTGAGGGAATTAAATTAGGAAATGAGACCCTGAAAGTAGTAAAGGAGTTTTGCTATTTAGGGAGTAAAATAACTGATGATGGTCGAAGTAGAGAGGATATCAAATGTAGACTGGCAATGGCAAGGAGAGCGTTTCTGAAGAAGAGAAATTGCTAACATCGAGTAGTGATTCAAGTGTCAGGAAGTCGTTTCTGAAAGTATTTGTATGGAGTGTAGCCATGTATGCAAGTGAAACAAAGGCAATAAATAGTTTGGACAAGAAGAGAATAGAAGCTTTCGAAATGTGCTGCTGCTGAATAATACTGAAGATTAGATGGGTAGATGACATAATTAATGATGAGGTATTGAATAGAATTGGGGAGAAGAGGAGTTTGTGGCACAACTTGACTAGCAGAAGGGATCGGTTGGTAGGACATGTTCTGAGGCATCAAGGGATCACCAATTTAGTACTGGAGGGCAGTGTGGAGGGTAAAAATCGTAGAGGGAGACCAAGAGATGAATACAGCAAGTACATTCAGAAGAATGTAGGCTGCAGTAGGTACTGGGAGATGAAGAAGCTTGCACAGGATAGAGTAGCATGGAGAGCTGCATCAAACCAGTCTCAGGACTGAAGACCATAACAACAACAACAACAACAGTTAACAGGGAGATAAGCGTGTTGGCAGGATTCCAGACAGAGCCCAGAAATTTCCAGTTTCATATTTCCTAACTGATACTGATGAAAAGTTAAATATTTTACGATTCTCTATGCCTGGTCATCTGTGACAAACGTTGCTGTAATCGAGCCTCAGTCAGGCAGGAAATCTTTGGTTAACTACAGTGGCTACAGGTGTTTGGTTTCAATCCAGATCAGAACGAAAAAGTTCGTCACGTCGTTTAAAGTTAAAGAAACGTTCACAAATAATTGCTCAATCACGAGTACAGAGAATATACTGGCGATACATTGTTAATTTTGTAGTCTCCATGGAGCGTTTGGCCCTATTAATCGCGTTGCTTTTAACTAGACTGTTCAACATCCAGTTTATGACCAACCGCTCGTATCAGGAATGACATTTCACAGGCGTGGGAAAACATTTTATTGAACATAAATACTTCGGATTGTCATAGAACTTTAGGAAACCAGGTATTGTCTCAAAATCTCTTGCTCATCAATTTTTTAAGTTTGCCTAAAATTGCTGGAATGACTTACACGGTGGAGTTGGTTAACTCAATAACTAATGGCAGTGATTTTAAAATGTCAATTACTGTAATGTAATTGATTTTATAAACGATAGGGACTAGTTCATCTCTAATGGCACGTTTCCGGTACTTTCTGTATTGTGATGTTGATTTACATCTCGACTGATTACCTTCAAGAACAGTGTTCTCTAGTGATATCTTGTGGTATCTGTTTTCTATAGTCAAATGACTACTGCAAGGGATTGGAGGACTTGTAAGGCAGCTCCGTTAAGTGAGCTGCATGCAAATCAGTCGAAACGCAATTCAGATTGTTCAGATACTTTTGGGAACGACAGTACATATGCCAATCCTCTAATCCCGCAGTGGCCACGCTATTTACGACTCTGCCCCTGACATGAGCCCCTAAATATCCTTAGCACAGGGGCGAATTTACTAACGTCGATTAAAATGAAGCACATCTTAAAGCATCACTTTTTCTGTAAGTATTATTGTTTGATACTAAGAAGGAAAACTACAAGCTTGACGAGTTCTTAACGTTAGTTGGCGTTTTGGGATTCGGCTCTTAGTTGGTAATTGCACGTTTTTATGAAACATGACTGAGAACCTCGGGCAGCACGAATCCTTGACTGCGGCTGCATGCGACCCACTGTCTGTTGTTCGAAGACCACTGGTTTAGACCGTTCGAAACCCGTCCATAAAGTTCGTTGTGGGAGAGTATTGCCGGACTAGTAACCTACAAATGCCGAACTACTGCGTTGTCAAAAAGCATTAAAATCTTCACCATAGAGTTTACATGTTACATCGGTGTTCATGAGAAAAACTATTTATAAATTGTTGTGAACAGTGTACTTTTTACATTCGTGTGCCGCGTCGGCGAGATAACAATCGACCGCTTCGCGACGATTACGAAACCAACAAGAGTGGACTGGGCCACAAAGCAGTCAACACCCTAATTGAAAGAGAGACCTATGAACTTCTCGCAACCAAATTTCACGAGTGGTGACTCTTCCTTTTGTATATTGTGTCACGTGAGCATCAGCTGGCCGCGTCACGAAGCGGTTACGAGTGCGCTCGCGAAAGTGATTCATAGCGTCGTTAGGGCGTGGGCGAAGTACTCATTACAACTTACGTCTATTGTGTGACAAAAATAGTGTATGAACAATGCAGACCTCGTCAGTGTGTTTTACTGGTGGAATATACTAGGACGTGCACCAGATATTTGTGGTCCTCATTATGTGCATGCTCCCTGAAACTGCGTCTAGTTAAATAAACAGTTACATGATTAAATTATCGTTAATGGCTGCAGCAGTGACAAAGTAAACGCCTAGGGGGAAACAAGTACATGCGATCTAGGCACACGCTCCTTAAATATTCCGATCAAAATGCGTATACTGTATAGTTATAGTTCTTCCCCCATCCCTCTTCACGCTTCCAACGCCGCCTACACCGCGATTCATGCTGATAGCGGTAGTTGATGACTCCACTCTGTATTTCACATGCTAATAGCCAGGTTATAAAAGTAATAAAGAAACGCCATATATAAGGGAATTCTTAAATATACGTATTCTTTTTAGATAAAGAATACCTTTATAGCACGCACGGTCTGAAGTGGACTCTAATTATTACGACACGATCACAGTGCTTGAACTAGATTTCGCAAGGTCGGGTCGAGCAATAAAATGAATCACTGCTGTTCATTAAAATTGAAATAAAACATATTATTTATCTAGAATCTATGGATTAATTTTTTTTAAATATAAAAGACTTTTACTGCCTAGACCTCTATTTACATTATACAATTAAAACATGACTAGTTTCTCTTTCTTTCAACTACCGTCTCTCAGATCTTTGAACGAGTAGATAAAAGATAGCCTAAAAAATTTTGCACGGCAAAGTAGGATATAAAATGTATAGAAGCTGAACAAAATAAATAAGAAAAGCCAACTCCAGTATTAAAAATGAACATAAAACAAATCAACTTAATAGTGTTGTATAGGTAATACAGTGCCGCTATTAAGATGACATATCCTTCAAACCGTCAAAAAGAGTTGAACATGCATTTGAAAACACCATCATTGCAACAGCCATGCAATTACATGTATTAGAGACCAACAACACTAGGACAATATGCTGTGAAAAGCATCATCGAGAGCTAGCCAGGTTAAAAACCTGCCAGAATAATTCAGGACAAAAAGTCTAAAAAATCTTGTAGCTAGACCCAAGGGAATGAACTTAGGGTTAGAAGACAAGGGGGTTATCTTATATAGTTAGCTGGCGACATGTCACATGTAAAAGAAAAACCCTATGTAACTGTCAAATCCAAAAAAGCATCCAATTTCAATGTAACGCTAAAAATGTGGACATACGATAATCTCACAAGATGCAGGTAATAAAGAATGAAAATGACCACTTGCATAAGTAAATATCGCACCAAATGCCCATTGCCTGCAATTGTACGGCAGATATTATATGGAGAAAATATGGGCAACGGTTTTTGTTGTTGTTGTTGTCGTTGTGGTCTTCAGTCCTGAGACTGGTTTGATGCAGCTTTCCATGCTACTCTATCCTGTGCAAGCTTCATCATCTCCCAGTAACTACTGCAGCCTACATCCTTCTGAATCTGCTTAGTGTACTCATCTCTTGGTCTCCCTCTACGATTTTTACCCTCCACGCTGCCCTCCAATGCTAAATTTGTGATCCCTTGATGCCTCAGAACATGTCCTACAGACCGGTCCCTTGTTCTTGTCAAGTTGTGCCACAAACGCCACTTTTCCCCAATTCTATTCAATACCTCCTCATTAGTTATGTGATCTACCCATCTAATCTTCAGCATTCTTCTGTAGCACCTCATCTCGAAAGCTTCTATTCTCTTCTTGTGCAATGGTAACAGGTATTATCAGCTGTTCCACAGCTGTAAACAACAAACCGAACAGTAGGTAGTAATTTAATAAATGATGTTATATGATCCACACTCTTAAAATTAGAGAGAAATATCATACCCAGGAATGCATCAAGGAATGCTTCATTATGGCGTACAAAATCGTAATCCTTGCTACATGTGTACAAGTTGAAGCTTAAAAGTAAAATGCCAAAAGCCCAACCGGCCTGGAAAGACACGTCAAAAGTAAAAGTAACTGTATTATGAAATGCTTTATGCTGGTCAGCATAATAAACTTTATAGTCTGTATAAGTTTTATACAATGTCAAACCTCATTATTTGTCTGATAACTGGAGTAACTTCGGTGTTAATTACCTGACTTTCTGAACTGTTGATCTGAGACACCCCGTTCTTCACTCCTTGCCTCCACCCTTACCCCCCTCCATTTTATGTGAGGGAGAACTGGAATGCTACATGGTGAGAATTAGTAGTGACTGAACATTTACTTTTCTTTTCCTGTCTCCGTTTGGCTTTTGGCATTTAATATACCATACAGCCATACAATACATAACTAAACAAAACCAATCCATAGTATAATATTGCATGTTTATACGGTATACAGAGTGGGTGTATATAAATACCACAAATTACCCTCCAGACTTTGCAACTTAACCATAATTGTTTGTACTAACTGACTGCGTCTCTACTAAACTGGATATAGTATTCAGACAGCAGAACGACTACCTGGTGCGTGCCGTGAGTCATAGCCAAATTTCAGAATAGGATTTTGAGGATCCAAAGGGAGTGTCTGTTGTAATAAAAGATGTATTTAAAATAATCTAGGTAAATTCTGACAATTCGATCTACAATTGCGTGCGCCCAGAGTAGAAAAACGGGCCATCTACCAGAAAGGGTAGTTCTGGGAGATGTTATTTAGTTTCTCTGCAAAGTCTGATAGCAATTAGGAGCGACAGATACATATAGCATAAAACCTCTGTAACAGGAAGCTGTCATATTCCGATCTTAAAATAACACTTACGTCTTGAACACAGTTCTTTATTATGTTTCATTAATCCTTACGCGTTTCGGCACTAATCCATTTTCAAAGGATCAAGATCTTATTACGTGCCGCGTAATCTAGTTTGCAACTAATGCTTCGTGAAATTAATTTCGACGCTATACTTCGCACCAACGGGATTTTGATCCTTTGAAAATTCGTAAATGTAGAAAACTGTAAGTATTAATAATAGATAATATAGAACTGCGGGCAAAATAAAGATCTTAAGTTCAATAGAAGAAGAAACGGGAGTCTATACAGAAGAGATAGCGATCCAGTGTTAGAACCAGAATCTAAAATAGGTTTGGAAGACTTAAGATCGAATAAGGCAGAAGGGATACATAATATTCCATCACTTTTTTTTTAATCATTGGGAGAATTGGCAACAAAATCACTATCCGCGTTGGCGAATAGAACATATGAGTCTGGCAGTATACCATCTGACTTTCGGAGAAACAATATCCACTGAATTGTGAAGTTTGCAAGAGCCGACAAGAGCGAAAATTATCGCACATCAGCTGAACAGCTCATGCATCCAAGTTGCTGTCAGGAATAATGTACAGAAAAATGCGAAAGAAAACTTAGGACATATTAGATGACGATCAGTTTGGATTTAGGAATGGTAAAGGCACCAGAGAGACAGTTCTGACGTTGCAGTTGAAAATGGAGGCAACATACATTGATCTGGAAAAAACGTTCGACAAAGTAAAATGGTGAAACATGTTCGAAAATCTTAGCAAAACTGGAATAAGCTATGGGAAAGATGGGTAATATACATAACCTACAAGAGCAAAGAGGGAAAAATAAGACTGGAAGACCAAGAATGAAATGCTCGGATTAAATAGGGTGTAAGGCAGGAATGTAGCCTTGCGCCCCTTCCGTTCAATCTATATATCGAACAAGGATGATGGAAATAAAAGTTGAAGAGTGGAATTAAAATTCGGTGTGAAAGGATAGCAGCGATAAGACTCGCTGAAGAAATTGCTATCCTCAGTGAAAGTGACGAAGAGTTACAGGACCTGTTGAACGGAATAAACAGTCTAATGAGTTCAGAATATGGACTGAGAGTAAATCGAAAGAAGCCGAAAGTAATGTCAAGTAGAAGAAATGATATCAGCGAGAAACTGAACATCAGGTATGGTGATCACGAAGTAGATAAAGTTAAAGAATTCTGATACGTAGGCAACAAAATAATCTATGACCGACGGATCAAGGAGGACATATAAAGGCAGACTAGAAATGGTCAAAAGGGATTTCTGGTCTATTGGTATCAAATCATAGAACTGGAGGGAGAAATCTCTGAGAATGTACGTTTGGAGCACAGCATTGTATTGTAGTGAAACATGGACTATGGGGCAGAAAATAAGAGAATCGAGGCATTTGAGGTGGGGTACTGATGAGGAATATTGAAATGTAGGGTGACTTGGAATGTAAGGAATGAGGAGGTTCTACGAGAAATGGACGAGGGAAAGAATATATTGAAAGCACTGGTAAGAAGAAGGGACAAGATGATAGGTTATCTGTTAAGACATCACCGAATATCTTCCATGGTATTAAAGGGAGCTGTACACAGTAAAAACTGCATAGGAGGACAGAGATTGGACTCCACCCAGCATATACCTGAGGACGTAGATTGCAAGTGTTATTCGGATATGAAGAAGTTGGCACAGTAGAGGAATTCATGGCGGGCCGCATCAAACCAGTTGGACAACTAACAACTCGGAAAATAAATAGATAAATAACTAAATAAAAAAAATTGTGTGTATGCTCCACATCTCCTAAACCACTGGATCGATTTGAACCAAACTTGATACACATTTCACTTACCGTCTGGAAAGGATCGCTGTGGAGGTAAGAACCATGTACCTCTGAAGGGATGGGCGTAGGGTGGAAAAGAAGTGTAGTTCACGACGCTCGAATTCCCAGGCTTTATTCGTTCAGTATTTGAGAGTAAGACTACTTACTAACTTCCAACAACCGTTACACATAATTTCAAATCCTTACGAAACTATTTTTCATTGACAACCCCAACGGAATGATGAAATGGATAAAGTTTATGACCTACTACATTTTAATACATTACTTCTTTACTTCTGACTTTGTTCAAGACAAATGTTGCAGACCGTATTGACATACAACACTGAATGTACCTACAGAATTATATCATTGTATGACATACAGATAAGAAAATATGATGCGTGGGAAACTGCTGCAACATGCATGATGTTTAAATTTGTTACTTCTCTGCTTCTTACTCTATTCGCAACACATTTCTCAGTATCCAAACATACCGTTTAATGTACTTTCGAAACTGTATTGGTGTACGAAACATTGTTCAGGAGATATGACGACATAAATATTGAGAAGCGTGAAAACCAAATGGAAGGTCTAAATTAACTACAGATACAGGTGAAATATGTGTAAACATATGTGTGAAGTATGCTAAATATATGCTTGAAATGTATTTGACATATGTGTACTCTGTCAGAGCCTCTTGTAAAAAGCCCCTTCTAAACTCATAGACGTATTTCAAGCAAACTTGGTGCATGCATAACTTACTATATGAAAAGACATACTGTGAGGGTAAGAATCAGGCGCCTGCTATCAGGATGGGGCTGAAAACTTGGTGATGGGAAGGGGTAGATGTACAGAGAGGGGGATGGAGGAAATGGACACAGAAAATGGGCAAAGGGGAAGAGTGGGGAAGAGGGAAGAGAAAAAGATGAGAGAGTGGAGACCAGATGGACAGAGAGGAAGGGAGGAGGAGATTGATATAGAGCAGGTGTGCTGGTTAACGTAGAGGGGGAAGAGGAGATAGTGGGGCAATGGGTGATGGACAGAGAGTGGGGAAGAAGCATATGGACAGGGAGGGGAGAGGTGCAGATGGACAGGTAGAATGGCAGGAGATTAACTCAGAGTGGGAAGAGGAGATAGAGTGGGACAGTAGGTGATGGACAGAGAGTGGGGAAGAAGCAGATGGAGAGGGAGGGGAGAGGTGCATATGGACAGGTAGAATGACAGCAGATGAACTTGGAGGGGGGGGAGAGGAGATAGAGTGGGTAATAGGTGATGGACAGAGAGTGGGGAAGGAGCAGATGGACAGGGAGGGGAGAGGTGCATATGGACAAATAGAATGACAGGAGATGAACTTAGAGGGGGAAGAGGAGATAGAGGAGGTAAGAGGTGATGGACAGAGAGTGGGGAAGGAGCAGATGGACAGGGAGGGGGCGTGCATATGGACAGAGAGAATGGCAGGAGGACATCTACTGAGAGTGGATGGAGGCGGAGATGGACAGAGGGGGGAAGGAGTGGACTGGAATAAATACATAACCGGGCAACGCCAGGTATTCAGCTAGTAATTGTGTAAATGCCTCTGTGCATGCCACAGTTAACCTTTCTTCTTGATCTCTACTGAAGCGACACGTGGGATGGTTCAGTGTGTTCATGTATATTCTTCCCCTTATACAGATTCTCGAAAGCAGAAGGGACTCATTGGCCTGCTTCTACAAGCATCAACAAAATAGGGTTTTTCAGTACTTCCATGACATTCTTCCATGAGTTACAGAAACATGTGACCTTTCTTGTGGCTCATTTTTCTATACTTGCGGTATCTTCTGTTACTCCTATTTTGTGTTGATCCAACACACATGAAAAAATATACTAGGATTTTATGGACGAGTTTTTCATCAACAGTCTCCTTTACAGACTTGACTGCACGATCCAGCATACTAGCCGTGAACTGAAGTCAACCATCCACTTTACCTACTACTGAGCCTGCGTGAACATTCCATGTCTCCATTAACTGTTAACACCCTGTAATTGTATGAGTTCACTGAACTGAACAGTAACATATCGATATTGTCAAATCAAACACCTTTCAGCCGTCCAATTTTCAAACTTATTTCATTTGGCTACCAGTTTCGGCGGTTTACTACGACATCTTCAGGCCCCTGACCAACGTGTAGGGAGATCCCACCTCGGTTCTGGTCAAAACAGGGGCCAGCTTTAAAGCACAGGTACGTGTAGATTTTTGCTATAGCGATCACTTCAATCATCATCTGCGTAGTAAACCACCGAAACGGATTCCAAAATAAAATAAGTTAGGAAATCAGACGTCTGAAAGATGTTTGATTTGTCATCGTGTAGCGAACTGCCAAGTCCTTCAATCATCTCTGAAATGATGGACGTACAGAGACTGATACTGTAGTTATGTAATATAATTTTTATGCGTTTTGTGAAGTACTGACTTTTTATTTCTAAAAATTTAAATAAAGTAGCCAATCTTCGCACCACTTCAAAATTTTATCAATATATGACATACTGGTGCAGCTATTTTCAGAGGGTACTTCGTCAGAGATGACAGCATCATCTACTAAAAGTCTGAGGATACTACAGACATTGTACGCCAAGTCATTAATACAGAGGGGTCCAAAAAAATGTATCCACTGTTTAAAAGTCCTTAACTGGAAAACTAATTGACGGAGTTGTCTCCTCTTTGGTAGTGTAATAGTTTGTAGTTCCGGCAATCGCCACACAAGCGTTGTATTGATTTGTTTTGTTTTGTCAGATGACAGTCACCATATAGTCAGTTTTTTGTTCGTACTCGCACCTAGTTACTCGAGTAAACATGGCTGGCGCAAGGCTTATATTCGATGAAAGGAAGTCAGTTTTGAAGTGGTATTTTAAGTACGAAAACACTAATGAGGTTCAACGGCAATGGCGAAATGAGTATCAAAGAGAGCCACCGACACGTTTAACGATTCGTCGCATTCGAGACAAATTTGAAGACGAAGGCTGTGTTAAAGATGTACACAAACAACGATCTGGACGACCTGTAACAGTAACAAGTCTAGCTAACTCCCGTCGTGTGTTACAACAATTCACTCGCTCACCACAGAAGTCTATGAGACAGTGTGCCCGTGAAACTGGAGTGAGTCGCTCACGTGTTCGGCGAATTTTGAAGACAGCATAGTGGAAGTGCTACATTCCACGATTGCTACACGAAACGAACGAGGACGACCCAGATCGTAGAATAGAGTACTGCGAGTGGTTTACTAGCATGGTGCGCAGCGACGAAGAGTTTGCAGAGATGACTGTGTGGTCTGATGAGGCACAGCTCAAACTCAGTGGTACAGTAAAACGCCACAATTGCATCTACTGGGCCGCCGAATATCCGAACGTCCATGTAGACAAATCCGTGAATTTGCCAGGAGTAAATGTGTGGTGTGGGTTGTCTTACAGGGGCCTGATTGGGCCATTCTTCTTTGACGGCACAGTTACCGGTGAGGTGTACCTTCAGAAGCTTCAGACATCCATTTTACCTGACATCTTAGACTTGTATGGAGACGGAAGAGTTTACTTTCAACAAGATGGTGCCCCAGCCCACTACCAAAATCATCCCCAGACCTAACTCCTCTGGACTTTTACCCGTGGGGAACACTAGAAGACGTCGTTTATGGACAAAAGCCACGCACATTGGATGAACTTCGAGAATGAATCGCACATCCACGTACAAGTACCCAACTGAACACGTTGCAGTCAGTAGTTCGTGCTGCAGTTCGGAGGCATCGTTTGTGTGTGGACGCTAATGGTGACCATTTGGAACACCTACAGTGATATCTTTAATTTGGACCTTAAGCTACACTTTCATGAAAAATGAGACAACTCCGTCAATTAGTTTGCAAGTTATGGACTTTTAAACTGTGGATACATTTTTTTGGAACCATCTGTATATCACACGGATAGCAAGCGTCCCAACACACTACCCTAGGGCACGTCTATAGTTACTTAATAGAGTTTCCGAAGACACTCTATCCAATATAACATTCTGCGTCCACCCTGGCAAGAAATGCACAGTCTACCCACAAATTTCATTTGATTATAAATGCGACCTTGCTTTCTTAATAGGCGTTGCTGAGATACTATGTAAAATGATTTTAGGAAGTTAAGAAATACCACATGCACCAGCTTTTTTTTTTTTGTCATCAGTCTACTGACGGGTTTGATGCGGCCCGCCACGAATTCCTTTCCTGCGCTAACCTCTTCATCTCAGAGTAGCACTTGCAACCTACGTCCTCAATTATTTGCTTGACGTATTCCAATCTCTGTCTTCCTCTACAGTTTTTGCCCTCTACAGCTCCCTCTAGTACCATGGAAGTCATTCCCTCATGTCTTAGCAGATGTCCTACCATCTTGTCCCTTCTCCTTATCAGTGTTTTCCACATATTCCTTTCCTCTCCGATTCTGCGTAGAACCTTCTCATTCCTTACCTTTTCGGCCCACCTAATTTTCAACATTCGTCTATAGCACCACATCTCAAATGTTTCGATTCTCTTCTGTTCCGGTTTTCCCACAGTCCGTGTTTCACTACCATACAATGCTGTACTCCAGACGTACATCTTCAGAAATTTCTTCCTCAAATTAAGTCCGGTATTTGATATTAGTAGACTTCTCTTGGACAGAAATGCCTTTTTTGCCATAGCGAGTCTGCTTTTGATGTCCTCCTTGCTCCGTCCGTCATTGGTTATTTTACTGCCTAGGTAGCAGAATTCCTTAACTTCATTGACTTCGTGACCATCAATCCTGATGTTAAGTTTCTCGCTGTTCTCATTTCTACTGCTTCTCATTACCTTCGTCTTTCTCCGATTTACTCTCAAACCATACTGTGTACTCATTAGACAGTTCATTCCGTTCAGCAGATCATTTAATTCTCCTTCACTTTCACTCAGGATAGCAATGTCATCAGCAAATCGTATCATTAATATCCTTTTACCTTGTATTTTAATTCCACTCCTGAACCTTTCTTTTATTTCCATCATTGCTTCCTCGATGTACAGATTGAAGAGTAGGGGCGAAAGGCTACAGCCTTGAATTACACCCTTCTTAATACGAGCACGTCGTTCTTGATCGTCCACTCTTATTATTCCTTCTTGGTTGTTGTACATATTGTATATGACCCATCTCTCCCTGTAGCTTACCCCTACTTTTTTCAGAATCTCAAACAGCTTGCACCATTTTATATTGTCGAACACTTTTTCCAGGTCGACAAATCCTATAAAAGTGTCTTGATTTTTCTTTATCCTTACTTCCATTATTAGCCGTAACGTCAGAATTGCCTCTCTCGTCCCTTTACTTTTCCTAAAGCCAAACTGATCGTCACCTAGCGCATTCTCAATTTTCTTTTCCATTCTTCATTAAATTATTCTTGTAAGCAGCTTCGATGCATGAGCTGTTAGGCTGATTCTGCGATAATTCTCGCACTTGTCAGCTCTTGTCGTCTTCGGAATTGTGTGGATGATGCTTTTCCGAAAGTCAGATGGTATATCGCCAGACTCATATATTCTACACACCAACGTGAATAGTCGTTTTGTTGCCACTTCCCTCAATGATTTTAGAAATTCTGATGGAATGTTATCTATCCCTTCTGCCTTATTTGACCGTAAGTCCTCCAAAGCTCTTTTAAATTCTGATTCTAATACTGGATCCCCTATCTCTTCTAAATCGACTCCTGTTTCTTCTTCTATCACATCAGACAAATCTTCACCCTCATAGAGGCTTTCAATGTATTCTTTCCACTTATCTGCTCTCTCCTCTGCATTTAACAGTGGAATTCCCGTTGCACTCTTAATGTTACCACCGTTACTTTTAATGTCACCAACGTTTGTTTTGACATTCCTGTATGCTGAGTCTGTCCTTCCGACAATCATATCTTTTTCGATGTCTTCACATTTTTTCTGCAGCCATTTCGTCTTAGCTTCCCTGCACTTCCTATATATTTCATTCCTCAGCGACTTGTATTTCTGTATTCCTGATTTTCCCGGAACATGTTTGTACCTCCTCCTTTCATCAATCAACTGAAGTATTTCTTCTGTTACCCATGGTTTCTTCGCAGCTACCTTCTTTGTACCTATGTTTTCCTTCCCAACTTCTGTGATGGCCATTTTTAGAGATTGTAACCTCCCCCTCACTTATCGACCTTAATGACAGTGAAAATATTAAACCGCGTGTACCTAATGGAAATTTGGGAAAAGCAATCGTCACTGAAGTTAATCTGTCGGTAAAGAGGGAGGAAAGGGTTACATCTAAATGAAAGGAAAAATGCAAATGAAACTGGTGGAAATTAATTTTGAAAAGGGGTAAAGTTAATAAAGAAGTAAATGTGCGGCCGTTACGTTAACAATTAACTAGCAGTAATTGGATATTTGAGATTTGGGGGAAATTACGGTCGCCAGTCCTAAGGACAATTACTATAGTAACTGAAAAAGAAAGGTTATTACACATATAATTAGCACTAGAAGCGTGGCAACTGGAGGTTGACACGTGTAGTGAGAAAACTGAAAGTTTGTCAGAAGTAATAAATTTCGCTACACTCTGACTTTATTTAGCAAAAGAATTAATAAAACCGGAAAACTGAAAGTTAATTTAGTGACTGAAATTAATAAGAAGCTTTCTTTCTTAAGCACATCGAAATTCAGTAAAGTACGGTTAGTCTTGGACTACCTCAACAATCATTTCAAAAGCTACTTGATTCTACGCAATTTAGAAATAAGAGATTTAGCTTTGAACTTGAATTAAATGTTTCTGAACAATTAACAATAGTAAGATTTAGTACGTACCAAGGAAGGGACCCTGCTTGGTAATGCAATTGGGACAATGAGCAACAAAGGTTCATGCAAAGTAGCTGTTATTTTGTGATGCAACAATTTTAAAAGTTTGAAAAGTTGAGGTCTGCCATACAGTTCTAAAACTTTACGTGCTTCCAGTCTTCCTTGTTGGTTGATTGAAGGTTTGAAGCCGTCGATCGAGGATGTGGCGACAGTCACTCATTGTCGGCCGTCGCTGTTGCACAAGCTGGATGTTGGCGCACCTTCTTCTCAACACGCTCACCAGACGAAACGGGCTCTTGATGTGCGCCAACTAATGCTTCCCGTCCGCAACACCATGTCAGAAACTATTATCGCAAGTCGAACGCAATCACATGCTGCCAAACCCAGAAAGCGCGGCAAGTCGCGGGAGCTACACACAACACACCTGCTCCACTCGCTACTCCAGCCAGACTCTCTCTTGCTCTGCCTGCGCTCCAAGCGGCAGAGTTAACACTACCAAAGATCCTACACACTTCGATTCTTCACACGACCTATCGATGTAATCGTTCGATAGCAGTTTTCCCTAGGCAAGACCCAGCGTAAAAATACAAATAATATTTACGAAACAAACCAATCATTGACATAAGTGTATATATATATATATATATATATATATATATATATATATATATATATGCAAACAGTAAAACAATTACAATATATAAAGAGACAGAAATGTCATATCTTGAGGTAACAAAACAAGGAAAAAAATAATAGTACAATAGATGGAAATAGGAGGATATGTATTTCCGGCGTTACAAGTGCCCCACATTGTCTGAGGATGTTCGTGTAACGTAAACAGACTCAGAAAATGTCCCAAAAAAGAAACAGCGGAAATGCATATGCTCAAAACATCAACAAAATTTAGCATTCGTCTAATTAACCATAAATCAATTTTTAGACCATAATAATTGAGTGGAGACACTCCTAATCTTAGTCCACTCTGTCATCTTGCAGAAAATAAAACAGGTTGACAACATATTGAAATTCATAGAAAACATAGAAAATGGTCTAGCTATTTTAAAATTATTAAAATTCGTAACACTATAAGAAATGGAATACTATTTGCAAAATTAATTAGAGTGCATGGTCATAAAAACAGGTAGATCAAAATACGCAAATAAATAATTAAATAGGCTATACGTTTTGTATAACCTTTTCATAATTAATATTCTCGTCACGAGAATCTATTTAACGCTAAACAAGAAAATAATGCACAGCAGATCGACAAAAACATAAATATTAACAGCAGAATTCTTTCACATCAACTGTCTGGGAAAAAAAAAACAACTCCACCTTCCGTACTCGCAAGTACAAAGAATGCCGACAGCGGATCAAGAGCCGACAGCGGCTCCGCCTCGCCAGTATTGTTGCGCCCGCCTGTGCGGCACGCTTGATCTCAATCGCCCTTGTGACGGCGTTTCCAGAACGTCCGTTTCACTGAATTCTTTCGGAAAAACTCACTCCCGAGTAATCTCAAGGAGTCCATAAACACTATCACAGTGGACAACTCAACACTGTCCATCATCACACGCATGTACTAGCCTCAAACTTAAAACAGCGTCTAAGTACATCGGCAATGACTAGTAAATCACATATTTATGAAATCTTACAGCTATTTACAAAATCATATTTACATTCCTTAATCTACTGTGACTCAGCTGAAAACTTAAACTAGCAGCTTGGATTTTTCAGTTGATTAGATCATGATTAAATTGATTAAAATTAAATTGATTAATCAAAATTAATTACTTATTAGTTACAACCTCTTTAATGACCTTGGTCAGTCAAAAGCATGGAAATCTAGCAAATCGTTAAATCTTACACTCTATTTTACATACTGTGCAAATTACCCATTGTGTGATATTAATCGATCCTAGGTCGGTACAATTTCAAGTCTACAATGTTCCGTATACCTAATAGTTTTCCAGAGCTTGGATACTCTAAGCAATAAGCATTTGTGTGAGGTATACCAATGACTTTATATGTTCCATTATAAACAAACTTAAATTTACAGATTTCATTGTCTATCTCGCTCGATTTCTCATGAGCTTTTACAAGTACTAAGTCTCCGATCGCAAACTTAGCAAAACGCGCTTTAGCGTCATGACGACGTATGCGAGCATCGGCCTTTAGCTTCATTACTTCTCGCAAACGATCTTTTTTCACACCAATACTAATGTTAATTCGTGGAGGGAATTTGATTATCTCTTCCAATTCACTTTCTACACTTTTTTCAATGCCGAAATTCCTCATGTTACGGCAGTTCAAACTCATTCCTACGTCAATGTCATCCGGCCAGTTAACAATGTGTATAGGCTGGTATTGCCTATGCACATCGTCTCCTGCCTCGTCAAAACCAACTACCATTGTTTTATCTAGTGACATACATGTCAAAGTTTTGCTTTCGCAGTTAATCACTGCACGGTACTTTAATAGCCAATCTAACCCGATAATTACTTCCGTAGTTAAGTCTGGCACGACGACAAGCTCTTGTTCAAATCGTGCCCTACATATCTCGAAGTTGACAAAAATCTTTTTTGTGACCGGTTTACTGGCCTTCCCAGTAGCATCGATAATTTTCACTCCTGTTACTGGCATAACTACGATGCCAAGTCTGTCTTTCAGTAACTCAAATATTTTCCCAGATACAGCACTCAATTCTGCACCGGTGTCAATCAACACGTTTAGTTGTAGGTCGTGCATATTAACAGACGCTACTATCTGTCTACACTTGTCCTCGACTGTTCCTTTATTTTCCCACAGTAAATCCTCGTCTATATCCAGGTCATTCCAGAAAAAACCGTCCGGCTTTGATCCTAAATCCGGTTTATCCGGCGGCTTTTTCAGCCTCTGTTCACATACAGTTTTAATTTCAACACGTCTGTCCTGAGGCTTAGTCTGTAGCTTCGCCTCCAATACCGAAACCTTTTCCTGTAACTCGTCAACTAGTGAGTGTTGCTTTGCTATCAATTCACTAATTGTCTCCTTCGTTGATTCCTCTTTAGTCAGATTGATCTCATCTGCCAATCTACCTGGAGAAATGTGCCCAGTAGTATCTGCAATTACTTCCTCTAGATCTGCGCAACCCACACTGTTCTCGTCTGACCGTATAATGTCAGCTCTAACCTCATACACTCTGTAATCTGCGTGCTTTTCTACCAATCGTGTCCGGCTATCACTAAAATTTTCATAATCTTTCTCCTTAATACTCTCACAATGTTTAAACTGGAGGTTTGCGTCGGATGGGTCGGCTACTTCTACCACTATAACTTTCGGTAAAGTCTGCCGGTTAGGGCCAGAACTTTCTATCACTACACAAATACTATCTTCCTGTCGGACGAGACGCGGCAAATTCTGCCCGCGCTCTCCATAAATACTTCTCCCGTACAGGCCCCTATAATCTCTTAGTTCGTCGTATAAGCGACCGAACTGCCTTAACCAGACCTCATCCCTCTCTGCATCCCCTCGCTCAATGACGGACGTGTTATCCGACATTTGATCTTCTCTCAACAATTGCGAATCATTCTTAAACTGAATCTCCAGTTCCGCTGTGGGTATTACAGCTGCCACTTTATAATCGATTTCCGGAACACTACTTAAATTGTTCTCACTGACAGTGAATGTATTTTCTACTGCCGTGTATACAGCTGATCTACTACTTGTGGGCGCACTCCTTTCTCCTAACACTGGCACACTCTCCCGCCGTTGATTATTCCATACGGAATTTTCATAACGACGACACCTGAGTTTTCTCCTGTTATTGGGCCGCCAAAATTTCTCCACGCCCGGTCGGCCCCTCACCGGCGCGGCTAATGGTTTCCCTGTCTCGTCCCAGCAGATACGCTCCCCAGATACTGCTGAGGTGGCTGGTCACACCCTCTGGCATTATTACTATTCTGTGAAGCCCGTATCACGTTAGTATGATACTGGTTTCCGTCATTCCTGTTATTATTTGCATTGTACCGATTGTTATTACGGTCCGAACCATTATTGTTATTGCTGCCATGGTTGCGGTATGCATTATTCCCATGGTTATCGTTGTTGTGGTTGCTGTGGTACCCGTTGTTGTTACCACGGCCTCTACCACTGTCGCGATTATTGCGCCAATTGTCCTCGTCCTCCACTCTTTCCAGGAAATCATTTATTGTCCTGTAATTGCTTCCTACGTAGCGTTTTGTATCATCTGGAAGCTTTTTGTAGAGTTCCCAGACTATTTCGGATTCCGTGCGGCGATCACGCAAATATTCCAACTTGCGGATCCAGCCCTCACAAAACTCCTTCATCGAACCGCACGAAATCGCATCGAAAGGCCTCGATACGACAAATTCGCGCCAGACACTTTGCTGTTTTTGCTCTGACCAGTATTCAGCCAGAAACAAATTTTTAAATTCGTCAAAAGTCAGGTTCATAATGTTGAGGATTAAGCCCCAACGCTTGGCATCACCAGCCAACACATCAATAATCGCATTAATTTTTCTCTCATTAGTCCATGATCTGGGTAAAACTCTTTCACAATTTTTAATGAAATCCGTCGCGTGTATACCGCCTTTTTTCAAGGGGTCGAACCGCTCCTCTTTCGTCAACAATTCCGAACTATGTGCATAGATTGGCACATAGCTCTGTTTTTCGTCAAGTTTCTTTTCTAATTCCGACACTCTCGTAATTACTTGGCAAGTGGTTGTCGCAAGCGTTTCTACTTCCCTTTTTTTCTCTTCGCAGGTATTAGCCTGCTTCGTCACTTTGGTGTCTACTTCGGATACTAAAGCCTTTAAAGTTTCCACTTTCTTTTGATCCTCTTGTTTCACTAATTGAATTTGTTCCGTCACCTTATTCTCGATGATCGGAGCAACTGATTCTCCTACACTTCTCTCGATTCTGCTAATTTCGGAATTAAAACGAGTATTTACGCTCGCGATTTCCGCCTGAACGCCTATCATTTCCTGTTTAAGATTACCGATTTCGGTATTAATTATAACAATATCTTCTTTGATTTTATCAACTTTTGTGTTAACAACTCCAACAGTGTTGATAACAACGTTAATAGCTTTGTTCTGATTGTCTAGCATCCTTTCAAATTTTTCAGACTGATCTTCTTGCTTGGCAGCCCGAGTTTCTTGCTTGGCAGCCTGAGCTTCTTGTTTGGCAGCCTGAGCTTCTTGCGTGGCAGCCTGATCTTCTTGCTTGGCCGATTGACTCTTGATTTCGTTAATCAAAACATTCAATAAATCAGTTAAATTCCCGGAAACTACCGGCTTTACTTCCGTAGCGGCTTCCTCTTTAATTTTCCCCCCGTATTCGTCATCAAGGGATTCAGATTTGATTTTCACTTCCGATTCCGAAACATTTTCTAAAGTTTGGAATACCATTTCTGCTCTTTGTTGCGTTTCGGCGGTCGCGTCTTTCATGCTAGCCGCCTGCCCCTGAACAATGGGTACCGCGGTGCGCGTTTCCCTCTGTTCGACCGATTGTTCCGTATCCAAGTCCACCAAATTTTGGCAATTGTTGCCTTCACTCATTTTAATAATTTTCAATATAAATGCCAAATCTCAAATATAATTAGGATTACTCCCACTACTTATTCTCGCTGACGTAACGGCCTGTACGTAACCAGTACTTTGTAACGAGATTTGCACCATACAAAATTCGTGTCCAGAACAACCTCAAAACTGAAGATTGTCCTGTCACCAGGTCGCCACGTGTAACCTCTCCCTCACTTATCGACCTTAATGACAGTGAAAATATTAAACCGCGTGTACCTAATGGAAATTTGGGAAAAGCAATCGTCACCGAAGTTAATCTGTCGGTAAAGAGGGAGGAAAGGGTTACATCTAAATGAAAGGAAAAATGCAAATGAAACTGGTGGAAATTAATTTTGAAAAGGGGTAAAGTTAATAAAGAAAGTAAATGTGCGGCCGTTACGTTAACAATTAACTAGCAGTAATTAGATATTTGAGATTTGGGGGAAATTACGGTCGCCAGTCCTAAGGACAATTACTATAGTAACTGAAAAAGAAAGGTTATTACACATATAATTAGCACTAGAAGCGTGGCAACTGGAGGTTGACACGTGTAGTGAGAAAACTGAAAGTTTGTCAGAAGTAATAAATTTCGCTACACTCTGACTTTATTTAGCAAAAGAATTAATAAAACCGGAAAACTGAAAGTTAATTTAGTGACTGAAATTAATAAGAAGCTTTCTTTCTTAAGCACATCGAAATTCAGTAAAGTACGGTTAGTCTTGGACTACCTCAACAATCATTTCAAAAGCTACTTGAATCTACGCAATTTAGAAATAAGAGATTTAGCTTTGAACTTGAATTAAATGATTCTGAACAATTAACAATAGTAAGATTTAGTACGTACCAAGCTGAGCTGCAGTCACAGGTAAGCTAAAATACGGTAACAAAACTCGCACTCTTAATTTGTGCTTGTGTAATCTAAGTATTGTAGCCAGCTATGAATACTTTAACTGAACTTTGAAATTAAAGCAGTGAAATGGAATTATGCTGGCGTTTGAATTTCAACGACACTCGGGTTCATTTCGGAAAAGGAAGGGACCCTGCTTGGTAATGCAATTGGGACAATGAGCAACAAAGGTTCATGCTAAGTAGCTTGTATTTTGTGATGCAACAATTTTAAAAGTTTGAAAAGTTGAGGTCTGCCATACAGTTCTAAAACTTTACGTGCTTCCAGTCTTCCTTGTTGGTTGATTGAAGGTTTGAAGCCGTCGATCGAGGATGTGGCGACAGTCACTCATTGTCGGCCGTCGCTGTTGCACAAGCTGGATGTTGGCGCGCCTTCTTCTCAACACGGTCACCAGACGAAACGGGCTCTTGATGTGCGCCAACTAATGCTTCCCGTCCGCGACAACATGTCAGAAACTATTATCGCAAGTCGAGCGCAATCACATGCTGCCAAACCTAGAAAGCGCGGCAACTCGCGGGAGCTACACACAACACACCTGCTCCACTCGCTACTCCAGCCAGACTCTCTCTTGCTCTGCCCGCGCTCCACGCAGCAGAGTTAACACTACCAAAGATCCTACACACTTCGATTCTTCACACGACCTATCGATGAAATCGTTCGATAGCAGTTTTCCCTAGGCAAGACCCAGCGTAAAAATACAAATAATATTTACGAAACAAACCAATTATACATCGACGTAAGTGCATATATATATATATATATATATATATATATATATATATATATATATATATATATATATATATATACAAACAGTAAAACAATTACAATATATAAAGAGACAGAAATGTCATATCTTGAGGTAACAAAACAAGGAAAAAAATAATAGTACAATAGATGGAAATAGGAGGATATGCATTTCCGGCGTTACAAGATGTCCATTCCTTTTCAACTGTACTGCCTACTGCGCTATTCCTTATTGCTGTATCTATAGCGTTAGAGAACTTCAAACATATCTCGTCATTCCTTAGTACTTCCGTATCCCACTTCTTTGCGTATTGATTCTTCCTGACTAATGTCTTGAACTTCAGCCTACTCTTCATCACTACTATATTGTGATCTGAGTCTATATCTGCCCCTGGGTACGCCTTACAATCCAGTATCTGATTTCGGAATCTCTGTCTGACCGTGATGTAGTTTAATTGAAATCTTCCCGTATCTCCCGGCCTTTTCCAAGTATATCTCCTCCTCTTTTGATTCTTGAACAGGGTATTCGCTTTTACTAGCTGAAACTTGTTACAGAACTCAATTAGTCTTTCTCCTCTTTCATTCCTCGTCCCAAGCCCATATTCTCCTGTAACCTTTTCTTGTACTCCTTCCCCTACAACTGCATTCCAGTCGCCCATGACTATTAGATTATCGTCCCCCTTTACATACTGCATTACCCTTTCAATATCCTTATACACTTTCTCTATCTGTTCATCTTCAGCTTGCGACGTCGGCATGTATACCTGAACTATCGTTGTCGGTATTGGTCGGCTGTCGATTCTGATTAGAACAACCCGGTCATTGAACTGTTCACAGTAACACACCCTCTGCCCTACCTTCCTATTCATAACGAATCCTACACCTGTTATACCATTTTCTGCTGCTGTTGATATTACCCGATACTCATCTGACCAGAAATCCTTGTCTTCCTTCCACTTCACTTCACTGACCCCTACTATATCTAGATTGAGCCTTTGCATTTCCCTTTTAAGATTTGCTAGTTTCCCTAACACGTTCAAGCTTCTGACATTCCACGCCCCGACTCGGAGGACGTTATCCTTTCGTTGATTATTCAATCTTTTTCTCATGGTAACCTCCCCTTGGCAGTCCCCTCCCGGAGATCCGAATGGGGGACTATTCCGGAATCTTTTGCCAATGGAGAGATCATCATGACACTTCTTCAATTACAGGCCAGCTTATCTCGATCCATAACTTCCAGCGGGGTCAGGGATTTTCTCTGCCTCGTGATGACTGGGTGTTGTGTGATGTCCTTAGGTTAGTTAGGTTTAGGTAGTTCTAAGTTCTAGGGGACTGATGACCATCGATGTTAAGTCCCATAGTGCTCAGAGCCATCTGAACTATAACTTCCAGGAAGTCGTGTGGGAAAAGTGCGAGCTAGATTTCGCTTGAATGTTATTTACAGAAACCTTTCCCGTCGGCATGGAGATCATTCTCCTCAAGTACGTCATTACATTTGAGCTTCGAATATCTTCTAAGATTCTATAGCTGATGGATTTCATTATAATTGTATATTAGTTCTATGGATGATTCCTTCTGTTCTTCTTATAGACAGTTGTGTGGTTGGTTGGTTGGGTGATTCGGGGGAGAGACCAAACAGCGAGGTCATCGGGCCCATCGGATTAGGTAAGAACCATCCCGGCATTTGCTGATGTGATCTACGGAGATCACGGAAAACCTAAATCAAATGCATGTGACAAAAGCTGACAAGAGCCATACAGGCCTACATCATCTTTACTTTTTTTTATTAATGTTGACTACTGCTGTGTTTTCAGCACCTATAAACGCTTGAAAGTGACCTAAGTGAGGCGTTTGTCGGCTCATGGAACGATTATCGATAGACGTATTTTCTTTTTGCTATGGCTAAAGATCGTTACAGATAAAGGAGTGCTATGGCGTCCCTTTAGAGGGCACAGTGGTTTCGTTATCACACTGTGTGTTTCTCGGAGCAGCTCAAGGCACTGTGACTCAAGTGGTGCGACTGAGACAGTAGTGTTTGCCTTTTGTTTGGAGGCGATGACTGTTAACTCATCGTCAGAGGTATTATTATGTTACGAATCGACATCTGGTGGGTCGGACGTGGATTTGGGCTTTGACGCAGTTGACGAAAAGCAAAAACAGGGTTATCACATGCTGATCCATTTCTGTACAACGCAGTCCTCAAGATGAACACATTTAGCCTTCTTTTTCAGTTCAGTACCAAAATTTCGTATAGTGAAAGTAATGAAATTCGGGAAGTAATGTTGGATGAGGTGTACGAGGCGTGATCAAGAAATACGATGGATAATTTTACTATAAACAAAATAATAAGCTTACATGGAATTCTATTTAATCTCCTTCTGAGTAGTGTTCTTGGTTAGCGAGTACTTTTCCCAACTTTGAATCCATGACCAGTAGCATTTCTTGAGGTCTTGGAAGGGTGCTCATTTGCTGTGGCAAGGTCATGTAAATATCAGGAATGGTGACGAAAACTTTTCCTTTAAGCACAGTTTTAATTTCTGGGAAGAGCCAGAAGTTGCATCGTGCTAAATCCGGTGTGTAAGGAAGATGCGAACGGACAGGAATACTTCTTCCGGCCATAAACTCGCGAATCAAAAGTAAAAAGTGGTACGACGCGTTGTCGTGATGAAGAGGGAAGCCACTGGCCAATTTTTCTTGTCTCTTTCTTCGTCTATCGATTCGCAGACGTTGCCCTTGTAAAATGTTCCCCCTGTAACAATCTCTGATCCCACTCTGCCGTCAGCATCCTCAGACTCGAAAAATACAATAAGCATGACTCTGACATTCCTTTTGACTGATTCGCCTTGTTAGGGCGATGACATTGACTGATTTTCTCTTGGCAGTTCTAAATTTTCATCTCAAGCTCATACTCACAGACACAAGTTTCATCTTCAGTTACAGTTTTGGATATGAAGTCCGGGCCCGAATGAAGACGATCCTTCAACTTTTAGCTAACTGACAAACGATTTTCTTTCTGTTCATCACTCAAAAGTCTGGGAACAAATTTTTTAGTCACTCGTCTCATTTGTAAATTGCTGGTTAAAATGCTTTGCAGGGGCCGGTACGAGATAGGTTCTTCTCTAAACTCTCAAAAAGCTACTCGCTTGTTTGGACGGAAAATTTTTGGCAAGTTTTGCGAGTTTGCTCCTGTTTTTGAGATTAAAGGACGTTACGAACTTCTTCTGCTGACTCATTTTCGGTTTTTAATAGCTCATACTACTTGTAACAATCTTCAGAGTTACAGTATTATCAGTATACACCAATTTCAACATTTCATGACACTCATTATCACTTTTTCGTAATCTGAAACAGAACTTAATGTTCACGTGTTGATCGAAATCCATGATGCGCGACAGACGCGGTGAACACAACCTCATTCTACCGTTTCTGGACGCTGGCTAAGTCAGAACGTGATCCAACTTGACGCTGTCTGTTTCAAGGGATCAGGCTATAGGACAAATTATATGAAATGATTCTAGTATCAGCAGTAGCTGCCAAAAATTTTCATTCACCGTAGTTTTTGATCACACCTCTTATAAAGCCGTTCGAGGTATCTCTCGGTATGAAAATTGCTCACCCATTTGAGAAAGAACACTGGTTGATTTATGTTTTATGGTACTGTACATGCTGCGGAACTGGTAATTTGACACGCAAGACACTCTCCAATCCCCCCCCCCCCCCCCACCCATCCTGTTACTCACGCTCGCCACGACAAATAAGTGGTGTGACAATCCGTTGTGTGGATTCGGCGCAGTAAAATGATTCGACGTGAAGACGTGACACAGTGGCAGAAAGCAGTTATCATCTATAGAAGCGTCCATTACCACACTATGAACAAAGTTGTCTGAGTTTCTGGCGTATCAAAGCATACTGTCGCACATGTCTATAAGAAATGGTAGCACACCCATTTAGTACGTAGTGAAAAGATGCTAACTGACAGTGGCCAGAGAAGGATGACTCTTCTTGCCAATCAAATTAGATTTCAAACATCAAACGAAATGATACTGTCACCGAATAAAGGTCTGTATCAACCTGTTTCTAAATGAACACTGATGCATGCAATGGAATTTTGTATCCGCGTACGTCGGAACAGGGCAACGCTCGAAGCGGCATATGAAGCTGTATGTCTTCAATGAGCCAAACAACATTATGAAAAACTGGACAGTATGTGAATGTAGGAGTGTAATGTGGTTCGACGAGCGGCGGGGTTTAGCGTCTTTTCAAACTGTGCATGCGTCGACTGCATAGTGGGCCCAATGAAACGTTTAACCCACAATGTATGAAGGGTATAGTCAGCCTCGAGGTGGTTTTGTGATATTTTGAGGATGTTTTTCTTTCTATGGCTTTGGCCCGTGCATTCTACACTGTCCAGCCACATTAATGTGGTCACGTGTCAAAAACCTCAATAACCTACTTTTGCAGTGCACTCCCTGGCAGAAAATCAGAAAAAGATTCACTCAGTTCTGGAAGGTACCGATAGGGATGTGGAGTCATGCCGACTCAGTGCCGTGGTCAGCTGCGATAGGTTTTCCTGTTCAAGATTCAAGGCACGTACAGCCCCATCGAGGTGGTCTCACAGATTCTCGATTGTGTTTAAATACGGGGAGTCTGGTGACCAGAGAAGTATGGTGAACTTGTCTTGGTGCTCTTCGAATCACTGTGAGCTGTGTGACACGTTGCGTTATCCTGGTGGTAGATACCATCGTGCTTAGGAAAAACAATCTACATGTGGAGTGGAAAATAGGTCCCCTAGGATAGATGCGTACGTGTGTTATCGATTGGGCCTTTGAGAATGATCACATCACCCAGGGAGTGCCTCGAAAACGTTCTGCCGACTATAACCGTTGCAGGGTGTTCTCTTTCAGAAGTTTCACGCCGTACATGCCAACGGCCATCTTTCTGATAGAGCATAAAGCGCGATTTATCTGAAAATGCCACCTGTCACACACGTATTGGCGTGCATTTTCCAGCCATAGTTGTTGCCAACGAACAGCATCCATCATGGGTGCATGAAACAGGCGCCTGTTGCAGAGGCCCAAACGTAGCAATGTTCGCTAAACGGTCGTTGAGGAGTCAATGTTGGTAGCCCCTTGATCATTTGGGCGGCCATTCGCTCAACAGTTGCCCGCCTATTCGTCCGTACACATCTCCACAGCCGTTGTTCACCCGTGTCATCTATTACTCAGGAATGCCTCCACCCATGGCCCGAAAGCCAATGATCATGCCCATTTGGACGTTAGATAAATCGCTCCGTTTCTGCATTACGACGACGACTATACTGATTTCTGCATCCTCTCGATACGCTTTATATACCCTACACTGCTAGTGCTTCCACCTGCCGTCTGTGAGTGATTAGTGCACGCTGACGTCGAACACAGGTGGTGTTCACACTAATGTGACTGGACCGTGTAGTTATTTTAACATAAGCCTCGACATGCATTTCCAAGGCTTTGGGAGAGCAAACGTTATCCATACATCTTCACGATGAGAAAGCTGTACGTACTTACACTTTGCGAAATGCCAACTCAGCAACTATCGCAACTCGCTAATCACCCCGTCTTGATCCCGGCCTGGATTTGGAACAGTGGGTGATATGTGAGCAGTAAACGCCCTCCAAATTTGGTAGCTGTACACTATATAATCCTCAATGAGCTGCTCCATCTGGATATGACATACATGAAGGCTTTTGTGGACGCTCTTCCTCCTCGTATTGAGATAATTATCAAGGAAAGGGGCGGTGTCACACGGTATTAATGTTATATCTGCCGAGAGTAATTTTCTTCTGCGTCCTTAGGAATCGAGGAAAGTCACCGCGAGACGGTGTTTCAATGAAAATAAATCTAGTCGAAAAGTTAGAGTTAAAGAAGTTCCAAAATAATTATTTACACAATGTTCGTAAAATAAAATAACAACGACGTAATGACACGAAGTGACAAGAAGACATTGGAAGCACTGGATGTGATCAAGTCGCTGCCCTGGAATCGTCCTGGAGACATACTGATTCATGCTTCTTGCAGTGCTACCCATAATGCCCCTTGTGTGGTTGGTGCTGGGTTCATTGAGCACACACTGGGATTGGATAAATGGTCAACGAGGTTAAGCCATGATCATGAATTCACTGAAGTACTGATAAAACCAAGCAGCTATAATATGTTGCTTTGTCCCGTTGAAACATGACATCTCCATCTCCATCTACATATAAGTGTCATTCGGAAAGTAAGTTCCGATCGGTCTCGAAATGAAAACCACCGTGAAAATGGAATATGTTTTATTTGTAATAGTTAGCTACATCTTACAGCTGCCTCTGTACATTGTCGCCACTCCGACTTGCAAGGGGAGTGCCCGGGTTGAGAAGTGAAGTTCGGAGTGCTACAGCGCGTGTTTGCAGCACTACCCCATAGAGTCGCAATGCCCCAGCCATACGGCCAGATGGCCAGCCAGGGGGTTCATACTCGTCCGAAGAATCGTCTATTGTAACCTCTTCGAATTCTACATCTTCACCACCTTCATTCTCGTGAAGTAACTCTTCATCAACCACGATAGTGTTTTCACTCAAGAAATCTATCACATTGTTGTACAACTTCTGTGCCGTCAGCATAGCTTCGTGTGGAATTGACGGCGAACCTTCTGACGCTAGTAAATCGTTTCAATCAGCAGTGGATTGAAATGGGTAACTGCATCTTTAATCAGCAACTTCGATTTCTCGCTGTGTAGAGAATCGTCGGTAATATCTTCTACAAGTCCCTCAGAACTCGCGATGTGTTCACTTCAAAGCATTGTAACCACAAAACGTTAGCAACAGGAAAAACTTTCACACACGTGTACTCGTTCCAAGCGCGCAAAAACAACTGCTAGGTTCTTCTTCTCTGTTTGTAGTGCAGGGAGCGTGGATGAGCGGCTATCCCTTCGCTCTCAAAGTTTGTCAAATGCCCCTTTGAGGGGACCCTCGTTTATAGCGGTCTCATGACAATGAAGTCGATCGTGTACCTGAACTAGTCGGATAGAAATCGTACGCTCCTGTTCGACGGATGTTATGTATAATATACATGATAGAAATGAAATATTGTCAGTATACAATACGAAAGAATATTTGAAGGAGATAATTTGGTTGGAAAAGTTGAAAATGTTGAAGGAACAACAGTTTTCAATTTGAACATCGTTGTTTTTTTTTCAATCAGGAAAAGCAAATAGATACTTTGAAAATACGAAGCACGAATTGTTACCAATATTGCATCGGCCACCGCGCCATTCGGTTCAGTGAGCGGACACATGGGTATTATATACTGTATGACTGAAAGTTTCGGAGCGTTTTTCTCGTGAATGGCTGGCCATCTGGCCGTATTGCTGGGGCATTGTAACTCTATGGAGTAGTGCTGCAAACACGCGCCGTCCCACTCCGAACTCTATTTCCCAACCCTGGCACTCCCCTTGTTAGACATTTGTCGTAGCGACGTACCAGGCAGCCGCCTGCGCTTTTCGCCAATTCTCTACACTCATCTACAGCTCGTTTTTCTGTGCCAAAACGTTGTCTTCACAGCCAGCGGTTCATGTGAGCAGAGATGAAACTCCGGACAAGCCAATTACGGGCTGTGTTGTGCATGATTAAACGCCTCCCATCGAAAACGCTATAGGAGTAGCTGCATTGACGCTGCAGAGTGCGGCCGAGAATTGTTATGAAGAACGAAAGGCATGACAGTTACGTTATGTGGGCTGCACGCCATCAGCCGAAATCCCTCACCAGGTCCTCATACTTGGCGCTAGAAACTACTTTCTAGGCATTCCTACGTGCTCACTGCTAGCTCAGAATTGAAAAGAGCGACGCGCCGCGATCGACGGGCATACTAGACACACTAACCATCTGTGTGGAACTTTTCAAAGTGGTTTCCATTTCGCGGCCAGTCGGATCTTACTTTCCAAATAGGCCTCGTATATATTCTGCAAGCCTCCACTTGGTGCAAGAGGGGAGCACCTTTCCAGTGTTACTCGAAAATATAGCGAGGCAAAACGACTGTACGAGCCAAATTTACGTCTGCAGCAGTAGAACCTTTCTGTAGACAGCTTCAAATGCCGGTTCTCTAAAGTTTCTCAGTGCTGTTTCGCGAAAAGAATGTCGTTCCCATTTGAATTTACGACGCGTCTCCGTAATATACGCGTGTTGATCTAACCTATGTGTAAAAAGCAGATCGCTCGTTTGTGAATTGTTTCGATGTTTTCCTTCCATCTGACGTGACGGGGATCCCAAATAGTCGAGTAGTACTCAAGAGAGGGTAAACTAGTGCTTTATACGCTGCCTACTTTACATATGAACTTCATTTTCTCAATAAACGTTTTGTGATCACTGACGGAAATGAAAGAAATTTATTCTAAACTTGCAGGATCACCGTTTTAATCCACGACAGTGTCGCAACTTGTGAAGGTGATGATGCTTTCGTGTCAGCAGTGATCATTCACCTAAGAAATCATGATTCCCACGACGGGTATCCACTAGCTCTCTGTCGGCTGAAGCCAGCCACAGACACGACGTTCATCGGCACACATGCAACAACCATGCGTGGTCTCTGCAACATTTCTCATGGAGCATCTTGCGCGGCGCACACAAATTACACTGAAAAAAAAAAAGAACGTGAGTGTCGTACCTTACATCGATTCACGTTCCTATTCAGGTGCACGAAAATTTCTTACTTACTTAACCTACACATTGCTGTTAAATCTAATAAAAAACTTTGAAAGTTCAGCGCCACTGTAATGAGTGTTCGTGACTCAAACCCCTACAAACAAACACATTACTGTCACTGCCTTCGTCACTGTTGCAGCTTTGACTGTCACTGTCTTCGTTTATGCCTGTCGATAAAATCGCTTGTAATTCCTTTTCTACAGCTACCGTATGTACGTGAGGCGTTGCATATGGGTGAGAGTAGTATGATTTGAGTGGTATTATCTTTATGTTATAATGTCGTCCCTTAATCTTGCCTCGTTACTTAACAGGTAGCTGCAGTTATCTTCCCATCAAACTGGATAATCTTCATCATCTATTTCCATGATCTGATTAACTAAATTCAAACTCTTTCCTTGCTCCCACGTCCAATTAGGAACGATCATCACATCATCTTTCGACGCTCGTACTCTAGCTTTCAATAATACGTGCTTCTTAATAGGCTTACTTTGTTGTGCCATTGCTTCTCCAGTCTTGAATCCACTAACCGGAAATTCAGAATTATCTGCACATTTCGTCAGAAATTTATCATAAAACTTCTTCAAAACCGCTCTGACTTGACTATGAGAAGATTGCAATGTTCTTCTCCAGACACTTTTTCTTTAATAGTATAAGTAATAGCTTCGTTCTTTAATTGTTCTTCTTTCTTCACAGATCGCAGTAGAACCTCGCTACTCCATGCCCTACGGGTTCTGGAGAGTGATCGGAACGCAAAAATGATCTGATAATCAGATGAACACTTTTATTGACCCGTAACATCACATTACAGAGCAGCACAACACTAATGTTCATCTGGAAATATTGTATTAAATATTGTTCCATATTAAAACAGTAAACATTCACAGAAAACATTCACATGCTAGAAAAGTGTAAGGTACTGTAGCGCATGTATTGTAAATTACGTCTGTATCGTACAAACACGTCTGTAACATACATCGTAAAGTGTGAGAGAAAGTTCAACCTCTATACATACCTTACTAGAGCAATTTATTCACACTTAACTGATTTGCACTTAACTGTTTAAAACCTGAGAAGTCACAGGGTAACAAATAAATAAAACCCTTCGGTTCTTAAGTGGGACGCCGAAACAAGTTTTTAATGTCCTTTTGCTTTGATTATCTTGTCATGTTCAGCCATTTCCTAATTCACAAAGTACCTCCTGGGGTAGACACAGAGCTTTGTTGGATGTAGTGAAGGGCTGTATCAAATGCGCTGTTCACATCCGTATGTGATACTCGACCCGTAGGTTCATTGTGTTCGTTGTTGTCATCATCTTCCCCGTTCTCATGAGCGGTTTGAATTACACCGTCAACAACCTGGCCCTCAGCTAATTCTGCTTTCGTTCTGCAGTCAACATCAGCTGCACTGATCTTCTCATTTACGTCACAGGGCTCAACGTCCGCTGCCGCACGGGATTAGTCGAGCGGTCTCAGGCGCTGCAGTCATGGATTGTGCGGCTGGTCCCGGCGGAGGTTCGAGTCCTCCCTCGGGCATGGGTGTGTGTGTTTGTCCTTAGGATAATTTAGGTTAAGTAGTGTGTAAGCTTAGGGACTGATGACCTTAGCAGTTAAGTCCCATAAGATTTCACACACATTTGAACATTTTTTTTCAACGTCCGCTTGTAAAGACAGTATCACATTTTTACGTTTAGTTGGCGTCATAATTTAGTTTTACACACTATAATATCCAGGTACAACATTGTAACTAATTTATAAAAAATGTGTGCACAATAACACTTTTTGATCGAGTTAGAAACAATACTAAAAGTGATAAAACTATCGGTTCTAGCTACGGTCAACTGTCTAGTGATGTAAATCGCATACTATGACCCATCTACAAGTCCAGTGCTGATTATGGCAACGGCCGTGCAGGTAAACAAACATTAGAAATGTGATGTTTGGATTAAGCGGAGAGTAGGAACATACGAGGTCGGATCAGTGAGGTTCTGCTGTAATTCTATCTTTGATCACTCAGCAGGCTCTAATCAAGGTTATTCGTTTCTGCCTGGCTTCTAATCTCTTGTTTACATAGCTTCAGTTGTGATAGCTGCTTGAAAATGATGATCATTTGTGCGAAGTTCCGAAACGGGACCTAGTTCGAACTATTGTTCGTTTTCTGACACGTCATTCACCTCTTGTCTGTGCCTAATAAGCGGTCTCCGGTCATGAAATTGTTTGTGCTCGAACTGTGATCGAATTTCATTGCTATTACTCTCCAAGGTATACGCTGAAATTCATCATTTCTGCGATCACAGATTCTTCTTTCGTGAAACTGTCGTCGGTTATTCCATTGCGGTCTCTGGTTATGTCTGTACATAGGTTTGTTATGATCTCTGTGCCGATTTCGTTTTGACCCATTACCATACCATTTCGCAGTAGTGAATCTCCAAAATTCTTGTTGTTATCTCTTCTTTCTTCGTTCTCGATGTGTCCGAAAATTTGTTCCACCTGATTGCCTGTATTGATAGTTTAAGTTGCAACCAACCGTTTGCGTATTTCTGAAGGTAGCCGCTTTACGACCTATTTCACAACATCCTGTTTCTCAAATGGCTTATCTAAATACTTGTTATTACCCAACTCCTTTTCCAAAAATTTCGTTGAAGTTCCATATGCCTCTTTCGAATATTCTTCATTATACAATCCATCTATAACGCAATACCACTTGCATTTTGATCAGTACTTTCACAAAAATGCTGTCTGAAATTCAGCATACGTCATTTTACCTTTAAGTCCTTGCATTCCCCAATTGTAGGCATCCCCATCCAAACGATTGGCAACAAAGGATATTTTTTCAGCATCTGTCCATTCTGATGACAGTATAAACTCCTAACAAAAAATAGGACATACAACACCTTTAGGTTTTAATCCGTTTAACTGTGTAATCTGTAGGAAACGCGCCTGTCTTCGTTCAACATCACTTACGTCACCGTGACGCTTGCACGGTAAGTTGAAAACTTCGGTAGACTCCGGAGTGGCACTTCGGGCCATTTCGAGTTGTTTTCCAGTGTTTCCAGGGACTGCCGTGCTGCTTTCCTCAATGGCTATGCAACGACTGCATGGAATTACGAGCTCTGTAATCTGAGGCATATGTGTCGCTAGCTGTCCCTGTTTCGTATCCACTTCCTGCACCTTCAAATCAAGATTTGTGCTCTTATTGCCCTGTTCTTCCCGAATACTTTCATCATTTTCAATATGTTTCCGAAGCTCCCAGTCTATTTTGGCAGACAACTCAGTGTTTTTGTTATCTTGTTGTTCTTTAAAATCCGGGAGTTCTTAACGAACATCACCAAGAGCGTCCTTTTGACTATCTAGTATCTCAATTCGCAGATTATTTACTATCTCCTTCTGATACTGAACAAAAAGTTGTCTTTCTTCTTTGAGCTGATTAGTTGTATTACTCTGCATTTCTTTGAACGGTCGATTAGCACATATTTGATTTTCTCCGATTTTAACAGCAAATTCTTTAGCAAGATTAGCCTCACTTTTTTCCATTTTAACAGCAATGTCTTTTGCAAGACCAGTCTGAAGATTATCTTCACTCTTTTCAATTTTAGTCTTTCAAAACTAATCTCGTCATAATAGACACATTCTCAACCCCTAGACTGTTTATGTCTGTTTCCTGTTGACTGGTCTTTGGCAGTGGTGTAGGCACATTTTGGCCTTCAAACCTCTAGAGTAGAATTTGTATCAATGGTATCGTCAGTTCTACTACCCAGAAACTGAAGCTGCTGGGACTTATTCGTGGTATTCGCAACTTTAATTAAACGTGGACTCGTCATGTCAGCCACCTTACCCTATCCATCCATCCTACTACGCGACATAAATTGGATCCTCATTGCTTTTTTAGTTTCAGCACATAAATCAGCACTGTTAATGGTGGCAATCAGCAATGCAGTGCTAAGAAATATTGCTTCCTTTGCTCAACTATGAGCAACAGTCACTTTAGTCGGTCCGTGGCGAAGATTTGGCAGTCATAGCCAAGTACTGCTGTGCATTGCCTTGCAATGTGTCGATTCTGCACCCTTCTTCGATGGGAGACACTTCATGTGCACCATTACTGTTTCCATTTATAGTTCTTAATTTTAACTTGTGACGTATCATCTCTACTCAGCGTTCACGATTATTTCTCTACCGACATTTCCTGTCTTTTCATGTAACGTGTGTGGCCCCCTTGACAGTCAAGTTTTATCACGTTTCAATCTTGGACAGTCTGATCCGCTGAAGTTCTTCCGTAAAATGTGCCATAACTCTGATTTCACAGAATGTTGATGAATGTTCTCTGATTCTAATTTCGTCCACAGTTTCTTTGCCGAGAATCAGCGTAGTTTTACACTTCGACAAACGTACAGTTTCCTCGTCGAAGTCACTCTGTTCACTTTTCCACCACTTTGTTCGAAAACTGCGTTAATTCGGTCCTCTCAAGCGTCGACATATGTAACCGTCCCCTTATTTATTTAACAAATCTCTAGGCTATCGTACAAAGAAGTAGGGGTGGCAAATACTTCCCAATACGTAAGTGCTTACCGTGTTTTACCGTGTGCCTAAAATCAACTTGCGCATTGCTTCCTATCATTATAGGGATCTATCCTTAACGATTTTCTTGAAATAATGAAAATCACTCAATGGAAACAAGATTTATTTACTCTCAAGACAAGTAAATGTTTCCTAAGCTGTCTAAAATGCAAGTGCACAGTTCCCACTCCGTCTAGCCACAACGTAAAAGTTAATCTGACGTTTACGTTCAGAAAGGTTACCTGATTGTCTGATCCACAGTACAACTTCTTGCCAGATCCGATAATATCAGCGGTCACTTCATTATAATTAAAATATAAACGTGCCAATCAATAGCGGCAACACATGTAATATTCAAGATTTCACTTCGACGCACGACTTCAGATTCCTTGCGATAAACTTGATAAAACTTCTTTCACAGTTTTACTTCCTCCATTCACTGAACCACTCATACGGATAGTCTTTCTCATTAGCATCAACCGGCCGCCAGTGGGACCGTATCCCGACCGTCATGACTGGCCGCTCATCCCTGCCCTATGTACCTGCCTAGCCGTATTTCCTGTCAGTTAGCGCGAGCCGATGTGTTCTGGCAGTTTGCAGCAAGCCAGCGAAATGATATCCACCGAAAACAAGAGCTAATAACCGGTTGTTCGGTAAGGGTCTCAACAATGTTACCCTTAGAAACTGCACCATGGTACTCTTACAAACTGCAACATTCAGTGACGCACAAATGAAAAAAAAATTATTTTCGCTTGGATAAATTTTCATAAACCATCGCACAGGAAGGTATTCTTTGTGCTGCAGGTTTCAGTTTCAATTGGTTTCCTATGGAACTGTAATATTTGAGTAGTTAAAATCCAGATATGGCAGTTCGGTTGAAAGTCTTCGTTTTCGCGCAATCCGTTTGATCTGCAGAAGAGTTTCCCTCTGTACGTGAGTGTCTTGCGCTGCAACGTGTTAGTCAACCTAAATAGTATTGAAAACTTTTTGATTTTTTTTAAATTTTTGTAGCCTCGGTCTTTAATTTTCAGATATTCATATCAGCTGTTTGTTAATTATGTAGTGGCTCGTTCCTTGACCAAAAACTGTAGATTTGGCTGAGATGGTATCCGGAAACCTAATTAAATAATGTTCTTATCGACTATTCAGGTCCTATATGAGGTACGTAGGAAATGAGAATAAAGAGCGCATATGCATATGATCCATGTGTCTCACAACAGCTCTAGTTACAGGAATACTTCTTTGGTACAGAGTGGAACCAGCACAGGATTATGTCGCGGTATACGTAATTCACACCAGGACGTCAGTATGAGTCGTGATGCATGGTAATGATAACTTCATAAATGTGTGGTACTGTTCTGTGATGGAAGATATTTGTACGAATTCAATGGAAAAAACCGTAAAAAACTCATTAAATTAATCATAAACCATTAAACAGACCTCGTGGAGAGACTAAGTTAGATGCAATTCGGCCGCTTGTAAAATTAACTTGTCTTGCTGAATACGTACTAGGTTTACCGGTTCGTATTGTTTAGCATCATTTACTCACACAGTAATAAACTGAATGAGTGCTAGTTGTGAAACACACGTTCATTTTCCTACAGAAACATTTATTTGCTTTGGCTTTAATTCAGATTTCTGGTGTTACTGTTGGATCCAGTTATTAAGCGCAGTTTCGAAATCTACGTTGCAGCAAGTTACTGAAATTAATGCTACTAGAGAATTCCTTGCTAGTTGTAGCAAGAAATACGTCTGTGTACCACTTCAAACCACACAGCAGTTTTTACGCAAGCAGTAAAAACATGGTCTTTGGCAATGGCTGTCCTCTGCAGCGATCAAGAGAACGATGTCAATGCCAAGCAAATGTCACCTGACAACCGTAACTAAAATTAAAATACTAATAAATTCAACTGATGCTGACTAGTCATTAACAAATAAATTTCGTTTAATTGAGGTACAGATGAAGCCCTTAACGCAAGGAAAATTGTCATTCGACCACGAAATGGCAGAGTAGCATAGCTGGCGATGGGACATACCTCTGCAAATTGTATGAATGTCCAGAGACAATTGTGTTCTATAGGTTATTATTCTGAACTGGTGGTGTGGGCCTCACCAGAGAAAATTTCGTGACATCTAACCCACAAAAACAGCATTTTAGAATAACTTTACTATTAAAGCTCTATAATGTAGAATTTAAGAAAAAAAATGGTTCAAATGGCTCTGAGCATTACGGGACTTAACATCTCAGGTCATCAGTCCCCTAGAACTTAGAACTACTTCAACCTAACTAACCTAAGGACATTTCACACATCCATGCCCGAGGCAGGATTCGAACCTGCGACCGTAGCGGTCGCGCGGTTCCAGACTGAAGCGCCTAGAACCACTCGGCCACCAGCGGCCGGCAGATTTTAAGATTTATTACATAATTTACTACACAATTTACGATTTAATGAACTCTTGAGACTAAAAAGATGAGAAGAACTGATGTCACTAAGGTATTCAACTCGATTTATTAACGTTGCAATGATAAACTTAAGCCGTGGTGCGGCTTTTCTAGCACACCTGCTCTTTGGCAGTTCTGTCGATTACCCAGCTGTACTACGATCTTTGCCCCTGTTGTGATCTGGCGGGGGTTTTTGCGGTAGGCGAGTAGGTCGGCGGACTCGCTACGAGGCGCTAGGACGTGCTTGAGGGGACGAAGGAGCAAACACCCGGGCTCGGCTAGCGGTGGCGTGGCGTGGCCGGTCTACCTCGCAAGACGGTCACGAGTTCGTGGTGGCCAAGTCTGATGTCAACTCCGGACGCTGCTCGTCGCATTGCTTTGGGGCCTGTTTTCTCGGACAGACCCATTCCTCGAGACCATGTCGAACAACGCTCTCCATCGTACGTGTAAGTGGTTTTGGTGCCTTTGTTTCGTCAAACTATTTGCGTTGCAGCGAATGTATTTGTTGGTCAGTTGGTTCTAATGTACGTGTTGTAGAAGTAAGAGCAGTCGGCAGAGTCTGTGTGTCTGTATGCAGACCAGCAGTTACTATATGCTTTAAAATCCGCTGCTTGGATGACCATTAAAAGGCAGATTAGCACGATGTCATGAGTGTGATTTTGGTTTTATTCCCATCAAGCAACTTCCCTGGTATATTGCTGTAAAAGAACTAAATTTTTGATCCATTTCTTTTGGAACCACTTATTCTGTTATTAGTAAAACTTTTATTTGCTAAGGCTAGTCATTTATAAGTACTTCTTGGTATACGTGAACTTATTAAGGAGACCGGCAGTTACTACTACCTTTAAAATCCGCTGGTTGGATTACTATTAGGAAGCAGATTAGCACAAAAGCGTGACTTTGGGTTATTATCATCAAGCGACGTCCCTGGCATATTGATGTAAAAGGAAAAAAAAATTTATCAACTAGTTATTCTGTTTTTAGTAAAACTTGTATTTGTAAAGCTGGTCGTTCATGTGTACTTCCTTATATAAGTGCACATATTCAATGCACTCACTCAACAGTAATTGGTTTGTGTATTTTCTTGTTTATCAGTTTCTTAACGTATATTGATTGATGTTTGGTTGGTGTTTGCCGTGTCTTCTGCGGTCTGTTTGTGTTTGTTTTTTCTGCGAGTTGGGGTGCGTGGGTGCGGCGCCACGTCCCGCTTCGGTGCACAGAAGCTGTGACGTGCCGTCTAATGGGAAGTGACTCCCGGTTGGACCCCGGCGTTTACGTGTTTGGACGGCTGGTCGTCTGCTGCTTCCGGCATTTAAGTCACCTTTGCCCAGGGCAGCTTGGGGTCACTGCCCATTTGATAAAAGTAACCTATTTCATGTACTGTTTTTTTTTAAAAAAAAGGTTTTAAATTTATTGAGTGATTTATAATTATAGTCACGTGTTGTGCTGGTTGGGTTTTTGGGGGTTCTAATTGAACTGATGCTTTTCGTAAATCTACATCCATACTCCGCAAGCCACCTGACGGTGTGTGGCGGAGGGTACCTTGAGTACCTCTATCGGTTCTCCCTTCTATTCCAGTCTCGTATTGTTCGTGGAAAGGATTGTCGGTATGCTTGTGTGTGGGCTCTAATCTCTGATTTTATCCTCATGGTCTCTTCGCGATATATACGTAGGAGGGAGCAATATACTGCTTGAATCTTCGGTGAAGGTATGCTCTCGAAACTTTAACAAAAGCCCGTACCGAGCATCTCTCCTGCAGAGTCTTCCACTGGAGTTTATCATCTCCGTAACGCTTTCGCGATTACTAAATGATCCTGTAACGAAGCGCGCTGCTCTCCGTTGGATGTTCTCTATTTCTTCTATCAACCCTATCCGGTACGGATCCCACACTGGTTAGCAGTATTCAAGCAGTGGGCGAACAAGTGTTCTGTAACCTACTTTCCTTGTTTTTGGACTGCATTTCCTTAGGATTCTTTCAATGAATCTGTCTGGCATCTGCTTTACCGACGATTAATTTTATATGGTCATTCAATTTTAAATCACTCTTCATTCCTACCCCAGATAATTTATGGAATTAACTGCTTCCAGTTGCTGACATGCTATTCTGTAACTAAATAATAAGGGATCTGTCTTTCTATGTATTCGCAGCACATTACACTTGTCTACATTGAGGTTCAATTGCCATTCCCTGCACCATGCGTCAATTCGCTGCAGATCCTCCTGCATTTCAGTAAAATTTTCCATTGTTACAACCTCTCGATACACCACAGCATCATCTGCAAAAAACCTCAGTTAACTTCCGATGTCATCAACAAGGTCATTTATGTATATTGTGAATAGCAACGGTCCTATGACACTCCCCTGCGGCACACCTGAAATCACTCTTACTTCGGAAGACTTCTCTCCATTGAGAATGACATGCTGCGTTCTGTTATCTAGGAACTCTTCAATCCAATCACATAATTGGTCTGATGAACCATATGCTCTTACTTTGTACATTAACCGACTGTGGGGAACTGTATCGAACGCCTTTCGGAAGTCAAGAAGCACGGCATCCACCTGTGAAACCGTGTCTATGGCCCTCTGAGTCTCGTTGACGAATAGCGCTAGCTGGGTTTCACACGACCGTCTTTTTCGAAACCCATGCTGATTCATACAGAGTAGATTTCTAGTCTCCAGAAAAGTCATTATACTCGAACATAATACGTGTTCCAAAATTCTACAACTAATCGACGTTAGAGATATGGGTCTATAGTTCTGCACATCTGTTCGAAGTCCCTTCTAGAAAACGGGGATGACCTGCGCCCTTTTCCAATCCTTTGGAACGCTGTGCTCTTCTAGAGACCTACGGTACACCGCTGCAAGAAGGGGGGAAAGTTCCTTCGCGTTCTCTGTGTAAAATCGAACTGGTATCCCATCAGGTCCAGCGGCCTTTCCTCTTTTGAGAGATTTTCATTGTTTCTCTATTCTTCTGTCGTCTATTTCGATATCTACCATTTTTTCATCTGTGCGACAATCTAGAGAAGGAACTACAGTGCAGTCTTCCTCTGTGAAACAGCTTTGGAAAAAGACAATTTAGTATTTCGGCCTTTAGTCTGTCATCCTCTGTTTCAGTACCATTTTGGTCACAGTGTGTCTGGATATTTTGTTTTGATCCACCTACTGCTTTGACATAAGACCAAAATTTCTTAGGATTTTCTGCCAAGTCAGAATATAGAACATTACTTTCGAATTCATTGAACGCCTCTCGCATAGCCCTCTTCACACTAAATTTCGCTTCGCATAATTTTTGTTTGTCTGCAAGGCTTTGGCTATGTTTGTTTGCTGTGAATAAATCAGCTTCACATTGTAAAATATATTTTTTTAAATTGTGCCACTTCTTTAAATCAGCTTCAGACTGTAATTTATTTGAAATCTCTGTGGGTCAGCTCTTTAAGCCTGTTGGTACTTATCTGCTGTCTTGCATGAGATGCAAGACATCTGTAATGTTTTATAAAAGATGCCCACGTTGATTGTCTCTTACCTGTTTTGTATAAACAATGAATTTGGTAGTTGTTGTTTAAGGAGTGACATTACAGGGGCCTTGACCTTCCATCCTAAGTGTAACCCTCATCCCCACATCCTAAGTTACAAAATTTTTTTTAAAAAATGCAGATATCAGTATTTCAAACTGCAAAAGACGCATTGTAAATTTTCGAAAACATGTGACTTATACAAATGCAAAATAAAAGAAAGTGATAACCAAGCGAATTTTACTTACATTAAATTGAAATGCAATACTTTCTCGAATAATCAACGTTGAAAGAAAAGTTTCATATAACTTTACTGCCTATTTGTTTTGTACCTAACTTGATGCTAATGAAGCTATTTATAAAGTCTTCATAGCCCAGTTTTCATAAAATATCACTTGTAACAGTGAGGGAAGATAATCAGTACCGCTAATGCGCTCTCGGTGGTCACTTCATCTTGCTATGACGTCACGAAAGCAGTAAGTTATCTGGTAGGTTCTACGGATCAGATCACAACTGCAGCAGTTAATCTGAGCACAGCCTGGTTTAACCGTACTTAGGCACTTCACATGCAACCGCAGACGGTGATCTGCGGATCGCTGCGACATCCCTGGAAATCCCGGTGTTTCCATTCTGGTCACGACCTCCCTAATTGACCTTCAGGCGAGTTCCCTCGAGACCCAGCCGCTTACACTGGCTCACAATCGATTACCGCAAACTGTGGTGCCCAAAGTTTGCAGCTCCGTTACAGCAAGACGTTCTGTTATCAGCCCTCTGACCGAAGGAAAACGGCGGATAAATGTTATAGCTGATCATGAAAGGGTTATACCCCCATACTCTTGCCGAGGGCAGCCCACAGGAAGACACCCTTAGCCTTACAATAAGGCGAACAAAAAGTTTAAGGATGTTGCTGCACCGTATATGAGACATAGCGCAGCTGTGATGAGGGTATATAAGCACTGACATGTAGGCATGCGATTAGTGTGGCATTCACGTCTTTCCGACGTGCGTACGGTGAAAGCGGAAACGTGAAATATGGAGAGGTAATTACCAAATGCGCCCATATAGGACCAATGTACTATTATTCCCTTCTTGGCTGCTGCAAAACAAATAGCGGTAAACATCCATCAGAGAATGAAGAGCGTGTATGAGGCAGCATTTTCGCTGAAAGCTCCGTTATGGAATGGTGCGTCAAGTTTATGATAACGCACATCCCATATCGCAAACGTCATGACGCAGAAGTTGCGCCTACTCACGTGGGAGGCAATGAAGCATCCGCCTTATAGTGCTTATGTCTCCCCACGCGATTATCACGTCTTCGGTCCCTTAAAAACTGGCTGAAGTGCTGAAGATTCCTGTCGGACTGGGATGTAAAGCAGGCAGTTAATGATCTCTTCATGCAGCAGGACGCGTGCAAGAGAAAGTTTCCAGGGATTTTTTATTGGCATGACGATTCTGGACTGTACAGCTGCCAAATGGAAACTTTTTGATCGTACCTTTATACAATTTCTATTACAGACTTAAATGGGTTGAGGAGTGGACTTGGTAGACTACGGTTCTATGTGTTGTTGTTGTGGTCTTCAGTCATGAGACTGGTTTGATGCAGCTCTCCATGCTACTCTATCCTCTGCAAGGTGCTTCATCTCCCAGTACCTACTGCAACTTACATCCTTCTGAATCTGCTTAGTGTATTCATCTCTTGGTCTCCATCTACGATTTTTACCCTCCACGCTGCCCTCCAATACTAAACTGGTGATCCCTTGATGCCTCAGAACATGTCCTACCAACCGATCCCTTCTTCTACTCAAGTTGTGCCACAAACTTCTCTTCTCCCCAGTTCTATTCAGTACCTCCTCATTAGTTATGTGATCTACTAATCTAATCTTCGGCATTTTTCTGCAGCACCACATTTCGAAAGCTTCTATTCTCTTCTTGTCCAAACTATTTATCGTCCATATTTCACTTCCATACATGGCTACACTCCAAACAAATACTTTCAGAAACGACTTCCTGACACTTAAACCTATACTCGATGTTAACAAATTTCTCTTCTTCAGAAATGCTTTCCTTGCCATTGCCAGTCTACATTTTATATCCTCTACTTCGACAATCGTCAGTTACTTTGCTCCCCAAATAGCAGAAATCCTTTACTCCTTTAAGTGTCTCATATCCTAATCTAATTCCCTCAGCATCACCCGACTTAATTCGACTACATTCCATTATCCTTGTTTTGCTTTTGTTGTTCATCTTATACCCTCCTTTCAAGACACTATCCATTCCGTTCAACTGCTCTTCCAAGTCCATTGCTGTCTCTGACGTTTCAGTAGGAAACGCAATTCCGGAAAAATTGTACCATTTCGATATGAAATAGGTTCGATGGTCCGACCCTTTCGGATCCTAACTAAATTGGAATCCATATGATCCTGTTCGCACGTAGCGATAGTTGAATATAGACTATGCATAAAAAAGAGCCCTAGATCGCCAAATACGTCGATTTATCCTGTAATACAACGATGGATTTCGCGACAGACTGCTGCTCATTTCTCCATTGCCAAGTTTCGTGTCTCCCGTATCCCAGTACGTGCACAGACAAGAAAATGAGGGTTTCTTATCAGAAGTTTGGAGACAAAAACAGCTCTACAAACCATTGTAGCCTCTAAATAGAGTTGTGAAAGGCAATGTACGAGGGTTATTCCAAAAGTAAGGTCCGATCGGTCGCGAAATGGAAACGACTATGAAAATCCGATAAAGCTTTGCACAGATGTGTTGGGTAGTGTCTCTAGTATAACCCCAGTTAGCATCACGTCGCTCTTCTCATTTCTGAGCTCGCAGTGAGTGCGTAAAGATGTCTAGAAAATAGTGTCTGCCGCCAAGTACGAGGGCCTGGTGAGAAATTTCGCCTGAAGCTATGCAGCCAACATTACATAACTGTCGTGCTGTTTCGTCTTCACGACAATTCTCAGCCGCATTCTGCAGGGGCAATGAAGATGCTCCTGCATCGTTTTCAAATGGAAATGTTAGATTACCCACAATACAGTCCGCAATTGTCTCCCCCTGAGTTTCATCTCTGGTCACATGAACCGCTGTCTTTGAAGACAACATTTTGACACAGACAACGAGGTGTAGGCCAGCGTGGAGAATTGGCGGAAAGCACTGGCGGCTGCCTTCTATGATGAGGCTATTGCAAAGTTGGTACAACGCTATGACAAAAGTCTAAGTCAGAACGGCGACTACGTAGAGAAGTAGCTGAAAGGTGTAGCTAATTGTTACAAGTAAAACATTTCTGATGTTCACTGTGGTTTCAATTTGGCAATCAATCGGACCTTACTTTTGGAATAACCCTCGTACATTCAGGGTGTCCCAATTCTTTCGGGTCATAATGATACACTATTTCTGAATTTTTAAATTATTTTTTACCTATTTTTCACTTTTTTGGGTGGGGGGGGGGGGGGCAGTCAGTACGCCTCTAGCTAGTGTGATGCTGGAAACCACGACTTCCTCAGCTAAGGAAACTAAAGTGTCATTGCTCAGGTACGGAACGAATGACTGGAAATGAATTTCTGAGGTGGTGTAAGGGGTGGAATGAGCAATGTCGGTAAGGTACGTTTGTAGAAAATACTTATGTTTCTGCATTGATGTTGGTAAAGCAAACTTACAAGGGGAGGCCGCAATTTTGAAATTCAGATTCGATTCAAACTGCGCATAATAAAAGCTCATGGAGAGAGGTGTAATGTGGCAAAGTACCAAGATGCACTTCTCAGCCGTTGTCGAGAAAATCGACAGTTAAAAGAAACCGTTGCGGTGAAATACTCTCTATGATTAATAGTTTTCTACAGTGTAGTGGCAAGGCGGTAAGCGCTCGAGTTCGTATTCTGAAGGTCGCCGGATCGAATCTCGCGCCATGCAACTTTTTTTTATTATTTGTTTTTTTGTAATTCAAATGTATATACACACACACACACACACACACACACACACACACACACACACGGCAATCAGTTGCAACAATTACGCATATAATAAGTTGTTGAAAGTCGTTTGTCGTGGAAAAATAAAACTTGAAATAAAACACAATATCACAAATAATATTCAAGTAGATACAATTTATTGATAAGTTCGGTATACACTCGCACATAATTAACAATTAGTGACCAGAAGTAGCTGGAGTATCGCACGAACCAGGGTGATAGTTATCACAGAAACATGGAAAGCAGAAAACTGCACGACATCGAGCACATCTGATAAACGATGCATTTTTCCAAGAACAATTGTTTTTTAAATTATCTGTTCGGAAACACACGTGATTGACATTCTGAAAAATTGTTCTATCGTTCGTCAGGTTTGATGCATACCACGCGTATCGTATCATATCGGCAAAAATCGGAGAAGACAATTGGTGGTGGACGATGGATTGAATTTATTTCGTGTGTGTGTATATACATTTGAACTACAAAAAAACAAATAATAAAAAACGCTGCACGGCGCGGGATTCGATCCGGCGATCTTCGGATTACGAATCCGAGCGCTTACCACTGCGCCACGACGCTGTAGAAAACTAATAAGCGTAGAGAGTATTTCACCGCAACAGTTTCTTTTAACTGTCGATTTTCTCGACAACGGCTGAGAAGTGCATCTTGGTGCTTTGCCACATTACACCTCTGGCCATGAGCTTTTGTTATGCACAGTATGAACCGAATCTGAATTTCACAATTGGCGGCCTCCCCTTGTTAGAGATAAAAGCTAATATTGTCAGCGGTGGATTACTTTGTACGGCGTTACTTGAAATTACAGATGTAGGAAATGCCAGTAGAAACAGAAGAGGTGATTGGGAAAGTCCATGCAGCGTGTCTCATTGTTGGTATGGACATTTGGGAGAGTGCAGCTATGTTTAAAACACTCGTTTAATGAATACATAATAAACTACAATGGCCACTTACAACAATCGTCATAACCTTGCGAATAAGTTGTTCTTATAAGACGCAGTTTGTTTAAGCAATAAAAGAACTAAATTCAACCTTGGTTTCCTTGTATCACATCATCGAGTTAGAATCCTCTACAAAGTATATAATTTGGTCCCTTAGATTTGGGCCAGCTTCCTGTTTTTCTTTCTTTTTGGGACATTTGCATTTTGAAAATGAAATGTAAATTCTGTCTTAGTCACCATTATAGACGTTCTTTCGGACATGTCCGAAAGCAGCTCGTTAGAATGTAATTACAATGAAATGAACAATCTTAGCTGCTTACAGGCGTTGACGTGCGTCAACGGGGACAGATGAAAATGTGTGCACCGACCCGGACTCGAACCCGGGATCTCCTGCTTACATGGCAGACGCTCTATCCATCTTTTTTTTTTTTTTTAATAAAACCTTTATTAAAAAAACAATGTTACACATTGCAAATACATACTAAGTTATACATACATGAAGTTATTTAAACAAAGCGGTTTGATCATTTCAATTGCGCTGACATTAAGGAAAGAAAACAGAAGATTGTGTTACTGACTAAATCACCAGAAAGAATTAAATTAAACATAAATACTTGAGAATGGCGGAAAGGAGATATATAATAAAGTTGACTAGCCTTCCAACTACACTTTCTGGACATTAATTGAATCTAAGTATTTGAAGTGATCAGATGTATATAATCAGTCTTTCACTGCAAAAATGAACAGGGCAATGTGCCAGCCATTGAATATTACATTTATCGGATAGTATCTTATGGTTTTAACCAATCGATAAGGAGATTTCTATAAAAACTGTCTATTTCCTAATTTCTAGTATAAGCCAATAATGCACCTTTCATGATTTGTGTTTGGCACTATTAGACACACAATCTCAATGTCACATAAGTTCTGTACATTAGATTATAAATTTCAAAAAACTACTCTCTGAAGTAGAGAAAGCACACATCATAAATATACTGTAAAATCTTAAATAGTATCCTTAAGGTAACTACAATACATCACTGTCAACACAGTCTTCTTTTTTATATTAACCAATACCCATTCTTTCAAATACAATTTTTAGCATATTACCGAACTTTTTCTTGTGATTCGAATAGCTTCTAATTTTGTGGAACTCACACAGCATGTGTATCTTGAACTCTATGATGCTATCGGATCCTAATTTGTTAAGGACGTAGTTAACAAAATTTCCCAGCAACCAGTACACAGCGTTACTTTTTGCTTCTGGGAAATAGCGTGCTTCAGGCCTGTGTATCAATGACAGCGATATATACTCAGGGGATGTTCTTGTAATCAGAGCTATTTGCTCCCGGATCCACTTCCAACTATTCATGTGACCACTGCAAGTATATCGATGAATTACTGTGTCAACTAGGTGACATTGTTGACATAAATTTGTTTCACAGAGTACGATTGCGTGCAGTCTTTCATTGGTGCTAACTATGTTGTTAACTGTCTTGTACCATGACGTTTTTATATTAGACGTGAGCACATTAGAACTAATGTTTTTCCAAATCTCAGTCCACTCAATGTTTGGAAACTGTCGTTCTATTTTGTTTCTTCCTTCGCTTTTCTTTCGTTCCCGCATTATGGCTCTCGATGTTAAGTGTCGGGACTGCCTGAGTTCGACACTGACATAACTAAACTCAACATAGAAAATCCTCACGTGCTGTAAGCGACTGTTGATATTCTGCACGTCAATCGGGGGAAGCAGGCTTGGAGGTTTAATGATGTCGAAAAGTTGGCTGGTTATGCTTCCTCGCGAGTCTCTTATTAAATTAACTTGCCTTTTGATAAAAAGAGCAGAGGCTTTATCCGTTATATCAGTTAATCCTAGTCCACCATTTTTAGGATCTAAAGTGGCTACTTTAGCAGGTACTCTGAACACTTCACCTCTCCACAAAAATTTTGTGATTTTGGACATTATTCTCCTCGCTATCATTCTCGGTATTGGAAACAGCTGGGCAGTATAATAAGCCTTAGCAAGGATGCATGAGTTGATATACTGTGTTCTTTGAACTTGGTTCATATATCGAGTTAAATTCTCTACAATGGCTCCTTGCACTTTATCTGCTGCAACTTTCCAATTTAAAGCCGTCATTTTCATAGGGCATGCTGTCAGGGCGATCCCAAGTGTTTTATGTTGTCGGACTAAGTTTGCCCACTCGACGTTGATATTATCAAAACCTCTGAGATTTAACATCTTACTTTTTTTCCGTTTGCATTGGCTCCAGATGCTCTACAGTACGAATCAATCACTGTTGCTAGCGTGGTTACCTCGTCATTATTCCTTATAATGACCCCTATATCGTCAGCATAGGCTCTTATAACTGTTTTGTTTCCTGATAATGTTAAGCCTTTTAATGTAGCATGGACATGTCGGAGGAAAGGTTCCAGCGAAATTGCGAAGAGCGACATGGACAGAGGACTTCCTTGAGGAACACCTCGTTGTATTTGCATCGGTCTGGATTGTTGACAATTCACCGCTATTTTAGCATTTATTCCAGTTGCTATGTTCTTAATCAACTGTATAACCCTATCGTTGAAACCTATTTTCTTCAATGTCTGTAGAAGATATTCATGGTTTACTACATCGAACGCCCTATAAAAATCTAAAAACAATAAAGCACACTTTATGTTTGTTACAGAAGTTACTGCAATGATATCCCTGAATTCCGCTAGATTTTGAAAAATGGTTCTACCTTGCGCACAGTTCTGATGTTGACTAATAATTTTATCTGTAAGGCATGAAATTCTCTTGTTTATTATTCTAGCTATTAATTTATAATCAGAATTCAGCAGTGAAATTGGACGAAAATTATTTAAATCTTTGTTTCCATTATTTTTTGGCACCAGAACAATTTTACTCTCCTTAAACTCAGCCGGAATCATTTTACCCTGAATAACCTCATTTACAATGTCCGTGATTTTCGCACCCACTATTGGCCAGTAACGGATGTAAAATTCTGCTGGCAGACCATCCGGTCCTGGGGATTTTTTTGGTGGCGAGGCGCACAGAGTCTCATACACGTCTTCTTCACTGACAACCTCGAGAAAATTTTCGTTGTCATCTTCTGTCAGCTGTGGGGTTAGGATGTCAAGGAATTCTTCCAAGGAAGCATCACTACTTTGATGTACAGAATATAGCTCGCAATAATAGCGATAAATCTCGTCCATGATATCCTGCTGGGTTCTGAGAATCGTGCCGTGTTTTGTTCGAATTGCTTCAATAAAAGTCCTTCTCCCGTTTTTCGTATGCTTCACTAAATGATATAGGGAAGTAGTTTCATCTGCTGACACCGAATTTGCCTTCGATTTTATTTTCAACCCTTCCATTTGACTTCTCTTGATATTAAGTAATTTGGCTTTGACTTTTTGATGTCTGCTATCCGAAGTGAAGAACCTGCTGAGACTTGATCATATAGATCTCTCAAAACGGAATAGTAATACTCTATAGTGCATTTCATTTCTCTTGCGCTCTGGGCACTGTATTGAATAAGAACTTTCCTCAACTTTGGATTTGCCATTTTAACCCACCAGTCAATAGCAGTGGCATATCTACTACGGGCTCGCAGGCATATTGCCCATGTTTCTTTAATCAGATCTTCTAAATCATGATTAACTAACAAGGAAGTGTTCAAATTCCACTGATTCTTGAATCGGCGAACCGGCTGTCTTGTTAGATTTATGCAAGCTAAGACACTTGAATGGTCTGAAAAGTACGTAGGAATGGTTTCTACTTTTGTCACGGAAGTTACAAGATTTTTAGAAATATATAGTCTATCAATCCTGCTACGTGATGTTGCCGTGACATAAGTGAACTCAACAATGGAGGGGTATTTGATTTCCCATATATCCTTTAATTCTAAACCAGTAACTAATTGTTTTAGTTCACTTGAGAAATTAAAATTAGGTAACTGATCTTTTCGATTTAAAACACAATTAAAATCACCTCCAAGTAATAACTGTCTTGGTGATTTCCTTAACAAGTATATCAAGTCGTCTTTGAAGAAACGTGCCCTGTCAGCTCGATGAGAACTTCCTGAAGGGGCGTACAAGTTGATGATAGTCACATCATAGATATTTAGTCCTATTCCCCTTCCGGATTCCAGTCGTTCCACCTCGCTTACTGTAATCCCTTCCCTTACCAAAATAGCTGTTCCAACACTTGTTTCGGGAGACACATTGATGTAACTGACAAAACCGGGAATTACCAAATCCGAAATTAGAACTTCTTGTAACAGGGCAATATCAGTCGCGGATTCGTACAAAAATTCCTTAAGGGCCGATAATTTCAAACCGGTCGTGATTTTATTTATGTTTATAGTGGTGACAGAATAAGATTGCGTCATTGTGCTGTCACTGTGTAGTTGTTTTGTTGAACTAATGTAGTTTACTGTGGTTCAGGGTTCAGTTAAGCTGTAACAGTTTTCTCGGAAGGCTGAACATGGAATAACACTTCAATCAGTTTATTAGTTACTGTCACGTTTTTTTCTACTTCTGATGTTTTCTCTTGTACCGCAAGCAGACTGATTTCCTGGTAAACTTTCTGATTTTTCCTCCAGTGATTCGTGTACGACCGTTTCGGACTGAACATTCTTTGGGCTTGGGTCGCCCCTACTGGATTTTCCCTTCCCTTGGTTACGAGCTACATTCTCATTTGGTTGCGTCGGTATTTTACTTCGCGGCTTATCTGGAGCAGCAGCAGACGCTTTAGCAATTTCGGTTGCCGGCGCCTGCCCTGAGGTGTTGACCGTGATTTCAGTTGGGCCACCACTTCCTCGTTCTTTATTAATTTCACTCACTTTCTGATCGAGGGAAACAAATGGAGACTGCAGTTTTGCATCCTCTCCCTGAATTTGTTTATTAACAGATAGATTCTGATCTTTGCAATCGGCTACTGCACCTGTTGTTTCTTGCAAATTAATGCTGCTTACACCCCTTTCATTTTCTGGTACCGTATGTGTATTATCTTTCTGTTCATTAGTTTCCATTCGCATTTTGCCTTCAGGTTCCTCTGCCTTCTCGTCGCACTGTTTTTGCTTGCGAAATGAGGGAGTGGGACAAGACAGCTCGTCCTCTGAACAACTATCAGTTATCTCCAGAGGTCGTTTTTTCGGTTGCATTTCAGTTTCACGAGTAGTGGCAACGGGGTTTCCTTTTGTTGTTAACGGGGGAAATTGACTGTTATCGTGAAGGGAGACATCAGCTTGTCCCGCTGCGTTAACATCCTCAACCAGTTGTTCCGGGCTATTCTTTGGTAACAGATCATTTAAGGTAAGCTTCTGACGCTGTATCAAATTACTTTTAAGCACAACAGTTCGCCGCGGACATTCCTGTCTGAAGTGGCCGGTTTCGTTACATATATGACATGTAGCTTCCTGACCTGTATAAACAATTTGTGCCTTATACCCACAAACAGTTATGTGAGACGGAATATTCGTCTTAACGTCCATCTCTACACAGCGGACCCCGTTAAAACACTGCAGTTTAAAGCGAGGCGACCATCTTTCATTTGCAATTGATTTAACGTCTCCGTAGTTTAAAAGAGCTTCCTTAATCTTTTCATTTTCAATTTCAATGGGGAGATTCAAGACACGAACGGTTTTGTAATGAATGTCCGCTCTATAGATGGAAACCTTACTTTTATAACCATTTCTATGCACAAAATCTACTTCATAGCCCCACTTTCGTAACACTTTATCAACAGTCGAAGCACTGATTAACTTGACAAAAACACAGTATTTTTCCTGATCCAGTTGCCAGGTATGAACGGTTTCAGAATTTAGACCAATTACCTGTGTAATCCAGTCATCTATTTCCAGGGATGTCGGCTGAACAGGACGGGATTCTTTGTCAAAAGCAAATACCAGAGTATTCTTCCTGAGGTTTGTAGCCATGGTTAATCCAGCGAAGCAATTTCGGTTAAACAACCGAAATTCCAAGTAGCAGCAGCAAGACCAGAAAGAGCGATCAGATCACAAGGAACAGGAACGAACACGGAGATTAACGGACGGACGGCACTCGGCGAAGCACAAGTACAGCGATGTAAACACTGAAGTACCTGAGCCACCGAGGACACAGAAAATAGTGCGACTGCAGGTATTTATCTCTGGCACGCCTCCCGTGAAACGCATATTCTCAACGTATTGTCCCGCACTACATTCGTAGTGCCCCCGCCCATTATACTCATTATTCGCGGCGCGTTGCCGATTCCCGTAAGAGTTCGGGAAATGTTTGTGCATTCGCACAGAAGAAGATGGTCGAGCAGGAGATCCCGGGTTCGAGTCCCGGTCGGGGCACACAGTTTCATCTGTCCCCATTGACGCATGACAACGCCTGTAAGAAGCTAAGGTTGTTCATTTCATAGTAATTACATTACCATTACAGAACACTAAGGTACTGTGTTTGGTAACATAAGCTCGCCCAGGAAACGAGATCTCTCTGGAATAAGGCATGATTCTGTCTTAGGACCATTTCTGTACTTCCTGTGTATCAAAGACGCCTCATCGGTGCTGTCTATGAAAACCACATATATTCCTCCAACTTTGCTTTGGCGTGAAACTTCAGGATGCCCATGTTGATAACGTTCCTATTAATGATGAATTTGTCCTAAGGGGCACGGCATTTGGGTATAAAGGGGACAGTGGAAACATGTCGTACGAAGACAAGAGTCCTGATGAGTTCTGAAATCCGTCGACATTTGCCACCTACCTTACGCAACGAAATCGAAACATGATTCAGAAAACAGAGCAAAATCTGGATATAGCTCTTAACATCACAACTATGCAGAAACATTGTCGTCACTGTTATCTCTAAACGCACCAAAATCTGTTCGCCCCAGACTTGAATAGAAACGTCTGCAATGAGACAACGCTGAATGGGGAGAGTCCACTATAGCTGTGTATGTGTGCTAAGGCTATGACATTACCCTGTTGTCAAACGTCGGCCTCCCACATCCAAGATAAGGGTAGTTAAATCAGATAAGCTGCGTGACTACCATAAGTAGTGAGTATATAGTTAGTTGAATCAGTTTACGAGTGTGTGCACGCTTCACTACTCCACCTCGAGTAAGAAGTACCTCTCATTTCATCACGAAGTGCTTATGTAGGTTACATACCTTTCCTCCGTCTACAAATAATAAAACCACACTCAAAACATCATTTTTGCAGTATATCAGTGAAAAGGAAGTGCGAATGCTCGCAGTCTTATTTGACTGGCGATTGAGTGTAACAGAAATGTTGAAAAATACTCGGTTTCGCAAACTATATTTGCACGATCCGGTGTTTATAGTCAATCCATACAATGCGTTATATTTATTAACATTCTTTAAGAGTTACCTGTGTGTTTTTAATGTCTATTGCGTTAAATTGGTCTGCCTCCTGTTACATGGCGTCTTGTCCTGAAACTGCTGGCCGGGTTTGAGTCCTGCTCCATTTTTCGATCTAATTCAAATCTACTACACCCAAGCCTTGTTTTGATTATTGTAGCCAAGTTGAGATCTGTGTGCATAGCTATATTTATATCGTAAAACATGTATTAAGTCTTTTTGTTTCCAACTAATACTTATTTGAGGCTTAGTCCTCACACTTCATCAGAGCTGAGCTTATGTAACCTTGTTACAACCCTGGTCGAAGAGCTCCATCAGGCATTATGTTTTACGCCTTCAAGAAACAAGCACATTGAAAAGGCACAGCGGTAATAGACGAAACCAGCAATAAGTCAAGATACGGAAGTTTTTCACGTCTGTTTACATTTAGCTGCAGCTTGTTAAGATTGTCATGTCAGCTTACGAAAAGTTGCCACAGTCACTGGTACCAGCCATACATCTGTGCAATGAATGGCCACTAGTTTCACATGTACCACCTGTAGCTGATGCATCAGCTCCATGGGGACGCTTTCAACCAGACAGCTGCTTTTGCGAATGGGCTGTGAATAATTTCACTTTGGACACCCTACAAAGTGTTACGTTCTCTGATGAATCCTCGTTGACAAATTATGATGCTGTGGACCATCATAATATGAATTACTGGGCGAGAGAACATCCTATGGGGTATGTCATGTCGATTGCCATAGTAGGTGGACGAATGTATGATGGGAACCTTTGAAGATATAATCATTGGTCCACACTACTGCGCAAGAAGTCTGATAGGTCAGATGTATCGAGTTATCATCGTCAACAATTTAGATGTTCTCCTTTAAAATGTCGGTCTAGAAGTTAGAAGCTGTTTAACGATGCATCACGAAGACCACCCTGCTGATTCTGTGAAGTATGTTGTGAGAAAACTGAACAACGTATATCCTGGATGATACTTAACAATGGCCTACACGCTCATCCGATCTGGCACCAGGCGTTTTCTTTTGTGGTGATATCTAAAGAGTGGTCTTTATCTCGCCGGATCTACAACCCGAGAAGACTTCAAACAATGCATCACGGAAGCTTGTTGCTCCGTGACTTTATAACTACAGGTGCATCTTGTCCGCAGGTGGTACAGAAGGCACATTGCATTGTACATTTCGGAAAATGGGAACTCGCTTGAAGATCTCACTAAAATAAACATTTCTTTACCAGAAAATCCATCAGGATACAGCCACTTAGGTATACCATATTGCACACACCCGAAAAAAAATTGAACCTTACAAGCTCTCTAGGTAAAATTAATAGAAATTTGATTTGAAGTGTCTTGTACAGAACTGATTTAAATACGTCACCTAGATTATAGAAAAATTAATTCTTTGTTTAAAAATTATGACTCGTTGCATAAACTCTCAGGATATTAACTAGATTAACTAGTCTGTTAGCTCAGCAGAGAGAGAAGTGTTTCTTACATCAACCTGTCTACATAAATACTTTTTTCACTTCTTATTTTGTAAATTAGAGAGAAAAATACCAGATATATATAAAAAGCCCCACAATAGAAAATAGTATTACTTACGAGTAGCAGTGGATACTAGTTAATCTGTTCGTGAGGAATGCTAAACTGAAATGTTCTCTTAATTAACTGAGAATAAACACTTCCCAGCTTTGCTATGTGAAGGTATACATCGTCTAGGAGTAGATAAAGTAAAAACTGGTACTGAGTCTATTGTTTCCGTCGAGGAACTGCACCAGTGTTTCACTTTACCAGCATTATCACACAACTGCCAATAAGCCCCCCAGGGGGTCCACAACTATTTTGTGGATACGTGCGTAGCGAGCACGGGACCCCGAGCTAATGTGGCCTTCCTTCCTTTCCGGGCTGCATACCTTCCCTTTCCGCATCCTTACCCATCCCCCATCTTCGCCCCCCCTCACCTCCACCTCTTCCCTTTCTCCCCCTCTGGGAGTATGTTTTCTTCCTACGTCCGGAGACGGACGCTCGAAACTGTAACAAATTCTTTGCTTTCTCCACTTGAAAGTCTTCGTCCTTCCCTTGTCCTTATCTTTTCCTTACCTCTTCTCTTTGCCCTTTTCTCCGCTGCGGCGTTTCAGACCTCTCTTCTTTCCTTTCGCTTTCTCTTTTTTCCTCCCTGTGTGTGTCTGACGGCCGACCCACGCAATTCCCTGCGTAGCCGGTGACGGGGTAACGCGTAATTCCCCGCCCCAGGTAGACAGGTAGGACACGTACGTACCCCCTGGTAACAGCCAGGCCCAGGGACAGGTGATTACCCGAGCTGGTACCTTCCGAAAGTGCCAATTGGTCCGTCCGTCCGTTTGTCGGGAGGTGTGACCTGAGGTGTGAACAATCACCTAAGGCGGGAGTGCCCTCAGAGAGGGCCCCCACAAGGAAGGAGCACGCCATCAGAGACGCCGGTAATCATGGGGATACTTTCCCAATGGTTTCCTCATCTTCTACTCTGTCAGCTCACAAGCGTAAGTTCAATGAGTCTCAGCCACAGACAGTCCTTCCATCATTGCCCCAGTTCCTTGTTGTATCTCGGTCTGACGAAGGTCACGACTTCTCCACGGTCAAACCTTTCATTATTCAGAAAGGTGTCGACGCAATTGGAGGTCCTGTAAAGTCTTGTTCCAGATTACGAAATGGCACCTTGTTGCTAGAAACAGTCAGTGCCCTCCAGGCACAAAAATTGATGATTACTTCACTGCTACACACCTTCCCTGGCCGGGTGGAACCCCACCGTACTTTAAATTCATCACATGGGGTCGTTTATACACGCTCCCTCGCCGGGTTGTCAGACGAGGAAATTCAACACTACCTGTCTGACCAGGGCATAACAGCTGTTCATAGTCACGAAAAGGGTTGACACGAACATCATTCCAACCCGTACTGTCTTCTTGACATTTGACAAAGTTCAACTCCCATCGAAAATCAAAGCAGGCTAAGAGAGAATTTCCGTTCGCCCTTACATCCCAAACCCTACGCATTGCTATCGGTGTCAGCGGGTCAATCACACCAGCCAATCCTGTTCCAATTCGGCCAAATGTTACATGTGGCAAGGATGTCCATGAGGGTGCTTGTCCACCTCCATTCCCTCGTTGCATCAACTGTATGGGTGACCATGCTGCTTCCTCTCGAGATTGCCCCATTTTTAAAGACGATAAGCTCATTGAGGAAATCAGAGTGAAGGAAAAGGTGTCGACCTTTGCTGCTCGAAAATTATTCGCCAGTCGACAGCCCACCGTGCCTCAGACAGGAAAAATACAGCACTGTCCTTGCCTCTCCTCGGCCAACAAAGGGGGCGGCCACACACACTTGTGACCTTACCTTTAGTGCCACAATCGTCAGATCGGCAAGCGCAAAGATCGCCCATTCAACCTCCCCACTTTCGCCTGCCCACTCTATGGCTCACCCTTCATCGGGTTCTGCTAAATCTCGAGCCCAAAAGTCAGACACCAAGACTTCGAAAAAAGAGCACCCTCGTGAAGATTTTTTACGTACCCCAACTTCACAACCATCGGTTCCACCTCCTTCTAAACATCATATTTCCAAGAAGGCTACTAAGAAACCCAGTTCATCTCCTCCTCCACCAAGGCGTGTCCCATCTACAGCACCACCTGGCGGTAATCGCCCTCAGCCGTCTTGTGTGTCGCCGAGACGCACTGCTGACGGCAGATCAACCGGCCGATCGCTGGTGGCAGGAGCTGCTCCTGAACAACCGATGGATCAGGATCTTCTGCCTTCGGCTGAATGCCATTCCATGCTGTCGGTCGCAAGCTCTGAGCATTCGCTGAGTTGACGGCAACCTTGGTCACATTCCTCCATTTTCTGTTCACCCTATGAATTGTCGATCCTCTTACGATCCTACTCGCCAGTCATCTTCTGTCTTCAGGAAACAAAGCTGCGTCCACATGACCGCTTTGTTCTCCCCCATTTTCAGTCTGTCCGATTTGATCTCCCTCTGTTGAAGGCACTCCAGCACATGGAGGACTCACGTTTCTTCTCGATGATACTCTCCATTATCACCCAATCCCCATAAACACTTCCTTCCAAGCTGTTGCTGTCCGTCTTTCCCTTTTTGGATATACCTTTCCTCTTTGTACTGTATACATTCCATCGTCCACACCAATGGCACGAGCTGATCTCCTTCATGTTCTTGGTCAGCCTCCACCCCCCTATTTGCTGGTTGGCGACTTCAATGCCCACCACCTGCTTTGGGGATCTCCACATCCTTGTCCGCGTGGCTCACTATTGCTAGACGTCTTCCACCAAGCGGATCTAGTTTGCCTCAACACTGGGTCTGCCTCCACGACAAATTTCTCTCATTAGGACCTTTCAGTCGGTACTGTTCCGCTAGCTCGGCGCTTCGAATGGTTCGCCCTTGATGATACACACTCGAGTGACCACTTTCCATGTGTTCTTAGACTGCAGCCTCAACAGCAATATGTGCGGCCGCGACGCTGGAAGTTTGGCGAAGCCGATTGGACACTTTTTTCGTCTCTAGCGACATTCGATGACCGTCACTTTCCCAGCGTCGACGATGAGGTCACACATATTACAGACGTTATTCTTACAGCTGCGGAACGTTCAACACCACGCACCTCCGCATTGCCCCGGCGCCCCCCCCCCCCCCCCGTTCTTTGTGGAACGCGGCAGGCCGTGACCCAATACGTGAGCGGCGACGTGCTCTTCGCGTTTTCCGCCACCATCCTACTTTGTACAACTGTATCCGCTATAAGCAGTTCCGAGCGCGATGCCGTCGCGTCATCGGCGATAGCAAGAAGGAAAGCTGGAAATTCTTTACTAGCTCATTTAACACCTTCACTCCCTACACGGAAGAATGGGGTCGGATTCGACTGTTCTCAGGCGCACCTAGTTTCTCCCCGGTCTCTGGGCTCACTGTCGCGCATGATACATAAGTGGACCACGTCTAACTCATTGGATCAACACTTTGCTGAGATTTCGAGCTCTTCAAATTACCCGCCAGCGTTTATCCCGAAGAAATGGGCAGCGGAAGTGCGACCTTTTGCTTTCTCCTCTCAAAATCACGAAAGCTACAATACTGTTTTCTCCATGCGGGAATTCCAACATGCACTCTCTTCTTCTCGCTCCTCCGCCACAGGACCGGATGGTATCCACATGCAAACGTTGCTGGATTTATCAACCCATAGTCTGCGTTACCTCCTTCGCCTTTATAATCGAATTTGGACCGACAGTACTTTTCCCAGATGATGGCGCGAAGCTATCGTCGTTCCTGTTCCATGCCTGGTAATCCGGCCCATGACATTTTTTTCGACGCCTCCTCGGATGTAGGGTGTGCAGGCCGCCCTTCCTCCCTACAACCACCGGGAGTCCGCTTCCGTCAACTGCTCCATTCTCTTTCCTTCCGCTTTCCTAAAACCCTCTTGACAACTTGGGGTACAGCACCACCTTGGCTCGGTCCCCAGATCTGCCTGCTCCGTGACCTTTGTCAATTTCCAAAGGATGGTACCCCTTCTTTTGTTTATCGTCGGGCATTTGCTGCTACATGTGCACAAATGAAGGAAGCCACATTTAATTACACAGATGGCTCGAAAACAGTTAGGTGTAGGGAGTGCCTATATTGTTGGCGACACCCCAAATCGATTTCAGCTTCCCGACCAATGTTCGGTTTATACTGCGGAGCTTCACGCTGTTCTCCAGGCTGTCCACTACATCCGCCGCCATCGGCGGATACAGTATGTTATCTGCTCAGATTCTCTCAGCTCTCTCTTCAGTCTCCAAGCTCTCTACCCTGTCCACCCTCTGGTCCACCGGATTCAGGACTGCCTGCGCTTGCTCCATTTGGGGGGCGTCTCTGTGGCGTTCCTCTGGCTCCCGGGACACGTTGGTATCTGTGGCAATGAGGCGGCCGATATAGCGGCCAAGGTTGCAGTCTCTATTCTTCGGCCAGCTATTCGATCGATTCCCTTCGCCGATCCACGGAGCGTTTTATGTCGTCATGTTGTTCTTTTATGGCACGCACATTGGTCGACACTTCCCCGTAATAAATTGTGGAACGTGAAAGCTCTTTCCTGTGCTTGGACCTCTTCCTCCCGAACGCGTCGTCGGGAGGAGGTAATTTTAACTCGACTCCAGATAGGGCACTGTCTTTTTAGCCATCGACATCTTTTAAGCCGCGATCCTCCCACACTCTGTCCCCACTGCTCTCAGCTGTGGACGGTAAGACACCTTTTAATTGAGTGTCCCTATTTTACTCCGTTACGCGTCCGTCTACAGCTGTCACCTGATTTATCGTCCATTTTAGCAGATGACACGCGCTCGGCCGATCGCGTTCTCGAGTTTATTAGTGCCAGTGAGATGACATCAGTCATTTGAAGCTCTTTTTGGGGACAACCCCTTTCTGTAGTGGATTTTAAGCTTTCCTTCTGCTTTGAGTTTCTCCAATTTTTTGAGTTTCGTTCTACCATTGCTGCTACCTTCCATTTTCGTTTTTTAGCATTTCCTAAGTCACAGACCGGGCGCTAATGACCATAGCAGTTTTGCGCCCTAAAACCAAAAGAAACAAAAAAAACTGCCAATAAAAAGCTTTACTGGTTATTTCAGAGGTGCAAACGACAGCCGTGAAAACTTTTTCCCTAAGCATGATAACAATACAGTCAAAGAATGTATGAGACATATCAGATCAGCATCTACTAGGCTCGACAACATTACAGTGCCACTTCACTGTTGCTATCTTCCCAGGATGATGGTAGCAGGGACTTGTCATCCCACACTCTATTAGTGTTATTCTGGGTTGATCAAAGATACTAGAATATAATATTATCCATGACCAATTTACCAAGACGCAACAAATAATAACCTAATACTTCAAGAATAATTGTCTAACTTCTGCAAACGAAACGAAACAGTAATAAATCTATTTTATATGCAGAGTGTATGTGTGTGTATGTCCAGGATCTCCTCCCAAGGCCCTGACTCGATTTCAGCCACATTTGCACAGAACAGCAGGCCTCTCAAGTGTCAGCAGTATGGGGTTTATAGACTCCTGGACCCAATAGGATATAAGCGAAAAACTATTTTAGCAGGCCTTGGCGAATAGGTATGTAGGTTGCCCTGCATCATAGGTGGATTGTGTGCAAATACTATTGGCTGCCTTATGGCCCTGCTTTGCAGTGCAGGCTACACATCAGGGGAATAAATGGTTTCTCAGCCCCCAATGTGTTGACTGTTCTGTACAAAACGTGTGGCGTATGGGAGTAGTATGAGCCTATTTTATCAACATCCTTGGAAGGGTTCATGTGCAGATGATCAGGGCTGAGTAATGCACATACAGGATGTTAAAAAAGGTACGGCCAAACTTTCAGGAAACATTCCTCACACAGAAATAAGGAAAAGATGTTATGTGGACTTGTGTCCAGAAATGCTTAATTTAAATGTTAGAGCTCATTTTAGTTTTGTCAGTATGTACTGTACTTCCTCGATTCAGCGCCAGTTGGCCCAACTGAAGGAAGGTAATGTTGACTTCGGTGCTTGTGTTGACATGCGACTCATTGTTCTACAGTACTAGCATTAAGCACATCAGTACATAGCATCAACAAGTTCGTGTTCATCACGAACGTGGTTTTGCAGTCAGTGCAATGTTTACAAATGCGGAGTTGGCAGATGCCCATTTGATCTATGGATTAGCACGGGGCAATAGCCGTGGCGCGGTACGTTTGTATCGAGACAGATTTCCAGAACGAAGGTGTCCCGACAGGAAGACGTTCGAAGCAATTGATCGGCGTTTTATGGAGCACGGAACATTCCAGCCTATGACTCGCGACTGGGGAAGACCTAGAACGACGAGGACACCTGAAATTGACGAGGCAATTCTCCTTGCAGTTGATGATAACCCTAATGTCAGCGTCAGAAAAGTTGCTGCTGTACAAGGTAACATTGACCACGTCACTGTATGGAGAGTGCTACGGGAGAAACAGTTTCCGTACCATGTACAGCGTGTGCAGGCACTATCAGCAGCTGATTGGCCTCCACGGGTACACTTCTGCAAATGGTTCATGCAACAATGTGTCATTTCAGTGCAAATGTTCTCTTTACGGATGAGGCTTCATTCCAACATGATCAAACTGTAAATTTTCACAATCAACATGTTGGGCTGACGAGAATCCGCACGCAATTGCGCAATCACGTCATTAACACAGATTTTCTGTGAACGTTTGGGCAGGCATTGTTGGTGATGTCTTGATTGGGCTTCATGTTCTTCCACCTACCCTCAACAGAGCACGTTATCGTGATTTCATATGGGATACTCTACCTGTGCTGCTAGAACATGTGCCTTTACAAGTACGACACATGTGGTTCATGCGCGTGGAGCTCCTATACATTTCAGTCGAAGTGTTCATATGCTTCTCAACAACAGATTCGGTGACCGATGGATTGGTAGAGGCGGACCAATTGCATGGCCTCCACGCTCTCCTGACCTCAACCCTCTTGACTTTCATTTATGGGGGCATTTGAAGACTCTTGTCTACGCAACCCCGATACCACATGTAGAGACTCTTCGTGCTCGTATTGTGGACGGCTGTGATACAATACACCATTCTCCAAGGCTGCATCAGCGCATCAGGAATTCCATGTGATAGAGGGTGGATGCATGTATCCTTGCTAAAGGAGGACATTTCGAACATTTCCTGTAACAAAGTGTTTGAAGTCACACTGGTACATTCTGTTGCTGTGTGTTTCCATTCCATGATTAATGTGATTTGAAGAGAAGTAATAAAATGAGCTCTAACACGGAAAGTGTTTCCAGACACATGTCCACATATCATATTTTCTTTCTTTGTGTGTGAGGAATGTTTCCTGAATGTTTGGCCGTACATTTTTGTAACACCCTGTATATATGTGTACGTACAGGATCTGCTTATCAGATTCCTGGATCGCTTTCCACCAATTATGGCACATAAACAGCAAGTATCACAAGTCACAGCACTGTGGGATTTTTAACCCAAAGCTCCAATAGAGTTGGAGGTACAAGTAAAAACGTGTTTTCCAGCCCCTGCTGTATAGGCTTTCCTGCACAACAGGCATAGTTTCTGAGAACATTATTGGCCTGCCAATTAAGCATGTTTAACAAGAAACAGTTTCACAGGGCCTGAAATGTAGGCTGCCCTGCATGATAGATGTGTTGTGATGGGGTAGTATTGGCCTGCTTTATTGTCCTGCTTTGCATGGCAGCTTTTACATGAGGTGCAAATATGTAAATTTCAAGCCCCTGATGTGTAGCCTGCCCTGCACAACAAATGTGTTGTGGGTGTAGTACTGGCTTGCATTATTACATCATATTGCAGGGGTTGCACATGCTGATGAGCATGCCTGGAGACAGGCTGAGATGCATAGAGAACGGAATAGATAGTGATGGGAAGGTAAAAATTAGCAGAGGGAGGGGAGGAGGGGGAGATGCATGAGGCAGGTGGAATGTATTGTGTTGAAACTTCCTGGCAGATTAAAACTGTGTGCCCGACCGAGACTTGAACTCGGGATCTTTGCCTTTCGCGGGCAAGTGCTGTACCAACTGAGCTACCGAAGCACGACTCACGACCGGTACTCACAGCTTTACTTCTGCCAGTACCTCGTCTGCTACCTTCCAAACTTTACAGAAGCTCTTCTGCGTACCTTGCAGAACTAGCACTGCTGAAAGAAAGGATATTGCGGAGACATGGCTTAGCCACAGCCTGGGGGATGTTTCCAGAAAGTGTTAGTGGGCAGGTGAAAAAGAAATAGGGGGAGGTGGAGTTGGACAGAGACAGCAGATGGACATGGACAGAGCGAGAGAAGAAAAAGATATAGTCAGAAGGAGGGGCAGAGGACATGGACAAAAAGTGGAGAGGAGGATATGAAGAGACAGAGGGAGTAGGGAGTAGGAGGTGGAGGTGGAAGTATGTAGACAGATGAAGGGGAGAAGACGTGTACACAGAGGGGGGAAGGAGGTGGTGTGTTCGGTATATGTATCAGACACATGTGCAAGTGAAGCAGCAGGGCTAGGAAATAGATATAAAGAAAACGTGAGGTGATTGTCAGATTGCTTTTTAAATTTTATCAACGCTCTTGACAATCTTGAATTCGAAATGTTACTTATCAAATGTAGCAGTCATCATTTCTTTACAAGTGCAATGCTTTGCTTCAGATCGTGCTTGATCCCCGTAACACCGTGTAAGATACGGAACTATAAATATCATAATGGCACTGATGGTTTAAAGCGTCCACCAGGGTTAACTGAAAAAGCAGTTAACGTAAAGGGGGTTACAAAAAACGTCAGTACTGCCCTGTTAGTTATTTTCCAATGGGCTTCGCGTATAGGGTACAAGAAACTCTATCAAATGCCAAAATAGGCCTGAATGGTCATTCGTGGCTCACTAGTCGAAAATTTCTTCTTTAGTTCTAAGTGGGACAAAAATAAATTTGTCATCCTAAACAGAGAGTGTAATGGTTATACACTGCCGCAAGGAATTAGTACGCCTAGAAAGACGACGTCGATTTTCATCCAAAGACGGCATATGCTACCCTGAGGATAGTAGATGTACTGATCACGGTTTCAGCATCGTCCGCCAACTGAAAGCGCAGTGATACAGCTGCCATTCATCTGTGACCACATTCTATTAGATAATGCTTGCAGCCAGGAGGCCCAGTGTGATACAAACGTGTGATGTAAGGAGGCAACCATGCCATATTGACGCACTCATGCTTCCTACAGTCATCTGTGCCAAATTAAAAGGGATCAAATTGTTGCATTTCGAGTGGTTGGGATGGTTCTTTAGGAGAATTACCACACAAGTTTGACGTGCAGCGATGCTGCTATTGTGGTTCCTTTCAGAGTATGTAGATGCAATAGCTCCATATTTTCCACAACTCTTCTGTGGATACGTGCCTTCCCCCCACCCTTCCCCCCCTTCCCCCCCTTCCCCCCCTTCCCCCCCTTCCCCCCCTTCCCCCCCTTCCCCCCCTTCCCCCCCTCCCCCCCTTCCCCCCTTCCCCCCTTCCCCCCTTCCCCCCCTTCCCCCCCTTCCCCCCCTTCCCCCCCTTCACCCCCCCTTCCCCCCCCCTTCCCCCCCCCTGGCAAATGTGCCAACACCTTGTAGATAGAGGAGGCCGAAATGCACGCTATCTAACGCAGACGGGCGTGAATTCTGGAACAGGATAAGTAGTGAATGGTAGCAAGAAAAGTATGCAGCTCCTCGAATACTTAACTTTTATTCCTTGTGTGAATACAGCATTCTTGATGAGACATTTCATACGATAACTATCAAACTATGTAAGGCTAATGGCGCCTTGCTAGGTCGTAGCCATTGACTTAGCTGAAGGCTATTCTAACTGTCTCTCGGCAAATGAAAGGCTTCGTCAGTGTAGTCGCTAGCAATGTCGTCGTACAACTGGGGCGAGTGCTCTATCGTATATCGAGACCTGCCTTGTGGTGGCGCTAGGTCTGCGATCACACAGTGGCGACACGCGGGTCCGACATGTACTAAATGGACCGCGGCCGATTTAAGCTACCACCTAGTAAGTGTGGTGTCTAGCGGTGACACCACATTCCTCCCCCGCAAATCGGCGAACGGTCGTGTGATAAGGCTTCCGCCCGCCGTGGGGAGGACCCCATGTTGACGTATGCCATGAGGTGGGGAGCCTAACAACAGGCGAGGCTGTGCCACCCGCACCCGGCCATTCGGTCCGAGGGGAGCTAGGAAACGCCGGAAAACCTAGTCCAGGGTGCACGTCAACATGCGGTGTATGCGCCCGTAATGAGACAGGAGGGGCCGAAGGGTCGATCTCCATTGCGTCGGGTACCCGACGCGCGAAGACGCCATGTGGTCCGGAGCGGGCAAGAGTTCCAAGGCGGAGGACAGCTGGTCACGGGAAGCGAGCGGCGGCGCGTTACCCAGGGAGGCGCTTGGCGGCTGCAGCGAAGCGTCGAATGCGGGGGGCGCCGGCGGCGGAACAGGCGGCGGCGGCGGCGGCTGCGGCGGCGCGTCGCCATGGGGCAAAATGGAAGGCATCGTCGGCAGCACCTGGGGATGAGGCGAGCCAGTAGATGGGTCCCCAGGGCGCTGACCGGACGGCACCGTCGCTGAAAGCAGACGGGGAGCGGCAGAACCCGTGCGACGACAGAGGCGCAGCTGATTGAGATGCCGACGCACCTCACCAGAGGCCCCCAAAACCAAATACATCGCACAGCCGAGGCAGCGAAGAATGAGCCCTGCGAGCCAACGCCGTGAACCTCGATAGTTGCGATAAAATACAACGTCGCCTGGAGCAAAAGCAGGAGTCTGCCGCTGCACAGGAACCTGATGCCGTGGATGCAGCAAAGTCATCAACGTTCGATGAGGACGACCGTGGAGCAACTCAGCCGGCGAGCGACCATCGCGGGGCTGAGAGCGATACGAGGACAAAAAGAGCAACAACGCGTCCTCCCGAGAATGCGACTCTTTCAACTTCAAAATCTGTGACTTGAAAGTCCGGACCAATCGTTCAGCTGCACCGTTTGACTGAGGCGAAAACGGCGCGGATGTCAGATGTTGAATACCATTGGCCTGGCAGAATGACTGAAATTCTGCGGACATGAATTGTGGGCCATTGTCGGAAACAATAGTCTGCGGAAGACCTTCAATGCAAAAGATAGCAGACAATGCTTGGATGGTGGCGGAGGACGTCGTGGAAGACATCCGGACAACAAAAGGAAAATTACTGAAGGCATCGACCAGAACCAACCATCGAGCATTCCAGAATGGACCAGCAAAATCAATGTGCAAGCGTTGCCAAGGGGAAGTGGCTTTTGGCCATGCAAAGACTTTCCGCGGCGGTGCGGATTGTTGTTCGGCACACGCCATGCAAGAAGAACACATATTCGTAATCGCAGCATCGATTCCGAACCAAGTACAGTGCTGACGAGCAAGTTGTTTCGTTCGCACTATACCCCAATGTCCTTGGTGAAGAACCCGTAAAACAGAGGACTGTAACGAACGTGGGACCAGGACTCTGGACTGATCATTATCAGAACGCATCAACAAAACACCACGTCGATCAAAAAGTCTCTCCTTGTGAGCAAAAAATCGGCGAACCAACGGATCCTCGATCCGAGACTTTGACAAAGGCCATTGCGTAGCAACAAAACGCAAAACAGTAGCAAGGACAGGGTCAGCAGCTGTGGCTGTAGCTGCACGACGAAAATCAATAGGAAACGATTCGACCACTTCATCGGTTTCCGAATCAATGAACATGCAAGCAAGTTCGGAAGAATCGAATGCGTTATCCTCAGCAACAGGCAAACGGGACAACGCATCGGCGTTTCCGTGCTTAGCAGTGGACCGATACAAGATATCGTAGCGGTACTCCGAGAGGAAAATAGACCAGCGAATGAATTTCTGCGCTGTACGTGGAGGTACAGGCTTGGTCGGATGAAAAAGCAATGTCAAAGGTTTGTGGTCCGTGATGATGGTGAAGTGACGACCATACAAGAAATCATGGAACTTAGTAACACCAAACACGAGAGCCAAAGCTTCTTTCTCTATCTGCGAGTAATTTCTTTGCGCAGACGAGAGCAATTTGGACGCAAAGGCAATAGGGCGATCATGGGAGCCAACTTTGTGCGCAAGCACAGCACCGATCCCGAAATCCGATGCATCTACCATCAACAAAAGGGGTTTCTAGGGATCGAAAGGCGTGAGGCAAGTATTAGAAAGCAACGCCGATTTCAACTGGCGAAAGGCGCGTTCGCATTCCGTCGTCCAGACGAACGGAACACCTTTACGGCGTAAGGGATGAAGCGGAGCTGAAATGGAAGAGGCATTGCGCACATATTTATGATAATAGTTAATTTTACCCAACACACTCTGTAGCTGTTTCACATTTTGAGGGGAAGGCAATTCTTGTATGGCACGGAGGTGCTCTGCACTCGGATGTATGCCTTGGGCATTAATGACATGTCCCAGGTATGGTAAGTCACGAGCAAAAAACACACATTTGTCCTTCCTCAAGCGAAGACCATTTTGTCGCAAGACCTGAAATAATGTTCGTAGGTTCGCAAGATAATCTTCTTCTGTCTGTCCGGAGATCCTTATATCGTCCAGATAGTTTGCTGCAGTAGGGACCGACGCACAAATAGTTTATAAATATTGCTGAAACAATGCAGGGGCGGATGCACACCCGAATGGCAGTCTTTTGAACCTGTACAATCCAAGATGCGTGTTAACCACCAATACGCGCTTGGATTCGTCGTCCACCGGTATTTGCAAGTACGCATCGGCTAGGTCCACCTTGAAAAATATTTTCCCGGGCACAGTTTAGCAAAAAGATCTTCCGGGCAGGGCAAGGGAAAAGTAGCAGTCACTAGTTGTGGATTCACCGTGGCCTTGAAGTCCACGCAAAGTCTCAATTTTCCGGAAGGTTTTGGCAAAATTACTAAGGGTGAGGCCCAGAGAGAAGCTTGCACACGTTCAATTACACCTTGTGATTCGAGATCGTTTAACGTTCTTGCGACCTCATTACGCAATGCGTGGGGAACATTGCGCGCTCTGAAAAATTTCGGTTGCGCGTTTACTATCAGTTCCAAATGTGCTTCATAGTTTTTAGCGCAACCTAAGCCCGGTGCAAAAATGTCTGCAAATTCTTCACATAAGTGAGAAACACTGTCTGAAGGCACAGTTTGATTCACTGATAGGACATGATTTACAATAGACTTGTTAAACAATTGAAATAAATCTAAACCAAACAAGTTCACTGCAGAAGAAGAACGAAGAACGTAAAATGACACAAGTTTCGTTTGTCCCTTGTATGTTACAAGAAGGCTGCACTGTCCTAACACAGGAATTTTCTGTCCTGAATATGTGGTTAGCTTAACATTTGCGGAACGCAACGGAGGTTTGCCCAGTTGTTTGTACGTGTCGTGATTGAGCAATGAAACTGCAGCTCCGGTATCGAGCTGGAATGGTATGACCTTGCCATTAAAGTCCAAATCTACAAAAAGTTTATTGTCCTGCTGACGACAAGAGCGACTGTCTCGTGCAATTTGAACAGACACTGGTACAGAATCACTTGCTAATTGACGTGATTTCCGGCGACGTCGACGCACACTTTTTGTGGGACGAACACAGTCACTGTTAGAAAGAGTGGCACCGGACGAAGCGGAATTAACTACATGAATGTCCATGGGCGAAGGTCCACGAGCCTGAGTGTCCTTGGTTCGATTCCGGCGCGACGCAAAGGGCCGGGAATGGTTGTGATTGTCTGATCTGAGCTTTTTCTGGCAAACACTTTGAACATGTCCTTTCCTATTGCAGAAAAAGCAAGTAGCTTGGCGTGAAGGGCAATGTTCACGCGAATGTCTAGTAGCACACTGCGGGCATGATTTCACTGCATTTGTGTGCTGGCGCGGCACACCTGGCTGAGAGCGCGATGGCAGCTGTGTCGAAGTGCGCGAGGCCCGGTTACGGGGCCGCGCAGCGCATCCAGCGGGCCGGTTAATGTTACACACGGCTGGCGAAGTTTCAAAAGATTCCTGAGCACAGTCAAGTGTGTCTTGTCTATCCAATATGTCTATCACTTGTTGAAGGGAGGGATTTACTAGTTTCAAAATATGCTCCCATATGCGAACATCAGAAACGTTCTGTGCAATTGCATCACGCACCATTGTATCTGAATAAGAAAGGCCACAGTCACAGTCAAAGGCACAGTCCCTAGTAAGTCCTTGCAATGTTGCTACCCACTCCCTATTAGTTTGACCGGCCGTACGTTTCGTATGAATAAACGTATACCGTTTGGCAACCACATTAACTGTTTCTTTGAAATAGGCATCTAAAGCAGACAAAATCTCATCGTAGGACAGAGTTGCTACGTCGCGTCGGGGAAACAATTTCACTATCACACGGTAGGTGGACACACCAACACAAGAAAGCAAAAACGGCTGCCGCTCATTACCTTGAATCCTGTAGGCGGCGAGGTGAAAGCCGAACTGTCGGGACCATTCCGTCCAGGACTCGTGGTTTTGATTAAACTGGCCAAACTGCGGTAGCGGTGAAGCGGCGGCTGCCGCATCGGTTTGAATGGCACGTTGACCCTGGACGAGCTGTCCAAGGGCATCCAATAACACCTGCGTCTGCTGATTCTGCAAGCGATAAAATTCAGACAGTACATCTGGAGATTGTGGCGAAGCCATGACACAAATAAATGTAAGCAATCAGAAAGAACACTTTTCCTTTAAGCCGCGTCGCCAAATGATGTGTCGACAGAAGTGCTGACACAGTGTTATTCTGAGGGGGCCGATAGGCACGCTATCTAACGCAGACGGGCGTGAATTCTGGAACAGGATAACTATAGAATGGTAGCAAGAAAAGTACGTAGCTGCTTTATACTTAACTTTAATGACTCCTTGTGATACATCTCTCTTGACTATACAAATGCGACTCGTAAGATACATGCACTGTTACAATTGGCGCCTTGCTAGGTCGTAGCCATGGACTTAGCAGACGGCTATTCTAACTGTCTCTCGGCAAATGAGAGGAAGGCTTTGTCCGTATAGTCGCTAGCAATGTCGTCGTACAACTGGGGCGAGTGCTCTATCGTATATCGAGACCTGCCTTGTGGTGGCGCTAGGTCTGCGATCACACAGTGGCGACACGCGGGTCTGACATGTACTAAATGGACCGCGGCCGATTTAAGCTACCACCTAGCAAGTGTGGTGTCTGGCGGTGACACCACAGTTAGAAACAGTCAGTGCCCTCCAGGCACAAAAATTGCTGCGTACCTCACTACTACACACCTTCCCTGTCCGGGTGGAACCGCACCGTACGTTAAAATCCTCGCGTGGAGTCGTTTATACACGCTCCCTCGATGGATTGTCTGGCGAAGAAATTCAGCACTACCTGTCTGACCAGGGCGTAACGGCTGTTCATAGGGTTATGAAATGGGTTGACACGAACATCATTCCAACCCACACTGTCTTCTTGACATTTGACAAAGTTCAACTCCCATCGAAAATCAAAGCTGCTATGAGATAATTTCCGTTCGCACTTACGTCCCGAACCCTACGCGTTGCTATCAGTGTCAGCGGTTCAATCACACCAGCCAGTCCTGCTCCAATCCGGCCAAATATGTTACGTGTGGCAAGGATGCCCATGAGGGTGCTTGTCCACCTCCATCCCCTCGCTGCATCAACTGTATGGGTGACCATGCTGCTTCCTCTCGAGATTGCCCCGTTTTTGAGGACGAAAAGCTCATCCAGGAAATCAGAGTGAAGGAAAAGGTGTCGACCTTTGCTGCTCGAAAATTATTCGCCAGTCGACAGCTCACCATGCCTCAGACAAGAAAATACAGCACTGCCCTTGCCTCTCCTCGGCCAACAAAGGAGGCGGGCATGCAGACTTGCGACCTCACCTTTAGTACCACGGTCGTCAGAGCGGCCAGCGCAAAGATCGCCCGTTCAACCTCCCCACTTTCGCCTGCCCACTCTATGGCTCACCCTTCATCGGGTTCTGCTAAATCTCTAGCCCAAAAGTCAGACACCAAGACTTCGAAAAAAGAGCACCCTCGTGAAGATTTTTTACGTACCCCAACTTCACAACCATCGGTTCCTCCTTCTTCTAAACATCATAATTCCAAGAAGGCTACAAAGAAACCCAGTTCATCTCCTTCTCCGCCAAGGCGTGTCCCATCTGCAACACCTCCTGGCGGAAATCGCCCTCGGCCGTCTTCTGTGTCGCCGAGGCGCACTGCTGGCGGCAGATCAACCGGCCGATCGCTGGTGGCAGGAGCTGCTCCTGAACAACCGATGGATCAGGATCTTCTGCCTTCGGCTGAATGCCACTCCATGCTGTCAGTCGCAAGCTCTGAGCAGTCGTTGAGTTGACGACAACCTTGGTCACATTCCTCTATTTTCTGTTCACCCTACGTCCATTATCTACTGGAATATCCGCAGCATTCTAGCCAATCGGGATGAAATGTCGATCCTCTTACGATCCTACTCCCCAGTCATCTTCTGTCTTCAGGACACAAAGCTGCATCCCCAAGACCGCTTTGTTCTCCCTCATTTTCAGTCCATCCTCTGTTGAAGGCACTCCAGCCCAAGGAGGACTCGTTATTCTTCTCCATTATACTCCCCATTATCACCCAATCCACTTAAACACTTCCTTCCAAGCTGTCGCCGTCCGTCTTTCCCTTTCTGGATACACGATCTCTCTTTGTACTGTATACATTCCACCGTCCACACCAATGGCACGCTCTGACCTCCTTCAACTTCTTGGTCAGCTTTGACCCCCCTGTTTGCTGGTTGGGGTCTTCAATGCCCACCACCCGCTTTGGGGATCTCCACATCCTTGTCCACGTGGCTCTCTATTGCTAGACGTCTTCCACCAAGCGGATCTAGTTTGCCTCAACATTGGGGTACCCACATTTTTGTCTGCCTCCACGACAAATTTATCTCATTTGGACCTTGAGGTCGGTACTGTTCCGCTAGCTCGGCGCTTCGAATGGTTCGCGCTTGATGATACACACTCGAGTGACCACTTTCCATGTGTCCTTAGACTGCAGCCTCAACTGCCATATATGCGGCCGCGACGCTGGAAGTTGGCCCAAGCCGATTGGAAACCTTTTTCGTCTCTAGCGACATTCGATGACCGTCGCTCTCCCAGCGTCGACGATGAGGTCACACATATTACCGACGTTATTCTTACAGCTGCGGAACGTTCAATACCACGCACCTCCGAATTGCCCCGGCGCTCCCCAGTTCCTTGGTGGAACGAGGCAGGCCGTGACGCAATACGTGAGCGGCGACGTGCTCTTCGCATTTTCCGCCACCATCCTACTTTGGCCAACTGTATCCGCTATAAGCAGTTCCGTGCGCGATGCCGTCGCGTCATCCGCGATAGCAAGAAGGCAAGCTGGAAATTCTTTATTAGCTCATTTAACACCTTCACTCCCTCCTCGGAAGTTTGGAGTCGGCTTCGACGGTTCTCAGGCGCGCCTAGTTTCTCCCCGGTCTCTGGGCTCACTGTCGCGCATGATACATTAGTGGACCCCGTCGCAATTTCTAACTCATTGGGTCAGCACTTTGCTGACATTTCGAGCTCTTCAAATTACCCGCCAACGTTTCTCCCGAAGAAACGTACAGCGGAAGTGCGACATCTTGCTTTCTCCTCTCAAAATCGCGAAAGATACAATACTGTTTTCTCCATGCGGGAACTCCAACATGCACTCTCTTCTTCTCGCTCCTCCGCCCCCGGACCGGATGGTATCCACGTCCAAATGTTGCTGCATTTATCAACCCATAGTCTGCGTTACCTCCTTCGCCTTTATAATCGAATTTGGACCGGCAGTACTTTTCCCAGACGATGGCGGGAAGCTATCGTCGTTCCCGTTCCGAAACCTGGAAAGGACAATCATCTCCCCTCTAGATATCGCCCATTTCCCTCACGAGTAGTGTCTGTAAGGTTTTGGAGCGTACGGTAAATTACCGTTTAGCTTCGTGGCTGGAATCCCGCAGTCTTTTAACACCTGCCCAATGCGGATTCCGAAAGCATCGTTCTGCAGTTGACCATCTTGTTGCTCTCTCCACTTATACCATGAACAATTTTCTCCGGAAACGCCAAACAGTAGCAATATTTTATGATCTGGAGAGAGCATACGATACCTGTTGGAGGACGGGCATCCTCCGCACACTGTTCTCTTGGGGCTTTCGAGGCCGGCTGCCCCTTTTTCTTCGCGAATTTATGGCAGAGCGCACATTTAGGGTGCGGGTGAACACTACTGACGCTCCCGTACTTTCTCCCAAGAAAACGGGGTTCCCCAGGGCTCCGTGCTGAGTGTTGTACTGTTTGCCATTGCCATAAATCCAATTATGGAATGTCTCCTTCCTGATGTCTCGGGCTCCCTCTTTGTGGACGATTTTGCGATCTACTACAACTCTCAACGGACCAGCCTTCTTGAACGACGTCTTCAAGGATGTCTCGATCGCCTCCACTCTTGGAGCATAGAAACCGGCTTCCATTTTTCTCCCAGTAAGACCGTTTGTGTTAATTTTTGGCGACGAAAGGAGTTTTTTCCACCCTCCTTACATCTAGGACCTGTCAACCTTCCGTTTTCAGACGTCGCTAAATTCTTGGGTCTTATGTTTGACAGAAAACTGTGCTGGTCCTCCCACGTTTCCTATCTTTCGGCTCGCTGTCTGCGATCTCTCAACACCCTCCATGTCCTGAATGGTACCTCCTCGGGAGCCGACTGAGTTGTCCTTCTCCGCCTCTATCGCGCCTTAGTGCGCTCGAAATTGGACTATGGAAGCATAGTCTACTCCTCTGCTCGGCTGTCTATTCTTCGACGTCTCGACTCTATCCACCACCGTGGATTACGTTTAGTGTCTGGAGCTTTTTACACCAGCCCTGTGGAAAGCCTTTATGCTGAGACTGCTGAACCTCCGCTGTCCAATCGGCGAGCAGTCCTTCTGAGTCGTTATGCTAGCCATCTGTCTTCCATACCTGCTAATCCAGCCCATGACATTTTTTTCGACGCCTCCTTTGATGTAGGGTATGCAGGCCGCCCATCCTCCCTACTACCACCGGGAGTCCGCTTCCGTCAACTGCTCCATTCTCTTTCCTTCCGCTTTCCTAAAACCTTCTTGACAACTTGGGGTACAGCACCGCCTTGGCTCCATCCCCGGATCTGCCTGCTCCGTGACCTTTGTCGATTTCCCAAGGATGGTACCCCTTCACTTGTTTATCGCCGGGCATTTGCTGCTCTATGTGCACAAATGACGGAAGCCACATTTATTTACACCGACGGCTCGAAAACATCGTTAGGTGTCGGGAGTTTCTATATTGTTGGCGACACCCCACATCACTTTCGGCTTCCCGACCAATGTTCGGTTTATACTGCGGAGCTTTACGCTGTTCTCCAGGCTGTCCACTACATCCGCCGCCATCAGCGGATACAGTACGTTATCTGCTCAGATTCTCTCAGCTCTCTCCTCAGTCTCCAAGCTGTTTACCCTGTGCACCCTCTGATCCAACGGATTCAGGACTGTCTGCGCTTGCTCCACGTGGGGGGCGTCTCGGTGGCGCTCCTCTGCCTCCCAGGACACGTTGGTCTCTGTGGAAATGAGGCGGCCGATATTGCAGCCAAGGCTGCAGTCTCTCTTCTTCAGCTAGCTATCCAATCGATTCCCTTCGCCGATCTACGGAGCGTTTTATGTCGTCGTGTTGTTCATTTATGGCACGCTCATTGGTCGACGCTTCCCCGTAATAAATTGCGGGACGTGAAAGCTGTTCCTTGTGCTTGGACCTCTTCCTCCCGAACGCGTCGTCGTGAGGAGGTAATTTTAACTTGACTCTGGATAGGACACTGTCTTTTTAGCCATCGACATCTTTTAAGCGGCGATCCTCCCCCACTCTGTCCCCACTGCTCTCAGCTGTGGACGGTAAGACACCTTTTAATTGAGTGCCCCTATTTTAATCCGTTACGCTCCCGTCTACAGTTATCGCCTGATATATCGTCGATTTTAGCAGATGACACGCGCTCAGCCGATCGCGTTCTCGAGTTTATTAGTGCCAGTAAAATGACCTCAGCCATTTGAAGCTTTTTTTTGGGGACAACCAACCCCTTTCTGTAGTGGATTTTTAAGCCTTCTTTCTGCTTTTAGTTTCTCCAATTTTATGACTTTCGTTCCCATTGCTGCTGGTTTCCATTTTCGGTTTTTTTACTGTTTCCTAAGTCACGGACTAGGCGCTAATGACCAATGCAGTTTTGCGCCCTAAAACCAAAACAAAAAAAAAAAACAAAAAAAACCTACAACAGGCTACGGCAGTCCACTCACCCTACCGCCGCCACATACCGAAACCAGGGTTATTGTGCGGTTCGGCCCCCAGTGGACCGCCCGAGAACGTCTCACACCAGACGAGTGTAACCCCAACGTTTTCGGGGTAGAGTAAATATAGTTATGCGTACGTTGAGAAAGGGTTTGTGCGGCAATTGCCGACATAGTGTAACTGAGGCGGAATAAGGGGAACCGGCCCGCATTCGCCGAGGCAGATGAAAACCACCTTAAAACCATCCAGACTGGCCGGCATACCGGACCACGACACTAATCCACCGGGCGGATTCGATCCAGGTACCGGCACGCCTTCCCGCCCGGAAAGCAGTGCATTTGACCGCACGGCTAACTTGGGCGGGCTCTCTGTAAGCAAATAGAAATGGAAGACGTAATTATGACTTTGATGAAATGAAAATGATGAGGGAGGGACATGAAGCCACGCGAATGGATGTCAGCTGGACGAGGCATACATTACTTGATTTTCAGAAATAAGAAAAGTCGGCGACGATGATGGTCAGTAGATGACCTTTTAAGAGATATAGGGATACCGTGGAATGTATACAGCTGAAACGAGTAACATTTGAAATAGTCTAGACGACGCTTTTATCGTTCAGCGCACGCAAAGCGGCAACAATGATAATGATGTGTTGGTGATTTTCAAAGATATAATAATCTTAGAAAGAGAAAAAAGGGACAGCAATCTCTGTAGTTCAAACATCTGTGAATTACGTGATTAACGAATCAACGTAACCAAAGATAATTAATAGTGTGCACAGGTATCATTCTGATTTGTTTCAATTTTATGAACTAGCGTTGATTCGCTGTTTTACAATGGACCGCAATGGTCTGTCTTTCCACCACTACGAATTTGCAAGCAATCGCAAAATGGCGCAGAATGGTTAATGCTAGCAGACGTTGTTCAATGGTCAGGCCACATGGTATTGATAGTTCGATAACTTCCTCCACTGTGTTGTCTGTAGTGGTAGAGGATCACGACTCTCCGTCGGTGGCTTGGATCTGCTCATATTTTCCGCTGAGTTGCGGCTGTTAGTGACACTTAGTGATCCGAAATTCTTCTTGAGCATCTGCAGTGCATTTGCTGGTCGTTGGGGCATAGATTTCCTTTGTGAGCCTATGTTGATTTTTAAAACTGATAAAGGCTTCGCAATGTATCTGAGAATTTATATTGACGACCGGAAATCGTCTCGATGATTACGGCGGGATAACTATGTCTTTATCCGCAAAAGACCTCGCAAGGCTGTGTTAGTTAAGCTTGCTTCTTGGAATAGCTTCTTCCGTCTGGAGCTTTGATCTTCCACAACAACGGCTGCTTTTGATGCCTGCAGGAAGTCACATCTAAGAATAACATTGTGACTAAATGCTATTGAAAGGACATATTCGAAGCGCTGTGTTCTGTCAGTAACAGCTATTCTTGCAATACATGTTCCTGTCGGCAGGGCGTATTACCCATTGCTGACTCTCAGCACAACCGCTATCCTATCACGGAAAATAGTCTTCTTTAAGTGGCGACGACAAGCGTTTAAAATCACAAAAAAGAACTCCCAGAGTCAACTAGTATCCGGACAGGTTGACCGTCGATAATGACATTCATGAGATTTCCTGACATCTTGAAGACTGTCACCCATTGAGGATTTTCATCTCTGGCGTTATCACTTTCCTGGATTGTCAGCTCGCCTGACGTGAATTCGGCGGATAGGCGAGCGGTTGGTATGCTCTGAACGGCACCAGGGAACGGCTACGGCGTTTCGAGGGGCGACCACATCCAGGGAACTGGATGTTGAACTTCGTCCGATCAATCGACTATCGTCATCTGCAGTCGACTGGCGTGATTAGGTGAAATGGCGTGCTTCCGGGTTTCATGCCACGTTGTTGTTTCCATTTTATGCACTATAATTCCATGATCGACCCACCCGTCTTCTTAAAGCGCCGTGAATTTTAGTGTTATATGTGATCGCCGTCGAGAATACTACAAGCAACTCCGCCGCTATTTGTAGCTGAGTTCAATTCCCAAGGCACACCATCCACATTCGCGTTATTTTGTTTTTCAGAGCCTGCACCAACAGTCCGAGAAAAGCATATTCTCTCAGCGGTTTGCAGCTGTGTGCATGTTATGGCTGGCGAGATGCTAAAAAGTTGTTGGAACGAAATCCTTATTTAAACAGAAACTTCCGCCCATGTTGAACTATGCTGTCACAGTTTTCCCCATGAACAAATTGTCAAAGCAATTCGCTTTATGATTATATTCAAGGAAGTGCTCGGAACAGTTCATTTGCTTAACTGTTTTAGACGGATGTGTCGCTGATGTTCCTCGCATTTCTCTTCGACTGCTGTAATAATCAGCCCCACGTAAGACATGCCATATTTGCAAAGAATGCAGTACACTTCTGGCTTCCGGAGATCTCGATCGTCTTTAACATTACAAAGAAACTCTTCATCTTAGATGTAGGGAGCGAAATACATTGGATACCATATTTCCGCAGCAGGTTACCGACATTTCCGGATACTGGGCCACCTTATGGCAGATAAACTACTTTTGGCCTCCGCAACCTCGCTCTGTCACAACCTCTTTCTCAGGTGTCCTTGAAGTAGAATGGAACGCTCGTATCAATCAAATGTAAAAAGTAATTACATGCTGTGTGTTTTGCTGAGAGGAAATGGAGGAGCTGAACGACCTGTCGCCAATTGCAGATGAAGCGGTATTTCTAGTAACTGGGAGTCAAGGAGCCAGCTGGCCGTCATGGTTCGGAGTATACCCCGCAGTAACACCATTACTGACATGGTAAACTTATAAATCTGACAACAAGCTATAGTCGAAAAGTTTCTGCAAGTATTGGTGTTGCGCTTGAATTAAGCAACTGCAGCCTCCAAAAAATTATGAATAAGCTACCTCTACCTACACGAACGAAGTCATATCAGAACCACACCATCACAGCCGCCCGTAGTGGCCGAACGGTTCTAGGAGCTTCAATCCGGAACCGTGCGACCGCTACGGACGCAGGTTCGAATCCTGCCTCGTGCATGGATGTGTGTGATGTCCTTATGTTAGTTAGGTTTAAGTAGTTCTAAGTTCTAGGGGACTGTTGACCTCAGATGTTAAGTCCCATAGTGCTCAGAGCCATTTGAACCACACCATCACAACCCACAGTCACTGCTCTTCTGTACTGGAAACAGCGACTGGCTTTCACACAGAAACTCGATCTACATTTCGTTTAAATGTGTCAGTGGAAGTCGGTATATATATAAGGCAAACTCCTTACTGACTCATATCGCCCAGAACATACTGCTAAGAACAGAAACCTGAAGTTTGTAAAGGGTGTTGATTTTATATTGTAGGCGTCGTTTCAGAATGTATTGTTTGGAAACTGCACCCCCCCCCCCCCCTCCCTTCCCTGAAAAACTGTGAAATGGGGATGAAACGTTTTTCGGAAATATGTCGTTATTAAGGCAATTTTGAAGTTGGAACCACGAAAATTGATATTTGCTTTCTTGATCAGAAATAAAGTGTGTTTTAGGATTTTTGTAAATGCAATCGGTCAGAGAGCGAAACAGTAAGTCAAAAACTTTCTAAAAATAAATCATTATGAAAGTGCGGCCAAAGCATTTTTAAAGCTACGTCTATGAAAGTAGGTATTTGACTTCTCAGAGGAAATAGAAAAATATGAATTTCAATGTTTTTCGAAATTCAGTTCATAAGCTGGATCAAAAAGTGGATGAAAATGTTTTCAAAAATCTCATCATGAAAGTATTTTTAAAGCTAAACCTAAGTAAATTTGTGTTTGGCTACTCGGATAGAAATAAAAAAAAATACATGTATCACAGTTCCTAGAAATTTAACCCCAAAGAGGTGAAATAGGTGGTGAGAAGTGTATGCAAATATTTAATTATGAAAACATTTTTAAAACTAAATCATTAGAAATAGGACTTTGGCTTCTCAGTTAGAAATAAAAAACTTTTCGCTGTTTCAGGATATTCAACCCCTAAGGGGCTAAATATGGCTTGACTGATGCACTGACTCATCATCGCCTAGCTCAAACTGCTAAAGATAGAAACTTGAAATGAAATGTGGAGGGGGGTGTGAATCTCTAAGAAGAGACTGTTCCAAATTCCCACTCGTAACGTGGTGAAACAGGGAATGAAAACCATTCTGGAAATATGTCATTATTAGTGCAATTCTGAAGTTAGGACTACGAAAATGGGTATTTGGTTCCTCAGAAATAAGAAAAAATACGTGTTACAGCATTGCTGGCAATTGAACTACTAAGGGGATAAAATAGTGGGTGAAAGTTGTTTTTGAAAATGTCATTATTAAAGAACTACCAAAGAATTTTTAAAGCTACGTATATGAAAACTGGTATCTGATTTCTGGGTTAGAAATAAAAAAAAAAATCCGTGTTCCAGTGTTTTCGGAAATTCAGCTTCTAAGAGGGTGAAATAGGAGATGAAAAGTATGTAGAAAATATTTCGTTACATTAAAGAATTTTTAAAGCTAAGTTTACGAAAATTCTAATTTCCATTCTCGGCTGCACAAACAAATACGTGTTATGGGGTGAAAGATTTTATGGAAATATTACTACAAGAGCTCAGAAGGCATGTTACCTAGAACTTAGAGTCCAGCTATCGGAATCGTCTCTTTGGTCAGAAGTAGTTTGAAAAAGTCAGTGCCTTTATAGCCTTAATTAGTGTGAAAAGTTTGAAAGGTGTTGAAATTTGTGAATAGTATAAAAATTTAATTAATAGAAAAAGAAAACTGCGCACACCATGCGGTCTACGTGAGTGAAGCAGCGGGCGATAGGCTAATCTCTATACATAAAACAAATGCTCTAACTAATTAATTGACTAATCATCGCCCAGGCCAAACCATAAGACTTGAGTTTTATAAAGATTTATGAGACTTCGCATTATATGAAAGTGCATTGCTGACGATGGTAATTCCTAAAAAGAGTAGAATCAAAAAGATTCATACGTGATGTTGCTGAAGGGTACTGAAATGTAAGCAGGTCTATAATGTTAGAAATGAGGAAGTCCCCTTCAAAATCGGTAATGTAATAAGTATGTATGCGTCTCACATTGTAGAACAGGGGAAAGCGATCGTAAGCAGATAATCAAATGTATAATTATAAAAACTAAAAACTTTCTATAAAACTTATTAAAAGTTTCAAAAATGTCCTATATATTGTCTCAATTGCATTTAAGATTAAAAAATTTTATAAAGTGGTGACTAACTTCGGTAGCTTAGCTACCATCTTCAGATCTGACAGCAGACAAACCAAAAGAAAAACAGCCTTAAGCAACAAATTTTGTAAAAAGTGCTACTGGCTTATTTTAAAAATCTGCAGGGGATCAGCATACTGCATGAAGTATTTTAAATGCAGCTAGCAGTGTGCTCTCACCCAGAAGATTCTCATTTTTAAAAATTCTGGCGAAATACGTTACTTTAAAATCTTCGATAAGCAACAGGTTTTATCTGAAGATGTTATGTAAAAATCTTGCGTGCATAACAAATTTTAAAATAAGAATATTCTGGGCGATGCACGCTGTTGTACTCTGCTAGATGCACTTATAATACTGTATGTGGCAAATCTCTGTTTGCACTAACTGATTGTAACGAAAGTAATTACGTAGACGTTTCAATAAAAAAAATTACGACGCTGTACAGGCTCTGTTTCAATTGTTGTCACAGTAGCGTGACTGACTTAAACAAATTTTACCTGAAGATATAAGTAAAGAATGTTGAACACGATGCAACAATGTTGTACAATGCTAGTTGCAATTATAATACTACATGTGATATGTTAACTCCCTGTAAACTTTTAAAATAAAAGAATAGCACTATTTTCTTTAATTGTTACTTAAGGCAATGTTTCTTTTGGTATGTCTGTTCTCAGATCTAAAGATGGTAGTTACGCTAGCGAAAGTGGTCATCATTTTAAAAAAAATTTTACAATGTTGACTCTGACCGGGAGAACATACAGAAAATTTTTGAAAAGTTTAAAAAATTTTATAGCAAGTTTTCAAATTTGTACGATTATATATTTGAAGTGAAAGTATGTGAAACACGCACTAGAGGAAGGATGACATATCAGGAAATGATAAGACATTAGAAAATAGCTTCTGTGATGCTAACGGGAGCATAGACGGCAAATAATGCAGGGGAAGGTTGAGATTGGAAGACATACAATAAATAATCGAGGACGCTGGATGTAAGTGCTACTCTGCGATGAAGAAGATGGCGCAGGTCAGAAAGTCGTGGCGGGCCTCATAACCAGTCAGGAGGCTGAAAAAAAGCGCCACCTGGGAACTTTTATGCAAGCAGTTCCTAAGCGTAGCATCAAAAACTGCAGTACCACTAAGTCATCCGATATGGTTTCCCTTACAACAACGACGTACTTCGTAACTGCGGGACTATGCTAGCACAACGTCCAATGTCCCGCTCAAGAAAACGTCCTTCCTCTACAGCAAAGCCAGATAGCGATAAAGGTAACCGTGCCTACATGAAAAAAAGTCTTCCACCACCCACATTCCATAACAGTCCCTTCTCTAATGAATTGACTGAAATGGTAGTAAACCATTTTGCCTGGAATCTACATCTACTTCTACATACATATTCCCTATGGCACCGTTCGGTGAGTAGAGGAGGTTACCTTGTACAACTACTAGTCATTTACTCTCCTGCGTCATTCACAAATAAAGCGAAGAAAAAAACGATTGTATACAGGGTGGTACATTGATAACAGCCGGGCGAAATAACTCACGAAATAAGCGTCAAACGAAAAAACTACAAAGAACGAAACACGTCTAGCATGAAAGGGGAAACCAGATGGCGCTATGGTTGGCCCGCTAGATGGCGCTGCTGTAGGTCAAACGGATATCAACTTGTTTTTTTTTTTTAAGTAGGAACCCCCATTTATTATTACATATTCGTGTAGTACGTAAAGAAATGTGGATGTTTTAGTTGGACCACTTTTTCGCTTTTTGACAGATGGCGCTGTAATAGTCGCAAGCGTATAAGTGCGTGGTATCACGTAACATTCCGCCAGTGCGGACGGTATTTGCTTCGTGATACATTACCCGTGTTAAAATGGACCATTTACCAAATGCGGAAAAGGTCGATATCGTGTTGATGTATGGCTATTGTGATCAAAATGCCCAACGGGGGTGTTCTATATATGCTACTCGGTATCCTGGACAACATCATCCAAGTGTCCGGACCGTTCGCCGGATACTAACATTATTTAAGGAAACAGGAAGTGTTCAGCCACATGTGAAACGTCAACCACGACCTGCAACAAATGATGATGCCAAAGCAGGTGTTTTAGCTGCTGTCGCGGCTAATCCGCACATCAGTAGCAGACAAAGTCCGCGAGAATCGGGAATCTCAAAAACGTCGGTGTTGAATGCTACAGCAACCTCGATTGCACCTGTACCATATTTCTATGCACCAGGAATTGCATGGCGACGACTGTGAACGTCGTGTACAATTCTTCCACTGGGCACAAGAGAAATTACGGGACGATGACAGATTTTTTGCACGCGTTATATTTAGCGACGAAGCGTCATTCACAAACAGCGGTAACGTAAACCGGCATAATATGCACTATTGGGCAACGGAAAATCCACGTATGGCTGCGACAAGTGGAACATCAGCGACCTTGGAAGGTTAATGTATGGTGCTGCATTATAGGAGGAACGGTAATTGGCCCCCATTTCATCGATGGCAATCTAAATGGTGAAATGTATGCTGATTTCCTACGTAATGTTCTACCGATGTTACTACAAGATGTTTCACTGCATGACAGAATGGCGATGTACTTCCAACATCATGGATGTCCGGCACAAAGCTCGCGTGCGGTTGAAGCGGTATTGAATAGCATATTTGGCCCGCACGTTCACAGGATCTGACGTCCGCGGATTTATTTCTGTGGGGACAGGTGAAGGATATTTGCTACCGTGATCCACCGACAACGCCTAACATGCGTCAGCGCATTGTCAATTCATGTGCGAACATTACGGAAGGCGAACTACTCTCTGTTGAGAGGAATGTCGTTACACGTATTGCCAAATGCGTTGAGGTTGACGGACATCGTTCTGAGCATTTATTGCATTGATGTGGTTTTTAGAGGTACTCACGCTGTAAGAGCATGCGTTCTCAGAAATGATAAGTTCACAAAGGTACATGTATCAAATTGGAACAACCGAAATAAAACGTTCAAACGTACCTACGTTCTGTATTTTAATTTAAGAAACCTACTTCATACCAACTATTCGTCTGAAATTGTGAGCCATATGTTTGTGACTATTACAGCGCCATCTATCACAAAGCGAAAAAAGTGGTCCAACTAAAAACATTCATATTTCTTTACGTGCTACACGAATATATAATAAAAATGGGGGTTCCTATTTTTAAAAAAATGCAGTTAATATCCGTTTGACCTATGGCAGCGCCATCTAGCGGGCCATCCATAGCGCCATCTGGTTTCCCCCTTCAAGTTAGACAAGTTTCGTTCTTTGTAGTTTTTTCGTTTGACGCTTAATTTGTGAGATATTTGGCCCGGCCACGATTAACGTATGTCTACATGTGAGCTTCAATTTCTCGTATCTTATCATCGTTGCTCATAAGCGAAATGTATGCGGGCTGCTGTAGTATCGTTCTGCAGTCAGCCTCAAATACCGGCTGTCTAAATTTTCTCACTAGTGTTCCCCAGAAAGACCGTCGCCTGCCCTCCATCAGTTCCCATTTGAGATCCCGAAGTATTTCCGTATTACTAGCATGTTGTTCGAACCTGCCGGTAACAAACCTAACAGGCCGCCTCCATATTACTTCGATGCCTTGCATTAACCCGACCTGGTGCGGGTCCATAAAACTCGAGCACTAATCAAAAGTGGCGCTAGTGTCCTACACTTTCCTTTAGAGATGAACAACGTTTCCAACAAAAGCCACCCATTCGCTCTCCCTACCACAATCCTCACATGCTCGATATATTTAATATTGCTTTACAATATTACGACCAGATACTTAAAGGATATGAGTTTTTCAAGTATCGCATACTTATAATGTATTCAAACATTATGGGTTGTTTTTCCCACTCATCTTCATTAATTTAGAGTTTTTCTACATTTGGAATAGCTGCCATTCATCACACGAACTAGAAATTTTGTCTAAGGTACCTACTACACTCCTACGGACACTCAATGACGACACGTTACTTAACACCACAGAAAATTGCTGCCCACCGGGTTCGCCAGGACATTTATGTTTATAGGACAGTCTGCAGTGAGGCACCGTGTCGCATGCTTTTCGGAAATCTAAAAATATGATCTTATATCACTCCGTAGCACTTCTTTCAACACAAAAATGTTAGTTACTACATTTTCATTGCATTGTCAAATCCGAGTGGTTAAGGCGCTACAGTCTGGAAGCGCACGACCGCTACGGTCGCAGGTTCGAATCCTGCCTCGGGCATGGATGTGTGTGATGTCCTTAGGTTAGTTAGGTTTAAGTAGTTCTACGTTCTATAGGACTTACGACCACAGCAGTTCAGACCCATAATGCTCAGAGCCATTTGAACCATTGTCAAATCGAAACGTAGTTTCGACTCATTTTAATAGTGCTGCTACGTACTTTAATTAGTAGTAGCTGGAGCACTAACCTTGCTTCAAAGTAATACAGTGAATAACTAACATCACTATCAGCCATCTGGGATCACTGCGGGATGAATACGTTGCGTTTACCATTCTTTGCGGTCTTTGACAATACGCATCCATGTTGCTCCTAAATATTTTTCTAATACAATTAGGTCGCGGTTTCGATCTTTTCTTTTCTCTTGGAATCCACCCTTCCACTAGCTACATGTCTTGCTCACTGCACATTCATATCTTTCTCACAACAGTGATAATTACGACTTTTATTCCAGTATGCTTCCTCGTTGTTTTGTGTGCTTTTCTCTCACACAAAATAATTCCCAACATGCATATCAACATTGAGCAATCCCCATTTTTAAAGATTTTTCGCATCAAAAATCCATTTCTTACTCTCTTCAGTCAAAAAGGTTAATACGCACTTATTTTTAACCTCCTCCTCAAGATATATACGTATGAGGTATTATTTTGGGACCACTGTTTCTTTACGTACAGGCACAACAGAACATTTCTGAAACTGATATATTCCTTTTCCTAGTCATCCAGTGACGTGTAAGGTATCAGGCAAATCCAATACCTTCCATGAAGACCCTGACATGATAGCAAATGCGGCAGTATGCCACATAGCTCCGAATAAATCCTGACATTAAATTAACCAAAGTAATATGATCAACGAGTGAGCAAATGGAATACCACAGACTAACACAAGAATGCCTAAATGCATGTCATACCTTCCCATCGTGAAACAGACGCAGTTCCGAGGGAAGAAACGAGAACAGAAGCCGAGAGCAGTGTCTTGTAGGCTAGGAGGCCCTACGATAAGGGACGGACACCCACGTCGCCAGCCGACCGCCAGGACCATCCCCCCCGTCCATGTTATAAGATAGAGCCCTCCAGAAGAACAGTATAGATCTTACGATAACACTAAAACGACCACACCAGCTGAGAGTTTTAGCGTGAGACTTTTTCGCGTCTCTGTTAAGTAGCAAACATTAAAAACATTGCCCCACCACGAAAAGTATAACGTTTCTCATTGGAGAGACAGAATTTTTGTAGGTGGAGCTTAAGGTTAACATTGAGATCATGATAGGTCAGTTGAAAACACAGCCAGATAACTTTTTAAAACCAACTTCGGTAAATTGTAGTAAGGAGAAGTTAAGAGAAAGTTGCTTCCGAGACGGCGAGGTGCGTGGAGCTGCGTCGCCCGCTGCCCCCTGACGCTGCCTAAACACCGACAAAGTAATGAACGCACGCGATGCTGCATAAGGCTTCACTCAGAACTGCAGAAGTCTCATCTGTTACACCCCATTTTTACATAATACTAATGTCGATCGTCAATTAAAGCTCGTGGTATTCACATTTGCTACTAGAAGTTAAAATCTGAAACGTGATGATTTTTCTGTTATATAATTATTGAGAAGCCACATCAGCCACTGTAATTTACGACAAGTTAAATAAGTAGTTAAAGATAATTGAGGGACACTGTAGAACATTTTGATAGTTTTCTCTTTTATGAAACTTAACTTAAATCTATATTATAGATGTGATGTGGCATAGGTTATCCTTCGATCCATTGTAGAACTTGGAAACCCATTCAGGGAATATTCGTTCACATTTTTGTTGGACGCAGTTGGTTTTCATCATCCTGTATTAAAATATTTCCTTTTATCAATAGTGCAATTTATAAACAATGTTTTGTGAGTAGAATAAAATTTCCAATGGTAAACTTAGCTGCTTTTTCGACGTTATTTTACCAGCTAACTAAAAATAGGAAAGCCTTGAACCCCTTCCACTAAATTTAGTTAGTATTAAGATTCTTTTACAGGGAGTGCAGTGGAGCTGACGCTGAAATCATTAAGTATTTGATTATATCATAGCTAGTCTCACTAAACTCTTCTGAACTCTACACGTCATGTGTGGTCTGGCGTCTCCTTACCAGCAACAGGTCCCAGGTTCAAACTAGTCAATTCCCTAAAAAACACGCTCAGAGCGTCGTTGCGCGAAAGTGGTAGGGAGACACGACTTAGAACAGACAGACACCACGCAGAATGTTGGAACTGTCTTCATCTTTTATAAATACAATAAACCATCAGCTTGTTGACACTTCCCTGCGTAAGAGGCAGACAGTACAATGCCATCGCTAAAGCAAAGGAGCAGACATGTGTCGTTAACAAGCACTGTTTTCTTCATTTTTGCGTTTTAAATGCAGCGTAGTTATGATTACAGTGCAGTTAGTCACAGAGATCCTGTTGGCAGTAATGATCGTATAGCAATGAAACTTGGTCTATATGCTAATGCGTTCATAGGGAAACGATTTAAGCGGATTTTTTCCACCAGGTGCAAATGTGGCGCTATACACTATTTGTATTATGGTATGACATCCACGTTGTCATTTGATAAGCCATAACGTGACTGAACAGTATGGCAGTCGAGATGAGAGAGTGTGCACTGTTAGTGAAATTGATTTACGTGAACGGGAGCAATTGCAGTGGTGCATAGAGAGAGTGTCGCCGACAGAAAGGCCCGTGGAGGGACTCGATGCCATTAAATGGTTTAAAGAAGACGATAATGAAATTAAAAAACACGGGTGAGTTTGGTGTTGGTCTCCTATCCTGGTGGAAGTTATTGACTGGGTGCTGTTGCTGTAACTGATCGTGCATCACGTGCCAAGGGTAGTCGTAGTGCTTGTACAGTGTCACGAGAATTGTACAACCCTTGGTGACAGGTACCGAAAGTTTTGCCATGTATTTTACACTGATACCTATACAAGATCCAGCATGTGCAGTAACTGGAACCTCGTGATCCGCAGCTAGTACTGAATTTGCTCTGCGGCTACTGGTACAGATCGAAGTTGATGACGTGTGACTCGGCAATATTCTATTGAGTGACGAGTCACATTTTACACTACAGAGTGCACTGAATACTCGGAACTGTCGAATCTGGGGTACTGTTAAACCGCGCATTGTACATGAGCCACTGTACTCGCTGCATGTGACAGTGTGATGCGGATTCACAAGTACCGTTGTTCTCACTCTATTCTTGTTTGAAGAGAATACATTCAGAAGGCCTCTCAGGTGTATCGTGATGTACGCATCAAACCGAGACCCCCTTGTACAGCATGTGATTCCTGCTTTGGAAGAGCGCAGCTTTGTGGAAACCACTGTTTCCATGCAAGATGGGCCAGTTGTTCATGTTGCACTGTCGAAGATCTGCTTCATAAGACCTTCCACGAACGTGTTATCTCGAAGGGTTTTTCAAATGCATTGTCTTCTAGCGCACCTGATCCGAATTCATATGACTTTTGTTTCTGGGGATAAAACAACGTGTTTACTAGAGAAACATCCTGTCTCTACCTGATCTGAAGGCCAGCGCACGGGAACACGCTGCTCAGATTCCACTGCAACTGCAGCGACCAAATATTGATCACGTCATTTTGCAGATGCAGCATCTTGTTGACGTCTCTGGTGCTCATATTGAACAAATTGTGTAAGTGGCGGCTGTTAATAAAATCAACATTATGCCTTTCTCACTTCTTTGACATTTTCTGACAATGTCCTGTTCCTTATCCATTACATATAAAAATATTTCTATACGTCTTTCTTGCCTTCAGACCAAATTTGCAACTGATGGCCAAAACAGAAAGTGATTTACTTTCCAGCATAAGTTGGTTCCACCTTAATGCATTAGAATATCTAGTAAGTTTGTAAGCGTATTGACATATCGCTGACTTAGTTGTGGAGTAACTTTGCTGGCAGCCGCGTCTGTAGAGAGTCGAGCGCGGGACACGGAACTGTTATGTTGTGTAGTGTGTAGCTCTGCACGTAAGGAGCATTGTTAGTATTCAGGTTGAAGTGTTGCTACAAGTGCTGTTACAGTTCACTGATGAAATATGGAAGTGATTCAGAGGAAAGTGCGTCAAGATGTAATTAAAAATGAGCAGTGCCGCCGATAACGTATTTGTGTATCCTCTCGTTGCGTGTCGTACCGTACAGTATCAATCATCCGCGCCGTGTTCGGTCTCCCAGAATGAACTGATGTGAATCAGTAGAAATTAGTTACCATAGAAGAGTGCAGACAAGTGTCAGTGTCTTGTAGCGAGCGTGAGGACGTGCGTTCGATCATCGCGTTTCCGCATTATCAACAATTAGCCGCGCCACGACGGTTACGCGCACGCTCGTGCAAGTGAGAACTGAGAACTGAAAAATTAACTTTACGAACAGTGTTATATCATTACTGGTGACAAGGAGGACTATTACCAGATATATGTATGTGTGACGAGCGTAAGAACTTTCGTTCGATCATTCGGCTTCCGTATCATCAACAATCACCCGCGTCGTGTCGGTCACGCGTACGCTCGTTCGAATGATATTTTGGACTTTTAATCATCCAGATCGTTAATTGGGCTAAACGTTTACGATTTAGAGTGTAAACAGTGCAACCTGTGGTTTCCATATCGCCTCAGAATATAGATGTTCATACCAGACATAGGACAGTGTTGTGTTTTAACGTTGAGTGGCTTCCCTAAACCCGCTTGCATGTTTCGATAGATAATTTCAGGCAAGGCATCAGCAGTGTGGAGCAGAACAGTACGACCGCCACGGGATTATTAGGTACGTGGTGTGGACAGGGCGCACGGTCAAGAAAAGCAGAAACAGTAAAAGTATAGTACCCCCATTTGTATTCCCGGGCGTGTTGAAAGTTCCGCTGCCATAAGATAAGCACAGCCCATACTGGACCTCTGTGACTAGCTACACTTTAATTGCAACTACCCGGTACGTAAAACGAGGGCTGCTGAGAATAGTTCTGAACATACCTCGTATCTCCCAACTTGATACTAGTTTGCAATATCGTGTGGAACTTTGCGTATACTTTCTTTAGTATACTGATACATGTTAAACCAATCCGTTTAATTTAACGACAAGAAGTCGTGCAAGGGGCCTGCAATCATTAGCTGAATACTCAGCATTACGTTATTACTGCGTTTTGACCACTAATACAAAAGTGTACTTGTTGTCGAAAAATCTTTATTTACGCGTTCCCGATATGGTCCTCCATTAGAATATCTCTCCACTGTTTGCCCGCAGTGAAGTGTAAGAGACATCACATTTTGTTTTTGTATACGTCAACCAGTGGGATGTTATCTCAAATTGATAAGCGATGTTGTAAGAAAAATTAGTTACCAACATCTGTGATAAGATTAATGGCAACAACAGAGCATTGTATAAAGAATTTTTCTCCTTTCCAGTAGAGTTGAAAAGAGATATGTACTAAAACACACAAACTAAATAACTGTATGTAATATGTTATTTTTGCCCTTGTTTTGTCACCTTCATTAGTGTTTGTTTTATTAGTTTCGTTTTGTAATCTATACCAGCTTTTTGTAATTCTGATTTATTTCTATGGAAGGCTGAGAGATCTATAAACCAAGGCCAATAAAAAAGTCAAACCATCTTCCAAGAACATCACAACTGTCGTGGGAGCCCAACTTATACATACCATGTTAAGAGCAAACATAGTTACACTCATTAACAAACAAGTTTACACTCCAGAGAATATCACTTAATACTTAGTACTGTGCCAAGTGGTATACTGGTGCTCAACTGACGACCGTGTACTGTTATTACAAAGACTAGCTATCGTAACATTCTAACAGTAACATGATTACACTGGCATTGAAACCTTGTATTAAAAGTCAACGGACTTTTATTAACAAAATCAGTACCAGACACACGTGAAAAAACAAAATAGAGCTTTTCTTTTGTTCACCACTCGAATGTTCTTTAAGGCCTCGCGTGCCATTAAAAGGGGTGAACCAATCCAGAATGAGATTTTCACTCTGCAGCGGAGTGTGCGCTGTTATGAAACTTCCTGGTAGACTAAAACTGTAGAGCACTTGCCCGCGAAAGGCAAAGGTCCCGAGTTCGAGTCTCGGGGTGAGCCAATATTTGGAAACACGGCGGGAAATGCATGGCTTCAACATAAATGCAAGTGTAAGCCAAGCCTGCAGATGTTGCTGTAGTATCTGACCACGAATGGCGCTTTTGTGCGTCCTCAATGCTTTGCAGGAGTCAGTCGCGCTCATAAGAGCCGGTCTGTGTAGTTGTGAGTGTATTAAGTAGGACCTGGCCTAATTGTTGATGACCACAAGGTGGGCTCTTCCGTAACAAAGAGAACCGAAGTCTTTGCTGGTTCAGGAGGCACCATATCGAGGATTTATAACGCATAGAGGGAAAGGGGGAAAACGTCATACGCCAGGCCACAAAGCAAACGGCAGTGAAGTGTGAGTGGTAGTGACGGGCAGTCACTCAAGAGGATTGTGAAGAAAAATAATCGAACGACAGCTGCAAATGTCACTGCAGAAGTGCGAACTTTGAAACCCTGTCAGCTCCAAAACAAGACTAAGCTAATGCCCCTAAGAGGAAAACATGGCTCAAAGTCCATAAAACCTGGGCTATGGGGCAACGAAACAAAGCGTTCTCATCGGATGAGTCTTGTTTAGCACTGCTTCCAATTTCTGCTCGAGTTCACGACGCAAGAGTGAAACATGGGAAGCGTTCGGTGATGATTTTGGCAGCCACCTCTTCATCTCAGAGTAGCACTTCCAAGTTAGGTCCTCAATTATTTGCTGGATGTATTCCAGTCCCTGTCTTCCTCAACACTTTTTGCCCTCTACAGCTCCCTCTAGTACCATGCAAGTCATTCCCTCATGCCTTAACAGCAGTCCTATCATCATGTTCCTTCTCCTCGTCAATGTTTCCTACATGTTCCTCACCTCTCCGCTTCTGTGCAGAACCTCCTCATTCATTGCCTTATCAGTCCATCTAATTTTCAACATTCTTGTATAACCAAACATTTCAAATACTTCTATTCTCTTCTGTTCCGGTTTAACCACAGTCCATGTTCCACTACCATACAATGCTGTACTCCAAACGCACATTAAGGCAAATTAAGGCCTACGTTTGATACTAGTAGACTTCTTTTTTGGCAGGAATGCCCTTTTTGCGAGTGCTAATCTGCTTTTGATGTGCTCCTTGCTCTGTTCGTCGTTGGTTATTTTGCCGCCAAGGTAGCAGAATTCCTTAACTTCATCTACTTAGTGACCATCAATCCCGATGATAAGTTTCTCGCTGTTCTCATTTCTGCTGCTTCTCACTGCTTTCGTCTTTCTTCGAGCTACACTCAATCCATATTCTGTATTCTCTACACTGTTCATTCCATTAAGAAGGTCCTGTGTTTCTTCTTCACTTTCACTCAGGATAGCAATGTCATCAGCGAATCGTATCACTGATATTCTTTCACCTTGAATTTTAATTGCACTCCTGAACCTTCCTTTTATTTCAACCGTTGCTTCTTCGATGTATAGCATGAACTGTAGGGGCGAATACTGCATCCTTGTCTTAGACCTTTTTTAATCTGACCACTTCATTCTTGGTCGTCCACTCTTATTATTGCCTCTGGTCTTTGTACATTTTGTACATTACCCGTCTCTCCCTATAGCCTAACACTATTTTTCTCAGAATTTTGAACATCTCACACCATTTTACATTGTCGTACAATTTCTACAGGTCGACATTCCTATTACTGTCAAGAATTGTGACCAATTTGGCTGATCAAATCCGTCCCATGGTACATTGTCTGTTCACCAATGGTAACGCAGTGATCTATGACGTCTGGGCCTCAGTTCATACAACTCGCATCGTCCTGGACTGGTTTTGTGAGCACGAGAAGAAACTGACACCTCTGCCCCGGCCACCACAGTTGCCAGATCTCAACATCGTTGGGTCTTTGGAGAGAAGCATGCGTGATCGCTACCCACCTTTATCATTGTTACGTTGGAACTATTTTGCAGGAGGAATGGTATAAAATTTGCTTGAAAACCATGTAAGACCTGTATTTGTCGATTCCGAGACGGTTGAAAGCTGTTTTGAATGTGAACAGGTTTCCTACACCGAGTTAGACATGGTAATGTGTTGTATTTTTAGTGTTTCAATAACTATATGCACCCTGCACATACAGAATACCATTGTTTTTATCAGTAACTAGTACGCTTGTGAGTATTCCTTTGAACTATACAGTAGTTTAAAGAAGACTTTGAATGCTTGTAGGGTATTTTATCTCTATTACTACGCCATCTGCCATCTTAACTAAAGAAAAAAGTTTATTTCCTTCTTCATAGTATTGTTTCCATACGTTGTATTTGTCTTGCAATTAAGAGGAGATAGTGAGAGAACTAAACTTGACAGTAAAACACTACAGTGTTTTTCTCGTCAATGAAGGGTTCTTCAGATTTCCTGCTTATTTTGTGCGCTCAAAATGTATATTCTAGATTCCATCAAATGCTAAGATTGTTAGAACGTACTTGGTACCTATTTTCTAACAAAAAACATTAATCTGCAACTAACCGCATTACGAACATTTACTTTCGTTGCAGGTTGTAATCTCTATATTCACAATGTCATCAAAAGTATCAGGACACCTAGCTGAAAATGAGTTAAAAGTTCGTTGCGCCCTCTATCGATAATGCTGGAATAATATGATGTTGGCCCACCGTTACCCCTGTTGACAGCTTCCACTCTCTCAGGCATACTTTGTCAGGTGCTGGAAGGTTTCTTGGGGAATGGCAGCTCATTCTTGACGGGGTGCTTCTCTGAGAAGACGTATCGATGTCGGTCGCTGAGGTATCGCACGAAGTTGGCGTTCCGAAACATCGCAAAGGTGTTCTATAGGATTCGGGTCAGGACTGTGCAGGCCAGTCCATTACAGGGATGTTATTATCGTGAAACCACTCCGCCACGGGCCGTGAATTATGAACAGGTGTTCCATCGTGTACAAAGATGCAGTCGCCATCCCCAAAGTGTTAAACAGTGGGAAGCAAGAAGGTGCTTAAAACATCAGTGTAGGCCTGTGCTGTGAAAGTGCCACGCAAAACAACAAGGTGTGCAAGCCTCCTCGATGAAAAACACAACCACACCATAACACCACAGCATCCAAATTTTACTGTTGGCACTACACACGCTGGCAGATGACGTTCACCGAACATTGGCCAGACTACCTCTCTGCCATCGGATCACCACATTGTGTACCGTGATTAGTCACTCGACACAAAGTTGTTCCACTGTTCAGTAGTCCAATGTTTACTCTCCTTACACCAAGCGAGGCGGCGTTTGGCATTTACCATCGTGATGTGTGGCTTATGAGCAGCCGCTCGACCTTGAAATCGAAGTTTTCTCACCTCCCGCCTAACTGTCATAGTACTTGCGGTGGATCCAGATGCAGTTTGGAATTCCTGTGTGATGGTCTGGATACATGTCTACCTATTACACAATACGATCCTCTTCAACTGTCGGCAGTCTGTCAGTCAACAGACGAGATCGGAGTGTAAGCTTTTGTTCTGTACGTGTCCCTTCATGTATCCATTTCACTATCGCATCGGAAACAGTGGACCTAGGGATGTTTAGGAGTGTAAAAATGTCCCATACAGACGTATGACACAAGTGACACCCAATCACCTCACCACGTTCGAAGTCCGTGAGTCCGTGAGTCCCGCGGAGCGCCCCATTCTACTCTCTCACGATGTCTAATGAGGCCGCTGATACGGAGTACCTGGCCTGGCAGTAGGTGGCAGCACAATGCACCTAATGTGAAAAACGTATGTTTTTGAGGGTGTCCGGATACTTTTGATCACACAGTGTATAAAAGGCAACGTGCTGACTGATTGGCTGGCTGACTCCCATTCCCCAGCCCCAACTATTAAGGATAGAAACTTGTAATTTGGAGTTGTGGACCTTATACTATAGACGTCATTCAAGATGGGATTTTTCGAAATTCCAACCATAAGGTGATGAAATAGGCAATGAAGGTTTGTTTTGAAAAATGTCGCTGTTAAGGCAATTTTGATGCTAAACCTACGAAAATTGGTATTTAATATTCCGATCATAAAGTTATTCCTGTTTTAGCATTCTTCGAAATTTAACCTTATGGGGGGTGAAATAGTGGGTGAAAGGTATTTTTGACAATATATCATTATTAAAGACTTCTAATGGACTTTTAAAGCTACATTTATTAACATTGGTATTAGACTTTTCGGTTAAAAATATAAATATGTGTTTCAGTGATTTTGGAAACTTAACCCCTAAGAAGGTGGAAAAGGGGATGACATTTTTCATGAAAATATTTTATTATGAAAGCATTTAAAGCCAATTATATAAAAATTTAAATTTGGATATTCGGTCAAAAATGAAAAAATGAGTGTCACTTGTTTTGGAAATGAAAAATTTTATAGAAATATTTCGTTGTGCAAGTATTTTTGAAACTAAATCTATGAAAATTTGTATTTGGCTTCTATGTTAGAAATGAAATATACACATGTCACAGTTCTTGGAAATTCAGTCACTAAGGGGCAAAACAGTGGGCGAAATTATTTTTAGAATAAATAACTACTAACGAACTACTAAAGATTTTTAAGGCTACATCTATGACAGCTGACACTTGACTTTTCGGTTAGAAATTTAAAAAAAAAATTGTGTTTCAGTGTTTCTGGTAATTCAGCCTCTAAGGGAGTGCAATGGGGGGGACCAAATATTTAAGAAAATAGTTCGTTACATTAAAAAAATTTAAAGCTAAATTTATGGTAGTTGGTGTTTCACTTCTCGGTTAACTACAAAGAAATATTTGTTAGTTGATATGGAAATATCTCCACAAGAAAGCAAAAGGCATGTTTAAAAAACTTTTGGACTATGTGAATCGCTTTTTGGTCAGAAGTACATTCAGAAGAGACCGTGTTTGTATGGCCTTACTTCGGGTGAAAAGATTACAAGGTGTTGCAATTTGTGGACAACATAAAAATTCGATTAAGTAAAAACCAAACCAATAGTATCTCTACAGGCCATGCAGTCTACACGAGCGAAGCAGTGGTAAGCTAGTTTTGAGGTACGTGACAATGCATCGTGCAACTAGTTCTACTATCAACTTTTGTCAACGCTGAAAGACATAGACAAGCGTGCTAGCGGCATAGGAATATATTTCCTGCGAAGACTGCTGGTACAGCTGTTGTTTGGGTGATCGGGAGTTAGGCTGGTCTGAAGCAACTCTCCTCCCTTCCTGATGCTCGCCAGTTTTCTTCTTCATCTCGACATAACTGCCGCAACTCACATCATCGATGACTTGCATTATGAGCTTTTTTCTAGTGATTTCCCTGCAAGTCTTTCCTTTCACCAACACTTCAACTCTGGTAGGGTTCCTGCACTTAACTTAGGATCCACTTAGCGACTAATAAATACACGAAACCCTCCACTGCCAAATTTACCTTTATTGTAATTTCAATTAACGTGGAAGCCATGAAAACACCAAACATGGAGGAAAAATGTACGCATCTAAAAGCTTCTTAAAAAAGGAATAAAATCACCTAAATTTGTTTCTATAAGAGGAGAATACAACGTCCCAATTCGGACCTGGCTAACACTTACATTTTACTGACATTAAATATAACAAGATAATCATACATGTGACGAGAACAAATAAATAACACTATCAATCTTTACAGATGAGAATACCACTATATCCACGAAGGTTCGCGTCCTGGCAAGGGAGATACTTAGCTTCAACATATAAGGTGATAACAGTAAGCCCGAATTCCACTCGACAAACGTAGTAACGATATAAGCGAGACAAATGTACTGAAGGACGACAGCCGGATGTGCCGTAGTAAAAAGGGCCACCATCAGCCCCGTCAGGACGTGACCCCCGTGAACACGTCAGTTTCAGCTACCTGCAACATACACAGAGGCATTTATAGCTCCTTAAAAACAATTAACATGAAAAGGCACAACGCGTAACACATTAATAAAATATAAACGACTGCTTCACAGAACTAGCTCCTCTTTAGACAAAGCAAACAGCAGAATATTAATAACACGTAAGGTCCTTCTAACCTATAAGAAACTAAGGTACCACGTAATAGAATATCGTCTTGAGCTCATAGAATACTCAGTTTGCCTTGCCTGCTTATAGGTCTTACAACTCAGCTTAACAGTGTCAGCTTAAGCAAACCCGCGAATACAAAACTCGAAATGCTAGGCTGCCGACCTTACATCTCCAATTTAGTATAATCAGAATAAACAATCTTGTGTATAATAATTACTTACAGTACCATGACAACCTCCGAATAACACTTACTACCCAAGGTAGGTGCTGGTATCGAAAGGCACCTTTAGTAATCCAGAGTTCGAGTGTATTCACCTATTGGAAGGGTTTCAACTTTACATCCCTTTCCACATAGCTCTCTGTTTACACACTTCTATAGCTTCTGCAACTAAAGAAGGTCATATAAATGCACAAATAACTGACACAGATTCAAGCAGAATAAAACAGTACCTTAGTATGGCGCAAATGTCTTCATTTGCTTTACACGTGGGATATCTTCACCATTGAGTAATTCTGAAATATATTCAACAACGAGTGAGAGCAAGACGTCGCCGTGATATCAACTATTTACTTCACATAATTTCCTGCACAGACACAAGGCACAAGAAGCGTTCTCACATGCAACAGCGGCGAGCATAACACAATTCCTCCGTCACGCCATAGACACATCTCAATTTCTATGGCCAATAACAAGAACCTATACATGCCCTCGCAGCAGAAAAGCCCCAAAACACAACAGTGCACCACCGCGATACCAAAACCGACATCCCATCAAATAACTGCCTGGATCTCTCGCTGAACCTGCCCATAGCGTACAGGCGTCGTACCACAGGCCTCACGGTAAACGTCAACAAGCCATCACCGACACTGCGAATATAAACTCCGCTGTCTCTTCTCTCCGTTAACAACCCCACCACCGGCCTGAATCGCGGATGGCAAAGATGGTGACCCTATAACCAATGGCAGCGATGCCATTCCAAGTGCAAGGACACTGGCGCCAGCCGCACCACGGCTCAAACGCATATCGTAATATGTGCTTAACCATTCTTTGTATCCATTTCGATGTATCATTCGCGAGACATTCTTTCACATTAACTGCTCGCAGGACATTTTCATTCCTTAATCAGTTTATGTGAACTTCAACAGTTTCCCACAACACGGCAGCGGATATAATTCCTCTTTTCCGTGAGATCAAGAGCGTCTGTGATGGTTAGTTTTTAAGACTGCATTTTTCTGGACCGTTCGAAATGCACATTCAGTCGTTTTTACTCCTCTACGCAACATTTTTTTCACATTACCCAGGAAGTTTTTGGACAAATGGACTCATTTAGTATGGTGCTAAGCGGAGGTCTACAAAATAATAGGGAAAAGGGCAGTCATTGTAAATAATTCATCAGCAATTTGTATCACGCAACAGCTATGGTCTCCAACCATGTTTTTATTTGTATGATTACAAGTTGGTTACTTACACTTTTGTAACTGGTAGTGTAGTATGTAGCATTGTACTGAATCTCACACGAAGCGTTTCGCAAACAGCCTGCTGCCAACCCTCGTCATAAATGAGTCCCTTTTGAGTAGGTCCGTATGCGGACCACCAAAAGGTTTCCCGCAATGTGCGCGTCTTTTGTGTCAATGCCAAGCGAGAGAGAATCCGATGTCGCTGGTTTCGTACTTTTTTTCTGACAGTGAACAAAACAATCACACACCGAAGAGGGGAAAGGAGAAGCATTATCCCCATGTCAAATACCGCCTTTCAAATTCTTACCCTTTTACCTTCTAGTGCATCAGACAGCTGTCCCACTCGTGTGTGAAGGGGACACGTTACTCGATGGAGGTTTTTCGACTACAGTTCCGAGCTCAGTCCAGAGGGGAAAATCGTTTGATAAAAAAGAAAAATTCGACTGTGACTTCCCTGGTTTCATCAGTCGAATTCCTAAACTGACGCTCTGGTTAATGCGAGCCGTGTAAAATGTTTCCAGTAAAATGCCTGACATCAACAGTAACATTCCAGAATGAGTTTCAACAGTAACATTCTTCTTCGTATCACGTGTATCAACAAAACTACAAATGTCTAAGCCAATATGTAATTTGCTACATAAATTAAGCTTTTGGCTTTACACTCTAGGCCAGAAATAGACAAGGTAACAGCTGTGTAAGTTTTATAGGTGTAGTGTCTTCTAGTGGCCTTTGTATAATACCCGTTACTGAGGCACACTAAAAGACCTGAATGTATGTTATTACACCTAAAGCTTATACTAATTTTAGTACTTTCGGCATACGGAGATTTCATTCAAAATATTTTTCATTCACTACGCCCTACAAAATGGTGTGGAAAGACGTCTGGCCAACAGAGCATTTCGAGTAGTTACCGCAAGGAAGAGCGATGATAATTTATTTTCTATCCAAATGTAACGAAGAGTGTCGTTAAACGATTATAGCAGGGTCAAAATAATAATAATTTGGTAATAGCTCCGTTAATATCAAATAATTTTTAGATTATGGAATATATCCATCCATAACATATTTAAAAAGAATGTAACCCAATGCTATCCCTCCTTAGACAGTCAGTGCAACTTATGTAGTGACGTCTACTAAGAGTTATCACTTGGCCATACATGCACACTTGGCAGTAATACAGCTACGCTGACTCTGGTTCACTTTTTTGGTGCACATGTACGTATCATATCGTGAGTATCAATATTTTGCTCATTCCAAGAAAAATGTTGATCGTGTTAGGACAGCAACCAGCCACAAATTTACTTTGAGTTCCTTTATTCAAAGGAAACCGTTACCGGTTTCGAATCGTTGCGATTCATCATCAGACGGTTTACACGCTTTCTTTCTACATTTGGTGTGTTTTTTACAGATTAATTGTCGTGAAACGTCGGTTTCGAGTGATTGTTTCTATAACGTTCATCCAATCGATGTACGTTATAGAAACAATCACTCGAAACCGACGTTTCACGACAATTCATCTGTAAAAAACACACCAAATGTAGAAAGAAAGCGTGTAAACCGTCTGATGATGAATCGCAACGATTCGAAACCGGTAACGGTTTCCTTTGAATAAAGGAACTCAAAGTAAATTTGTGGATGGTTGCTGTCCTAACACGATCAACATTTGTCATCAAAAACAGCCACGGTCTCCAATATGTCATCATATGACAAAATTGCATTCCAAGAAAATTGAAGGTCTTACCAAAATTACTCTAACCTAATTTCACGTTCAGAAAATTGTTCTAGGTCTTCAATAAACAGCTATTATGCAATCCAAGCTCAATTACCCCAAGACCGTCCAAAGCCATTGATTTCACAAGAGTGTTAAACAGCAAGGCGAACGTTGAAATGTGTTATGAGATTCACGTTCCTCACTGAGATTTTGTTTATGAAATTTCACACACATATTATGTTTGTGGCACTCATCCAGCATAACAGATACAAATTTACCCAGTTCCTCGATACGTCTATAAAGTCTAATTCGATCATTAGCTGCCTCTTCCCATTGAGCGGTATGTACGGCACGCTAGGCAGAATCTTATGCTATTACACTACTGGCCATTAAAATTGCTACACCAAGAAGAAATGCAGATGATGAACGAGCATTCATTGGACAAGTATATTATACTAGAACTGACATTTGATTACATTTTCACGCAATCTGGGTGCATAGATCCTGAGAAATCAGTACCCAGAACAACCACCTCTGGCCGTAATAACGGCCTTGATACACTTGGGAATTGAGTCAAACAGAGCTTTAACACGATATTACAGTTCATGAGTAGCGACTGGCATACTGTGACGCGCCAGTTGCTCGGCCACCATTACCCAGACGTTTTCAATTGGTGAGAGATCTGGATAATGTGCTGGCCAGGGCAGCAGTCGAGTATTTTATGTATCCAGAAAGGCCCGCACAGGATCTGCAACATGCGGTCGCGCATTATCCTGCTTAAATGTAGGGTTTCGCAGGGATCGAATGAAGGATAGAGCGGCCGGCCGAAGTGGCCGTGCGGTTGAAGGCGCTGCAGTCTGGAACCGCAAGACCGCTACGGTCGCAGGTTCGAATCCTTCCTCGGGCATGGATGTTTGTGATGTCCTTAGGTTAGTTAGGTTTAACTGGTTCTAAGTTCTAGGGGACTAATGACCTCAGCAGTTGAGTCCCATAGTGCTCAGAGCCATTTGAACCATTTGAAGGATAGAGCCACGGGTCGTAACACATCTGAAATGTAACGTCCACTGTTCAAAGTGTCGTCAATGCAAACAAGAGATGACCGAGACGTGTAACCTATGGCAGCCCATACCATCACGCCGGGTGATACGTCAATATGGCGATGACTAATACACGCTTCCAATGTGCGTTCACCGCGATGTCGCCAAACACGGATGCGACCTTCATGATGCTGTAAACAGCACATGGATTCATCCGAAAAAATTGACATTTTGCCATTTCTGCACCCAGGTTCGTCGTTGAGTACACCATCGCAGGTGCTCCTGTCTGTGATGCAGCGTCAAGGGTAACCGTAGCCATGGTTTCCGAGCTGATAGTCCATGCTGCTGCAAACGTCGTCGAACTGTTCGTGCAGATGGTTGTTGTCTTGCAAACGTCCCCATATGTTGACTCAGCGATCAAGACGTTGCTGCACGATCCGTTACAGCCATTTGGATAAGATGCCAGTCATCTCGACTGCTGGTGATACGAAGCTATCGGGATCCAGCACGACGTTCCGCATTACCCTCCTCAACCCACCGATTCCATATTCTGCTAACAGTCATTGGATCTCGACCAACGCGAGCAGCAGGGTCGCGATACGATAAACCGCAATCGCGATAGGCTACAATCCGACCTTTATCAAAGTCGGAAACATGATGCTACGCATTTCTCCTCCTTGCACGAGGCATCACAACAACGTTTCACCAGGCAACGACGGTCAACTGTTGTTTGTGTATGAGAAATTGTTTGGAAACGTTCCTCATGTCAGCGCGTTGTAGGTGTCGCCACCGCCGCCAACCTTATGTGAATGCTCTGAAAAGCTAATAATTTGCATATCAGAGCATCTTCTTCTTGTCGGCTAAATTTCACGTCTGTAGCATGTCATCTTCGTGGTGTAGCATTTTTAATGGCCAGTAGTGTATTTCTGAACTTATTCACAATTTTCTGCAAGTTGCACTTTCTTATTATATGAAGCAAAATGTGTAGTCATCGTTGAGGGTTTCACATGTACACCAAGATGTTGGCACTTCCTGTGACACATTATATATAAAATTTGAAACAACTTTAACCAAAGGCAATTACTAATCTCACTTTTAAAAACTTTCAGCTATTTCAATAAATTCCTCAGCCAATTTGTAAAATTAAATGTCGATGAATGAACTTTAAGATAATAAATCTCCAGTGTTTAGAAGATGTCATTTATAGCAAAAAACACAATGTTTACAACTGTAATTTCCAGAACCCATGGTCATGCAAGCTCTGCTGTACAAAGTGAAGACGCCAGTTGTGATGGAGTGACATCTTTGTTTATTATAGCATATGCCATGGCCACCAAATAACTAGTTATAGTTTCAAGGCTTTAACAGTACAATAAATAAGGTACCTCTAAAGCACCATATGCATATAAGCACCAGCAGTTGACACACACATACAACAAAGCAATCCATTCAACCTTCGACAGCCAAAAATATTTAAAGCTTGATGACAATCTTTAAATTATTAGACAACGGCCTCAGCTGAATGAGCCACCAACTCTTCGGCATTTGCTTGAAATAAGTTTTCAATGGACCAGAAAATTTACAGGTCATAAAGTAGTACTGATTAGCCGTTAATATAACTTAGTCGTGACAGCATTCGCCTATCACTCGGGTCAGAATGACACACCAGTCTTTGGTAAATATCAACAGTTCCCTACATGCAAGGCAGCGGAACACACATTACTTGATGCTACAGAATTCTTGAACTGTATGAAAAAACATGAGTTAGTTACAAACTACGGCGTGCACACGCTTTATTCAACATGGAAACTTCACTAAAGATATTCAGATTTAGGCCATGACATGATCAGTATGATGCCATCATTGGCGAAGATGTGGCGCAGACGAATATCGAAATTCTGCATAATCCGCTGAAGTGTCGGAACATCGCTGTCTTCTATAACGAGGGAATGGAAAAGTTGGTACAACGCTACAACAGATGTTCAAGTCTGAGCGGCGACTATGTAGAGAAATAGCTGGAAGGTGTAGCTAACTGTTGCAAATGAAGTTTCGATTTTAACCGTGGTTTCCATTTCGCGACTTATCGTTCCTTACTTTCAGAATAGTCCTCGTATACATATACATCTTCACCTACAACTGTGCTGTACTACCCACATTCAGGCACGTGGTTTGGGTTGCCGAGGATTTTGAAAACCTGCCGCCAACGGCGCATAGCGCTGTCTCGGAGTGGCGCTGCTTCATGGCCGTTTTCGCCGTCTAAGGGTACGTAATATGCTGCATATTCGCTGCTGGGACATCGCTGCTCGCTGATGAGACGCCGCTGTTCACAGATGGCACTTCTCTGCTCGACGGGTGCGTTGCGGATCCCTGTAGTCAGCCTTTCTACTCGCTGGGAGTGGCTACCCCGCAGCTGTTCACGTAGCAAGCAGAGAGCTAGCAGCATCAAATGCGGCACTCTTGGAAGTGACTCTCAAGCAGCCAACCATGACTGAAATTTCAGGACATATGATGATGGTCACGGAAAGAAACACTAACAAGGTTGCTGCCTAGTGAGGATAGTTGTGAGTAGAGGGCAATCAGCAATATTGTAGGGTAAATGGGCTGGTAAGATTGTGGCCAATGCCGACGAGCAGTGAGCGGGAGAGGAGGTCCTTTTTCTCCCGATACACAGTACGGTGGGTCTCTCCAGCGGTATTGGCCGCCTCTCGTGGTTGTGCTGATAGGTGATTTTCCTCCTTGGATCCCTGTGGCGTCAAGTGCTGAGTGTAAGAAGTTTATGTGACAGGTTCCCATCGGTCTGTCGTGCGCAGGAACGCGGAGTTACACGTTACTGAACATTCTCTTGGAAGTGGAAGGACTGGAATCGTTTATCTCAACTGTCAGGTGGCTTGGCCACACAGTTGTGAATTGGTCCTACCGCTACCATTGGTCATTTTCTACCAGGTGCGATTTAATGTTTCTTTATTGCTGCAATTACCGGCAGGTACCGGCAAGCTGATTTTCCCGTGGTTTAGTTATGATTTTGGTGTGCTTATGTGTCCCTGATCAGTCATTGCATCATGTCTTGGAAACTGGTCCAGGCTCGCTTTGCGAGGTTTCCACACTGACGTGTTGTTGGTAATTTGGAACAGTTATGTTCTGTTTGTGAGCTGCTTGGGGGAGCAGTTGCCAATTGTCTACCTGATGGTTTGCACTTTCAATTATGTATTCATATATCTGTACTGGATATTGTATCACTCACGTACTGAGTTTCTTGATTGGAGAAATAACTTTTCCAGGTCACTCGGGGGGGGAATGATCAATAAGCCTTGCTTGTGTATTGCATGGAATCTTGAGCAATGGTAGTTAAACATGGTTGTCATAATTAGAACCGGCTGAAACAATGTTGTTTGAATTGTTATTTGGTCGGGGGTGGCGGGTCATTGGTTGGATTTTCTCAGCATGTAGGGTTTGAAAAGCCAACGTCCGAACGAGGACTGACTTTGCTGTACGTTTTTACGAACGTTTATTAAATTTTCTGGCCGCGTTTTATGGACTTTCGTAAACTGGATTTGAAGGCACTCACGTTTGCGTATCTAATTCAAGTAGTTTGTCCGTTGATCGTTATCTATCGTATATTGATTACTGTCAGCATGCGTTCGTTATGGATGATGTCCTTGCTCAGTGGCTGTCCTGAGTAGCTAGCAGCAAAATTCCAAAGCCAGAGCTGTTCTAACATTGGTAAACCAGCGTCAGTACTCTGACTACTAGCAAGGCTATTGCTTACGCTTATATGGTACACTTAATATTCTCTACGCCAGAACCTGTAAAGTTATAAAGGGTTTATTTTCCGCAATATACTGAGAACATAAATAAGCTACGGGGAAGTGCCGTTTTGGGATAAGGTTTTCCCCCTATAGCTCAAAATATCATACAATAAACGGCTACTGTGTGATAATTGACGTTATCGTCATTAAAACTTACAAAATCAAATGAGCGCTGAGTCAACTTGAGTGTAGCTCAGCGAGCGGCGTCTAGTCCTTTCACTACTTCATTTTAACCATTGCTAATAATCGGTTACAGGCAATATCTGAGTTACGTCGGTAACTTTCTCAGTTATGATCTGATTTATTACTGGCTACCTGTGGTGAAAGGTGAACCAGCGTGTTTATGAAAGCCGCTAGGTTGGTGTATTGTAACGGCATGTGATAACGGATTGAGAAGTATGTAACAGTGATCTCTGAATACATTTATGCACAAGTGTTTAAGTTCATGCCAGATTTTATATTCTTCAAGAAGTTACTGCGTTTTGAGTAGTAAATACTTTTCTGATGAAGTACTTAAGTTGTCGGCTGATGGTAAGTCTTAATGGTATTTTAAATATCATAACTTGCTAGCGAGTTGTTCGTTAGTTGTGGTGGTTAGGAAAATGAAGACTTTTATTAGTATGCGTTAGTTATTCACCTCTCTGCTTAAGAATCGCTTCTGCTTTCCTTTTGTCTCATACCCTCAGCATTCTCGGGATTCGTGCTGTCGCTGATAATGACCCCACGCTGGTCGTTTTGGGTTAAGTTTTTTGTCATCAGTCTACTGACTGGTTTGATGCGGCCCGCAACCTACGTCCTCAATTATTTGCTTGAAGTATTCCAGTCTGTCTTCCTCTACAGTTTTTGCCCTCTACAGCTCCCTCTACTACCATGGAAGTCATTCCCTCATGTCTTAGCAGATGTCCTATCATCCTGTCCCTTCTCCTTATCAGTGTTTTCCACATATTCCTTTCCTCTCCGATTCTGCGTAGAACCTCCTCATTCCTTACCTTATCAGTCCACCTAATTTTCAACATTCGTCTATAGCACCACATCTCAAATGCTTCGATTATCTTCTGTTCCGGTTTTCCCACAGTCCATGTTTCACTACCATACAATGCTGTACTCCAGTCGAACATCCTCAGAAATTTCTTCCTCAAATTAAGGCCGGTATTTGATGTTAGTAGACTTCTCTTGGCCAGAAATGCCTTTTTTACCATAGCGAGTCTGCTTTTGATGTCCTCCTTGCTCCGTCCGTCGTTGGTTATTTTACTTCCTAGGTAGCAGAATTCCTTAACCTCATTCACTTTGTGATCATCAATCCTGATGTTAAGTTTCTCGCTGCTCTCATTTCTACTACTTCTCATTACCTTCGTATTTCTCCGATTTACTCTCAAACCATACTGTGTACTCGTTAGACAGTTCATTCCGTTCAGCAGATCATTTAATTCTTCTTCACTTTCACTCAGGATAGCAATGTCATCAGCGAATCGTATCATTGATATCCTTTCACCCTGTATTTTAATTCCACTCCTGAACCTTTCTTTTAATTCCATCATTGCTTCCTCGATGTACAGATTGAAGAGTAGGGGCGAAAGGCTACAGCCTTGTCTTACACCCTTCTTAATACGAGCACTTCGTTCTTGATCGTCCACTCTTATTATTCCCTCTTGGTTGTTGTACATATTGTATATGACCCGACTCTCCCTATAGCTTACCCCTACTTTTTCCAGAATCTCGAACAGCTTGCACCATTTTATATTGTCGAACGCTTTTTCCAGGTCGACAAATCCTATGAAAGTGTCTTGATTTTTCTTTAGCGTTGCTTCCATTATTAGGCGTAACGTCAGAATTGCCTCTCTCGTCCTTTTACTTTTCCTAAAGCGAAACTGATCGTCACCAAGCGCATTCTCAATTTTCTTTCCCATTCTTCAGCATATTATTCTTGTAAGCAGCTTCGATGCATGAGCTGTTAAGCTGATTCTGCGATAATTCTCGCACTTGTCAGCTCTTGCCGTCTTCGGAATTGTGTGGATGATGCTTTTCCGAAAGTGAGATGGTATGTCGCCAGACTCATATATTCTACACACCGTGAATAGTCGTTTTGTTGCCACTTCCCCCAATGGTTTTAGAAATTCTGATGGAATGTTATCTATCCCTTTTGCCTTATTTGACCGTAAGTCCTCCAAAGCTCTTTTAAATTCCGATTCTAATACTGGATCCCCTATCTCTTCTAAATCGACTCCTGTTTCTTCTTCTATCACATCGGACAAATCTTCACCCTCAGAGGCTTTCAATGTATTCTTTCCACCTATCTCCTCTCCTCTGCATTTAACAGTGGAATTCCCGTTGCACTCTTAATGTTACCACTGTTGCTTTTCATGTCACCAAAGTTTGTTTTGACTTTCCTGTATGCTGAGTCTGTCCTTCCGACAATCATATCTTTTCGATGTCTTCACATTTTTCCTGCAGCCATTTGGTCTTAGCTTCCCTGCACTTCCTATTTATTTCAATCCTCAGCGACTTGTATTTCTGTATTCCTGATTTTCCCGGAACATGTTTGTACTTCCTCCTTTCATCAATCAACTGAAGTACTTCTTCTGTTACCCAGGGTTTCTTCGCAGCTACCTTCTTTGTACCTATGTTTTCCTTCCCAACTTCTGTGATAGCTCTTTTTAGAGTTGTCCATTCCTCTTCAACTGTACTGCCTACTGCGCTATTCCTTATTGCTGTATCTATAGCGTTAGAGAACTTCGAACGTATCTCGTCATTCCTTAGTACTTCCGTATCCTACTGCTTTGCGTATTGATTCTTCCTGACTAATGTCTTGAACTTCAGCCTAATCTTCATCACTACTATATTGTGATCTGAGTCTATATCTGCTCCTGGGTACGCCTTACAATCCAGTATCTGATTTCGGAATCTCTGTCTGACCGTGATGTAATCTAATTGAAATCTTCCCGTATCTCCCGGCCATTTCCAAGAATACCTCCTCCTCTTGTCATTCTTGAACAGGGTATTCGCTATTACTAGCTGAAGCTTGATACAGAAATCAATTAGTCTTTGTCCTCTTTCATTCCTTGTCCCAAGCCCATATTCTCCTGTAACCTTTTCTTCTACTCCTTCCCTTACAACTGCATTCCAGTCGCCCATGACTATTAGAATTTCGTCCCCCTTTACATGCTGCATTACACTTTCAATATCCTCATACACTTTCTCTATCTGTTCATCTTGAGCTTGCGACGTCGGCATGTATACCTGAACTATCGCTGTGGGTGTTGGTCTGCTGTCGATTCTGATTAGAACAACCCGGTCACTGAACTGTTCACAGTAACACACCCTCTGCCCTACCTTCCTATTCATAACGAATCCTACACCTGCTATACCATTTTCTGCTGCTGTTGATATTATCCGATACTCATCTGACCGGAAATCCTTGTCTTCCTTCCACTTCACTTCACTGACCCCTACTATATCTAGATTGAGCCTTTGCATTTCCCTTTTCAGATTTTCTAGTTTCCCTACCACGTTCAAGCTTCTGACATTCCACGCCACGACTCGTAGAACGTTATCCTTTCGTTGATTATTCAATGGTTTTCTCATGGTAACCTCCACCTTGGCAGTCCCCTCCCGGAGATCCGAATGGGGGACTATTCCGGAATCTTTTGCCAATGGAGAGATCATCATGACACTTCTTCAATTACAGGCCACATGTCCTGTGGATACACGTTACGTGTCTTTAATGCAGTGGTTTCCATTGCCGTCTGCATCCTCATGTCGTTGGTCATTGCTGATTCTTCCGCCTTTAGGGGCAATTTCCCACCCCTAGGACAAGAGTGCCCTGAACCTCTATCCGCTCCTCCGCTCTTTTTGACAAAATCGTTGGCAGAATGAGGCTGACTTCTTTTGCCAGAAGTCTTCGGCCGCCAATGCTAATTACATATCAAAATTTAGGCAGTGGCGTGGATCGAACACGGGACGAAAGACGTTTTTGATTATGAATCGAAGACGCTACCCCTAGACCACGTGTACATATCTAGTGTTCCAAAATCGCTTCGGACCTGCAAGAACGGAAATTACTTGTTTATCAAATTGGAGACTGGTGAATGAAAATAATAAGATTGTTTTAGAACAGCCTACCCTCAGTCTCAGAAACCTAGTCCTTCGTTCTCAAATAACGTCATCTTGTGACATAACTTTACGGTGTGTGGTGGTAAGTTCCTGTGTGACCCAACTGCTGAGGTACTCGGTCCCTAGGCTTACATACTACTTAATTTAACTTAACCTAACTTGCGCTAAGGACAACACACACCCTTACCTAAGGGAGGACTGGAAACTCCGACGGGGGAAGATGCGCGAACCGTGGCAAAGTGCCTGAGACCGCGCGGCTACCCCGCGCGGTTTTCGGTGTGTGCCGGAAGGTGTGTCTCTCTCCGTTTTCCCTTTCCCGTCGCCAGTGGTTCGCCGCTGGTAAGTCTCCAGGTGAAGTGGAACCTCTAAGAATTTACTTTCATTGTCTTTTCAAGAGATATCTGTAGGAGGATGCAATCGGGTCTCTTCTTGTAACATGTGCTCTCGGAACAGTAGACCATATCGTAATGCAGAACGCCTCTCTCGCGCCGTCTGCCATTGGAGTTGATTGAGTGTCTCCGTGACGCTTCCGCTCTTACTAAACAAACCTGTAACGAAACGAGTTGCTGTTCTTTGGATTTTCTACGTTTCCTTTATGGATCGTCTCTGTTATGTATAACAGACTGACAAGCACTAATCGGTAATTGGTTGAACAAGGGTTTTGTGAGTGGACTACGTTTCCTTAGGATTCCTCCAATGAATCTGTCGGGTATCCCGTCAACTGCGCTCAGTTCCGCTCCTAGATATTTTGTAGATGTGATTACTTCCAGTAACTGTTATACAACGGTGTAATCAGTTACACGCAATACGTGACATTTGCTTATGTTGTGGTTCAGTTGTCAGTTCCTTCTCTAAGCGTCGCTCCTTAGTTGGTCTTCCGACATTTCGCTACAACTTTCTAGAGTTCCGGCTTGTCTGTATCCAAAAGCATCATCCGTGAAAATCACAATGTTACTTCCGCTGTTATCTACTAAATCACTTGCGATCCTGTAACACTCCCTTGTGATAAACTGAACTTATGTCTTAAGGTTCTTCTCCGGCTAGGATGATATCCCGTGTTCTATTTGCTTTAAATTTTTCAACCCACTCACACAGCTGGTTTGGTGTTTCGTAAGCTCGTATTTTGTTCAGTTTGCTGCAGTGTGCGGCTATATCTAAGGCCACCCGGAAGTCAAGGAGTGATTCATCAACCTAGGCGCTAGTATCTACTGCTTTCTGCACCCTGTGGACGAACAGAGCGATCTGGGTTTCACACAATCTTCGTTTTCGGAATGCATGTTGATTCCTAAACAGGAGATTTTCGGTCTCCAAAAATGACATAATACAGGAGCATAAATAATGTTCCAGCATTCTGCAAACACCGATGTCAGTTATATACGCCCATAATTTTGTGTGTCTGTTCGACGACCTCTCCTGAAAAGGGAATGACGTGCGCTCTTCTTCCTATTGTTATAACTTCGCCCCTTCAGCGACCAACGGTAAATTACTACTGCAACAGGAGCAAGTTTCTTAGCATAGTGTATGTACAGTCGTACTGGTACCCGGTCAGATACAGTGCCACCTCCTCCGTTCGGCGATTTCAGATGGTTTTCCATCCCAAGGTCACTTACTGTCATCTTGTCAGTTAGGCCTTCGTGCGACGTTTTAAAGGACGAACTACAATGTGATCTTTCTTAGTGAAACAGAGTTGGATAAAGACGTCTAGTATTTCTACCTTCTCTACGTCGTCTACCGTTTCGATGCCATTTCAGTCACAGTGTCTGAACAGATGGCTTGGATACGTTTACTGATCTAACATAACATCAAAACTATTTAGAATTTTCTGTCAGATCCGTAGACACAGTCATAATACATATCTTCATCGAAGATGAAAATATCGTAAAAAGATACTCCCTTCTTATTCCACACTTGTAACATACATCAACTGCACTACATGAAATCAGTTGGTGGACTCCCTGATCACACACTACGTATGCGCCTCGCATTACGACGCTGCAGTGCCGTTCTGCGTTGGGAAAGCTCAAACTCGTGCTACCATTGTGGCAGCTCCAAAAACGATGGAAGAAAATAAGAGGTACGTCACACTAGCTAAACTTGAGCGTATGAGGTGCGCTTGCAGCGTTAATGATTTTGCCTCCAAAGTTACTGGAATCTGCGTGGGAACAAAGAGCAATAAAAACCTATATAGTCTTGTACCTAGCGGCATGTAATATCCTGAGTGTACTTCAGGATAATATTTAGAGTAGACTCACATTGTCCGCCATCGATTGCAAGTGAGATTAATACATGCGAAAATAAATTACGTTCTATCTGTATCGCAATACATTTTCCCCTTCTTTTGGCTCGTTGTTTCATTTCCCTAATTACAGGCGAATGTCGGAGGCGTTTGTCCGACATTTACTCACGAGTATCGGAGTTAATTTTATCAGTCATTACCTGTAATTACAGGTCAAATACGAGAGAATAATATTACACTGTCCCACGATACCGTTCATTAGTTTCCAGTATTTACTTTTAATCCTGAATCCTTCATTACACCAGTAGGTAATGGGTATCCCAGGAGTTTCGAGTTTCGTGATGCCAGGTAAATAAACAATGTTCTATCGAAATCTTGTAATCATGTAGCGTAATTCGTTTTCTCTAATGACAAACGGGAATATCTGCAGTCACTGAGCTTTTACACAACAGATGCTTCTATTATTTCGATATCGTTCAGTTTTAGAGCCAGTTTACGGATTATCCTAATGAGCGAATCATGAAATCATAAAATGAATCAGAACTAATTGCGTTCCAGTTACAGCTTTTGCAAAAAATATGACTTTTATTATGAGTGTTACTTGCAAAAAATCGTTATTTGTCAACGAAAATACTGTCCGTAGTTTTGCAGCATACATTGGCCGCAATCACACAGCCATTATTTATCTTCCAAGTCAGATTTTTTTTCTTGACTTCTCAGTTCATTTTTATGCCATTTTCGATACAAGTGCACAGTTGTTATTATTAAAATAATGTGGCATTTTCCACTTTTGCTGTATTAATTTGATTTGCTCACAACCAGTCTCAACCATATATGCCATTCTCAAGTGATTTTGTGGTTTTGTAAAAAAAAAAATCTAGTCGCTAACAAATAAAATTAAATACATCAAAAGTGGAAAATGACTATTTCTTTCAATATATTCAGTGGTACCCACTAAGTCATTAAGTTTCTCAAAAGATGAGTCGCATCAAACATCAAACTTTCGTAAGTAATCGTCTGTTACATGTATTCTTCCCTGTGCTACTAAATATGATTTACCCACTTTTCTCTGTGTAAGTCACACAATGCTTCATTATTAGCCAGTGGCTGACAGCAACGACCGCATAATGCATGTATTTGTCAACGCTATGTTAAGAACCAGTTTCTTACTATATAAAGTACGCTTTAGAAACAAATGCTAAGGCTGACTCAATTACAAACATAGGTAAGGACTTCATTACCACAAAAACGAAGCTTCTGTACTAAGATATGTAACCCACCTTTCGTGACAGAACTATGACAGAGCCAGATCTCTGATGAAGTCGTCGATGACAACATCACTGACGTCATGTGCTTTTGGGAGATTCTCGACTCCCTTTCCCTCCACCCATTCTGACAAAGGCCAGTGACGGGAAATTACACAAAACTGATGCGAAAATCAAAATTTGGCATGAAATACAAAAATAGCTCAGCTGTGCTACAAGATCTTTCCCAATGCCTATGATGTCACTGTGGAAGTAGGTTTGTTGTCCGAGGTATAAATTAGCTGGGAATTCAGAACTCCGAGTTGGTCGATTGTCCTGTTGTCTGAAATAGATTATTCGTGCTAAATACGGAATTCAGCATGGCCATTGGGTTGTACCACATCTCATAAGTCCACAAATACAGAATTCAGCATGGCCACTGGGTATTTTTCCCAGGGTTTAACACATACCGGCTTTCCTAAGTCCGCTAGTGCTGTGTCACAATATTTCACTCTGCTGTCACTGTTACACAACGGCCACAGTAAGTTTGGACCTCACTTGTTCTGTGTTTAAACAATTCCTGTCTGACCTTAAAGGTTCAACAACTACCCCAAGTCTGAACAATTTAGCTCCACCCCACCAGCTGGCTTAAATTTGAAACCCTTGACGTCAATTTCCCGAAGTTTAAAGTAGTGGAAGAAATTCAAAACATTCACCTGCCCCAAGTTTAAATGGCGAGAAATTCAAATCCACTAACGCCAAATTTAAAATGATGTGGAGCCCACTGCTTGTCAGAACTATAGAGCAGTTGTGCTAACTTTAAAACTGTATAATTCACTGATGCAGCCTACATGCTTGTCAAACACTCGTCACTGCCTTGTGTAGACGGATAGGAATACGAGAGGTGCCCAGTTGGGTGTAATTAGTAAAGCACCACCGTCTTCATGCTGCACCCGCAGCAGGTTGCACTGAAGATGTCCGCTTAGGCAGGCTGCGCGCACCTAGTTTGGCACCAGTAGTGTTCGATCTGCGTATGATCCAAATACATTTTTAAAATTGTTTACTTTGTTAACATTCTGAGTTGGCCTGCGTACTTGTCTTTGTTGCTGTTGTGCACCCAGCGACACCATATACCATTGCAACAGGTACTGGGCCGGTTTGCTGACGACGAATGCAGTCCGGTAACGGTCGTCCTCCTCCTCTTTGTAGATATGTTCTGGAGCTCGTCCAGACTAATGGGCAACGTTGGGGTTTGAATCCTGTCTCACGATCTGTCACCGGAGTGTGGCGAAAGTTTTCGTTTTGTACGAAGAAAATATTTTCATCAATGTTTGGAAGGAACCAGTCTGCTGTGCATACGTGTGCTTTTTCCGTTAGTAGTTGCAACCTGTCACTTACTTTAAACCGAACGAGGTGGCGCAGTGTCTAGCACACTGGACTCGCATTCGGGAGGACGACGGTTCAATCCCGCGTCCTGTCATCCTGATTTAGGTGTTTCGTGATTTCCCTAAATCGCTCCAGGCAGATGCCGGGATGATTTCTATGAAAGGGAACGGCCGACTTCCTTCCCCGTCCTTCCCCAATCCGATGAGACAGATGACCTCGCTGTCTGGTCTCCTCCCCCAAAGACATCAATCCCAACACCAACTTGCTTTAATCATAAATAAATGTCTCAATAATGCTAGATGTTACTATCTTTACATAAATAAAAGTATTATCTTCTCAATAACCTCCAAAACGTGGGCTACACCCTTAATTTTTATGTATGAAATTACTAAATTTAGTCATGGCATTTTTGTTACCTATGCCTGCGATCACTTTCAGAACTCAGATTAATAATCACATGAATTAATTTAATGAGAATGAACCTTAAATTGTTGATGTACCCATGTGCGACAAAAAATAAAAACAGTAAATAGTTGAGGGAGTATGAATAAGAAAAGCGACTTATTTGAGTCTATAAAATAATGACAAGTTATTGATACTTTTATAACTACAACTAGCGGATAAACCTTACACAAAAAATTACAAATACAAATCAGAAAAGAGGTGGTGTTTCATTGCCAAAGCTTACATTGAAAACTATACAACTTCTCCCATGTATTAAACGCTCTTACAACACAATCTGACCTTGTTCACATGAATCCGCTGTGAGACTCAACTCTGTTCAAATGAAAGCAACTATGACCAAGTATACCACACTTTCCTGGAGACTAGAAATATACACTGTAGGAATCAACATGGGTTTCCAAAAAGACGATGGGGTGAAACCTAACTCGCGCTATTCGTCCACGAGACTCAGAGGGCAGTAGACACGGGTTCACAGGTGGATACCGTTTTTCTTGACTTCCGCAAGGCGTTTGATACAGTTCCCCAACAGTCGTTTAAGGAACAAGGTAAGAGCATACGGACTACCAGACCAAATGTGTGATTGGATTGAAGAATTCCTAGATAACAGAACGCAGCATGTCATTCTCAATGGAGAGAAATCTTCCGAATTAAGAGTGATTCCAGGTGGGCCGCAGGGGAGTGTCGTAGGACCGTTGCTATTCACAATATATATAAATGACCTTGTGGATACCATCGGAAGTTGACTGAGGCTTTTTGCGGATGATGCTGTAGTATATCGAGAGGTTGTAACAACGGAAAATTGTACTGAAATGCAGGGGATCTGCAACGAATTGATGCACGGTGCAGGGAATGGAAACTGAATCTTAATGTAGACAAGTGCAATGTGCTGCGAATACATAAAAAGAAAGATCCTTTATCATTTAGCTACATTATAGCAGGTCAGCAACTGGAAGCAGTTAATTCCATAAATTATCTGGGGGTAGGAATTAAGAGTGATTTGAAATGGAATGATCATATAAAGTTGATCGTCGGTAAAGCAGATGCCAGACTGAGATTCATTGAAAGAATCCTAAGGAAATGCAATCCGGAAACAAAGGAAGTAGGTTGTAGTACGCTTGTTCGCCCACTGCTTGAATACTGCTCAGCAGTGTGGGATCCGTACCAGATAGGGTTGATAGAAGAGATAGAGAAGATCCAACGTAGAGCAGCGCGCTTCGTTACAGGACCATTTAGTAATCGCGAAAGCGTTACGGAGATGATAAACTCCAGTGGAAGACTCTGCAGGAGAGACGATCAGTAGTAGGTACGGGCTTTTGTTAAAGTTTCGAGAACATACCTTCACCGAAGAGTCAAGCAGTATATTGCTCCCTCCTACGTATGTCTCGTGAAGAGACCATGAGGATAAAATCAGAGAGATTAGAGCCCACACAGAGGCATACCGACAATCTTTCTTTCCACGAACAATACGAGACTGGAATAGAAGCGAGAACCGATAGAGGTACTCAAGGTACCCTTCGCCACACACCGTCAGGTGGCTTGCGGAGTATGGTTGTTGATGTAGAAATTATGGTTCACCTGAGAACAGGGAGCTGTGAATATCATTTACCAACTCTACACTCGAGCAGCAGTATTTTGCCCTTTCACTTTGATTCAGGCAGGCATGCTGTTGTCCAGAATCAGTGTGAAGCAGCAGCCGTAATGTTCTGAGCCGTCCACGAAAATTTGGAAACTATGCAGCCTGACGTTCCGATTATCAGAATGTAGGAAACATCCCTATCAGAGCCTGGAAATCCTGGCAGATTTCAGTGTGAGGTGCACCCTCTCGCCGGTGCATGCTGGAATTGTCAAACGTCAGATGACCATGTCAGGACGAAAAAGTTCACCCTCAAGACACACAATACGTCCGAGATGATTTCCAGTTCCACTGTTGGTACAGTCGGAAACTTCCACTGGCTCTTAGTCCAACGCAAGATACAGACCAAAAGTCTCACCCACTATGAAAAAACCTGAAGTCTTCCACCAAGGAAAGACCAGAAAGACTCAAAACCACCTTCCACTAAGCCTCAGTATCGGACGCGAATTAGCAAAAACGAAACCGCCCCCCACATTATACAAACCGATTGAACTATTCTCTACTCAGAATGAGATTTTCACTCTGCAGCAGTGTGTGCGCTGATATGAAACTTCCTGGCAGATTAAAACCGTGTGCCGGACCGAGACTCGAAATTGCGACTTTTTCGTTTCGCAGGCAATTGCTCCACCAACTGAGCTATCCATGCATGACTCACGCCCCGTCCTCACAGCTTGAAACGTCTCCTTAGAAAAACTTAAGAATTACTGTGCTGATACACCTCTTACAATATTTGCTTTTCAAACAGCTGAGCAAAACTGAACGTACTCAGACATTACTCTTTATTCTGATCAACACTAAACTGACACACAATATTTTTAGCGCAACGCAATCTGACTTTTAATAATCCCTAGAAAAGAATGGCCCTGACAAACAATAACCTATACCTATCATAAATCACTTACCTCATAAAATCTTCCTTATTAGAACTACTGCAATACAGCGAGCGCCAATACTGCCAGCTAAATAAGATTCTAACTACTGAAGTCACCACCTACCGATAGGCATAGTTAGCAAATGAAAGATTTTGATAAAGAACAATCAATGTATTTACCCTAATAGTGTTCAAAAGTCATAATATATATCAGTTCATGACACCCAGTCTTACAAATTTACTGTCTCTGATGGATGCACGTCCAGATCATCCGCTCTCAAAACTCCATGTCTCTCCCCACATCCACCACTGCTGGCGGCTCATCTCCAACTGTGCAACGCTACGCGCTGTTCACATCCAGCTGCCCAACAACAATAGCAAACAACAATGCCAACCAGCCACAGACTGCACACAGCACAGCCAGTGATTTTCATACAGAGCGCTACGTGGCGTTACGAACATAAAAACCTAAACAGCCTACTTACAAGCTTTACTTCCGCCAGTAATTCGTCCCCTACTTTCCAAACTTCACAGAAGCTCTCCTGCGAATCCAGCAGAACTAGCACTCCTGGAAGAAAGGATATTGCGGAGACATGGCTTAGCACAGTTTTAATTTGCCAGGAAGTTTCATATCAGCTCACACTCCGCTGCAGAGTGAAAATCTCATTCTGGAAACATCCCCCAGGCTGTGGCTACGCCATGTCTCCGCGATATCCTTTCTTCCAGGAGTGTTAGTTCTGCTAGGTTCGCAGGAGAGCTTCTGTGAAGTTTGGAAAGTAGGAGACGAGGTACTGGCGGAAGTAAAGCTGTGAGGACGGGGCGTGAGTCGTTCTTGGGTAGCTCAGTTGGTAGAGCACTTACCCACGAAAGGCAAAGATCCTGAGTTCGTCTCTATCCTCTAGTCATTGAATCTTCGCTCTTGAATGTATTGCTGGCCTGGTAGCCAATCCAGACAAAGCACCAGCGTTCCCAGGCTGGGGGAGCAAGCCTCCACTTTGAAAACCCTGAGAGAAGCTAACAGCAACTCCAAATCTCTCATGTATGAAAGGATTTTAGTCTAGGGAGGCGTCGTTCTCACTGTCAGCATGGGCATCTTTTGGCAAAAAATGTCTACCTATGTCTACCTAGACGGTACCACAGACCCTCATTAAGGAGAGATCTAATCTTTGTAGGCCGACACTTTGCAGTTTTCGAAAGATGGCCCTTAAGGTTCCCCGACGGTTGTACCCATGAAATACATGTTTTTGCCGCTCGTTGAAAGAACCTGGCGACTTCCAGAGGGTTATGGTCTTGCCTCCACTAGACACAAGCACCAGCTGCTCCATCCGCATCGTCCTAGCTTCTAACATGAGAATGCATGACCTTCCCACCGTTTGCACAAAGGCTCAGTTTACATCAGTCTCTCTTAAATGGCTTCCTCCGCCCACTTTCCACCAAATGGCAGCATTCATGATGGACTACCATCTAATCCAGGTAAAAGGGTTTGTGAACTGCTGCTCTGCTGTCCAATCCTAAGTGGTAGGAGGAGAGCACCATGCCCAGGAGTCCCTCTGCAGATACGCTACACTGAGTGCTGCTTCCCAGAATTTATGGTCAGCAATCCATTTCTCTCTCCCTGTTCTCCATCGGATACACTACAGCCCCTCAGGTACAAGTTCTCTACAGGATACATATGCAGTTATAACAACATTCTGTCAACAATTTCAGAGTATAACAAAGCCATAAACGACAAGTACAAAACGTAGTATTGTGGAACACCGAGGTAATGACCTAAAATATGTATGTTAATATGATTGACAATGTTGTTAAAGTGAGAGAAAAAAAATGGTTCAAATGTCTCTGAGCAGTATGGGACTTAACATCTGAGGTCATCAGTCCGCTAGAACTTAGAACTACTTAAACCTAACTAACCTAAGGACATCACGCACATCCATGCCCGAGGCAGGATTCGAGCCCGCGACCGCGGTTCGACTGCAGCGCCTAGAACTTTTCGGCCACACCGGCCGGCGAAGTGAGAGTGTGGTGTGTCACCTCTCATAGTGTCTCTGTAAGGAAGGAGAAAAGGTGTCACGCAATTCCTCGCTGTTCAACGTAATATAACAGCAATTGTATTCCTTGACCTCATAGTGGGAATTTATATAATGCCAGCAATGTTGAAATGGTCGGTCGCAAAAACAGGTAAAAGTATAAGACTTTTCTCTCTTTCTCTGCGAGAGTACGACTTCAGACCCTCTCTTGCTTTGTCTTCTTCTGCAGGCTGCTGTAGCGAACAGACATGTTATGTAAGTTAGAATTAAATTAACCGTATGCTGGCCTATAGTAATTAAATCTATTTAGAAGTATTGTGATTCTCTGAAATATGTTTGCTCCAAGTGCAGATAGGTACGAGACTTTTGGTACTTTTAAATATCTGTCAGACTGGAACCAGTGGGTAAGCATATCGTTGTGAAGACTGGTAATGACCACACACACATTCCTTTCAGTCGTTAGTTTCTCTTTGCTCACAGCAATCAGAAGACTTAAGATTAAATGCCGATCATTTTAATCTGCGTTGCATTCACTTCAGCCGGCCGTTGTGGACGAGCGGTTCTAGGCGCTTCAGTCCGGAACCGCGCTGCTGCTATGGTCGCAGGTTCGAATCCTGCCTCGGGGATGGATGTGTGTGATGTCCTTGGTTAGTTAGGTTTAAGTCGTTCTAAGTCTAGGGGACTGATGGTCTCCGATGTTAAGTCCCATAGTACTCAGAGCCATTTGAACCATTCATTTTATGATAAGAATGATTCCATCATTCGTTCCTGAACAACGATATTGGCTTTCGCCCATGTCAGACACAGGCCCCTGATTCAGTAACTAGATGGTGGTTGGAAAGAAAGGCCCATCAGCTAGTCCTCCTTTTTGTTATTTTACTGAACTTTATCTTGTCTTTCCGTGTGTTAACCTAAGGTGGATCATACGATCCACGTCCTATGTTTTCTACCGTCTTAAATGATGTGTTATTCTCCCAGGCGATCATGAATGCACTAAAAGTGGACGCATTGCTTCTTATTTAGTCTTGCTGATGGTCTTGTTGAGAAACTTCCTCAATGCTTACGTGAAATTCTTCGAAAAGAGATAGCATCAGACAGGGGAACAGTAAGAATAACTTGGTCAGTAGCCTTACTATTTTGAAGCAGTTGGTCTTTGTAATTGTTTTCTCAAAACTGTTATCTTGTTATGTATCAAGCGCAGCACTGGGAAATTTAATAAATTGCGTTGTTGTTACAAATTTCACCAATGCCCGATTCTTCTACTCCCCAAGCAACCACTGGCAGCTGGTCGTGTAACTCTATAAAATGTTCAAATATGTATGAAATCATATGGGACTTAACTGCTAAGGTCATCAGTCCCTAAGCTTACACATAACTTAACATAAATTATCCTAAGGACAAACACACACACCCATGCCCGAGGGAGGAGTTGAACCTCCACCGGAATCAGCCGCACAGTCCATGACTGCAACGCCTGAGACCGCTCGGCTAATCCCGCGCGGCGTATAATAATTGTCCTTTAGTCTCATTCATACAATCTGTGTACAGTACTGGCCATTAGAACTGCTGCACCAGGAAAAATAGAAAATAATGAAATTTCACTTATTGTTCGTATACTGTTGATCAGGTAGAATACATGATTAAATCTGTATATTACTTTGGAGTGTGGTGGGTCTGAAATTCAGTACACAGAGCTGCCATCTCACGCAGTAATAACGTCTCTAACCCATCTAGGCAGCGCGTAGAACTGACCATGAAAGACATGTACGTCATTCCGTGTTGCGTCCTCTCTGTACTACAGATCGCTAGAAGTAGACGCTGCCCAGTACTGGCGTCTCACTGTCGTCAATTCGTCATCAAATGTATCTAGTGGATCACAGATTTGGAGAGCGCGCTGGCCAGGTCCGCAATAGATCACCTCTTTATCGATTTAAGTCAGGGCAGCTGGGGTAACATGCGGTCTTAGGTTATCTTGGGGACTTCGAAACAGGAAAGAGCCACCGGCCTTAACATGCCAGCAATGTAACGGCTGGTGCCCAAACAACTACCTACGCGAGTCACAGACGTTGCTACTGTGTACCCAACGCGCCCTTGTACCATTGCTTAATTTCTGGTGTCTTAGGTGCTGGAATGCATCTATTCAACCTTAGAGCTCCTCCGCGCCCTCCCTTCACATAAATCGATTTTTGACAACCTGTCAAAAACATACAATCAGAAATAATTTTTTTTATAAAACACTTCCGAAATTCAGGTTTCTAAAACAAAATGTCTCGTAAACGAAACAATAAAACCATAAGATTTAATAAAAACAACATGTACAACCATCCGTCCGCGAAGCGGTATCACTTTGCTTACTGGTTCTGCTCGGTACATATCGGTCCAAGGCCGCGGTCTTCGTAATTATGACGTCGTGCTTCCTCATGTTGCCAGTCGCAACTTTCAAATAGTTGCACTGTAGCTGCTTTGTGAACGTGTCTATTATCCCTGTCAGAAATGTGAAAGTAACTATCTGTTACGCTTTCACGAGTAAACTGCGGAAACGATTTTGATAAAATTTGGTCTGGTGATAGCTTGAACTGTGAGGAAGAACATAGGCTACATTAACATGTGTGTAGTACAACATATATACTGACTTGAGAAACATAACGTGAAATATGGAACAATGATTACTCTTCGAAAAAGCTATTTACTCTTTGACGTTTGAACTTTATCGTATTTGTGAAAAAGCTTTTATTGTTTGATATGTTCCTCACAATACGAGTCAACGTAATGAATACAGTGCTTATGCAATCGTCTACCTGTTTAATACATACTTCCACAGTAATATCAGTGACAAGCCCGTCACACTGTAACTGCTGAGAGTCATGCGTCACTTATGACTTCTTTGTTGCATTTGAATATCTAAATTTACGTGAACATTTCGTGGTCTTGCGATTACTGTTACTGTATCTCGAGCATAGATTTCAGAGTTCAATTCTCACACGGGTTGGTTTTTTTCTGCTCATTTATGGATGTGTGCGTTGTTTTCATCAGTATTATTTCATCATCGACATGCAAGTCACCGAAAAGGGGTCAAAAAGTTTTGCACCTAGCCATACAGTAATTTCGCTTTACTGATAAGTAAACGCAGCCGTGGGTAACGTCTAGATTACAATGCTTATACAATACACAACGTGTTTACTCCATGTCAGTCCATACTTCTGCACTAAGATTATATAAATGCGAAAGTAGCTCTGTTATGCTTTTAGGAATAAACCGCTGAACCGATATCCATAAAATTAGGCGTGAGATAGCTTGAAATCTGATGGAGAAAATATGCTACCTTACGAGGCGTCTAGCACAAGATATTTACTGATTTGAAGAATATTAGGAAATTTAAGGAAACGTTTTTAGTCTTTGAAAACGGTATTTACTCTTTCACTTTTGGTCTTTATCATATTCGTGAAATTGCTTTTTTGGGTGATGTGTTCTACGTAATATGATTCAACGTGATCAATACTATACTCCAAGCTTTAGCCCTTATTTCCATACCTGTATTATTAATTGCTAAAGTAACTCGCTCTGATACCGATTCCGGTGGTAATTGGTATGGAAGTTGCTTGAACCCTGAGAAAGACCATAGGCTATTTCAGAAAGTTATATTTGTTTGAGTGTTATGAACACTTTTAAATAAGATACTCGTATATGGCATGCAGACGACGCTGTCGCGATGATCGGCGACTCTTAGTGTCTGTAGATTATTCCGTGACAGTGCAAATTCAATGTTACTGTGCGCGTAGTTTTTGATATTCAGTTCCTGTACCACGGAGCACAGCTGGAGATTTTTGCTGGAGGCACAACAATAAAATCGGACGGTAGGCCCGAGAACCATTTTTAAAACTTACTACTATGAGTCTCGCAAACGTTAAGTCTGATTTAGTGCATGGTTCTTAGAGAGCTCAAGCTGCAAAAATTACTCGAATCAAACCAACCTCAGGGCAGTGTCGTGTCCGCCGTAACTTGTAAGCAGAACTTCAGGCGACTAGAGTTGTTATAGACGCATTAGAACAGTCGCAAACCTGTAGCGTTTTAGACACCAAATGTCACGCGCCTCTTACAGCTTACAGCATGCTTAAAAAGTAACAGCGATGGCGTCACTTAAAGGCTGTACGACAGAGAGTCGTACCTTTACATGGGGGATGTGGGAGGCTTTTGGTGAGGCTGCATTTCCTTATGGTCTATTAACTGACTGTGTTATAATGTAGCCATCATAAGATGAGGCAACCAAAAATGTAAACACCATAAAGCATTAACATGTAAGTGAGAAACGGATGTATGTGTTGCTCGAATGGTAAAATCTCACAACCAGTACTAAGGTGAGTCAGATACACGCCCAAAAACTGCACTTCTGCGTGAGTATACTGAACTGAGGCAGTTTAAAACTACAATTAGAAAACACACTAAAGTGCCGAAGAAACTGGTATAGGCATGCGTGTTAAATAACAGAGATGTGCAAAAAGGCAGAATACGGCGCTGCGGTCGGCAACATCTATGTAGGACAAGTGCCTGGCGCAGTTGCTAGATCGGTTACGGCTGCTAAAATGGCAGGTCAAAAAGATTTAAGTCAGTTTCAACGTGGTATTAAGACCGAGCGAGGTGGCACAGTGGTTAGACACTGGACTCACAGTCGGGAGGACGACGGTTCAATCCCGCGTCCGGCCATCCTGATTTAGGTTTTCCGTGGTTTCCCTAAAATCGCTCCAGGCAAATTCCGGGATGGTTCCTTTCAAAGGGCACGGCCGACTTCCTTCCCCGTCCTTCCCTAATCCGATAAGACCGAGGACCTCGCTGTCTAGTCTCCTTCCCCAAAACCAACCAACCAACCAACGTGGTATTAAAGTCGGCGCACGAGCGATGGAACACAGCATCTCTGAGGAAAAGATGATGTGGAGATTTTCCCTTACCATCATTTCACGAGTGTACCGTGGTTATCAGGAATCCGGTAAAACATCAAATCTCCGACATCGCTGCGGCCTGGAAAAATCCATTAAGAACAGAACCAACGACGACTGAAGAGAATCGTTCAACGTGACAGAAGTGCAACCCTTCGGCAAACGGTTGCAGATTTCAGTGCTGGGCCATCAACAAGAGTCAGCTTGCCAGCCATTCAGCGAAACACCATCGACATGGGCTTTTAGAGCCGAAGGCCCACTCGTGTACCCTTGATGACTGCACGACACAAAGCTTTACGCCTCGCCTGGATCCGTCAACACCAACATTGGACTTTTCATGACTGGAATCATGTTGCCTGGTCGGATGAGTCTCGTTTATGTTTGTATCGAGGGGATGGACGTGTACGGGTATGGAGACAACCTCATGAATCCATGATCCCCACGTGCCAAAATGGGCTGTTCAAGCTGGTGGAGGATCTGCAGTGATGTGGGTTGTGTGCAGTTGAAGTGATATGGGACGCCTGATGCGTCTAGATGCGCCTCTGATAGGTGACACGTAAGTAAGCATCCTGCCTGATCACCTGCACCCATTCAAGTCCATTTTGCATTCTGACGAACTTGGGCAATTTCAGCAGTACAATGGACATCCAAAACGTACAGAATTGCTACAGAGTGGCTCCAGGAACTCTCTTCTGAGTTTAAACATTTCCGCTGGCCATCAGACTCACTGGCCAGATCATTATTGAGCGTATCTGGGATGTCTTTCAACGTGCTGTTCAGAAGAGCTCTCCACCCTTCGTACTCTTACGGATTTATGGACAGCCTTGTAGGATTCATGGTGTCAATTACCTCCAGCAGTACTTCAGACATTAGTCGAGTTCATGCAAGGTCGTGTTGCGGCACTTCTGAGTGCTCGCGGGGGTCCTACACGATATTTGGTAGGTGTACCAGTTTCTTTTGCTCTTCAGCGTATAATGCATGCTTTCAGATTAGACATAGAGTAGAATAATAGAGAAACATTCATTACGTACCTACACCTCGCCACTTCATACATTTTTTATACATGCGTCTCTACACCACTATGTACACTAACAAAACGTAGAATTAATAGCTTCCTTAGTCATCGTCACCCATCATAAGAAAGTGAAGTGAGTGAAACAGTGGGTATCGGCTAGTAAATTAATAAAGCATTTAGCCGTGAAGACTAGAGTGGCCCAACGGACCACGTAAAATTACGACTTTCGGAAGAGTTGGAAAAATAAAACACTATGTAACAGGAGACACGAAGCTAAATGTTTAGTGATGCTTTAAATGTTATTTGTCTTCTACTCACTGAGTTGTATTACGACTGGATTAAGTTTGTATTCATAACTACAGATAAGCAGCACGTTTGAAGACTAATTTTTCTATAATACGTGATCACCAAATGTTAACTCGGAATGCCATTTGTGTAATAGTAGCTGATAGATACGTGGCGACTGAGTTTATAGCAATGCAAGATAAAGAGAAAAACATTGCTCCTCCCTCCACACCCCGCTGCTGCCGTAATCTTCCTTTCCTCTTCCCCACCTCATTTGACAATGCTATGTGGACAGACTGTAAGAAAGATTCTTCCGTCACATTTTGCCGTTCGTAGCTTTTACAACAGTGAGTGAAGAAGAAGACACAAGTTTTATGTATACACGAAATAAATATATAAGCTTCTGCTCGTAATATGTAACGAATCGAATTTTAAAAAATCAAACTTCTATATTCTTTATGATGGAACACCTGTCATTCATTGTAATGCCTCGACATTTTTATGCCAGTTGTGTAGTCCTCTTGCGCCAGAGTGTTGCAGGTATTGCATGACGCAACTACCAATGTCCATGTTTATGGATCTGAGGATGGCAATAACGTAGTGCGGAATCCAGCAATTCAGTAACTGTGTTAACATAGCGATCCCGGCAAACATATTAGTTTTCAAAAAAAGAATTCAATACAAAATTATACACTGCCTCCTGCACAGAATGATCATGTCAGGTAACAATAAAAAAATAACTGACATTATTTTACGCTTTTTACAATTTAATCACTACAAACTACATTTTCATGCTGCGAGGCCCAAAATTATTTCGTTGAGCAGATATCGTAGGAAAACAATAGCACAAGAGATAAAATGAATACGCTCGCATTTAGTTGAAAGTGGAAATGAACAAGGTGGTGGAAATAGCGTGTAAATCATGAGAATCTACGTGTAAAATATGAACTAGGTGTTAGCCTCGCTACATGGTAGTGAGTCTGGACGAAAACAACGGGGCACCTATACTCACGTTCACTGGTGCTGGCGCAACGGCAAGTTATAGTTACATTGGGATTTAATACGTGTGTAGTATTTTAAATCTACGGTGCCAAATTGTTCCAGTCAGTTAAAAAACTAAATAAATAAATTAATTAATTAAAAAATCTCCTGAGATGTGCCCAAACACCGTTGTGGCCGAAATTAAGCCCTACCCTACACAAGTTATGGGACGGTATGCCGATGACCAATGCAGTCTAGTAAGGTTCGCTCTCTTTAGTCACCGTAATGTGTGCAGAGCCCGAAATTGTCTGAAAGGATTACAGAGTGACACCCCTGTTGTGACTGGGTGCACCACTGTGCGCGCGTAATCTCGCTGCCGTAGCGTCTAGGGAACTGGCCAGACACCTAAGGGCAATACAACCGGGCAACTCTCCTCGACCGTCGTTCCAAGGAGTGAATCTTCGCAGACTTCCATCATTACAGTGAGACTGGGTTACGGATGTTACACCGCACATATACAGGAATCAAAAATTCTATATTCCGAACACTGTGATTAGGATCAATCTGACGTCTAGGATTTCAGTCGTGAATCTTTGCATTTAGTGCATGCCAGAATTACATAAGAAGCACTAGGCGGGAGGGGTTACCTCTACCTACAATTATAAGTTCCTTACTCTACCCATTCGGTGCAAATAAATGCAATTTTATGGCGAAATACTTAAAAGATATTTTTATACGGATCTGAACTATACCTTGAGTGGGTCCAAGTACTCTTATTGAATCAGCACTGTAAGAGAAATGCTTTGTAACTTTCTGTATTTTTTTATACTAGCTACTCCCAGCCACACTTTGCTCTACCCCAGTCTGGTTAAATGGAAAAGATAGGAAAGAGAAAATACACGTTTCTAATACATACGGGAATTGTAAATACGTATCAATTTCCTTCTCCCCTTCTTCCCTACATCTCTGTCGATTTTGTCCTCCTTCTCTCTTTGTCCATTTCTTCTTCCATAACCTTCTCTCTGTTCGTCATCTCAGCCCTCTCCCTCTGTCGATCTGCTCCACCCCCGTCTCTCCCCAACTCCTGCCGAACCTATTTCTTTCTATGTCTCTCTCTCTCTCTCTCTCTCTCTCTCTCTCTCTCTCTCTCTCTATCAACAACCTCCTTCCCCTTACTATGCCCATTTTTTTCTCCCCCTGTCTCTATAGCTCCTTCTACCACTTCTCTCTGTCCATCTCCCCTTCCAGTTTCTATAGTCATATCCTCCACCCCTCTGTCTATATCCTATCCCACTTCTCCATTATTTTGAACCATGATGATCGTTGCCGGCCGAAGTGGCCGTGCGGTTGAAGGCGCTGCAGTCTGGAACCGCAAGACCGCTACGGTCGCAGGTTCGAATCCTGCCTCGGGCATGGATATTTGTGATGTCCTTAGGTTAGTTAGGTTTAACTAGTTCTAAGTTCTAGGGGACTAATGACCTCAGCAGTTGAGTCCCATAGTGCTCAGAGCCATTTGAACCATTTGAACCATGATGATCGTTATTGCAAATTCAGATCCTGTAGTAGTATTCTAATCATAATGAAGTTCGTCTGACCACGTACCGTGGTTTGCTTATGTGTTGCAGGTCGTGTGATCGACGCAGCGTGCTATAAGCAGAAGAATGGTGCGCTGTTTGTGTCGGGAACGAGACAGCCAAGCAGACGGAAACGATCGAGAGGCAGCATGGCTGAACCAAAGTAAGTACCTTCACAGACACCAATCACATCAAACAAAATTTCAAGCCATTTTTATCATTTGTGCGATCATGGGTCCTTTCAGACAGACGAATGTGCAGGTAGGCGCGGACTGTGCGTTCACTAGATTTGGAGGACCGGGTTCTATAGGATACTGAGACAAACCCAGGCAAGTGGCAGCCAACGTGGTGCAAACCAAAGTACGGTCATGTGTATCCTGCATGAAAACCGCTACTATCCCTATCACCTGGAATCCCATGGAGGCCACTCTGAACATCTATTGTGACGTGGATGCGATGCACCTCTGTACTGTGTTCCGGGACAATTTGTTGTCCTTGCATGCACACTGTCCATTTCCGGACACATGTTCTATGGATCTTTTTTCCTCTATTTCTAGTCATGAATTCGTCCCTCCAGTTTGTCTGGTTTATTAATTTCATCCTGTGTATTACATATATATTTATATATGTTTTAAAAATATATAACTTATGTCTGTCCGAATGTTCATCAGCGTACTGTGTAAGAATCTGAAGTAAATCGGACAAGAAAATTTCGAGAATTTTGTTAATTATTTTCCCCCTTATATATTACATATTTATTAATATAGAACATACATTAAAATACGTATATATACACACTCATGTATTCGAATGCAACGTTATATCAAAATTTGAAACCAAACGGTGAAAAACTTTCGGAGTTTTAAGGTTTTGAACAAACGAACATTTGCTGTTCTGTTTATAAACATGTTCTTTTGTTCAAAATGTTGAATCCCCGAACTTTCTTCACCGATTCCCTTGAAATTTTAACAGAACGCTGGCCGCGGTGGCCGTGCGGTTCTAGGCGCTTCAGCCCGGAACCGCGGGACTGCTACGGTCGCAGGTTCGAATCCTGCCTCGGGCGTAGATGTGTGTGATGTCCTTAGGTTCGTTAGGTTTAAGTAGTTATACGTTAGAGGGGACTGATGACCTAAGATGTTAAGTCCCATAGTGCTCAGAGCCATTTGAACCATTTTTAACAGAACGTCGCATTCGAATATGAGGGTGTTTTCAGATACCGACGGGAATGTAATGTAGTATACAAATATGAAATACATTTTTACTCGTATTTACCCGTATGCACTAGGTATATAAATCACGTATGTGAAACGTGAAACGTCGTCTCAAAACTTCAAGGAAAACGATGAAGAAATTTCGGAGGTTTAAGAATGAGGTTTTTGCTAAAAGGTTTTCCTTTTTATATGTTATATACATATAGTGGTATTCCACATGACGCTCCAGTAAGTGCACAAGAGCACGCTCGTATTCGAATGCAACATTGTGTCAAAATTTCACAGATATCAGTGACAAACTTTCGAAATGTTTGAGGAAACGAACATTTATGTTATTTTTAAAAATTTTTGGCCTACTAATGACCACATAAAATAACTTCTGTTTTCTTATTTTCTGCATTCTTTCTTTCCAGAAATTTTTCATTCTTTCCCTATGTTTTTCTCTTTTTCCTTTTGTCCATATTGCACGTGTCTTTTTGTTTGTTTTCTCCTGGAAGTCCGCGAAACCTTTACTTTTGTCCTGAACCTTTCTTTCTCCTGTTTCTTCCTCCATTATTTCCTTGTCCCTCAAGTCTGCTTTAACTTCATTTGTTTTGATATTCTGTTTTCAAAAAATGGTTCAAATGGCTCTGAGCACTATGGGACTCAACTGCTGAGGTCATTAGTCCCCTAGAACTTAGAACTAGTTAAACCTAACTAACCTAAGGACATCACAAACATCCATGCGCGAGGCAGGATTCGAACCTGCGACCGTAGCGGTCTCGCGGTTCCAGACTGCAGCGCCTTTAACCGCACGGCCACTTCGGCAGGCATTCTGTTTTCATCTAGCCGTTTTAGGTGACCATACGATGCAACTCTTCTCTTCCAAATCGTGTCTGATATTCGCTCTATTTTTTTTCATAAACTTCTTCATTACTTATTAATTTCCATTTCTCGTTTTCATATTTTGGTCCCAACATTTTCTTGGTCATTTTTCTTTCCGTCTTTTCTATTTCACCTAATTGTTTTGCTGTATTTAACGAAAGACATTCTGAAGAATAAAGGCATACTGGTATAATGACAGCGCTGTAGTGCCGAAGTTTTGCATTTATAGAAATAGATTTCTTCTTATAAGGATTCTTGTTAGTTCAAAAGCCACCTCCATTTTCCATGTCCTTGATAGGTTAGCTTCATGGTGTACAGCATTTGCTTGTATTATTTCACGTAGATATTTAAATTTTGTAACCCATTTTATTCTAACATAATCAGTTTCCATGTAATTCGATACCTCCTTCACATCTGTCATGTATTCTGTATTTTCAAAAGATGTGTGTAGGTCTTCTGTTGAAACTGTCTCCCGTAGGAGATTTATTTGCATTGTTGCATCTACTACAGATTCAGCAAAGACGGCAAGATCATCAGCAAAAGCCAATCAAAACTCAGGCTGTCCCCTTTTCTCAAAATTGTCGTACTTTTAATTCCTGCGTCTTCTGTTCTTTTTCTTAATTTTCTGATTACCTTTTCTAGCACACAATTGAACGGCAGTGGGGACAGTCCATCTCCATGCCTTACCCCAATTTTGATCTCAAAAGCCTTGGATGTTGAGCCTAAAATTTTAATTTAGCATTTTGAATTTGATAGTGTGTGTTTCATAATGGACACTGATTTGTTGTAAGCTCCAAACTCTTTTAAGGCGTTGAATCATGTTTTCCTACCGCGCGGAGTAGCCTCGCGGTCCAGGGCGCCTTATCACGGTTCCCACAGCCCAGCCCGTCGGAGGTTCGAGCCCTCTCTCAGGCATCGGTGTGTGTGTTGCCCTTAGCGTAAGTTCTTTTAAGTTATATTAAGTAGTGGGTAAGTTTAGGGACCGATGACCTCAGCAGTTTGATCCCTTAAGACCTTACCACAAATTTCCAATTTCCCATGTGTTACTGTCAATCAAATGATATGCTTTTCTTGAAGTCTACAAATGTTACAAAAGGGGGGTAGGACGTCAAACGGGCCGTCTTGGATCAGGAGAGACACCACAGGACATTTTAATTCCCACTGTCTATATTGTCAGCATGTCCAGGAAGGATTAAGGATTCACAATCATAGCGGTGGAACTTCGAAAAAAATAACAAAATAAATTTTTTTACATGTGAAAATTCATCATTTTTTTTCACTTCTATTGGCTGCGTTTGTTGCTATAGGTACACGTTTCTTCATAAGTAAGAGAGATTCTTCGGTGAATTTTGCACACCATACAAACTACAGGTGTATGAAACTCTAGAAATTATTTAATTTATGAAAAAATGAGTGTGTTATATTTTAAACTTCATGTTTAGAAAAAACTCAAATTGTATATTTAATTATCTCAATTCTTACCACAGTCTTTAATAGATTTGGAAAATTATAGAGTTTCATACACCTGTAAGTATGGTTTGTATGTTGTGCAAAATTCATCGAAGAATCTCCCTTACTTATGAAAAAAAGCGTACCTATAGCAACAAATGCAGCCAATGGTAAGTGAAAAAAGGTGAAATACAAATGTCAAAAAAAAATTATTTTCTTATATTTTTGAACTTCCACCACTGTAAGTATAAATCCTGAATCCTCTCTGGTCATTCTGACAAAGTTTTTTGAATGTATTTTTAAAAGTGTAGACAGTGGAAATTAAAATGTCCTGCGGTGTCTCTCCTGCTCCAAGTCGTCCCGTTTGACGTCCTACCCGCCATAAATGCTTTTCGATCTCATTCTTCTGTACCTGACTGTTACTTTCAGATTTAAAATTGGTTCCACACGGAATCTTTCCACCTTTCCAGCCTGTTTTGTAATACTTTTAAAGAATTTTGTAATCACTGGAAGGAGAGATATTCCTCTGTAGTTGTTGGGGTCAGTTTTATCTGCTTTTTTTGTAGACTGGCTGAATTAATACTATTTTCCAGTCTTCTGGTAGAGCTTTTGTTTTCCAGATTTTTTGGAAAACTCGATGTGGCTTTTTGACTTTTCCCACACATTCAATGTACCACAGTTCAGCAGTTACTGAATCTTCCCTCGGAGCTTTGTCATTCTACAGATCTTTAATGAGTTTTGGATTTCATCCATGCTGGGTGATCATGAGTTTGTGTGAGTGTATCCTGGTCTTTGTTCTGGATAAACTCACACAAACTCAGAACATTTTTATTCATTATTTAAAACATATATTTGTACATAATAACTCAATTTATTGTTCCACTGTAAAATTTTAAATTATGTTAACTTTGTATTCTTGTAACTACTGTTGGCCGTATAAACAGTGTTACCGAAAGCCAAAATAAAAAAATTAAAAAAATAATTAAAGGAAATTCACAGTAATGATCCCCGCGCTGAAATTTTTTGTTCCTCAAGAGGTAGTAACCGATTGCTATCTCAAAGTATGTGTTGTTGCTGTACCATCCTGCATGGTCGAGGTCTTCACTTCCCTTAAACTAGAGTCATCCTTCACATACGATGTACCATGTAACCTTCTGTTTTGCGCATACCGTGCTTTGCGTAATCTTGAGTGTTTTCTTATTGTATAGGCTTCCTAAATTTCTGCTGAATTATCTTCATTTATTTCGAATCTGTGGAATACAGAAACTTTAGGACAGCATTAGACGAATTGGAAATTACTTCGGTCTGTGACTGATGGCCCTAAGTGTCGTTCAGCAGAAGACGAAATGGAAGATGTACTGAAGGGAACACATTAATGCGGAAAATCCGTGGATAACTCAGAAAAATCTTGAGCACATCGACAAAAAATAAAGTATATAAAAGTTACAAATTTGATGAGAAGTTCTTGCTATAGTTTAGTCAGTAATTAAATGAACAGGAAATTAATTCTTTTTATGAATGAATAAGAAAGACGCATTAAGAACAGAGAAAGAGATGGCCGCATTAAAAATAATTAGTGTGTAGGAAAATTTGTTCATGGTCAAAAGCGAGTAATGTGGTGTACACCTTACCGACACTGTTGTGTAACTTGTTCGTCGAAGTAACGATAAAGGAAATAAATAAAGAATTCGTGGCTGAAATAAAGTGCGAGGAGGAAAATGCTGATGTTCGCATATGATATAGCCTTGCTGGTCATCGGTGAGGAAGATTGTCAAGTCATGTTCATGGAATATGGCAGCGTACTTCGAATGGGATACGACGTAACGATAAACAAACCCAAGTCGGAAGGGTGAAGAGACATTCAGGGTGAGCACAAAAGACCTTTACCCTTTGAAAAATTCATACAAACCAAACGATACAACATATTCGCATCAAGCATTAACCTATTGATAATCTCTGGAAGATTTTTTTTTTCTTTACATAAAGGCACAATACTGTTGTTGCAGGCTGCCTCTAGTGTAGAAAATGGAGAACAGTTAGTGTCCTACAGTTAGCGAAAAGGAACATGGTAACTACTGTTCGACGAGCATTCCGCACACACTTTAAGCGGGAGACATTCAGTAGATGCCTGGTACCAACAGTTTCTAAAGAAGGGTCGCATTTGAAAAGGCAAAAGACCTTGTCGGTCTATCGTCTTGGAGAAAAATATTGTTCGCGTTCGAGCAGAGTAACAGCGACGCCCACAGAAATTAATATGTAGAACATGTCGTGAACTTCAGATCCCACAAACAGTTTCCAAAGTCCTGCGAAAGCTCTCGGGCGTGAAAACGTAAAGACTGAATTTCGTTCAGCACCACTCCAGATTATGGCTGCAAGATACGCATTCGGCACCGAAATGTTGGCAACGACGTACAGTGACAAAGACACGCTACAGAGATTTACTGACAAAGCGACGTTTCACACTAATGGTAAAATTAATTGCCGTCGATGTTCATTTCTAAGGAGCAGAAAACCACCATATCTCTATCGAACATGAGCGAGATGCGTCATAGGTCACATTGTGTGAGTCGAGGGAGTAGATTTACTGCACTTTCTGTTTCATGGAGAAACTCTCTCGAAATGGTTTCCTTGTGAATTCTACTTCAGTTGCAAAAATACTGCAAAGTCTTCCTCTTGTAATAAGACGGTGCCCCTCTTCATTTCTACTCGTCTTTGCAGTAGCAGCTACACATACATCTGCTGAACGATGGCTGTTCCGAGCAGGTGCTGATAATGATGCTGTGGTGCAGAGGGCCACCAGATATATCCCCTTGTGACTTTTTTGGGATTATGTGAAAGGCAAAGCGTTTGTTCCATCCCTGCCACAAGCATTGCCACAACTGTGGCAACGAACCGCAGATGCCGTACCCCTGTTCAAAGTGGCAGTCACACCTTCCGTTCCATTCAGAGACATAGTCCATCACCACCGAAATGCTGAACAGGGTTTGAGAAGAGTGTGACTATCGTCACAAGGTTTTCCGTGTGATTCGAGAAGCCCATGTCTATCTCCTGTAACAGGAAAAAAATCCCAGAACACTATTAAGACCTGAAATGAATTATTTGTATAGTTTCGTTTCCATGAATTTTTGAAAGTATAAGGGAAAAAGAAAGTAGTGCAAAAGTTAAGAGTCGTCCTCTCTACGAAACTGTTTTAGTTAATTTTATTCTTTTTCTCATTTACCTTACATGATCCAGTCATTGAGCCGTATAACAAAGAAGCACAGAGTCAATGTTAGTTTGCGTTACTTCTCGCAGTCGATACCTGACATGTAAACATTACTCTGAATGCCAAAAATTTCCACCATTCCACAAATATTTTGCTATACTACATATGAGTAACATTTCATGAATTAAAATTGCAGTCTGTATAAACAGAACGGCACTATCGCGTTATCAATTGCTCATATAGTACATAACAAGCAATTTCTTGTCTAGAAAAGCATCATCGGTTAAGGAGCATTCGTTGAGACACGAATAACAAGCAATTTCTTGTCGAGAAAAGCATCATCCGTTAAGGAGCATTAGTTGAGACACGAATATAAACTGTAGCCTTCAATTGTGCAACGGTTCCGTTACGCCTGCAGTATTTAATACAGCAATAGGTCTTTTGGAGAAAGATGTAATGGCTTTCAAGTGTTAGAACTATGCCTTAACCCTTAACTAAATTAATGAAGCAAATTTATTACCCCAGGCACCAACCTGTAGTTTACAATTCCGTTCCTACTGCAACGTTGCCACTCCCCTTGTATGTAATCTTGGCTGGCTGTGCTTTCGCTTTGTGCAGACGCTTGCTAACCAAGGACTATTATTTTAATAGATACGTAACGGTTGAGGTTGGATGTGGTCAAAGGTTTATTTAGTCCTTTCATGTAATCAATGATTAGAAATGTTGGCACTACAGACGACATATTATTGAATATTCGAGGCCTTCTGTTTCGCTGCAAGAAAACTGTGTAGTGAATGCAAGGTACTGCTGACATGCGACGTATGATGACAGTTTCCGAACATCAGACTTAGCACTATAATTCTGAAACGAATTACTAGACCCATCAGACTTCACACTGTAGTACCAAAATGAATTACACATTTAATTTTAAGGTTGAGGAAACCACAAAGACGCAGAAATGATAAAGCTCATGAGATGTTCCGTATAACCAATAAAATTAATAAAAAAGAATGACACTAGCGCCAACACGTTCTTAGCAATTCAAAAATGACTTCAGGGAAGTAGTATTAGATAAAATAAACTGTGAACTTTAGATAAGAAAATTTCAAATACTTTTAAAGGCCAGACACGGATAGCTGTATTAGTTCAAAATAGTTGCCCTGCAACGTGGCAGAAAAAAGAAAAGTTGATGTGGAATAATTAAGGGATCTCATGTCCTTATAGGTGATGACGAATCATAAGAACAGAATTTAAGAAAACATTTTTGTAGTTCGAAAACAATGGTTAGATGTTACAAGTGAGCTTCCGAACTAGACCTGGTCAGAATTTCAACGCAGGAGGCGTAACAGTGATAATACTTCGTTTATAAATCTTTGAAAAGCTTTAGGAAGGTACCTTATTACAAAGAACAAGAAGCTCAATTAGTGAATGCCTAATGGAGTGACAATTGGCGGCATTTGTCCATCTTCTTCCACAAGTGGGATTTGATAACAAGCTTTCAAGAGGTTTATTTGGAAAACATTTTCTTCCCATGTAGTATTAAATAAACATCACCCATTCGTAAAACTGTATATCTATCAGTGAGGACGCATGACATGTAGAGGGCTATGATCTCCCAAATACGTCAACGGCCTCCTGGTTTTGTAACAATATCCAGAGGATATCACCAGGTCTGGATGAGCTAAGTGTAGAGATCGTGACAGCAGCAGGAGAGGTGGGGATACAGTGGATATATCGAGTAATGAAAATTGTGTGGAGACAGAAGATGATCTTAGAAGACTGGAAGAAGGGAATAATTTTCCCGATCTGTAAGAAGGGAAATAGGAAAGAGTGCAAGAACTACAGCGTTGATGCGTTACTGTGCAAAGATTTTTGAGAAAATTTTGGAAGCACGAATTCGGACAAAATTAGAAGGAAGAATGAGAGAAGAGCAACATGACTTCAGGACAGAAAGGTCCACGGTGCATTGCAGGAACAGCACTATGGACATGTAATAGATCAACTAATGACCTTCCCGAACATTGAAAAAGTGTATGATAGTGTACATAGAAGCAAAGTGTGGAAAGCCCTGGAGATCAGAGGAGTAGCATTATTTGAAGGATAAGGGAAATGTACCAAGGAAACGTGAGCTGTGTTAAAGTGTGAGGAGAGAGATCTGCTTCGATTGAACAGAAGAAAGGCTTGAGGTAGGGAGGTATACTTTCACCATTACTCTTCATTGTAGTGATAGATGATATAATGAGTACAGTAGCACAAGTAATTGGTGAAAGGAAGATGAAAACTATGGTGTTAGCAGATGATCTCATGATTTTGGGGAATAAGGGGGAGGAAGTACGAGAGTAGTTGCACGTATGGGAACGAACAGTACAAGAATATGGAGATGAAATTTAGTATAACTAAGAGTGAGATGATTAACACAAGAAAGGAGAGAGGAACAACTGGAATAATAAACTGTGGGGAACTATTGGGGAGAGTGGAGAGTTTGAAGTACCTAGGAAGCCTGATACAGAATGATGGAAAAACGACAGAGAAATAAACGAGCGTGGGAGGAAAGCAGAAGCAGTTCGGAAGAGTGTCAGAAGTCTGATATGGAGCAAGGATGTACCCCAAATCAGTAAAAAGGTTATATACTGATCATGCTACTTGCCGATTCTGACGTATGCATCAGAAACTTGGATTATGAAAGGAAGAGAGAAAAATAAAGTACAAGCTAGTGAGATGAAATTCTTGAGAAACACTACTGGAGTGAGAAAGATAGACATGTTAAGAAATGATAGGATCAGAGAGTTAATGAAGGTGAAACCATTACAGGAGGAGATAGAGAAATCAAGACTGAGATGTTATGGACACGTAAAGAGAATGGAGGAGAAGAGGATACCCTAGATCAAACAGGAAGGAAAGAGACGAAAAGGAAGACCGAGAGACAGATGGCTGAAATGAGTAAAGGATTCGTCCAGAAGGAAGGAGAAGACTGGACCAAGGTGCAGACGGAGAGATCATGCGAGACAGAAGACGATGGAGAGGCCTATGTTCTATACAGACCCCGCCAGAGGCTGGAAACTGTCCTAGGTGATGATGATGATCCAGAGGACTGAGCCACTACGATTTAGACGGCTGAATGATGTTGTGGCTTAACTTATACTGGGATTCTTGCTTAGCAGTATATAGATTGCATGTACGTTCTTAATCAACGAAACCTGCAGTAGATGGGAGATGCACATCATGTTGAAGTAAAGTGCTTAACATCATCCATTACTTCTTTCGGGACGGCAGGGGGTTTAGTTAACTTTGCAAATTTCTTTGATGTTCCATAACATTTATAGGAAGTACGGGGTATCTCGAAAGGTACGCCGCAATTTCATTGTGTAATAGCACCTAAGACAGTTAAGAAATTCACACTCCGTTTGGTGTATGTGACAGACAACCTCACAAAGTTTTGTTTGTGTGTGTTCCTGGTTGTTGAAGCATAATGACAACGGTTCATGAAAAGGGTCAGTGAGCGGAATACTTTATTCAGACCAAATCGGGTACGCAGTTTCAAAGCAACATCCAAACATCGTATGGGAAACTTTCCATCCTCCTGGTCACCGCCCCACCCCCCACCGTCGCGGTCTTCGATACGCACGTGGAACAGGTTGTAACCTCCCCACCGCAATTTTAAAAGAAAGAAAATGGACAATACTTAATAGAAATGCTGATGGACATGGCTCTATGCGTAACCTGCCCACAATGAAATGTACTGACAATGGCAACAAAAATGTGAAATTCGCAATCTGACTCAAATATAAATTCTTCACAAAATTTAAAGTCCGTTCAGTGACAAGAAAATACAATTAAACCGAAATATCGGTCTTTGGCCCTGTGTAAAACAATCAGAATTAAAGTCTTACCTCAGAATAAATGGATGTCACATATCTGCTCTTGTTGTTGCGCACCGCTTGGAGGAACTGCATTGCAAATAATAATATTCTCTTTTTTTGTGATTTTAGTGGAATTTTTCTTCAAAAGAAGTGGAATGAAATGGGAAGTGCAACGAGATCTTTAGTTCAAAAAAATTAAACTTTTGAGAAAATGCTTTTGAAATAAAAAATTATTATTGGGAGACTTGTTGGAGAATAATTACAATAAATAAAATTTTTCATTATCTAATGATTATATTAATTAACAGTATACCTTATTCCTCATCTTGACCATTGTTGCCGACCGCCTACATCACACAACCGCACTGGGCTGCTACTACTGACCGACCGCTCTGCATGACGACTACAGACTGAGTACTGCTCTCAACTAGACAGAGCTACAGACTCGCAACGACTGAACTGACAGACTCGCAACGACAGACTAACTGCTACTCTGCATAGCGACAACTAACTCGCAAAGACTACTACTGACTGAGAACCGCTCGCAACACTCGCGCGGTCAAGCGCATACTCTCTGGTCACAGATGCTACAATGCCTCGCCATCGCTGCTGCGTTACATACGTGTTTCATAACCCTCCACTCGGGGGGCAAAAATTTGGCAGCGATGGTGAGTCATTTGGACTTGCCAAGCGCGGCAAAATTTTTCTTTAATTAACAAAATCCTACAACTTACAGAATATTTAAATGTTGTGCACACGCACTAAGTACAAAATATATCAGACAAGGACAAAATGTGAATACTAAACATAGTAGCAAATCAGAAAAAAGTATATACAAACTTTTTGACAGATAAAGTGCACAGGCACTGAAAAAATTCTTTAGCATATGCAGAACAAATAAACAGACTGGCAAGAATAATTAGATGTAGTACATAAAGTAAATGTTGTGCACACGCACTAAGTACAAAATATATCAGACAAAGACAAAATGTGAGTACAAAACATAGTAGCAAATCAGAAAAGTATATACAAATTATTTGACAGATAACAAAGTGCACAGGCACTGAAAAAATTCTTTAGCATATTCAGAACAAATAAACAGACTGGCAAAAAATATTATGTTGACAAGTGTACATGCACTGAAAAATGTCTTTAGCATTTTCACAACAAATAAACATAATGGCAAAAAAAAAAAATTCATGTCCAAAGTGCACATGCACTGAAAAATGTCTTTAGTATTTTCACAACAAATAAACATAATGGCAAACATCATGTCGACCAGTGACATAAGTGTACTCACACTGGAGTTTAGCGAATCGAAAAATGTATAACCTATGAACATAAATGATGTTACCAAAAAAAAATTTTTTCTTTATGTGACAAGAATCAGGATAGGAAAGGGAAGGATTGCATCATGGTTGTAGCACTTTAGATTGCACACAGCTGCTCTGAAAGTCCATATCTTTCCACAGTAGTACAACACCAAGTGACACAACTTGAAGTTCTTTTCCCATCAGAATTTATCAGTGTAGCCAAGACACTGAACTGTCGTAGTAATGTTCCATGTTTTCATTTTGGCAGTACATTAGGTACACCAAACAGTGGGACCATAATAATGTCTTCATCGCTCATGGTGGTGGACAGCATGTCGTGTCAACACCACACTCTTACAAGGCACACCAACGTAGAATTAGTGCAAAACCAAATATAGTGCTCCATGATCACTGGGATAAACAGGACAAATGGACATTGCAGTAATTCAGGGTAGTCAGCTTATGAGGTGAAGGACATCAAGTCACATAATATTGACAATTACAGTCTTCATTGATAGTTCGTGGCATTCATAGCCCAGTTATTGAACATTTCTGTACCAAGTATGTAGTATTACAGAAAAATGTTCATTAATTGTTTTACATAGAATCAGTAGCCTTCTTTTCCTGGTTACAAAGCATTATGAAATAATCGCATTCTTTTCAGTTACAGAGTATAATCAAGAATCATTAACCTTCTCCTAATTACAGTTAATTAATCATTTGTCTTTAATTAATCATTTGTCTAATTACAGTTAATTAATCATTTGTCGTTAATTAATCATTTGTCTAATTACAGTTAATTAATCATTTGTATAATTACAGTTAATTAATCATTTGTCGTTAATTAATCATTTGTCTAATTACAGTTAATTAATCATTTGTCGTTAATTAATCATTTGTCTAATTACAGTTAATTAATTAATCATTTGTCATTTCAATATACTAAGAATTATTAGCCTTAATTAATTACAAAGCATTATTAAACAGTACCATAGTTAATTAATTATGTGTCATTCCAATCTATTAAGAATCATTAGTCTTTTCCTAATTACAAAGCATTATGAAACAGTCACATTCATTTCCAATAACAAAGTATCAACATTGGAAACAAGAGCTAATCAATGGCATAATTAATAACAATTCGTGGAGTGACATTAATTATTGGCACTCAGTGGCCATCAAGTATTGAATAGAATAAAACATAGTTCATCATTCAGTATTATTCAGATCATTACAAAGTCATTATTAAAAATCAGTTAATTACAGTCAAATCATTAGTAATCACAGGCATTACAATAAACAGTGGCAGTTATTAGCTAGTGACAAAGCATTATTTTGAATATAGTCTCATTAAGAGGTCATTACTCGAGTGACATGCTATTCAGAGTTGATCAGTATTATTCAGAATTATCATAAACTAGTGACATTATGTGGGACTGGTAATACATTTTTTTGGTAGCAATGCATTGCGTTGGGATCGATAATTAATTGCTGAGGCATAATACTTTTTGCTTTTGACCTATTGCTGCAAATGAGGATAGGTAACGTCATTCGTCATGAGTCAGCTGTAGCAAGATTATGTAACAAGGCAGTAGATGTGATCACATTTATAAATGATAAACACAAATGGGTAAAAAATATAAAAATGCAAGTACTAGAACAGGTATAATAAGTAACAGGTTTAGTAAGTGTCATGAAAAACTTCTCCTGGAAAAAATACAAAAACGGATTATTGACCTGAAAGAAGAAACGCACACTATGCTGAAAAGTAGTGAACTTCGAATTAACAAGTAGTGAAATGTGTATAAAATGTGTTCCATAGCTGTCCTTTCCAAAACTTTCCGTCATCCTACTATGCAATGTAACACCTGCTGTCAAAGCAAACCGCAACAAATACTTAAATAACTACATAGCATAAATATAAAACTCCAACATTATCCTCATCTGTAAAGAAAAAACTTCATTATCAATCACTTCATTATCCATATTATCATAACTTCACTATTATCATCACCTGTAAATAAAAACTTCATTATTCATAATACCATATCCTTCATCATTATTCATCAGTATTCATTATCATCTGCAAAAAATCACTTCATTACTCATTATACAACTATTCCTTATCTCTAGCATATTTCATCACTAAAAATAAGATGTGTAGTTCTCTCTGACAGCCTGCATCAATCACCTTGTATTCTGAAAGAAAAAATTAGTTAAGACTGCTATTCTGTGATGAGTATAGTATAGTCTTGTTAATGCTTGTTAATCCTGATCCCTTTACTCTTCCTCATAAAGTTATTGCATCTCCTTTCGTTTATTCCGTAGGTGAAATTCCCATTTATGTTAAATTTATTTCTTAGAATCATCATTCCTTTCTGAAATTGATGAACAAAGATTAATGTCTTGCATTTAAATCCTATACCCACTAAATAATGACTGGTTTATGGTGACACAATTAACCATACAGCATAACATGACAGAAAACGTAATATGTCCAAGACATTGACAGTGTTCGGATGCGAAAAAATGTACACAGAATAATACAATGCAGTAGCAAAAAAAATGTGAAACAGTCACGATGTTGAGATGTCATAAGGCAAAAAAAAAAAAGATGTCAAAGTCGACTGGTGTGTGTTATATCTTAACTATTTCATAGTGCATACAAACAAAACTGGAGTACAGTCATATACACAAAAAATGGAAAATGTGCACGGTCTGATGTGTAACGACAAGAAAAGCGACCTGCTAACCTTACCTTGCCGGGCACTTGCCAAGAAAAAAAATACGATAATCATCAATAAGTAGTCACATAAATATAATTGCAGAAATAGTCGTAAATGTGTAAATTCATCTGGAAAAATATGCACGGTCTGATGTGTAACGACAAGAAAAGCAACCTGCTAACCTTACCTTGCCGGGCACTTGCCAAGAAAAAAAATACGATAATCATCAATAATTAGTCAGGTGAATTAATTGCATTAGTAAATGGCATCATAGTGTGTTGAATCATACAGTGGTTTCACTCAATAAACGGTTTAATGTTTGAGATATGGTGATTGCCTTTCGATTTTCTGGTTCTCAAAGTTTCGACGTGTACAACATTGGGGTGAGGGATGCTGCGAATCCGATACGGACCTGCGTATAGAAGTTCAAATTTACTGCACTTACCTTTTAATTTGCTGGATAAATAGTGTGTACGTACTAATATCTTCTGTCCAACGTGAAAGTCGCGGCGTGTACAAACCTGTTTTTGCTGTCTTCTCCGGCGCTCTGCGGCACGTTTGATGTTGTTCAGCGCAATGTCAATTATTTCGTGGTGTCGTAGGCGACGATTTTTGGGGAATTCTATTAATTCTTTAATTTTGTTCGGTGGTTCAACGTTTTTCAGTATAACAGTCGGAGATAGCATAGTGGATTCATTTGGAATGGAATTAATTACATCTTGGAATGAGAGTATGTGTGTATCCCAATCAATATGTCTTTTGTGGCAGTATATTCTGCACAGCTTACCAATTTCCTTCATTAATCTTTCACAAGGGTTCGAAGAAGCGTGGTACTTGGATATATAGATCGGAGAAATGTTTCTAGCTCGTAACATGCGTGTCCATACACTACTACGAAATTGAGATCCATTATCAGAAATTACTTTCATTACATGCCCTACATGAAATAGAAAATGTTTTACAAATGCTTTCGAAACAGTTTTAGCAGTAGCTTTGCGTAACGGAGTGAAAGTAACAAATTTTGAAGTGAGCTCAACAGCGACAAAAATGTAGCAAAAACCTCTGTTAGTTCTCGGAATCGGACCAAAAATATCTACTGCGGCCATGTGTCTTAATTTCACAGGTATAATGGGATATAAAGGAGGAATATGTGAAGTGGTGTCTGATTTAGCTTTCTGGCAAATTTTACAAGACGCTAAAACTCGTCGTATACGTTTTTCCATGTTGGTAAAATAACAGTTCTGTCTCAGTATAAGAAAACATTTTCGTGCTCCGTAATGTGCGTAACTTAAATGAGTGTACCAAATTAGTTTGTTAACCAGTTCGTCAGGAATGCATAATAACCAAATGTTGCTGTCAGGATGAGAGCGGCGAAACAGAATGTCATTGCGTACAGTGTAGTGGTTCCTAATCGTAACATTTTTCCTATCTTGCCAAAGGTTTTTAATTTCTTTCCACACATTGTCTTTATTTTGCTCTTGTGCTATGTCCTGTAATGACGATGAAATAAAATTTTCAAATGCTACTTGCTGAATGTACATGACACTGAAATTTGTTTTGCAGAAGTTGGTTGCTACGTCTTGCTGATTGTTGCCGAGAGAACGCGATAGTGCGTCTGCTATAACATTTTGTGTACCGGGAATGTGAACAATCGTAAAATTAAATTCCTGTAAATACAGTTTCCATCTACTTAACCTGTCGTGAGTGAATTTAGCTGAAAGTAAAAATTGTATCGCTCTGTGGTCTGTGTAAACGGTGGTATGTCTGCCATAAAGAAAGTGCCTAAATCTCATAAAAGCCCATACAACACATAATGTTTCAAGTTCTGTAACAGAATAATTTCGCTCAGCAGGTGACAAAATGCGACTTTCAAATGCAATGTTTTTAATTACTATAGAACCATCTTCTTCTATTTCCTGGAAAATGTGTACGCCTAAAGCGGTGTTGGAACTGTCGGTAGCAATGGAAAAATTTCTAGTAAGATCTGGGTGCGATAAAAGTGGTGCATTCAACAAAGCATGTTTCAGGTTCATGAATTCAGAGTGTGCTTGCTTATCCCAAGACCAAATACTGTTTTTACCTGTTAATTGGCATAGTCTAGGCGTGTCTAAAGCAGAATGATGAATAAATTTACGAAAAAAGTTAATTAAGCCCAAAAAACTGCGTAATTGCTTCTTCGTCGTAGGAACAGTAATGTCACGTAGAGCTTGAAGTTTTTCCGGATCAGGTGCAATGCCTTCTGCTGAAATTACGTGTCCAAGAAATTTTATAGAAGTTTTGCCAAAGTGCGATTTACTGAGGTTAACTGTGAGTCCTTGTGCATGAAAAGTTTGTAACAGTTGTTCAAGAATCATATTGTGTTCAGACCAGTTAGCTTCTGCGATAAGAATATCGTCTACATACGTCGTAATTCTGTCTTTAAGTTCTGTCGGAAGTATTGTGTTCAAACCGCGAATAAAAGCTGCAGAAGAAATAGTTAAGCCGAACGGTAGTTTGCAAAATTGATAACAGTCGCCGAAACAGAGAAAAGCTGTATATTTTCTACAATTCGGATGAAGTTGAATTTGCCAAAATCCCGATTTCAAATCTAGTGTAGAATAAATAGCTGTACCGTGAAATTTCTGTAAAAGTTCCTCTAATGTCTGTGGTCGATCTGTTTCATTAATAATAATGTCATTAATGTGACGTGAATCAAGTACAAGGCGAAGTGAGCCATCTTTTTTCTTAACAATATGTAGCGGGTTTATGTACGGACTAACTGCTGGTTCAATAATTCCCTGATCAAGCATATCCTGCAATTCTTGTTTAACCTGTTCTCTGTGAATGTATGGAATAGGATAATGCTTTGCTTTAAATGTGTCGTGCGGTTTGACTTGAAATTCATACATAAAGCCGGACATAGTACCAGGAATGTTGTCGAAAACTGGAGCTTGCTGTAAAAGAATTTTGTGTAATTGCGTTCGTTCGTCGTCTGTAATGGCACTACTCTCTTTAACTTTATCGGAAATCATTTGTATTACGTCGTAGTCCATTTCGTCTGGAGTATTATAGTTGTGTACGTACGTATCCGTTAACAATGTGGGATTACAGTCTATGTCACGTGTTGCGGAAATGACCTCTGTGCGGTTAATTGTTTGTTCTTCCGCAGATAATGAGTGCTGAAATTCTAAAGCAAGTTGTACATTTTCATCCTTTAACATTAAATAAGAATTCTGAAAATCAATGACTGCGTCGTGTTGTACCAGAAAATTCGTACCTAAAATAACGTCTGTTGTTAATAAAGGCACAATCCAAAAATTAGAGTGAAAAGTATGACCTCCAATACAAAATGATAAATGCGTCTGTAATTTAACGTCTACTCCTTTACTCGATACTGCTCCTTTCACTTTTGTTTTGCCTAAAGGTAACGTCGGATAAGTATTCTCTTTGTTGCACTCGTTGAAAGTCTCCTCATTAATTACTGATATAGGTGATCCGGAATCAATTACTGCTGAGAATTTCGATGAACCAATTTTAATTTCGATAACAGGATGTGAAATGGTTTTCTGAATAACTGGTCTTTCCTGTAAAAGAGTGTCTCTGATGTCGTCAAAAGTAATTACATTTTCGTGAACAACATTTTGCGTGTCTAAGGTAGTGCTTGTGTTATTAGAAGATGCGTCCTGTGCAGTATTTAGTCAGATTCTATCTGACGTGTTATTATTATTAGGAGGATTCTGTGGCATTTCGACTATTTGAACTGTCCTATTACTTCTTCCAGGCGTGTTACGCTCTGGATGGTACCTACTGTCGGGTTCATTCATGAGAATATGTTCTTGCGTATGATTTTGCTGCTGGTATGACCGACTGTTGTTAGACGTTCGCTGAAAATTGTCTTCATTATTTTTACGTCTGTCGTAATAGTCATTCCTATACGGTGCATTACGATAGGAATTGAAATACTGTCTTCTTTGTACGTAGTTGTTTCCTTGCTGACGTACGTTACTATTTGTTGGACCAGGGGCTATACGTCCACGCGGCGAAACATTAAAGCCTGGTTGACCTTGTGTATTCCATTGTTGGTTAGGTATGTTAACCGGCTGGTTTTGATGTTGTTGTTGTGAAACACCTCTATTGTTACTAAAGTGTTGTTCCTGTTGCTGAAAATTTTGACGGTATTGATAATTCGAATTTTGCCTGTTATTAAAGTTTTGGTAATTGTCGTTCCTAAAACGTCTGTTATCTTTCCGACTGGAATTACGTCCCTGATCATAATTGTAGTACTGTTGTTGACCTTGGTTGTTACTCAAAAAGTTTTTGTTTACAAAAGAATAATCAGATTGCTGTACTTCCAAGAGCTGTAAAAGATCTCTGAATGCTGAAATGTTTTCTTTTTGCTGGCCCGTTAGAAGTGACACTCGTAATGACCGTGGTAATTTAGAGATGCATAGTTGTATAAGTGCGGATTCACTGTACGGTTCACTTAGGTACTGGTTTTGTTGTACCATATGCTCAAAAAATTGCGTTACACTGGGAAAATTTGAGTTTTCATAGTTTGGCAAACTAATTAGTTGGTCTTTAATTCCGCGCTGTGTCGTCTTCGACCAGTACGCTGACAGAAAAGCATTCTGAAATTCCTCTACCGAGTAACACTGTCTCGCGATCGGTCTCATACGAGTTGCCGGTTCGCCTTCCAAAAAACTGCAAATAAATTCAAGTTTATGTGTTACAGGCCAAGTCGGTGGAAGAGCAAAACTAAACTGTTGAATCCAATCCAGTGGGTGAATCTGCGTTCTATCGTTTTTGAAAACCTTAAACTTTCTCACTGACAGAAAATGTTTGTAGTCGAAGTTATCATCTCTGCATGATGGAACAGGTTCAGGATCGTAAGAGTATCTATTGAACTGTGGTTGTTCGGAATCTAAGTCCCGTACTCTCTGCAGATTACCCAAATTATACGCGCTGCGTGAGTCTGACACATGTTCATAAAGTGGCGTCTGTTGTGTATTATTAACAGAAGTGTTTTTCATTTCTGTTACTTCTTGTTGTAAATTTGATAATTTCCTACGTAACGTGTTGTTAGATGAATCGATCTCATTAATAGTCTGCTGTAAATTTTGAAATTCAGGCGTTTGGATAAATGAAACCGGTGCAGTATCGTCTGATTTATTGTCATTAGCATTTTCGATAACATCAATACGACTGGCCAATTCATCACATTTTTCAGTCAGTATTTTAACCTGATCATCGGTTTTAGAATCAGACGCATTAATCTGTTTTTGCAACTTGCGCGTAGTTTCGCTCAGTTTTTTAACATCAGCTTTGATGACATCGCAATCCTGTGTTAGATCTAGTTGTTCGAATCTATCTGTCACTGTTTGAATATTTACTGTGTGTGTATCCGTTTTTGCTTTAAGATCAGAAATTTCATCCCGTAATTCCGCGTTCAATTGTTCTATGGTATTAATTTTGTCGGACACTGTAGTAATATTATTGTCTACATACGTCTTCGCTTTCGCGAATATTTTACGTTTGTCCTCTTGTCTCTGTGCAGTGATTGTTTCCATGACTTGTCGTTTTACTTTGTTTTGATCTTGAATAAATCTGCGGAAACGCGTATCACTGTTCTGTATGTGCTGACTAAAGCGCTCGTTAATCTGAGTGTTCTGCTGTTCGAATTTCGCGTCTATCTTTGCGTCCATAGTGCGCGAAAGTTCTACCGTCATTGCTTTAAACTCGTCCCGTAATTGTGCAGCTTTTTCAGAGCATTGTTTAGCGACTCCGCTAATTTCGTCTCTGAGTGTTTCTGTTGCGGCTGTTTGCATTTCTCTTAATTCTTGCGCAACAGACTTAATTTCTTCGCTATTTTTTTGAGAACAAGCCTCAATTTCCACGCGCAATTGTTCCTTAGTGTCATGGCACTGCGCGGCAACGTCTCTAATTTGTTCACTAAGCTGTCTGTTATCTTCCCTAAGTTGTTTGAAATTTTCACTCTGTTGTTTATTATCTTCCCTAAGTTGTCTGAAATTTTCATCATTTTTATTAAATTTTTTGTCCTGTTCACTAAATTGTTGTTTGATATCTTCACTCTGTTGTTGTAGCAATCTTACCATGATTTGTTCAAAGCCAAAGTTAGCGTTTATACTCTCTGTGCTGTTTAGTGGTGGATCTGGAACTTTCACGCTTACTGTAACCATTTGGTTATTCTGAGCAGTCGGATGTACACTGTCAGACATTATTTCGGAATTAAATAAATCCGTCCTACTTTGTGTGATCTGTTCATATTCATTAGACAAATTTGTCTGTTCGTTACTTGGGTTTTCCAAATCGGGTGTGTTAAGCTCTGCAGCGCTCATTACAATAGAGCATTCTGCGTCATCAATTGTCGTCAAGTTAACAGACGAGGCAATTGAGTTCGTTTGTTCATCATTAAGGTGGAAGTCATCATTAGTGGTTGGAATGCACTGATTGTTAGTGAACGCAGGATTGTCATCATTACGTTGCGTATCACAATTACTATCGGTCACGTTGTTTAAGTCGGTAATTTCATTCACAATACTTCGCGATACACTATTCACAGTCTTTCGCGGCATTTTTACAATAGTCAAAATTTTTCACAAAACAAATCAACACAGTGCAAAAGCAACACACAAATACAACAAAGCAACAAATTGCCGTTGACCTGTAGAAAGAAAGTCACAATATTATTAAAAGCGTTGCGCCAAATCCTAATTATCTAAGCAAATAAGAGCAGATATCTGACTGTCGCTCAAAAGACTCTCAACGAAATACGATCCTGGACTGGGTGTCGCCAAGTGTAACCTCCCCACCGCAATTTTTAAAGAAAGACGATACTAATTAGAAATGCTGATGGACATGGCTCTATGCGTAACCTGCCCACAATGAAATGTACTGACAATGGCAACAAAAATGTGAAATTCGCAATCTGACTCAAATATAAATTCTTCACAAAATTTAAAGTCCGTTCAGTGACAAGAAAATACAATTAAACCGAAATATCGGTCTTTGGCCCTGTGTAAAACAATCAGAATTAAAGTCTTACCTCAGAATAAATGGATGTCACATATCTGCTCTTGTTGTTGCGCACCGCTTGGAGGAACTGCATTGCAAATAATAATATTCTCTTTTTTTGTGATTTTAGTGGAATTTTTCTTCAAAAGAAGTGGAATGAAATGGGAAGTGCAACGAGATCTTTAGTTCAAAAAAATTAAACTTTTGAGAAAATGCTTTTGAAATAAAAAATTATTATTGGGAGACTTGTTGGAGAATAATTACAATAAATAAAATTTTTCATTATCTAATGATTATATTAATTAACAGTATACCTTATTCCTCATCTTGACCATTGTTGCCGACCGCCTACATCACACAACCGCACTGGGCTGCTACTACTGACCGACCGCTCTGCATGACGACTACAGACTGAGTACTGCTCTCAACTAGACAGAGCTACAGACTCGCAACGACTGAACTGACAGACTCGCAACGACAGACTAACTGCTACTCTGCATAGCGACAACTAACTCGCAAAGACTACTACTGACTGAGAACCGCTCGCAACACTCGCGCGGTCAAGCGCATACTCTCTGGTCACAGATGCTACAATGCCTCGCCATCGCTGCTGCGTTACATACGTGTTTCAAGGTGTTTTATCAGATAGGAAGTGAGGTGTGAATCATCATACTGGACGATTTAGAACAAGTGAAGCTGATGCAAAACGGATACGGTTGGCTTTTCAACGTTCACCACAGAAGTCTGTTCCTAGGGCATCGTAGGTGATGCCCTACGGTGACCGTACCCACTTACACATCAAGCAATACTGATTATAGATGTTGCGCGTTAAAATCAGGTAACACACCACCACGTACGTAATTCGCTGTAGTCATCGTTAACCGTTTAGAGGAGGAGGAGGAAAATTTTCTAAACAACCTAGCATTTTATGAGGAAACAACACTCCAAGTGAGTGGTAAGGTAAAGATACACAATTTTCTCATCTGGGGCATAACGAGTCTATGATTTAAAGAACTGAATCGTTTCTGCCATTGCTACAGTTGATGCGGGTATGTTGCACGGACTGTGGGCGGAGTTTGAATACCGGATGAATGTTATACATGCCACCAAACGCACACATGTTGAAACTAGTTGAAAGGCGTAGAAACTGCGTCAGATGGTGTGCCAGACACGATACGGAGATCTTAATTAGTTTGGATGCTACAACACTTTAAAGTTGTACTGTACCGTTTGAGGCACCCTGTATAACTAGAACTGTCTCATTTACTTAAATACGTGCTACATCTCCTTTCATTCTCAACCGACTGTTGATGCGAAATAGGCTAGATCTTAAGATCAAATTGAAAGTGAAAAGATGCACAAAATCGGTGTCTGATAATCCATTTGTAATTCGTGCGATAAGAAATGACCACTGGGAAATAAGTTTTCGTCATCTGTCAACATTCAGTAATTATGGAACGGTTGGTTGGAATATGGAAAATAGCAAATTTTTCTGACCTTCAGCTTACACCAAGACAAGAATGGTAGCGAAAATACTTCCCTTTCCCTTTTATCTTCTGCTATAAGAACGTTGGAATCTCTGATCTCCATTTTCTCTTTTAAGTGGAATATAGGATCTACATCCGACGCGAAGTTCTGTGTTACAGTTGACTGAACTTCAATAACTCGTTGCATTTCCATCATTCAATCTCCCATAAGAGCTATTTCATTTATATCTTTTTCGTTATCTACGTCACGTTTTCAGCTGCATTACGTTTCACTTCTAACAACAGTAAACATCGTTTAAGACCGCCTAAGTGTAGTTCACTGACTAACATTTCTACACTCCTGGAAATTGAAATAAGAACACCATGAATTCATTGTCCCAGGAAGGGGAAACTTTATTGACACATTCCTGGGGTCAGATACATCACATGATCACACTGACAGAACCACAGGCACATAGACACAGGCAACAGAGCATGCACAATGTCGGCACTAGTACAGTGTATATCCACCTTTCGCAGCAATGCAGGCTGCTATTCTCCCATGGAGACGATCGTAGAGATGCTGGATGTAGTCCTGTTGAACGGCTTGCCATGCCATTTCCACCTGGCGCCTCAGTTGGACCAGCGTTCGTGCTGGACGTGCAGACCGCGTGAGACGACGCTTCATCCAGTCCCAAACATGCTCAATGGGGGACAGATCCGGAGATCTTGCTGGCCAGGGTAGTTGACTTACACCTTCTAGAGCACGTTGGGTGGCACGGGATACATGCGGACGTGCATTGTCCTGTTGGAACAGCAAGTTCACTTGCCGGTCTAGGAATGGTAGAACGATGGGTTCGATGAGGGTTTGGATGTACCGTGCACTATTCAGTGTCCCCTCGACGATCACCAGTGGTGTACGGCCAGTCTAGGAGATCGCTCCCCACACCATGATGCCGGGTGTTGGCCCTGTGTGCCTCGGTCGTATGCAGTCCTGATTGTGGCGCTCACCTGCACGGCGCCAAACACGCATACGACCATCATTGGCACCAAGGCAGAAGCGACTCTCATCGCTGAAGACGACACGTCTCCATTCGTCCCTCCATTCACGCCTGTCGCGACACCACTGGAGGCGGGCTGCACGATGTTGGGGCGTGAGCGGAAGACGGCCTAACGGTGTGCGCGACCGTAGCCCAGCTTCATGGAGACGGTTGCGAATGGTCCTCGCCAATACCCCAGGAGCAACAGTGTCCCTAATTTGCTGGGAAGTGGCGGTGCGGTCCCCTACGGCACTGCGTAGGATCCTACGGTCTTGGCGTGCATCCGTGCGTCGCTGCGGTCCGGTCCCAGGTCGACGGGCACGTGCACCTTCCGCCGACCACTGGCGACAACATCGATGTACTGTGGAGACCTCACGCCCCACGTGTTGAGCAATTCGGCGGTACGTCCACCCGGCCTCCCGCATGCCCACTATACGCCCTCGCTCAAAGTCCGTCAACTGCACATACGGTTCACGTCCACGCTGTCGCGGCATGCTACCAGTGTTAAAGACTGCGATGGAGCTCCGTATGCCACGGCAAACTGGCTGACACTGACGGCGGCGGTGCACAAATGCTGCGCAGCTAGCGCCATTCGACGGCCAACACCGCGGTTCCTGGTGTGTCCGCTGTGCCGTGCGTGTGATCATTGCTTGTACAGCCCTCTCGCAGTGTCCGGAGCAAGTATGGTGGGTCTGACACACCGGTGTCAATGTGTTCTTTTTTCCATTTCCAGGAGTGTATATTACGGTCCTAGAACAAGTCTTTTTTTCTCTCCTACGAATATTTATTAGGCTCAGAACTGGGAATCAAACCCGAAATGATTTCATCACAACGTCGCTCTATTTGCGCTGATAATTGAATTACGAAGTTTCAGTCGTTAAGCTGAATATATTAAACTGTGTTTCAGTTTCGCAAAACTGTCTGCGGGGGATTTTTTAATCAAAATTTCGGTAGCTTAACATTGACCTTTTGCACGTTAACTTAACGTAGAGCTGTAGAATTTTCATTGGTAGTGTCCATAATCTTTTTTTTTTCTATCGTTCATTCTTGATCCCTTTGGGGTCTTCACACTTTCAGCGATCTTTTTGCACAAAATGGAATAAGTGAAGTACCGTACAATTGTAAAACTTTTTTACTTCACACTAACACTTATTCTTAACAAACGGAGACACTAGGTAACAGACACAGCAGTTACATATACACCGCCGGAAAAGAATTAGTACACCTGGAAAGACGACGTCGATTTTAATCCGATGTGCGTCGTCTGACAAGTAATAGCGTTGTAGCATAGCTACCACAGCGCCATCTGTGTCTACCCTTTAATACGCAATGCTCACAGCCAGGAAGCTGTGTGGCGCAGACAGTTGAAGCAAGCAGGCAACTGTCCCACGGAGACGCGCTAGTCTTCGTACAGCCAACTGAGCGAGTTTCAAAGGCGTCAAATTGTGGCCTTCCGAGTGGCGGGATGGTCGATTCGGAGAATTACCACACAGGGCGGAAGTGCTGCGTCGGTTGTGCACCAACGCTGGTATCAGTGGTCACGTGAACATTCTCACGCCCGAAGGCGAGGTTCTGGATGTCCACGCACAGACTCTCGCCAGGATCGTAACGTCAAGCCAGCAGTGGGAGAATGTACAGGTACGATAGCGCAGATTAAAGGACTTGTGAGCCCAGACCAGTCAACGCGAACTTTGCGATCCGGTTTGCGAGCGCGGACACCTCCAGTCGGCCTTCCTCTGACACCACGGCATTGCATAGACATCGAATGCTCGATTGATGCCGTCAGAGGATAAATTGGACTGGCACGCCCTGGTGTTCAGCGATCTAAGCAGATCCTAGACGTACGCAAGTGGTGATCGTTTCCACGTGCTACACAGACGGACGTGATGACTGCTGTTCGTAGAGTGCATTCGTCCAAGATACACAGGAACTACCCCAGGCCTTATGGTCTGGTGTTCGATGAACTACAACTCCCGTTTACCTTTGGTGTTGGTGGAGGGGAGGCTAACCAGCACTCGGTACTTACAGAATGTTGTTAGACTCCTTCTTTTGCCGTTCTTGCTACAGAAAGGCGATGTTCCACCAGGTAACGCTCTCCTACACACTGCCAGCGAACTTCAACATGCTCTGCGAGACGTGCAGCATCTTCCCTGGCCAGTTCGAAGTCCAGACTCGTCTTCAATCGAGCACCTGTAGCATATGATGGGACGATAAATGACTCCTGCGACTCGTCAACCAACAACTCTTACAGAACTACGTGAACAGGTCAAGCAGGCGTGGCATAACGTATCCCAGGAGAGTATTAGCCGTCTGTACGATCGACTGGATGCCAGAGTCATAGTCTGCATTGGCGCCTGTGGTGGCTACACCACGCTCTGATATGAGTGTTGCAAAAAAGGTCGATACCCGGTACCTCAGAACTGTTTGCGCTGTTGATCTGTAAATGTAATCATTTCAGATATTGCATATGCACCGTTGCGACGATAAATCTTGGCCGGCCGGTGTGGCCGAGCAGTTCTAGGCGCTTAAGTCTGGAACCGCGCTACCGCTACGGTCGCAGGTTCGAATTGTGCGTCGGGCATGGGTGTGTGATGTCCTTCGGTTATTTAGGTTTAAATAGTTCTAAGTTCTAGAGGACTGATGACCTCCGATGTTAATTCCCATAGTGCTCAGAGCCATTTGACATATATTTTTTGTTTTGATAAATCTTGTGTGAACGGTTTATTGATTTTTTACAGGCAATGTAGTTTTATAAAGATTTCTACTAAAACATACGAACATAGTTTTAATTGCCTTCAAAACTAATTTACTTTCCAGTCCTTGCTTTGTTTCTCTATGTTCTCTCATAATTCAAATGAACATAACCTATTATTCGTAAATAGGCGAAATGGGACAGAAATTTTCGATTATACCACTTACATCTTCTTTGCTGTAAGGCAGTACTCCATCAATCCCCCTACGAGATCAGTTATTTGCTGCCTAACCAGCAGGGGCGAGTGCACAGCATTCGGTTGAAATGCGGCTCATCTAGTGAAAAGGGGCTCGGTAATTCGTTGTCACTTTAAGCCCTCATAGACGCATTTCAGCAAAACACATTAGTGAAATGAGTCAAACGTAATAAATAAATGAATGAAGATCACTGAAGGATAACATTAAAAAATAACCCGATGGGATAATATGTGGTATCACTGATGGATCAATCTTCGCCTATTTGTTTCTTCATCTAACACAGAAATTTATTCGAATGTTGGCCTCACATTTACTGAACACAATATAGATTCAACATACCATAAAATGATCAGGGAATTTGCGGGCACTAACGAATGTGAACTAGGAGCTAGGGGCCGAGCAGTGAAATCACTAAAACTGTGGCAAAAATCTCAAAGTACTACAGCTCCAAATAATCGTCTTACAGTTACAAATTCACCGCGGTCGGATAACACACAGTTACTGGCAACACGAGTGTACGTCTGCTTCCGTCAGCAAGCAGAGTTCTTAAATACTTCTTAGTCCCGAGACCTGCTAGAAAGCAAGAATATTTCTAAGTCGAAATAACATTTAAGCTCTCTGGCCGCACAGTTCCGTCAACCACGTTACCAAAACCAGGTTTGGCGACCAAAAGACGAAGACGGAAACAACTGAGCTCAGCTCTGTTCGCTTACTTAAAAACTTGGTCGTATGAGCACTACCAGACTCAATACAGCAACCCAACAACTCACCACTATTCTGATATTAAATGTATGTACTACGTGCAGAATCCAGCGGATCCTCCCTTGCAATGTTCAGACCTGGTCTAGCGGAGAGCTCATGTCAAGTAAGCCTGCGCTCACGTTCCCACGCAGTCTAACATCGGGGTACCGTCACATTCGAATGCCGTACAAGTCATAATTCAGAACAACACGGCCAACCGGCCAGATGGAGATCCACAATGAGGCACCTTTCAAACTCTGTCAGGTGCTGCTAACGCTGTCTCACGTGAGTACGCGTCATTTCCGTGTCCTCTGCGGTGGTCATTCAACCATCTGACAATGTTCTTGCGCCTTACACACTCTATCAGATTTAGTAGGAACACGAAATACAAACAGCACTAATCACTAATGCACCCTGGCCAACTGCTACTCTAGTCATTTACACACCCGCCGATGGTGTATAGGTGTAAAAAGTTACACTGTAATCCGAAGATACGTTGACACTTGCCTTCTGAGTGTTTCACTTCTTTTTTGGGAAATGTAGCCGAAGATAGAAATTAAACGTAAAACGGGTGGGAACTAGAGAGATCGTGCTTAGTGATGGAACCTCTGGTAGATTAGCTTACGGATCCACACAGGCGTCTTTGTACCAGATGCTAGTTCTCATTGTCGTTCCGATGTATGTAAGTAATTGTCACTAATGAGCAACAAGATTGCAAACGGTTGGTCTCGATAAAAGTCCTCCCTGAAATTCTGAGATCCTAGGCACTGAGATAACCTGCTGCAACTAGAGGCCTAAGTTGTGACCTGTAAGCTGACAGCACAGACTACGTAAAACGCCATCTTGCCTGTAGAAGATCGACCATCAAACTGAGGCTGAGCCGTAGCTTTGTGTGCTATTTAAAACCCTGGCGCTTGGAGAAGACAGTCGGCTGTTCAGAGAGGTGTTCCTTTTCACAGTCACCCGGAGGTCGTTTTAATAGCTTCGCGAAGACTGCGCAGACCCATTAGGTTGCCAGACAGTGATGTCTTCCAACTACCGAAGTCACAACTCTTGTATCCATGCGCGCGGGTCCTATCGAGTTCCCATCATGATCCCCATGAGGTCTTCCTAGTAACGGGAAACTCAGTCTTGAAAATTACTAAATTTTGTGAACTGGAACAACGATACGCAAAAATTGACGAGAAATATCTCTACACCTACAAATCACCAGTAGCTATTTCGTATCTACAGTCAGCCCACGCATCACACGTGAAACTAATAGTAAAACACCCCTCAGTATTTCCAGTTTCTAAATTCATTTCTGACCTTAAAAGCTTCCTGGACTGCCAATACTTTAAGCACTTATTAAATTCCATCACATTTGTACAGTGATGTATTACATATGCTGGTGCAATAAATTGCAGACTGTCACGTAATACCATTTAGTTTGTAACTCTGGTCCTGTTTTTACCTTTCCGAAATCTGTTTATCATTCATTTTTCAATACATTACAGATTGGAAGGTATTCCAGTCAAAGCTTATTGCACATGCACTGTTTCTCTCAGTAGAAACTTTTATGTTGTATACTTAAATCAATCCGAAGTTAAGACAGCGTTAAAAAAAAAAAAAAAAAGACAGCTGCAGAGTGTGACCTCAAGTTGTGTTTGACATCAGTGAATGTTGTTGTGTAGTGGTCTTCAGTCCCGAGACTGGCTTGATGTAGGCCTCCATGCTACTCCATTCTGTGCAAGCCTCCTCATGTCCTAGTACCCACTGCATCCTCAAGTTGTGTTTGACATCAGTGAATGTTGTTGTGTAGTGGTCCTCAGTCCCGAGACTGGCTTGATGTAGGCCTCCATGCTACTCCATTCTGTGCAAGCTTCCTCATGTCCCAGTACCTACTGCATCCTACATCCTTCTGAATCCGCTTGGTGTATTCATCTCTTGGTCTCCCTCTACGACTTTTACCCTCTAAGCTGCCTCTAGTACTAAATTGGTGATCCCTTGATGCCTCAGAACGTGTCCTACCAACCGATCCCTTCGTCTAGTCAAGTTGTGCCACAAACTTCTCCCCAATCCAATTCAACACCTCCTCATTAGTTATGTGATCGACCCACCTAATTTTCAGCATTCTTCTGTAGCACCACATTTCGAAAGCTTCTTGTCTAAACTATTTACCGTCCATGTTAGACTTCCATAAATGGCTACACTCCACACAAATACTTTCAGAAACGACTTCCTGACACACAAATCTATACTCGATGTTAACAAATTTCTCTTCAGAAACGCTTTCCTTGCCATTGCCAGTCTACATTTGATATTCTCTCTACTTCGACCATCATCAGTTATTTTACTCCCTAAATAGCAAAATTCCTTTACTACTTTCAGTGTCTCATTTCCTAATTTAATTCCCTCAGCATCACCCGACTTAATTCGACTACATTCCATTATCGTCGTTTTGCTTTTGTTGATGTTCATCTTATATCCTCCTTTCAAGATACTGTCCATTCCATTCAACTGATCTTCCAAGTCCTTTGCTGTCTCTGACAGAATTACAATGTCATCGGCGAACCTCAATGTTTTTACTTCTTCTCCATGGATTTTAATACCTACTCCGAATTTTTCTTTTGTTTCCTTCACTGCTTGCGCAATATACAGATTGAATAACATCGGGGAGAGGCAACAACCCTGTCTCACTCCCTTACCAACCACTGCTTCCCTTTCATGCCCCGCAACTCTTAAAACTGCCATTTGGTTTCTATATAAATTGTAAATAGCCTTTCGCTCCCTGTATTTTACCCCTGCCACCCATGAACCATGGACCTTGCTGTTGGTGGGGAGGCTTGCGTGCCTCAGCGATACAGATAGCCGTACCGTAGGTGCAACCACAACGGAGGGGTATCTGTTGAGAGGCCAGACAAACGTGTGGTTCCTGAAGAGGGGCAGCAGCCTTTTCAGTAGTTGCAAGGGCAACAGTCTGGATGATTGACTGATCTGGCATTGTAACAATAACCAAAACGACCTTGCTGTGCTGGTACTGCGAACGGCTGAAAGCAAGGGGAAACTACAGCCGTAATTTTTCCCGAGGGCATGCAGCTTTACTGTATGATTGCATGATGATGGCGTCCTCTTGGGTAAAATATTCCGGAGGTAAAATAGTCCCCCATTCGGATCTCCGGGCAGGGACTACTCAAGAGGATGTCGTTATCAGGAGAAAGAAAACTGGCGTTCTACGGATCGGAGCGTGGAATGTCAGATCCCTTAATCGGACAGGTAGGTTACAGAATTTAAAAAGGGAAATGGATAGGTTGAAGTTAGATATAGTGGGAATTAGTGAAGTTCGGTGGCAGGAGGAACAAGACTTCTGGTCAGGTGACTACAGGGTTATAAACACAAAATCAAATAAAGGTAATGCAGGAGTAGGTTTAATAATGAATAGGAAAATAGGAATGCGGTAAGCTACTACAAACAGCTTAGTGAACGCATTATTGTGGCCAAGATAGATACGAAGCCCACACCTACTACAGTAGTACAAGTTTATATGCCAACTAGCTCTGCAGATGACGAAGAAATTGAAGAAATGTATGATGAAATAAAAGAAATTATTCAGATTGTGAAGGGAGCCGAAAATTTTATAGTCATGGGTGACTGGAATTCGAGAGTAGGAAAAGGGAGAGAAGGAAACATAGTAGGTGAATATGGATTGGGGGACAGAAATGAAAGAGGAAGCCGCCTGGTAGAATTTTGCACAGAGCACAACATAATCATAACTAACACTTGGTTTAAGAATCATGAAAGAAGGTTGTATACATGGAAGAACCCTGGAGATACTAAAAGGTATCAGATAGATTATATAATGGTAAGACAGAGATTTAGGAACCAGGTTTTAAATTGTAAGACATTTCCAGGGGCAGATGTGGACTCTGACCACAATCTATTGGTTATGACCTGTAGATTAAAACTGAAGAAACTGCAAAAAGGTGGGAATTTAAGGAGATGGGACCTGGATAAAATAAAAGAACCAGAGGTTGTACAGAGATTCAGGGAGAGCATAAGGGAGCAATTGACAGGAATGGGGGAAATAAATACAGTAGAAGAAGAATGGGTAGCTGTGAGGGATGAAGTAGTGAAGGCAGCAGAGGATCAAGTAGGTAAAAAGACGAGGGCTAGTAGAAATCCTTGGGTAACAGAAGAAATATTGAATTTAATTGATGAAAGGAGAAAATATAAAAATGCAGTAAATGAAGCAGGCAAAAAGGAATACAAACGTCTCAAAAATGAGATCGACAGGAAGTGCAAAATGGCTAAGCAGGGATGGCTAGAGGACAAATGTAAGGATGTAGAGGCCTATCTCACTAGGGGTAAGATAGATACCGCCTACAGGAAAATTAAAGAGACCTTTGGAGATAAGAGAACGACTTGTATGAATATCAAGAGCTCAGACGGAAACCCAGTTCTAAGCAAAGAAGGGAAAGCAGAAAGGTGGAAGGAGTATATAGAGGGTCTATACAAGGGCGATGTACTTGAGGACAATATTATGGAAATGGAAGAGGATGTAGATGAAGATGAAATGGGAGATATGATACTGCATGAAGAATTCGACAGAGCACTGAAAGACCTGAGCGAAACAAGGCCCCGGAGTAGACAACATTCCATTGGAACTACTGACGGCAGTGGGAGAGCCAGTCCTGACAAAACTCTACCATCTGGTGAGCAAGATGTATGAAACAGGCGAAATACCCTCAGACTTCAAGAAGAATATAATAATTCCAATCCCAAAGAAAGCAGGTGTTGACAGATGTGAAAATTACCGAACTATCAGCTTAATAAGTCACAGCTGCAAAATACTAACACGAATTCTTTATAGACGAATGGAAAAACTAGTAGAAGCCAACCTGGGGGAAGATCAGTTTGGATTCCGTAGAAACACTGGAACACGTGAGGCAATACTGACGTTACGACTTATCTTAGAAGAAAGATTAAGGAAAGGCAAACCTACGTTTCTAGCATTTGTAGACTTAGAGAAAGCTTTTGACAATATTGACTGGAATACTCTCTTTCAAATTCTAAAGGTGGCAGGGGTAAAATACAGGGAGCGAAAGGCTATTTACAATTTGTACAGAAACCAGTTGGCAGTTATAAGAGGCGAGGGGCATGAAAGTGAAGCAGTGGTTGGGTAGGGAGTGTGACAGGGTTGTAGCCTCTTCCCGATGTTATTCTATCTGTATATTGAGCTAGCAGTAAAGGAAACAGAAGAAAAATTTAGAGCAGGTATTAAAATCCATGGAGAAGAAATAAAAACTTTGAGGTTCGCCGATGACATTGTAATTCTGTCAGAGACAGCAAAGGACTTGGAAGAGCAGTTGAATGGAATGGACAGTGTCTTGAAAGGAGGATATAAGATGAACATCAACAAAAGCAAGACAAGGATAATGGAATGTAGTCTAATTAAGTCGGGTGATGCTGAGGGAATTAGATTAGGAAATGAGGCACTTAAAGTAGTAAAGGAGTTTTGCTATTTGGGGAGCAAAATAACTGATGATGGTCGAAGTAGAGAGGATATAAAATGTAGGGTGGCAATGGAAAGGAAAGCGTTTCTGAAGAAGAGAAATTTGTTAACATCCAGTATTGATTTAAGTGTCAGGAAGTCATTTCTGACAGTATTCGTATGGAGTGTAGCCATGTATGGAAGTGAAACATGGACGATAAATAGTTTGGACAAGAAGAGAATAGAAGCTTTCGAAATGTGGTGCTACAGAAGAATGCTGAAGATTAGATGGGTAGATCATATAACTAATGAGGAAGTATTGAATAGGATTGGGGAGAAGAGAAGTTTGTGGCACAACTTGACCAGAAGAAGGGATCGGTTGGTAGTACATGTTCTGAGGCATCAAGGGATCACCAATTTAGTACTGGTGGGCAGCGTGGAGGGTAAAAATCGTAGAGGGAGACCAAGAGATGAATACACTAAGCAGATTCAGAGGGATGTAGGTTGCAGTAGGTACTGGGAGATGAAAAAGCTTGCACAGGATAGAGTAGCATGGAGAGCTGCATCAAACCAGTCTCAGGACTGAAGACCACAACAACAACAACCACCTTCACAATCTGAATGAGAATATTCCAGACAACATTGTCAAAAGCTTTCTCTAAGTCTACAAATGCTAGAAACGTAAGTTTGCCTTTTCTTAATCTATCATCTGAGATAAGTCGTAGGGTCAGTATTGCCTCACGTGTTTCAATATTTCTACGGAATCGAAACTGATCTTCCCCTCGGTCGGCTTCTACTAGTTTTTCCATTCGTCTGTAAAGAATTCGCGTTAGTATTTTGCAGCCGTGACTTATTAAACTGATAGTTCGCTAATTTTCACATCTGTCACCCCCTGCTTTCTTTGGGATTGGAATTATTATATTCTTCTTGAAGTCTGAGGGTATTTCGCCTGTCTCATACATCTTGCTCACCAGATGGTAGAGTTGTGTCAGCACTGGCTCTCCGAAGCCCATCAGTAGTTCTAATGGAGTGTTGTCTACTCTCGGGGCCTTGTTTCGACTTAGATCTTTCAGTGCTCCGTCAAACTCTTCACGCAGTATCGTATCTCCCATTTCATCTTCATCTACTTCCTCTTCGCTTTCCATAATTTTATCTTCAAGTACATCGCCCTTGTATAGACCCTCTGTATACTCCTTCCACCTTTCTTCTTTCCCTTCTTTGCTTAGAACTGGGTTTCCATCTGAGCCCTTAATATTCATGCAAGTGGCTCTCTTTTCTCCAAAGGTCTCTTTAATTTTCCTGTAGGCAGTATCTATCTTACCCCTAGTGAGATAAGCCTCTACATCCTTACATTTGTCCTCCAGCCATCCCTGCTTAGCCATTTTGCACTTAGTGTCAATATCATTTTTGAGACGTTTGTATTCCTTTTTGCCTGCTTCATTTACTGCATTTTTATATTTTCTCCTTTCATCAATTAAATTCAATATTTCTTCTGTTACCCAAGGATTTCTACTAGCCTTCGTCTTTTTACCTACTTGATCCTCAGCTGCCTTCACTACTTCATCCTTCAAATCTACCCATTTTTCCTCTACTGTATTTCTTTCCCCCTTTCCTGCCATTTGTTCCCTTACGCCCTCCCCGAAAGTCTGTACAACCTCTGGTTTAGCCAGTTTATCCAGGACCCATCTCCTTAAATTCCCACCTTTTTGCAGTTTCTTCAGTTCGAATCTACAGTTCATAACCAACAGATTGTGGTCAGAGTCCACATCTGCCCCTGGTAATGTCTTACAATTTAAAACCTGGTTCCTAAATCTGTCTTACATTATATACTCTATCAGAAATCTGTCAGTATCTCCAGGCTTCTTCCATGTATACAACCTTCTATTATTATTCTTGAACAAAGTGTTAGCTATGATTAAGTTGTGCTCTGTGCAATATTCTACCAGGCGGCTTCCTCTTTCATCTCTTAGCCCCAATCCATATTCACCCACTACATTTCCTTCTCTCCGTTTTCCTACTACCGAATTCCAGTCACCCATGACTATTAAATTTTCGGCTCCCTTCACTATCTGAATAATTTCTTTTATTTCGTCATACCTTTCTTCAATTTCTTCATCTGCAGAGCTGGTTGGCATATAAACTTGTACTACTGTAGTAGGTGTGGGCTACGTGTCTATCTTGGCCACAATAATGCATTCACTATGCTGTTTTTAGTAGCTTACCCATACACCTATTTTTTTATTCATTATTAAACCCACTCCTGAATTACCCCTATTTGATTTTGTATTTATAACCCTATCTTCACCTGACCAAAAGTCTTGTTCCTCCTGCCACCGAACTTCACTAATTCCCACTATATCTAACTTTCACCTATCCATTTCCCTTTTTAAATTATTTAACGTAACTTTCCGATTAAGGGATCTGACATTCCACGCTCTGATCCGTAGAACGCCAGTTTTCTTTCTCCTGATAACGACGTCCTCTTGAGTAATCCCCGCCCGAAGATCCGAATGGGTGACTCTTTTACCTACGGATTATTTTACCCAAGAGGACGCAATCATCATTAACCATACAGTAAAGCTGCATGCCCTCTGGAAAAATAACGACTGTAGTTTCCCCTTGCTTTCAACCGTTCGCAGTGCCAGCACATAAAGGCCATTTTGGTTAGTGTTACAAGGCCAGATCAGTCAATCATCCAGACTGTTGCCCCTGCAACTACTGAAAAGGCTGCTGCCCCTCTTCAGGAACCACGCATCAGTGAATATACATTTCAATTTAACGGCTGACGCTGTTGAGTATCTGTAAGAAATGATTTGGCCATCAAGGAGCGATATTTAACATAGAGCGAAGGGGAAATTGCGGTAAGAACCTATAGATGATGTGCGTAGTGAGACCTCCTGGCTCAACAGAAATTATGTGTAAACTTTTGTTATCAGAGTAAGATAGACCCAAGAAACTGAGACAGTAGTTAGCATTCAGAAGGTCTAGCGCTGCAAACAAGAGGCGTAGGTCTAATATTAGAATGTGGCTGCGAGTAGGCGCAATGGTTGGGCCAGAATTTGACAACGTCAAAGCAAACCACGCTGTGTGAGTTTTAAAGAAGCAACGATGTGACTTCCAGTTGATATTCCCACAGATATCTATTGTTGTGAATTAAGTACTAATTCTTACCGTAAAGAAATTTCAGTCGTCTATTGTTTTTTTTAACATGCTTTCGTAGACCCTCAACGCATCATCGCTGATCTCGATGGCAAACAGTTGTGATAATTCACACTAAGACAAAAAGAAAACGACATGTCTCGAAGGAATTATTCGTATGCGACCGAAATCAGTAGATGAGATGTACATGTGCAGACAAACAAATGGATTCGAAGTAGGACTCATCACTGAAGACAATTCTACTCCAGTGAACCAAAGACGCATCTGGAGACATCGCGAACAGCAGTAGGATAGCAACTTGTGGACCGTCATAGCAGTGGTCTTCAGCACCATTTCTTTTCATAGCAGGACCACTTTGGACGACGTCATCTGCAGCACCCTTACAGTACAGTGGTATGTCAACAATACACTATGCTCTGTTTCGTTGGCCCTCACGGCAAACCGTACTGGGCTTACATTTCAGCAAGATAATGGCTGCCCGCACTCGGTGAGAGTATCAACACTCCTGGAAATGGAAAAAAGAACACATTGACACCGGTGTGTCAGACCCACCATACTTGCTCCGGATACTGCGAGAGGGCTGTACAAGCAATGATCACACGCACGGCACAGCGGACACACCAGGAACCGCGGTGTTGGCCGTCGAATGGCGCTAGCTGCGCAGCATTTGTGCACCGCCGCCGTCAGTGTCAGCCAGTTTGCCGTGGCATACGGAGCTCCATCGCAGTCTTTAACACTGGTAGCATGCCGCGACAACGTGGACGTGAACCGTATGTGCAGTTGACGGACTTTGAGCGAGGACGTATAGTGGGCATGCGAGAGGCCGGGTGGACGTACCGCCGAATTGCTCAATACGTGGGGCGTGAGGTCTCCACAGTACATCGATGTTGTCGCCAGTGGTCGGCGGAAGGTGCACGTGCCCGTCGACCTGGGACCCGACTGCAGCGACGCACGGATGCACGCCAAGACCGTAGGATCCTACGCAGTGCCGTAGGGGACCGCACCGCCACTTCCCAGCAAATTAGGGACACTGTTGCTCCTGGGGTATCGGCGAGGACCATTCGCAACCGTCTCCATGAAGCTGGGCTACGGTCCCGCACACCGTTAGGCCGTCTTCCGCTCACGCCCCAACATCATGCAGCCCGCCTCCAGTGGTGTCGCGACAGGCGTGAATGGAGGGACGAATGGAGACGTGTCGTCTTCAGCGATGAGAGTCGCTTCTGCCTTGGTGCCAATGATGGTCGTATGCGTGTTTGGCGCCGTGCAGGTGAGCGCCACAATCAGGACTGCATACGACCGAGGCACACAGGGCCAACACCCGGCATCATGGTGTGGCAAGCGATCTCCTACACTGGCCGTACACCACTGGTGATGGTCGAGGGAACACTGAATAAGGCACGGTACATCCAAACCCTCATCGAACCCATCGTTCTACCATTCCTAGACCGGCAAGGGAACTTGCTGTTCCAACAGGACAATGTACGTCCGCATGTATCCCGTGCCACCCAACGTGCTCTAGAAGGTGTACGTCAACTACCCTGGCCAGCAAGATCTCCGGATCTGTCCCCCATTGAGCATGTTTGGGACTGGATGAAGCGTCGTCTCACGCGGTCTGCACGTCCAGCACGAACGCTGGTCCAACTGAGGCGCCAGGTGGAAATGGCATGGCAAGCCGTGCCACAGGACTACATCCAGCATCTCTACGATCGTCTCCATGGGAGAATAGCAGCCTGCATTGCTGCGAAAGGTGGATATACACTGTACTAGTGCCGACATTGTGCATGCTCTGTTGCCTGTGTCTATGTGCCCGTGGTTCTGTCAGTGTGATGATGTGATGTATCTGACTCCAGGAATGTGTCAATAAAGTTTCCCCTTCCTGGGACAATGAATTCACGGTGTTCTTATTTCAATTTCCAGGAGTGTATTTGCTTATCTTCGTGCTTTCAAACCCCTTTGTTGGGTAGCAAGGCCACCGAATCTGTCCCGAACTGAGAACTTTTGGGGCTTTATTAGCAGAGACCACCAACCAGCTCGGGACTTTGCTATCTAAAGCGTCAGTTGATCAGAATTTGGCACGATATCCTTCATGGGGACATCCAACAACTGTACCAATCAATAAAAAGCCGAATAGCTCCTTGCATATGGGCCAGAGTTGCACCAACGCGTTACTGACTTGCTCAATTTGTGAAGCTCTTTCTCCCGAATATACTATCAAAGTTTTCTGAAACCGTAATCATTTGTATGCTGGTACATATGCATCGCATCTACCGATTTCCGTCTCACTCGGATAAGTCCTTCTTTTGTCTTAGAGTATACTTCCTGGACACAACATAAATTTCACTAGTTAGAATAGAGCAACCAGCTACAATTTTTTACGAATGGTTTATCTCGTCTTAGCAAGTTTCGGGTCTGACTCCACCGTTAGACGACAGCGTGGGTATTTCGTGCAAATCGTATAGGAGATTCTCACTGTCATCTGGAGATGGGCTCAAGCCCGAAACTAGCTACGGCGTCATGTTGTTCTCAAAGAATCATGGATTAAAAAATGTGCTTTTCCTCCCATTACTGCTGAAATATTTATCGCGATTAAGACTCGACTATACTTCGACCTTGAACTGCGAAACTGCTTGCTCCGAGTCAGTCCCATCAGGGGGCAGGGGAAACCCGGTGTCAGATTTTTACTTCATTAGAGAACTGTCACACGCTACTTTACGATTGTCTACAATTGTACGAAATCTTAGATCTCGTGTTGGCGAGAAATACTATAACTTTAGAAATCCGTGTATAGTTTGCTTTGTTCGGTTTTCAGGCTGTGATGACAAATTTTAACATTACAAGCAATCTGCTCACATAAAATTCTAGCGGCGCTAAGTCTTATTTGGCGAGACCTCTGGGCTTTCCGACCGGAGTCTTTCCGACGCTTCTGTAGGTGCCGCAAGAAGCGTGAGACCTCCGATCAGGAAGTAAAATTTATAATTATCTAATTACATAATCAAAAATATAAATACTTGATCTATACAATGGTAAATCGTAGAAAATTTTTCACCTATTGCGTTGACATTTTGACACAACGTTCCATTCGAATACGAACGTGTCTTTATAAATCAATTTTTTAAACACACACAAAATGCACACATCAAGAAAAGTTTTACATCACGTCGGCTCCGAGAGTTCCGGAACCTGTACAGAAAATTTGAATAGAGATCAAAATAAACATCATTTCTGCCCTTTTTATTGCTCATGAAAACCACACATTGCATGTTGTACCACCATACAGCGAAACCTTCAGAGGTGGTGGTCAAGATTGCTGTGCACACCGGTGCCTCTAATACTCAGCACCACGTCCTCTTGCATTGATGCATGCCCGTATTGATCGTGGCATACTATCCAAAAGTTCATCAAGAAACTATTGGTCCAGATTGTCTCACTCCTCAACGGCGATAAGGCGTGGATCCCTCAGAGTGGTTGGTGGGTCACGTCACCCATAAACAGCACTTTTCAATCTATCCCGGGCATGTTCGATAAGGTTCATGTCTGGAGAACATGCTGGCCACTCTAGTCGAGTGATGTCGCTATACTGAAGGAAGTCATTCAGAAGATGGGGGCGCGAATTGTCATCCATGAAGATGACTGCCTCGCCAATATGCTGCCGATATGGTTGCACTATCGGTCGGGGGATGGCATTCACTTATCGTACAGCCCTTATGGCGCCTTCCATGACCACCAGCGGCGTACGGCGGTCCCAGATAATGCCACTCCAGAACATCAGGGAACCTCCACCTTGCTGCATTCACTGGACTGTGGGTTTAAGGCGTTCAGCCTGACCGGGTTGCCTCCAGACACGTCTTCGACATTGTCTGGTTAAAGGCATATGCGACACTCATCGGTGAAAAGAATGTGATGCCACTTCTGAGCGGTCCATTCGGCATGTTTTGGGTCCATCTGTACCGCGCTGCATGGTGTGTTTGGAATGGTGGACCTCGCCATGAACGTCGGGAGTGAAGTTGCACATCATGCAGCCTACTGCGCACAGTTTGAGTCGTAACACGATGTCTTGTTGCTGCACGAAAAGCTTTATTGAATATGGTGGCTTTGCTGTCAGGGTTCCTCCGAGCCATACTCTGCAGGTAGCGGTCATCCACTGCAATAGTAGCCTTTGGGTGGCCTGAGCGAGTCATATCATCGACAGTTCCTGTCTCTCTGTATCTCCTCCATGTTCGAACAACATCGGTTTGGTTCACTCCGAGACGCCTGGACACTTCTCTGGCATAAAGTAACAATGCGGACGCGATGGAACCGCGGTATTGACCATCTAGGCAAGTTTGAACTACAGATAACGCGAGTCGTCTATCTCCTTCCTGGTGGATAGATTGGAACTGATCGGCTGTCGGACCCCCTCTGTCTAATAGGCGCTGCTCATGCATGGTTCTTTACAACTTGGGGCGGGTTTAGTGACATCTCTGAACAGTCAAAGGGACTGTGTCTGCGGTACAGTATCCAGAGTCTGTCTATCTTCCCGAGTTCTCAGAACCGGGGTGATGCAAAACTTTTTTTGAAGTTTGTATAAAGGGAAAAAGTTGTTATCAAAAACTGGAAAAGTTCTTGACCGATTTACTTCAAATTTTTACACAATACTCTGGAGAACATCTGACGACATTGGCTTTATTTTCAAATATTGTGTTATATATATACAGGCCGGCCGGAGTGGCTGAGCGGTTCTAGGCGCTTCAGTCTGGAACCGCGCGACCACAACGGTCGCAGGTTCGAATCCTGCCTCGGGCATGGATGTGTGTGACGTCCTTAGGTTAGTTAGGTTTAAGTAGTTCTAGGTTCTAGGGGACTGATGACCTCAGATGTTAAGTCCCATAGTGCTCAGAGCCAATATATATACAGGGTGTAAATTTTATGTTGACAAACCGGAATAACTCGAAAAATAAGTTTCACACAAAAAATGTGTAGAATCTAAAGTTAATTATTTTCGTGAGGTTCATCTGCTGGTGCTAAAATTAGCCCGCCACCCCAGCCCCATGGGTGTGGGGCGGTAGGCAACTTTAAAATTTCAAATGCGGAATCAGATTCTACAGAAACTACGAACATTTTGTCTTAAACATTTGTTTTGATTCTTGGTAGTTGGCGCTGTAATTCAAGAAAATCCATGTTTTCATTTTTGCGTGAAAAATGGTTACGGATAAAAAAATACTTATTTACTTCGTAAATTTAATCTCGCCAGTGTTAAAGTTGTCAGGAGGGGTCGTGAGTCGTGCTTGGTAGCTCAGTTGGTAGAGCACTTTCCCGCGAAAGGCAAAGTTCCCGAGTACGAGTCTCTGTCCGGCACACAGTTTTAATCTGCCAGGAAGTTTCATATCAGCACACATTCCGCTGCAGAGTGAAAATCTCATTCTGGAAACATCCCCCAGACTGTGGCTAAGCCATATCTCCGCAATATCCTTTCTTCCAGGAGTGCTAGTTCTGCAAGGTATGGAGGAGAGCTTCTGCAAAATTGGGAAGGTAGGAGACGAGGTACTGGCGGAATTAAAGCTATGAGGACAGGTCGTGGGTCATGCTTGGGTAGCTCAGTTGGTAGAGCACTTGCCCGCGAAAGGCAAAGGTCCCGAGTTTGAGTCTCTGTCTCGCACACAGTTTTAATCTGCCAGGAAGTTTCACTAGGAAGTAGTTTAACGGGAGCAGGATACGTTATGAATAAGTAGGTAGTGCAGACACAGATACTGCGAACATTTCGGTAATAGGGTTATTCTCATCACAATCGACAGCAAACCAATAAAGACTATACTAACTCAGTTATAAATTCTGATGTTGCAGGCAGAAGTTGAAGAGATAGAGAGGGTATGTGGGAATACTAAAAGGGCAATACAGTACGCAAAGGGAAATGAAAATCTATTAGTCATCGGCGACTGGGATACCTTTGTAGGAGACGTAGTAGAAGAACGCTGAAGGGTGAATACTCTGTTGAAAAATGACTAGAGAAGCAATTATGTTGGTAAAGGCTGAGAGTTACAGGAAGATATCAGATACATTGCATCACGGTCAGACAGAGATTGCTAAATCAGGTATTGAATTGTAAAGCGTTCCAAGGGACGTATGTAGACTTAGATCACAGTTTGATAATTAAGAAGAGTAGGCTGAAGTTTAACAGAGTAATCAGAAAGGATCATTCCGCAAAGAAGTGGGCTGCGGAAGTAGTGACGAATGAAGAGACACGCTTCAAGTTCTCTGAGGCTATAGAGACTGCCATAATTGGTAGCTCAATAGGCAGTTCAGTTGAAGAGGAACAGACATCTATAAAAAGGGCAATCACAGAAGTTGGAAAGATAAACATAGGTACAAAAAAGGTAACTGCGAAGAAACGGTGGTCAACAGAAGAAATATTCTAATTCATTGACGAAAGAACGAAGTACAAAAATGGTCAGGGGAATTCAGGAATGCAGAAATAAAAGTCGCTTAGAAATGAAATAGGATGTGCAATGAAGCTAAAGCCAAATGGCAACATGAAAAATGTGAAGAAATGATTGTGAGAAAGACCGACTCAGCATATAGAAAAGACAAAACAACCTTCCGTGAAATTAAGGGCAAAGGTGGTAGCATTAACGGAAGAATGGGAATTCTACTTTTAAAATCCGAGGTTAGCAGACTGGTAGAAATTGTACATTGAATGCCTTTCGAGTTGAGCACTTACATGATGACGTGAAAGAAGAAGGAACAGGAGTAGATAGGAATCCAATATACAAATAAGAATTTAAGGGGGTTGGAAGACTTAAAACCAAATAAGGCATAAGGGATTGATAACATACTATCGGAATTTCTAAAATCATTGGGGGAAACGGCAGCAAAACGCTTATTCACATTTGGTATGTGGAATGTATGAGACTGTCGACATACTATCAGTCTTTCGGAAAGACATCAACCACACAACTCCGAAGGCTGTAACTGAAAGTCGCACAATCACCTTAAGAGCTCATGATTCAAGTTGCTGGAAAGAATAACACACAGACGATAGGAACAGGAAATTGCGAATCTGTCAAGGTGTTCGAAATCTTGGAAAAAATAGGAGTAAACCATAGAAAGAGACGGGTAGTATACAATATAAACAACAACCAAGACGGAACACACGAGTGTGGAAGGCCAAGAACGAAGGTCACTGTTTAAAAAAGGTGTAAGACAGTGATACAGTCTTTCGCCCTTAGTGTTCTATCTATGCGTCGAAGAAGCAATGACGAAAATAGGGGAAAGGTTACAGAATGGATTTAAAAATCAAGGTGAAAGACTGGGTAGTTTTGAAAATCAGCTTTATGCAAACACAATTAGTTTATTTTTATATTTACCCAGACATGTTTCGACACCTATGTGTCATCGTCTGTCGGGCAAATTCCTATTTCCAAAAATAGACGTAATTTTAAAGAATTTTCAGAAATAAAAATTTGATCCACGGAAGATGACACACAGGTGTCGAAACATGTCTGAGCAAATATAAAAATAAACTAATTGTGTTTGCTAAGGCTGATTTTCTGAACAACCCAGTTCTTAAATCGCAAACACGGAGGAACATAAAGAGGAGCTTCAAACGGTAGTAAAATGAGTATCAAGGTGAAAGGATGTCACTGTAAACATTCGCTGGTGACATTGGTATCCTTAGTGTAACAGAAAAAGAATTTCACGGTGTGCTGAATAGAATGAACTATGTAATGAATACAGAGTATGGGTTGAGAGTAAACCAAAGAAAAATGAAAGTAATGAGAAGTAGCAAAAACGAGAACAGCAAGAAACTTATCATAATTAGTGATCTCGAAATAGATTAAGTTAGTCAGGCAGTAAAATAACCAGTGACAGACGGATCATGGCGGACGTGAAAAGCAGATTAATAGTAACAAAAGGGGCACTCTACTAGGTTCAAACAGAGGTCTCAATTTGAAAAAGAAATTTCTGAGGTTGTACGCTTGGAGCCCAGAACTATGTCAGCGATACATGGACTTTGGGAAAACCGGAAGAGGTGAGAATGGAAGAATTTAAGATGTGATGCTACGGAAGAATGTTGAAAATTAAGCGGACTAGTAAAGTGGGAAATGAGGTTCTCCACGTAATCGTAGAGGAAGGGAATATGAGGAAAATACTGAAAAGAAGGGAGCGGATGATAGGACGTCTGTTAATACATAATGGAATAACTTCCATGGGACTAGATGGAGCTGCAGAGGGTGAAAACTGTAGAGGAACACAGTGTGTTCAATGCATCCAGCAAATAAATGAGGATACGGGTTGCAAGTGCTACTCTGAGATGAAAACTTTGGCATAGAAGAGGAATTTGTGGCGGGCCGCATCAAACAAGTCAGAAGACCGATGTCTCGAAAAGAAAAGGTGTGTTCATACCATTTTCTGCGCCAGAAGACAGGGAAGACAGTGTGAAATTTCAAAGACTAAAACAATCTGAAGACTATAGACTTCATACCACATTAGATTAAATGTTAATTGTGTTAGTCAATTTAAAACAACACAGGACAGGAAAATAATGCATTGAATCCTTTAACATATTCAGATGTAGAGATATGTAACCATAGAAAATGTTAGTGATAGGATGAAAGTTGAATAAATGCTATTAAAGTTTACTTCCCTTTTATCAACTTTCTTTGTCACTTTTGTTAATAAGGAACAGGATTTGCTCAATACTTCTGTTCTTTTTTTCTATTTGTAATATTCATTTTTCTGTTTCAATATATGCGTAGAGGTATATTTAAGAAAGTATATCCTGTGACTTCGTTGAAGCTTACTTTCCTAATTCGCTGCATACATTAGTTTTAACCATATGGAGATGTAAAACCCACTGTTAAATCGGGGATATATCGTCTATATTGATAATAATAATACAATACCATGTGCTTTGTATGCATTACTGACGGATGTATATCAGCTTTTAAGTATCGAAGTTCTCCCCCTTGGAAAACAATGAGTTGAAACTGTCATTCGCACGCATCTCGTGGTCGTGCGGTAGCGTTCTCGCTTACCACGCCCGGGTTCCCGGGTTCGATTCCCGGTGGGGTCAGGGATTTTCTCTGCCTCGTGATGGCTGGGTGTTGTGTGCTGTCCTTAGGTTAGTTAGGTTTAAGTAGTTCTAAGTTCTAGCGGACTGATGACCATAGATGTTAAGTCCCATAGTGCTCAGAGCCAGCCAAACTGTCATTTGACTTCCTGCCAAATTTATTTCTGGGGTACGACACGTTCTCAGAACCACCTATATATATATACACTCCTGGAAATTGAAATAAGAACACCATGAATTCATTGTCCCAGGAAGGGGAAACTTTATTGACACATTCCTGGGGTCAGATACATCACATGATCACACTGACAGACCCACAGGCACATAGACACAGGCAACAGAGCATGCACAAAGTCGGCACTAGTACAGTGTATATCCACCTTTCGCAGCAATGCAGGCTGCTATTCTCCCATGGAGACGATCGTAGAGATGCTGGATGTAGTCCTGTGGAACGGCTTGCCCTGCCATTTCCACCTGGCGCCTCAGTTGGACCAGCGTTCGTGCTGGACGTGCAGACCGCGTGAGACGACGCTTCATCCAGTCCCAAACATGCTCAATGGGGGACAGATCCGGAGATCTTGCTGGCCAGGGTAGTTGACTTACACCTTCTAGAGCACGTTGGGTGGCACGGGATACATGCGGACGTGCATTGTCCTGTTGGAACAGCAAGTTCCCTTGCCGGTCTAGGAATGGTAGAACGATGGGTTCGATGACGGTTTGGATGTACCGTGCACTATTCAATGTCCCCTCGACGATCACCAGTGGTGTACGGCCAGTGTAGGAGATAGCTCCCCACACCATGATGCCGGGTGTTGGCCTTGTGTGCTTCGGTCGTATGCAGTCCTGATTCTGGAGCTCACCTGCACGGCGCCAAACACGCATACGACCATCATTGGCACCAAGGCAGAAGCGACTCTCATCGCTGAAGACGACATGTCTCCATTCGTCCCTCCATTCACACCTGTCGCGACACCACTGGAGGCGGGCTGCACGATGTTGGGGCGTGAGCGGAAGACGGCCTAACGGTGTGCGGAACCGTAGCCCAGCTTCATGGAGACGGTTGCGAATGGTCCTCGCCGATACCCCAGGAGCAACAGTGTCCCTAATTTGCTGGGAAGTGGCGGTGCGGTCCCCTACGGCACTGCGTAGGATCCTACGGTCTTGGCGTGCATCCGTGCGTCGCTGTGGTCCGGTCCCAGGTCGACGGGCACGTGCACCTTCCGCCGACCACTGGCGAAAACATCGATGTACTGTGGAGACCTCACGCCCCACGTGTTGAGCAATTCGGCGGTACGTCCACCCGGCCTCCCGCATGCCCACTATACGCCCTCGCTGAAAGTCCGTCAACTGCACATACGGTTCACGTCCACGCTGTCGCGGCATGCTACCAGTGTTAAAGACTGCGATGGAGCTCCGTATGCCACGGCAAACTGGCTGACACTGACGGCGGCGGTGCACAAATGCTGCGCAGCTAGCGCCATTCGACGGCCAACACCGCGGTTCCTGGTGTGTCCGCTGTGCCGTGCGTGTGATCATTGCTTGTACATCCCTCTCGCAGTGTCCGGAGCAAGTATGGTGGGTCAGACACACCGGTGTCAATGTGTTCTTTTTTCCATTTCCAGGAGTGTGTATATATATATATATATAAAGTTTTCCCACCCCATATAAATTTATGCTGAGGGGCGTGTCTTTGGTGAGCCTTATTCTGTTTTAGCTTGAGGCCGCACTAATTTATCCATTGGCGCCGCGATTGTGTTTAGCTTTCAGATGCTCGTGAAATGTCTATGGTGCACCACACCCAGCTGCAGTATGTCAAAATCACCAAATAAATCAGCAGCAGATGTATTACGTTCAACTAAGTTAGGAACGCGATATTAATGTCCTGAATTATACTAGAACATGTAACTGAAGAATCAGACACTGTTTTATTAAAAGAATCGTATCGTGCAACAACAGTCTCTGGCTGTAAGCTGCCTAAACATAACGGCTGTCTCTCTGATCAGCTGCATCATAAAATGTATGTCTTTAAAATATCCTTCTTGAGTGGGATCTATATTACTAAACTACTACCACGGGTTCATGATCCACGAAGTCAGTTTGTAGGCTGCCTTTCCAACGGCATCCAGGGACTACAAAAATTTGATTTTCAGTATTTCGCATCGTTATTGACCACATTAAAGAATTTAAAGTGCTGTCACTGTCGTCTGCTCATTAAGAGATATACTCTTTCGTTAAATATTCAACACAATACGGAAATTATTACAGCTGGAAACTGTGTATATGCCTTGATACAGAGTAAGTCATCGCTTGCAAATAGCCATATTATATTCAATTGTTTTTTGAGAATGAGAACTTCGTGACTTCCAACAATCTTTAGACATAATTTCAAACGTTTATGATACATTTTGGCGCTGTCACTGCCACAAATTAACGAAAGAAAAAAGTTTGTGAGTTACTACATTTTCATTGTCATGAGGTAAAACTGCAGCATCAGGTATAACACTTTAATTTGCTACTTCAGTTATACTAACTGTATTCGCAACATATTTTGCAGACCGTATCCACACATACCACTGAAGGTACTTCTAAAATAATATCTCTGTACGGCAAGTAGATGAGGAGATATGTCGTCATAAACATTGAGAAGTTTCAGCAGTAGCTGTTGTTTAAAATGTAGCGACAGTTACACGGCGTGTACTCATCCAGTGTTCGATGATGAGAGCACTTCGCGACTTCAAAGAAACTTTAAAAATAACTTCAAGCCTATTATAGGCTTATTCTCCCTTACATGTTTAACGTCAAATATTTAACTCATTAACTCGTTTTTGAAGTAATCCTGAGTTTGAAACTGTTTATGCATCGGAGATCGCTTCTTTAAAGGATGGGGAGGGGGGGGGGGGGGGTGGCACTCGTTCCGGCTAAACTCCGAACCGTGTAACAACTAAACAACCGCAGCTCAACATAGCAATTCAAAGTCTTTACCGCATCAGAATTTATTCTAATTTCACTGAAATTATCTTTGTGTTAGAAACTTAACACGACTGGTAAAATAACTAACCCCCAAAAACTCTGCAGCTGACGCGCAGCACAAACTAGTCACATTGGTATGTATATCATACTGACCGGTCGCCTACGAGTGAAAAACAGTAAGTGTATGTCGCTCGCTCTTTAGCGACTTCGATACTGTGAGGTCATTCTGTACAGTCATCACTGACCCAGACAGTGAAACTAAAATATATTTAACTCTGTAGTTTCTAGATATTAACTGCTGCACGAAATAGCTAGACCATTGGATGCACGCTTAAATGCTAATTATAATGGTGGTGCCTTGAATTGCGCTGTACCACTTACTGCAGCCTTATGACAGTCTGAACTTTGGAGATTTCTATCTTACGCAGCTCACGTCAGCAATAAAAGCTGACCACAGAGGGATTCTACAGCCCAGAACATACATTTCACTTAAGGACCGCACTATTAAAAACACGATCATAACTCCTATGTTACCATTACCCAACATAAAAAGTGGTCTTGAGTCTACAGAGGCACACATGGGTCGCTGGTAGCGTTTTCAGTCAGAAAAGCTGTTGGAAATGCTGTCTGCAGTTTGGAATCAAGTCTACCCATTCTACAATATATTTGCGCTGGATCCTGTAGAGGCGGGTTTTAATTACACTACTGGCCATTAAAATTGCTACACCACGAAGATGACGTGCTACAGACGCGAAATTTAACTGACAGGAAGAAGATGCTGTGATACGCAAATGATTAGTTTTTCAGAGGACTCACGCAAGGTTGGCACCGGTGGCGACTCCTACAACTTGCTGGCATGAAGAAAGTTTCCGACCGATTTCTCATACAAAAACAGCAGTTGACCGGCGTTGCCTGGTGAAACGTTGTCGTCATGCCTCGTGTAAGGAGGAGAAATGCGTACCATCACGTTTCCGACTTTGATAAAGGTCGGATTGTAGCCTATCGCGATTGCGGTTTATCGTGTCGCTACATTACTGCTCGCGTTGGTCGAGATCCAATGACTGTTAGCAGAATATGGAATCGGTGGGTTCAGGAAGGTAATAGGGAACGCCGTGCTGGATCCCAATGGCCTCGTCTCATTAGCAGTCGAGATTACAGGCATCTTATTCGCCTGGCTGTAACGAATCGTGCAGCCACGTCTCGATCCCTGAGTCAACAGATGGGGACGTTTGCAAGACAACAACCATATGCACGAACAGTTCGACGACGTTTGCAGCAGCATGGACTATCAGCTCGGAGACCATGGCTGCGGTTATCCTTGACGCTGCATCACAGACAGGAGCGCCTGCAATGGTGTACTCAACGACGAACCTGGGTGCACGAATGGCAAAACGTCATTTTATCGGATGAATCCAGGTTCTGTTTACAGCATCATGATGGTCGCATTTGTGTTTGTTGACATAGCGGCGAACGCACGTTGGAAGCGTGCATTCGTCATCGCCATACTGGCGTATCACCCGGCGTGATGGCATGGGTTTCCATTGGTTACACGTGTCGGTCACCTCTTGTTCGCATTGACAGCACTCTGAACAGTGGACGTTACATTTCAGATGTTACGACCCGTGGCTCTACCCTTCATTCGATCCCTGCGAAACCCTACATTTGAGCAGGATAATGCACGACCGAATGTTTCAGGTTCTGTATGGGCCTTTCTGGATACAGAAAATGTTCGACTGCTGCCCTGGCCAGCACATTCTCCAGATCTTTCACCAACTGAAAACGTCTGGTCAATGGTGGCCGAGCAACTGCCTCGTCACAATACGCCAGTCACTACTCTCGATGAACTGTGGTATCGTGTTGAAGCTGCACGGGCAGCTGTACCTGTACACGCCATCCAAGCTCTGTTTGACTCAATGCCCAGGCGTATCAAGGCCATTATTACGGCTAGAGGTGGTTGTTCTGGGTACTGATTTCTGAAGATCTATGCACCCAAACTGGGTGAAAATGTAATCACATGTCTAGTATATTTGTCCAATGAATACCCGTTTATCATCTGCATTTCTTCTTGGTTTAGCAATTTTTATGGACAGTACTGTATTATAGCTACTGGTGAATTATATTTGTGCCACTCTCGTATCTCGAAATGAGTCACCTCTTTGTAGAACCTATCTGCTAAGAATCCTATACACCAAGAACTCCAGCAATGTTTTTAGACAGTCCCTCTTCATCCTGTAACTGCTCCTAAGCCTCTGCCCCGCAGCTTAGTCGATGTGATCGTCCCAATTTAAGTCTGACCCGTACGGAATTTGGAGAGCGCTTATCTAAGACATTCTGCATCGTGTGGGACAGGAGGGCGTTTTGACCACTCGCTGGAAGTGGGAACATGTCATAGCTCCGCCAACCGTATACAGTGTGTAAGGCCAGCGCCAAACGAAGCTTTCCCCTGCAACACGAGGTAGTAGAGGAGACAGTACGAGCAGTTACAGTGGTGTTTCTTGTTGGAAAAATCGGGAAGACTACGCATCATACATGGCATGGAGAAAGGACGAAGATTTTGCTACTGCTTTGCGACACATATCCAAACCACATACAGGTAGTCCGAAGCAGATCTGTGTCTCTCAGGGTGCACTCATGTCTATCACCCAACCATATGTGGCGAGCCTATTAAATATACAGCTATTGGTTCATTGGAGCAGGTGGTTCGTGATCGAAGTCACCTCTACAACCTGGTGTAAAATTTCATCACCTGTACTGTAGGGTGACCATACCCAACAGACTGTCAATCACACTAGAGGGTTCCTCATAAGCAGTTTAATACATTGTTTTTTCTTTTCAGTTGTAACACACCCAGTCAGTGTACCCTGCCAGGAACTTGGTTTTTTTTTTTCTACCATGACATATAGATCCGTGACAGCTACCGCTAAACCGACATCAACACGTTTCGTTACTTCGGCTCACACAGAAAACAGAAGATCACATGGCATAAACTATACACTGAAGTTAAAAGCCGCGCAGGATTAGCCGAGCGGTCTCTGGTGCTGCAGTCATGATTATGCAGCTGGTCCCAGCGAAGGTTCGAGTCCTCCCTAGGGCATGTGTGTGTGTGTGTGTGTGTGTGTGTGTGTGTGTGTGTGTGTGTGTGTGTGTGTGTTTGTTTGTCCTTAGGATAATTTAGGTTATGTAGTGTGTAAGCTTAGGGACTGATGACCTTAGCAGTTAAGTTTCATAAGATTTTACACAATTTTTTTTAAGTTAAAATCTTACTAGGCCGCGTCATGTTCCTTCTAAAATGTTCGACGTTTCGACCCCTCTGCTGGTATCTTCCTCAGGATCTTTTGGTGTCTACTACTGCTAGAACACTGTCAGGGACGAGTGTCGCATCCGCTTATAAAGGGGGAGTTTTCGGGCGTTCGTGCTGGAGAAGTGATAGTATTAGTTAAAATTCATATGGCTACCATTGTTGGGCCATAGTCATAGGCTAATATTCCGGCTCTGATGCAGAAGAAGGGGCGTTGGTAGCTCATCTCCTGTGGATACCATTGGCGGTCCATCGTCATTGGATAGAAAGGCACTACTCCACACTTACGCTGCAGAAGGGTTATTGTTGAAATGCATGCTACCACTATTGGTTAGTCGTCATCAGTGGCTAGATTCGAAACGGACAGAGCAAGAGAGGGGGAATGTTTACCCAAAATATTATATTCCGCCGAGGTCTTGCAGCGCGTTGTTTATGCCGCTCACATACCGCGGCCGCGTATTTACTTCCTTGATGGCGGGGAGCCACGATGCCGGAAGCCTATAGCCGTCCTCTCTATTGAAATTAGATGCATTCTTAGAAATTTCAACCGCTTCTCGGACCTTTCTTCTGTAGATGACTGTTTCTTTAGCCAGTACACGTACGTTATTAAAATCGATGTCAGAGGCACAGTTCTCCTGATGTTCCGCTACTGCCGATTTCGCACTTAGTTTTACCAGCTTGTGCCGTTCGTGTTCCTTAATACGCTCTTTATCAGTTCTTCCCGTTTCGCCTATATACACTTTGCCGCACCCACATGAGACTTGATAGGTGCCTGCATTGTGGAGGTAATCAGGTGCATCCGTTTTCTGTTGGAAAAAACTCTTTTATTTTGTTTTGACTAAAGAAAGATGTCTGAACACCATTTTTCTTTAAAATTCTGCTTATGCGGTCAGTGACCCCAGAAACGAACGGTAACCTGACGGAGTGAGATGGCGGCTCTTCGTCATTCTTCTTAGCGGTATAAATATTCCACCCAAAAGCCCTGTCAAATGAACAACTATCATACCCATTTGCCTAAATGTCCCCTTTGAAAAATTCAACTCCGATTCCAAGTTGTCGTCATCGCTGATATGGAAGGCACGTGAAGACAGAGTTTTGAGTACTGCTTGCTTCTGAGCTGGGTGGTGGTGCGACGTGGCATCTAAATACCTGTTTGTGTTAGTCGGCTTTCTGTACACACTGTGACCTAGAGTGTTATCAGACCTTCTGTATACCAACACATCTAGGAACGGGAAACCGACCTCACTCTCATCCTCCAAGGTGAATTTGATTTTGGGGTGAATTCCGTTTAAGAAATTTTGGAACCCATGAAGTTTTTCTTCGCCGTGTGGCCATATAACACATGTATTGTCCACATAGCGGAGCCAGCAAGAAGGCATCATAGAAGCACTACTTAACGCTTGTTGCTCAAAAAGTTCCATAAAAAACGTCAGCTGCTACTGGCGAAATGGGTGAGCGCTTAGCAATGCCGTCAGCCTGTTCATAGAGTTCACAATTGTGTTTAAAATAGCTCGAACGAAGTCATAATTCAATTAAGTCACAAACATCTGGAGCAACATTCACTCATATGATCTCCATTGTATCTGATACTGGGACGTTAGTAAATAACGCTGTCACATCGAAGATAACAAGACTGTCATCTGCAGATATCCTCAGTGTGCCTATAATTTCTAAAAACTGTTTCGAATCTTCTATAAAAGTATTTGTTTTACCAACTAGATGTCTCAGTTTGCCAGATAAATGACGTGCTTTAAGTCGGCCAGTTAATCCCACTGACTATAGGCCTCAAAGGAACTGATTCTTTATGTATTTTCGTTGGTCCGTATATTCTGGGTGAGACAGGTATTCGAGGTGATAGATTCTTTGTAATAGAGCTGTCCAGTTTGGACTGTGATATCAGGTTTTTCACTTTCCGAACGATTCTGTTAGTCGGATCGATTTTTAACTTGGGATACACAGGAACAGCTAGTAGTTCTTCCACCTTCCTGTGATAATCCACAGCGTCCTAAACGACACTAGCATTGCCCTTATCCGATTTGGTTACAATGATGCTTTCGTAGGTTTCGATTTCCGTAGAACTCTCGACACGTCTTACTTCTTCGGCCTGCACACCAAAATATCCTGAGGAAGATCCCAGCAGAGGGGTCGAAACGTCGAACATTTAGAATAAACATGACGTGGCCTAATAACCCAGAAGATTTAAACTTCAGTGACAACGGCCACGAAAGCCTGCAGACTTTCGTAAACTATACAGTTACCACAACACGGGCTGGTAAAAACAAAATAGAGACGTGTAGTATCTCATTGACAAAAATGTGGAAGACATCGCAACATATTAAAACTGGAAAAGTTTGCGGTATTGTAGAGCGCTTCAATGGTTATTCAGAGGTGATTACCTGTATATTTAATCTCATCTTCCCATCGACAGAGTAGCGGATGTCTCAGTGCTCCATTTCGAAAAGCACTTCCGCTGTTGACCATCGCCAGAAGGTGCTGTTCACAGCACACCTGAGGTAGTACAAATAAAAAGAGGTAGTGTTATTTTATTGGTGAAAAAAGTAAAAAAAAATTAAAAAACATATGTAGGGCATCACAGCATATGGAAATAGAACGAGTATGTAGCAATGAGGAACGCTTACTAACAACTGAATTAAGGTGATGAACTCTACATTTAATCCCATGTTCCATCTCAATGGGGTGGTGTCAGTAAATCATCGTGCAGCAATCAACAGTGTACCCAGTGGACGGTCGGCATGGGAAAGATACCATTGATATGGGTGATGTGCTGTAATACACACTGCAGTTGATAGCGCGATCAATTTTACCCAGATGTCGGAAAGAGCAAAATCTACCACATTATGTAACCTGTGCAGAAACAGAGTGAGCTGAGTTAATGCTATAGGATCGTGTTTTGACCACTCGGTGGACATGGGAACATGTTGTCATTGCTCCTCCACCAGTTTACGATGTGTACGGTCAGCGCCAAATGAAGCCTGCTCCTCCAACCCGACGTAGTATAAAAGACAGTACAGACAGTTACGGTGGTGTTTCTTGCTGGGAAAATTAGAAAGGCTCTACTTCATTTAGGTACTGCTGTGTGAAGCAGATCCGCGTCCCTCAGGGTCCACTCACATCGCACCCAAACATCCGTTCATGGTTATTCTGTACCATCCAACAAAGAAAAATTACGAACTGTAAGAGATCTGCCAACTTCATCTGTCCGATAGATCTTTACGACATCTCTTCTGATATACCGAAAACGAATACCGTTTATGCGCCAGCATCAACAATATGCGGCTATCCTGTTAAATATACAGGTATTTATCCATTCGAGCAGGTGGCAAGTGATCGACGTCGCTTGCACAGACCGGTGTAAAGTTTCGTCGCACATTCTGTACGAGAACCTTCTACCACAGGTTATCAGTCACAGTAGAGGGTCCCTATTTCGTTGTTTGATACACCGCTTTTTCTGCTGTAACACGCTTCGTACGCTGCCATACATTTTTTCCGCCACTGCTTCCAAGACTGTCAGATTCTAACCTGACATTAACGTGTTGGGTTCATTGAATGCCCTTCAAAACTAGACATCGCATGGGTCAAATCATGTTGGTGCTGCTGGTCCCACAACACCCTCACACACTGGAAGATTTAAATAAAAGACAGTCAAAACATAAAGTGGAAGAGTTTTGAGGCACTACGGAGCGTTTCCAAACTGCTGTCTGAAGGTGAATGACGATCTCTACATTTAAACTCGTCTTTCACAGTGACGGGATAGCTGATGGCGCTGTATTCAGTTTCATTGATTCCTCATATTGCTGCCATGCAGGGTATCACTGTTTCAGTGTTAGTCATTCCTGGATGGTGTTGCCTCCTCCACCAAGACTCTTTCTACATCTCAAACAAGAGATGTCAGTCAATCATTATGTGGAAATCAACAGTGTGCCAATGGACTGTTGGGATGGAAGAGACACCGTCGATGCGCTGTAATAATAAACATCGTAATTTCAAAGGCGCGTCAGCATGCTTACCAATTTCTGCATCATCGCTAAACAGCCCCTACACTACTTTGCGAGTACCATTGCAATTGTAAGTATGTGACTGTGCAGTACGTTCATTCATTGTTAACTCTCGAAAAATATACACCAAAGTATACCAGACAGCGACCTACACATCTCTAGCACATCGATCATAGTACGTAACTTACGCTCTTTCTCTATGGGGATGGAAGTGACAGGTTATTCTCGCATTCTTAGGATAAAGTTAAAGACCGAAAGATCTCCTTGCTTTGTCTTTAACTAACGCTCCCTGCAGCTGACCAGAGGTAGACCGCTACATTCCACGTTCCGTGGAGGAACAGTGCAATTTGATGCTGTAACTGCTTCCCGCACCCATCCAGGAGCACAAGATTTCTCCACATGCGCGAATGTCGAGGAGGTTAGCACCCCTTATCGGTGTACAGTAGATATGAAACTGTTGTGATGATATAACAGACGGTTATGAACAAGAAACGGGTAGTTTTCATGCATGATAGAGCTCCAGACGGACGGATTTTGTTGCTTTTTATGTAAATCAACTGCGCTATTAATTCTAAGGTATTGTTCTAGTGCCTGGAGTCATTACGAAGAAAGTACTGGTAAGAGAGTACATAGACACGTGCACTCCTAATGCTAGAATGTTCTGCACTTAAAACACACTATAAAGTCAGATCGTTGCAGTTTACGACCTATTAGTCGTATGGAATGCAACACTGTTGCTATCCCAATGTAAGAAATATATGAAACAACAAATAGGTAGCCAAGATCGCAGGAATTCTTTTTAATCCATGATTACCAGTTTCGGCGAAACTAAAGTCGCTATCATCGGATCTTAGGTCACATACAGGTTACAACATCAAGGCAAACAATGGTGATATTAATAGTTGCCTATAACACGCAGGCCTTACAAAATTATCGTAAGTAGCAGATAGGCGTCCAAGAGAGATGTCATTATAAATGTTTAAGTGTCTCCAACTTCTACAAGCACAAGCCAGGTGCTACCGCAACTCTTACCACACACGCAGAGCCTGTTATGACGCGAGCTGAGTCATTCATTGGCGCCTCTTCTGGTAGCTCCATCTTGGGACGCAGCCTGTAGTGTAAGAACAGAGCCGGAGTTGTGGTAGTACCTAGCTTGCGCTTGTATGTGATGGAGAGACTTAACATTTATAATTTCATCTCTCTTGGACGCCTATGTACTACTTACGATAATTTTGTAAGGCCTGCGTGTTATAGGCAAGTTTTAATATCACCATTGTTTGCCTTGATGTTGTAACCTGTATGTGTCCTAAGATCCGATGATGGCGGCTTTAGTTTCGCCGAAACCGGTAATCATGGAATAAAAAGACTTCCTGCCATCTTGGCTACCAGTTTATTGTTTCACAAGCTTCTAGCTCGCTCCCACATGAGCACAATGTTCTCCCTACAAAGTAAGAAATATGTTTCCAGCGCATCAGATACATTCTCCTTGCAGGATTCTCTACGATGAACTATGGCGATAAACTGTGATATGAAAAACTACTTCCTTAAAACATCGATTCCTCGTGATACACGTACAACGTACCTTTCCAGAGGTGTATAGCTCCCCACTATCCACATCTGATGACGGTTTAGAAATTACACTATGCTCGCATCAGTCCTATATAAAAGTAGTGGAGAATGCCTCTTACAAACAAAGGGACAAACGCATAGCAGCATTTTTTGCCATGTGAAATTACACGTCATTCCGCCACTAACTCTGTAAACTGTACGTCTGTCAAGCAAATGTATTCACAGGGATTGCACTACCTCACAAACACCCGTTATGGAACTGAAGACTGGATTTTACGCCCAAGATGCAGCAGGGGGATGGAGTACGTCGCATAAATCTTCATTCGTCTAGAGAAATGTGCTGAAACAGGATGGAAGTCCTGTAATGACCGATAGGTTCGCTGTTAACGATTGCAAGTAGACGGTGCTCTAAGTTACACAAACAACACGCAACTGTATGCAAGTCGAACGCAGGCTACGTCATAGAACTGATGCATCCCGACAGAGCAACGGAAAAAAATGGTCAAATGACCTGCAGCAACATGCTCCTCTCTAGAATGCATCATCAATCTATCATTAAATCCTACCTCGTTAACACCCCATCTCAAACGATCAGGTAATCTATTCTCTGTCACCCTTTAATGCATATGGAGTTGCGTTTAGTGGCACATGGTTTTTTTCCCCAGGAAAACATCAGACAGACGTCAACTCACGCGTGTCACTATTACCTCAACAGGCATACAGTAGAATGCTGCCTCGACGAAAAATAAGACTATTTCTGCAGTTCCTCCTGCTTCCATCTCAACATTTTTTCCTATTCCTTCTGCTGTCGTATACTCGTTGCCATGTACAAGAATTGATCTTCACCAACCAAAAGACATGCAAGTACTCCCTCAATTTCCCCTCATTTCGGTGTATTTTCCCTCAATTCATACGTATTTTCCGTAATTTATCGACTTTGTGCACTTCTATCCATGCCATCACGACATCACTTTTCGTTCTATATTCTAAAATTGCTTGTAAATGTAGTACAGCTATCAACACCTAGCGTAAATGCACTATTTTTCTGGTCGGGTGGCATAGTATAGCACTGTGCACGAATGCAATCAATCACCTCCAAATAATGGTTAAAATGGTTCTGAGTACTATGGGACTTAAGATCTAAGGTCATCAGACCCATAGACTTAGAATTACTTAAACCTAACTAACCCAAGGACATTCCGCCTATCCATGCCCGAGGCAAGATTCGAACCTGCGACCGTAGCAGCAGCGCGGTTCCGGACTGAAGCGCCTAGAACCGCTCAGCCACAGCGGCCGGCAGTCACCTCCAACCACATATTCTACAGTCGTAGCACATTTGCTCTGTTTTCTGTACGTATGTGATTAACTGATAAATTTAATTAATTTACATATCAATTTGATATAAAAATTGCACTGTGAATCCCACTACACTACCACTGATATGCTCTGTCAAGTAGTTCTGGCTGATTAAGATATGAAACACCGTTTGCAAGTATTATTAAAATAACGTTAATTAACATGAATGTGTGACATTTAGCGGCTACAATTTCACGAGCCAAGAAAGGAAAGAGGGTGAATTCAGTGAAAGAAACTGAAAATTATTCCCACAAATGTGCAAACTGGAATGACTATTTAAATGACCAGAACTATCCAAAAACATTTTTGTAAGAAACCTGCATAATTTAACTATCAATCACACACTAAGTACAGTTGCAAAACATTATATTAATAATAAATAAAATAGCGCATAGTAGTACAAGTCAAATGTTTATTCTTCATTCTTTGTAAATATCACTCTATGCCGTGCCATCTGGATCGGTCGAGAATACTCCTCAGAACAGTCGTGAACAACAGTGGCCCAGCGACATGGTGCATTATCATCCGTAAAATGTCCATCGCAAATGACAGAAAATGTTCTCCAAGTATTCGAAAACAGACATTTCGAGTCAATGATCGTCTCAGTAGGACCGGAGGACCATGCCATTCAATGTAAACACAGCCCCCCACCATTATGGAACCGCCACTAAATTGTACAGTGCCTTGTCGACAACTTGGGTAAATGGCGTCGTGGTGTCTGCACCACACTCGAACCCTACCATCAGCTCCTACCAACTGAAATCTGGAGCCGTCTGATCAGGCCACGGTTTTCCAGTCGCTTAGGGTCCGACCGATATGGTCACAAGCCCAGCAGAGACGCTGCACGTAATGTCATGCTGTTAGCAAAGGTATTCGAGTCGGTCATCTGCTGCCATAGCCCATTAACACCACATTTAGCCGCTCTGTCCTAGCGGATATGTATGTCGCAAGTCTCACATTGATTTCTGTGGTTATTGCACGCAGTTTTGCTTGTCTGTTAACACTGACAACTCTACGAAAACTTTGCTGCTTTCGGTCTTTAAGTGAAGGCCGTTGGCCACTGCGTTGTCCGCGGTGGCAGGTAGTGCCTGAAATCGGGTATTCTCGGTACACTCTTGGCACTATGGATATTGAAATACTGAATTCCCTAATAATTTCCGAACTGGAGCGTCTCATGCGTCTAGCTCCAACTACCATTCCGCGTTCAGAGCCCATTAACTCCCGTCGGGCGGTCATAATCACGTCGGAATGCTTATCACGTGATCACCTGGTTAGAGATGACAACCCCGCGATTACACTGCCGTTTTATACCTTGCGTACGCGATACTGCCATCGCATTGCTATCTCATGACTTCTGTCAAAATGGTTCAAATGGCTCTGAGCACTATGGGACTAAACATCTGAGGTCATCAGTTCCCTAGAACTTAGAACTACTTAGACCTAGCTAACCTAAGGGCATCATGCACATTCATGCCCGAGGCAGGATTCGAAGTCACATAGTGCTCAGAGCCATTTGAACCATTTTTTTTTTTTTGTTTTTGAGAGAGAGAAATAGAGTAGTTTCGTGCAAAGACAAGACTCACTAACAGTACAAAGCAGGAATTTCATTTAAGCGGTAGATGCGGAAACCCTGAAAATAACTAAACAAACTCTTACAAACATAGTATCTTAAGTTCACCTTGTTGGAAAAACTTTTAGTTTGTACCAAAATGTTAAGAGTCAGATAAGGAAACAGGTGCATAGATCGAAAGAGCAATATGTCGTTTGGCCTTCCCAGATGATCTCTTAATAACAGATCGTACCTTAGAGAATATAAAGAAAAGACTAGAATTTCTGAAGGAAACAGCTCATAAGGCAATTCTACAAAAATATAGTTCGAAAACGTAGAATAAATGAGCAATGAAAATAAGTCGTCAAAAGTTTTAAAACTAAGGTGTGGTATTACCTGAGTGAAAGCACAAACATAAAAGGAGGAAAAGGAACAACTAGAATCAGAACTGGAAAAAATGAGAACACACATGAAATGAGAAACCAGTACAACAAATAATGTTTTTCTAAAAAATGTTAAATTAAGGCATTTTAATAAAGTTCTATCACTAGAAGTCCTCTATAGATCAGAAACTCTACTTTTGTCTGGATGCATAATGGCGTCAGAAGATTTTGAAGAGATAGAATAAAGAATCCAGTCAACAATAAAGATAGCAAAAAAGTACACTCCATCTGCCCTAGAATAAGAGTTGAGTTGAGGAAAGGACGTGTTATACTCTAAAGACATCTACAGAGAATTAAAGATTGCAGATTAAGAAAGTAGATCAACGCAGTCTATCATAATAGAAAAACATATAAAGAAAACGGGTGGGAGGAAAAGCAGACGTAACAGGAGACCTTACTCAACAGAGACAAATTCAGATTAGAAGAACAGATATTCAGATTTTTCCAGGAAAATAAAACAAAACGAAAAACAACTGGAGTCAAATGAACGGATGATAGGAAAAGAACCCATTCCGAAAAAAGAAAGAGTTTTACATAACAATGAAGGAAAAGAATAAACAGTTAATTTGACGTGGTCCTTAGTTGGCCTGCACGAAATGAAAGAAAGCGATAGGGAGAGTAAATGTCGTAGTAGTATTGCTGCTTCATGATTGTATGGTGTTAATCAAGAAGTCTTTAATTAGCAGAACGTGCCATCAGTCCATAATTCTCTCTCGCTTCCCAGAGAGACGTAGTAAGGCTCTCTTCCATCGGTGGCTTGGTGGCAGTCACATCTAGCAGAGCCTTGATGGACTGCATTTGAGGTAAATGACGCCTTGGTATCTAGTAGCAGTACCGGATTCGTATCTGCCCATAAATCTTAAACCACGGTTGTATGTCCACTACAACTGAGCGATATTTGCGCACGTTATCACCGGCGATGCATTAAACATGATAACTGTAATACTGTGGTAATGCTCTACTAACAGCGTTGATAATGTTTGTTTAATAAACGTTAATGTATCAAAGTATTTTAATGGAGTGTTCACGTTACTAGCGACCAGCTCATAAAATATGAATATTAATGTAACTGCCATATTTCACGCAAGTTGCCACTTGTTGCGTGTGGACCCTAGCATATAGACATCAGCACAAATTTAAAATTATTTACTCAGGAACTGGACTTTTCTCACCAATGGCACGTAATTTATAGGTATATAATCTAGTTAGATGTTAAATTAATATTTCAGTCTGTAAAATATTTTAATTCATAACGGGTATTTTACTTCATAACGGAGTAAGGCCCATATCTAAAGATCACAGTAATATACAACTAAGGAAATTAAAATAACTAGCTTGATTATAGATCCATATCATTCGCATCGTTCTGTTGTAGGGTTCTGAAACATATACTGTATTCCAAAATTGTGAAATACCTAGAAGAAAACGATAGATAACTCCTTCGCGTTCAGAAAATGTTGTTATAGTTAAAAACAGCTGGTTTTTCACTCGCACGAAGTAACGAGTGCTGTCGGCAGCGGATCTCAAGTTTATTCCGTATTTATAGAATTCCAGAAGTCTTAAAACACCGTTCTTTACAAGAGGCTTCTAATCAAACTGCGTGCTCATGAAGTATAGTCTCAGCTGTGCAGACTGTATTCGCGATTTCCTCTCAGAAAGGTCAGTGTTCGTAGTAATTCATGGGAAGACATCTAGTGAAACCGAAGCAATATATGTTTTACCAGAGTAGCGTTATAGTACCTCTGCTATTATTAATTTATGTAAAAGATTTAGGAGACAGTCTGAGCAGCCCTCTCTAATTGTTTGCACACGATGCTACTGTTTACCATTTGATAAAGTCATCAGAAGATGGAAACATTGAAAAATGACTTAGAAAAGGTATATGCCTGAGGTAAAAATTGGCCGCTGACCGTTATCAATCAAATGTCTGAGGTCCTCCATCGAATAACACAAGAAGTTTAATTTTAGATGATATATTGGTTCATAGACATTTAAAGGTTATAAGTTCATCTAAATAGCAAGGGATTATAATTATGAAGAAATCGCAATGATCAAACGGAACATTTTTTCGGGGAATGCAAATCAAATATTGAGTCTAATTGTCTGAACGCATAGAAGATGCAACACATCTACTAAACACATTACCTACACTATTCTCATACTTCCTCTTCTCGAGTTTCACTGTGCGGTATGCTGGAATTAACAGACAGAGATGACGGAGTAGTTCAAAGAAAGGCAGCTCGTTTTGCGCTAAGGCGTAATAGAGTACTGACTGTAACGGATATGATACTTGAGTTGGCGTGGGAATCATTAAAACCAAGGCGTTTTTAGTTGTGGAGAGATCTTTTCACGAAATATCAAGCCTCGACTTACTGCTCCGAACTGAGCATATTTTTCTGACTCCCACCTACATAGAGCAATGACCATAGTGATAAAATAAGACATGTCAGATTTATGCGTTCATTTTTTTCACATTCTATTCAAGAGAGCAACTGTCGTGAAATACTATGAAAGTTGTTCTGTAGACTGTCTGCCAAGCTCTGAAGAGTGAAATGCACAGGCTTTTATGGAGAAGATACTTTTAAAATCATTTAAGTTGTGAGGTTTTCATGTGTTTTCTGCCACTGAAAATAATTCCCCTTTAGTTTACTAGGACAAAGATGCATCAACGCGTTACACAAATAGTGGATAACCCTTGACTCTGTGTTTAATGTAATCTGTGGTGCGCTTGGTCGCCAGACAGTTTAGCAGGTCTGGGGTATTCTTATTAGAAGCAGTGTAGCGAATAGTTGAATTTTAGGGGAGGAGATGTGGCATTTGTGAATGTGGGAGAACTTATCTGGGGGAAATTATTATGAAGATGGAAGCTCATTTACAAAGTTATTTTATTGACTGTATTGATGTAGAACATTTTTGGCAGAACATTTCAAGGTAATCCATGCATATGTAAGAATGAAATGTTTGTTTGTCAGAACTCACAATTGAAGGGAGTCTTTGTCCCTTAGATAACTAATAGTAATCGTATTGTTGTTGTCGTGGGCTTCAGCCCAGAGACTGGTTTGATGCAGCTCTCCATGCTACTCTATGATGTACAAGTTCCTTCAGCTCCCAGTACCTACTGCAACCTACATCCTTCTGAATCTGCTTACTGTATTCATGTCTTGGTCTCCCTCTACGATTTTTACCCTCCACGCTGGCCTATAGTACGAAATTGGTGATCCCTTGATGCCTCAGAACATGTCCTACCAGCCGATCCCTTCTTAAAGTAAAGTTGTGCCACAAATTTCTCTTCTCCCCAATTCTGTTTAATACCTCCTCATTAGTTATGTGCTCTCCCCATCTAATCTTATGCATTTCTCTGTAGTACCACATTCCGAAAGCATCTATTCTCTTCTTGTCTAAAATATTTATCGTCGACGTTTCACTTCCATACATGGCTACACTCCGTAGAAATACTTTCAGAAACGACTTCCTGACAAAACTCCATGTTAATAAAATTCTCTTCTGCAGAAACGCTTTCCTTGCCATTGCCAGTCTACATTTCATATCCTCTCTACTTCGACGTCATCAGTTTTTTTTTCTCCCTAAATAGAAAAACTCATTTACTACTTCAAGTGTCTCATTTCCTAATCTAATTTCCTCAGCATCAGCCGATTTAATTAAACTACATTCCATTATCCTCGTTTTACCTTTGTTGATGTTCATCTTACATCCTGCTTGCAAGACACTGTCCATTCCGTTCAACTGCTCTTCCAGGTCTTTTGCCGTCTCTGATAGAATTAAAATACCATCGCGAAGCTCAAAGTTTTCATTTATTCTCCGTGGATTTTAATTCCTACTCTGAATTTTTCTTTTGTTTCCTTTACTTCTTGCACAATATACAGATTGAATAACATCGGGTATAGGCTACAACCCTGTCTCACACCCTTCCCAACCACCGCTTCCCTTTCACGTCCCTCGACTCTTATAACTGCCATCTGGTTTCTGTACAAATTGTAAATAGACTTTCGCTCCCTGTATTTTACTCATGCCACCTTAAGAATTTGAGAGTATTCTACTCAACATTGTCAAAAGCTTTCTCTAAGTCTACAAATGCTAGAAACGTAGGTTTGCTTTTGCATAATCTATCTTTTAAGACAAGTCGTAGGATCAGTATGGCCTCACGTGATCAATATTTCTAGGAATCCAAACTGAACTTCCCTGAGGACAGCTTCTACCAGTTTTTTCATTCGTGTAAGTATTTTGCAGCCGTGACTTATTAAACTGATAGTTCGGTAATTTTCACATCTGTCAACATCTGCTTTCTTTGGGATTGGAATTATTATATTCTTCTTGAAGTGTGAGGGTATTTCACCTGTCTCCTAGATCTTGCGTGAAGGTAATAACTACGTAGATTCCCGTAGTGGGTGTCATGATGATAGATAATCAACGGGGTGAAAAATTTAAATGATAGTGGAGTAAAGAAAGCTAAATTAGTTTGTACGTTATTGACATTTACGAACTCTGAACGAATTTTCAATCTGCGTTGGAGTGTGCGCTTATTTGGTACTTCCTAGAAGATTAAAACTGTGAGACAGAAGGGGACTTCAACTCGGAACCCGATCCTTAATTTTCCAGGTAGTTTCACGTCTCATGCCTTTGCCAATGTAAAGTTTGAGAGGGCCAAATAAGTACACTACTGGTCATTAAAATTGCTACACCACAAAGATGACGTGCTACAGATGCGAAATTTAACCGACAGGAAGAAAATGATGCAAATGTTTAGCCTTTCAGAGCATTTACACAAGGTTGGCGCCGGTGGCGACTCCTACAACGTGCTGACATGAGGAAAGTTTCCAACCTATTTCTCACACAAACAGCAGCTGAGCGGCGTTGCCTAGTGAAACGTTGTTGTGATGCCTCGTGTAAGGGGAAGAAATGCGTAGCATCACGTTTCCGAATTTGATAATGGACGGATTGGAGCCTATCGCGAATGCGGTTTATCGTATCGTGACATTGTTGCGCGCGTTAGTCGAGACCCAATGACTGTTAGCAGAATATGGGATCGGTGGGTTCAGGAGGGTAATACAGAACGCCATGCTGGATCCCAACGGCCTCGTATTACTTTTTTTTTTTTTTGGTCATCAGTCTGACTGCTTTGATGCGGCCCGACACGAATTCCTTTCCTGTGCTAACCTCTTCATCTCAGAGTAGCACTTGCAACCTACGTCCTCAATTATTTGCTTGACGTATTCCAATCTGTCTTCCTCTACAGTTTTTGCCCTCTACAGCTCCCTCTAGTACCATGGAAGTCATTCCCTCATGTCTTAGCAGATGTCGTATCATCCTGTCCCTTCTCCTTATCAGTCTTTTCCACATAATCCTTTCCTCTCCGATTCTGCGTAGAACCTCCTCATTCCTTACCTTATCAGTCCACCCAATTTTCAACATTAGTATATAGCACCACATCTCAAATGCTTCGATTCTGTTCTGTTCCGGTTTTCCCACAGTCCATATATCACTACCATACAATGCTGTACTCCAGACGTACATTCTCAGAAATGTCTTCCTCAAATTGAGGCCGGAATTTGATATTAGTAGACTTCTCTTGGCCAGAAATGCCTTTTTTTGCCATAGCGAGTTTGCTTTTGATGTCCTCCTTGCTCCGTCCGTCATTGGTTATTTTACTGCCTAGGTAGCAGAATTCCTTAACTTCATTGACTTCGTGACCATCAATCCTGATGTTACGTTTCTCACTGTTCTCATTTCTACTGCTTCTCATTACCTTCGTCTTTCTCCGATTTACTCTCAAACCATACTGTGTACTCATTGGACTGTTCATTCCGTTCAGAAGATCATTTAATTCTTCTTCACTTTCACTCAGGATAGCAATGTCATCAGCGAATCGTATCATTGATATCCTTTCACCCTGTATTTTAATTCCACTCCTGAACCTTTCTTTTATTTCCATCATTGCTTACTCGATGTACAGATTGAAGAGTAGGGGCGAAAGGCTACAGCCTTGTCTTACACCCTTCTTAATACGAGCACTTCGTTCTTGATCGTCCACTCTTATTATTCCCTCTTGGTTGTTGTACATATTGTATATGACCCGTCTCTCCCTATAGCTTACCCCTACTTTTTTCAGAATCTCGAACAGCTTGCACCATTTTATATTTTTTTACTAGCAGTCGAAATGACAGACATCTTATCCGCATGGCTGTAACGGATGGTGCAGGCACGTCTCGATCCCTGAGTCAACAGATGGGGACGTTTGCAAAACTACAACCATCTGCACGAACAGTTCGACGACGTTTGCAGCAGCATGGACTATCAGCTCGGAGACCATGGCTGCGGTTATCCTTGACGCTGCATCACAGACAGGAGCGCCAGCGATGGTGTACTCAACAACGAACCTGGGTGCACGAATGGCAAAACGTCATTTCTTCGGATGAATCGAGGTTCTGTTTACTGCATTATGATCGTCGCATCCGTGTTTGGCGACATCGCGGTGAACGCACATTGGAAGCGTGTATTCATCGCCATACTGGCGTATCACCCGGCGTGATGGTATGGGGTGCCATTGGTTACACGTCTCGGTCACCTCTTGTTCGCATTGACGGCACCTTGAACAGGGGACGTTATATTTCAGATGTGTTACGATCCGTGGCTCTACCCTTCATTCGATCCCTGCGAAACCCTGCATTTCCCCAGGATAATACACGACCGCATGTTGCAGATCCTGTACTGGCCTCTCTGGGTACAGAAAATGTTCGACTGCTGCCCTGGCCAGCACATTCTCCAGATCTCTCACCAATTGAAAACGTCTGGTTAATGGTGGCCGAGCAACTGCCTCGTCACAATACGCCAGTCACTACTCTCGATGAACTATGGTATCGTGTTGAAGCTGCATGGGCAGCTGTACCTGTACACACCACCCAAGCTCCGTTTGACTCAATGCCCAGGCGTATCAAGGCCGTTATTGCGGCCAGAGGTGGTTGTTCTGGGTACTGATTTCTGAGGGTCTATGCACCCAAATTGCGTGAAAATGTAATCTCAAGACAGTTCTAGTATGATATATTTATCCAATGAATACCCGTTTATCATCTGCATTTCTTCTTGATGTAACAATTTTAATGGCCAGTGGTGTAATTAGGGGACTCCGGGTAATCAACTAGATATGAAATACACTTGGATCATCCTCATCGAAAATATTTTTTTTTCCCCCCTTGCGGAGGCTGGTGTGCGGCTAGAGGCTTGTTCCCTGGAAAAAGCCTCTGCCGGCAGTGATACTTGAGAAGAGATGCCCAGCGGCTGGCGGCATTGGTGTCACGGGATTCCGGGCCGAGGCCGAGTCTGAATGCGCCGCTAGGGCAGGGCGACAGTCTCACGTAGCTACCTGCAGGAAGTTAGGGCGGCGATAGGGCCTCCAGCGGTCCTGCAGCGAGATAAGCCCCGGCCACTCACGGAGTCTGGCGGCGAGTGCTCCGCTCCCCCTCTAACTGCTGATCCCCGGGCTCCACTCAGCGCCTGTTGTAACGACGCTGCCGCTGCTGCTGCTGCTGTTGCTGCTAGCTCTATGTGTCCGATAAACGAGTGAGTGCGATGGGGTACTCTGGTAACGAATGCAAAGGAATACTGAAAATCGTCAAGGAAAGGATCTTCAGAGACTGGATAATGCTGTGGTGTATGGAACTATGTCGACGTTGAGTCAGGAGCATGTAACACCGGAAATGCATATCCTCCTATTTCCATCTATTATACTATAAATTTTTTCCTAATTTTGTTACTTGAAGATATGGCATTTCTGTGTCTTTTATATTGTAATTGTTTTGAATTTATGTCGATGTATAATGGGTTTGTTTTGTAAATGTTATTTGTATATATATGGAGACAGTAACTGTTCTCGAAAGAACAGATTACTGTTGTTGACCGTGCAACTTCTCCCTGGAATTAATGATGACTAACTGAAACCATCAGCTGCCGACAGCTGTTGTTGATATACCTCGATGTGGGCAGATGAAAATGTGTGCCCCGGCCGGGACTCGAACCCGTGATCTCCTGCTTACATGCCAGACGCTCTATCCATCTGAGCCAACGTGAGTGCGGGAATGTGAGTCTCACGGGAAGCGTGCAAGGGATAAGTCCCTGCAGTCGCGCTATTGATCTGTGTCCGCGGTGGCTCAGATGGATAGAGCGTCTGCCATGTGAGCAGGAGATCCCGGGTTCGAGTCCCAATCGGGGCACACATTTTCATCTGTCCACATTGAGGTATATCAACACCACCTGTCGGCAGCTGATGGTTTCAGTTAGTCATCAAATATCATTTGTATTTTTACGCTGGGTCCTGCCTAGGGAAAACTATGCTATCGAACGATTACATCGATAGGTCGTGTGGAGAACCAAAGTGTTTAGGATCTTGGGTAGTGTTAATTCGGCCGCGTGGAGCGCGGGCAGGGCAGAGTCTGTCTGGAGTAGGGCGGTGGAGCAGGTGTGTTGAGTGACTCTCCGGCGAATTGCCACGCTGTCAGGATTTGGCAGGATGTAATTGCGCTCGACTTGCTATGATAGTTTCTGACACTGTGTCGCGGACGGGAAGCATTAGCTGGCGCACATCAAGAGCCCGTTTCGCCTGGTGACCGTGTCGAGAAGAAGGCGCGCCAACATCCAGCTTCTGCAACAGCGACTGCCGACAATAAGTGATTGTCGCCACCTCCTCGATCGACGACTTCAAACCTTCAATCAACCAACAAGGAAGACTGAAAGCACGTTAAGTTTTAGAACTGTATGGCAGACCTCAGCTTTTCACACTGTTCCATTTACATCACTAAAATATAGCAACTTAGCAGCAACCTTTGTTGCTCACTGTCCCAGTTGTATTACCAAGCAGGGTTCCTTCCTTTTCCGAAAAGAACACGAGTGTCGTTGAAATTCAAACGCCAGCATTAAAGTAATATCATTGCTTTTCACTGCTTTAATTTCAGAGTTCAGTTAAAGTAATCATAGTTAGATACAATAAACAAACAGAACTAAATTTAGGTTACACAAGCATAAATTAAGAGAGCGAGTTTTGTTACCATATTTTAGCTTACCTGTGACTGCAGCTCAACTTGGTACGTACTAAATTTTACTATTTTTAGTCGTTCAAAATCATTTAATTCAAGTTCAAAATTAAATCTCTTATTTCTAAATTGCGTAGATTCAAGTTGCTTTTGAGATGCTTGTTAAGGTAGCCCAAAACTAAACTTATTTAAATTAATTTCGTAGTCCTTCAGAAACAAAGTTCACTATTAATTTCAGTCACTAAATTAACTTCAATTTTCCGGTTTTATTAATTCTTTTGCTTAATTAGGTCAGAGTGTAGCGAAATTTATTACTTCTGACAAACATTTCACACAACACGTGTCAACCTTTAGTTGCCACGCCTTTAGTGCTAATTATATGTGCATTAACCTTCCTTTATCAGTTACTACAGTAGTTGTCCGTAGGACTGGCGACCGTAATTTTCCCCAAATTCGAATATCTAATTAACGCCTGTTAATTGTTAACGTAACGACCGCACATTTACTTCCTTTATTAAATTTACCCTTTTTCAAATTTAATTTCCACCAATTTCATTTGCATTTTTCCTTTTATTTAGATGTAACCCTTCCTCCTTCTTTACCGACAGTTTAACTTCGGTGACGATTGCTTTTCCCAAATTTCCATTACGTACACGCGGTTTAATTTTTCACTGTCATTAAGGTCGATGAGGGGGAGGCTGAGTATACAAGGTAGTTCAGAGAAAACTTCTGATTGCTGTGTTGAATAGCAGCTTGCTCTGAGTGTATAAAAATGTAAGTTACTGCAGAATAGGAGAAACAATCCCGTAATTTTTCAATACAACATTCGTAGCCTGGTGCTTGACACATTTACGTTCGTTTAATGTGTTTACGCAACGTTGCAAGGCGATATGAAATGCAAGAAACAAGTAGAGAAGGGCGAATGGTCGGCTCCGATTTCATGGGAGAATCTTAGGAAATTGTCACTAAACTATAAAGGCAGCTGCCTATAGAACACTTGCGTGACACATTCTTCAGTACTGCTCGAGTGTTTGTGATGCCCACCCGGTCCGTTAAAGCAATGCATCGAAGTAATTTGGTAGGGTACCGCTAGATTTGTTACCGGTGGATTCGATCAGCAGGCTATTGTTATGGAGACACTTGCACTGAGATGGGAATCATTGGGAGGAAGACAAGATTTTTTTTTCACGAAACACTATTAGCAAAATTAGAAAAATGGAAAAAATTCACATTTCGGATCAGATTTTTTAAACTTGATACTAAGAAAATCTTTGTTAATGTATGACTTCTAATATGAAAATATACATCGGTAACTGTGACAGTCTACGTGTTCCTGAATCAAGAATACTGACACATTCGAATTTGATAAAAATGTGTGTGAATTATTTTTAGTCTGTCTTCGTCATGTGGTGACTGATTTGACGGATGAGTCTTCGAATGTCATTGAACATTAATGTGGGGCAGCGATCGATATACTGAGAGTTACTAGCAGAGATATTAGGCAGGCAACTGGAGCAATCTGGGAAAGGCCAAACAGTTTTATGAATTTTTGAAACGCACAAAACTGAATCTTCGTGTCTCTTAACTTTAGAACTAGCATAAAACTAATCAAAATAATCCTTTCAGTTAATTTAGTTTTCGCTGTGGCGCCCCTATGAAAATGAAGTCTGTTAAGGTCAAGATTTAATACTTTCCACATATGTTCGTTACTGGAGCGCATACTGGTGTTGTAACCTATTTAAAAAGGGGCGTAAGGCCGCATATCGCGAATGGAACGTGCGTTTGAAACGTTACGCGTTACGGAACGTAAGAAAAATTCACAAAAAATAATTTCAGAGATTTATGTCAGATTTTAAACAATAAATAACCACGAAGTGTTTGCTTGATGAATGGAAGGGTCGGTGTTGGCTTCAGTAGCACTAAAAATTGTGGGATACTTGTGAAATATTTTGCTAATTGGTAAACTGCCTGGAAACAACTCATAAATTTGAATTCTCAAACTGTTTTGAGTTTTAAGAAGAAGATACGCCTCCAACTATGAAAGGAGGTCAGTAGGGAACATTCCGTTACAGCTGGTCTTCTAGATGGTCGCCAATAAACGCTGTAAAAGATATACAAATGGTTATTGAAGAAATATGAAAAACAGAAAAGAACCCAGAAGAATGGAAAGGCACACTCGTGCATCGTGTACATTAGAAAGGAGACAAAGAAGGCATCATCAGTAGCTTAGAAGGAATATTGTAGCTTCCTACTGTGTATAAAGCACTGTCGATAATTCTACAAAGTAGAACTGAGAAGCAAACAGACATTAAGGAGATAACAATAAATAATATACCCTGAGGCTGTAAGGATGGTTTTACAACTTTTTTACTCTGTTATCAGTTTCTAAGCTTCACATCTAACCTTGAGATGCATACATTTAGTCAATGTTGAGTGTTAATTTCTGAAATCAAAGTAGGCTGTCAAAGGTGCAATTGCGCACACTTCATGTCCACAGTATCTTGCAAAACGAGGTGTCACTGTCGATCTGGGAAATTAATGTTTGATTTCGATTAGATGTGTTCTAAGGTACTTCCGAAGGTGAGACGTGAAATCTCGAAATTGATAATGGAATAAAAAGGTTGTAAAACCATCCTTGCTGTCTGATGCGATTTTTATTATTGTCATTGTATTAAACGGCTGCATTAGCACCAATTCATTACGATGGATAGTTCAAAAAGGCACTGAGCATTATGGGACTTAACAGCTGAGGTCATCAGTCCCCTAGAACTTAGAACTACTTAAACCTAACCAACCTAAGGACATCACACACATCCATGCCCGAGGCAGGATTCGAATCTGCGACCGTAGCGGTCGCGCGGTTTTAGACTGTAGCGCTTAGAGCCGCTCGGTCACACCGGCCGGCTACAGTGGATAGTAAAGATATATCAAGGGGAGTTGGATAAGCAGATTGCGACTGCAGCAGCGGTTGTCATAATCTGCTCTTGGTGTGAGAAATTCACAACTTAAGACAACAACATTGCTCGCTTCAGTGTCAGATGATTGAGTCGTACACTATCGCTGTAACGCCCATGCATTTATTAAAAAACTGAGCATTAAATCATTATAAAGTGTAGGGACGTAAGGTGAAAAATTATAAGTAAATAATCAGCATGGATAAATCCTATGAGATTGATAAAGTTGTCGAAAAAGGGTAAGTATCCTTTTTACCAAATAAAGGTCAATGGACATGATTCACACATTTCCAAATGGTGGTCTTACATTACTGCAGATTAAAGTAAAAACCGACATTGATAATTTAATTTAAAGCAGCAGAGCAATGTAAACTGAACACATAATGAAAAGTTCGTTTAAATATCCACTAATTACGAAATGCTAAGGCAAACACTCGAAGTCTGACACCGCAGTTTTTCACCGGTAATCGCGATTTAAAATAAAATTTCATAATCATAAATAACTACGGGAAAAATTTGAAATCAACATGCAGTTCACAATATTAAGTGACCCAAAATGGTTAAAGTTCTCTGCTGCCTCAAGTCCCACAAATAAGGTTCGTACGGATGCTCAGAATCAGTCACCGCCAACCACAGTCAAATATTCCTAAGTCCATTGAAAATTAAAGTATAAAACTGCTCACCCCCTCCCCCCCCAGGAACTATTTTTAGGGAAATTTGTAGTATTTAACTAGGACTGCGGCACCCTGCCTGACGACCCGCTATGTACAAAACACAAAATACAGAAGACTTGCATGCATGCATGCTGCTGCTCGCTCTTAAATACTTTCTGTGACAACACGCACTACCGAATCAATGTTAAGTACTAAAACTTTGGCCATCTTGCAAGCCTAAAAGTATATGCACGTTATTTATTATTTTTCTCATTACAGAGGCTTATCTCCAACATAATAATTTACTTGGAAATTACAATACAGACAATAAACGATCTTAAACTATATTCTCAAAATATTTCTCCAGGTGTTTCGATCTTGTGTGTCTTCTTCTGCGCCCATTCTCCTCATTGTGTGCTGTACATTTTGGAGCCAGGTGGTCATAGGTCGTCCTCTTCTTCTTCTCCCCTCCGGTTCCCACTCCAGTATCAATTTTGGTATTCCGGTTTTCTCCATTCGTCGTACATGCCCGTACTACTGTAATTTCTTCCTATCCATTCATAGATCAAGAAAAAGCGTATGATACTGTTCCAAGAAAATTACTTTGGAGAGCACTACATATGGCAAACATAAACCCTCCCTTGATTAAAATAATACAACAGATGTATAAAGATAACATTTGCCAAGTGACAGTTGGTAATAAACTTTCACAGAAATTTAGAACAAGCAAAGGCCTTTTACAGGGCTGTCCCATGTCACCATCATTATTTAAAATCTATATAGATATTAGCCTTAGAACATGGTTTCGTAAATGTAATAGTATGGGATTAGAAATAAGAGGTGGAGTTTACCTACATCATTAGTTATTTGCTGATGATCAAGTAGTCGTAGCACAAGATGGGGAGGATGCTAACTATATGTGCAATCAACTAGCAGTAGCATACAAAACTTGGGGTTTGAAGATTAATTACCAAAAAACAGAATACTTAACTAATGATTCAGATGAGCTATACATTGAAGGGAAGAAAATCAAAAAGATAAACACTTTCTGTTATTTGGGATCCATTTTAGAAATCGAGGGAAAATTTGAGTCAGAAATCAATAAAAGAATTAGTAGCGGACGGAGGGTCATTGGGACGCTTAACGCAGTCTTATGGAGCAGGAATGTAATGAGCAGAACTAAAAAATTAATATGCAAATCCATATTAGAGAGCGTGGTTCTGTATGGAACGGAGACCTGGACAGTTAACATGAAGCACATTAAAAAATTACAAGCTCTAGAGATGGACTTTTGGAGAAGATCGGCAAGAATCTCCAGGAAAGAAAAGATAAGGAACACCGAAGTAATAAGGAGAATGGAAATAAAAGAAAGAATATATAAGCACATATGCGCATATTATCATATCAACAAATCGTTACTACATACATTTTGCGAACTCTAAATGCGTCATTACGTAAGTTATTAGTAAAACTCCGACCAACGCTTACAGCTAGTTTTGCATTATAAAAATTTGCGATGAAATTTCAAAATACACTCCTGGAAATGGAAAAAAGAACACATTGACACCGGTGTGTCAGACCCACCATACTTGCTCCGGACACTGTGAGAGGGCTGTACAAGCAATGATCACACGCACGGCACAGCGGACACACCAGGAACCGTCGAATGGCGCTAGCTGCGCAGCATTTGTGCACCGCCGCCGTCAGTGTCAGCCAGTTTGCCGTAGCATACTGAGCTCCATCGCAGTCTTTATCACTGGTAGCATGCCGCGACAGCGTGGACGTGAACCGTATGTGCAGTTGACAGACTTTGAGCAAGGGCGTATAGTGGGCATGCGGGAGGCCGGGTGGACGTACCGCCGAATTGCTCAACACGTGGGGCGTGAGGTCTCCACAGTACATCGATGTTGTCGCCAGTGGTCGGCGGAAGGTGCACGTGCCCGTCGACCTGGGACCGGACCGCAGCGACGCACGGATGCACTCCAAGACCGTAGGATCCTACGCAGTGCCGTAGGGGACCGCACCGCCACTTCCCAGCAAATTAGGGACACTGTTGCTCCTGGGGTATCGGCGAGGACCATTCGCAACCGTCTCCATGAAGCTGGGCTACGGTCCCGCACACCGTTAGGCCGTCTTCCGCTCACGCCCCAACGTCGTGCAGCCCGCCTGCAGTGGTGTCGCGACAGGCGTGAATGGAGGGACGAATGGAGACGTGTCGTCTTCAGCGATGAGAGTCGCTTCTGCCTTGGTGCCAATGATGGTCGTATGCGTGTTTGGCGCCGTGCAGGTGAGCGCCACAATCAGGACTGCATACGACCGAGGCACACAGGGCCAACACCCGGCATCATGGTGTGGGGAGCGATCTCCTACACTGGCTGTACACCACTGGTGATCGTCGAGGGGACACTGAATAGTGCACGGTACATCCAAACCGTCATCGAATCCATCGTTCTACCATTCCTAGACCGGCAAGGGAACTTGCTGTTCCAACAGGACAATGCACGTCCGCATGTATCCCGTGCCACCCAACGTGCTCTAGAAGGTGTAAGTCAACTACCCTGGCCAGCAAGATCTCCGGATCTGTCCCCCATTGAGCATGTTTGGGACTGGATGAAGCGTCGTCTCACGCGGTCTGCACGTCCAGCACGAACGCTGGTCCAACTGAGGCGACAGGTGGAAATGGCATGGCAAGCCGTTCCACAGGACTACATCCAGCATCTCTACGATCGTCTCCATGGGAGAATAGCAGCCTGCATTGCTGCGAAAGGTGGATATACACTGTACTAGGCCGACATTGTGCATGCTCTGTTGCCTGTGTCTATGTGCCTGTGGTTCTGTCAGTGTGATCATGTGATGTATCTGACCCCAGGAATGTGTCAATAAAGTTTCCCCTTCCTGGGACAATGAATTCACGGTGTTCTTATTTCAGTTTCCAGGAGTGTACCTATGACGAGATTAAAGAAAGTGCGTCATTCTGTCCTCTAGAATCATGTTACTTGGTGAAAATGTTTTACTTACTATCATTCGCAATTCCATAATCAATTAGTGTAGTTTTTATTATTCGCCATTTACACATATAATAATAATTTAGGTACATAAGTAGTTTGTAGGTAATTACTATGTGGGATGAATAGGTGAGGAACTATGTAACTCAGACTGACTTCATGTTAGAGGTAGCTAGGGTAGGATTTGTGGCTGTGGCACATTTGCATATCCATATTTTACAAAATAGTGTGCAACTTTGGATATACACCCTGGATTTGAAATACAGCCTACTGTCGTGTTTGCTGATGTCGACAGCTTTCATTTGTTACTATGTATGCCCTGATCTCCCCAGTGAGTAACTGTAATTAATTTCTGTTGCACAGTGTAATATTTATATCAAAGACAGTTGTCAATGTCTTAATACTTACTGTACAATCAAGTTTATGTTTGCAGTGATGTCCTCTCGTCACCGCCACTTTTATGGTGAATATAGTTTTAAAGTGCCATCTTCCTAAGGTCTGTAACGTAGTTTTCTTGAAAATCCAATACCTATTCCACATCTGGTTCACTGTATCCTCCATTTTGTTTTCCTCAGCGCAACAACAGCCTTGCCTGATTGCAACGCCAACTACTGAAAGAGAGGGTTAGGCCAGGTTGGGAAGTGACAAGGTACCCGGGAAAATTTTAATCAGTAAATTAGCAGAGAGTTTTAATTTAATTAAATGACGAATATAAAATTCTGTTCCAAACATATTTAGACATTCCATCAAAATAGGCATTTACAGAATTCAATATTTAAAAAATAAGTATACGTGAAATTAACAACAAGTACAACCTTCAGCAAGGTGGTGTGGTTAACAGCCGTTACTTTAAAGTATCACTAAGATCATTAAACAACTACAACTTTTACTAACTATATTAATCAACCAAATACAATAACCTCTGATTCAAGGGTGCTGGCATTATCAGCCGTCTGGCACCTTGGAATGTTAATAACAAATGGACAGGGTTACAAATAGCGGATTACTATAACTGACAAAGAGCAACAGAATTAAAACATTTACGTCAAGATCTGCGTCTAAACACAGACTCCGTAAGCCAAGTAAGGTTCTTGGCGGAGGGTATCCTGTATCACTACTAGTTATATCCTTTCCTGTTCCACTCCCAAAAAAGCGAGTGTAAAACAACTGTTTACTTGCCTTCGTCGAGCCCTAATTACTCGTACCTAATCTTCGAGTTTTTTTGCAACTTTTGGTTGGATCTGCAGTTATCTTCAAATTCCGTTTCTCTAATGAAAAGAACTTCGCATTCCCTCCAGGTAATCCTATTGGAGTTCCCGAAGCATATCCGTAATACTTTCGCATGGTGCTGGAACCTACCCGTGAAAAATCTATCAGCCCGCATATGTATTGCCTCGATGTCTTTCTGTAATCCGACCTGGTAAAAGTCCTAAACACTCGAGCAGTACTCAAGAACTGGTCTCACAAGCATCCTACATGCGATCTCCTTTGCAGATGAACCACACTTTTCCAAAGTTCTCCCAATAAAGTCAGCCATTCTCATTACCTACCACAATCCTCAAATGCTCGTTCAGTTTCACATCGCTTTGCAGTGTTACGCCCAGATATTTAAACGGCACGACTGTGTGCTTCTCGGTCTCGAGGAAATTTGTTATACACGAATCCATAGTATGTTCTAGGCTTCTGGAGCAAACTGATGTTTTGGATTTGGTATGTAATTGTGCGGGTCCGTTCTTTTGCCCTTTATATATACAGGAATCACTTGCGCCTTTTTTCGTGTCGCTTGGGGCTTTGTGCTGGGCGAGAGATTCAAACAGATGAAAGCTAGGTATGGCTTTAGTGCCGTAGAGAACTCATTGTAAAATCGATATGGGATTGCATGCGGACCTGGAGACTTAATTGTTTTCAACTCTTTCAGTCGTTTCTCTTCGCCATGGATGCAGAGATGCCTACTACTATGTCGCCTATACGGGAGTCTGTTCGGTGGTTAAACAGTGGCATGTTTGTTCGATTTTCCTTCGGGAACGATTTCTTAAACGCGAAATTTAAAACTTCAACTTTCGATCTGTTGTCTTCAACTGGTCAACAAGTGACTGATCGGTAGCCTTAGGCCCGCTCAGCGATTTTACGTATAACGAGAACTTTCTGGTGTTCCCTTCCAGACCTTTTGCAAAGGTATTACGGGGGTAGTTGTGTGTTTTGCGCTTAGGTCATTTCACAGACGCACGATTCTCTGCTACCCTTTACTTGCCGTCATTTTAGCATTCTCTTTTGAACCGAGAGTGCAACAGCCTTTGTTTCTTCAGCATTTTCCTAATTTCATGTGGTCTTTTCCGTCCTTAATCCACTTACTAGACACAGACCCAAATAATGACTTAGACTTCGAAACATCAATTAGAACACAAATCATTTCTAGCGATCACAACCACGGGAGATGCTCAACTTACTTTGCTAAAACTTTAAATGGCTTAAAATTGCACGAGAATGTAAACCAAGATAGTTATGGTCAAAGCTGTTAAACTATATCCCGCTTTCGAACTAGCAAAATAAGCACTGCTTAAGCGCAAAAAACAATATTTCTATGGAAAAAAAGGATTCCGCAGTGGAGGTAATAATAAAAACACACGCTACTGAATCATTATCGGACGACTAAGAGAAATATCAGTTCGAGTTATCATGCAGAATAAACGACGTGAGTGAACACGAACACAAGACGTCCACCATGACAAGCAGCAGTACCTAGTTCAAAGTCAATCTCCGGCGAGATCCGAAAGGACGAAGTTTAACATGAGGCTCTAATCATAATAAGTTTTCTCTGTGACCCTCTTGGAATAACGATTTCATAGCCTTCGGTGTAGTGTGCGAATGTTAATGAACTCGGGCCTACTTGCTTATTAAGGCGCCTCAACTCCAAGAGACGCACCAAAAAAAAAAGGCCCCCAGCAGAAACCTCCCACTCGGCCCCAACAGGGACCGCTTATGTCCCACTTGCAGATACAACCCATGGTAAATTGTCCACACTTCCCCCAACTGTCCTCGGCGACCATGAACATTCCGGTAAGTCGGCATACGCCACTTGCCCCCTCTGGCAAGGAAGTTAAACAAGTACTCGTGAGTCTAGGAAAGATGTAGTCATTGCCGCACGGGTGTCATAAACAATTGTATTGAAGTAAACAGCCTGGCAGGAGAATGCGACCTTGCTGTACTGACAAAAAATCTGACAAGTGCTCAAACGCCAGCCACTGATTTCTATCAAGTGGCCAGTAGAGGAGATTGGAGGATCTGGGCATAAAAAACTAAATTTATCACTAATAGAAAAAATGCACCCCACTGTTACAGAAAGGTATTGGTTAAACGGAAAAGATCAAAAAGCTCAAGTATGTAGGAGAGATAATCCAAGAAAATGAATTACAAAGAGCTGGCACAAATTAATGGGTACACAAAACGACAGGTAAAATGATAAAAGATATTTTCAGTAACACGAGCATATTAAGAAATTCAAAAGTAATAGATGAAGACCTCCACTGTAATAAATGGTAAGCGACAGTCGATGAGAAGCAAAACGTGGTACGTAGTGTGTGTGTCATTCACATTAGCTGACAGTTCTACGATAAACTGAGAGATGGTAGTTCTATCCTTGATTTCAGATTCTCACTAATGGAAGCTTTGTCAGGATGTGACCATGTAAACAGAGGCAAGTGTCAAAAGCATTGCTACCAGTCGTAGTAACATGTGCGGTTTTCGTACCAAGAAAAAGCTTTTCATGGGCGAGGGTAATGTAGATAACTGGTACTCAGTTTAAGATCCTCATTAAACGCAAATGAGCCTTAAAAGTCGTTGCTGCTCAGGTTAATATGAATAATTTACACAACTAAACAATGTTATGTTCATTTCGACAATTTACGTGTATTTACTTGACAGTGTGATGGCAGTAATGCTAAGTGCCATCATGAACATTGTCTCTGTGCTGTGGTAAACCGTCAATAAAATTAATTTTATGTCATTATAGATTGTTATTCTTTATTGTTGCAGGAATTCGTAATGCAAACCTTGGTATCATAAACAGAAACTGTTACGACCTATTCAAATTGTATTTTTGAGAGGTTTCAGAGCATTGTTCGTTAGCTCGCCCAACAAGTAAGGCAAGCCTGACACAAGTGCACTCAATTTGCATGTAAACAATGTTAAGGGGACCACACCCTGCCTGTCTAACCTATGTTAATTTAGGCAAGTATTTGACCCATTTCTGAAAAACACTGTTTGATGCAGGACCTTAATATTTTTACTGTGTTACATGATGCTAATAGTCAACTGTACTAAAATCTACTTTATCCATTTTATAGTTTTTAAGAAATACTTTTTTAAAGTTATCAACAAAAAATATTAAGTTTTTTCAGCAGAAAATATTTTTTGTGAACTTCCTAATAGGGAAATATCAATGAATGTAGTACCAAAGGTGGCTTTTTATGTTATGCAGAGTCTCTGAAAATTTAATTCATTTATCTACGATAGTTTCTGATGTAATGGGGCATATGTATTGAAAATTTTAGTTGGCAGGAAATTGACTTTAAAGAAAAAATTTTTGAAATTTGTTAGTTACAATTAATGAAAATTGTCCTGCTGCATATGATGGCCCTTCTTTGGTCTCTAGCAGGTCTTCCGGCTTCTTTTTCATCTTCCTGGATGTTTGTCCTGCTATCTTGGCCATATTAGATGCAGACCTGTCTACATCGGCTATTCTGATTTAATCGCAGTGTTGCAGCTCAGTGATCATATTTTCACCAGGATTAATTCCCAGCTTTTTCAGTACCCAACATTTCTAGTATTACCACAATTGAATCTAATAACAGCATCATGAACTCGTACTTTTATTGTATGCATGCCTTCAGATACAGTTTTAGGAAGGCAGTTCCAAATTATGCTGTTGAAACATTCATTTGGGTTCTGAGTCTGCCAATGCAAACATTTCCTTAGAAGGTCAGGATGAGCCAAGTCTCTGAAAATAGATTTAATTTCTGTAATAATAGCAGCAGGAAGAGAATGCTGGTGAGAATAAGATTCCCCAGTTGCCTGAGTCCTATTGTATTTGCACTAAGAATTTTCTCCTGATGGACACAATCCATGACATGGCTTTTCATTAGTAGAGGACTTACGGAAGAATGTGGCCCATACATACATCTCTTCATTGCCTCCAGATTTTCTTTATTTATCCTAATTGCCTGCCCATAGTATACCTGCAAGTTTTCTGTTTCAGTTTTAGTTAACCGACGGTGCCCAGTCAACAATTTTCCATCTTTTAATTTTTTTCGTCTCATATCAACAGTTACAATGTGTAAGCCATGTTCAAAAACGTTTGGGAACAAGGCTGCGAAAACTATTTTGCCAATAATGGCATCTCAGTGTGGCTTAGAGTTCACCACATTTTTGTATGACTTACTGTCACCATCGCCCAAATATTTGGTGTACCGTATGCCTCTTGTTTCTATGGAGTGATGAAATATTTGTTGTACTCCATGAACTTCCAAACCACCACTTGTTCCTCTAAAATCAACCACACAGTTGTGTTCTTTATGTTCATTGACTTTACAACATTTGGAATATTTAGACATTATCTCCGCATCTAACACTTTACCGGTGTCTACACTTGTGGCAGTCAAGACTCCATTCAGAGAAGTATGTCCTCTTTTCTGCCAACTGCCATCAAGTGCAACTGCAATATCCGAAGATCCATCATTTTCTTCCACTGCTTCCCTATCAGCCAAATTCTTGCTTTCCTCTCTGACATCACATACTGCTTTCCCTAATATTGTAGTCAGTTTTCCAAATTTATTTGGTGGTTGATGTAAGTTCATCACTGAACAAAAAGTTCTCCCTGCAGCCATGACCTTGCCAGTGGATCGTAAGGCATAAACTAATCTAGTATTGATTTCATAAGGGCCACTTGCATCTTGTTTTGAAGAACTCATAAATGAAATCACAGATGAGCATTTAGGGCAAATTAAATCCAAAGCAATTGCTAGGCCTTTTCTCCAACTGGCACTCTCACAAATTTTCACACTCTGTGACTCACCACACTGTCCACATTGTACAAATATAGAAATTACATCTGATAATGTTCTCAAATTTATAATAATGTTACTGCACCCCAAGTCACTTACAGTAAATTTGTTGTAACTCTGTTGAAATGGTGAGAGCTTCTTTGAGGATGCACTTGTTGAAGAATTAGAATTAAACATCGTTGCCAGACGACATAACCTCTTGTACAGAAAGCTTTCTAAACTTGCTTCCTCTAAATGGCCGTTCCTTGAAAATGCATTTACGTTTCGTCAACTTCAATAAACACAACAGACACACTTAAACAAGCACTCGCATTCACACTTGAACAAAACTAACTGTGTGTTTTAAAGCGTGTTGTTTACAAACATCAGAAACAAATGAATACCGACTGTTGCATTCCAAGGATAGCCAACACACTCGGGAGTAAAAAAAAAAAAAAACTCTAACGTGCAATGTAGGGGATATAAAGATATAAAACATATGAAGAAAACTGGGTGACAGAAAAGTGGGCGTGGCACATAAACACGCGTTGTAGGAAAATGCTCTGTAATTGCTCTAAAAAAAAATTCAGCAAAATCCTTTTGCGAATACTTAAATAAAACCTTCATCTATCGAAATATGGTGATAACCGAAAATCAGATTTTTTTCGACCTGAACCACGGTGTGGTCCCCTTAGTACCATTGACAGTTTTGATTAGCTAATAGCTTTGAGAAGTTGAAAGCGAATGAACAAATACAGAAGAGTAATTTTTTGCAAGGGAAATCCTTTTCTGTGTCTTTAAAGTGACAGTTGCGCACCAGGTGGCGTAACCACTTCACCAGTGAGATAAAGGCTTTACACTGAGAGAGAGAAACCACTTGTTATTGTTATGCAGTCATTATGCACATATTAGGTACAAATACTGCCCCTTGCTAATAGTAATAGCCTTCTTTCGTGCATACCACTACAGCAGTGCACCAGCTGAAAGTACAGGAGGGTCGATGATGCAGCGGAAGAAGATATTAACGATATCGACGTCCGTATGCAGCAGCGGCTGTGGAGAAACCTCGTGGGACCGATACGTGAATGAGGCTCCTGTTTGGACGTAAAAGGGATGCTGCTGCGTTACTGTTGTAAGCCCCAGTGTAATCGCAGCTCCCAGAAGTGATATGATCAGAACAAAACGTTCAGAGAGAACGTTAGTGCGGCCAGTGCATTTTCGGAAGTGGTAATGGTCGAACAAGCTGCGCAGAGTGGTAATTGCAAGAGAAAATCGACCAGCATTTGAGATACAGCGCATAGTGCCGCAGTGTTGCAGGGCGTAAGACAGGCAGTTGCAGCTCAGCTGGCAACGAATAGATGTTTAATTAGTGCAAAAACGATTTCGTTCCTATTTTAGCCAGAGCATGGAGCCATTTACAGTATTAACTCTCGTTCCGAAATGTTTGATACATATCGTATAATCCTAAACTAGAATAATTCTTTCACTCCGTAGCTGAGTGTGCACTATTTTGAAACATGTGCGCAGATTAAATCACTGTGGCGAAATGGGACGCGGACCTAGATCCTTGCCTTTCATGGGCTATGTAGTTACTGACTGAGCTATCCAGCCACGATCAGGCTTCAAAGCTTTAGGAAGGCGAGTGAGAGGAACTGGGCAGAAGGAAGCTGTGACGACCGACAGTGGGTAGTAGATGGATAGCTCAGTCTGTAAGAGCATTGACCACGAAGGAGAAGACTCTGGGTTCGCGTCATAGTCCGGCACAGAGCTTAAACCACAAAGAAGTTTCATCATCAGTATAATAATCGTCAAAAACAACGGAAACCATTTGACACAAACAACTGAATAGAAGCATCTGCAAGCTTTTCCATTCATAACGAAAGGAAAACGTTCTATGAGTAGGGCCTTGGCATGTCAGAAGTTTAAGCGTGGTAGGGAAGCTAGAAAATCTGGACAGGGGAATGATAAGGGTCAATCTAGATACATTGGGTCTCAGTGAGGTGAAGTGGAAAGAAGACAAAGATTTCTGGCCGATGAGTACAGGACAGTATCAACAGTAGCAGACAATGGGATTATAGAGTATAATTCGTTATGAGTAGGGAGTTAGGGCAAGTTAAGGCAGTGAGTGAGTTAATGTGAACAGTTCAGTGATAGGATTGTCATCAGAGTCGATAAGCACCCAACACCGATAACGATAGTTCAGATATACATACCGACGTCACACGCTGAAGACGAAGAGATAGAGAAAGTATATGAGGATACTCAAGGGGTAATTCAGTACCTATAGCGAGATGAAAATCTAATTGTCGTGGGAGACTGGAAAGCAGATGAAGGTGCAGAAGAAAGGGTTATGGGAGAGTATCGGATTGGTACTAGGGATAGTATAGGAAAAAGATTGAGTTCTGTAATAAATTTCAGCTAGTAATAGCGAATACTCTATTCAAGAATCACAAGAGAAAGAAGTGCGGTTGGGGAAGCCCGGAAGATACGGGATGATCTCAGTCAGACTACATTATGGTCAGGCAGCGATTCCGAAGTCAGGTACTAGATTGTAAAACCTCCTCAGGAGCAGATATAGAAGCAGATCACAATTTCGTAGCGATGGTGAGTAGGCTGAAGTTCAAAAGTCAGGAAGAATCAATGCCCATAGATATGGGATACGGAAGTAATAAGAAATCAAAAGGTACTCTTGAAGTTCCTTGAGGGCACAGATACTGCCATAAGCAGTAACTCAGTAGGCCACTCACAGAGACTGGGAATAAAAAGCCGCAGGAACAAAGGAGGTAACTGCGAAGAAATCAAGAATAACAGAAAAAATACTTCAGTTTAATGATAAAGGAAGGAAGTACAAAAATGTTCTGGGAAATTCAGGAATGCGGAAATAAAAGTCGCTTATTACAGTACACCAACAAAATAGCTACTTACAATAAGTAATCTTTATTTACGACAGACTGTTTAGCTTTATCGCCATTTCCAAGTACGTCTAGATTGATGTGACGTCCATATTATGTTGTTGGTGGACTGTCTTATAACTGTCACTGCTTTAAAAAGATGGTAAATGTTATCAAAATGTTGGAAATTAAATGTTAATTACGATGGGAGAGTAATTTGACAGTTCCACTGATACGGCGCTATATTTTACCTTAGAAATGAAATAAAGAGGAAGTGCAGGGAAGCTAAGGCGAAAAATTTGAAGAAATCGAAAGAGAAATGGTTGTTGGAAAGGCTGGCGCAGCATACGAAAAAGTTGAAACAGCCGTTTGAGAAACTACAAGCAAGGGCGGTGCATTAAGAATGAAAGGGAATTCCAATGTTAAATTCGGGGCAGAGAGCGAGTATGTGGAAAGAGTACATTGAGGGCCTCTGTGATTGGGAGGACATATCTGAGGACGTGACAGAAGGAGGAACAGGAGTCGATTTAAGAGAGGAGAAGGAATAAATAATATTCCATAAGAATTTCTAAAATAGCTGGAGGAAGTGTCAACAAAACGGCTATTCACGTTTGTGCGTAGAATTTGAGTCTGGTGATATTTCATCCGACTTTTTTAAAAACATCGTTCTCATGTTTCCCAAGATTGCAGAAGCAGACAAGTGAGAGAATCGTAGCACAATCAGCTTAACAGCATGCAGCCAAATTGCTCTCCAGAATATCATACACAAGAATGGAAAAGAAAACTAACGATACATTATACACTGAAGCGCCAAAAAATCTGGTATAAGCATGCGCCGTATTTCAGTACAAAGACACGTATATAGATAGGATACGCCCCTTCAGTCGGCAGCGCCTAGATAAGACAATAATAAGTGTTGGCGCAGTTGTTAGATTCGTTACTGCTACTACCATGGCAGGTAATCAAGGTTTAGGTGAATTTGTAGGTGGTGTTACAGTGGGCGAACGAGAGGTGAGACCCAACATCTCCGAGGTGGCGCTTACGTGGGGATTTTCCCGTATGACCATTTCACGAGTGTACCATAAAGATAAGTAATACGGTAAAAGATGAAATCTCTGACATCGGTGCTGCCGGGAAAGACACTGCAAGAACGGGACCAACGACGACTCAAGATAATCAATCGTTCAAGAAGTGCAACACTTCCGCAAATTGCTGCAGATTTCAATGCTTGGCCATCAACAGGTGTCAGTGTGCGAATCATTCAACGAAACATCATCGATAAGGGCTTTCGGAGCCGAAGGCCCACTCGCGTCCCCTTGATGACTGCACGACACAAAGCTTTACGCCTCGCCTGGGCCTGTCAACATCGGCTCATGATAACGGGAAACATGTTGCGCGGTCGGACGAGTCTCGTTTCAAATTGTATCTAGCGGATGGACGCGTACCGGTATGGATACAACCTCATGAATACATTGACCCTCCTTGTCAGCAGGGGAATGTTCAAGCTGGTGAAGACTCTGTACTGGTGTGGGACCTGTGCACTTGGAGTAGTATGGGACCCCTGATACGTCTAGATACGACTCTGACAGGTGGCACGTACGTAAGCATCCTGTCTGATCACCTACATCCATTCATGTCCATCGTGCATTCCGACAGACTTTGGCAAATCCAGCAGGACAGTGCGAGACCCCAGAAGTCCAGAATTGCTACAGAGCTACTCCAGGAACACTCTTCTGAGTTTAAACACTTCCGCTGCCCACCAAACTCCTAAGACGTGAACATTATTGAGCTTTTCTGGGATGCCTTGAAACGTGCTGTTCACAAGAGATCTCCTTCCCCTCGTGGTCTTACCGATTTATGGACAGCCCTGCAGGATTAATGGTTCAGACATTAGTCGAGTCCATGACACGTCGTGTTACGGCACTTCTGCGTACTGGCGGGGTCCCTACACGGCATTACGCAAGTCTATCAGTTCCTTTGGCGTGGTTGGCCACCGACTCGGGAACGGCTTTTCTCCGCGGCACAAAAAGGCCGCTATCCATGCGGATGTGTGAGAATTAGGTCATATTTAAAATTCTTCAATGTAAGTGAGTGTAAGTGAGTGTAAGTGTGTGTAGGTGAGTATAACAGAAGTGTCTATAGTGTGATATTACGTTTGTGTGGCATGATGAAAATGAGAGAAGGGATAGAGTGAAACTTGGTGCGCCGGCGGGAGTGGCCCAGTGGTTCTAGGCGCTACACTCTGGAACCGCGAGACCGCTACGGTCGCAGGTTCGAATCCTGCCTCGGGCATGGATGTGTGTGATGTCCTTAGGTTAGTTAGGTTTAAGTAGTTCTAAGTTCTAGCAGACTGATGACCTCAGAAGTTAAGTCCCATAGTGCTCAGAGCCATTTGAACCATTATTTGAAACTTGGTGCAGACACACAGTCTAGTTCTGTCAAATAACGCAGACGGTGTGGCGGGCTTTAACTTCCCCATCCCGATGGACCATCATTAACAGCGTCATACACACTTACTTCATGGGGCACTGTGGAGAGTTTTAGAATTTAATCTGGGATATTGGCGCAAAGGCTGGTGATCAGAAATTTTACACCACCTCCTCTTCAGTGTCTCTCTTCAGATACCTGAAAACATCCTCTTAGGCTTCTGGAAACAGTTATAATGATATGAAATCTCCTTGTTTGACTACTCTCTGAATTTTGAATTACTAGATATTCTCAGAAGGTTTAATGAAAGTATGGACATATACGGCGTGAGTCGCTTAAGAGCAAGGGGCTCGTTTATTCAAAACACTTTTCTCCGGAACTACTCCTGATAGAGTGCTATCGATAGTGGAAAATTAGTGATGCCATCTATCAAGGGCTCTGACAATCTTTACAGCACCAGCTGAGTGAACATCTTAGTGCGAAGAACATATTTGTGTTTTCGTGCAAGGTTAGTAAATATTGTCATTCAAATATCGACGCTCCTAGGGAGAAAACCTTTTAGAATTGAGAGTAGATAACTATATTTATGATTTTGGATAGGATTCGCCTTTAACAAAACACATTTTTTGTTTTTTGACCCAAACATGTTTCACTGCAGTTTCATCATCTTCAGCGGGCTTTTATTTTCCATCTGTTAAAGATAAAGAACATTCTTTGCTGTTTATATACATGTAGCTATTAGTTTTTAAATCGTAATTACAGATATTTGAAAAAACACATAAATTACGAATTCATACCTTTTTACCACATGGTGTGGTTTTTCTGATGTGCTGTGTTTCTACAGTGACCGTTTTTTTGCACAGTTTGTCATCTGCAACCAAGTGATTGCAAAGGAACGGTCACTGTAGAAACACAACACACCAGAAAAACCACACCATGTCGTAAAAAGGTATGAATTCGTAATTTGTCTTTTTTCAAATATCTGTAATTACGATTTACAAACTAATAGCTACATGTATACAAACAGCAAAGAACACTCTTTATCTTTAACAGATGGAAAATAAAAGCCCACTGAAGATGCTGCAATTGCAGTGAAACATGTTTGGGTTAAAAAACAAAAAAATGTGTTTTGCTGAAGGCGGACCCTATCCAAAAACATACATATTGTTAAAGCAAACACGGAAGAAAAGAGCTTCAACCTCAAGATGATTAGCTAAATATATGTTTACCGTAAATTATTCTACTTTACTAGGTGCGTTTTTATAATTTGGAAGCCTGAAAATTACTACTGTCGTTTAGAAACTAATTCCGTCACGGCGAGTGGGTATATTTACGCAGTTCTATTGGGGCACGTTCACGCGCTGATTTCCACTCCCATCCTAAGTGGTATTCCAGTGAAGGAAACTCTGAGACAACAGCAGTTGGAAACACAACCAATAAATAATCAAGACACAGGAGAATAAAAGGGAGAAAGTTAAGGTGCGATTCCGAACACGGCGACAGCGACCGACCGCGGCTGCAGAAGACAGAGGCAACGCTGCCGCCTGCAGTCGGTGCGTTGCGGAACGCAGAGACAGACAAGCTATGTAGTTGCCGGGAACAACCGCACGAGGGGAGATGTCTGTTAACACCACCGCTGTTATTGCGCTGTTGTTGGAAGAGGAAGACGATGACATTTTATTGTTGCATTCCAGGAAAAAATGAAAGCTGGTAATGCCTTTGTATAAAAAGCAGAACTGCAGAAGGTAGCTACACAGCACTGATAAAGACATTTGTTAGGTGATGAAAATATCTTCAGGAGCTACTGTCGTTTAGATAAAAGACAGTTTAATTTCGTGCTCAGTTTTATTAAAGATGACATAATGCCACAGTGCCTAAGAAACGCAATAAGTGCAGAAGAAAAATTATATTTGATGGTGAGGTAAGTCCAAAAAAATGTTGTACATTATTAGATTGTGCTGCAGTTCCAAGACTTTGTGAGAGAGTTGTGGAGGTTGAAGGGCTGCTGTTATCACTTGGCTGATGTGTGTTGCACTGTGCAACCATTATTTCATAATCAGAAACGATCATACTAATTTTTCCTTTGGCTTCTGCCATATAAACTTGAGGTAAACTCCTTACAGCTATGCTGATGTGACGGAAAAATAAGTCAATATCATCATCTTTGTGTTCCATAAACGTTTTTAGTAAATTTTGCCTAATTTCGTCCCTTTCTTTCCACATTTGTAGTATTGTATCATCATTACTACGAGCTTTACTGCGTTTTGTTTTCCGTGCTGGCACATAACGTTCATGGTTTGTTACCACAGATGTTTCACCACTGTTTCCTATTGTATGTGTTTCGGCCGCATCTTCTTCCTGTGATGCCGAAAGGTCCAGTTGACGAGTTCGATCTCCACTGTCTACTTGGCTTTCTTGCATTGTTGTCTGTGATGATGTCAATGTAATATTTGTTCCTCCAGATCTGTGTTATGAAACACTGTTAAGGAACAATAGCTGTTTGTGTCTTATTGTTTTTGAATTTTTTGAGGTAGCAGAGCCCGTTCCTAATTTGCTTTTCTTCTTGAACCTCTAGTAACCGTCCCTTAAAAATTTCCACTTCTTACAGTCATCATCGGTAAATGGTAATTATATTAGCTGTGTTTTCGTTTGTTTCAGATTCTTGGCCACAGGCGAAAGTTAACGGTCTTTATCATTTGCCTATCATATATCACCATCTTACATATCAAGAGTTGTTAAAAATGTTTTGAAGATATTAAGAATAAGGCTGCTGCCCATGTTGATGCCACCTTCTACTGAATCAGATTTCAGAAGTATTGAATTTTGGCTTCAATGCAATATACCTAATTGTGTAGGTGCTGTAGATGGAAAACATGTTCGCATAAGGGCACCAGAGAAAAGTGGATCTCTGTTTTTTAATTACAAAGATTTTTTTTTCAATTGTTCTGCTGGCTATTGTGGACGCAAATTGTAAATTCATTAACGTTGATGTCGGCGCTTACGGAAAAAGAGTCTGATAACTGTATATTTCAGAAATTGGCTATGGGCAAGAAAAGAGCCGCAAAGGAGTTTAATATACCTCCACCAAAACGTTTGCCAGGCAAGAATGTGGGTATATTCGGCCAGTAAAAGCAGTCTCCGGTCGCTATGCGGTTCGGCGGCAGCGGCACTACTGGTCCCTCACCGGATGTGCGGTGGGTCTGCCGCCGAAGCAGGTATACGGCGGCAGGCGACGCTGCCGCCGCGTCCAGCACGCCTCACATTGCAAACGATGGCAACCAGTGGTGCCGCCTGCAGCCGGTCGGTGTAGTCTGCGGTCTGCGATCTGCGGTCGTGTTCGGAATCGCACCTTTATTTGAATCCAATGAATCTATATCAGAAAGAACTAAATCTGATAGGGGCAAGAAATTGTTGAAAGTAATAACAGGAAAAAATATTGATAGCCCTACTTTTGATGCCATTAGAGTTCTGCCCAAAGGCAGTTTTTCATATGGTGCCTCTCCATGCTCTCCTATATATTCTACCATCCGTTCAGATCCGCGTAGTTTCTCGTTACCCTTACGTCGTTCATCACCTTATATCTCCTCCTTCCTCTCAACCTCCTCTGACAAATTAGTCCTTCCAAAGCGTCTGCTAGCCACCACTCACGTCTCATGGATTGTCCCATCCAGTTTACCTTCCTTTGTTTAATAAACTGCAGCAGCCTGATGAAGAGAATGAAAATTGCCGTTGTATTTACTGCTTGAAATCACAAAACTAATTAAAGAGATATCAAGAATGACCCAGTGCCTTAGACGTGAAAGGTGGGCTCACGACGATTGTTCCACAGGAAAGGTATGATTTTTTTTTTTTGTGCATAAATTGCAACTCGGCGAGTTATGATCAAAAAGTCTTTAATTAACAATCGAACTTCTCTCTTGGCCATTTTATGCTATCAGCATTTTCCATGTTCCTTTGTATAAGTTAGCGTATAATTTTATTTACTGCCAACAAAACATATTTAGAAAAGTTTAATAGTGCGATTTGTTTATCCATTGTTGCGTCCTATGGAAAGCAAAAACATGCCCCAGTAGGTGAGTAAACTTTCCCTGTACACGGAACACGTTTATGCACTCGATTTTAACCTGTATGAAGTTATTTTTTACTCGTAAATGAAATGAAAAGTGTGTGAAATCTTATGGGACTTAACTCCTAAGGTCATCAATCCCTAAGTTCACACACTACTTAACCTAAATTATTCTATGGCAAACACACACACCCATGCCCGAGGGAGGACTCGAACCTCCGCCGGGACCTGCAGCACAGTCCATGACTGCAGCGCCTAGACCGCTCTGCTAATCCCGCGCGGCTTTTACTCTTAAACATAACGTTAACAGTACATACATATCAGCAAAAAATTCCGAAAAGCAATCCACTTAAATGTGCACCGGTCCCCTGTGAAGAGGTATTGGCATGAGGATGACATTATATGGAATGAAACTATCTTGCGACGATGCTAACACTGGTTCTCGCCCAATTTCCGGAGTTAACGAACGACGGGCTCCTTTCGTACTTCCTTTCTCACTCTCTTTGTTTTTAACGCACCGGTACGTTTTTTTAGAGGAATTCAACAATTCATAAACAGACGAGCACAATGATGTACCACTTGTTATTACAGACGTTTAAATTTTTCACAGAATTTATCAGAAGAGTGTTGATCAACATGATGAATCTCTTATGCCAGGCTCCGTTGTTTATACAGCATAAGTTAAACCTATGCTGCTTGGCCGTTCTTTATACGACTTACAGTGTATGGGAAGAGGTTTAGGAGAATTCACGCCAGTACCGTCAACACTGACCGTACTCTTGAAACCGACCTTTGTTAAGCAGTTCTCCCACGTGACATGGGAACGCACGTACGCGAGGAGCCAGTGACGTCACAGCGTGGAATTTCTCGTTTCACTACAATGCGGAGAGTGAAATGAAGGACGTGCCATATGAGGTTTTTGCCTCGTGGAGAGGAACGTGGCCACTGAGGTGTGACACTGTTTTGCGTCACAAACAGAACTTACGAGTTGCCATACTGTGTTGAGTCACATACATATTTGGTGAGTTTACTTTATCACACGGCCGAGTAGGCTAGCGCAGTGGTTAGCACATTCGACTCTCGGACGACCATTGAAACCCAGGGTCGGCCTTCCTCATTCAGGTTTTCCGTGGCTTCTCTAAGTCGCTTACGGCAGATACCGGAATGGTTCCTTCGAGAGAGCGCAGCAGCTTTCCTTCATCATCCTTTCGTAACTGAACTTGTTCTCTAATGATCCCGTTGTCTACAGGACTAAACTGCTCTTCCTTCCCCTTATCATATAGTGGTGTTCATCTTTTTGTCTTCAAGATGATGGTGATGATTAGTGTTTTAGGGCGCACAACAGCGAGGTTATCAGCGCCCGTTTTGTCTTCAATCCAAAGACTGGTTAGATGCAGCTCTCCATGCAAGTCCATCCTGTGAAAACTTCTTCGTCTCCGAGCAACTACTGCGACCTGCATCCTTCTGAAACTGCTTGCTGTATTCGTCTGTTGATCTCCTTCTACTATTTTTACCCCCAACGCTTCCCTCCAGCATTAAACTGGTGATCCCTTGATGCCTGAAAACGCGTCCTACTAACCGATTCCTTCTTCTAGTCGGGTTGTACCACAAATTTCTCCCCAATTGTATTCAATGCCTCCTCGTTAGTTACGTGATCTATTCATCTAATCTTCAGCATTCTTCTGTAGCACCATGTATCAAAAGCTTCTATTCTCTTCTTATCTAAACTGTTTGTCATCCATGTTTCATTTCCATACATGGCTATCTCCATACAAATACTATCAGACAGAACTTCCTGACACTTTACTCAATGTTAATAAATTTTTCTTCTTCAGAAACGCTTTTCTTCCCATTGCCAGTTTACATTTTATAACCTCCCTACTTCGACCATCATCATTTGCTTTGCTTCCTAAATAGCAAAACTCATCTACTACTTTAAGTGTCTCTTTTCCTACTCTACTTCCCTCAGCATCACCCGATTTAATTCGACTACATTCCATTATCCTCGTTCTGTTTTTGTTGATGTTCATCTTATATCGAATTCCCACCCCAAATTTTTCTTTTGTTTCCTTTACCTCTTGCACCACATACAGATTGAATATAACTGGGGATAAGCAACAACCCTGTCTCACTCCCTTGTCAACCACTGCTACCCTTTTCTGACCCTCGACTCTTATAACTGCCATCTGCTTTCAGTACAAATTATAAATAGACCTTTGCTGCCTGTATTTACCCCTGATACCTTCAGAATTTTAAAGAGAGTATTCAAGCCAACTTTCTCAAAAGCTTTGTCTAAGTCTACAATATCTATAAAAGTAGATTTCTTTTCTTAACCTAATTTCTGTGAAAATTCTAAGGGTGAGTATTGCGACGCGTGTTCCTACAGTTCTCCGGAATCCAAACTGATCTACCCGCTGTCGATTTCTACCAGTTTTTCCATTCTTCTGCAAAGGATTCGCGTCAGTATTTTGCAACCGTGACTTATTAAACTGAGTTTGGTAATTTTCATACCTGCCAGCACCTGCTTTCGTTGGAATTGGAATTATTATATTCCTCTTGAAGTCGGAGGGTATTTCGCCTGTCTCATAGATCTTGCCCACCAGATAGAAGAGTTTTGCTATGGATAGCTGCCTCAAAGGTATCAGTAGCTCTAACGGAATATTGTATACTCCCGGGCCTTGTTTCGACATATGTCTTTCAGAGATTTGTGAAATTCTTCACGCAGTATCATATCTCCATTTTCATCTTCATCTACGTCCTATTCTATTTCCATAATATTGCCGTACATAATCAATCTGAAACCCTCCAGTGTCTCGAAGTCGCTTCCTAGTATACAACTTTGTTTTATGACTTCTAAACCAAATGTTAGCTATGATTAAATTATACTCTGTGCATGATTCTAATAGAGGGCTTCCTTTTTCGTTACTTTCCTCCAGTCCATATTCACCTGGTACTTCTCTTCCTTTTCCTACTATCGAATTCCAGTCCCTTGTGGCTACTAAATTTTCGTCTCCTTTAACTATCTGTATCGTTTATTTTATCTCACCACGTATTTCCTCCATCTCTTCCTCTCTGTGGAGCTAGCTGGCGAATAAACTGGTATTTCTGTGGTGGGGGTGGGCTTCGTGTCTATCTTGGCTAAAATAATGTGTTCACTGTACTGTTCATAGTAGCTTACCCGCGTTCCAATTTTCTTGTTCATTATTAAACCTACTCCTGCATTCCCCCTATTTGAATTTGTATTTATGACCCCGTATTCACCTGACGAGAAGTCCTGTTTTTCCGAACTTCACCCATTCCCTCTAAATCTAACTTTAACGTATCCATTTCCCTTTTTAAATTTTGTAACCTACTTGTCCGATTAAGGGATCTGGCATTGCTCGCTCCGATCCGTAGAACGCCAGTTTTGTTACTCCTGATAACGACGTCCTCTTGAGTAGTCCCCTCCGGGAGATCCGAATCTTTGACTATTGTACCTCCGGAATATTTTACCCAAGAGGAGGCCATCATCATTTAATCATACACTAAGGCTTCATGTCTTCGGGAAAAACTACGGCAGTGGTTTCCCCTTGCTTTCAGCCGTTCACAGTACCAGCACAGCAAGGCCGTTTTGGTCAATGTTACAATGCCATATCAATCAATCATCCAGATTATTACCCCCGCAACTACTGAAAAGGCTGCGGCCCTCTCCAGGAACCACACGTTTGTCTGGCCTCTCAACAGATAACCCTCCGTTGTGGTTGCACCTACGGTACGGCTATCTGTATTGCTGAGGCACGCAAGCCTCCCCACCAATAACAAGGTCCATGGTTCATGCGTACTACAAATATATACTGTTCCAAAGCATCAATAAACTGAGGATTTCTCTAAAATGTGTCGTTTTAACTACGATTTGTTGTAATAAAATGATAGGAAACTACTTGTCTGTAGATGAAGGCTTCCTGTATCTGATATTTTTATTGTTAAAAATTGTGTGCCATGAAAGTATACCTTTTCAGACCTATGACACGGTGATGATCTATCAAAAGTGCGTCGTTTCGATACAATTTGTCATAGTTAAATATCAAATAATGACATTTTGTAGATACAGTTTTTATACAGAGCAACCACATTGGGAGACCCGGCTGCCATATCGAAATTACAGCTGAGCGAATAGCGTCGTGAGTCGTGAACTGCAGAGTAGCATGTTCGTGATCACCTCTTAGGAGAAAATTTTTTTCACCTTTTGTACTGCACCAGATTGTTCGTCTGTCTTATTAATTTAATAAAAGTATTACTTACAGTAGTCCAAGTTATTTATTGTAACTAATGTATTTGTTGCAACGAATGAAGTCTAGAATGTTTCTCCAGTGGATAGAAATCTAAACGTAACTGCCAGTCTGTCCGAAAGTAAAGACAAGTTATAGTTTTTGCTCTTATGAAACTTTGTGGAAAATACAACTGTCTATAGGTTTTATGGACTGTCTCACGTTTGTGTCTTGATAAGTCTTTTCCATTTACGGCAAGCAACTACAAAACAAAATCTCCTCTTCCATTCAAATGAAATTACAAAACCAATCTTCGCCATTAAGTCTATGTGATGGAGCACGTTACTTCAGAATGATGGTCGTCAGTGAAACATCAAGCATACGTGTATTATGTATGCGGTAACTATAATTAACAGATATAACTATCTTGAATTTAAAACCTAAAGTAGGATGAAGATTCTATTGAGTTAACGAATAACTTCTACTAGTACATTATATGAGTCAGGTAGTTGTACAGCACTTTTAGCGGTTCGTTTCATCGACGGCTATAGAAATTTTCTTCGCGATTTCCTCCGCATTTCTTTGACAGTTGCTGACAGAGGCAAAGCAGCTATTTTATGCTCGTCGATTTTTGTAAAAAAAAAACTAGGTATATGATTTACACGTCATATGCGGCATCAGTTACCGCAGACTGCCGCTGGAGAGCGCTGAGGTCGATACGATGAGGAGTATGTTCCTTGAGAAGTATCAGGTCTTTTCAAGCGCGCAGCAACCACGACGGACATCACGTCATGCGTGCTTCGCAATGAGAAACACGTCCCGTATGCGGACGGCTTTAGATGAAAAACAGAGTCTTGGAGTCCCGCTGAAGAACTTCAGTGATAATCATTGCATCCTAGAGAACTACCCAATAGCGAGGAAATACAATCATTTCAAACTGTTAAATAGTGAAGTTCACTTTGAAAACTCATTGCGTAACCTCACCATAAATGAATGAGGGGAGAGGATGGGAGGTGGAAGGCAGGGTGGGGAGAGAAGGGGCCAGGTTCAGCGAGGGAGGGGAGGAGGAGGGAAGAGGAGAGACGAGGGTATCAGTGCGAGGTATGGAACACGACGAGCTTGTACCGAAAATTTAGACTGAAGCTGATAAGAATGAAAGTGTTAATAAAGTTCTTGCGAGGTGTAAAGTCGACGATAGAATTTATTACTCAACTTGCCGATCTTCGTATCTGCTTTGCTGCTGATGTCCAGTTGTCTGTAATATGCTGCTGTAACAAACTCTAGCTATTTTTAACATCGTAGAAATCATCAATGAAGGTTCAGGGGTTGCAATGAATTCTTATATTACTGCGTAAGTGGTGCGCAACAATGAATAACTGGCGTTACAAACTGACTACATATTGACTTTCTGAAAACTGGCTGCAATCTGCCGAATGACAATGCCGTTGCACGTCTACTTATACTTTTAGCAACAATTGGTAGTATTGTAAGGTACAAATTACAATAGGAAATTAATACACACAGATAAATGATGGACAGCGTAATTTAGGTACTTTATTTCCAGATGGGTATGCATAGATAATTTGTGAAATAAACTATTTGGAAGTGTGAAACATGAAAATTAACAGTGCGAATTACATTCGATTAATCTATAGGAAAAATAGTTGTTGCGTCATTTTCCTAGTGGTTAAAATAGCTCTAAGCACTATGGGACTTTACATCTGAGGTCCTCACTCCCCTAAGACTTAGAACTACTTAAACCTAACTTACCTAAGGACATCACACACATCCATGCCCGAGCCAGGATTCGAACCTGCGACCGTAGCGGCAGCGCGGTTCCGGACTGAAGCGCTCAGAACCGCTCGCCCACAGTGGCCGGCTCGTTTTCCTAACATAAACCGGAGTTACAAATTAAATTTGCTCACGTTTGATAGTAGCCACATAGTTCACAATGATTGCTAGTTTGCAAATCAGTCTATGTTTACATTTGTAATAAAAAATTCCATAATATCCCCTTAATTGCCGGCCGGGATGGCCGAGTGGTTCTAGGCGCTACAGTCTGGAGCCGCGTGAACGCTACGGTCGCAGGTTCGAATCCTGCCTCGGGTATGGATGTGTGTGATGTCCTTAGATTAGTTAGGTTTAAGTAGTTCTAAGATCTAGGGGACTGATGACCTCAGACGTTAAGTCCCATAGTGCTCAGAGCCATTTGAACCATTTTTTCCCATTAATTACAAACAATGTTGCAAGTATTTTACATTGCTTACGTATTATACTGCAGACTTTGATGAAATATTACATATAATGAGAACAGAATATGAGGCACTTACAAATGTTAGTGAACAAGTGTGGTCATTAAAAAAAATTTAGCTAATTAGCAGCTTCAGTATTAACATAAAATGCTTGTACCAACTATAGAGTCTTGATATTGAGTACACATGGGTATGATATACTCATGAGACTTCCATTTGGCTTCTGAGCAGAACTTCCTTATTAACTGCTGTGTGATTCACATAGTAATTAGTAACAAATTGCAATATTCCAATGTTTGACAATATATTATGTGGGTATTTCAGGCTGAATGGGTCTTCGGAGGGAGTTCTGCAACAACTGCTACATACGACCTGCAGTCCCAAACAGTACCACTGGTTATTATGGGGTTAAGGGGTAGCGTCTTTGATTCATAATCAAAACGTCTTCGCTCCCGGGTTCCATCCCCGCCACTGCCTAAATTTTGATAAATAATCAGCATTGGCGGCCGAAGACTTCCGGCATAAGAAGTCAACCTCATTGTGCCAACGGCCTTGTTAAAAGAGGGCGGAGGAGCGGATAGAGTTTCAGGGCACTCTCTTGTCCTAGGGGTGGGAAATTGCCCCTAAAGGCGGAAGAATCAGCAATGATCAACGACATGAGGATGCAGAAGGCAATGGAAACCACTGCATTAAAGACACGTAACGTGTATCCACAGGACATGCGGCCTGTAGTTGAAGAAGTGTCATTATGATCTCTCCATTGGCAAAAGATTCCGGAATAGTCCCCCATTCGGATCTCCGGGAGGGGACTGCCAAGGGGGAGGTTACCATGAGAAAAAGATTGAATAATCAACGAAAGGATAACGTTCTACCAGTCGGGGCGTGGAATGTCAGAAGCTTGAACGTGGTAGGGAAACTAGAAAATCTGAAAAGGGAAATGCAAAGGCTCAATCTAGATATAGTAGGGGTCAGTGAAGTGAAGTGGAAGGAAGACAAGGATTTCTGGTCAGATGAGTATCGGGTAATATCAACAGCAGCAGAAAATGTTATAACAGGTATAGGATTCGTTATGAATAGGAAGCTAGGGCAGAGAGTGTGTTACTGTGAACAGTTCAGTGACAGGGTTGCTCTAATCAGAATCGACAGCAGACCAACACCGACAACGATAGTTCAGGTATACATGCCGACGTCGCAAGCTGAAGATCAACAGATAGTGAAAGTGTATGAGGATATTGAAAGGGTAATGCAGCATGTAAAGGGGGACGAAATTCTAATAGTCATGGGCGACTTGAATGCAGTTGTAGGGGAAGGAGTAGAAGAAAAGGTTACAGGAGAATATGGGCTTGGGACGAGGAATGAAAGAGGACAAAGACTAATTGAGTTCTGTAACAAGTTTCAGCTAGTAATAGCGAATACCCTGTTCAAGAATCACAAGAGGAGGAGGTATACTTGGAAAAGGCCGGGAGATACGGAAAGATTTCAATTAGATTACATCATGGTCAGACAGAGATTAAGAAATCAGATACTGGAATGTAAGGCGTACCCAGGAGCAGATATAGACTCAGATCACAGTATAGTAGTGGTGAAGAGTAGGTTGATGTTCAAGACATTAGTCGGGAAGAATCAATACACAAAGAAGTGGGATACGGAAGTACTAAGGAATGACGAGATACGTTTGCAGTTCTCTAACGCTATAGATACAGCAATAAGGAATAGCGCAGTAGGCAGTACAGTTAAAGAGGAATGGACAACTCTAAAAAGGGCAATCACAGAAGTAGGGAAGGAAAACATAGGTACAAAGAAGGTAGCGGCGAAGAAACCATGGGTAACAGAAGAAATACTTCAGTTGATTGATGAAAGGAGGAGGTACAAACATGTTCCGGGAAAATCAGGAATACAGAAATACAAGTCGCTGAGGAATGAAATAAATAGGAAGTGCAGGGAAGCTAAGACGAAATGGCTGCAGGAAAAATGTGAAGACTTCAAAAAGATATGATTGTCGGAAGGACAGACTCAGCATATAGGAAAATCAAAACAACCTTTGGTGACATTAAAAGCAACGGTGGTAACATTAAGAGTGCAACGGGAATTCCACTGTTAAATGCAGAGGAGAGAGCAGATAGATGGAAAGAATACACTGAAAGCCTCTATGAGGGTGAAGATTCGTCTGATGTGGTAGAAGAAGAAACAGGAGTCGATTTAGAAGAGATAGGGGATCCAGTATTAGAATCGGAATTTAAAAGAGCTTTGGAGGACTTACGGTCAAATAAGGCAGAAGGTATAGATAAAATTCCATCAGAATTTCTAAAATCATTGGGGGAAGTGGTAACAAAACGACTATTCACGTTGGTGTGTAGAATATGAGTCTGGCGACATACCATCTGACTTTCGGAAAAGCATCATCCACACAATTCCGAAGATGGCAAGAGCTGACAAGTGCGCGAATTATCGCACAATCAGCTTAACAGCTCATGCATCGAAGCTGCTTACAAGAATAATATACAGAAGAATGGAAAAGAAAATTGAGAATGCGCTTGGTGACGATCAGTTTCGCTTTAGGAAAAGTAAAGGGACGAGAGAGGCAATTCTGACGTTACGCCTAATAATGGAAGCAACGCTAAAGAAAAATCAAGACACTTTCATAGGATTTGTCGACCTGGAAAAAGCGTTCGACAATATAAAATGGTGCTAGCTGTTCGAGATTCTGGAAAAAGTAGGGGTAAGCTATAGGGAGAGTCGGGTCATATACAATATGTACAACAACCAAGAGGGAATAATAAGAGTGGACGATCAAGAACGAAGTGCTCGTATTAAGAAGGGTGTAAGACAAGGCTGTAGCCTTTCGACCCTACTCTTCAATCTGTACATCGAGGAAGCAATGATGGAAATAAAAGAAAGGTTCAGAAGTGGAATTAAAATACAAGGTAAAAGGATATCAATGATACGATTCGCTGATGACATTGCTATCCTGAGTGAAAGTGAAGAAGAATTAAATGATCTTCTGAACGGAATGAACAGTCTAATGAGTACACAGTATGGTTTGAGAGTAAATCGGAGAAATACGAAGGTAATGAGAAGCAGTAGAAATGAGAACAGCGAGAAACTTAACATCAAGATTGATGGTCACGAAGTCAATGAAGTTAAGGAATTCTGCTACCTAGGCAGTAAAATAATCAATGACGGACGGAGCAAGGAGGACATTAAAAGCAGACTCGCTATGGCAAAAAAGGCATTTCTGGCCAAGAGAAGTCTACTAATATCAAATACCGGCCTTAATTTGAGGAAGAAATTTCTGAGGATGTACGTCTGGAGTACAGCATTGTATGGTTGTGAAACATGGACTGTGGGAAAACCGGAACAGAAGAGAATCGAAGCATTTGAGATGTGGTGCTATAGACGAATGTTGAAAATTAGGTGGACTGATAAGGTAAGAAATGAGGAGGTTCTACGCAGAATCGGAGAGGAAAGGAATATGTGGAAAAACACTGATAAGGAGAAGGGACAGGATGATAGGACATCTGCTAAGACATGAGGGAATGACTTCCATGGTACTAGAGGGAGCTGTAGAGGGCAAAAACTGTAGATGAAGAGGTTAGCACAGGAAAGGAATTCGCGGCGGGCCGCATCAAACCAGTCAGTAGACTGAAGACAAAAAAAAAAAAAGATCTAGATGATTTAGCGGGCCAATTGAGAAGCAATACGGAGACAATGTTCAAGTCTGGAAAACACGCATGCCGTCCAGTGAAGACGAAAATTTTTGCATAACGCCTTGAATGGATGAGAAAGGTCATCACATGATCACCAGTGATACTCAACTAGAAATTCTGGTCCACGTACACAGTAAACTAAATGAGCGCGTGGAAGTCATGGTACGAAGAACACCTTCGCATTAGCACAAAACCACCTCCGGCCTGGACTACACTGGCCATTAATATGACCATCTGTCAGCAGCCAGAATAAACACATTTTGCAGCGCCGACGGTTGCGAAACATGTAGGAAAAGACTCAGTGTGGTTGTGGCAGGCACCTACAGGAATGCAAGGCCACGGCGACTCCAGATCCGTGGCCATCTACGTTAGGTTTCGCGGTTGACGATCCTTGGCTTGAACAGCCCTATCGAGGTGGCCCCAAACATTCTCGACTGGGTTTAAATCCGGGGTTGGGGGGGGGGGGGGGGGTATAGTGGCCAGGGGAGTTCGGTAAACTCGTCCTGATGCTCTTCGAACCACGCACGTACACTGCAAGTTGTGTGACCCGTTGCATTGTCCTGCAGGTAGCCGCCTTCGTGCAGAGGAATAACAGGTCCCCAACAATAGATGCATACTTGTGTTGATCAACTGTGCCTTCCAGAGTGACGAGACCACCCAAGTAATGCCACGGAAACACTTGCCAGATTGTAATGCTCTCTCCTCCGTCTTGGACCCTTCCGAAGATTGTTACAGTGTGTTTGATTTCACACATTCACGCCGTAAACGTCAATGCCCATCTGTCCGATCGAGCGCGAAACGTGATTCGTTTCAAAAAGCTACCAGTCCCCTCTTAGTGGTCGCCCAGTTGCGTTTGTCGCCGAAGAACAGCAGTCAGCGTGGGTGCGCGAGGCACGCGCCTTCTGCGGAAGTCATGCACAGCAACATTCACTGAACGGTCCATGAGCAGATATTGTTGGAGCCCCTTGCTTCATCTGTGAGGCAGTTGCTCAACACTTCCACGTCTGTTCGCTCGCACACATCTCCGCCGTCCTTGTACACCACTGTATCTATGGCCCGTGGTGCACCGCAGTTACCACGGCGTCGGTTTTAAATGGCGCTGTTTTTTCCTGCTGTGGCGAAACAAGTGCTGTATCTACTGAGAGATACAGAGGCGAGCAAGTGTGCCGGGACCTACCCCAGTTCACTGCTAGTAGCGCCACGTCACCACAAAGCGTCGGTGCGTAGCACACAAGTATTGCACCATAATTTAAGAATGGAACTAACAGTTAAAGATGCTTTTCCAAACTTTGTTAGCATGTACACTACTGGCCATTAAAATTGCTACACTACGAAGATGACGTGCTACAGACGCGAAATTTAACCGACAGGAGGAAGATGCTGTGATATGCAAATGATTAGCTTTCCAGAGCATTCACACAAGGTAGGCGCCGGTGGCGACACCTACAACGTGCTGACATGAGGAAAGTTTCCAACCGATTTCTCATACACAAACAGCAGTTGACCAGCGTTGCCTGGTGAAACGTTGTTGTGATGCCTCCTGTAAGGAGCAGAAATGCGTACCATCACGTTTCCGACTTTGATAAAGGTCGGATTGTAGCCTATCGCGATTGCGGTTTATCGTATCGCGACATTGCTGCTCGCGTTGGTCGAGATCCAGTGACAGTTAGGAGAATACGTAATCGGTGGGTTCAGGAGGTTAATGCGGAACGCCGTGCTGGATCCCAACGGCCTCGTATCACTAGCAGTCGAGATGATAGGCATATTATCTGCACGGCTGTAACGGATCGTGCAGCCGCGTCTCGATCCCTGAGTCAACAGATGGGGACGTTCGCAAGACAACAACCATCTGCACGAACAGTTCGACGACGTTTGCAGCAGCATGGACTATAAGCTCGGAGACCTTTGCTGCAGCTACCCTCGACGCTGCATCACAGATAGGAGCGCCTGCGATGGTGTACTCAACGACGAACCGGGCTGCACGAATGTCAAAATGTCATTTTTCCGGATCAATCCAGGTTCGGTTTACAGCATCATAATGGTCGCATCCGTGTTTGACGACATCGCAGTGAACGCACATTGGAAGCGTGTATTGGTCACCGCCATACTGGCGTATCACTCGGCGTGATGGTATGGGGTGCCATTGGTTACACATGTCGGTCACCTCTTGTTCGCATTGACGACACTTTGAACAGTGAACGTTACATTTCAGATGTGTTTCGACCCATAACTCTACCCTCCATTCGATCCCTGCGAAACCCTCGATTTCGGCAGGATAATGCACGACCGCATGTTGCAGGTCCTGTACGGACTTTTCTGGTCACATAAAATGTTAGACTGCTGCCCTGCCCAGCACATTCTCCAGATCTTTCACTAAGTGAGAACGTCTGGTCAATGGTGGCAGAGCAACTGGCTCTTCACAATGCGCCAGTCACTACTCTTGATGAACTGTGGTATCGTGTTGAAGCTGCATGGGCAGCTGTACCTGTACACGCCATCCACGCTCTGTTTGACTCAATACCCAGGCGTATCAAGGCCGTTATTACGGCAAGAGGTGGTTGTTCTGGGTGCCGATATCTCAGGATCTATGCACCCAGATTGCGTGAAAATGTAATCAAATGTCAGTTCTAGTATAATATATCTGTCCAATGAATACCCGTTTATCATCTGCATTTCTTCTTGGTGTAGCAATGTTAATGGCCAGTAGTGTACTTATTAATTTGTAAACTATCAAATCTCAGAGTGATCAGGTGAATATTTTTCCCTAAATGCATCGTTTTAAGAAAAAAATAAGTGGCGCTAAATAATAAAGCTAGAAACCCCAAAGTTTGTCATAGTGCACATGTATGTCAAAATAAGCTGCTAAAAGTCTGAACGTGATTAAAGAAATATTTTGGTCAGAATCCGCGTTTTTAAGAAAAACCGAAGGTGCTAAATATTAGACTTAAAGTATGAAAATTTGTATGAAGCTGCAGTTCAACATAAAAACATTAATTACGTAACCCCACTGAACTACCTATAATATATTTGGAACAAAAATGTCCTTATTCGTATTAGGTTAAGCATCTGTTATATTAATGCTACAAAGTTTTGGTTACAGCGCGTGATGAGACCTATTAAATAATACAGCTGTAACACGTTTGAAGGCCTGAATCTAAATAATAAAAAATACATCGTCTCTTAAAGTTGTAGTTCATAGGTCAGGTTCTATTGTTAGTTCCGTTATGAAAACTCTAGTTTGAATGCAGGCGAGTTAAAACTTTTTCTGTGATTTTAACCAACTTAACAACATGTATACAAAAATTACGAACATTCTAAATTATTACACAACAGTGTTATAAAATATGTGTCCGAGAAAGGAGCAATTTAGGGGCTGCTACCGTGGGCATAGAGCGGATAAGAGCACATGTTCCCTTGACCGTCCACTGCGCCACATATATAAACACAGCCTGAGAGGCAAGACTAGGTTTCACTTCGCACCCAGCTATAGTACGATCCGCATCAGCCAAACGCTGGAGTGCGCGCTGCCTCGGGTGACGTCAGAGACAGTCTATTACTAAAAGTACATTTTCAGTAATAATAGGAAGTGAACTTGCTAGGACTGTACACCATCCTGGACTGCTTAGATTTTGAGGAAGTAATTGTTAGTGTGCCACACGTAACGTTAAGAAATCCGCATGGCATGTGGTGATACTTACCTTCCACTTTTGTGGCGAGCATTTATTTTGATTAACAGTAGTCAGGACGGAAGACAATTTACCAGGAACTTACCATAGGAGTCGCCTCTGAACTTCTAATAGTGCTGTTTAGGGTACAGAGATTTACTGTCAGTATGAACATAATGAATATTACAGTGTTGTGCACGTGAAACTATACCAAATATGTGTATCAAAAAGAACTCAAAATCTTCATTTACAGTCATAGTCCTGATCCCGCTGAGCAAATAGAGAATAGAAACATTTCTTTCAGTGGGCTGGACAAGAATGTGGACTTTAAAAGACTGGGAACTATGGTCAGTATGTTCTCCATCGTTTTCTGGCTGACCACAGAGGTAGTTTTCAGGCTTTCGTAAAAGATGGCGAACAATATTTACAGCAGTTCAACAGAATTCTAATATTTGAGATATTTTTCCTATGACTTATTATTATTCATAACTATTAACCCACCGCCCCCACACTCTACTGTATACGTTAACCACAGGCGCAAGCAAACAGTTTGCTAATGCTTCCACCCTCTGCCCGAAAGCCAATGCACACGCTCCGTTTCTGCATTACGACAGCGACTACACTGTTTTCCGTGTCCTTCCGACTTGATACCCTCCAGTGCTAGTGCTGCCACTTGCAATCTGCGAGTGCTTCTTGCACACTTACGTTGAACATACAGGGTGGTCACATTAAAGTGACTGAACCATGTATGTACTGTGGTTGGAACGTCTTGTTAGTCTATCAGCTTAGATGCATGTAGAGTCTCACAGTGGCAGGTGCATTTATTTATTTGTTTTATTCCTTAGAACTGCTGTCTATGTTTTTATAAGTCGTTTTATAACATTTTTTAATGCTGTTACCTGGTGTGATTGATTACGAAGTTGTGTTGCGGCATTGCAACACTAATAAAATTACAATAAACTAATGGAAAAGGTAGAGAAATAGAAATATCTCTGTGAGAAAATGGAAGCAGAAGTTTGGAAAAAGGTGCAATAGAGGAAATGATGATACATAAAATGGGAATGGCATATGGTATAACGGAAGACTATTACAAGAAAGAAATATGTCTAAAATTCAAAAATAAGACTTTACTGTAGATTAGTACATCCATAATATATATGACGGTATTTCGCAAAGTAAAGATACACCAAACGCCAGAGGAACAGAAAAGTTTTGGCGAGCAAGTTGGCAGCACTGGTGTTAACCTTGACCGTTAGCCTTCTCCTTGCGGTCGTTCGGCAGTTGAACGTTGCTTCTGGTTGGAGTAGGTCGTGTTTAAAATGGCTGCGCCGATTCAGAATCCCGCCAAATGCGAAGTGCGCTCCATCATACGTTTTCTTCATGCAAAAGGTCAGCGACCAGCGGATATTCACAAATAAATTGTTTCTGTTTATGGGAACATTATGAATCGACTAAATGTAACGAAATGATGTCGTAATTTCTCTGGAGGTAGGACCGATTATCATGACGAACAAAGAACAGGTCGGCCATCTGTGATCTCTGTTGCCATTCTTCGGAGAACGGATGAAGCAATTCGTACGAATAGACGTCTCATATTGAACGAATTGCATCAGATCATACCGGATGTTGTGACTGTCAAGTCAGGGAACAGGAAATTGTGTGCGCACTGGGTTCCAAAACTGTTAACGGAAGAGCACATAAAGAAAAGGATAGGCTTTGCTCTCGACTTCCTCACACGGTGTGCTGAAGCAGGTGATGAGTTCCTTGATCACATTGTGACAGGTGACGAGACATAGGTTTGTCACCATACACTAGCAACAATCAATAGAATGGCGCCATTCGAATTCACCAAAAGCCAATAAATGCAAAACGTCGATTTCAGCTAAGAAAATCATGGTTTCTGTTTTTTGGGACAGACAAGGCATTCTTCTGTTGGAATTTATATCTCCTGGAACGACAATTAATACTGCTGCATATTGCCAGACTTTGAAACGTCTCTGAAGAGCAATTAAAAAAAAAAAAAAAAAAAAAAAAAAGAGGGGAATGCTGACAAGTGGAGTCCGCTTGCTTCATGACAACACTCGGCCTCACACAGCGCTCGTAACCAAAGCACTACTCTAACAGTTCAAATGGGATATATTGGACCATCCACCATACAGCCCGGACCTTGCACCCACCGACTTCCATGTCTTCCGTTACCTGAAGTCACATCTTGGTGGAAAATCATTCCACGACGATGAAGAGATCAAAGATGAAGTTGAAATGTGGTTCCGACAATAGGCGTCAACCTTCTATGACAGTGGGATACAAAAGCTTGTGCACCGACTTAACAAATGTTTGGATAAAGGGGGTGATTATGTTGAAAAATAACAAATAATCCAGTTTATAAGATGTAACTGACGCTTTCTAAATAAATGTTCTGTTTAATGGCTTTGAGCCATTGTATCTTTACTTTTCGAAATGCCCTCGTACATGCAAGCGAAAGTGTAGTATCGAACTACAATTTCGATACATTGGAAGTACTAGAAGGCGAAATGAAAATATGAGACCGATTTGAAAGTATGGAAGTTGGAAATTAGAATAGTAACGATGGAATTTTTTGAAATGTAGAAAACATATGAGAAGTAACGAGGAAAAGAAGCTTGGTATTGTTTGGAAATTTATATCCAATGCAAGACACAGCATTGTATATGGAGTGATTCCAAGATAGAAGAGTAAAGAAAAGATTGGTCTGAAGTTGTCAGAAGACAGGCAGAAAATACATAGTGAACAGATGTAAGATTGTGGGAAGAAAAGATGAAAACGACAAACAAGGAATTTAAATTGGCACTTGGGCATTATCTGGCTCATCCGAGAAAAAGAAGTAATAAGAATGGCCATATAGAGTAAGTTATGGCAAAAATATTATTTATTAATAGCCATATTAATTGAGAGAATAAACGTTCACGTGTTGGCGAAAAATATAGGAAATGAACGATTAAGGAGAGTGACTGTAAGGCAGATAAGATTTAAATGTGAGAGACATTTTTAACTTCTAAATAAGATAACTATGGACAGATAGAAACACACTGAATACCGTAAACTTATAAAGCTAGATGCTATGGAATGACGTTAGAGCACGTTACCATTCTGCCTCTTCCATAACGATCACCACTAGCTTCAAAGAAAACTTAATGTGGACTCTGAAGTCATATCAACGTAATCAGAAATACCTGAAATATGACTCAACGATATGGAGCCAGTTGTATTTGCCAAACTTGTCAGTTTGAGAAGGTCTATGTGCAAGAAAATTGTCTAGTAAGGAATTGGTTATTCGACTTCTGTTACGGAGGAATAATTTGACCGAAGAGGCAATGATTCTCTTCTTTGTATTTAAGTTGACGCGTCTAGCAATTGAGTTAGTCGTTGGGGCAACGCATTTCCACAGATGCTGCTGATGTGCCTCCGTCTTTACGTGAATACTGCGCGCAGATAAAATGTGCAAATAACCAGTAGGGTGCAAACCGCTCGCCAAATTGTCTGCTGTGAATGAAACAATTAAGCAAATACGACGCAAAGCTACAGCAGCCATCACTTTAGCCTCTACTGCACTGGCCCTATTCTTTTTATTTCCTTTGACGAAAAAGCCATACTCTTTAAGTGAGAGGGGCAATTACGGAACGAGATGGTGAATTACCGGACCGTTATTTCTACTTTAGGGGACATGGTTGGCGGCTTTTGTGACTTGTCGTCTAGCTCACCGTATAATAACTGCGGAGCCTTCATTTGCGAGGCCTCAGGGTATGAAAGTTATCCCTAATGAGAGACATTTGGAACACGTTCAGAGCTAATGTTTGAATAAAGCGGCAGGCAAGGAATATACGTTTTAATTTAGCGTGAAGCAGCGCTAGAACTGGAAGAGTGACCTCATGTTCTTTTGATGCCGCTGTGCGAAGCGAAATAAAATAAACTAGTAGCTTGAGAGAGACGTGATGAAAAGTGAACAGTTAGTTCGTGCATTTATCACTCGGTAATACTTACCACTAGAAAGGTCACTTTGCATAACGTGAATGTTTCATCAAAGCGCACAGAATGACAGGGCAGCATACGTTGTTTCCTTCCAGAACGTATCAGTAAAAGAAAATGGATGGAAATGGAGCAGTAGAAAGTAAGGAGAAATATAGAGGTTAACAGTATTCTACTAGACCGTTAAATTTTGATGAAGTCTGATGGATAGCGATATGAAAAGGCACGAAGTATATCATGGAACATGATTGGCTTCTGTCAGCAAAATGTGGTTCTAGTTAAATCTCGAAGGAGACTAAGGTGACAGTCTTCATTGACCACTCTATGGGGAACAAATATTAATGAGATGATCAGCAATCCTGAGTGTAGAAAGTGTGCTTCATCAATGTAAGTCACCCAAAATGTATCGCTAGTAATAGGGTATGTTCAGGAGAGTCGGACCATGTTTTTTTCTTCAGCAAAAAAATCATGTTTTTTTCTTTTCACTTTTGACAGCATGTCCATATAGAGTGTCATATAATCTTAAGTACAATATATTGCTGAGGAGCTGCCTCTTAAAATACAGGAACTACGATAAAATAAAAATATATATGTGTGGTCCATCTCATCCACAGATGGACCAGTGTACTGGGTAACTCAGCACGGTAATTCAGCGTGTTCGGTCAGAGGGTTAGCTGTCCTCTGTAATAATAAAACTGAGTTAGTGGATCAACTACGTACTGAAACGGATGTCTTGCGAAGTCCGCCCCAAACAGATGCAACGAACGAAAACAAACAAAATGAGATTTTTTTTTTTAAAAAAAGATGGTAGAGCAGTTGCCCGCGAAATGCAAATGTCCCGAGTTCGAGTCTCGCTCCGAACACAGTTTTAATATGCCAGGAAGTTTCAAAGACCATATACTATAGATGTACATGAAGAGAAGGGCAATCAAAATTTCATATTTTTATTTGGAATATGTTGTAATGAATACAGAATTATAGTATTAAATATTTTGGTTCAAAACAATTTTATCAGTTTATTATGAATATTGATTGAACACTGGCTTTTCTAATGAGTCAGTGGCTTTGTTCAAGCTTTAGCCTTTCTCTCACCACAGCAATTAGAAACATTCATGTGACCATTATGAACGGGAAATACTCTGAACCCAGTCGCCATTTTTATTAGTTTAGTAATATATTTCACCATGCCCAACACTTTCATCATCATCCAGTTCATCAGAGCTATTTTCGAAATATTCGACAATGTCTGCGTCTGATGAACGCGGTGAGCTATTAGCAGAACTTTTTTTTTCTTGTTTGACATCATCAGTCTGTTTTTCTCTTCAGTAGTATTTTGCTTTGGTAATATTTTGAGGCCTTTTTTCTGTTTACCTCCTTTTCTTATCCCTCTTTTGCCGTTTCAATATTTTCAGTAGAGTTTAGCCCTTTGGATACGGTTGCTGCACTCCTCTTAAAATTTATAGTTTTGTCAATGTAAGGAGCAAGCGAAATTTCTTCCAAAAGTTTAGTCTTTGTTGGCTTAGGAGTAATTGCTTTTGAGGTGGTAATCTTGGAAGTTACAGGTTTAGTAGGAACGAAATCGGAAGTAGTCACTGCTGGATTTTGACTTAGGCGGATAACTCTGCTCTTTTGAAGTGCTTGGGATCCCTAGGTCTTATGATGAGCTCTGAAGTGGTTTGTTGAGATTTTCTCTTCCATTTATTGACACAGACATTTCTTCCGAAAAATAAGCATAGTCTGAGTCTGTGGACATCTTCAGTGGGCTTACCACACAGGCCTTAAGCTAAATGCAGTTGTACTCTATCTCTCTCACACTAAAACAAGTGGTCAATCTCTCCCAACTGTCTGGAGAGATGTACCACCCCAACATCTGGCTGCAGGTAGTGAACTCGGTAGCCATTTTAGGTTACTTTCATGCCTACAAATACCTCAAGCTCGTAAAACTCTGCGTCAGTATCTTGCAAACTAAACCTTAACGCTAAAAATTAGGTAACGGATAAAATTTTCGTCTTACAAGAACAGAGAATTTGATTTTTCTCCATAAATAACACGAAAATGACAGCAACGTTTTTGTACTACGTTTGTTCACATAAGAGTTTCATTCAAGTAGTGGGAGCTGCTCTCAAGTGGCGCATTTGTAAAAGACGCCACTGATCCTTCTCACTCAGTGATCCAACTGTCCCGGACTTATCCTACCTGAACGAATTACTCCTAAATGACAACACTGACGTGATGGCCTTACTGTTACGTGATCAGTGTGCTAACTTTTCCTGTTTACTCCAAACTCCCAAATATAGAAGCCGTCTGTCTCGGGCTGAGACGGTGTTGAACAGATCTCTGACGAGATTTAGCTGAATTTGCATGTCTTACTTACAGCGTACCATGGGGTAGGGTTCGCAGAGAACTTCCTGAGAAACTTTGGCGATGGTAAAAGATTACTGGGAGTGAAATTTTTTAAATACCATAAATACCACAACAGTCCCTGATCGCAAATACCCGTTTATTCAGTTATCGGTTTCAGTTATCATCATAATCGTCATATTGATCTAAAAAGAGAAAATGTTCATATTTATGAGATATGTAGATGGTAGTAGGCTATCAACTATTACAAGCAGTAAAATAATTTACATGGTCTGGAATGTCACTTTTGTATATCTGTCTACTTGATTTAACACAATAAGCAAATAAAACATACAGCCATAAATGGTACCCTCACATACATAAAAATGATGACGAAATGATAAACACTCACGACCTGTAAAGTCTGCTCGTCGCTGGTCTAGTATGCTTACAACTACGGTGTAAACAGTTGAGGGGGCGTGACCGCTAGATGTTGCTTGCGGAAGGCAGTTTGCAACAACGTGATACAAAGTCAGAAACACGATGTTAAACATTCTACAAAAAACTAAAGCTTATAACACTACCGCGTATTAATGATTACCAAATTTGGTTTAAACTTGCAGTAAATGTTACCCTCCGTGACGATTTTTAAAAGTTTGACCGTGTGTTACCTAACAGACAGAGGGAATCGAACATGAAGTTTATAATAGTAGCAGTTTGTAGACAACAGAAAGACTAAAAATTTTTATAAGAAATTACACTAACAGACTTCCTGTAAATAAAATATGAAACGGTCTCCAGCCTAATTACGCATACTAATGTGGAAACATTATTTTTAATGGAACTATTTTTACTCTTGCTAAAGTAACTTTCGTGATTCTTTTCTGAATCAAGTGTAATGAACATCTACAGTAACCAGGCGGACTACACAATGGGTAGCAGTAGTTATCAACAACACAGTTAAGCAATCACAGAAATGGAACAGAGACTTTATGCCTATTAACCACAATCTTCACTGCTATCTTTCACTAATTTGGTACACGAATTGTTCCCTAGGGCATACACAAGACTAAGTGGCATCTGGTAAGAATTAAAGTTTGACTAACACATATATACACATCATAAATGCAATAAGATAACACTGTACACATATATACTCTTTCAAATAATCACTTCTGGTTTCTTTAGTTAGAAAATAAGTATTCAGTTTAGTTTTTTCCTGATATACAAGATTGGAAAGGATGGGGGGGGGGGGGGGGGGGGGAGCACAAACTATCCCTTCATTATATTGTACATACTTTTCATGAATATTTTGAATTATGATGAAATCCGAATTACTTCCCCACTTACGATCTTTTGTCTTGCAATATTTTAATACCATCTGCGTTGACAATACTCTCTACAAACTTTGGAAAAGACTTCAATTAAAAGTTAACTTCAAACAGCATCTACACCAAATGCTATAAAACACCACTTGTGAAGCAAGTGATTTTCACTGACAACTATTATACTGCTGAACATTAAAACACTGATATTTGCAAAACAGAAGCAAACCAAACACATTGGAGACTATTATAAACTCATCAGTAAGCATCTCAACTAAACCATTCAACTATACCATTAACCTGACTATCCACATTGATATATTTTTGCATTCAGAAATAAGGCATAAGCAAATAACACAGATTATCGTCTGTGTTCACACACAGGATACCCAGTGTTTAATAATTTTGAGGAGAGAGTCCGGTTAGTTACCATGAAAGGAGAAAATTCATGGTCTAAACACAAAGTTCAGCAATATTTGAATTATTATTGGAAATTAAATCATACAAAAACTCTGGTTTCTACTGTTATACAGTTCTAACCTGTTGGATCTGGTGAAGTAGTGACGCAATAGTGGTGGCGAGCACGTGGAGACTACCTGCTCTCTCCTTTGGCAGTAATATACTCTATTTAGTTCTTCTTGGCGACGTGAATATCATTTTTAGAGGAATTTCCAATGCGAGAGCATCAGTCTACAGCCACAGTTACACCTGAGGCCTATTAGATGCTGGATGCCGCGCTCCGCACCTGCGCTGTTGGCTGGTCAGCTGCTGGCTACTGATTCCTTCCTGTTCTCTCTCGATTGCCGCCCAGGTTGAGCGCCAATTCCACCTCTTTTAACTCGCGCCGCACCACTTCCGTAGCGGAGGGGAATCACTGTGTCTTTTGTATTATACAATACAAAATCCCTATATATGAACCAGATTTTACACTGCAGTTTTTCATACATAAACATAGTTAATAAAATTCCATTATTTAAGCACACTATTACGTTAAACAATTTATAGATTCAAGTACCACCTCCGTCCAATGACCCAAAAAACTTAACAAGTAACGAGTAAACACTTCTTAAATAAAGTTGCACTATACCAATTGCTCACAATCGATTGTCGTGTTACAAGCTGATGCATTTCAATGCAGTTTAAGAAAGAGTTAGCGTTTTAACATGGCTACAAATAGGAACATCAGTTTTCCCTATCAAAGATAGATGCGAATAATTGTCTGTGAAATAAGCAGTACAATGATGTTTGTTAACAACAACATGTCAAAAGCTAAAAAAAATAGCGGTTCGGCGCCTAAACACAATGAAAATCGTCAGAATTAGAAATGCAATTAATAAAAGCGCTACAGCTTAATGACAGGTATCAAAATGGTATGTCATTTGATAACTAGGAATTACTAATATATGAGAAACTATTAGCCTCGATTGCGGTAATGAAACCAACCTTTACCTAGGTTTCAGCCCATATAATTGAGCCATAATAGGAGTAGTCACATTCAGGCTGATTTAGTATTATTTCTAGACCATGTCCTCGTAGACAAACTTTATATTCAGGTATATCTTCTGAAGAAGGCTCAATTATTTGGCTTGAAACCTAGGTAAAGGTTGGTTTCATTACCGCAATCGAGGCTGATAGTTTCTTATCTATCAGATTATCACGATTGCTGACAGGGCTGCAATGTTGAAAGTACGAAAATAGCTTTTATACTTTTAAATCGCAAGTCATTATGATAACTTCGTTTAAGCTTTAGAGCTCGCCTTTCTTCTTGTCAGTGTTTTTCTTTCTCAATTCTGCGGAAAATCTCCTGATTCCATGTCTTAAAAGTCCATTTGATTTTCAATTTTCGTCAATAACACAACGTCTCAAAGGTACATTCTTAGGAATTTCTTCCTCAATCCATACTCAGTACTTATAAGACAGATCCTGTAGGTCTTCTTCACTTTCACTGAAGATAGCAATGTTGTCAGCGAATATCGCAGACCTTCTATCAATCTGAATTTTAATCCCATATGTTAGAGGGTCCTCCCCATGAACCATGGACCTTGCCGTTGGTGGGGAGGCTTGCGTGCCTCAGCGATACAGATAGCCGTACCGTAGGTGCAACCACAACGGAGGGGTATCTGTTGAGAGGCCAAACAAACGTGTGGTTCCTGAAGAGGGGCAGCAGCCTTTTCAGTAGTTGCAAGGGCAACAGTCTGGATGATTGACTGATCTGGCCTTGTAACAATAACCAAAACGGCCTTGCTGTGCTGGTACTGCGAACGGCTGAAAGCAAGGGGAAACTACAGCCGTAATTTTTCCCGAGGGCATGCAGCTTTACTGTATGATTACATGATGATGGCGTCCTCTTGGGTAAAATATTCCGGAGATAAAATAGTCCCCCATTCGGATCTCCGGGCGGGGACTACTCAAGAGGATGTCGTTATCAGGAGAAAGAAAACTGGCGTTCTACGGATCGGAGCGTGGAATGTCAGATCCCTTAATCGGGCAGGTAGGTTAGAAAATTTAAAAAGGGAAATGGATAGGTTGAAGTTAGATATAGTGGGAATTAGTGAAGTTCGGTGGCAGGACGAACAAGACTTCTGGTCAGGTGACTACAGGGCTATAAACACAAAATCAAATAGGGGTAATGCAGGAGTAGGTTTAATAATGAATAGGAAAATAGGAATACGGGTAAGCTACTACAAACAGCATAGTGAACGCATTATTGTGGCCAAGATAGATACGAAGCCCACACCTACTACAGTAGTACAAGTTTATATGCCAACTAGCTCTGCAGATGACGAAGAAATTGAAGAAATGTAAGATGAAATAAAAGAAATTATTCAGATTGTGAAGGGAGACGAAAATTTAATAGTCATGGGTGACTGGAATTCGAGTGTAGGAAAAGGGAGAGAAGGAAACATAGTAGGTGAATATGGATTGGGGGACAGAAATGAAAGAGGAAGCCGCCTGGTAGAATTTTGCACAGAGCACAACATAATCATAGCTAACACTTGGTTTAAGAATCATGAAAGAAGGTTGTATACATGGAAGAACCCTGGAGATACTAAAAGGTATCAGATAGATTATATAATGGTAAGATATATTTAGGAACGAGGTTTTAAATTGTAAGACATTTCCAGGGGCAGATGTGGACTCTGACCACAATCTATTGGTTATGACCTGTAGATTAAAACTGAAGAAACTGCAAAAAGGTGGGAATTTAAGGAGATGGGACCTGGATAAACTAAAAGAACCAGAGGTTGTACAGAGATTCAGGGAGAGCATAAGGGAGCAATTGACAGGAATGGGGGAATTAAATACAGTAGAAGAAGAATGGGTAGCTTTGAGGGATGAAGTAGTGACAGCAGCAGAGGATCAAGTAGGTAAAAAGACGAGGGCTAGTAGAAATCCTTGGGTAACAGAAGAAATGTTGAATTTAATTGATGAAACGAGAAAATATAAAAATGCAGTAAGTGAAACAGGCAAAAAGGAATACAAACGTCTCAAAAATGAGATCGACAGGAAGTGCAAAATGGCTAAGCAGGGATGGCTAGAGGACAAATGTAAGGATGTAGAGGCCTATCTCACTAGGGGTAAGATAGATACCGCCTACAGGAAAATTAAAGAGACCTTTGGAGATAAGAGAACGACTTGTATGAATATCAAGAGCTCAGATGTAAACCCAGTTCTAAGCAAAGAAGGGAAAGCAGAAAGGTGGAAGGAGTATATAGAGGGTCTATACAAGGGCGATGTACTTGAGGACAATATTATGGAAATGGAAGAGGATGTAGATGAAGATGAAATGGGAGATATGATACTGCGTGAAGAGTTTGACAGAGCAATGAACGACCTGAGTCGAGCCGGCCGAAGTGGCCGTGCGGTTAAAGGCGCTGCAGTCTGGAACCGCAAGACCGCTACGGTCGCAGGTTCGAATCCTGCCTCGGGCATGGATGTTTGTGATGTCCTTAGGTTAGATAGGTTTAACTAGTTCTAAGTTCTAGGGGACTAATGACCTCAGCAGTTGAGTCCCATAGTGCGCAGAGCCATTTTTGCACCTGAGTCGAAACAAGGCCCCCGGAGTAGACAATATTCCATTGGAACTACTGACGGCCGTAGGAGAGCCAGTCCTGACAAAACTCTACCATCTGGTGAGCAAGATGTATGAAACAGGCGAAATACCCTCAGACTTCAAGAAGAATATAATAATTCCAATCCCAAAGAAAGCAGGTGTTGACAGATGTGAAAATTACCGAACTATCAGCTTAATAAGTCACAGCTGCAAAATACTAACACGAATTCTTTACAGACGAATGGAAAAACTAGTAGAAGCCAGCCTCGGGGAAGATCAGTTTGGATTCCGTAGAAACACTGGAACACGTGAGGCAATACTGACCTTACGACTTATCTTACAAGAAAGATTAAGGAAAGGCAAACCTACGTTTCTAGCATTTGTAGACTTAGAGAAAGCTTTTGACAATGTTGACTGGAATACTCTGTATCTAATTCTAAAGGTGGCAGGGGTAAAATACAGGGAGCCAAAGGCTATTTACAATTTGTACAGAAACCAGATGGCAGTTATAAGAGTCGAGGGGCATGAAAGGGAAGCAGTGGTTGGGAAGGGAGTAAGACAGGGTTGTAGCCTCTCCCCGATGTTGTTCAATCTGTATATTGAGCAAGCAGTAAAGGAAACAAAAGAAAAATTCGGAGTAGGTATTAAAATTCATGGAGAAGAAATAAAAACTTTGAGGTTCGCTGATGATATTGTAATTCTGTCAGAGACAGCAAAGGACTTGGAAGAGCAGTTGAATGGAATGGACAGTGTCTTGAAAGGAGGATATAAGATGAACATCAACAAAACCAAAACAAGGATAATGAAATGAAGTCTAATTAAGGCGGGTGATGCTGAGGGAATTAGATTAGGAAATGAGGCACTTAAAGTAGTAAAGGAGTTTTGCTATTTGGGGAGCAAAATAACTGATGATGGTCGAAGTAGAGAGGATATAAAATGTAGGCTGGCAATGGCAAGGAAAGCGTTTCTGAAGAAGAGAAATTTGTTAACATCCAGTATTGATTTAAGTGTCAGGAAGTCATTTCTGAAAGTATTCGTATGGAGTGTAGCCATGTATGGAAGTGAAACATGGACGATAAATATTTTGGACAAGAAGAGAATAGAAGCTTTCGAAATGTGGTGCTACAGAAGAATGCTAAAGATTAGATGGGTAGATCACATAACTAATGAGGAAGTATTGAATAGGATTGGGGAGAAGAGAAGTTTGTGGCACAACTTGACCAGAAGAAGGGATCGGTTGGTAGGACATGTTCTGAGGCATCAAGGGATCACCAATTTAGTATTGGAGGGCAGCGTGGAGGGTAAAAATCGTAGAGGGAGACCAAGAGATGAATACACTAAGCAGATTCAGAAAGATGTAGGTTGCAGTAGGTACTGTGAGATGAAAAAGCTTGCACAGGATAGAGTAGCATCGAGAGCTGCATCAAACCAGTCTCAGGACTGAAGACCACAACAACAACAACATGTTAGAGGGTTTCTCTTATTTCCCTCATTAGCTCTTCGATGTATAATTCTACAATATTGGGGAAAGACTGCGTCGCTGTCTTACACCATTTTTAATCTGAATACTTCATTCTTAGTCTTCTGATTAATTTTTGGCTCTTGGTTCTCTTACATATTGTGTATTATCCGTCTTTCCCTACTGATTACTCCTATTTTTCTTAGAATTTAGAATATCTTGCACCTTTTCATATTGTCAAATGCTTCTTCTGTAAGGGCAGATCAAAAAGTTTCCGTTTGAAAACCACATTAACCCCATGTCTAAATGTTGGTTCTTATATATGTGCATCATTTTCGCACTGGTTTGCATATACGCTTCATCTACGCCCTCGAACAGGAATTTTTTGATCGGCCCTTAGAAGCTGACAAATTCTAAGAGTGCGTCTTGATTTTTCTTCACTATAGCTTCCATTATCATGCTGAAAATCACAACTGGCTCTGTGTTGCCTTTATCTTTTCTAAAGAAAAACTGATCTTCACCGATAAGATCCTCAATTTTCTTTTCCGTTCCTTTGTATATTATTCTTGTCAGCTTCTTGGATGCATGAAATGCTAAGCTAAAGGTGCGATAGTTTTCGCGTTTATCTGCGCTTGCTATCTTCGGAAGTGTGTGGGTGATATTTTTCCGGAAGTCCGATGATATGTCTCCAGTCGCATAGAGTCTACAACCAAACTTAAATATGAAATTAGAATTATATTAATACCTTCAGCTGCTAACGGGCATTCATATATATCAACTGGGCAAGTGAAAATGTGTGTCCCAACCGCGACTTGAACCCGGGATATCCTGCTTACATGGCACACGCTCTATCCATCTTTTTTTTTTTTTGTTACTTTTTTGTGATCTCATATTCTTTCTTTACTGTTGTTTCTGTCTGTTCGGCGCGGACGTCCCATGACGCTAGTTCAAGTTCATCATTGATCCAGGACAGCTAACCTTCTGGCCGAACACGCCGAGGAACCGTGCTGGGGCCCATCTGAGCCACTGAGGGCACAGAGGATAGCGCGACTGCAGGAAATGTCTCGCGCACGCCTCCCGCGAGACCCACATTCTCACTTTGTATGTCCACACACTACATTCGTAGTGTCCCACACCAACACACTCGTTACTCGTGGAAGACATTCTTACCAAGTCCCGCAAGAGTTCGGAGAATATGTGTGCATCCTTACAGAAGAAGGTCATGGTCGGTGTTGCCAGAACTATATACACTCCTGGAAATTGAAATAAGAACACCGTGAATTCATTGTCCCAGGAAGGGGAAACTTTATTGACACATTCCTGGGGTCAGATACATCACATGATCACACTGACAGAACCACAGGCACATAGACACAGGCAACAGAGCATGCACAACGTCGGCACTAGTACAGCGTATATCCACCTTTCGCAGCAATGCAGGCTGCTATTCTCCCATGGAGACGATCGTAGAGATGCTGGATGTAGTCCTGTGGAACGGCTTGCCATGCCATTTCCACCTGGCGCCTCAGTTGGACCAGCGTTCGTGCTGGACGTGCAGACCGCGTGAGACGACGCTTCATCCAGTCCCAAACATGCTCAATGGGGGACAGATCCGGAGATCTTGCTGGCCAGGGTAGTTGACTTACACCTTCTAGAGCACGTTGGGTGGCACGGGATACATGCGGACGTGCATTGTCCTGTTGGAACAGCAAGTTCCCTTGCCGGTCTAGGAATGGTAGAACGATGGGTTCGATGACGGTTTGGATGTACCGTGCACTATTCAGTGTCCCCTCGACGATCACCAGTGGTGTACGGCCAGTGTAGGAGATCGCTCCCCACACCATGATGCCGGGTGTTGGCCCTGTGTGCCTCGGTCGTATGCAGTCCTGATTGTGGCGCTCACCTGCACGGCGCCAAACACGCATACGACCATCATTGGCACCAAGGCAGAAGCGACTCTCATCGCTGAAGACGAAACGTCTCCATTCGTCCCTCCATTCACGCCTGTCGCGACACCACTGGAGGCGGGCTGCACGATGTTGGGGCGTGAGCGGAAGACGGCCTAACCGTGTGCGGGACCGTAGCCCAGCTTCATGGAGACGGTTGCGAATGGTCCTCGCCGATACCCTAGGAGCAACAGTGTCCCTAATTTGCTGGGAAGTGGCGGTGCGGTCCCCTACGGCACTGCGTAGGATCCTACGGTCTTGGCGTGCATCCGTGCGTCGCTGCGGTCCAGTCCCAGGTCGACGGGCACGTGCACCTTCCGCCGACCACTGGCGACAACATCGATGTACTGTGGAGACCTCACGCCCCACGTGTTGAGCAATTCGGCGGTACGTCCACCCGGCCTCCCACATGCCCACTATACACCCTCGCTCAAAGTCCGTCAACTGCACATACGGTTCACGTCCACGCTGTCGCGGCATGCTACCAGTGTTAAAGACTGCGATGGAGCTCCGTATGCCCAGCAAACTGGCTGACACTGACGGCGGCGGTGCACAAATGCTGCGCAGCTAGCGCCATTCGATGGCCAACACCGCGGTTCCTGGTGTGTCCGCTGTGCCGTGCGTGTGATCATTGCTTGTACAGCCCTCTCGCAGTGTCCGGAGCAAGTATCGTGGGTCTGACACACCGGTGTCAATGTGTTCTTATTTCCATTTCCAGGAGTGTACATATATGGATATATCTCTTCTTTCGGATATGTCCGAAAAAACAGACACCATATCCATATATGTATAAAATTAAATATTGTCGTTTGGTTGCATTTCTTCGAATGATTTTAGGAATTCTGATGGAATGTTATATGTCCCTTCTCCGTTCTTTGATATCAAGTCCTCGATAGCTCTTTCAAATTATGACTCTACTACTGGATTCCCAGTGTCTTCCTTATAGATTCGAGTTTCGTTTTCTATCATGCGATCAGAAAAGTCCTCCCCCTTGTAGAGTACTTGAATGTACTCTTTCTACCTATCCGGTCATTCCTCTGTACTTAACATTAGAATTCACATCTTATCCTTAATGTTACAGCCTTTGCTTTTAATTTAACCGAAGATTGTTTTGGCTTTTGTACATGCGGAGTCAATCGTTCCGACTTTTATGATTACTTCACATCTTTTCTGCAGCCATTTGGGCTTAACTGCCATGCATTTCCTATTTATTTAATTCCTAAGTGATTTATATTGCTGTATGCCTATTTTTCCCTGTAAATATTTGTACTTCCTCGTTTCGCCGATCAGTAGACGTACTTATTCTGTTACTCAGGGTTTCTTCTAAGTTACCATCCTTGTGCCTAAATCTGACTCTCCAACAAGTGTGACACCTCTTTTTAGACATGCCCACTGCTCTTCAGTTGAACTGCCTGCTCTGGCATTCCTTATCATAGTATCATGACTTTAATCAACTTCAAAGGCATATCATCATCCCTCAGGACTACAGTACCCCAATTCCTGCCACACTGATCATTTTGGACGATTCTCCTTAGCTTCCGTCTATTCTTCATATAATTGTGATCTGAGTCTAAATCTGCATCTGGGTACACCTTACAATCCAACATGTGATGTCGAATCTCTATGTGACGATTAAGTAATCCCTACTATCAGCTCTTACCAACTGAAATCGTATCTCACCTGACCAGGCTACGGTGATCCAGTCGTGTAGGCTCCAACCGATATGGTCATGAGGCCATGCGAGGTGCTGAATGCGATATAGTGCTAACAACAAATGCATTTAGTATTCTTCGACACTGTTGACACTGTGGGTCTTGGAATCTTCCCATAGTTCCGTATCATTCCCTAATATAACTCTTCCTCTTGTGATTCTTGAACAGAGTGTTCGCTATTGTTGTTGTCTACAGTTCAGAGACTGGTCTGATGCACCTCTCCATGCTTAACTATTTTGTGCAAGCCTCTTCATCTCCTTGTAACTGCTGCAATCTCTCTGTTTCTGGATCTGCTTAATGGATATATCTCATGGTCTCCCTATACAATTTTTACCCCCTCCCCCACTTGCCTCCAATATTAAATTGTGGATTCATTGATGCCTCAGAACGTGTCCTACCAATCGATCCCGTCTTCTGGTCAGATTGTGCCGAAAATTTAATTTCTCACCAGTTCTGTTCAGTATCTCCTTCTTAGCTACGTGATCCACCTATCTAAATTTCAACATTCTAATGTATCACTGCATTTCCTGTACTTCAGTTCTCTTCTTGTCTAAACTGCTCATCGTCCATGTTTCCTTTCCATGCATAGCTACGCTCCATACCTATACTTTCGCGAAAGACGTCCTAACAATTGAATCTATATTTGGTGGTAAAAAAATTCTATTCTTCAGAAAGGCCATTCATGGCATTACCAGTCTGCATTCTGTTTCCTCTCTACTTTGACCATCATCATTAGTTATTTTGCTGCCCCAGTAACAAAACTCATCTATCACTTCAAGTGTCTCGTTTGCTAATCTAATGCCCTCAGCTTCACCTGACTACCATCACCTTAGTTTTGCTTTTTTTGATGTTCACTTCAAGACACAGTCCATTCCGTTCATGGTTTGCCTTTCCTTAACCAATTTTCGAGATAAATCGTAGGGTTAGTGTTGCTTCGCATGTTCCTATATTTCTCCGAATTCCAAACTGATCTTCGCCGAGGTTGGCTTCTACCAGTTTTCCATTATTCTGTAAGGAATCCGTGTTAGTATTTTGCAAACCATGACTTATTAAACAGATAGGTCCGTAATATTCAATTCTGTCAGCACCTGCCTTCTTTGGAATTAGAATTATTACATTCTTCTTGAAGTCTGATTATATTTCGGCTGTTTCACACGTTTGGCACACGAGATGAAATAATTTCGTCATGGTTCACTCACCCAAGTAGTTCTGACGGATTGTAACCTACTCCCGGCGCCTTCTTCCGACTTGGGCTGGCCGGCGGCTGTCGCCGAGTGGTTCTAGGCGCTTCAGTCTGGAACTGCGCTGCTGCTACGGTCGCAGGTTCGAATCCTGCCTCGGGCATGGATGTGTGTAATTCCTTAGGTTATTTAGGTTTAAGTAGTTCTAAGACTGATGACCTCAGATGTTAAGTCCTATAGTACTCAGAGCCATTTCAACCATTCTTGCCTTGCGTTGAGGTGACAGAAGTCATGGAATACATCTTAATGGGGGGTCATAACTCCTATTGCCCAGAGTACTGCAGCATCTCGATGTGGCATAGAATCAAAAAGTCGGTGGAAGACCCATGCAACCCCTGTAGAAATACTGAGCTAAGTTACCTCTATAGATATCCATATATGCAAAAGGATTTCCGGTGGAGGATTTTGTGCCGAAACTGGCCTCTCGATTATGTCCCATAACCGTTCAAAGGATGGCTAAATCATTCGTTCCAATTGTCCAGACTGTTCTTCAAACCCTCCACAAACAATTGTGACCCGGTAAAACCACGCATTGTCATCCATAAAAAATTGTGTCATTGTTTGAGAACGTGAAGTCGCTGAATGGTTGCAGCTGGTCACCAAGTAGCCAAATAGAACAATTTCCAATCAATGATCGGTTCAGTTGGACGAGCCCACACCACTATGGAGCCAACACCGATTTGAATACTGCCTTGTTAACAACTTTGGTCCATGGCTTCGTGGGGTCTGCGCCACACTCTAACCCTACCATCAGCTCTTACCAACTGAAAATCGGGTCTCATCTGACCAGGCTACGGTGGTCCAGTCGTGTAGAGTCCTACCGATATGGTCATGAGGCCATGCGAGGCGCTGCATGCGATGTAGTGCTAACAGCCTAAAGCAAATGAATTCGCTGCGGTAGTCTGCTCCCCTAGTCCATTAACACCAAATTTCGCCGCACTGTACGAGCGGATAACTTCGACGTATGTCGCACATTGATTTCTGCGGTTATGTCACCCAGTTTCTGTCAGCACTGACAACTCTGCGCAAACGCTGCTGCTCTCGGTCGTTAAGTGAAAGTCGTCGCTCCGTTGTCCCTGTTGAGAGGTAATGCATGAAATTTAGTATTCTTGGACACTGTTGACACTCTGGATCTTGGAATGCTGAATGCGCTAACGATTTCCGAAAGAGAATTTTCCTTGCGTCTAGCTCCAACTACCATTCCGCGTTCAAAGTGTGCCAGTTCTAATCGTGCACCCATAATCACGTCGGAAACATTTTCACATGAACCACCTGAGTATAAATGCCTGTTCTGCAATTTCAGTGGCTTTTTAAATCTTGTGTACACGATACTACCGCCATCTGCTTATGGTGCACATCGCTAGCTCATGACTTTTGTCATCGCGATGTTAGTCTTCTGCTGCTGTATCAAATTCTGCTCGCACTATCTTATCTCCCAGCTCATCTTCATCTATGTCGGTATTCCTAGCTGAAGTTTATAGTAGAACTCAGTTAGCCTTTCTTCTCTCTGGTTCCTACTCCATAGCCCGTATTGTCACGTAACGCTTTCTTCTATTTCTTCCCCCACATCTGCGTTCGAGTCACTGATGATTATTAGATTTTCATGTCCCTTTCCATTCTGAATTAACCGTTCCGTGTTCCCCACATGTTTGCTCTTTCTTTTCAGCTCTTGCTTGCGACGTCGGCATGGACTCTGATAACTCAACTACAGTTGTCGGAGTTGGTCTGGTGTTGAATCCGATGAGAACAGCCCTGTCAGTGAACTGTTCACAGTAGCTCACTCTCTGCCCAGCTTTCTCATCATCAATAATTCTACTCCTGTTACACAATTTTCTGGTGTTGTTGGTATAGCTCTATGTTCGTCTGACGAGAAATCTTTCCCTGATTTCCATTTCATCTTACTAACCTCCAGTATTCTAGATTGAACCAATGCATTTTTCTTTTCAGATTTTCTAACTATCCAACCACGTTCGCAGCACGGGGTAGCCGTGTGGTCCGAAGCGTCTTGTAACGGTTCACGCAGCCGGCTGATGTGACCGAGCAGTTGTAGGCGCTTCAGTCCGGAGCCACGCTGCTGCTACGGTTGCAGGTTCGAATCCTGCCTCGGGCATGGATATGTGTGATGTCGTTAGGTTAGTTAGGTTTAAGTAGTTCTAAGTTCTAGGGGACTGATGACCTCAGATGTTAAGTCTCATAGTACTCGGAGCCATTTGCATTTGCACAAATGTCGGGATCGATCCTTTAAAAGGGCACGGCCGACTTCCTTCCCTTTCCTTCCATAATCCGACTGGGCTGGTGACCTCACTGTTTGGTCCCCTCCCCCTCCCCAAATTAAACATCCAATCAATAGTTTCTGTCCATAATTCTCCATGTCTTTCCCGATGGTGATGGTATCTGCTAGCAGCATATCCATCTGCAGCACAAGGCCGCAAACGTTTGTCTTAGGGACTGAAAACCCATGAAGTCAAGTTCGCACATGAAATCTTCTTTATTTGGACTGATTACTAAACCAACGGAAAAAATCGCAAAGAAACGAGTATTGTAGAGTAATGAAATTTCGGATATACGTTGGTCTGGGTAACGTATTTAAGTGAGAACGTTGCAAAACATGTTCAAATGAGTGTGTATTCCTAAGGGACAAAACTGTTGAGGTCATCGGTTCCTACGCTTACACACTACTTAAACTAACTTATGCTAAGAACAACACAGACACACCCATGCCCGAGGGAGGACTCGAACCTCCGGCGGAGGGGCCGCGCTTTCCGTGACGTGGTGCCTCTAGCAGCGCGGTCACTCCGCGCGGCGATAACGTTGCAGGGTGACAGGTTCATGTAAGCGAGAGATAAGCCATTCCAAATGTGAAATTCTGTACATAAATAACCGGTTTAGCTGCCAAAAGGTTGAATTCTGACGAGCAAATGTGTATGCAGTGTGTCACACAGATGTTCGATGTCCGTTTGTGGGATGGAGTTCCACGCCTGTTTCTCTTGGTCGGTCAGTGCAGGGACGGTTAATTCTGGTTGTGGATGACGTTGGAGTTGTGGACGATTTGGCGATCGAGCAGTCAAAGGCTACATTACGACACTCTTTGCAGCATGTTGGATTGCAATAGAGGTGTTGCTGCTGTCATATGAAATCGTAGCCACAGACCATAACTCCAGGCGTAGGTCCAGTAGCAAGCAGACAGTTTGGTTGCAGACGCTTGAACTGACCTTCTTCTAATCAACACAGGGCCATCACTGGTATAGAACCAGCTTTCATCAGAGAACACAACACACCTCCACCCGGCCTCCAATGAGCTCTCGCTTGACACCACTGAAGCTGCAGCTGGCGGTAATTTGGGGTCAGCGGAATGCACGCTACAGGGCGTCTGACTCAGAGCTGTAATTGAAGTAACCGATTTCTAACAGTTCGTTGAGTCACTGTGGTGACAACCGCTGCTCGACTTGCTGCTGTAGACGCAGTACGATGTGGCATAGAATATGACGAAGACGACAATCTTCCTTCTCGGTGGCCGTCCGGAGCCCGGTCTTCCTGCAACTGTACGTTCACGTGACCACCGCTGCCAGCAAACTTGAACATTGGCTATATTCCTGCCACGTCTTTCTGCAATGTCGTGGAAGGAACTTCCACCTTCTCGTAGCCCTGTTACACGACCTCCTTCAAAATCATCTGATGATAATGGCGTCGTTGTCTTAAACACACTGCTCTCTAAGATCAACTCACTATCTCCGATATCAAACGTAACAAACGCTCATGACTGTTACCTCTGATATTTAAAGCAAACCTGATTTGCATTCTCATCTTGGCACCAATATCCCCACATTTATCAGACTGGCGCCAAATTTCAATAAATGTCTTCTTTCACATGTAGAAACAAGGCTTCCAGCTTTCGTTTATCTCGAACAACTGTCCTCGGCTTTGCGGTTTTTTTTCCCCGTTAGAATAGTTTGGGCTAATAACGTAGTCATCTTTAGTTTATAAAACATTCTAGATTAGTCTTGTTACCATTACGTTCACACACATGATATTATAGAATTAATAGTATACTTCTGGTCATTAAAATTGCTACGCCAAGAAGAAATAAAGATGATAAACGGGTATTCATTGGACAAATATGTTATACTAGAACTGACATGTAATTACATTTTCACGCAATTTGGGTGCATAGATCCTGAGAAATCAGTACCACCTCTGGCCGTAATAATGGCCTTGATACGCCTGGGCATTGAGTCAAGCAGAGCTTGGATGGCGCGTACCGGTACAGCTGCCCCTGCAGCTTCAACACGACCACAGTTCATCAAGAGTAGTGACTGACGTATTGTGACGAGCCAGTTGCTGGGCCACCATTGACCAGACGTTTTCAGTTGGTGAGAGATCTGGAGACTGTGCTGGCCAGGGCAGCAGTCCAACATTTTCAGTATCCAGAAAGGCCCGAACAGGACCTGCAACATGCCGTCGTGCATTATCCTGCTGAAATGTAGGGTTTCGCAGGGATCGAATGAGAGGTAGAGCCACGAGTCGTAACACATCTGGATTGTAACGTCCACTGTTCAAAGTGCCGTCAATGCGAACAACAAGAGACCGAGACTTGTAACCAATGGCACCCCATACCATCAAGCTGGGTGATGACGAATACACGCTTCCAATGTGCGTTCACCGCGATGTCTCCAAACACGGATGCGACCGTCATGATGCTGTAAACAGAACCTGGATTCGTCCGAAAAAATGGCATTTCGCCATTCGTGCTCCCAGGTTCGTCGTTGAGTACACCATCGCAGACGCTCCTGTCTGTGATGCAGTGTCAAGGGTAACAGCAGCCATGGTCTCCGAGCTGATAGTCCATGCTGCTGCAAACGTCGTCGAACTGTTCGTGCAGATGGTTGTTGTCTTGCAAACGTCCCCATCTGTTCACTCAGGCATCGAGACGCGGCTGCACGATCCGTTACAGCCATGCGGATAAGATGCCTGTCATCTCGACTGCTAGTGATACGAGGCCTTTAGAATCCAGCACGGCGTTCCATATTACCCTCCTGAACCCCCCGATTCCATATTCTGCTAACAGTCATTGGATCTCGACCAACCCGAGCAGCAATGTCGTGATACGATAAACCGCAATCGCGATAGGCTACAATCCGGCCTTTATCAAAGTCGGAAACGTGATGGTACGCATTTCTCCTCCTTATACGAGACATCACAACAACGTTTCACCAGGCAATGGCGGTTAACTGCTGTTTGTGTATGAGAAATCGGTTGGAAACTTTCCTCATGTCAGCACGTTGTAGGTGTCGCCACTAGCGCCAACCTTGTGTGAAAGCTCTGAAAAACTAATAATTTGCATATCACAGCATCTTCTTCGTGTCGGTTAAATTTCGCGTCTGCAGCATGTCTACTTCATGATGTAGCAATTTTAATGGTCAGTAGTGTAGCTTTTCATCGTTCGTGATCAGTGTAATTGAAGGCGTTAAGTTGAACACAGACTACTCTGAAGCGACGTGTTCCCAAGTCACGTCAGGCAGCGTGGGGCCACGTCAGACATGAAGCTGTGTTCACATTGGCCTGACGTATAGCAACATGAAACAGCTACTTCGTCTGCATTGTATTTTCCGACAGTTTGTTTTGTACCTGCAACCATGAATGTACTGCGTGTTTTTGACGTGCTGGAAGAAGAAGAAGAAGAAGAAGAAGAAATGGCTGCTCTGTGTATTGCATCCATTTGCTCGTCTAGAGAATGGATGCATCCTATCAATATGGGGCGAGACGAATTCGGCGAGTTCCAAAATCTAATGCCTTAACTAATAGAAGATGAAGAGCGGTTTAAGTGGTATTACAGAATGACAAAAACTGAATTCTACCATCTCCTGAGCTTGGTTGGACCGATAATAGAAAAACGCCCCACTCAACTCAGGGAAAGTATTCCGGCGGAGACACGACTTGCAGTTTTCTTGAGGTAAGTGCTAATACTTTATTGTATTATATATCTGGGAGGGAAAAAAATTTGTAAATTTTATTGACTTTCTTTTCACAAAGACCGTTTTATTATACATCAGAAAGGTAATTACAAATTACAGAAGTTTTCTTGCTGTTTCTCTTGCCAAGTGTAGGACAACGTTGAGTCCGTTGAGCAGTCCAAGCTGTGTTCAGATCGTTGAGGAGATGGTGTTGAAGAGGATTGATAGAATGTTGATGGATTTGGATTAAGAGTATTGTGGTAACCAAGGTTCACCTGAAATGAGCTCCCACGTGCTGCTTGCAACGCTGCCCCCAAAACAATGTTGCTCACTGCCATCTTCACTCTAATTTGCTCATCAGGACGCAATTTTTTCACATTTTTCGCCATGCTGAGGAAAAAAAGTTCGCATTCATCGTCCACGTTGTCACTTGATGTAGCCTGTGCACTTTTAAGAAGTACCTGGTAGCGCAAGCGTTGGTTGTCCTTCATTATTTTAACTATTTCCTGTACGGATGACGGCAATCGTTTTTTTCCAACATTAGGCCTTACGGGCTTCGCTGAAGGTTGAGTAAAAATTGTTGGAGAATCTGATACATTAGCAGTGGGATTGTCGATGGCCTCCGCCATTGTAGGGACTGCACTTTTCAGTAGATCGTTTCTTGGTGGATTGAATTGGGAACTTTCTGACGAGGCAACTAGTGAGTCTGTTTCTTCAATCGGACACAAGCCAGTTTCTTCTCGTGTTCCATCATAATCTTCATTATTGGGGCTGTCTTCCGCATTTCCTCGAGTTTTCCTTGTTAAGAGAGTTGGATTCAAAAACGCCATTTCATCTTCAAATTTCCATTTGCTCCAACTATTTGCTGCCTGACCTGATTTTATGGCTCTACGGTGTTTAGCCTGCATGTACGCATTCCACAGTTTATTCCAGTTGTCTTTACATTCATTACCTAGAACAGAGAGATTAGTTTAGAATTCTAGGCTAGTCTTTATAGTGCGTTTAATTTTAGTTGCGAATTTTGACGTTTGGCTTGCCGGAGGTGACGTGACTCCGTTACCCAGGCAACACCAATGGCGAGCCAGGCTTTCCCCCCAAGCCGCCACAGGTGTCGGCCTGTAAGGCATTCCTGTCGCCAGGCCGTAGGTAAACACTACCACAATTGTTTCTTTGCCGCCAAAGAACGTTCTCTGTTCATTATTGTCGTTTCTCTACCGCTAAAGAATGTTTACCTGGCGGCCGGCTCCTTTTAGGCGCGGCGATATCGCCGCCTGCTGGCACGCGTTGGCAACAACACTCCCCTCCACTCGCTCCATACCGAACTGTAAAAAGCCGCCAATAATTTTAAACGCACCATAATTATCTATTAGTTATTCATTTATTCTCCTTTGGCGCTCAAAGAATAAGGTCGCTTAGTTGTCGAAGGACAACATGGAGATCAATAATTCAATAAGTGGGCTTTTTTTCATTGTTCACAGGTACTTGGCAACTGGCAATTCTTACAGAACATTGGGTTTTTCTTTTCGGATTGGATTTTCAACTATTGGAGAAATAGTTAAAGAGTGTTGTGAGGTAATTTGTTAAACTCTACGACCGATTTACATGCCAGAACCAAACAAAGATGAATGGGAACAGATAGCCAAGGATTATGATGAGAATTGGAATTATCCACACCGCATAGGAGCTTTGGACGGCAAGCACGTTCAAATCCGATGTCCAGCTGCTGCTGGTTCATTGTACCATAACTACAAAGGAATACATTCCATTGTTTTATTGGCTTTGGTAGATGCAAATTACAAATTCACGCTAGTTGACGTTGGAGCTTACGGAAAAAGTAGCGATGGAGGAACTTCTGAGCGATCTGAGATGGGTAAAAGATTTGAAAGCAACAAATACGCCGTTCCAAAAGACAAAGAGCTACTACCAGCAATGGAGATTCCTTATGTAATTCTTGCAGATGAAGCCTTCCCTCTTAAAACCTATTTGATGCGTCCATACAGCAAAGCAGCCATTACAAGTGACGAAGAGAAGGTATACAACTACTGTCATTCAAGAGCTCGACGGACTGTAGAAAATGCTTTCGGAATTCTAGCCGGGCGCTGGAGAATATTTCTAAAGCCTATTGAAACTAAACCAGAAACTGCCTATCTAATAGTTTTAGCTTCCACCTGTATACACAACATGCTTCGGAATACATCAACAAATATTTCCACTTTCGAGGAACAAATCAGAATGGAAAGTGAACACATTCATGGTGTAGCCAACCTCGAACCCATTCGTAGAAATTTCGTGAGAGAAGCGGCCATCACCAGAGATAAGTTCAAAAGTACTTCGTTTCTGATTATGGTTCAGCAAGTTGTCCTTGGCAATGGCACTCCATTCGAAAGGGTAGAGTTGCTCCATGACACGTCCAGTATTATTTGCTTAACACGCGCATTCGTTATAACCGACCGTTTTAAGTTCAATTGGGTGTTATTTTTAATTACAATTCACATAATCCAATTTATATAATAGATATATGTTATATTCATATCTGGTTTTACTTGTTATGGATTGATACTTTTTTCCTATCAATATAAAATATAACGCCTATTGAACTATTATAAATTGCAAAAAAGAAAAACTAATAAAAATATGGAAAAAGTAACTGTTTTCACTAACCTGTAATGCCGAGTTTTTCTCCTGTTTAGTCCCAAGCCTCTTTCCTTGAATGCTGGTTACGATATTCCCGATTTTTAAGGTCATACAGCACCGGATTTGACCGAACGTATTCAATCAACATCTCCTCCATCTTCAAATAATAACTGAAAACGGTAGAGGAGAAACCACTTCACACTTCTGACGCTTTCCCACGACTGACGAAAATCTAGAACTCAAGATATTCTTCCCACGCGTCATAACGCGTGTAGCGTCAGATTGCATCATCCAACGCATTCCCACGTCACGTCAGCTCAGTATAAACATAAGCGCAGAAAACCTAGTGTTGGATTTTTATATCACGCGCGTTATGACGTGAGCCCACGTGTTTCCACGTCACGTCAGAGTAGTCTGTATTCGCCCTTAGGCCGTTATAATTTAGTAACTGACGCAATCAGTATCCACATCACTTCCTAACAGAGTTACAGTGGTTGAGGTGCGTGATAGTGAACTCATTGTGGTGTCTTGGACATCAAATTCACCTGATATGATCCCAAAGGAAACCTATTGAACGCTATCGCTCCAGTTCCGCGCCCATTAACCACCTGTCCGTAACTTACGGGGAGTGCGTGCCCTGCTGATAGACATCTGGTGCTACATACGTCCGGGAATCTGCAAAGGACTTGCCGAACCCATGTCATGCAGAACCGCTACTGTATTGATTTAAGGTGTTGGCTCAACATGATACTACGTGGGTAATCAAGATGTTTTGCTCATCAGCGTATTTTCGTTACACTCGATATGACAAATACACAACATTATAGAACATTTAGAAATTGTAATGGTGCTGAAGGAAAAGTACAGTTTACATTCGTTCACAGAAACCGTATTAACAGAGACAAGTTACAAGAAGGTAATTACGAAAGCTACCATCAGTATACGTGAGAGATGAGGTGACAGAGGGGGAGAAAGAGAAAGCCATAATTAATCTAGACAGCGGAAAAGAAATGAAACGAGACGAGCACAGGACTCAGAAGACAGAAGCATTTGCTTTATTGTTTGGCCATGGACATTAATCTGCGGGGAACTTCGTGATGGTAACAAGAGAAAATGTTACACCATCTTCTTAAGAAGCAACATGATGTTTGACTGTGCTCAGTGTTCAGGATAGATTGTTTCAAATGTGGGCGGCAGTAAAATGTCATTTTATGTTTGCGCACAACGGGGGTATTAGGTAGGTGAGACTACGTGCTTCAATAACTAAGACCTTTCTTTTTCTTTTGAGTCATCAGTCTTCTGGCTTGTTTGACGTGGCCCGCCACGAATCCCTCCCCTGTGCCAATCTTTTCTTCTCAAAGTAGCATTTGCTATCTACATCCTCAATTTTTAACGTCTACACCTGCCTCTAGTGGCAGGGGAGCTATTCCCTGATATATTAACACATGTTCTATCACCCTGTCCCTTCTACTTCTCAGCGTTTTCCATATGTTTCTTTGCTCGCCGATTCTATGGCGAACCTCCTCATTGCTTACCTTATTAGCCCACCTAATTTTCAACATTCTTCTGCAGCATCACTTCTGAAATGCTTCAATTCTCTACCGTTCCGGTTTCATCACGTACCGCGTTTCACTACCATACACTGTTGTGCTCCAAACGCACATTCTCGGCAGTTTCTTCCTCGAATTAAGTTCTGTGTAGAATACTAGTAGACTTCTTTTGGACAGGAATGACCTTTCTGCCTGTGCTACTCTGCTTTTCCATATCCTCCTCCCTCTATCTATCACAGGTTAGTTTGCTCCCTAGGTAGCAGAATTCCTTAACTTCGTGATCGCCAGTTTTGATATTTTCTTGCTGTTCTCATTTCTGCTACTTGTCATTATTCTCGCCTTCCTTCGATTTACTTTCAGTCCACATACTGTATTCATTAGACTGTACGTCCCATCCAGCAGCTTCTGCATTTCTTCTTCACTTTAAATGAGGATAGCAATGTTATTATCAGATCTTACTATTGACAACGTTTCACTCATATTTTAATCCGACTCTTGGAACTTTCACCTATTTCCGTCATTGCTTCTTCGAAGTATAGCCTGAACACTCTTTTTAAATTGAGCACTTCGCTCTTGGTCTTCCGCTCTTACTGTTGCCTCTTGGTTCTTGTGCTTATATCCCTATATTTTTATATTTTTCTCAGACTTTAGAACATGTTGCGCCACTTTATATTATCGAACGCTTGTTCCAGGTTGATAAAACCTGTGAATGTGTCGTGAATTTTCTTTAGTGCTGCTTCCATTATCATCCACAACGTCAGAAACGCTTCTCTGGTGCCATTACCTTTCCTAAAGCGAAACTGATCGTAATCTAGCACATCTTAAAATTTCTTTTCCATTCTACTGTGTGTTATTCTCCTCAGCAAATTGGATGCATGAGTTCTTAAGCTGACGGCGCGATAATTCTCGCACTTGTCAGCTCTTGCATGCTTTAGAACTGTGTGGGTAATGTTTTTCCGAAAGTTTGATGCTATTTTGGCAGTCTCACTCACTCTACACACCAACGTGAATAGTTCTTCTGTTACCACTTACCCCAGTGTTGAAATTCTGAGGGAATGTTGTCTTTTCCTACTGCGTTATTCGATCTTAAAGCTTCCTAAACTCTTTTATATTTTGATTCTAATACTGGAACCCGTATCTCTTCTTTATCGGCTCCTGTTTCTTCTTGTGTCACATCATCAGACAAATCTTCGCCTTCATAGAAACCTTCAGTGTACTCTTTCCATTTAACTGCTCTCTGCTCTGAATTGATCAGTGAAATTCCCATAGCACTCTTAATGCTGCAGCCCTTAATTTTAATTTCACCGATGGTTGTTTTGACTTTTCTATATGCTGAGTTAGACCTCCCGACAATCATTTGTTCTTCGATTTCTTCATATTTTTCATGTAGCCACTTCGTTTTAGGTTCCCTGCACTTGCAATTTATTTCAATCCTAAGTGACTTATATTTGTATAACAGGTACTTAATGGCTGATGCGTGGTGCTGGTGTGCTTGATCAATGAAAAGACCATACGTTCGTACATTGATATGCTTAGATTGCATGTATATTACAGTAACGCGAATCTTAAACGCTCTATACTTCTTCTGACGAAGAAGTCTTACTGATGGGTTGACTGAAGCGATACTGGACGTAGATTTCAACCCGTAAGATAATAATTTCTGGCATTTGGCGTCATTCACGGACAAACTGAGATACAACAGAACACTGACAGTTTTCTATTTGTTTGTATGTTAGTGTTCGGTATCTGGTGACAAACTAGTTTGTAGCGTAGACAGAAGTCTTGGTTGGATTGTGAAACCATTATCAGCATGTGAAACTACTGCCCACAGAGGTATTCCCTCTGTTGTATCTTTGTACGTTGCGGCATAGCGACTGTTCCTCCGCTCACGGACTGGGTGTCGTGTTGTCTTTAGGTCGTAAATGACACTCCACTATTCGCAAGGCTGAATGGGCACATCCCTAAAGGCAATAAATTAAAAGGAAAAGAACGTAGCCACTAATCCTACAGTGCCCCACTAGAGTGCGTGACATACGCCAACAGCCGCATTTAACAGTTCCTCGTTTAGTGGCTCTGAGTCCAGCTAGCAGCCGTGATTCAAGTGCTGCGCTGGAGGCCCAGTATTGTTTTCTTTGTGTTGAATTGTGTGCCTTCTGTCAAATTGAGGTACCGTTAGAGAGGAAACGTACTTGTCTCACTGCGTCTGAGGAGACCTCAGGGTTAACATGCCGCAGTCTGGAACGTCGAGCTAGTGGCAGTCCGATGCCTGGGGCCCTATTATGTATCGTTCATACCGATCGGTGTAGTAGGTTAGTCTCGGTAGTGACGTCATTTTCGGTTCTTTATCGAAATATCCTATTCATTAAGCTTCTGAGACTTGTTACCGAACAGTCCTTCCACCGATTTTACGACAATTGTACCGAGAGGTTTTATATTTAGGTCTGATCCTGTCGATCGGTGAGCTGTGGTTTATGTAACCTATAATATGTTATTTTAAACATATTTAACGGTTTTAGCTTTGGATTTAGTGATTGTGTTACTAAAGAATCACCAGAGGACGCATCCACCTGTAAAGTCAGTTCGTAATAGACTATTTTCCTTTGTTAGAAATATGGTTAGGTTGTTACTGTGAATGATTACATAAAAAATAAAAAAACCTTTTCGGTCAATATTCTCTCAAAATACGTGTTTTTTTATGCAAATAAGAGTTTAAAGACCATTAAATATCAAGACATCGGCTCTGCTTACATTCATTACATGAGTGTGAACCGACGTTACTAGTGCTTACAACTTTCAAGTAACAATGGAAAGCAATTATGTGAAGCTTGATATTGGAAACCTTCCAAACTATCACGCATTTATGACTTACGGAGCACCGTTTGGCAACCAAGTCAGCCTACGTTCCTCTAGACAGTACTACAACAAATGAGTACTGCGTGTCTGTTGTTTGGCGTGGCCAAGTGGTTACCGCGCGGGAATGCGTTACTAAAGGGAACGGATTCGCAAATGGGTGGACTCAATTTTTTTTTATCCTCTTCATTTACGCAACACGTTCTGAGTCATTGTTATTCGTGTAAGTTAAGATTTTTCTGCAATATTCGTTATTACTTACATCTAAGAGCGCACATCCTCAGTAATGATTTCGTGATTTCTGTGTGTTTAAAATACTAAATATGAAAGTGTTGAAGATGAAACGGCTGTGAGTGAAACAACCGACAGTGAACTTTATAATTTTTCTTGTCAGAAATAATTCACCATTTTTTCCGAATATGTAGCGATTTCCGAGTATGCGGTTAGACAGGCATCTAAGAGCAGAGCTTAAATTACTGGGAATGTAACTAGCAGCAGTCATCTTCATAACCTTGCTTGTCAAAAGTATTTATGTGCGATCGAATTCTCAAACACAATAGACAGAGATGAAAGATCTCTACCGTAATATTTTTAGACTGTAGCACCATATACGAAACATTTTCATTCATGAGATGCATGTTATAAAATTACGACGAACTGCAGGAGCTCTCGAAAATGCGTTTTTTCAATTTCGTTCTTAAGACCCAAATTGTTGACGTATCATATAGGATAGTGGGCTGCTTAATCATTTGGCTCTCTAGGAGTGAGTTGTAACCACATTCTGTTTACCTTCGTATTCTTTGAAACTCCCAGAATCAATTTTTCTTGTGTTTTTATAGATGTATTAGCACAATGTGGTACTACACACTATTCCCAACTCATTTTCCGAAACATAAAATACAAGACACGATGTAAGTGTGAATCAGAATAATATGACATAATGCGGCATTTACGACAATCTGCAGAATACAGTCAGATACGCTATCGTTATTACACATGCATGGATACATGTGGTCAGAGAAACAGTAAATATTTCTATGCGTTTCAGCTGAGAATCATGCAAATAAACATACTGCGCCTGACACTGTTGAGGAGGAGGCAAGGGCCATGAAGGCGGGCACTTAAGCTCGATGGAATGGGGAGTCATGCGTTCATGGCAACGTAAACGCCATTTTCGGCAGTTGGAAGAATAGCGCGCCTGTGTCGTCTGCTAGCCGCTTTGTGTTCGTGGCGCTGTGCGCACTGCAGTGAGCGTGGGCGGGTCTGTGGCTGCTTGCTTTTGATTGGCTTGCGCGAACGAACCGACAATAGCGCTTCGGTTCTCTAGACCCGAACGGTATCGCTTCCGAAGTGCATATTGAATAATGCAGGGGCTCTAATTCGAGTACTAGACTGCTCGGTGCTATTGAGTACCGAAACGATCGATACAATGGCGGAAAGATACAGAATAGGCTCCCCACAAAATTTATTTACATTTAATAACCTCCCTACAAAATTCTTTTCACATTAACCTCCACACAAAATTCTTTCTGATTTAATCCAAGCTCAAAATTCATTCACATTTACCGTAACATCAAAACAGAAAAATTCCTAAAACTCTCAACAGTAAAAATTATAATTATGTCGTTCACATTTAGTGTAACGTCCCAATTAAAAAATAAATTCAGTAACCTGGTAATAAAACAATGTAACTGACCTCTCAATTAAATTGTCACTCGCTTAAGACTTTTCACTAATTCACTGTGAATTTAACTTGGTAAATTTTGGACGAAAGCAGTGCTGCGTCATGGCCCTGAAAGATTATTCTGAATAAAAAAAGAAAAAATTCTTACCTCATTGAAGTCGCCGGATATATCTGCTCTTACAATAAATTTTTCCAGCACAGCTCTGTGCAATGCTGGCCGACCTATCTATCATTTATGAAAGGAAGCAACTGATTTTTCTATTGCAATAATCGGGATGATCATGGATGCGAGAAATTAGTAAATTCTTTAAATTGAAATGAATGGTTGTTAAAAGTTACTTTTTATGAGGAAGATTACTATTGAAACTTTCTGGCAGATTAAAACTGTGTGCCCGACCGAGACTCGAACTCAGGACCTTTGCTTTTCGCAGGCAAGTGCTCTACCAACTGAGCTACCCAAGCATGACTCACAGCCCGTACTCACAGCTTTACTTCTGCCAGTATCTTGTCTCCTACCTTCCAAAGCTATGGCTAAGCCATGTCTCCGTAATATCCTTTCTTTCAGGAGTGCTAGTTTTGCAAGGTTCGCAGGAGAGCTTCTTTAAAGTTTGGAAGGTAGGAGACGAGATACTGGCAGAAGTAAAGCTGTGAGTAGCGGGCGTGAGTCGTGCTTTGGTAGCTCAGTTGGTAGAGCACTTGCTGCGAAAGGCAAAGGTCCCGAGTTCGAGTCGCGGTCGGGCACACAGTTTTAATCTGCCAGGAAGTTTCATATCAGCGCACACTCCGCTCCAGAGTGAAAATCTCTTTCTGGAAGATTATTATTACGAGAGTTTTAAAACATTTACATGCAACTTGAGATAACATTACTACATATGCACGAGGCTGCTTTTTACCTTATACAATAGTACTCAGGCTCCGACATCGCTGCACCGCGACCGGGCCAGCCAACACGATACACCATACCAGACCAGAGCAGACTCCAGGCTAGCAACAACTTACTGCTACAGCTACACAGTTCCTACTATAGTCAACACTGCTCTCTGGTCAGAGACCTTGCATATCGCAGGCAGCGCATGAGCAATACATCGAAATTACATCTGCTCGGACCTCTTACATAACATAACCCTCCACTGGGGGGGCAAAAATTTAGCAGCGATGGTGAGTCAATTAGACTCGCCATGAGCAACAATTTTTTTTAAAATCTACTTAATTAACTAAGTTTACAGTCACAGAGCATATACATATATAGATATAAAAGTGCAGAACATGAAATTAAATAGAGTGCACATGCACTGAGTACAGAACATATCAAGCAATGGCAAGATGTATATGCAATGAGTACAAAACATATTGATAAATGACATAAAGTGCACACGCACTGTATATATCTCTACCATTCTACAAGAACTAGGATACACAATCAGTACAAAACATATTAACAAATGACATAAAGTGCACATGCACTATATATATATATATATATATATATATATATATATATATATATATATATATATATATGAAAGGAAAGGGAAGGATTGCATCATGGTTGTAGCACAGTAGGTTGCACGTAGCTGCACTGAAAGTCCATATCTTTCTACAGAAGCACAACACCAAGTGAGACAATGTGAAGTTCTTATCCCTGAAGTATTAATCAGTGTAGCCAAGGCACTGAAATGTCGTATTAATATTCAATGTTATCATTTTGGTAATACATTAGGTACACCAAACAGTGGGACCGTAATAACATCTCCATCGTTCAAGGTGGTGGACAGTATGATGTGTCAACACCACACTCCTGCAGAATTGATACTTTTTCACCAACGTAGAATTAGTGCAAAATCCAAATATAGTGCTCTATGATCATGAGGATGGACAGGACAAACGGATATTGCAGTAATTTCTGGTAATTAGGTCAGAAGGTGAAGGACATTAAGTCTTATACTAGTCATCATTGAGAATTACATTAGTCTATCAACCGATTTGAGTAATTGTTGGCACTCATTGCCTAGTTACTAAATATTTCTGTACTATGTATGGAGTATTACAGAACATTATTCATGCCATCTGATTTCACTAAATATTGGCACTCATTGCCCAGTTACAAACCATATTTATGCATTGTTTAGAAGTCATCATTCAAAACAGGAGTTAATTAATGGCATAGCATTAACATAATTCATCTAGTTATAGTAATCATTGGCACTCATTGGCCAGTTACAAACCTTTTTTATGCATTGTTCAGAAGTCATCATGCAAAACAAGAGTTAATGAGTGTAGCATCAAGCTACTGGTATTCATATATAATAGCATGTAAGTGACATAAGACAAATTTAAAATATAAGAAACAGTGGCATTCATTGGCCAGTTACAAAGTATTCATATAGTTTTGTAAAACATTATTCAGTATTATTCAGAATTCATCATTCAAAATGAGTTAATTATTGGCATAGCATTTATAGAGCATAACAAAAATATTATTTACAGAAATTATTGGCATAGCATTTATGCATTATTACAAAACATCATTCAGTATTACTCAGAACTCATCATTCAAGTAACATAGGACATATTTAAAATATAACACACTATAACTATTACTCAAGATCTGTGTTCCAATAATACATAGATATAATGGATTCAATACATCTGACAAATCTGCATTATATTTAGTACTATAAATATCTCTTAAACTAGTAGCATTATTTGGGACTGGTAATACATTTTTTTTGTGCCACCAATGCATTGCATTGGGATCGATAATTAATTGCTGGGCATGAAAATATTTGCTTTTGGCTTACTGCTGCAAATAAGGATTAGTAATGTCATTCGTCATGAGTCAGCTGTAGCAAGTTTATGAAACAAGTAGAGTATATGTGATCACATTCATGAATGACACACACAAATGGGTAATAAAAATGCAAGTACTACAACAGGGTTAATAACTAACTGCTTATAGCACATTAATTTCATGAATAGCATCTCCTGGAAAAAATACAAAATGGATTATTAAGCTGAAAGAAGAAATGCATATTATGCTGAAAAGTAGTGAACTTCGAATTAACAGGTAATGAAACGTGTACTGAATATGTATGTACTCTAGCTGTCATTTCCAAAACATACAGTCATTATACCATGCGATATAAGACATACTGTCAAAACATACTGCAACAAATACTTAAATAACTACATAACATTTCCTAACTAATAGGAAATATATAAACTTCATCATTATCGTCATCTGCAAAGAAAAACTTAATTATTCATATTAGCATAACTTCATTACTATCATCACCTGCAAAGAAAAACTTCATTATTCACATTACCATATTCTTCATATAATTATTCATCATTCATTATCATCTGCAAAGAAGACACTTCATTATTCATATTACCATTTACTTGATACAACTATTCATAGTATAGAGTTTCTTATTTCTCGCATATTTCATCACTAAAACTAAGACGTGTAGTTCTGTCTGACAGCCTGCATCAATCGCCTCGTATTCTGAAAGAAAAATAATTAGTTAAGACTGCTATCATACGATGTGTATGTTAATTCTGATCCATTTACTCTTCATGACGAGGTATTGCATCTTCTTTCGTTCATTCCGAAGGTCAAATTCCCATTTCATAGTAATCCACTGTGGTTTGTTTAAGTTATTTCTTTTACACGTTATTGCACTCGGAAAATGATGATAAAAGATTAATATCTTGTATTTAAATGATATACCCATTAAATAAAAACTTGTTTCTAGTGATATAATTAAGCATACAGCATGTTGTTGTTGTGGTCTTCAGTCCTGAGACTGGTTTCATGCAGCTCTCCATGCTACTCTATCCTGTGCAAGCTTCTTCACCTCCCAGTACCTACTGCAATCTACATCCTTCTGAATCTGCTTAGTGTATTCATCTCCTGGTCTCCCTCTACGATTTTTACCCTCCACGCTGCCCTCCAATACTAAATTGGTGATCCCTTGATGCCTCAGAACATGTCCTACCAACTGATCCCGTCTTCTGGTCAAGTTGTGTCACAAACTTCTCTTCTCCCCAATCCTGTTCAATACTTCCTCATTAGTTATGTGATCTACCCATCTAATCTTCAGCATTCTTCTAGAGCACCACATTTCGAATGCTTCTATTCTCTTCTTGTCCAAACTATTTATCGTCCATATTTCACTTCCATACATGGCTACACTCCATACAAATACTTTCAGAAATGACTTCCTGACACTTAAATCTATACTCGATGTTAACAAATTTCTCTTCTTCAGAAAAGCTTTCCTTGCCATTGCCAGTCTACATTTTATATCCTCTCTACTTCGACCATCATTAGTTATTTTGCTCCCCAAATAGCAAAGCTCCTTTCTACTTTAAGTGTCTCATTTCCTAATCTAATTCCCTCAGCATCACCCGACTTAATTCGACTACATTCCATTATCCTCGTTTTGCTTTTGTTGATGTTCATCTTATATCCTCCTTTCAAGACGCTGTCAACTGCTCTTCCAAGTCCTTTGCTGTCTCTGACAGAATTACAATGTCATCGGCGAACCTCAAAGTTTTTATTTCTTCTCCATGGATTTTAATACCTACTCCGAATTTTTCTTTTGTTTCCTTTACAGCTTGCTCAATATACAGATTGAACAACATCGGGGAGAGGCTACAAACCTGTCTTACTCCCTTCCCAACCACTGCTTCCCTTTTATGTCCCTCGACTCTTATAACTGCCATCTGGTTTCTGTACAAATTGTAAATAGCCTTTGGCTCCCTGTATTTTACCCCTACCACCTTTAGAATTTGAAAGAGAGTATTCCAGTCAACATTGTCAAAAGCTTTCTCTAAGTCTACAAAAGCTAGAAACGTAGGTTTGCCTTTCCTTAATCTTTCTTCTAAGATAAGTCGTAAGGTCAGTATTGCCTCACGTGTTCCAGTGTTTCTACGGAATCCAAAGTGATCTTCCCCGAGGTTGGCTTCAACTAGTTTTTCCATTCGTCTGTCAAGAATTCGTGTTAGTATTTTGCAGCTGTGACTTATTAAACCGATAGTTCGGTAATTTTCACATCTGTCAATACCTGCTTTCTTTGGGATTGGAATTATTATATTCTTCTTGAAGTCTGAGGGTATTTCGCCTGTTTCATACATCTTGCTCACCAGATGGTAGACTTTTGTCAGGACTGGCTCTCCCAAGGCCGTCAGTAGCTCCAATGGGATGTTGTCTACTCCGGGGGCCTTGTTTCGACTCAGGTCTTTCAGCGCTCTGTCAAACTCTTCACGCAGTATCGTATCTCCCATTTCATCTTCATCTACATCCTCTTCCATTTCCATAATATTGTCCTCAAGCACATAGCCCTTGTATAGACCCTCTATATACTCCTTCCACCTTTCTGCTTTCCCTTGTTTGCTTAGAACTGGGTTTCCATCTGAGCTCTTGATATTCATACAAGTCGTTCTCTTATCTCCAAAGGTCTCTTTAATTTTCCTGTAGGCAGTATCTATCTTACCCCTAGTGAGATAAGCCTCTACATCCTTACATTTGTCCTCTAGCCATCCCTGCTTAGCCATTTTGCACTTGCTGTCGATCTCATTTTTGAGACGTTTGTATTCCTTTTTGCCTGCTTCATTTACTGCATTTTTATATTTTCTCCTTTCATCAATTAAATTCAATATTTCTTCTGTTACCCAAGGATTTCTACTAGCCCTCGTCTTTTTACTTACTTGATCCTCTGCTGCCTTCACTACTTCATCCCTCAAAACTACCCATTCTTCTTCTACTGTATTTCTTTCCCCCATTCCTGTCAATTGTTCCCTTATGCTCTCCCTGAAACTCTGTACAACCTCTGGTTCTTTCAGTTTATCCAGGTCCCATCTCCTTAAATTCCCACCTTTTTGCAGTTTCTTCAGTTTTAATCTACAGGTCATAACCAATAGATTGTGGTCAGAGTCCACATCTGCCCCTGGAAATGTCTTACAATTTAAAACCTGGTTCCTAAATCTCTGTCTTACCATTATATAATCTATCTGATACCTTTTACAATCTCCAGGGTTCTTCCATGTATACAACCTTCTTTCATGATTCTTAAACAAAGTGTTAGCTATGATTATGTTGTGCTCTGTGCAAAATTCCATCAGGCGGCTTCCTCTTTCATTTCTTAGCCCCAATCCATATTCACCTACTACGTTTCCTTCTCTCCCTTTTCCTACACTCGAATTCCAGTCACCCATGACTATTAAATTTTCGTCTCCCTTCACTATCTGAATAATTTCTTTTATTTCATCATACATTTCTTCAATTTCTTCGTCATCTGCAGAGCTAGTTGGCATACAAACTTGTACTACTGTAGTAGGTGTGGGCTTTGTATCTGTCTTGGCCACAATAATGCGTTGACTATGCTGTTTGTAGTAGCTTACCCGCATTCCTATTTTCCTATTCATTATTAAACCTACTCCTGCATTACCGCTATTTGATTTTGTATTTACAACCCTGTATTCACGTGACCAGAAGTCTCGTTCCTCCTGCCACTGAATTTCACTAATTCCCACTATATCCAACTTCAACCTATCCATTTCTCTTTTAAAATTTTTTAACCTACCTGCTCGATTAAGGGATCTGACATTCCACGCTCCGATCCGTAGAATGCCATTTTTCTTTCTCGCATACAGCATAGCATGACAGAAAACGTATTATGTCAAAAACATAGTGTTCAGGTGCAAAAATTTACACACAGTCTCATAAGGCAGTAGCAAAAAAAAAAAAAAGTAAAATAGTCACGATGTTGAGATATCATAAGGCAAAATGTCAAAGTCAACTGGTGTTTGTTATATCTTAAAGATTTCGTAGTGCATACAAACAAAACAGGAAAACAATCATACATACACAAAAAATGGAAAATGTGCACGGTATGATATATAATGACAAGAAAAGCGACCTGCTAACCTCACCTTCCCGGGCACTTGTCAAGAAAAAATACGATTACTATCAGTAAGTAGTCACACAAATATAATAGCTTAAGTGGTCATAAAATATGTAAGTTTATCTGGAAAAATGTGCACGGTCTGATGTGTAACAACAAGAAAAGCGACCTGCTGACCATACCTTTCCGGGCACTTGCCAAGAAAAAATATGATAATCATCAGTAATTATTCATATAAATATCTGCAAATGGCATTACAGTGTGATAAATCATAAAGTATATTCATTCAATAAAGGGTTTAATATTGGAGACATGGTGATTGCCATTGCTTTTTCTGGTTCTCAAAGTTTCGACGTGTACTACATTGGGGTGAGGAATGCTGCGAATTCGATATGGACCTGAGTATAGAAGCTCAAATTTACTGCATCTACTCTTTCCTCTGTTGGATAAATAGTGTGTACGAACTAATATCTTCTATCCAACGTGAAAGTCACGGCCTGTACAATCCTGTTTTTGCTGTCTTCTCCGGCGCTCTGCGGCACGTTTGATCTTGTTCAGCGCAATGTCAATTATTTCATGATGTCGTAGTCGACGAGATGTAGGAAAGGATATTAATTCTTTAATTTTGTTACGTGGTTCAACATTTTTCAGTATAACAGTCGTTAATAACATAGTAGATTCATTTGGTATGGAGTTAATTACATCCTGGAATGACAGTATGTGTGTATCCCAATTAATGTTTTTTATAGCAGTATATTCTACATAGTTTACCAATTTCTTTCATTAGTCGTGCATAAGGGTTCGAAGAAGCGTGATACCTGGATATGCAAATCGGAGAAATGTTTCTTGCTCGCAAAATACGTGTCCATTTAGCAGATCGAAACTGTGGTCCATTGTCGGAAATTACTTTCAATACATGCCCTACATGAAATAGAAAATGTTTTACAAATGCATTCGAAACAGATTTAGCTGTAGCTTTGCGTAACGGAGTGATGGTAACAAATTTTGAAGTGAGTTCAACAGCGACAAAGATGTAACAGAAACCTATATTAGATCTGGTAATCGGACCAAAAATGTCTACAGCGGTCATGTGTCTCAATTTAACAGGTACAATGGGATGTAGGAATATGTGAATCGAGTCTGACTTAGCTTTCTGGCAGATTTTACATGACGCTAAAACTCGTCGAATTCGTTTCTCCATGTTGCCAGAATAACAGTTCTGTCTCAGTATAAGAAAACATTTTCTGGCTCCGTAATGTGGGTAACTTAAATGAGTATACCAAATTAATTTGTTAACCAGTTCGTCAGGAATGCATAGTAACCAGTTGTTGCTGTCAGGGTGAGAACGGCGAAACAGAATGTTATTGCGTACAGTGTAATGGTTTCTGATGGTAACATTATTCCTATCTTGCCAAAGCTGTTTAATTTCTTTCCATACGTTGTCTTTACTCTGCTCTTGTTCTATGTCTCGTAATGACGACGAAATGAAATTTTCAAATGCAACTTGTTGAATATACATGACGCTAAAATTTGCTTGGCAGAAGTTGGTTGCGATGTCTTGCTGATTGTTGCTGAGAGAACGGGATAGTGCGTCTGCTACAATATTTTGTGTACCGGGAATATGAACAATTGTAAAATTAAATTCCTGTAAATAAAGTTTCCATCTGCTTAATCTGTCGTGTGTAAATTTTGCTGAAAGTAAAATCTGTATCGCTCTGTGATCTGTGTGAACGGTCGTATGTCTTCAAATGGCTCTGAGAACTATGGGACTTAACATCTTAGGCCATCAGTCCCCTAGAACTTAGAACTACTTAAACCTAACTAACCTAAGCACATCACACACATCCATGCCCGAGGCAGGATTCGAACCCGCGACCGCAGCAGTCACGCGGTTCCGGACTGAAGCGCCTAGAACCGCACGGCCACCACGGCCGGCCGGTATGTCTTCCATAAAGAAAGTGCCGAAATCTCGTAAATGCCCATACAACATGTAATGAATGTTTCAAGTTCTGTAACAGAATAATTGCGTTCAGCAGGTGACAGAATGCGACTCGCAAAGGCGATGTTTTTAATTACTGTAGAACCATCTTCTTCAATTTCCTGAAAAATGTGTACGCCTAAAGCGGTGTTAGAACCGTCGGTGGCAATGGAAAAATTTCTAGTAGGATCTGGATGTGATAAGAGTGGTGCATTCAACAAAGCTTGTTTCAGATTGACAAATTCAGAATGTGCTTGGCTATCCTAGGACCAAATAGTGTTTTTACCTGTCAATTGACATAATCTAGGGGTGTCTAAAGCAGAATAATGAATAAATTTACGAAAAAAGTTAATTAAACCCAGAAAGCTGCGTAGTTGTTTCTTCGTCGTACGTACAGTAATGTCACGTAAAGCTTGAAGTTTTTCCGTGTCAGGCGCAATGCCTTCTGCTGAAATTACATGTCCTAGAAATTTTATAGAAGTTTTGCCAAAGTGCGATTTGCTAAGATTAACTGTGAGTCCTTGTGCACGAAAGGTTTATAACAGTTGTTCAAGAATCAAATTATGTTCAGACCAGTTAGCTTCTGCAATAAGAATGTCGTCTACATACGTTGTGATTCTGTCTTTTAATTCTGTTGGAAGTACAGTATTCAAACCGCGAATAAATGCTGCTGAAGAAATAGTTAAACCGAACGGTAATTCACAAAATTGATAAGAGTCACCAAAACAGAGAAAAGCTGTGTACTTTCTGCAGTTCGGATGGAGCTGAATTTGCCAAAATCCCGATTTCAAATCTAACGTGGAATAAATAGCAGTACCATGAAATTTCTGTAGAAGTTCTTCTAGTGTCTGTGGGCGATCTGTTTCATTAATAATAATGTCATTGATGTGACGCGAATCAAGTACGAGGCGAAGTGAACCATCCTTTTTCTTAACAATATGGAGCGGGTTTATGTACGGACTAACTGCCGGTTCAATAATTCCTTGGTCGAGCATAGCTTGCAATTATTTCTTAACTTGATCTCTGTGAATGTATGGAATAGGATAATGCTTGGCTTTAAATGTGTCGTGCTGTTTAACTTGAAATTCATACATAAAACCGGACATAGTTCCAGGGACGTTGTCAATAACTGGAGCTTGCTGTAAAAGAATTCTGCGTAGTTGCGTGCGTTCGTCGTCCGTATTTGCACTGCTCTGATTAGCTTTATCAGAAATCATTTTCATAACGTCATAGTCGGCTTCGTCTGGTGTATAATAGTTGGAACAATATGGAATGACAGTCCGTGTTACGTGACGCAGAAATGACCTGTGTCCGATTAATTGTTTGTTCTTCTGCAGATAAAGAGTGCTGAAATTCTAATGCCAGTTGAACATTTTCATCCTTTAACATTAAATAGGAATTTTGAAAGTCAATAACTGCGTCGTGTTGTACCAGAAAATTCGTACCTAAAATAACGTCTGTTGTCAATAAGGGAACAATCCAAAAATTTGAGTGAAACGTATGACCTACAATACAAAATGATAAGTGTGTCTGTAATTTTACGTCTACTCCTTTACCAGGTACTGCTCCTTTTACTTTAGTTTTGCCTAATGGTAACATAGGATAGGTATTCTCTTTGTTGCATTCGTTGAAGGTTTCTTCATTTATAACTGACATAGGTGATCCAGAAGCGATTACTGCTGAAAATTTGGATGATCCAATCTTTACTTCAATGACAGGGTGGGAAATGGTTTTTTGAGTAACTGGTTTTTCCTTCAAAAGAGTGTCTCGGACGTCGTCAAAAGTAATAACATTTTCGTGAACAAGATTCTCTGTGTCAAAAGTATTGCTTGCGTTGCTGGAAGATGAAACCTGTACTGTATGTAGTCAAATTCTTTCTGACGTGCTGTTATTCGCGGGAGGATGCTGTGGTATTTCAACTATTTGTACTGTTCTGTTATTTCGTCCTGACGTATTCCGTTCGGGATGATCTCTACTGTCTGGTTCATTCATGATAATCTGTTGTTGCGGATGATTTTGCTGCTGGTAAGACCGACTGTTATTAAAAGTACGCTGAAAATTGTACTCATTACTTTTACGTCTGTCATGATAGTCATTTCTACACGGCGCGTTGCGATAGGACTTGAAATGATGTGTTTTCTGTAAGTAGTGATTTCCTTGTTGCTGTGCGTTACTATTTGGCGGAGCCGACGCTATACGTGTAGGCGGTGAAACATTAAAGCTTGGTGGACCTTGCACATTACATTGTTGGTTAGGTATGCTAACCGGCTGGTTTTGTTGCTGATGTTGGGAAAAACCTCTATTGTTACCAAAATGTGGTTCCCGTTGCTGATAATTTTGACGATACTGATAATTAAAATTTTGTCTGTTATTGAAGTTCTGGTGGTTGACGTTCCTGGAGCGTCTATTACCTTTGCTATTGAAACAGTATGGCTGATCGTAATTACTGTATGTTGGTTGGCCTTAGTTATGATGTGAAAAATTTTTGTTTCTGAAGGAATAATCTGATTGCTGAACTTCCAAAAGCTGTAACAGATCTCTGAATGCCGAAATATTTTCTTTCTGCTGACCTGTTATAAGTGATACTCTTAACGATCGTGGTAACTTAGAAATACGTAATTGGATAATTGCAGATTCACTGTATGGCTCACTTAAGTACTGGTTTTGTAGGACCATGTGTTCAAAAAATTGCGTGACAGTGGAAAAATTTGAGTTCTCATAATTCGGTAAACTAATTAATTGATCGTTGATTCCGCGCTGTGTCGTCTTCGACCAATAAGCTGACAGAAAGCATTCTGAAATTCTTCTACCAAATAGCATTGTCTCGCGATCGGTCTCATACGAGTTGCCGGTTCGCCTTCCAAAAAACTGCAAATAAATTCAAGTTTATGTGTTACGGGCCAAGTTGGTGGAAAAGCAAAGCTAAATTGTTGTATCCAATCCAAGGGGTGAATCTGTGTTCTGTCATTTTTAAATACTTTAAATTTCCCAACGGATAGAAAGTGCTTGTAACCAAAATTTTCGTCTCTGAATGTCTGAACAAGTTCAGGATTGTATGCTAGTCTGTTTGTCTGTGACTGTTCGGAATCTAAGTCACGTACTCTCTGTAACTTACCTAAATTATACTGGCTGTGTGAGTGTGAGAAATGTTCCGAATGTGGCGTATGCTGTGCCATGTTAGAGGCTGAAATATTTTTCATCTCCGTAAATTCGTGCTGTAAAGTTGACAATTTTCTACGTAATGTATTATTGGACGAACCTATCTCACTGATCGTCTGCTGTAAATTTTGGAATTCGGGTGTTTGATTAAACGAAACTCGTTACGTATCGTCTGATTTGGTGTCATTATTACTTTCGATAACGTCAATGCCACTGGCCAGTTCATCATATTTTTCAGTCAGTGCTTTTACCTGATCATCGTTTTTAGTATCACAAGCATTAATTTGTTTTTGTATTTTACGTGTGGTTTTGTTCAATTTTTTAACGTCTGCTTTGATGGCATCGGGATCCTGTATTAGTTCCAACTTTTCAAGTCTGTTGGTCATTGTCTGAAAGTCTGTGTCTGTTTTTGTTTTAAGATCGGAGATTTCATCATGCAATTCGGTGTTCAACTGTTTGATTTCGTCCGATACTGTAGCAATATTGTTGTCTACGTATGTTTTTGCTTTCGTAAACAATTTACGCTTATCTTCCTGTCTCTGTGCAGTAATTGTTTCCATGACTTGTTGCTTTACTTTATTCTGTTCCTGTATAAATTTACTGTAACGCGTTTCACTGTTTTGTAGGTGGTGATTAAAACGTTCGTCAATTTGACTATTTTGTTGTTCAAATTTCGTATCTATTTTCGCATCCAGTGTGCGTGAAAGTTCTGATGACATTAATTTAAACTCGTTGCGTAACTGTGTTGCATTTTCAGAACATTGTTTAGCGACTGCACTAATTTTATCTCTAAGTAATTTCGTTGTGGCTGCATGTGTATTACTTAATTATTGTTCAACAGATCTAATTTCTTTACTACTGTCCCTAGCACAAGCCTTAATTTCCTCACGTAATTGTTCTTTAGTATCGTGACATTGCACGGCAACGGCTGTAATATGTTCACTAAGTTGTTTGTTCTGTTCACTTAGGTTGTCTTGTTTTTCATTCGACTGTTTGGAATTGTTGTCTAGTTTTTCATTAAGTTGTTTGTACGATTGATTAATTTGCAGCAATAATGCCATAACTTGATCCATGCCAATATTACCTACTCTATTCTCTGTGCTGTGTGATGATGTATCTGCATTGGCGCGTTTTGTGTAACCATTTGGTCATTTTCTGACTCTTGAAAAAGTTCGCCAATTGGATGTGCACTGTTGGTCACTACACCGGAATCAAATAAATCTGACGTATTCTGACTCCATTGTTCATCTTCGTGAGAAAAATTTATCTGTTCACAACTCAAATTTTGCAAACCGGGTTTGTCAAACTGGGCAGCGTTCATTGAATCGGAACGTGCCGCGTCATCGGTTGTTAAATTTACTGTGGACGTAATTGATTTTGTTTGCCCATCATTAGAATTAAAATCATTACTAGTGATCGGCAGGCACTGATTATCTGTAATTAGAGGATTATCACTATTACACTGAGTGTCAGAAGAATTATCGGTCAAATTATTAGAGTCGGCTATTTCACTCATTGCACATCGCGATGTACTGTTAACAGTTTTTCGCGGCATTTTCACTAACCAAAATTAAGCACAAAATGAAACAAAGACAAAGCAAAAATGGAATAAACACAATTACAACAAACAGCAATAAATTGCCGATGATCTGTGAAAGAAAGAGTGACAAATTAGTAAATGCGTTGCGCCAGATGCAAACTACATTTAAGTAAATAAGAGCAGATATATGACTACTTCTCAGAGATTCACAAAGATATACGATCCTGGTAGGTTGTCGCCAAGTGTAACCTCCCCACAAAATTTATTTACATTTAATAACGTCCCTACAAAATTCTTTTCACATTAACCTCCACACCAAATTCTATCTGATTTAATCTAAGCTCAAAATTCATTCACATTTACCGTAACCTCAAAACAGAAAAATTCCTAAACCTCTCAACAGTAAAAATTATAATTATGTCGTTCACATTCAGTCTAACGTCCCAATTAAACAAATAAATTCAGTAACCTGGTAATAAAACAATGTAACTAACCTCTCAATTAAATTGTCACTCACTTATGACTTTTCAATAATTCACTGTGAATTTAACCTGGTAAATTTTGGACGACAGCAGTGCTGCGTCATGGCCCTGAAAGATCATTCTGAATAAAAAAAGGAAAAATTCTTATCTCAATGAAGTCGCCGGATATATCTGCTCTTACAATAAATTTTTCCGGCACAGCTCTGTGCAATGCTGGCCGACCTATCTGTCATTTATGAAAGGAAGCAACTGATTTTTCTATTGCAATAATCGGGATGATCATGGATGGGAGAAATCAGTAAATTCTTTAAATTGAAATGAATGGTTGTTAAAAGTTACTTTTTATGAGGAAGATTATTATTACGAGAGTTTTAAAACATTTACATGCGACTTGAGATAACATTACTACATATGCGCGAGGCTGCTTTTTACCTTATACAATAATACTCAGGCACCGGCATCACTGCACCGCTACCGGGCCAGCCAACGCGATACACCATACCAGACCAGAGCAGACTCCAGGCTAGCAACAACTTCTGCTACAGCTACACAGTTCCTACTGCAGTCAACACTGCTCTCTGGTCAGAGACCCTGCATATCGCAGGCAGCGCATGAGCAATACATCGTAATTACATCTGCTCGGACCTCTTACAAGCTGACTTCCTGTTTAAACTGCCATGCGTCATTTGGTCTTTCGGTGTCGTTGCAGTGCTGCCCCATTCTTGTTGTGCTTTTAGTTGTAATGGTTATAACTCCCCCACCAGGATGTTAAAAGTAACTATCTTACATTATTAGTGGTTTTGCAGGTATTATGTACGCCACTTACTGATAACCTTGGTTACATCGTTGTTTATTGTCATTGAGTTTAAGAAGTGTTACTACATAATGTCAATGGTTCTTTAATCGAATACTAACTGATAAACCTGTCACTGGCCGGGTACCCATTTTGCCAATCTTCCATTCGGAACGGAACAGAAAATGAACTGTGCTGGAAGTGCAATATCGAGAAAATTTATTTTCCTTGTAATCGTGAAAACACCTTTGAAATTACGAAACAGTCATGCAAAGAAACATGGATAATGTTCAGATGTATAAGTGCAGATGCTTCGTGCGTATGCAGCGCGATTTTGTAAACATCTCTATGACCTCTTCATAGCTGTGTAGACGCCTATTGCTTTCGCCTACCTTTCGGCTATAGCCGTTTACACTTCACAGCTGACAGCTGTCAAAAGCACCACCAGGCGTCAGGGATTTTCTTAAACTGACTCGACTGTAGGACTGTTTTCGTAGTAAAGAAGAAATATATTAAAACTTGAAGCATGATGCGGCATTTCTTCATGTCATCTCAGTGATTATGACGACATATCTCTTGAACTATGTGTCGTGCAATAATGTATTTTTGTAGATATATTCAGCAGAAAATGCGGATACTGCCTGCGAAATATGTTGCGAATATACACTACTGGCCATTAAAATTGCTACACCAAGAAGAAATGCAAATGATAAACGGGTATTCATTAGACAAAGATATTATACTAGAATTGAGATATAATTACATTTTCGCGCAATTTGGGTGTATAGATCCTGAGAAATCAGGAGCCAGAACAACCACCTCTGGCCGTAATAACGGCCTTGATACGCCTGGGCATCGAGTCAAACAGAGCTTGGATGGCGTGCACAGGTACAGCTGCCCATGCAGCTTCAACACGATACCACAGTTCATCAAGATTAGTGACTGGCGTATTGTGACGAGCCAGTTGTTCGGCCATCATTGACCAGACGTTTTCAGTTGGTGAGCGATCTGGGGAATGTGCTGGCCAGGGCAGCAGTCGAACATTTTCTGTATCCAGAAAGGTCCGTACAGGACCTGCAACATGCGGTCGTACGTTATCCTGCTGAAATGTTAGGGTTTCGCAGGGATCGAATGAAGGATAGAGCCACGGGTTAACTGTAACGTCCACTGTTCAAAGTGCCGTCAATCCGAACAAGAGGTGACCGAGACGTGTAACCAATGGCACTCCATACCATCACGCCGGGTGATACGCCAGTATGGTAATGACGAATACACGATTCCAATGTTCGTTCACCGCGATGTCGCCAAACACGGATGCGACCAACATGATGCTGTAAACAGAACCTGGATTCATCCGAAAAAATGACGTTTTGCCATTCGTGCACCCAGGTTGGTCGTTGAGTACACCATCGCAGGCGCTCCTGTCTGTGATGCAGCGTCAGGGGTAACCGCAGCCATGGTCTCCGAGCTGATAGTCCATGCTGCTGCAAACGTCATCGAACTGTTCGAGCAGCTGGTTGTTGTCTTGCAGTCCCCAACTGTTGACTCAGGGATGAAGACGCAGCTGCACGATCCGTTATAGCCATGCGGATAAGATGCCTGTCATCTCCACTGCTAGTGATATGAGTCCGTTGGGATCCAGCACGGCGTTCCGTATTACCCTCCTGAATCCACCGATTCCATGTTCTGCTAACAGTCATTGGGTCTCGACCAACGCGAGCAGCAATGTCGCGATACGATAAACCGCAATCGCGATAGGCTACAATCCGACCTTTGTCAATGTCGGAAACGTGATGGTACGCATTTCTCCTCCTTACACGAGGCATCACAACAACGTTTCACCAGGCAACGCCGGTCATCTGCTGTTTGTGTATGAGACATCGGTTGGAAACTCTCCTCATGTCAGCACGTTGTAGGTGTTGCCACCGGCGCCAACCCTGTGTGAATGCTCTGGAAAGCTAATCATTTGCATATCACAGCATCTTCTTCCTGTCGGTTAAATTTCGCGTCAGTAGCATGTCATCTTCGTGGCGTAGCAATTTTAATGGCCAGTAGTGTAGTTTGTAGCAAAGAAGTAATAAATTTAAAAGTCATTCATGATGAAGATTTTCACGCGTCTCAGTGTTTATGACGCCATGTCTCCTGATAATGTGTCATACAGTGACATAATTTTTTATGAATATTGAGCGGATGGCATATGCGGATTTATTACGAATAGAGGGGGTAGCAAACAAATGATAAATTTAAACGTCATGCATAAAGCTGCAGTTTATCACGTACGACATTGTTTAGGACGCCGTATCTACTGAACTGTGATAGGTAGATGCTTCTTAACCCGACAGCGATTGTTACCTGACTGTAACGGATGTGTGTATCAAATTTGGTTGAAATCGGTCCAGCTGTTTACAAGGAGATCTGGTACACACACAGATACAGATGCATACGTCCATTTTTAAAATATATATGTATTACCAGCTTTACGAACTTGCGAAATTTCTTTCAGTTTTCATAAAACTTTTCTAACTGATTGTTTTTATATAACTTTTATCGTACGCTTTCTGAGAGTTTTCAGATGTTTCAGTTACCAAGTACTGCCAGTCTGATACCCTGTCAAAACTACAAAATTACATCTTACAATAGGTTTGCACTCAACACTGGTGTCAGAAGTGAGATGCTTCCTACAACATGAGTTTTTCCCGGCATGTGCAATGTTATAATAACTTATGGGAATGCAACCGAATGATATCGTCGACAACCAAAGATATTTCGGCAAGTGACCACTCTGTCATTTTCAAGCCAAAACGGCAGCAAGGGAATTCACGAGGGTTGTCCAGAAAGTAAGTTCCGATTGGTCGCGAAATGGAAACTACAGTGAAAACCAGAAACGTTTCATTTGCAACAGTTAGGTACACCTTCTACCTGTTTCTCTACATAGTCGCCGCCCCAACTTCGAGTTTTGTCGTAGTGCTGTATCAACTTTCCAATATCCTCATCATGGAAAGCAGCAGCCTGTGCTTTCGGTCAGTCATCTGCACTGGTCTGCAGCTCTTTGTCTGTGGAAAAAATTTGTCTTCATAGCCAGCGGTTCTTGTGAGCAGAGATGAGACTCCGGGGGAGCCAACTACGGACTGTATTGTGGATGATCAAACACTTCTCATCAGAAACGCTGCAGGAGCGTCTTCATTGCCCCCTCAGTGTGCGGCCGAGAATTGGCATGAAGAAGGAACTGCTCGACAGTTGTGTTATGTGGACTGCATGACACAGGCGATAACTCTAACCAGGCCCTCATACTTGGCGGGAGACGCTATTCTCTACGCATCTTTACGTGTTCACTGTTCACTCAAAACAGAAAAGAGCGACGCGACGCGACACGATCGAAGATCATACTAGAGACACTGCCCAACACATCTGTGCAAAGCTTTACCGGATTTTCCCAGTGGTTTCCATTTCGCGACCGATCGGAACTAACTTTCTGGACAACCCTCGTAAAACCTCGGTTTGGAGAGCAATTGCGGAATTTTAACACACACACACACACACACACACACACACACACTAACGCAAGTTTTCATAAGTTCTTTTAGTGCCGTTGAAGCACGTGATAAGTTATTACACAGTTACATTAATCCTAACGGCAAGGAAGGTGTGTAGATTTTTTATTGTTTCTTGTTAAGAGCAGAATAGGCCTCGATTCAAATAAAAATAATTTTGGTTTTTTGGCTGAATATGTTTTTACTGGCGTCCTCTAATCCCAGCTTCTCCTCTTCTACTCCATCAGATTGAAAGGTTTGATTATGAGGCGAGGAAGTCAACGAATATGTGAGGAGAAGAACCGTAATTCAAATTATAGTGCGTCTCGCTTTTTTATGAGTGATTAACGTCCGTCATTTTGATGTTATACCAAGTGTTCGTGCTTCGTCCGATCAGCGTCGCGTCGTTCGCAAAAGTGCAGGCTGTGTACTTTAAAGTCCTTCACCGACACTGAAAGCCAATGTAAAGCTCTTTACTTATCTTAAGAGTGGCAGGATTCCAATTGCTCTATCGAAACAGGTGACCACGGGAAACTGCCTCAAATTCAGTTAGTAATTTAATTTTTCCTGGATTAAGTTACCTGCGCCAGGTATACAGATCAGTAAGATGTTTTATTCTTCAGGATGCAGAAATGATGCGGTTGGCACAGTGCCTTCGCGCAGCCAGCCATTCAGAACACAGGTAAGTTTTATCTTGTTCCAGTAAATTTATTATGACGAAAAACATGATTTGAGAGAAGAGTAGGCAACACATATAACGCTCGACACATCTATTAAATCAATCCAAACATCAGAAACAGCAGATAGGAGCAGAAATATTATTGACGTGAAGCTGAGCTGATTGCCTTACTTTCCCTCCGCTTCCTCTCGTTCTTTCTGTACCCACCTGAGGTGACGACGTTACACAGCCCCGAGCAAGGGCGTAATTCAATCAGCTACTGAACTGAATTTCGCCGGAGCTCAGATCAAAGGTCACAGCCTCATCAATGCACAGTTGTTCAGGCACTACGGAACTTTTCCGCGGGGAAGCAGATGTGAGGTACGTCTTGCGCTTTATGACATATTCTCTTTATACAACTTTTGTAAGGGTTGGTGAACTGCCTGCTGTCCTCTCTGACGACGGAATTTAGTTTCCATGCACGCGTTGTAAGAAGAGTTTTTGAAAAAAATGAACATTCGGCACATTGTGACCTTAAAATTCCAACCAGAAGGCACGAATGAAGAAAGGATTCTGAGAGAGAGAGATACATCGTCTCACGCGTCTGTGTGCATCAAAGAAGAAAAGGAAATGGTTTGAGTATTTACATCAGCTTCAGCAGTTCGTAATCGAAGAACAAGATATGTCAACAAATTAAACACCTGAAAATTTGATGATTTGCGCGAAGTGAGAGAACGAATGGTGAAGGCCTATTCTCAAAACGGATCTGAGAATAAATGCCGAGAGAAGAGAATTTTCAAGTGTTAATTAAATCGACAATCAAGGAAGCACCAAATAAGAAATATTTCGAAATTCACATTAACTGCGAATATCACATCGGAGGCTAAATGTCAGCTAGAGAACGCTCTATATCGTGGCCGTTTTAGAAGATAATCAGTCATTGTTCAGCACAATACTCGTAATAGTCAGAATTCGTCATGGTAAGGCTCATCTCCCTTCAAAAGATTTCCGATCGTATAAAATTTTTTATAGTTATCAGGCTCTTAATCTGCTGCATGGACTATTATAATGCGCATCTAATGTGCCAGCAATCTTGTGTGCAGCATTAATTATGATATGATATAGGCGTCATTTTTCAAATTGTGATCATAGTGGAGTACATCGTGCAGCCATATGGGACCAGGGCTATAACTGCGACAAACTTTTTTGTACAGCAAACATTTTATTTTCGTATGAACATCCACGAGTGAACTATAATGTCGGTGTATTGAATTAACGTCCTTTATCGTAGTTAAATGTCACTAGAGATCTAACGTTTTGACTTGTTAGCCTCGAAGGTACATGGTGCAGTGAGACAGACCAGACATTATTCAAGGATTTTGTATCGAAAATGTGATATTTTATCTACTTGTAGACTCTACTCAGCAAGCGTGATTTAATTTGTAGTGTGCACAAATATATGCGAATTAAATGTGCTGTTTGTGCTTGGTAGAGTCACATTATGTAATGGAGTTCTCAGATTCATTTCTGGGATAAGAGAACAAAACCTACAAAGTGCAATGAATCACGCATTGCACATGGTGTCCATAAGATGTATATTTAAGTGGCAAGAGACGGATTAATAGTGACCGTCAAACTGTACAGACCTTTCTCATTGTGATGCTGTTGTTGAGGTAATTACAGGCAACTGTGCTTGTATTTTAGTACACATCATCGATCCAGAATGAGAGTAATAGTAAAGTACCAAAACAAATTAACGTTAATGATTCCCATAGGGACCATTTATTCACCTTTTAGTTTGGTTAGCTATAACGTGTAATTGTAAAATTCAGAGGTACTACGTTATATTATAGAGTCATTGTTATGCTCGTTATTCATGTATCAATTAGGAATGTTTGTGCTAGAGTTCCTTAAACAAGAATTTATTGAGGAGATGTGACTGAATTGTTCTACTAGTCAGGACATTTGCTATTTCACAGTGAGATTACAATATTCAGAAGAGCTGTAGAGAGCGTCATAATGCTAAAGTACTTGTACAGACGACTGTGTCACGTCACACAAATTTTAATGTTAAAGACAGATAGTTATAGTAGAGGTGCAGTGAACACTAAGTTTTGAAAAAATTTTCTTAACACACACTGAAATGACAATATTATCATTTCTTTATTGTTATTTCACTGTCCAGACTGGAGCAGCCTAGCAGTGGCACAATACGCTGCTCGTCAGCCAAGAGAGTTACAGAAACAACATAGTCAAATGAGAAAAGAACACATAACAGAGAATGGTATGAAGTGATGTAAATAACAAGAACAAAAATAGATGAGTATAAACTGTAGATTTAAAAACAACATAGAAGAGACACACACACACATGTGAAGAATGAACAATGTGAGTAGACACAAAAAACAAAGGAACACCAGTGGGAACACAAACGAATGATGCTGGAGACAGTGTTGGTGCTGGTGGAACGTAGCACTGCACACGGCACTGGAGTAACACTGACACCACAACGAAAATGTTAAAAATCACTGAACCGAATGGGACCTACCACTGGGTGAAGGGGGAGGGAAGAAATGAGAGGGGGAGGGACGGTAGGGGGAGGCCTGGAGGGTAGGAGGGGGCAGTGGAGGGAAGAAGGAAATGAGCTAGAAGCCCAAGGGGCTGAATAGGAGAAAGAAGGTGTTCGGCAGTGGAATAGGAGGAAGAAATGAAGGGGGAGAGGGAGGGTGAGAGGGAGCCCTAAGGAGGGTGGAGCAGAAAGAGGAGGGATTAGATCTGGTAGGTGGGGTAGATGGAAGGCACGAGGCCGTTATGCAGGAGGGGGAGTTGGCAGAAGAGTTTATGGAGATGGAGACCTGGTGGGACAGCAGGCTAGGATGGGAGAAGATGGGGGAAACCAAGGGATGGGGGGGGGGATCCAGTTTGCAGGAGATGTATAGGATCTTTATGCGTTCTAGGAGCAGGAGGAGATGGGGGAAGGGAATCAGACCATAAAGGATCCACATGGGGGAAGGGAAATGGATGCAATAAGTGAAGCAGAGTGCATGTCGCTCAAGGATTTGGAGGGATTTGTAGTAGGTAGGGGGCAGAGATCCAAGTGGGGTGGGTATAACATAGGATGGGGCGGATCAGGGACTTATAGCTATGTAGGATAGCAGAAGGGTCTAATCCCCATGTTCGAACAGAGAGGAGATTGAGGAGATGGAGATGGTTACGTGCCTTGGCTTGTACCGTGAGGAGATGGCGGTCCAGGAAAGGTGGCGGTCGAGGGTGATGCCAAGGTACTTAAGGGTGGGAGTGAGGGCAATGGGGCAGCCATAGATGGTAAAGAAGAAATCTAGGAGCCAGAAATGTGGGGGGGATGATGTGGCCTACGATGATTGCCTGGGTCTTGGAGGGATTGCTCTTAAGGAGCTATTGGTTGCACAATGCGGTGAACAGGTCAAGGTGGGACTGGAGGAGGCACTGGGAACGTTGGAGAGAGGGGGGCAAGAGAAAGGAAGGCGGTGTCATCAGCACATTGCAGGAGATGGACGGGTGGGTGCAGTGGCTTATCTGCCGTGTATAAGAGGTAGAGGAGAGGTGAAAGAACGGAGCCTTGAGGCACACCTGTGTAGGGGTACAAGGTGTAAGAGTTGGAGTTGTGGATGGATGACAGAGTCGTGTTAACACTGTGTACGTATTTAACACCAATACATGAAGATTCAGTGTGGTATAGTGAATGCAGCCAACAGATTGCTGATGTGGTCAGTGGGTACACTGTATATGTCGATATTGCTCTATGTTTAGGCTATCACTGTAGTCACCAGAACATACACTGCAATGTTACACGAATGGGAGTGACGTTACGCACTAAGAAAATTTTTATTTACCAAGGAAGAGGTACAGAAGAAATACCGCCACAGGCCTCCATCACAGAGGCACAACCACTCGACCAGCTCGTCTGATGTCCATGCAGCAGCCTCCAGGTGGCGCTCACAAAGACAGACCCCTTCTCGCTTCTGCGCCACTTCCTCCAGCGCCTCACTTGTGTTCGCAGATAGTGTGGGCAGTTAACAGGGAACCTGTTAACTACAGACTGCATTGCTTATGATTTCTAAGGGCCAAATCCTTCGACCAACATACACCAAAACACAACGTACCGCGGACACATACAGAGCTCTGTAACGGCAATTAGATAGTTCAGTTCTGCACTTGTAGTCCACTCAGTACAGTACTTTAAAGACGAATTTCTGACATTAATTTCCTACTTAGAACTTGCTATTTATGGAGAACATAAATCGTTAACAGAGTTTCTGGAATATTACATTCAGTTATATGACAATATAATAAACTGTCGAGAGACAGGCAAGATATTAGATTCACAATTATGGTGACATACCATCATATGATTTCTACGCATGGAAATCCTCGACACGAGTATTGCCCGGAGGGAGAAGACAGCTGGTGCGAGTGCCGGAAACGAACAACCCTTGGAATGAAACATGAACCGCACCCTACTCTATTGCACCATGACATACAGAAGGAAACTCTTCCAATATACGAAGATTTATCAAGGGATGAATTACTGGAGAGATGTTTAGGTGACCACAAACAAAATGTGAATGGAAGTTTTAATTCCACTATTTGGCGATTGGCTCCTAAACATTTCCACTCCGGACTATAAGTCGGTGAATTGGCATCGCATTTAGCAGCGGGCTTATTCACTGAAGGAAATTCATCCCTTCTGATGGTCATGGACGATTGTGCCAAACAAATGGATAACCAACCCTGAGCCGGCAGAATTGACGTAGTTCATTTGAATCGAAGGAAGGTCGCAAAGCTCGGAAAGCACTGCTGCAAGAGCAAAACGAAGCCTATGAGGAAGAACAAGGATTGCTATATGGTTCTGGAATCGCACCCTAATCATTTAACATCTTATATCATTGTTAACATCCTTGAATTTCTAGTTTCCGAGAGTTTATTTTTCAAACGCGTTTATCTCGAAATGACTTTTTCACATTTGATTGCAATCTAACTCAAAGCGTATAGAACCGATCATTATGAAAATTAGTGGTAGGATTCTTTATAAAATGGCGAATCATTTGAACGAGCTTGTGAGATGATGTCATTATTTTAGGAGATTTTTATTTGCATAATTAGAAATAAATGGTGAAAATCGAATTGTCCAAAGACTGCAAAATTTTTGAATTTCATTATTTTCAACTGCATTGAGGTTCATATTCTTAGAAAATAAGTTATTAATGTAAAATCAAAACAGTTTTGATTTCAGATGAATATCGGAATGGCTACATTGCACGCAATTGGAGAACTATACTCACAACTTTCAGCGGACATCATAGCGTAACTTGGTCATTTTTGGCTGAAATTATTAAAAAAAATTCAAAAAAACTGGTCAAAATGTGGATGAAATGATGTCAAAATTTAATTAAATTCTAATTAATACTTCCCACCAAAAAATACCAAAAATTCTGTGTCAGACAGCCTTCTAATATGGTTTCCCCCCTTAAGCGGAAATTAGAAGAAATCACTAGCATTAAATCATCTACATCTACAACTGCGTGATTATTCTGCTATTCACAATAAAGTGCCTGGCAGAGGGTTCAGTGAACCGCCTTCAAGCTGTCTCTACCGTTCCACTCTTGAACGGTGCTCGGGAAAAACGAGCATTTAAATTTTTCTGTGCAAGCCCTGATTTCTCTTATTACATCGTAATGATCATTTCTCCCTATGTAGGTGGGTGCCAGCAGAATGTTTTGGCAGTGGGAGGAGAAAACTGGTGATTTAAATTTCATCAGAAGATCCCGTCGCAACGAAAATGCCTTTGTTTTAATGATTGCCACTCCAATTCACGTATCGTGTCTGTGGCGCTATCTCCCCTACTTCGCGATAATACAAAAGGAGCTCCCCTACTTTGTACTTTTTCGATGTCATCCGTCAGTCCCATCTGATATGGATCCCACACCGCACAGCAATTTTCCATAAAAGGGTGGACAAGCGTGGTGTAAGCAATCACTTTAGCATACCTGTAGCACCTTCTAAGTGGTCTGCCAATGAATTCCAGTTTTGGTTTGCTCTACCCACAACATTATCTATGTGATCGTTCCAATTTAGGGTATTTGAAATTGTAATCCCTATGTATGTAGTTGAATTTACAGCCTTTAGATTTGTGTGACTTACCGAATAATCTAAATTTAGTGGATTTTTCTTAGTACTCATGTGAATAACTTCACACTTTTCTTTATTCAGGGTCCATTGCCACTTTTCGCAGCATACACATATCTTACCCAAATCATTTTGCAATTCATTTTGCTCATCTGACGACTTTACAAGACGGTAAATTACAGCATCATTTGCAAGACAGCTACTGAGATTGTCTCCTATGTGGTTAATATAGATCAGGAACAATAGAGGGCCTATAACACTTCCTTAGGGAACACAGGATATTATTTCTGTTTTACTCGATGATTTTTCGTCTATAACTACGAACTGTGACCTTTCTGACAGGTAATCACGAATCCAGTCGCACAACTGAGGTGGTATTCCATAGGCACGCAGTTTGGTTAGAAGACGCTTGTGAGGTTTACTACGTGTCTTCGAGGTATTTCATAATATTCGAATACAGTAGTCGTCGTAAAACCCAGCTGCAAATCGACGTTAGTGTTTCTGTAGTTCAACGGATTACTCCGCCTTCCCTTTTTGGGTTTAGGTACGGATCTTTCTGTGAGAGAGCGGTTGTACATAATTGCTAAATATGGAGCTATTTTACCAGCATACACTGAGAGGAACCTGACTGGTATACAATCTGGACCGGAAGCCTTTCTTTTATTAAGTTATTTAAGCTGCTTTGCGACACCGAGATCTATTTCTATGTTTCTCATCTTGGCAGTTTTTCTTGATTGAATTCAAGAATACGTACGGAAAATCGTGTTTAATAACTCTTGAAACGTCCCCTTAGAACAATTATACACGACCGTCCTTAACCTGATACACAATATTTTTTTAGCGCAACGCAATCTGACTTTCAAAAATCTTTACAAAAGAATGGCCCTGACTAACCTATAAGTTTCACACATCACTTACCTCACAAAAATCTTCGCTACTCAAGCTACTGCAATACAGCGAGCGCCACTACTGCCAGCTAAATAAAAGATTCAAAGTACTGAAGGCACTAACTACTGATAGGCATAGTTAGCAAATGAAAGATTTTGATAGAGAACAACCAATGTATTTACCTCAATAGTCATAATATATATAGCAATTCATGACAAATTACAAATCTCCGCCATCTCTCTCCCCACATCCACCACTGCTGGCGGCTCACCTCCAACTGCGCTATGCTACGCGCTGTTCACATCCAGCTGCCTAACACTACAATGGCGAGTATTACAACAATGCAAAGCAGCCACAGACTGCTACGTAACGTTGCCAATAAGAAAACATAAACAGCCTACTTACATAGCCCCCATGCTCCCCACAAAAAATTTTACAAATTGTTTTGGGCAGTGGCCAATAATGATTTGATAAAATTTTTCATAATTACAATAACAAAGATATCAAATGCACACACTTATTGATACAATGTTGGTCAAAAGCTAAAATTTTCTCACAGTCCATAAAGACAGTCCTGATCGTTTATTACAGTAAAATAGCAGTGTTTTTCTCAAAGTCTGAGCAGTAAAAGAAAATGCACACGGAAGTAGTGGATTTCCATGCAGTCTTGAAGAAGTAGTGTTGTCCTTCCAACGGAAAGACAGTGCTGACTCTTGACATGCAGACAGATAATGGGCTACAACAGAGAAAACCCACAGCAGAGTCATTCGACGTTTTGAAGAATATTGGTAGGTAGTTCATCAAAGAGCAGACCCACTGTAGTCCTGGTAAGAGTATGGTATTGGTGAGTCATCAAAGGTGCATATCCAGTGCAGTCCTTGTAGAGATTGTGGTATTGGTGGGCCACCAGAGGTGCAGACCCACTGTAGTCCTTGTAGAAATAATGGTATTGGTGAGTCAGCAAAGGTGTAGACCCACTGTAGTCCTTGTAGAAATAATGGCATTGGTGAGTCAGCAAAGGTGTAGACCCACTGTAGTCCTTGTAGAAATAATGGTATTGGTGGGTCATCAAAGATGCAGACCCACTGTGGTCCTTGTAGAGACGGCCAGCAGCCATCTGTTGCGACTGTGCAGGTGCACAATCACCATCGAAGAGTCTTGCGGTCAATATAGAAAGTCCATAAACCACCACTTGTGTACTCACAAAGTTCTTTTCTAATTGTCCGTAGAACCAGCAATGCTGTTAACCAGTCCCTTGCTGAAGTAGTAACACACCTGCAAACACTATCAGTCCCTACTTCTCACATATTGTCCATATACTATGACCAACAGAATCGTGTGCATTGAAATGGAACTTAAAAGTTAATAATATGATGAACTGGTGTCAATCACAATTTTATAACATAAGAATACAATAACAAAGGTACAAAATACATCATTAAAGAACATAACAATACAGATAACATTTGTAGTACAGGCTTTACAAAAGAATCGAAATAACATTGACACCGGTGAGTCAGACCCACCATACTTGCTCCAGACACTGCGAGAGGGCTGTACAAGCAATGATCACACGCACGGCACAGCGGACACACCAGGAACTGCGGTGTTGGCCGTCGAATGGCGCTAGCTGCGCAGCATTTGTGCACCGCCGCCGTCAGTGTCAGCCAGTTTGTCGTGGCATACAGAGCTCCATCGCAGTCTTTAACACTGGTAGCATGCCGCGACAGCGTGGACGTGAACTGTATGTGCAGTTGACGGACTTTGAGCGAGGGCGTATAGTGGTCATGCGGGAGGCCGGGTGGACGTACCGCCGAATTGCTCAACACGTGGGGCGTGAGGTCTCCACAGTACATCGATGTTGTCGCCAGTGGTCGGCGGAAGGTGCACGTGCCCGTCGACCTGGGATCGGACCGCAGCGACGCACGGATGCACGCCAAGACCGTAGGATCCTACGCAGTGCCGTAGGGGACCGCACCGCCACTTCCCAGCAAATTAGGGACACTGTTGCTCCTGGGGTATCGGCGAGGACCATTCACAACCGTCTCCATGAAGCTGGGCTACGGTCCCGCACACCGTTAGGCCGTCTTCCGCTCACGCCCCAACATCGTGCAGCCCGCCTCCAGTGGTGTCGCGACAGGCGTGAATGGAGGGACGAATGGAGACGTGTCGTCTTCAGCGATGAGAGTCGCTTCTGCCTTGGTGCCAATGATGGTCGTATGCGTGTTTGGCGCCGTGCAGGTGAGCGCCACAATCAGGACTGCATACGACCGAGGCACACAGGGCCAACACCCGGCATCATGGTGTGGGGAGCGATCTCCTACACAGGCCGTACACCACTGGTGATCGTCGAGGGGACACTGAATAGTGCACGGTACATCCAAACCGTCATCGAACCCATCGTTCTACCATTCCTAGACCGGCAAGGGAACTTGCTGTTCCAACAGGACAATGCACGTCTGCATGTATCCCGTACCACCCAACGTGCTCTAGAAGGTGTAAGTCAACTACCCTGGCCAGTAAGATCTCCGGATCTGTCCCCCCTTGAGCATGTTTGGGACTGGATGAAGCGTCGTCTCACGCGGTCTGCACGTCCAGCACGAACGCTGGTCCAACTGAGGCGCCAGGTGGAAATGGCATGGCAAGCCAATCCACAGGACTACATCCAGCATCTGTACGATCGTCTCCATGGGAGAATAGCAGCCTGCATTGCTGCGAAAGGTGGATATACACTGTACTAGTGCCGACATTGTGCATGCTCTGTTGCCTGTGTCTATGTGCCTGTGGTTCTGTCAGTGTGATCATGTGATGTATCTGACACCAGGAATGTGTCAATAAAGTTTCCCCTTCCTGGGACAATGAATTCACGGTGTTCTTATTTCAATTTCCAGGAGTGTATCAGAATAACTTTTGGAACATCAACTTTATACATGAGCATTAAAACAAAACAGAATAAATAATGTCTAAGCATATTTACTAGGTAAATAACATATTATTAATACAAATTATATTTGAGGATAACAGTATTCCTCATCATAGTGAATGTAGCTTAGTATTAGAAAAATGCTACAATATAAGTCTTATCAGATAAACATATAAATACAGGAAAAACATAAATACCCAAGGGTACACAAACATATAGCGGAATAATACAAGGAAAGGACAGGGTTTGTTTTACTGCAGTATTTTGCAAACAAAACTTTCTTTACTTCTCGGAGATCTCCCTTCGTTCTTCATTATTTCCAAAAGTCCTATCTATACCTGCTTTCTGTACTTTTCTCGTATAGCCTCTCAGTGAATTTCTTCAAATTCATCGCAACTCATTCTCTTATAGGCTACCCCCTCTTAAGCTAACTTAAATCTACTGAGCTCAGATGCTAAACTAAGGGACGAGGCAATGCAGCAGCACAAAACAATTAACACACACAGCAATGATCAAAAATACAAATGGCGAAGCAAGCAGCATAAATTACAACCAATGTAAGGCACTGTGCAGCAAACAAGAAAAATAAATGCGTAGTAAACTGGCTTAACAGCGTAATACAAAGTCAAATTCAGTAACATTATGCCTGGCAAACAGCAGCAGCAAATAAAAAAAACATATATCTAAACATGACATAGCTCAAGCAGAAAAAATAGTACACTAAAGACAACAATGCAGACAAGGGAAATGTATATTCACATCTTAATGTCTATGTAATTAAAGTGGTGCACCACAAGAAGTTATTCTACCAAAAAGTTACCAAGTACTTGAAAAGAAAATTATGAATGCAGTTCCTGTGAAGGTAAATGTCATTTTGTGCCCCCTCATTTTTTTGAAAAAATTATTATTTACTCGATCTGTAGACAGAAAATATTTATATTAGTACATCTATAAAATTTTATTTTAACCAATGCTGCAGTGCAGCTAGAAACTAGATATCAAATGAAATAAGCAACTATGTACAAAGTAAAGCATAAGAACATCATTCAGTAGTCATTAGGCATTTCATAAGTTAGTAGAAAAATCTCTCAACTAGAGAGACAGTAGTCATAATCAGGTGTATAGACATAAAAATATTTCTCGTCATTTCATTAGGCAATTTAGTAAATATCATAAATTAAGAACTCTACAGTGTAATCATGTTTTCAAGTTTGAGGGTGTCGTATTTACGATGCTTTCTACAAAGGAATGTCGATTGCGAGGATAATGGCCTCCCCCTTTTTTTTTTTCTACCACCTAATGGCGTTTTCTCAAGGCGGCTGGCACACCTGGCCGCTCACAACGAATTACGTCACGGTCACTTACCTTTCTTACCAAAATATTTACGACAGCAGTTTTCGCTACAGTGACAGTCTCATATACCAATTTCACAGGTCGAAAATTTGCGTTACAAATGTGTAGAAACAAAATCCTATAAATATAACAGCGTCCAAAAAATTTTCGCCAGCATTGTGATACATTCACGCATATACACACATTTCATAACTCTTAAAGTACGATTCTTGGTTTCCAACAACCTTTTTCACAAATCAGAGTCCCTAATCACTACTCATTATTCCTTACCTTATTCGTCGACACTTCTTCAGTATTTCATCATAAGAAATACGTAGCATAATCAAACTCTTCATATACGGTATCATCGTCTTATTAATCATAAACATACCTCAACAGTATAATACACATCGTTGTCGTAATAATATCATCACATCTTAGTCAACTCTCAAAATCGTCGTAGCTTCCTCCAATAATTTCAAAACCTAAAAAAATTCTCTGCTCATGTCAAGTGTCATCTGCCTCAAACGTACTTTAAAAATCATGATCCCATACCAAATACATCATTCAAAGCTCTCATAGTATCACAATGGTTCCGAAAAAATATGAACAGTTTACAAAGTACAGACAAAATACAGTTTCATAAGTGTGAAGTTATCCAACTGTGTAATTACGTAAACATCTGTCACTGATATAGTAAAATAAATGTTTGTCTCTCTCAGTTAAATGATCAGATAGCTGTGTAATTTACATGTTAGAGATATATGGTACCGATGTGTAAAGTTGTATAAGCAAATACCATATTAGCTAGGGCTCCTTGTGCTTGCCAAACACATGGTACACAAAGTAGGCGTGTACCCCCCTGAGGATTAATGTAATTATACCCTCAGGTGTTACAGATTACACCAATGGAATGAAATATATCACGGAAAACTTTCTTTGTAATTCAAAAATCTTTAAAAATAAATGTTTTAAGTATAAAATTAATCACTCAAATACGTGTACTGTAGCGCTAAACTGTGCGTCTTGTAACATAATCTCTGTGGAAGTGTCGCAGTTATCGTCCTCCGAAAGCTAAGTTCTGCAGAAGTCAATGTACTTACCTCATGATAAACAAAAGTGAAATGCTTTGCGTATAGATATCGTAGTTATTATGCTTATTGGCGTGATGAAGAAAGTACTGTACAGTAATGTATTGTTGTGCCACGAAAAAGGCTGTCTCATTGTTGCCGTACCACAAAAGTTACTACTAAAACATGTTTTTCTTTCCAGAAGAATTCAGAAAACTGTGCAGATATAAAACAGATACACCGCAAAAGAAACATTGTAAATTGTCACTCATTAGTTGCATCGTGACAAAATCGTGTAGCTGTCACATAAACTAACCTCTGTGTCATCTGGTATCTCTCTGAAAGTACTTTAAATCCAGAATGTATTTTCAAGTAAACCAAAATGTTGCATTAAAATCTCATTGGCAGTACTGGTAAATGTTCTAATTATGTGAGCCTTATAGTCGTTACGTAATCGTGCAACTAACAAGCAAGAATGTAGACACACAATAACACTGTGTCGTCTGTTCACTATAACAATGCATTCGTAATTTCTGTTTAAATAAGTTCTCCTGGTTCTTGACTGGATATTTAACTTCAAACATTGTTGCATATTAACAGATTCTAAGTCTGACAAAGCATACTAGAAATGTGAAGTGAAAAGTTTTATGGCAAAGACAAATTTAAAAAGCAGATTATCTTTCTATAAACGGTTTTACATTTGAAATGTGGTGTAAACCTTTACTCTTCCTAGTGCACAGAGTTTCAACTTCAAAGCAATTATCATGTTGTATACATCGGTAAAGAATGCTAAAATTTTTCTCAAGGCTAGCGTCTTATGTTATTTTTCTCGAAGCCAGCGGGCGCACGCGGCTGCCTGCTGTGCGAGTCATTGTCTGTCTCTTTGTTGGCGCGCGCCGTTATTGGGATTAGGAGACCTAACTTTTACAAATTCACTCTGACGAGAAGGCCCTGCCCTGTTTGAAGCTCGCCAATTTTGATGGAATTCAGGTCTGTCATTACGATCACATCGTCTGTCGTCATGTCTGTAGTTCCTGTAGTTTCTTTCTTGTCGGTTAAGTGGTGGAGAATTTCTCCCTGAATCATAACTACGTGCTGGACCGTTGCGTCTTAAGTTATTCTGTCTCCCGTAATAATAATTGTTTTGGTTCCCATATTGTCTGTTTCTCTGATTGTCTCTGTGATAGTCATTACCGCAGAGAGGTGATCTTTCCCTGTAATTATTACTACTCTGCCACCGATTGTCATACGGGTGGTGTCTGTTTTGGTCACGATTTGTGTGGTGAGAATAGCCTTGTCGCGTCCAGTCATGGAATTGTGACGGATGTGACCTGTAGTGATTGTTTTCCTGTTTTCGCATCCCGCGACTGTCTGTGTCAATTTCTAATTCTTGTAAGAGTCCCTGAAAAGCTTCAATGTCGTCTTTGCAACGTCCTGCTAAAATAATATGTCGTAAATGTTCAGGTAATTTGATTAAGCAAATGGGGATGAGTTCTGAGGGGCTGTATGGGTTTGACAGGTACTGATTCTTGTGCAACATGTCTTCAAAATATTTGACAAGACTGGAAAATTCAGATTGATCGAAACGTTTCATCATTATGATGCTATGTTTTACTCGGTCTTGTGTGACTTGAGACCAATATGCTGAGAGGAAGGCATGGTAAAACTCTCCTTCACTGTGGCAATCGTGAATGACCGACCGCATTCTTACAGCTGGTTCATTCTCTAAGTAGCCACACATAAATTCTAATCTGTGCTCTAATGACCAGTTGGGAGGAAAACAATGAGAGAATTGATGGAGCCATGCTTGTGGATGAATGTCGTTGCCAGGATTCTTAAATGTTTTGAATTTACGTGTAGTAATGAACAGCTTATAGTCAAAATCATCATGTCGGCGAGTCGCATATCGGTCATTGTTACGTCGTGTCGGCCGTTCCATCTCAAAATTCGGTGCACATTGCCAATTTCTTTCATAACTTCCGAAATGCCCTGTGTTATTATTTTGCGGCTTTTCCGTATTTCTAAGTCCCTCTTCCCGTGTTGGAGCGCGAGTGTCCTCTGAAATACGTAATTCTTGTATTACCTGTGTCAGCTGATCTTGTACTTCCCGGATTTCTCTTTGGTGTTGCGTATTAATTTGATTCAGATTTTGTTTCAGTTTCCTAATTTGTTCGCTCTCTTCTGTGCCATTAAAGACTACCGGTTTTGTGTCATTCAGATTATCATCTACCTTCGTAGATAAATTATTGAATTGATCTGAAAGTTCGGCTACTTCTCCGATAGTGTACTTATTTCCTCAGTGTGTTTTTCTGAACCAAGTTTCAGAGTATCTACTGTGTCCTTTAAGTTTTCCTGAGTTTTTGCAAGTTGCGTAACCGAATCGGTAGATGCAACTGAGTCAAATTTAGCTTGCAAGGTCTCATGATTTTCATGAACAATAGTTTGCAGTTCTTTTATGGCTGCTTCGTGATTCTGTAATGCATTTTCATGCCGCGAAAAAATAGGTTGAAAATGCTCACAAATTTGTGTTTTTACGTCATTACAGACTTTTTGACATTTCGATTCAATGTTATGTAACTCAGTAGTTAAATCTTCACATGTTTGTTCAAGAGTTTGTTCCAATGAGTCTAACTTTTGAAGCTTTTGCTGTGTTTGTCTCTGATTTTGTTCCACTCTGTCTAACTTTTTAAGATTTTGTTCCACTGTGTCTAACTTTTGAAGATTTTGTCTCATTTGTCTCTGATTTTGTTCCATTTGTTGCATTAATTGCAATAATAATGTATTAGTGTCTGGAATCTGTTTCTCTATGCTTTTTGGCAGTGCATTTTCACCGGCAACATTCACATTTTGACAAGCAGAAAATGTGTCTTGACTCATTTGAAAAAACGGTGAGGACACAAAACCTGAATCTACAGTATTTGCAAGATTGTGTCCTGTCATTTCGCATTCCTGAGGCGAGCTGTTGCCGACCGATCGATCGATAATGCTTCCCTGTTCACTACCTGTTTCACTGTCTACACCATTATTTGACGCCCACTCCATTTCCCTAGGCACAGTTACCAAATTACTACTTTGAATGTCTGCTAATTCATTACACAGCGGCGCTGGTAAGCTACACTCGTCGTCACTATTATTTCTCAGTTTACTTTGGAGCCTAGTGTTACGTTTTTCACACGCCATTATTGCCACAATATTTCACACGATAACACAGAAAAGCACAATTTGAAGAGCACAAATAAGAGAACACATTAACATAGCACTGAAAATAATATCTAGTTAATTGCAGCTGCGAAATACTTGGTGCACATCTACATGCATGCCACAACTGTTTTACTGTACAACAATGAAAAACTACAACTACAAAGGAGATTCTCTCTACAATTACATGCTAGCAATAAACAAAATCTACGCTAATTACACAAACTACAAGGAAAAAATCAGAAGATTCCAGTGAGGTATCCTCGGCTAAGGGTCGACATATGAAACGTCACCTTTAAACAATTATACACGACTGTCCTTAACCTGATACACAATATTTTTTTAGCGCAACGCAATCTGACTTTCAAAAATCCCTACAAAAGAATGGCCCCGACTAACATTAACCTATAAGTTTCACAAATCACTTACCTCACAAAAATCTTCGCTACTCAAGCTACTGCAATACAGCGAGCGCCACTACTGCCAGCTAAATAAAAGATTCAAAGTACTGAAGGCACTAACTACTGATAGGCATAGTTAGCAAATGAAAGATTTTGATAGAGAACAACCAATGTATTAACCTCAATAGTCATAATATATATAGCAATTCATGACAAATTACGAATCTCCGCCATCTCTCTCCCCACATCCACCACTGCTGGCGGCTCACCTCCAACTGCGCAATGCTACGCGCTGTTCACATTCAGCTGCCTAACACTACAATGGCGAGTATTACAACAATGCAAAGCAGCCACAGACTGCTACGTAACGTTGCCAATAAGAAAACATAAACAGCCTACTTACACTCTGCTTTAGTGGCACTGTCATTAGTGACTTCACCATTGTTATCGCGCAGTGAAGGTATTGATTGCGTATTGCCACTGGTGTGCTTTATGTATGACCAGAAATTCTTTAGGTTTTCTGCGAGATTTCGAGACAGACTTTCGTTGTGGAAATTCCTAAAAGCTTCTGGCATTGAAGTACGCACCGTATTTTGAAATTCTGCAAAACTTTGCCAGTCTTGGGGATTTTGCATTCTTTTAAATTTGGCACGCTTTTTTCGCTGCTTCTGCAACAGCAATCTGACCCGTTTTTTGTACCGTGGGGGATGAGTACCATGACTTATTAATTTATGTGGCGTATAACTCTCAATTGCTGTAGATACTAACTCTTTGAAATCATTCCCCAACTTTTCTATGCTTACATGATCGGAAGGAAGGAGTGCAGACTGTCTCTTAAAAAGGCGTTAAGGGCATTTTTATCAGATTTTTTAAGTACATGTACTTTGCGTTTCTTTTTGATGGTTGTAGGAGTTACGGTATTCAGCCTAGCAGCTACTGCCTTGTGGTCGCTAATCCCTGTATTCGACACGTTGTTTCTAACTTCTGCACAATTTCAGTGCAGTAATGTGTTCACTGAAAATTTGTGTGTGTGTGTGTGTGTGTGTGTGTGTGTGTGTGTGTGTGTAAGTATAATCTAACTTCTGCACCATTTCAGTGCAGTAATGTGTTCATTGTAAATAAGTATTACAGTAGTTGTATTACATGTTTCTTACCTTATAAATAAATATAAAACTTTTTTATTTTAAATTCAGTGCAATAGTATTTGTAAAATGACTCTTAGTGTTCATTAAAAAGTGACGATCATTCCACTTGGGACCTGTGGAATGGTACATTAGCTTATTTGTTTTAGTTTAAATATTTGTCATGTATTGTTGTTTTTCTGACATGTTCCACATCCTGGAGGACCTCCTCACTACGGATCAATTGGAACGAAAGTAAATCTAATCTAAATCTAATCTAATCTAACAGGTCAAGTATGCTTTCATAACCATTTACGCTTCCAATAGGCTCATGAACTAATTGTTCAAAATAATTTTCTGAAAGTACAATTTCGGATGACATTTTGTGCCTGCCGCCGGCTTTAAAAGTATAATTTTTCCAGCATATCGAGGGTAGATTAAAGTCACCACCGACTGTAATTGTATAAGTGGTGTACCTATTTGAAATGAGAGTCAAGTTTTCTTCGAACTGTTCAGCAACTGTATCTACTGAGTCGGGGGATGGGAGGGGGTGGCGGTAAAAATAGTTTAGTCCGATTGTGAGGTATAACCTCTACCCATACTATTTCCAGGAACTGTCTGCTCCAATTTCAATACAAAGGAAACTACTTCTGACTGCAATAAATACTTCACCACCAATTGTGTTTAATTTATCCTTTCTGAACCCTGTTAGAAAAAAATTCTGCTGAGCTTATTTCCGGCATTAGCTAGCTTTCTGAACCTATAACTATTTCAGCTTCAGTGCTTTCTATCAGGGCTTGGAGATCCGGTTCTTTCCCAAAACAGCTACGACAATTTACAACTACAATACCGATCGTTTCGACAACTGACTTACTGTGTTTTACCTGCTCTCTCTTAGACGGACGCCCTTTCTGTGATTCCCTGAGGCCCTCTGACCGAAAAACATAAAACACTAGAGCAAAGCAAACGCTTGAATTCAAAGGTTATAGGAAAGCAAACAGCGCCAACAGCCGACTAAATATACAGATGGAATCAATTAAGCCCTTCGGTGGCAGAACATCAAATAAATTATAATATAATTATTACACAGACAGGTAGTTCGGAAAATCTCAAATGACAAGCGATGCGGACGAGCTATAATCAGCTGGCCAGCTATCTTACCAAAACAGGTATATTTTCCTCAGATGTATGAGGAATTTACAAAATCATTTGGTGAATGCCACCAGACCGACTGAAGCTTATCATTTCTGTGTTTACCACTGACACATGAGGCATTAAATAATGGCTAATTTCTCCTGTAACAGACCTGTATAAACAGAAGTGAACAGTGTCCTAACGAAATTTAAAACGTCAATGTATAAAGAAAGTGTGACAAGCGCTGAAGGCGTTAACCATTGGTCAAATACATAACGCCAATGCATTAAGCCAGACTGGTAAGCACTAAATGTTAAACACTTTTCTCATAAAATACTGTAATAATCAATTAATTAAAAATACTGGAAAGTATTGAACAGATAATATGCCAGACAGGCAGCTTATAGTTAACTTTAACGTTAAATGTGGCAAACACTATTTTAATAAAATACAAGACACTAGTAAATTGTAGAAGGCTGGGGAGCACTAAATAGATAATATGCCGGACAGGTAACCTGCAGAGGGACTTGAAAGAAAGAACAGCATGCGCACACAAGCAGCTCAGGCAAACTGCTCAGTAATTTGGTGCCTAGGCGACAAAATAAAAATCTAATAGACGTTCGCCACAAATCACGAATATGTTTCCTTAAAAAACAGCCTAGTCACAAAACACAAACGAGCGCCTTTTTCTCACAATTGTGAATCGAAAGAATGACCACAAATACCAGCTGTGCCTGAAAGGAACCAAGTTGCAATGGCTCACACATCGGGTAAGACGAAATTATTGTCTGTTGTGAAAGGCCATAGATCTACAATATGGGCACACATCGTTTCCCAGAGCAATCTCGAACAATCTACTGTACGACATTTAAATTGAAATCAGGTTTATGACGCCAGTAACACTCCACAGGCCAAGCTGCCGCCTTCCAGAAATGTTTCGCCCAACAGAGTGCTTTCACGTCCTCAGCAGATCCGGACCACCAACTGCCCACGTCACTGCCAGTCACTTCCTCACAGCTAGCCGACGATGCCTCTGTACCCACGTCTGCCAAGGCCTACGCGACCTCTTGTGAGATAATAGAAATGTCGAAGCCACACAACAGCAGAGTGCATGGTCTACATAATCCGCCAGACAAATGTCCTCTAGTAATCCTTAAAACTCTAAGATTCTAAGTTAGCGAGTCAGTTGCAGTAGACAATTTCGATAATTCAAAGATATATTATATAATTCTCTAATCTACTTCATTTCTTACTTTTAAAAAATCATTTCACAAATATTTGACCAACTTTCTTATTTTTGTCAATGCAGCTCAGAAATCATTATCTTCTTGACACCTCATTTCCTTTCTTATTGTGTTTCATGTGTGGTTCCTGTTGTCATGTCCTAGTTCATGAACAATGAGTGGCCAAGTAAGTGGTCCTGACAGTCGGGATACCAGTTACTTTGGAATGAGGCTGGGCCTCTCGGACACATTCTGAGTCGTGGTCAGCTTTGTGCTCAGACGCCAAAGACTACCAAATCCACCGGTTAGTCCCTCAACCGTTAGGGGTAAGACTCAATGGGACCTGGAGCAAGTAAGGCTAGCAACCTGCTTCCCTGGTACATTAAATATGCTGGCAACAATTAGAGCAAAATGCTTCGGACCTTTGGAGGTGACGGAGTCCCACCTCTAATTGACAAACCAGGGAATCCTAAGATACGACTCGGCAGACGAATGGTAACGAGATGGGCAGCTATTAATATCAATGGGGGCTACTCTGGGAAGAAGGTAGAGCTGGCAGAGGCTGCAAGTAAGATGGGTTTGGACGTTTTAGCTGTTAGTGACATTTGGGTAAGGGGTGAGAAAGAAGACGAAGTGGGACAATACAAGGTCTACCTGTCAGGAGTCAAAGCAGGAATAGCACAATGGGGTGTAGGGCTTTACGTCAAGAAAGAAATGGAACAAAGAGTAGTTGCAATAAGGTATGTAAACGAACGACTGATGTGGATAGATTTGGCAGTGCCTAGCAAGAAAATTAGGATTGTGTCAGTATATTCGCGTTGTGAAGGGACAGATCAAGATAAGATGGATAGTTTTGATGACGCACTCAGTGATGTAGTTGTTAGAGCAAAGGACGAGGACAGTGTTCTGCTGATGGGTGACTTTAATGCCAGGATAGGAAATCGAACAGAAGGGTATGAAACGGTTATGAATAAATTTGTAGAGGATATGGAGGCCACAAGGAACGGTTAACACTCTTGGATTTCTGTGCCAGTATGGGCTTAGCAATCACAAACTCCTTTTTTAAACATAAGAACATTCACCGGTATACCTGGGAAGGCAGGGGAACCACATCTGTCATTGACTATATAATAACAGATCAGGAATTCAGGAAGGCTGTGAGGGACACACGTGTATTCAGGGGATTCTTTGATGACACTGATCACTATTTAATCTGCAGTGAAATTGATATTGTGAGGCCGAAAGTGCAGGAGGTCAGGTCCATATGTAGGAGGATAAGAGTGGAGAAACTTCAGGATAAGGAAATCAGGCAGAAGTACATAACAGCGATCTCAGAAAGGTACCAGTTAGTTGAATGTAGTCAGTTACAGTGATTGGAAAAGGGATGTACAAGGTACAGGGACACAGTACTAGAAGTGGCTAAAGAATGTCTTGGAACAGTAGTGTGTAAAGGTAGAATGAAGCAAACAGCTTGGTGGAATGACACAGTCAAGGCAGCCTGTAAAAGAGAAAAGAAGGCGTATCAAAAATCGCTACATACTAGAACTCAGGTAGACAGAGAAAGTTATGTTGATTAAAGAAACAAAGCCAAACAGATAATTGCAGCATCCAAGAAGAAATCTTGGGAAGACTTTGGAAACAGGTTGGAGACTTTGGGTCAAGCTGCTGGAAAACCATTCTGGAATGTAATAAGCAGTCTTCATTAATGGAGGTAAGAAGGAAATGACAAGTATTTTGGACAGGTCAGGAAAACTATTGGTGAATCCTGTTGATGCTTTGGGCAGATGGAGGGAATATTTTGAAGAGTTGCTCAATGTAGGTGAAAATACGATCAGTAATGTTTCAGATTTCGATGTTCAATGGGATAGGAATGATGATGGAAATAGGATCACATTTGAGGAAGTGGAGAAAATGGTCAATAGACTATAGTTCAATAAAGCGGCTGGGGTGGACGAAATTAAGTCGGAACTCATCAAGTAGAGTGGAATGTCAGGTCTTAAGTGGCTACATAGGATAATTGAAACGGCGTGGGAGTCGGGACAGATTCCATCAGACTGGACAAAAGCAGTAATCACACCAATCTTTAAACATGGAAACAGAAAAGATTGTAACTACTTCAGAGGAATCTTTATAATTAGCATTATGGGTAAAATCTTCTCAGGTATTGTTGAAAGGAAGAAATTGGAAGAACATCGATGTGGGTTTAGAACTCTTAGAGGTTGTCAGGACCACATATTTAGCTTACAGCAAATAATGGAGAAGAATTACGAGTGGAACAGGGAATTGTATCCATGCTTTATAGATCTAGAAAAGGCATATGACCGGGTTCCTAGGAGGAAGTTACTGTCTGTTCTACTAGATTATGGAATAGGAAGCAAACTTTTGCAAGCAATTAAAGGTCTTTACATAGATAGTCAGGCAGCAGTTAGAGTTGATGGTAAATTGAGTTCATGGTTCAGAGTAGTTTCAGGGGTAAGACAAGGCTGTAACCTCTCTATACTATTGTTCATATTATTTATGGATCATATGTTGAAAACAATAGACTGATTGGGTGAGATTAAGATATGTGAACACAAAATAAGGAGTCTCGCATATGCGGATGACTTAGTTGTGATGGCAGATTCGAGTGAAAGTTTGCAAAGTAACATTTCAGAGCTAGATCAGAAACGTAAGGACTATGGTACGAAGATTAGCATCTCCAAAACGAAAGTAATGTCAGTGAGAAAGAGATATAAACGGATTGAGTGCCAAATAGGAGAAATAAAGTTGGAACAGGTGGACGGTTTCAAGTACTTAGGATGCATATTCTCACAGGATGGAAACATAGTGAAAGAACTGGAGGCGAGGTGTAGCAAAGCTAATGCAGTGAGCGCTCACTACGAACTACTCTCTTCTGCAAGAAGGAAGTCAGTACCAAGACTAAGTTATCTGTGCACCGTTGAATCTTTCGACCAACTTTGTTGTATGGGAGCGAAAGCTGGGTGGGTGCAGGTTACCTTATCAATAAGGTTGAGGTTACGGATATCAAAGTGGCTAGGATGATTGCAGGTACTAGTAGATGGGAACAATGGCAGGAGGGTGTCCACAATGAGGAAATCAAAGAAAAACTGGGAATGAACTCTATAGATGTAGCAGTTAGGGCGAACAGTCTTAGATGATGGGGTCATGTTACATGCATGGGAGAAGCAAGGTTACCCAAGAGACTCACGAGTTCACCAGTAGAGCGTAGGAGGAGTCGGGGTAGACCAAGGAGAAGATACCTGGATTCGGTTAAGAGTGATTTTAAAGTAATACGCTTAACATCCGAAGAGGCACCAATGTTAGCACTCAATAGGGGATCATGGAGGAATTTTATAAGGGGGACTATGCTCCAGACTGAACGCTGAAAGGCATAATCAGTCTTAAATGATGATGATGATGATGATGATGATGATGATTGTATTCTATTTTAGAAACCAGTCTCTAATGGCCTAGAAAAGTTGATGGGAAATTAAATCCTAATCTTCTTTCCTTCCTTCGATTTCAAAAAGACCTAAATTTAGTAGTTGGGTCTATACATACTGTTGAGAGAGCGTTGGCAGCGTGTTGCTTGTGGGTGTGTCTCTGGCCTCTCCTGTGAAAGGTGCGCTTGATCCAGCGCCTACTATTCGATCTTTACACTTCATCTTTGCCAACTGCAGGACCTGGCGAACAGTACGAGCAGTGGGCCTAATGGGTGGGGGACGTTACTTGTATGTGACAGGTTGAAATTTTGGGTTGGCCGGGGAGTGTGTTAAGATGGCCAAGGCGGTTAAGGCAATTACTCTAGAGCTGTGGAAAATCGCATCAGAGTTCGAGTCCTTGTCTGACATAGATTTTCAACCTTCATCAGTGATTTATTTCAGTGCCTGAATGTGGCTGAAATCCTGATTTCTTATAACATTATCATATATGTATGATAAGTCATCTTCGGAATGTATATACTTTTGACTGTCCTAAATGGAATAATAATTTTAAGCCACCTAATACTAAATCAACAACATAGGTAGATATACATGGTGTATCAAAAAGTATCATCCGATTTGGTACGACTATATTTCTGAAACTAATAAACTTACATAATGAATTTTATATATGAAGATGTTATATATTCTTTCAGACATGAATTTTGTTTTCTGATGAACAGGGAAAGCAAAAAGGTTTTTTCTTACCTTTTAATTGGTGCTGAATATGCTCCCCCTTGAGATTCACGACATATGTCAATGCGGCATTCAAGTTGTTCCCACACTGCAGCGATCATGTCTTGAGTTACAGCTTCCACAACTGGTGTTATGCGATGTGAGGCACGCAAACAGTGTCTTTTATAAACCCCAACAGGAAATAATCACATACAGCCACGTCTGGTGACCTTGGAGGCCAGTATTGTAATGCTGAACGTTTGTTCCAGTGCGACTGATCCTTCATTCAATAATGCTTTGATTTACAAATAATTCCTGCACTTCCAGATTCCAGTGTGGCGGTGCCCCATTGTGTTGGTAAATGAAGTCATTCGAATCAGTCTCCAGCTGTGGGAAAAGAAATTCCTCAATCATTTCGAAATGGAAGATGCGTTTGACGCCTGTGTCAGACACTCGGGGACGGCCCGGCGATTTGTCTTTACACAAACAACCTGTTTCTCTGAATTCTTGTTCCATCCCCTAATGCTCTGATCTACCGGAGGATCCACACCGTACCTAGTACGATAGCCACGCTGAACAATTATTACTGATCCGCACCGCGCAAGACGTAGACCACGAAACGCTTTATATAGTTCCGACACCACTTTTACTAGAAATGAAGTGTACACACCCTGCTGCTACCTAGCGAGAACTATGTAAAACTCGAGAGTTTGCCCTTTCCAACAATACGCTGTGCACGTACATATGTCATACAACAAAGTCGTTACGGTTCTTTTAAATCGGATGATTCTTTTCGATACACCCTGTATTATAGGTAAGTTAATACGTGAAATAATGCAACACAATGACACATGTTCTCACTGTTTACAGATCTTGAGAATCGGATCATGTCTTCCCGAAACGTGAAGTGTTTTTATCTGGAGAAGTGATACGTCATCATGTCTGTACTAAGATCGTGAAGCATTTACACTGTGGCTTCACAGTACCTAATACTCGTACTGTTGTACGATTTGTTACCTAATCCAAAATTTCACGACAAAACACGCAGTTACGATGTGAACGAGATCCAAAGTTATATCCACCACCAATCAATAGCGGCCAGCTGATGAACAAACCACCTAACCAACTGAGCCCATAACGAGGCATTATTGACATTTTTTTAGTCATGAGTCTACTCACTACTTTGATGTGGCCCAGCAAGAATTCCTCTCCTGTACCAATCTCTTCTTCTCAGGATAGCGTTTGTTACCTACATCCTCAGTTATTTTTGTATGTGTTGCAGTATCTGTTTTCCTCTACAGTTTTTGCTCTCTACAGCTCCCTCTAATATCATGGAACTCATTCCCTGATGTCCTAACAAATGTCCTGTCATCCTGTTCTTTCTTCTTGTCGGTGTATTCCACATATTCCTTTCCTCTCCGATTCTGCGCAGAACCTCCTCATTCCTTACCTTATCAGTCCACCTAATTTTCCACCACATCTCATATGCTTCGATTCTCTTCCGTTCCGGTTTTCCCGGTCTATGTTTCACTGACATACAATGCTGTGCTCCGAAGGTACATTCCCAGAGCTTTCTTCCTGAAATTAAGGCGAATGTTGGATACCACGTAGACTTCTCTTAACCAGGAATGCCCTTTTTGCCAGTTACTAGTCTGCTTTTGATGTCTTCCTTGCCCCGTCCGTCATTGGTACTTTGCTGCATAGGTAGCAGAATTCCTTAACTTTATCTATTTCGTGACCATCGATCTTTAAATAAAGTTTCTCGCTGTTCTCGTTTTTGTTACTTCTCACTACTTTCGTCTTTCTTCGTTTATTCTCAATCCATATTCTGCGTTCATTAGATTGTTCATTCCATTCAGGAGATCATGTAGTTCTTCAGTTTCACTTAGGATAGCAATGTCCATCAGCGAATTGTATCACTGATATCCATTCACCTTGAATTTTAACTCCACCCCTGAACCTTTCTTTTATTTAAATCATTGCTTCTTCGATGTACAGAAGGAACAGTCGGGGCGAAAGACAACATCGCTTTATTACACCCTCTTCAGTCCGAGCACTTTCCTCTTCGTCATCCACTGTTATTATTTACACTTAGCTCTTGTACATATTGCCTATTAACCGCCTCTCCCTACAGCTTAGCTGTATTTTTCTCAGAATTTAGAACATCTTGTACCTACATTGTCGGACGATTTTTCCAGAACGACAAATCCTATGAAAGTGTCTTGATTTTTCTTTAGTGCTCCTTCCATTATCGTCCCCAACGTCAGAATTGCCTTTCTGGTGCCTTTATCTTTCCTACAGCCAGATTGATTCTCGTATAACATATCCTCAGTTTTCTTTTCCATTTTTCTGGGTATTATTCTTGTCAGCATCTTGGATGCATGACCTGTTAAGCTGATCGTCGCGATAATTCTCGCACTTTCCAGCTCTTGCATTCTTCGAAATTGTGTGGATGATATGTCACCAGACTCATACATTCCACAGATCAGTGTGAATAGTTGTTTTGTTGCTACTAACTCCAATGATTTCAGAAATTCTGATTGAATGTTATCTATACCTTGCGCCTTATTTCATCTTAAGTACTCCAAAGCTCTCTTAAATTGTGGTTTCAAGACTGGATCCCCTATCGCCTCTAAATCGACTTCAGTTCCTTCTTCTAACACATCAGACGAAACTTCCCCATCATAAGGAATTCAATGTACTCTTTCCACCTATCCGCTCTCCCCTCAGCTTTAACAGTGGAGCTCTCGTTGCTCTCTTAATGTCACCAGCCTTGCTTTTAATTACAGCGGAGGTTATTTTGACTTTCCTAAATGCTGAGTAGTCCTTCTGAAAATCATATCTTTTTCGATTTCTTCACATTTTTCACGCAGCCATTTCGTCTTAGTTTGCCTGGACTTCCTATTTTTTCACTCCTAAGCAACTTCTATTTCTGTATTCATGGATTTCGTGGAACATTTTTTTACTTCCTTCTTTCATCGATCAGCTGAAACATTTCTTCTGTTACCCATGGTTTCTTCGCGGTTAACTTTTTTGTACCTATGTTTCCTTTCCATCCTCTGTGATTGTCCTTTTCAGAAACGTGACTTTCTCCTTAACTCTACTGCCTACTGAGGTATTCCTTACTGGTGTATCGACGGCCTTAGAGAACTTCAAGCGTATCTCGTCATTCCTTTGTACTTTTGTATCACACTTCTTTGTGTACTGATCCTTCCCGACTACTCTCTTAAACTACTGCCTACTCTTCATTATTACTACATTATGATTTGAATCTAAATCTGCTCCCTGGTGCGCCTTACAACCCAGCATCTAATTTCTCCAAGTATGCCTCATCTTCTTGTGATTCTTGAATAGAACAGTCTCTATTACTAGCATTGCAGAACTCGATTAGTGTTCCTCCTTTCTCATTCCTTGTCCCTAGCCCATATTCTTCTGTAACCATTTGTTCTAATCTTTCCCCTACAACTGCATTCCAGACCCCTTGACTATTAGATTTTCAGTTTCCTTTACGTACTGTATTACCCTTTCAATATCCTCATATCATTTTTCTGTCTCTTGCTCATCAGCTTCAGACTTCAGCATGTATCTCTGAAATATCGTTGTCGGCGTTGATTTGCTGTCGATTCTGATAAGAACAACCCTATCACTGAACTGTTCACAGTTACACACTCCCTTCACTGCTTTCCTACTCATAACGAATCTTACTCCTATTATACCATTTTCTGCTGCTGCTCATATTATTCTATATGCTTCTGACCAGAAAGCCTTGTCTTCTTTCCATTTCACTTCGTTGATCCCTGCTTTGTCTAGACTGAGCCTTTGCATTTCCCTTTCCTGATTTTCTTGTTTTTCTTGTTTTTCTTGTTTCCCTACTACGCTCAAGCCTCAGAGATTCCATGCTCTGACTCATAGGACGTTATCCTTTCGCTGGGTACTCAACCTACCTCTCAGGGTCACATCCCCCTTGGCATTCTTCTCCTGGAGATCCGAATGGGGCCTATTCCCGAATCTTTTGCCAGTGGAGAGATCATCATGACATTTTTTTAAACTACAGATCACATGTCCTATGGATACAGGTTACGTGTCTTTAATGCAGTGGTTTCCATTGCCTTCTGGATCCCCTATCCGTTGATCGTTGCTGATTATTCCGCCTTTAGAGGAAGTTTCCCACCTCAAGGATAAGAGAGCGCCCTGAGTCTCTGTCTGCTCCCCCACCCTCTTTGACAAGGCCGTTGACAGAATGAGGGTGACTTCTTACGCCAGCAGTCTTCGGCCGCCAATGCTGATTATTAATCAGAATTTATGCGCTGGCGGCCTTCGGCCCGGAACGGAGGATATTGTCATTACTAATCAAAGATGCCACCCCTAAATCACCGTGGTATTAACTCTAAAATAATATAGTAAAAAAGAAAAAAAAATTTGTTTAGATAATGCCACCCTGTGATTGTGTGTTTTGTCTCTTTCCTGACCCTAACAGTGGGAATGTGATGTCTGGAGAAATCATCTGGAGACTTCAAAGCAGTGATTCACCAAACTCAGTACCGCCGAGAATTACCTCAATTGAAAAGATTGACATCATTGTCTATAATGTGACTAAGGTGTAATTTAAGCTTAATTCGTTACACACTGAAGCGGAAAGGAACATTTTATACCTTGTTGTTGAGCATTTAATTTGCATATAGTACACAAATATATATGTAAATGTGTCTGCTGTGTATTGGAGTAGCATTTAACTACAGAATAGAGTACATATATTTCTGAGAAACACAAATGACTCTGAAAATCAACATGTAATACTTGGGGCTTGTTTTTAGCAACCAAGCAGATGATGAGAATATGATCTTTGATGTGAGTTCCAGTTAAATTTAATTTGGTAGCTATTTTAATCTGAAACAGAAATTAGTCTTGACGGCAAAATTTTAATTAAAAATTAAAAATCACATGTCAATGGTAACCGATTTCTATCATATCTAGGTCATTATCAGGCTATGTCATACTAGATAGTGCATAGAGACGACGAGCGGTGCTCTGATAAGTGTCGAAGACATCTCCAGCAACAGCTCACTGTTAATTGCTCCATTGTGTGTCGCGGGGAGAGGTGGGGGGCGGGGAATAGGATATAGAATGTGATTTGTTACTACCACATCGGCTGCGGGAAAGAGTAGAATATTGATCCCAGCACTGCCCCTCCGTCACAGCATTACTGAAGTTGTCGTCTGATGATATAAAACGTTTGATGCTTAAGTGGAAACTCTTCTACAGTGGTGTGTCTGAAGAAGACAGACGTGTGACAGAAGTCTCTTGATTTGAAACGTTTGCAGAGGCGAATGTAACGACACATGTTATCGACAGCTCTGGAATCGTCTAGGAATATAATTTCTGTACTGGCTGTCCTGGGGAGAACAATATTTATTCATATGTAATTACGAACAGTGCAGTGAATTAAGACTTTTATGATTCTTGAAAGACGTACGTAAAAATGTGCAAAAAAAGTTTATCGTTCCACGTAATTGTATTTAGAAACAATATCGGTCATATATATATAATTCTTTGTTAAAAGTTAAAATATTAGTAACTGTGAAACAGTCGAATGATTTTATGTAATTACTTACTCTGGTCTTGATCTTGGAAGAAGATAAACGTAAGAGATACTGTAAGTACACTTATGTTACCTTTTGGTTATATAGCTATATGAGTTTACTCGCTCTTATAACCTTTATTTATGTATCTGTATCATCCCTACACGTTAGGAAACTAATGATTGATTCTTTTCAGGGTATCAGAACGCGCCATATAGCGCGAGACTATGATTGTTTGTTGTCGGCCATTTGCACAGCCTCACGTTTTATCTGAATGCTGCCAATATTAAACGGCGCAGATCTGCGGAAATAACTTAGAAAGTTGGCATTTTACTTATATTATATAACTTCAGTGTAATTTTAATTTATTTGCAAAGATCAATAGCAGTTATCAATAAATTCTTGTGGTTGCTGCATAACGGCTACCTTTTGTCTTAGCTACGTAAATTCACAGAAATTATCTTACTCCGAAATGATCAGTGATAAATATGCCACACTACAATATTTCTCTGCGTGAACCAATGACATTAAAGCAGTATTAATTTTAATGCAATTGCAATGAAAAAAGAACCTAAGATATTTAGTTAACATACGAGTTAGTACGCTGCTTCAAGCCGCTCTTTGCTATTTTCATATTGCGGGCATTAAACCTCCAAATAACATATCCACGGAGCCTGTGTGATTTGCCCGTGATCAGTTGCGTTCTCACTTAACTGTGTGTCGCATCATTTCATGTGTAACTATTCGTATGTATGCCTACAAATCATATAATTTAATGAACTACTCATGTACACACAATTAAAGCACACCACTTGACGTACAGAAGACAAGACAACAACGTAGATACTAAACGCAACACACTCCGAAGAATTTCCGCCTCCCCATTGCTCCTGTCGCCTGTTCCATTAGCCACGGAAGCTGATCGATCGTGGCCTGGGGCCGTTATATAATTAGGCTTGCCCAGAAATAAAACCTTCCCAGCACCGTCTCCCTTCCTACCAATACACACACAAAACAGTGGCGCCATGTCTATGACGGAGTCGGGAAACCGAATCACTGGGATCTCAGGTCAAATTTGAATTATATTGGTTTTCTTCTTCTTGTGTTCAGCCACGAGTTCACTGACGCATATGTTGTAGCCAGTCTCAAAATTTTTACTGCTGTATTTCTTATTGAAATTTTAACTGTTTAATAGCCTTAATACAAAATCCTGCTTTGGATTCCGAGGTGGCACAATGAAAGCTTCGTATACCACCGGAGAAGGAGATTCCTGTGGTTTAACACAGCGCAGGTATTTTACAATAAATATGTTCCCTTCAAATTTTATTTGATCGACCTGCAGGTATGGAATTAAGAGCAGAACACCAGAGTAGGAACGCAATGCCGATTAGGGATCAAATGTTAACTATACCGTTGGGTTGCCTATATCCACAAGATGTCACATTGCAGTATTTTACTGTCTCAACACATTTTTCATCTCCTTATTAAGCTATGCAAATCAAAGATCTTCTAGGCCAATTCTCTCTCTCTCTCTCTCTCTCTCTCTCTCTCTCTCTCTCTCTCTCTCTCTCTCTCTCTCTCTCTCTCTCTCTCTCCCTCCCACACACACAAACACACACACACACACACACACACACACACACACACACACACACACACACACACACACACACACACATAATCGCACATTTTGCTCTTCCAATCGAAAGTCACTGTTTTATTGTCCAATCACATTTACGTATTCCTTACTAAGCCACACTCCTCTTCTTTGGAAACTGGCCAATCCACCAGCTGCATACAGTAAGGAAGTGCCGTTGGTAATATTATTCTCATCAAGTGGTGCTGGAAGTTACATAGCGTCAGATATATTTGTACTGTTGCCAGTGTAGCTCGTTTCTGTCCCCCAGAGGCTGAAAACGGTAGGTACCAAAGTTTGGCTCTATTGAATCGCTATATTCCAAACAAACCGCACTGCATTTTGATGATAGTGTTGTCTGCGATGTGGTGATATCATATGTTTTAGCAAATAATGTTCAAGGGAAGGTGGTTACAGTAAATGAACTTTTTCAGTAGTTTTTCGATTCACCAAACACCATTTTGGGGGGGGGGGGTGATAATTCATCATGTCCTACACTATAAAAGCATCACTGACTTCGTTGACTGTCTAATGTAGCATTTCGTTACTTTCGATTTTAGACTTACTCTAGGTTATGTTCAACTAGTGGTACACAAAAACGAACTATAATACCAGATATTTTAAAAGATTTCGCAGTAATGATTCCCTTCATTAAACACTATTGCAGGTGAGGAACGATAATGCATCATTATCCACACCACAAAAGTATATTTTAAGTTATTGGCTGGCTAATATAGTTTCAGTTTACTATCGAGATTATCCTACTTGAGATTATGGTCTGCTGTTAGTATAGTAAACAAACTATCACCACCTTATGTTTCTTGGAAGTGTTTCAGAAATGATATTCACCAAATAACATTTTAGAAGGAAGATAGTAATGCATTATGTTCTACGCCAGAAAAATATAACTTACGCATAGATTAGCTAATACAGCTTTTCGTTAATTTGTCTTGTGGCTACTTGAGGTATGTGCCACTGGCGGTACGTTAAACGATCTATGATGATAAGTGTAAGTGAAGACGAACTGATTAACAATAACTGCAAATAATCACTATATTTTTACCACCTGACAAGCATTTCTGAGCATGCCTTCAGCCCATATCAGAAGACTTTCATGCAACTTGGCTGAGTAGGATTTTCTAGCAGTACACAAAGCTATTTTAGGATCACAGAGTAATTTGTTAAATAACCAAATTAGGCAACAGTAAGCAAAAAAATTATCCAAACACGATTAGCTACACAGTTTGCATGTGAAGATGGCAACTTACTTGAAAATTGCTACAGTCCTTTGGCACTTGATAAACGAAGCATAACAGATAGCTAAGAAAATTTGAGAGCTCCACAAACTACATAAGTAGACGATTCCTGAATTCGCATCCAGTAGAGGTGTTTTGTGAAAAGAAACAGTAATGAAAATTCTCTTTGAAATTTTGTTTGGTCAACGTGTAGGTAGAACACAAAGAGCACAGCACCAGTTTATTAACCAGGAATGGGAGCCAATCCTGGGCTGGCTTCAGGAACAGGACTTATTGAAGTTTGACTCATACATTTGTGGGTGTTGTTTTTCAAATGCGTTTATCTGAAAACTTGCTGCATGCCTTGCAGAAGGCGCAACCTAGCGACCGTCTATGAGGTCGAGAGAATATTAGTCAGAGCTTGGCCTTATAGGGAACATGTCTTCCATGGATACTTTTACCCTGTATTTGGTGGCCCAGATCTTCGGCGTAAAAATTTAACAGGTACTGGAGAATATTGAACTATATAATTCGTTTATCTGTAGTGAAGCCATAGTGCAACTATATACCGCAATCGGTATGGAGGTTACAACGCATCAGGTGCCTAAATGTGTGACTTATTTAACGCAAAATGTTTTGGGGCGATATTATCCTATAATTGTGTTCTTAGAATTAATACATCACTGGGAACAGTCAAAAGTAATAAGCAAGTAGCAAATATACATTGTCATGAAAGTATATGTTTGATGCTTGATTGTAACTTTGGACTGTGCGTAATAGCATTTTAATTTCAAGAAGTTGCTAATCGGATTATACGAGAGTTGTCCAGAAAGTAAGTTCCGATCGGTCGTGAAATGGTTAACACTGAGAAAATCCGGTAAAACTTTGCACAGATGTGTTGGGCAGTGTCTCTAGTATGCCCGTCGATCGTTTCGCGTCGCTCTTTTCAGTTTTGAGTGAAGAGTGAGCACGTAAAGATGCGTAGGGAATAGCGTCTCCCGCCAAGTATGAGGACCTACTTAGAGATTTCGCCTGTGTCATGCAGCCCACATAACACAACTGTCGAGCACTTCCTTTTTCATGCCAATTCTCGGCCGCACACTGCAGGGGAGTGAAGACGCTCCTGCAACGTTTTCGATGAGAAGTGTTAGATCACCCACAATGCTGTCCGTAATTGGCTCCCCCTGAGTCTCATCTCTGGTCACAAGAACAGCTGGCTATGAAGACAAAATGTTTTCACAGACAACGAGCTACAGATCAAATACAGATAACTGGCAGAAAGCACAAGTGGCTGCTTCCTATGATGAGGATATTGGAAAATAGATACAACACTACGACAAAACTCTAAGCTGGAGCGGCGACCATGTACAGAAGTAGGTGGAAGATGTAGCTACCTGTTGTTGATCAGACGTTTCTGGTTTTCACTGTGGTTTCCATTTCGCGACCGATCGGAACTTACTTTCTCGACAATCCTCGTATAGTGGCATAACATGATTTATTAAATAAATCACACATTTGGACAACAAATATGTATAATCCTTGTACTGATGTATACTTTTGAAATAAAGATCTTCTAGTCAGAATGTATCTTTACTGTTTCATGGCCAAAAACAACTTATACTTTCTAGCAAAAATCTACACTTACAGCACCTGTTCATAATGACGACTGACAGTTACATGATATGTATTACAAGGGGTAAATAAAACTTTCCAACATTGTCCCAAATATCCCTGAGGTTTATTGAAAATATAACGGGTGTATAAACAGTCCGCGCCAACTAAATTCTGTGACTAGATAGAAGAAACGTTCAGTGCTTTCAAGCTTCACCAGTAGATGGAAGTAGCTGTGCCGTTTTGTTTCGGGATACGGTTTCAAAGTGCAGAAGTTGACCGATACGTGATCAGTGATTGAAGTAGGAAGTGCAATAATGATTTTGTGTTTGCCGTTGAAGTTCCCAGGTGTAATTATAGCTAGTGGAAGGTTACAGAGGGAGTGCAGTGTCACGAAAACAGGTGTGATTTTGGAGCCAAGAACTCGGCAAAGGAGGAGCAGATGTAAGACACGGGTGAAAATCTGAGCGCACGAACAGGAGAAACTCTCGGACGGAAATGTTTGCCGTGTCAAGGATTGCACACGAACTGAACATCTTTATTGGAAATGTAGTGGATATCGAGCACATCACATTGGTCTACCTGAATCCGTGTTCTCGATGGGTAGAGCGGCAACTCTCAGGCTGGGTATAGCTAAATGAATGAGATAGTCTCTCCACCACTTAATGACGTATCAGGAAGATGGTGTTACGTTCTTTCACAATACATAGCGAATGAGAAGCGGGTGGACCACGTTGCACCAGAGAATAAGAAAGGATAAATGTTATGGCGACATCGCTTCCTCCCACCTCCCACCCCCCACCCGCCCCCCACCAACACCACTACGATATGAGCGAAGACAGTCGTCTTCATACTGTGCATTAAAACATTCGTCGGTAGGCACTTCGTCTGCTATTGGTTAGGGAGGCTGTACGGCCAACAGACAAAGCGAGGTACCGTGACGTTGCCCTCATCTGGTTTTGAAGAAACTTTGTCTTGTGATGGACCTACTGAAACGACTTCGTTCTGAATTGTCGTAAATGGTTGATGGCTTGGTTCGTCACGCTGCCTTTGCGTCATTATATTTTACGAATTATCGGACTTATGTAACGAGATACCCTGAAGTCGTATTTGGTGTGGGCAATATTATTTCCGTGTTCAAGTTAAGAGATTCGTTACTCTACATATATACTCCGCTGGCCACCAAGCGGTGTGTGGCGGAGGGCACAATTCGCGCCAAAGTCATATTTCCCCGCCCCCTCTGTTCCACTCGCGGATCGCGCGAGGGAGAAACGACTGTCTGAACGCCTCAGTACGAGCTCTTATTTCCCTTATCTTTGAATGATGATCATAAAGCGATTTGAAAGTTGGTGGTAATAATATATGCTCTACATCCTCGGTGAAGATTGGATTTCGGAATTTAGTGAGCAGCCCCTTCTGTTTAGCGCGTCGTCTATCTGCAAGTGTGTCCCACTTCAAACTTTCTATGAGATTTGTCACGCTCCCGCGATGGCTAAATGTACCAGTCACGAATCTTGCCGCTCTTCTTTGGACCTTCTCAATCTCTTGAGCCAGACCCAACTCGTAAGGGTCCTATACAGACGAACGATACTCTAAGACTTGACGAACTAACGTATTGTAAGGTATTTCCTTTGTTGAAGGACTGCATCGCTTCAGGATTCCACCAATAAACCGCAATCTAGACTTCGCCTTACCCTTTACTTGTGTAATCTGATCATTCCATTTGAGATCATTTCGAATAGTCACACCCAGATACTTGACTGATGTTACCGTTTCCAAAGACTGATCTTTTATTTTTTAGTGGTACATTAATGGGGATTTTCGGCTTGTTATACGCAGTAGGTTACACTTACTAATATTGAGAGATAACTGCCAGTCATTACGCCACGCATTTATTTACTGCAAATCCTCATTGATTTGTTCACAAATTTTGTGTGATACTACTTCCCTGTATACTACAGCATCATCGGCAAGCAGTCTAAGGCCGCCGTCAATACCATCAACCAGATCGTTTATGTAAATCGTAAAAAGCAGAGGACCTATTACGTTGCCCTGGGGCGCATCTGAAGTTGCTCTTGTTTCTGTTGACGTTAACTCGTTCAGGACGACATATTGCTGCCTGTCTGTTAGAAAACTTCCTATCCAACCGCATATGTCATTGAATAGACCGCAAGCGCGCACTTTTTGTAGCAAGCGACAGTGCGGAACTGAGTCGAACGCCTTTGGAAAGTCAAGAAATGTGGCATCAACCTGGGAGCCGGTATCTAGAGCCTGTTGTATATATCATGCGCAAAGAGGACCAGCTGTGTCTCGCATGACCGCTGTTTCCTAAAACCGTGCTGGTTTCTGCAGATGAGCTTCTCAGAGTCTACAAAGGTCATTATGTCCGAACACAAAATATGTTCCACCACTCTACAACAAATCGACGTCAGTGAAATTGGCCGGTAATTATGTGCATCCGATTTTCTACCCTTTTTATAGATTTCTGTGACCTGGGCCTTCTTCCAGTCCCGTGGAACTTACCGCGGTTCCAATGATCTCTGATTGATGACGGATAAGAATGGTGCTATATTTGTAGCATAGTCAACATAAAATCTTACGGGGATACCGTCTGGGCCAGATGATTTATGCATTGCTTTTACACTCATTAAATAATAAATAGGTGCTAACAAGAATTTGGAGTAATTGTGGAGTCCTGCTCACTCGCCTCGTATAGGGTGGCTATAGGATGTTGCTTTCTCGGAATGCTATACAACTATTCTAGCAAATCACATTAATATTTTTTATTAGAATAGAGAAGATTGACAATACCTATCTTTGTATTTCGAGAACTTGTCGCAAGCGGTGGGCGACAAGCAAACAAGTAATTTTATTCGCTATAGACAATGACCATGTAAGCAATGGATATGGATCACTGATAACTGCTATCGTAGTGTCGGTCTACAGCTGTGCTGTTCTGCGAGTCCTGGTCTGGTACTGCACTGTCTAGTACTGTGCGGTCGAGGCTGGCAGGAACGGCCCTTACATTCTCTCCATCTCTTCTTGTAGAGGCCGCTCCTGTAGTGATGGCGTCCTAGTCAGCGGGCTGTTGGCTGACGTCGTCTCACAGCCTTCTCTGCTCTTGTGTTCGTCTTCGTGCAGGTGCTTGTTGATACGCCGGAACAGCAATTCTCCGTGTCTGCCTTATATGTATGGTCACACAAAATTAGGTGAATCGTTCAGGGGTACTTGTATCTGAAACAAGAGTTTTTTATATTCATTTTTCTGAACAATACGTGTTCAGTAGTCACATACTTTAGGATTCGTACGAATTTATACTTCACTCCTCTCATCTTTATTCAAATTTTTACATTTGTTCACTTAAGTGCACCTGCCTGGAATGAACTACATTTCGATATCACTATATTTCATATAGAAAGAAAAAGTTAGTCTTTAGCAGTGACATAACTTTTTTATTTTTGAATGACATTTTCAACTACCCAGGTAAGTTCCTGTTGCGGTGGAACTTCCAGCCACGTATTTGCAGTGGCGAGGACTTCGATACTTTCCTATAACAGTAGCTCAGATCTTTCAGTGTTCTACATGTAGAATACAGAGAGCACACACGTCTACATTGCACGAAGTCCAACTATGAGGTCTAATTAAGACGCAAAGAAAACGTCTAGCTGTATGAGATCTGTTGCTGGCAATATTGTATAATTTGGTCTTAGTTTAGTTTACTCCACGATGATACGAGAAAGTTCCTCGTCAGTACCAAACCTAACATTTAGCCAGATTGCATTTCTTCTTTCATGGGTGAGAGTTCGCACTAAGGGAGATGTTCCAGAGAATTTAAAGCTGGTGTCACAGTCTCCTGTGCACTCAAAGGTTAAAGAATAAACTAGTGACATGCTTTCAGAGTTGCAGCCACAGTCTTTTGGGTCACGAAAGCTGTGACACGGCGACCTCGACCAAGGAAAAAAGTTGTAGTTTAAGCAGTAATAGTGGGAGACAGATTACATTATAAGATCTCAAACTGACCGATGTGAAAATGTGGCTTGTTAATGGTAGTATGGTTCAAATGGCTCTGAGCACTATGGGACTTAACATCTGAGGTTATCAGTCCCCTAGACTTAGAACTACTTAAACCTAAGGACATCTCACACATCCATACCCGAGGCAGGATTCGAACCTGCGACCGTAGCTGCAGCGCGGATCCGGACTGAAGCGCCTAGAACCGCTCGGCCACCGCGGCCGGCAATGGTGGTATAAATGAGTGTAATTTTGAAGTTCATTAGCTCTTAGTTTTCTACTGCTGTTGTGGTTTGCAGTCGGAAGACTGGCCGGATGCGGCCCTATCCTGTGCAAGCCTCTTCATCCCCGAGTAACTACTCCGATCTACATGTTTCTGAATACCCTTACTGTAGTCTTCTCTTGGTCTCCCTCTATGATTTTTTCCCCCACATACTTCCCTCCGGTACCAAATCGGTGATCCCTTGATGTCTCATGATGTGTCCCAAAAACCGATCCTTCTTCTAGTAAGGTCATGCCACAAATTTCTTTTCTTCTCAGTTCTATTCAGTACCTCCTCATTAGTTTCATGATCTGCTTGTATCTAATCTTCAACATTCTCCTGTAGCACAACATTTCAAAACCTGTTCTCTTCTTGTCTAAACTGTTTATCGTCCATGTTTCACTGCCATCCATGGCTACGCACGATACAGATACTTTCTGGATAGACTTCATGACACTTAAATCCATACTCGATTTTTGAAAATCTCTCTTCTTCAGAAAATCTTTTCTTAAGATTGCCAGCTACATTGTATATCCTCTATACTTCGACAATCAACAGTAATTTTGCTACCCAAATAGCAAAACTCATCTACTGCTTTAAGTGTCTCATTTCCTAATCTAATTCCCCTAGCGTCACCTGATTTAATTCGACTACTTTCCATTACAATCGTTTTGCTTTCGTTGATATTCATCCTATACACTCCTTTCAAGACAATGCCCTTTCCGTTCAATTGAGCTTTAAAGTCTTTTGCTGCCTCTGGCACAATTACAATGTCATCGGCAAATCTCAAAGTTTTTCTTTCTTCTCCCTTGACTTTATTTCCTGCTCCAAATTTTTCTTCTGTTTCCTTTACTTTTTGCTCAATATACAGATTGAATAATAGCGGGGATAGGCTACAATCTAGTTTCACTCCTTCCCCAACCACTGCTTTCATTTCATGCCACTCGATTCTTATAACTGCATCTGGTTTCTGAACAAATTGTAAATAGCCTTCCGCTCCCTGTATTTTACACCTATCACCTTCAGGATTTGAAAGAGACTATTCTAGTCAACACCGTAAAAAGCTTTTTCTACGTCTACAAATGCCGTAATCGTAGATTTCCCTTTCCTTAACCTATCCTCCTTGAGAAATCATAGGGTCAGTATTACCTCGCGTGTATCCACATATCTCCGAAATCCAAACTGAACTTCCCTGAGGTCAGCTTCTATAAGTTTTTTCATTTATTGTAAGGCATTCGTGTTAGTATTTTACAACCGTGACTTATGAAAATGGAGTTCGGTAATCTTCACACCTGTCAGCACCTGCTTTCTTTCTCATAGGAATTATTTCATTATTCTTAAAGTCTGACGGTATGTTGCCTGTCTCATAGATCTTGCTCGCCAGTTTTATATTAAACATAGGCAATTGGATCTGCTGCAATTTTAGAGCGATCGTATCCAAGCTACCACAGGTTCCAAGGAGAAGGATTATTTTGTATTGGTATCTGGACGTGTCAGTTGCGCCGACGTCGTTTTGCTTGCAGAGTTTGATTATGTTTCTGGATGGTATGCTGTAGAATTTGTGAGTCAGGTTTGTTTTAATCCCAGGCTTTGAATGTCTAGAGGCTGAAATACTTCCAAATTTTACAAATATCTGATGTTCATGGAATTTTTAGGACTTTGACATGTTCACAATCAGACTGATTGCCAAATAGTGAACTTACGACAGGATTTGAAACAATTTCATTGTTATTCTTGAAGTTTTCCCGGCGATGCCACACCACAGCCTAAGGCAGATGAGGGGAAAAAAGGGAGAGGAGAGGAATAAGCAAAGGGCAGAGGAGCTGATGGAGGGAGAGGATCCATAAAGAAGGGGGAGGAGGCAGGGCAGACGCGAGAGGGAGTGGGGAAGGAAAAGGAGGGGAATGCAAAAGGACTCAGGGCAGAGAATGGCGTCAAAGAGAGGGTGGTGAGGAGAAAAGGAATGGAAGGGTGGAAGAGGGAGCCCAGGAAAAGGACAGAGGTAGGTAGGGAGGAGATGAGGATCAGTGTTGATAGGAGAGATAAATGGAGGAAGAGAGGGCATCATCTGGGAGGGGAAGTTGATGGAAGCCACCTTGGGAAAGGAGATGAAGCGTGTAGAAGTGGAGGGTAGGTGGGACACAACGTTGAAGGTGTGGCAGTGTGTGGGGGTTGGAGAGGAGAGGAGCAACCAGGGGAGGGGGGGTATTGAGTCTTCAGGAGGTGTAGAGGACATTGATATGTTTTAGGAAAAGGAGCAGATGGGGCAAACTAATCAGGTCATAGAGGATTCGTGTGGGAGACAGGAGTCATATATGGAAGGCAAGGAGGAGGGATGGCGCTTGAGGATCTGGAGTGACTTATAGAATTTGGGGGGGGGGGGGGAGGGGGGCTGAGATCCAGGCACGATGGGGTGGATCAAGAATGTGTAGTGTGGAGGTTGGTAGAGGCGTTCAAACCCCACATCCAGCGAGAGAAGAGTTTAAGGAGATGGACGCAGTTGTTGGCTTTTGATTGGATAGAGCTGAGATGAGGGGTCCATGTAATGTGACAGTCAATGGTGAGTCCATGGTAGGTGAGGTTGGGAGAGATGCGGAGAGGATGGACGCAGATGTTAAGGGAAAAATCAAGGAGCCAGAAGGGGGGAGTGGTATGACCTACAATGATTGCCTGGATCTTAAAAGGATTGATTTTTAGGAGCCACTCGTTACACCATGTGGCAAAAAGTTCAAGGTGATTCTGGAGAAGGCGTTGGGATTGTTGAAGGGTAGGAGTGAGGACAAGGAAGGCGGTGACATCGGCATACTGCAGGAGGTGGGCTGCAGGGGGTTTGGGGCATATCTGCTGTGTACAGGAGGTAGAGGAGAGGGGAGACGACAGAGCCCTGGGGTAAATCCACGAAGGGATAGAAGGTGGGAGAATTGGTGTTATGGACAGTAACATACTAGTGGAAGTAGGAGAGGAAGTAAGCAGTCAGATGGACATAGTTGACATAGGTCTGGAATTTAGACATGAGAATGGGATTCCATATGCAGGTCTAGGGATACAAAAGTGGTGGAGCAACATGATAAGCTGGAGCGAGAGGATATGGGTGAAGCATAGGAGTTGGTCTTCATCAGAGAAGGAAGGTCGAAAGCCACATTGGGTGTTGGGGAGGAGGTGATGTAGGTTGGGGTGGTGATGGATGCACCGGGTAAGGATGTGTTACAATGGAAATATGGATAGATGACTGTTTGCTGTTTTCATACCTCTTGCTTACTAGGAGACTCGATGAGTCATTAGGGCATTCTGTCTACCATAAGCCCACACATATTGATCTTCACCTGTAAGTGTCGAGCTGCCATCACCCTTCACAAACTACCAGTGTCTTTAGAACGTTGATGCAAAGGCTCACGTTGTTTCTGATGGAGACAGCCTTACAAAGAAGTTAGAACATCCACAGTCGGTGTTCAGAGGTAATGGCTACTCTCCACAACATATTAGCGCAGCGCTAAGAAGGAAGAAACATGACCACCCACAACATCCAGAAGGTAAGTTCAGGGTGTTCCTTCCATACATCAACAACCGTTCATCGAAAGTAGCTGGGATCCTAAGGAAACATCAAGTTAAAGTAATACTGCGGCCACCAGCAAAGATTAGTGCCATTCTTGGTTTAGTAAAAGATGATCTGGGTCTGCGGAAGATTGGGATTTACAAGATTTTTTGCCAGTGTGGTAAAGCATACATCAGTCAGATGACACACACAGTACTTGAAAGGTGTGGTGAACGTGGGCACCACACTATCCTTTTGCAGCGCAGTAAGTCGGCTGTGAGCTTTGTATTACCACAGGACATGCTATGGATTTTTCTCCCGTGACAATCTTGGCCCCAGCGAGAACTTTTTGGGATTCAGTGATTGAAAATCTGTGGAAAAACATCTAGCACAAAATCTTATAAATCTTGCTGGCAGTTTTCAACTGCACAAGGCTTGGGACCCAGTGATCTCTCTAATTTCTTCTGAAAGAAGACAGTTTACTCATAATGACACGTCTGGCGACATCTGACATCTGGCTTTTAGCGTAGCAAGCACGCATTCTGACAGAGGATGGATATGTAGTTTTCACCTTTACGCTTGTACCTGCACAAGACAGATACAACAGTATTTGCAGGGATGCGGATTTCGTTAGAAGACGCTCCTGTGACGACCGCCAACATACATGGGCTTTTGCGCCAAATTTTGCTATAAAGTGGATGCCGGGAACTTGCTGTCTCTCCCCCCACCCTCTGGTGTCCCCCTTCCTCTCCACCCACAGCCCGTTGCCACGTATTTACCGTTGTGTCTCTCTCCACTTCAACACCCTCCACCTCCTTTCCCAAAGCAACTTCCAGCACTTACCCCTCCCAAATGATGAGCTTCACCCTGACATCTACCCCTCCTAACTACTTTAACCCCCCCTCCCCCTCCTCTTCAGGGCTCCCTCTACCCTCCCCTTCTCTTCCCCTGAACGGTTTTCCTCCCTCCTACACCTCTACCTTTTCCTGGGGCCCCCTTCTGTGTCTTTGCACTCCCTCTTCATCTGCTGCCCCACCCATCTCTTGCCTCTTGGTGCCCCTGCTCCCCTTTTCCCTCTTCCTCCCCCCCCCCCCAGGCTCCCCAGCACCTTCATCCTCTCTTTTTCCCTCCTCTCTGGCCTCCCTTCCCTCGGCAGGGTCCTAGCAGCGGTTTTTATTTCTTCATGTGTGCTCTGTCGTTTACAGTGGCTTCTTAAGTGTCTCTAGCTCTTTGTGGTTTTTATACTGTGGCCGATTTTTAACTTGTTTGACTCCAGTGTATTTTAAGTGCCTAACGAATTGCCAGCTGTGTTCCTTTAACATTATGTCTACTTTTCAACTGTCCTCCAGTGAATGCCCCACGTAATTATATATTTTAATTTCCAGTATCTCCATTTCTGTGTTTTTATATTCCCTTTTTTTCGCCCTTTTATGTATGAGTTCCCCTTTTTAAATTTTTGTGTAAAGCCACTCAGCTGAAGAGCGGCAGACCGTGTCGCTGCCAGCCCTCCCCTGCCCATACGGGGCAGGGGCATGAAATTACAATAAAAGAAAAAGAGAGAAACTTGCAGTCTCCAGTGACAGACACTCACCTGACGATGGCTGGGCGATTGTCAGCTGCAATATCATTGCAAGAAGTCAACATCATCCAGCTGCAATCTCGAAAACTCATAGAACACTTCCATTGTTTCTATCAAACAATGGAAAATGCAGGATGGAATATAACAATATTATGAGAAGGAAAGTTACTACTCATCATATGGTGGAAATGCTCAGTCATAGGTAGGCACAACAAAAAGACTCTCACAATTAAAACTTTCGAGCATTAAGGCATTTGTAAACAATGCACATATGAACACACAAAAACTCACACAAACGCAACTCACACACACAACTGCTGTCTCAGGCGACTTAAACCACATTGCAAGCAGCAGCACCAGTGCATGATGGAAATGGTGACTGGGTGGATGTAAGGTGAAGGTTGGGGTGGGGAGGTGGAGAGATAGTATGATGGGGGTGGCAGATAGTGAAGTACTGCAGGTTAGACGGAGGGCTGGGGAGAGGTGACGGGAAGTAGCGGAAACGAATTGAAAAAAAAAAGACTAAGTTGATCGCCCTGTTGCTGAACAAGCTGCCAAACATGGTATTCTTCATTTCAATAACTGCTACACAGCCTGTACCATATGGACCCTTCCCACCAACACCAGTGTCTCTGAACTGCACAGGTGGGAACTTTCCCTGCAATACATCCTACTTTCTCAAAACCCTCCTGCCCTCAACCTTCGTTAGGCACTGTCCCCACCCATCCAGCCCCTTCCCAGTTCCCATTCCAGCACTACACAGCCGTCATTCCACCACCACAACCAGTCTTTTTTCTCTCCTTTTACACTACTTCTGCCCCGCTCCTCACCTCTCCCATGCCCACAGTCTAACCGGCAGCACTTCACTGTCCACCACGCCCACATTACTATCCCTCCCCGTCCACACTCCAGACTCCTCCTTACCTCCACCAACTCACCACTCCCGTCATGCACTGGTGCCACTGCTTGCAATGTGCTTTCAATTGCTTGAGACTGCAGTCGCGTGTGTGAGTTGTGAGTTGTGTGTGTGTGTGTGTGTGTGTGTGTGTGTGTGTGTGTGTGTGTGTGTGTGTGTTTGTATGTGATCGCCCTGTTGCTGAACAAGCTGCCAAACATGGTATTCTTCATTTCAATAACTGCTCTATTGTTGACGAGGGCCTATTTATGTGGGTCTACTAGTGATGTTCTGCTTCACATAACTGGAATTATTAGTAATTCAAATAAGTTTACGAAGATTTGTAATTTGAAAGCAGTTTCAGTTCAGTACGAGCTATGGCACAGCATTAGGATCAACTGCTTTCAAGTACTCATATTAAGGCCACTGTTTCTGTGTGGGAAATAGTAGCAATTGATGAATAGCTATTAATTATTAGCACGTTGTAGAACATATGTGGTGAAAGAATAAGTTCCCAGTAGAAGAATAAAGTTGTCATCTGAGGAGCGCAGTAATAAGTAAATTGGTGGGGTTATATGCAGGTATGTGTAGTGTAGAATAGCATGTGTCAGGAGGAAGGGGATTTTGTGTACAGGTAACTAGGCTGGAGACTAGCCATGCTTATGGAGAGGGAATCGATGGAATTGAAATTCCCTGGCAGATTAAAACTGTGTTAAGGACCAAGACTCGACTCGGGAACTTCACCTTTCGTGAAGAAGCGCTCTTCCAACTGAGCTACCCAAGCACGACTTACGATCCCTCCTCACAGCCTTATACCGGAAGAAAGGATACTGCGGGGACATGGCTTAGCCACAGCCTGGGAGATGTTTCTAGAACGAAATTTTCACTCTGCAGCGGAGTGTGCGCCAATATGAAATTTCCTGGCAGATTAAAATTGTGTGCCGGACCCAGACTCGAACTCAGGACCTTTGCCTTTCGCAGGCAACTGCTCTACCACTTGCACTTTCCCGCGAAAGGCAAAGGTCCCGAGTTCGAGTCTAGGTCTGACAGACAGTTTTAATCTGCCAGAAAGTTTCATATCAGCGCACAGTCCGCTACAGAGTAAAAAATTTCATTCTGGAATTCATGGAATTACGGTGTCGAGTTTAGCCAGATGTATAATATAAACAGTGGCTGAGATGGGAGGCGAACTTGATGAATTTTAAAAGGATAAGAAAGGAGAGGCTAATCGTGTACGGAAAGCAAGACAGATGTTAAAAGATTTTGAGGCGCTGATAAGTAAGGTGGAGTAGATAACTAGACAACACTAGCATAAGAGGACGGGCCAGACAAGGACATTGTAGACTGTTAATAGTTTAGTAGATGTAATCTTTTTTTGTATTGTTGGAAGGAGGGTGGGTCCCTGTAAATTTTCAGTTGAGGATTAGTCTGCGATATTTCAATATGTATCTTAACTAAATAGGATGGTCGTAAGTTATTGTGTACAACGCATGGGAACGAAATCGGTTCGACCTGTAACTTTTAAGTGAGTTTTCCAAGGGTGTGTCTTGAGGGTTCATTAGCTGCGTCAAGAATAAACTGGTTAAGACAAAGCTGACTGGATCATTGAGACATTTGGAGTGAAGAGCAGAGTGATAGGAAAGTGACGTCGTCGGTGCTCTTGGCGAGGTGAACACGGAAATGTAATTTAGGCAAATTAGCGATGTAGTGGGCTGACAGGAGGGGAGAGAGGACAGAGCTTCGCGGCACGCCTGATACAGGAAATGGTGGTGTGGAAAATGACAAGGAATGTGTGATTAGAGAGCAAGTTTGCAGTAAGCCGCAAAAAATTAAGGGGAAGAGCATGTTCCGGGAGGTATCGACGATAACAGAATATCTCGGGGTCAAGGCGTGCGTCTAAGAACCTATTTTGAAACATATCTAAACAAGACCCGCTACTGAAATAATACGATATCTCATGCCGATGTACTGAAAATCTTAAAGTACAAGTTGCCTGCAAATGTTAGGGAAAAATTAGTAACCATTCCTGATTATGATCTCGAGTATTTTTCTCAGTGATCGACTCAATAGATCTAATTCATGGGGATTGGAAAGCTATGCCTTGTTATCGTAACGGTAGTCAACACAAATGGGAGGAACAACTACAGTAATGGCAACGGCTTTGGTAACTACACTACTGGCCATTAAAATTGCTACACCAAGAAGAAGTGCAGATGATAAACGGGTATTCATTGGACAAATGTATTATATAACGGCTTTGATACGCCTGGGCGTTAAATCAAATAGAGCTTCGATGACGTATACAGGTACAGCTGCCCATGCAGCTTCAACACGATACCACAGTTCATCAAGAGTAGTGACTGGCGTATTGTGACGAGCCAGTTGCTCGGCCACCATTGAACAGACGTTTTCAATTGGTGAGAGATCTGGAGAATGTGCTGTCCAGGGCAGCAGTCCAACATTTTCCTTGCCCAGAAAGGCCCGTACAGAACCTGCAAGATGCGGTCGTGCATTATTCTGCTGAAATGTTAGGGTTTCGCAGGGATCGAATGAAGGGTAGAGCCACGGATCGTAACACATCTGAAATGTAACGTCCACTGTTCAAAGTGCCGTCAATGCGAACAAGAGGTGACCGAGCCGTGTAACCAATGGCACCCCATACCATCTCGCTGGGTGATACGCCAGTATGGCAATGACGAATACACGCTTCAAATGTGCGTTCACCGCGATATCGCCAAACACGGATGCGACCATCATGATGCTGTAAACAGAACCTGGGCTGGCCATGGTAGCCGAGCGGTTCAAGGCGCCACAGTCTGGAACCGCGCGACCGCTACGGTCGCAGGTTCGAATCCTGCCTCGGGCATGGATGTATGTGATGTCCTTAGGTTGGTTAGGTTTATGTAGTTCTACGTTATAGGGGACTGATGACCTCAGATGTTAAATCCCATAGTGCTCAGAACCATTTTGAAACAGATCCTGGATTCATACGAAAAAATGACGTTCTTCCATTCGTGCACCCAGGTTCGTCGTTGAGTACAGCATCGCAGGCGCTCCTGTCTGTGATGCAGCATCAAGGGTAACCGCAACCATGGTCTCCGAGTTGATAGTCCATGCTGCTGCAAACGTCGAACTGTTAGTGCAGATGGTTGTTGTCTTGCAATCGTCCACATCTGTTAACTCAGGGATCGAGACGTGGCTGCACGATCCGTTACGGCCATGCGGATAAGATGCCTGTCATCTCCACTGCTAGTGATACGATGCCGTTAGGATCCAGCACAGCGTTTCGTATTACCCTCCTGAACCCACCGATTCCATATTCGGCTAACAGTCATTGGATCTCGACCAACGCGAGGAGCAATGTCGCGATACGATAAACCGCAATCGCGACAGACTACAATCCGACCTTTATCAAAGTCGGAAACGTGATGGTACTTATTTATCCTCCTTATACGAGGCATCACAACAACGTTTCACCAGGCAACGGCGGTCAACTGCTGTTTGTGTATGAGAAATCGGTTGGAAACTTTCCTCATGTCAGCACGTTGTAGGTGTCGCCACCGGCGACAACCTTGTGCGAATGCTCTGAAAAGCTAATCATTTGCACATCACAGCATCTTCTTCCTGTCGGTTAAATTTCGCGTCTGTTGCACGTCATCTTCGTTGTGTAGCAATTTTAATGGCCAGTAGTGTATAATAATCGTGTGCGTGTGAATGAATGGCATCCTTACTCACCAACGCACCACAATCGGTTTACCTATCAGCCACAGGGTGACCGAAGGTACGAAAATAAATATCGACCCCATTGGTACGACAATGGCCGAGATTGGAGAAATTCGAGAGAAAACTTTGATTTTAGGCGAGAAGGAAATTCAAATTACCAGGATCGGAATGTGGAACACAGGGATCCGAGAGAGAACCGCATAAAAGCAAGAATTGCAAAAGCTACATCACAAAGGGACTCAAATATACCAAAAGAACTTTTCGGAGAGATTTCAAGATCATAAAGGTAATCAGTGGCGCCAAGGACATGCGGAAACAGCAAAGGTTTCCATGCGCAGTACAATAAAAAGAATGTACAAAATTAAATAAAAGAGAAATGACTGATAGCTGAAAGAACAGCAGAGAATGTCAAGAGTTTGTTGGAATTCGAAGAAAGAAGTAGAGAACACACGAATATAAATGTGTTGTATTGTTTTAAATGGTCCCCAAAAGGTCACTCTCCGAGAGATAACATGAAGAAGGAGAACACCTCAGCATTACGTTGACTCTCAGTATTATTAGAGAATGCAGAAGGCAGCGCGAAGTAAGTAGTGCGCGTAGGCCGTACGCAGAAGCTCCCTGTACCTTTGGGGCTCAGGGATGTTTACGAGGTGACCCATCCTCCCCACAGCCATAAACCACGCAGGCCGCCCGTTATCTGGTCGTCATGAATATTCAGCCGGCCCTGTCTGCCGCACCACCATACCATAACCGGTACTGGGTTTCATTAGTACGTAGGGTATTATCGAGTTTTGTTGGTCTACAACTATAATTTATTAAAAAACCACGTCTATGTATTACCAGATTATGCATCAGGTCTTGTCGGTCATGGCGGTGAAATGTTAGTTTGCTCTAGCTGTCTTAGGAATGTTAGTACAAGCATCTGTCGACTATCAGAGGTACGCCGCTGAATATTGATGGGAGCTAGGGCTCGAAAATCTGCCGCTTTTTTTAACAAATGCATATATATACCTGACATTATATACAAGAAATTAAGTAGATCAATCAGCAAATCACCTTACTAGATCAGGTGGCTAACTTGAAATCTTTGGTAAGTACACCAATGAAACAATTTCTCAATTTCCTGGCATCCTATGTATCAGTTGTTGTTTGAAACATATTTTTTGTGTATGGAAGCTAATTAACACGATTCGAGCACGATGGATCCACACTCGCTCGCATGTGTTCTTCTGAAAAATTTATCGTCTCAAAAAAGAAAATATATTGTCCCCATGAGCCTAGTATAAACATTCTCACCCGAACACTGAAAAAAAAACTATGTTTTCTATCTATTTCTTTTTCCAGTCATCATTTGTTGATGCTGTAGCAGATAACCCTCTGATTTGTTACTTCTCTGAGAAACGATGACAAAAAGACTTATTTCCTCATCTGTTCTTTTTTGCACTGCACTTCGCTCTATACACGTTCACTCAGTTTTGATCGTCCTTTGATATCACCAAATTTCCTACGTTTCCAGTTTCTTCTTTTACGGAGTTCCATTTTACATTCGCGTCTGAAAATAATGGTTAGGACTGGAAGCTTTTCTTTATATGTAATTATGTAACTAACTTCTGAGATTTGCTTGAATAGATCCAAATACTAGTACAATGGCTAAGCTTTCTATTATGAATACATTCTCTAACGAATACAACATATTAATCATTTCAGACATTTTACTTATTTTGAAATTTATATTGCTGCGTCTGAAGTCTTTTGCAATACCACCAGTTTAACGCAGCTTCTAACATTAGCCTACTTTGTGCAAGTGTCTTCACATCTGCTGTACCACACTTCCTCTTGAGTCTGCCTTACTATTTAGTACAACCTTGAAACCCTCCTATCTGTGTATACAATTTTCATCCCCTCCTCCCAACGCCGACACAAACATACACACACTTTCCTGTGTTAGAAAATTTCTTGATGGCTCTCGGTGTATCTTATAGAAGGATCGGTTCGGTTTTGTTATTCGTGTAGCGACATTCATTTTTCCCCACCCGCCTACCCCCCTCTCCCCACCTCCCCCACCATTAGTTCCATTCAGTGCCTTCAGAATCTTTCGTCTTCTTTTTAGTAATGCTATTCATCTTCCACGTTTCACTTATATATGTCATATAGTGCCGACAAACTCTTTCAGGAAGTCCTACATATACTTTCATTGTTAACACATTTATATTTTCGAGTCTGCATCTTATGTAGTCATTAAGTCTGTCTCGTCAGCTGATTTGTTCCTCAAGTGGCAAAACTGCTAGACATTTTGAGCAGCTCATTTTCTAATCCGATTCTCTCAGCATCTCCTAATTTATGTAGACTATACTCCTTTACCCTAGTTTCACTAGGGTTGATATTCATCTTATTACCACTTTTCAAGGCACTTTACAGGTGCTTACAGATTGAGTACGGGGGTCCTTTGTTTTCAATAAAAGAAAAGGGAAATTTTTTTTAAATGCGTGAACTATGGATGGCATTGGATCTTCACAAATCCGCGCACGGGCCCTAGGTTGGCGACACATCACATTTTTTCTGTATGTGCCGCTATCCCACGGCTTGTTCACGTGCTCGACGAACAAACAACGTGTCTGCTGACGGGATGACGCTTAGGGAAACGTCGCTTGCCTAGGCAGAGCTCCTACAGCAGACAATCAGAAAGGTCCAGGAGATCACGTGTGAGCGTCCACCGTGCCGAGCTGCGCGAATGAGGCGTGTGGATCGCCCTCTTTTACTGACAGGCCCCCGACGAGATCAGACGCATTGGCCGGTTGCCTCCGTGCACTTTTCGAGCCCTGGCTCAATCTGTTTGCTCCTTAGGGCCACTAAACTCACATAATGTACCCCGGCTAGGTCAATCAGTAAATGTTTTCTCAATAAACTGGAGGCAGTTTGCCGACCGAAGTTGAAAAATTAGCACTTGTTCTTTTTTAGACCCCACTTCCACCTCAGCCACATCCTGACATGCACAACACTATCCATTTACCGATTCTGACAGAAGTGTAACGTCACTGTCAAACTTAAAAGCATTTATTGATGTTTCAGTTGCGTAAAACAGAACACTGAATAAAGTATGATTCTTCCATCAACTATTAAAGAATTTTGTGAGTTACTGCTGAAATTGCTGAAATAGGATTGTGGCAAAATTTAGTAATCAAAACTATATAAGTCATTAAATGGGATATATATCAACATTGTAGTTATTATCATTGTAATATGGTAAATTAGCTGGTGTGGTTTAGAGAAAATATTACAGTTTTTGGAGTTCTGATAGAATAAACTGGAACAGAAGTACACTTCGAGATGACTAAGGATTTGTCCGGCAGAGCAGCTATTTAAATGTCTTCATTTTAAATGGTCCATTACATCTTTTTACTGCACATAGAAAGCTATATTGGCAGAGAATTTTGTGTTAAAATAGATAACATAATACAAAATGTTAACATTTCATTACTATTAAGCAGGCAGCCAGCAGTGTACGTTTGTATATGGCTTTGATTAGAAATCTGATGGGATTGTCTCTACAGTATTGTTTTAAACTTGAATATTTACTCAAAATTCAGATAAACTAATCTTACATGTGTATTAGAATTCAGTGTATGGTGCATATCTCGCTAAAGCTTCTAGTCAACTTCGTCAAGAAACCGAAATTTCTTATTTCAGTGGAAAAATTCGTAGTACCTAGTTAGGTTATAGACCATCTTATCGCAGTACGCAAGTTTAAATGGACACTAAAGCCAAACACTAACTCTCATGCTTAAGAACCGGCATTATGAATCTTACTTCTCAATGATTGCTTATCCAGATCAAAGTGACTGACATGTATGTCATCAGCTCATGTCGTGCTAAATGCGAGTCGCTAATTTCACATTCTGGCTGAAAGAAAAATAAGTGATCCATCATACATGTAATGCAAAAGGTACCTCCAAACTCTGGAACACAACGATCCTTCCCACGTTCTCCACATGTTACGACGTGTAAACATGTGCCCAAAAAAGACATAAAGAAAGACAGAAACTTAGAAATACTTTAGATTTAGCTAGAAAACTGGCAGTGCTTCAAAATTGTTAAACGTGCATGGCAATGGATGTACATCCAAATTTGCTTCTCCCTGTCTCTCTGTCCATCTCCTTTCCCCTATTTCTTTGTCCATCTCCTCTGCCTCCTCTCTTTATCGATTACCTCCTCCCTCTCTCTCTCTGTTACCTCCTCCCCATTCTCTATGTCCATCTAATCCTCCCCCTGTCTCTGTCCATATCCGCCTTCCCCACACTAGACGCTCGTTTTCTCACTGCTTGTCTGTTCGCGTTCTCTTCCCAACTCTCTCTGACTTTCAACTTTGTTTATTGGTATTCCGAAATGAACGTTGATTGAAAACTGAAGTAGTTTTAAATGTAATCCGTTGGGATCATTGCTATATGGGGTATGAGAGAGACCCCTACAGCTGCTGAATATGTGAGGATAGTAGCTTCAGTGACAATATTTGGCATTATTTAAATCTGCATAAGGCTGTGATTACAGAGTTTCAGAAGATTCAGATCCTGTGGTACTATTTTAATCTTAAGCCAATATGCCACAAACATAACTTCTCTGTTTTCAGTTAAAATAGACTGCGAGGAAGAAAAAAACCGAAAATTATTGTGCATACAATTTTTGTTTACAGTTATATATAGGGAGAAAGAATATGTGTAGGACAAAAAATGTGTCTAATGGTTTAAATGCCCTGATAAAACATACCTGCGGAGGGAAACGAAACCACACGTTTTCACATTTTTATTGCGATTAGTTTTAACAAAACCCCTGTACATTGTTATATATATATATATATATATATATATATATATATATATATATATATATATATATATATATATATATATATATATACAACCTGTGGTAATTTAAATGTTTATTAGAGTACTGAGCAAAAATTTGTAGAAAATCGGTCAATAACATTACGAGATATTTGCTGACAATATTTACTTACTATACGTTATACATACATTTATATACTTCACACATTTAAAGATACTATATCCAAATGTATAGTAGAATATCATGTACAAATCTCAAGTAACTTGGACACGAACTTTTCGAGATTTCGGATAACAAGGTTAAGCAACATTTTGTCACTATATAATAGTACAGGTAACCTGTCATTAGGTTATGAATCATTTTTGTAATGAGCAACTGTAGCGGGACTTTGAATTTCGCCATGCTACACTTGTTCCCTCAGATAAAAAATATCCCGTTGCAGCAGTATGAGCGCTCGACGGCAGAGAAACTACTAAAATTGTAACTCTTTTTTTGTTTTCTATTGTTTTCTTAATTGTCTCTTAAAACTTATTAATGTGTAGACATTGTGGAAGTTGTTATGAAATTCAGATGATGGAGAGAAGCAACTAAAATAAATTGTATTTAAGACCAAGACGGTTTTGTATACATTAGAAATTCCTGGACAATGAAACTTATTGCAAGATTTCGGAGCAGACTTTTCACGCAGAAATGAAGTAGGAAATTTTTGAAGACCTGGACGCTGCATGAAAGAAGACAAGTTTACCTGGTAAAGGATGAACTTTTATCTACGTCATTTCCCCCTGTCAGTTACATTTTGTTATTCTCTGTTCTTTTTCAATACTTTTTGTAGTGGAAATTGGTTTAACTTTTGCTCAAAAACGCCACAAGGACCACCCCAACAATAGGTTTTCTGTAATACGAAGTCCGATTTGCTTTCCAATCTTTCCTTTTCTTTTCTCTTTTTCTTTTTTATTTTCCACTACAACTGGCGACCGTGACAGGACGCAAATTTCGGATGTGTCGTTTTTGAACAAATTTGAAACTTTAATTTGTATTTTTTCCCAACAGAGAATATCCAGAAATCCTGAACTTTAAAGGGTAACTAAAACACCAACATTATTGTACCTAAGCAAATGATCATGCAACAATATTGTAAAGAATTTTTGTAACTAATTCAATCTGTTTTTCTTTATATGGGCATATATTGATGCAAAACTTATTTTGAGACCTTTTGGTGATTATCCGATGGAGATGTATTAAGAAAATCCATATTTTGACGAATACGATTTACGCAGAAGTGATTGACCAGCCGCTGCAGGACAGAAAATTTAATGGTGAGTCACACAATTATGTTTCATTCAAGCATTCAATAGCCAACTGCAGAATCCATTTTTCCCTTTCTACACATCCTGTAGTTTTCTTCTAGATGTTTCCAAAATTACCTCTCTCTATTGTAGTTTGTGGTAATTATAGTATTGTTATAACTGCATATGAAGATCGTGAATTTGACTGCCAAACAGTTATTTGTTACGAAAAATTTTGTCCGCCCTGCTGCATCTTTCTCAACCATTGTTTGCAATAGAGCAATCATTTACATTGACGAGAAAATGTTTCAACCTAAATTTGAGTCAAATCTTTATTAATCAGACTCATATTATTCCCTTTTGACTTACGATTATACATCCTATTACAATGGAACGCGGTAAGGTAGAGAGAGTTTCGGCAGATGAGTTAAGTGAACTAGATTCATCGTGCAACTAACAAGAAAGTCCGCGTTTCCCTCCATGGACGAGTTCACAGATCAATGCAATGATTTTGCCTCAAACTCACAACATTTGTGATAATACACAGATGGCGACTTTAAATGACGAAATGTGGAATGGACGCGAGACTAGACCGTCAGCGCCATTGCTAACATCAATGTCAGAACCGAATATGAGACAAATTCAGCAATGTGACACAAATCGGACACAGGAAACTGACAAACTGGACCGAGTATTAGTTATTTGCAGACATGAAACGAGACGCTAGTCAGAAAATTGACATATTAAACCATACTATGACCGAAAATTTTGAACGAACGACAAAACAGATGGCAGAATTAAATAACACCACTCAACAGCTCAGCCAGCGATTTGAGACATTGTCCGATCGAGTCACAAAACAGGAAGAAACTTTGGTTACATTCACACATGAAACAAAAAACAATATCACCCGATGTGAGGATCAGTTAACTCAAATAATTAATGTGCAGCAGGAAGTGAACACTCATGTGGAAGAGTTAGCTCAGGCCCACACTTCAGCTAGCTCCACCCAAGAAAAGCTGACTGAAGAAGTGAGAAATATTACCCAACAGCTCACAATGGTAGTTCTTGAACAAACCCACCTCAAAGAAAAGATAGAGAAATTAGAAGATCGAGCGGACCTCGCGTCACTAAACAACGACACCAACATGGCCGAAAGAATTGTACACGAATGTAAATTGTGTGACGACTATGTGGACGAAAAACTTGAAACAATTACACAGGATATACTTTCAAAAGCAAAGACACATGTTAAAGACGAGACAAAACACATAGAAGACGAAGTGACAAAATTACGAGACAGTGTTGTGCCGTGTTTGGTGATTGGTGCAAACGCATCGTCAGGGAACGACAAAACATCTAAAACCATGGCTAATGACACAGACAGAACACCTATTGTGGAATCACCTATTTCCAATCAAAATTACAATGTGCCGCCTTCTTTTCCACCAAACGAGCAATATTACGATACAACACCTAGAGTAGCAAGTGACACAAACCACATCAATACAGTTATGCCAACCGGCATGGCCGATGACACGTTTGTAAGACATGGGTATTTCCAGACATTTTCCAATGAGGACAAGCACAAAGTCCACCCTATTGTGTTTATTAGATCATTTGACGGTGTTTTTCCACGTAGTTGGTCAGAAGTCGATCAAATCAGATACGTCACCAATCTCATGAGAGGACGAGCAGCTAAGTGGGGTGCCGCTATGAAACGGCGGTGCCTTACGTTTGAACAGTTCGAACAAGCCTTCTTGGACGAATTCTGGTCCGAGAATGAGCAACAGAGTCTAAGGAGAGAAGTGTGCAACCCCGAGACCTATGACCCTAAAAAAAGAGACATTAAGACAATACTTTGAGAGGTACCTAGACAAGACACTGTACTGGTCCAAACCAGCCGACTTGCCAGCGATAATAGACACTTTAAAGAGCCACTTACCCTTTCCATACCGAGACAGATTTATAGGAGTACCGGAGAATGACGTTAAGACTTTCATAAACTACTTAGATCAAATTGACGTTGTTTACAGAGGCGATTCACGCCATTCAAATTTTACTCATATTAGTAACCAAAATCAGCACCCACCCCAAAGGAACCGTAGTGACGGTGGTTGGTCGAACCATCCGTCCGCGCCGCGACACAATACGATGCCTGCGCGCGAAACATATTCAAATGGGAACGTGTATGACGGTAGGAACAACCGCAGAAATTCGTGGAATAATAATAATAACAACAATAATTATGACCCATATCAAAATGGTAACTACAAGCAAAATGAAAATTACAGACAGTACAACAACAACAACAATAGGAGACGTGAGAATTATCGGTACAACCCGGGCTACTTTGACAGGAACATGACATATAACAGACATAATTACCACCAAAACAATAACAATCCTAACAATCACCGACAGAATATGTGGAACACACAAAATTCGCGCATGACAAATCATAACCCTCCACGGAATCCACCACCGTTCCCCAGTACAGTCATGCACTCCCCACCACGAAGTAGCAATAACAATTGCGGCGCGCCATCAGCTGACGCGTGGGCGCCAACCGGCCGGAATGTAAACATAGTGGAGCTGGTCAATGAACCCGGCCAAACACAGCAGACGACGGAAAACAGTCGACGACCGAGCTAAGCGCTCGTGCTTCGGTCGTGAGGTGCTGTAAGAGCGCAATGGCTGAGACGGTTTGTTTCCTCAGGTACGACGACAAAATGACAGAAAAACAGGAATTAACAAACCTATCAGGTTGATGACCTTATTCTTTTACGTTCACATCCCAAGTCTACAAAAATAAAACAACTGAACAGAAAATGGCATCTATTATATTCAGGTCCTTTCAGAATAGCAAGCATATCTCACCCAGGTTGTTACTCCCTAGAATACCCGTTATCTCACAAGCCGAGGGGGCTGCATCTCCACAGACATTTGAAACCCGTTGTGCACTAAAACAACATAATATAGTGATAACTAAGTTGAACATGAGCAAGTTGCTGTGAAAACGAGATCGTAAATATTTGTATTGAATACACGAACATTAAGTTATACAGCCTAAGAGCACAAACATTCATTTATGGAAATTATATACTGCAGTTACACTTGTATACATAATTATGAAGAGAATGTAAACCCAGGTGAGTACACTTACTGAATGAGAAAAGATATTCATATAGGAATGAGATCTACACAGGTTACATTTGTTGTTAATTGTAAATTATAAGGTGAATCAACAATTAGTTAGTTATTTCAAGACACTCTAATGACAGGAGATAATAGCTATTGAGATCAGTAATGACATAGGTATGCAGCAGAATGAATGAGGATGTAAGAATGAATGATCAGTATGAATGAGTTAATATTTAAGTTAATATAAGAAGGTGAGTTACTGTGAAGTAGTTGATGGAGACAAGAGATTATTTGAAGAAAATATTATTGGAGTTTTATGATAATGGAAGTGCCAAATGGCCCCACGTATGTGGTATATTAATGTTTGATGAGGAATATGTTTAATATATATATATATATATATATATATATATATATATATATATATATATATATATTATGATGAATATGTGAGTGAGGAATGAGTGAGAATGTTTTGGTAATATTGTGCTACATAGAGAAGTGAGTAAACAGTCTACATCTTCAAGATTACATAAGAAATACAGTTTGAAAGAAAACATTTGTGATGAGTTAGAACACGTGAGTGCCAGGCGTTAAAGGTGAATCTGTTTACAGTGCCCTCGAAAATGAACGAATGCAAGAAAAGCAGAGTGAACATAATGATGATTACAGCTGTTGAAAGAAGTGTTATAAGAATGTGACTCGTAAACACATAAGCTTTAATTTATTTCAGAAGTGTAACTTAGTAACCTTTCGTTAAGTTTTGTTAAGCCATTGTGGGGAAGAAAACATTTATAGTTCCTGTTCAGACAGGTGAATGATATTTTAAGGAACTTAAGTTGGAAGAAATATAGTTTTTACACAGCCCACATGTGAATACATTTGTATAAATTTTTTTTTACGAAAGTGAAATTTAGTGCCATGTTAGCCTTTATTATACTTATACTTACATCCGACAGAAAACCCTGAGGAAGCAAGAGATAGGAGAGTTATTAAGGCTGTTTTTTGCGACTCGTACAACACCTCCATTTAAGCGAACAGATGACAAAATTACATCTATGTTGAAGACAACATTTGACTTTTCAGGTAATGCAAGGTAAGTGCAAAGGAGCAGTGACCATCCGTGCAACCAACGTCGAGCAACAGACACTGAGAAAGAGACATTTTACTGTCAATTATAATACTATGTTCTTTATTTATGTTTTATAGAAAGAAAATATATATATACACCACATACATGTTGTTTAACCTTCACTAAAGTAGAAGAAAGTTCATGGTTGAACTCTTGAGAGGAAATTTGATATGTTATTATATAATACACATTATGAGAGAGACAATCTCTGTGAGATATATTTTCCATTTGTATAGACGCTATCCACAAGAAGTGGAGATATCGAGGAAGTACTGAGCAGCTATGTGATTTACTCATGCAAGGATTTGTTAATGTATAATACACTTAGTCATATGGACAGTCAGAACACAAACAGAGAATCTGTCATGTTGTTACACTACACAGACTTGACGTAAGGACACTTACATTTACCTATGATTTGGTAAATTGTAAGCACCTCCTTTCACACACCCTTTGAAGGTGATGCAAACGTTATAATGTATTACGTTCTCTTTTTATGTAGTAGCTGTAGGATTTGGTAGTTTATAGGTAGTGAATAGTTTCTTCCATTCTATCTTTCTTTCTCCATTATCCAACCACCTCCTGCAGCTGGGTATTGTTTGTTTATGGAATGTAAGAATATATTGTGTGACAGTAAACTTTCAGGTATGAATAAAAAGTCATGAATATTGATGGCATTACAAGCCTGGTCAACCACTAGCCAAGCTATGGAATCAAGAGAAAGAAAGAAATAATAAACGAAGGAAAGCCCATGCTTTAAACATTAAGTCTTATATCCCTTGGCACGCCAAAACCTTAATGAAGAAAATAAAAATACCATAAATACCCCAAATAAAAAAAGCCAATGGGACTTTGTATAATTTTTTAGTGTAAACATTTCACAAGCAAATTCTTGTTAATTTATATGTATTTGTATACGTATTAAAACTTTGCGTATTGTCAACATATTTTGAAATGTGACCACGAAATGTAAGCTTTCAGAATTAACGATGTAAACATGCTTGGACAAAGTGAACTTTGTTAAAATGTAAATATGGCAAAAAAGTGTTGCAAACTGTGTTAAACTGTGAACGTTATAAACGACGAATTTTGTGTTATTTGTGAAACTTATGGAGCATAAACCAAATAACTGTTTGTAAATCGATATAAACTGCAATTTACTTCGACGATGATGAGGATTTTCACACTGCAATTGCACGTTTGTTGGCGAGTGTAAACAACATGATGATACACCTACCTTTGCGAACATCGACGCCGTTGTTCCTGGCCGGCCTTTAGATGCTTTGGAGACAATAAACTCAGCACCTGTCGAAGGCGATGTGGAGGCTAAAAACTGCATCGACCATATATGCCCCGGGAAGAATAGTCATGAAAACGCACAAGAACTAGGAGTGTTGTGTCGTAACAGAAGACATAGACATTGCTTCAGATCACGCACACGCTCAATCTTACGGTGTCACCGGACTTAACACGCCATTTATGCTGGAATAACAACTTGTAATGAACACTATGTGAGAGTGAATACTGTTCAAGACTGTCATAACACAGCGATTTTGAAACTGCCGCACGCGAAATTCAGTGATGCTACTGCGCGTGCACAAAGACTACGTGCGGCCAGAGATGCATTGGGAAACCAACGCTGGGAGCACACAACATTAACTGCGCAGGCGAGCAGCTTGTTCAAACAAACTGTATGTAAATATATATACTAATTGTGTACAAAGGATTCAAACTGTAATAATTGTATTTAGTATATAGGTTTAGAAAGTAAGTGTTGGGAAAGATTATCCCCTATGGATGCACGTGGCCTTTCCAATAAAAATATGCATATATTGACTTTTAGGTTTGGTAGCCTGCCACGCTAAATGTTTTAGCGTGACAGTCGAGGGGGCGATGTAGCGGGACTTTGAGTTTCGCCGCGCTACACTCGTTCCCTCAGATAAAAAATATCCCGTCGCAGCGGTATGAGCGCTCGACGGCAGAGAAACTACTAAAATTGTAACTCTTTTTTTGTTTTCTATTGTTTTCTTAATTGTTTCTTGATAGCCGAAGCTGAAGGCAGACGTGATCTGACCAAGACGAAGAAAACTTATTAATGTGTAGACATTGTGGAAGCTGTTATGAAATTCGGAGGATGGAGAGAAGCAACTAAAATAAATAGTGTTTAAGATCAAGACGGTTTTGTATACATTAGAAATTCCCGGACAATGAAACTTATTGCAAGATTTCTGAGCAGACTTTTCGCGCAGAAATGAAGACCTGGACGCCGCATGAAAGAAGACAAGTTTACCTGGTAAAGGATGAACTCTTATCTACGTCATTTCCCCCCTGTCAGTTGCATTTTGTTATTCTCTGTTCTTTTTCAATACTTTTCGTAGTGGAAACTGGTTTAACTTTTGCTCAAAAACGCCACAAGGACCACCCCAACAATAGCTTTTCTGTAATACGAAGTCCGATTTGCTTTCCAATCTTTCCTCTTCTTTTCTTTTCTTTTTTTCTTTTTTATTTTCCACTACACAACTCACAAGTGGATTTATTTCTGAGCTGTAAATTTTGTTTGGAAGTGAATGAAATCTATTTTAATTTAACCACTTAATAACAATTCCAAGAGAAAGGAGAGCATTCTAAACTCATACAAGAAGTTCTGAAGAAAAGATTTTTGAAATCGGCTTGTGATTGCAGTTACTCCGACGTAAGTCAGTAATTTGACAAACTGTGTCCTGGTCTCTGTCTCTGGCATGAGGGCATCCAGTCATGCTGCCACCTCTGATCACATCACCAGTATTAGAGTTCTTCAAGAAATTTAGCATCTGGTTACATTTTTGCCATTAATTTTAGGTTAATATGTCTGAAAGTATACCCTCAGTTTCTCAGAATGGATAAAAAGTCATTGAAGGCTACTGTCGGCTCATATTTCTCAACTGCTATTACTGAAATATATCGGTTTGTTAACTTTTGTTTTTATTCCTCAGTCTCCTAATCAAATGAGGACCTCCCCACCAAGTAGATACGAAGCCAACAACACTTCCAAAGGTCTGTGCTGAACTGTAAGTTAAATTTAAATCGTAGTGGCTTGTTAATCTTATCTCCCGTGTGGACTGGAACGGTCGTCTGGGTTGTGGATGTTATTATCCACAGCAAGGAGAAAACCTACGACGATGTTCAGAATAGTGTGTGAGAAACTTTCAAAGTGAAAGAATTATTTGCGATCATACTAGATTCATTTGATAATACGCTCAGATATCATTTCCCAGTATTCACACTTTCTCTGTTTCTATTGCAGACATTAGCGAAAGTTGGTTTTTAGCTTCATAAATCAGCATCCATCAACATATCTGTGAAATGCGCACTTCGAAGAAATACAGAACGTGGAGAGCTGCGGTGGAGCAGCAGTTATATCCCTGCCATAAACAACATGTGCAGCAAGTGCGACAAATAGTTCTGCAGCAACAATTCTGTTCTGTCAATGAGACGTTTTGAGAATGGAGGGGATAAATATTATCATTTTCCATGAGTTTAAGTTGTTGTTGTAACGTGTAAGAAAACGTTTCTGACGGTGTCGACTGGAATGAACTGAAATTCTGAAGAGTGCTTTGACAAGTGAGCAAAAGTGTATCAAGAGCTTATAAACAAATCGGACTGCAGTTATAAGACTCAAAGTGCATGAAGAGGTAGTAATGGTAAAGAAGGATGAAATCCCTTTACATAACGTGGAAAAGGAAAAGTACGCATGGAAGATGGACCCACGATAATAGCATCATTTTTCATTTGACAGTTCACATTTATTTACAGAAAACATTACACTTGTAAACGGAATATAACAGTCGGTCAAAGTATGAGCAAAATGACCCCCTTTTTTTTTTTTGCAAACAATTGGTTTCAACCACTGATCAAAGGCCCCAAGCCTCAAGGACAAATCGTCATTTGTGGCTCATAAAAATATATTAAGAAAAGATATTTAAATTAATTTCAGTCTTAATCGGACTATCTTTTGAAAGGAACATCTGGAGCTCCAATTAGTGAATCCAAATATCCAGTCTTCAGGTCAGACCGGCCATGAAAGTTAATGCCAACGGTTATGATCCACCAAGATTTTCTTTTCCACACAAACAGTGAATACAATATGGATGTGACGGCAAAATTATTAGGAAAACATCTCAAACATTGACCACTAATGAAAGTAAGTTCAAAAATGGTTCAAATGGCTCTGAGCACTATGGTACTTAACTACTGTGGTCATCAGTCCCCTAGAACGTAGAACTACTTAAACCTAACTAACCTAAGGACATCACACACATCCACGGCCGAGGCAGGATTCGAACCTGCGACCGTAGCAGTCGCGCGGTTCCGAACTGCGCGCCTAGAACCGATAGACCACCGCGGCCGGCAATGAAAGTAAGCTCAAAGCTTCCAACTATTAGCACAATATGTACAGACTGAAATAGTTTGATTTAGAAAATATGACGGTTAATCTCAAATTGGATATACCCATTTCAGGAGACACATAAAATATTTGGCAGGGAACTTTAACGTAAGTGCTTGTAAATAAGAGCGTAGGCTAAGCAAACGTAAGAAATACGCTGCTAGAGCGAGCGGCTCTACTAACAAGGGAACCTCCCCATCGCACCCCCCTCAGATTTAGCTATAAGTTGGCATAGTGGACAGGCCTTGAAAAACGGAACACAGATCAATCGAGAAAACAGGAAGAAGTTGTGTGGAACTATGAAAAAAATAAGCAAAATATAGAAACTGAGTAGTCCATGCACAAGATGGGCAACATCAAGGACGATAAGAGCTAAGGAGTGCCGTGGTCCCGTGGTTAGCGTGAGTGGCTGCGGAACGAGAGGTCCTTGGTTCAAGTCCTGCCTCGAGTGAATGGTTTACTTTTTTTATCTTCGCAAAGTTATGATCTGTCCGTTCGTTCATTGACGTCTCTATTCACTGTAATAAGTTTAGCGTCTGTGTTTTGCGACCGCACTGCAAAACCGTGCGATTAGTAGACGAAAGGACCTGCCTCTCCAGTGGGAACTGAAAACATTTGATCGCAAGGTCATAGGTCAACCGATTCCTCCACAGGAAAACGTCTGATATATTCTATACGACACTGGTGACGGCATGTGCGTCACATGACAGGAATATGCTGTAGACCCACCTAACTTGTAAACTTGGCGAATGGGTAAAAAGATTCTTCTACCTTGCCCGATTTAGGTTTTCTTGTGAATGTGATAATCACTCCCAAAAAGTGATGAAAAAATAACGGACGGACAGATAATAATTGTCTGAAAATAAAAAATTAAAATTCTTACTCGAGGGAAGACTTGATCCAAGGACTTCTCGTTCCGCAGCCGCTCACGCTAACCACGGGACCACGGCGCTCCCTAGCTTATATTGTCCTAGATGTTGCATATCTTGCGCATGGACTACTCAGTTTGTATATGTTGCTTATTTTTTTCATAGTTCCACATAACTTCTTCCTGTTTTCTCGATTGATCTGTGTTCCGTTTTTCAAGGCCTATCCACTATGCCAACTTATAACTAAATCTGAGGGGGGTGCGATGGGGAGGTTTCCTTGTAAGGAAATGTCAGGCAGACACGAACACCGCTGTAAACCCCACGCCTTTGCAAAAACAGACAATGTCTTATGGGATAACAGCAATCAGTGATTTTATAATGTTACTTAAAATCCGTTTTGATTGCAAATTTTTTTATTATTCATATGACCGGTTTCGGTTCATTCAGAAACATCTTCAGATCTGGAAAAATAATTATACTAATTTACTATTTCACGAAAGCAAATCTTTTTCATCCTATCTAATCAACATCAAATGTACCAGAACGTACCTGATATTTCAGTTACAGGAGTAACCCGTCCAAATCCAGCAACTTTCACATGCTACGTCCCATAAAATTGGTTGGCAGAGTGCCCGTCATTTATATTAATTATAACACTATTACCGACAGGTGGCGTCTGGTACATTTGTTACATTCCATTTGCACATACTGTATTCAGTAGATCTTTTTTATATTAAAAATATTTAATTAAAATATGTAGATGTCAAAGCTAAAATCTGTACTTGTCATGATTAAAAAACAGTAAAATTATCATTTTTATACGATCTAAAAGGCATAGGACGATTAATATATCTATGGTGCTGGTGTGAACTTGTTTTCTTCTACGGTCTACTTCGGTGGTTCCCGCCATTTTGGTGTTGTGCCGCGGTCTGCTCAGTCGTCTGCTGTCCATCGCCGCGGGCAAGAGGCCCGCACAGGAGGGCCCCGTCAACGTCGCCAGGCGTTGCACGCGTCTTCCGGCTTCTCCACCGCGCACCATCTCTCATCCCTCGGCCTGGATCTCCATACGCAACAGTTGTCATCTTAGTAGGTCGTCATAAATACTAAAACAGGCGTTATGATTGAATTCGCTTTGTTCGTTGAGGATTAAATCCGGATCTTTATTTTTGTGGATGTATATTTCGATCTCTTCTAAAATGTTAAGAAACCGTCCCTAATGAGCTCGATGCAGGATGTCTAAGTTGTTTTCAATATTCGTGACTGAGTGCTTTGACGCAGCCATATGCGCCCCAAAAGCTGTTTTGTTTTGAGAGTAGGTGTGCTCCCTGAATCTGGTAGCTCTCACTTACAATGGAAGAATTGCAGACAAAATTGAAAGATGCTTTCGTAAATCCGACGTTAAAATAGGGTTCCGAACAAATAACACGTTAAAATTGAAGCTCCGGCATCGAATCCTGCCTCGGGCATGGATGTGTGTGATCTCCTTAGGTTAGTTAGGTTTAAGTAGTGCGAAGTTCTAGGGGACTAATGACCACAGCAGTTGAGTCCCATAGTGCTCAGAGCCATTTGAACCATTTTTTTTCATTATATTTGATTTTATATACACCTGAATCATGAAATTTATTCCTACTATTACATATTCTATGCCGGAGCTTCAATTTTAACGTGTTATTTGTTCGGAACCCTATTTTAACGTCGGATTTACGAAAGCATCTTTCAATTTTGTCTGCAATTCTTCCATTGTAAGTGAGAGCTACCAGATTCAGGGAGCACACCTACTCTCAAAACAAAACAGCTTTTGGGATGCATATGGCTGCGACAAAGCACTCAGTCACGAATATTGAAAACAACTTAGACATCCTGCATAGAGCTCATGAGGGACGGTTTCTTAACATTTTAGAAGAGATCGAAATATACACCCACAAAAATAAAGATCCGGATTTAATCCTCAACGAACAAAGCGAATTCAATCATAACGCCTGTTTTAGTATTTATGACGACCTACTAAGATGACAACTGTTGCGTATGGAGATCCAGGCCGAGGGATGAGAGATGGTGCGCGGTGGAGAAGCCGGAAGACGCGTGCAACGCCTGGCGACGTTGACGGGGCCCTCCTGTGCGGGCCTCTTGCCCGCGGCGATGGACAGCAGACGACTGAGCAGACCGCGGCACAACACCAAAATGGCGGGAACCACCGAAGTAGACCGTAGAAGAAAACAAGTTCACACCAGCACCATAGATATATTAATCGTCCTATGCCTTTTAGATCGTATAAAAATGATAATTTTACTGTTTTTTAATCATGACAAGTACAGATTTTAGCTTTGACATCTACATATTTTAATCAAACATTTTTAATATAAAAAAGATCTACTGAATACAGTATGTGCAAATGGAATGTAACAAATGTACCAGACACCACCCGTCGGTAATAGTGCTATAATTAATATAAATGACGGGCACTCTGCCAACCAATTTTATGTGACGTAGCATGTGAAAGTTGCTGGATTTGGACGGGTTACTCCTGTAACTGAAATATCAGGTACGTTCTGGTACATTTGATGTTGATTAGATAGGATGAAAAAGATTTGCTTTCGTGAAATAGTAAATTAGTATAATTATTTTTCCAGATCTGAAGATGGTTCTGAATGAACCGAAACCGGTCATATGAATAATAAAAAAAATTGCAATCAAGACGGATTTTAAGGAACATTAAAAATCACTGATTGCTGTTATCCCATAAGACATTATGTCTGTTTTTGCAAAGTTTGTGCCACGTCAGGCTTCGGGATACATTACGAAGTTCTTACGTATTAGGACAAAGATAATGAAAGAAAACTTGAAAATAAAATTTAACAAAACATGCTTAGACGCAGGGATTATTCCTAACTACGCAAAAGTAAAAATCAGGAAAATGTCGAACAGAGCACAAGTAGTAAAACGTAAAAGTGAAGTATTATGGATTAAAACTCAAATTCGAGAAGCATATAAAATGAAAGACAAGTTAATAGAGAAGCTTTTAATCTTCACTTGATTTTAGGTGATATTTTATCTCCATTACAGTCCACATACGTAAGCAGAGAGATTGAAAATAGAATTGGCAGGGAGCGAGAATTAACTCCAAACAGACATCAGAAGAAGTTTTTTAACCTAGGTGTAGATTTTAATACTGATAACGAAACGGCGTATAAAAAGTTGTTGCAAACTTTTTGTGAGAGGATCGTGAACTTAACTGAGATAGAATTAACAAAAGATGTGAAGAACCTTTTAAATAAAGGGCTGCAATATAACCTAAATCCCGCAATTAACTCAAATACAATAAAAAAGACTGTCGCAGAAGTGAAAATTGCATGTGATATCGCAAATATGAATAGATACGAACAGACAAACACGGCAATTAAAGTAAAGAAGTCGATTATAGATGAAATGCACTCTGCTCACAAGAACAGAAACGAACTACTAACTCTTAAGGGCTTGAATAAGAAGTTAGAGTCACGTAAGGCTATCGTCACAAAGGCAGATAAGGGCGGCACTATGGTTTTAATACAAGATACAGACTGTATAGAGAAAACTGAAAAGTTCTTTATGGAAAACGGAATAGTAGAAGTCAAGAAAGATCCAACCAAGAAATTTCAAACAGAAATAAGGAAACAAACAGATAACAGTGTGTTTCTATTCACAGAGGAGGAAAAGTTTAAACTGAAAGTAATGAATCCGCGAATCCCCGAATTACGGTCACAAATAAAGCTCCATAAAGTTGAAAAATCGATTCGCCCAATCGTTAATAACACCAGCAGCCCAAGTTATAAATTAAATCAAGAGCTAAATAACAGATTGAAGGCGGCATATACATATCGTCGGACTTTCAACATTAGCAACAGCTACGAATTTGCCGAGCAAATTAAAGACGTACTTATACCTCAGAATGCGTCACTAGCTTCATTGGATGTCACCAATCTGTACACAAACATTCCCGTAAAAGAAACGATTGAGATCATTAAGAACAATTTCCTCACTCATGGTAAATTGGCACTGGGGGAAGTGATTGAACTAGTGGAAATGTTGGAACAAGTCTTGTCGTTCAATTACTTTACTTTCAATGGTAAAATTTATCAACAGAAAGACGGGCTGGCAATGGGGAACAGTTTAGCTGGGACGCTGGCTGACATTTTTGTAAATCACTTAGAAAACAAATTCTTTGATGAAAATCCTAATATCGCTGAGAAAATTGTATATTACAGGAGATATGTGGACGACTCCATTTTATTATACAAAGGAGATAAAAATGATATCGAAAACTTAGCACAAAAAATGAGCTCTCAACACCCGAAAATTAGATTCACCATGGAATTTGAAGAAAACAACCGTATAGATTACTTAGATTTAACACTAATAAAGAAAAATGGGAAGCATGAATTTAGCATTTTCAGAAAACCTACGTGTACAGATCTAGTTATCAATGAGCGCTCTTGTCACCCACCGCGATACAAATGGGCATATTTTACTTCGATGGTATACAGGCTACTAAGATTGCCACTAAGCCAACACGAAGTAGAAAAGGAGTTAAGTATTTTAAAACAAGTGGCCGTAGCGAACGGATATACGTGCAAGCAGGTGATGAATATTTATAGGAAGATAAAGAAGAGGCAAATGGAACAAACAGAAGGAAGTCACGTAGCAGTTAAGAGGAACAACAAGAAAAAATATGTAGCTCTCACTTACAATGGAAGAATTGCAGACAAAATTGAAAGATGCTTTCGTAAATCCGACGTTAAAATAGGGTTCCGAACAAATAACACGTTAAAATTGAAGTTCCGGCATAGAATATGTAATAGTAGGAATAAATTTCAGGATTCAGGTGTATATAAAATCAAATGTAATGACTGCTGTAATCAATATATAGGGCAGACTGGTAGGAACTTTGAAACCAGATTCAGGGAGCACACCTACTCTCAAAACAAAACAGCTTTTGGGGCGCATATGGCTGCGACAAAGCACTCAGTCACGAATATTGAAAACAACTTAGACATCCTGCATCGAGCTCATTAGGGACGGTTTCTTAACATTTTAGAAGAGATCGAAATATACACCCACAAAAATAAAGATCCGGATTTAATCCTCAACGAACAAAGCGAATTCAATCATAACGCCTATTTTAGCATTTATGACGACCTACTAAGATGACAACTGTTGCGTATGGAGATCCAGGCCGAGGGATGAGAGATGGTGCGCGGTGGAGAAGCCGGAAGACGCGTGCAACGCCTGGCGACGTTGACGGGGCCCTCCTGTGCGGGCCTCTTGCCCGCGGCGATGGACAGCAGACGACTGAGCAGACCGCGGCACAACACCAAAATGGCGGGAACCACCGAAGCAGACCGTAGAAGAAAACAAGTTCACACCAGCACCATAGATATATAAATCGCCCTATGCCTTTTAGATCGTATAAAAATGATAATTTTACTGTTTTTTAATCCTGACAAGTACAGATTTTAGCTTTGACATCTACATATTTTAATTAAATATTTTTAATATAAAAAAGATCTACTGAATACAGTATGTGCAAATGGAATGTAACAAATGTACCAGACGCCACCGCTCGGTAATAGTGTTATAATTAATATAAGTGACGGGCACTCTGCCAACCAATTTTATGTGACGTAGCATGTGAAAGTTGCTCGATTTGGACGGGTTACTCCTGTAACTGAAATATCAGGTACGTTCTGGTACATTTGATGTTGATTAGATAGGATGAAAAAGATTTGCTTTCGTGAAATATTAAATTAGTATAATTATTTTTATACATCTGAAGATGGTTCTGAATGAACCGAAACCGGTCATATGAATAATAAAAAAATTTGCAATCAAAACGGATTTTAAGTAACATTATAAAACCCCACGCCGGTGCATTACAGCGACGGGTCCCCAGAGCCGAGGGCAGCGGACCCGCAACTCGTAAAAATAAGAGTTGTTAACAAAAGCCATTCAGATGAAACCTGATCTAAAAGATACAAGAAAAAGTAATTTGCCCGCCTTAGTAACTTAATGCCATAAAACCTTCAAATCTGCCATAATAATCAAACAGTAACGTTACTCAAAATTGCACTGCACAAACACCGCTTAATAAGATAAAACAGTTAAATGATTGCGTAACAAACGTCTCTCCCTAAAGAACCTGACTTATAAGGTGAAATCATTAACGTCAGAAAATTACCTGAAATAGGAAAATAGTGAATAAGTCACTTAGCCTACACAGTCCAAGACTTGTTTGCACCAAGTTCAAATTTCTATGAGAAACAGGAGCTTACCTTTAGCAAAAATGTTCAAATGTGTGTGAAATCTTATGGGACTTAACTGCTAAGGCCATCAGTCCCTATTACCTTTAGCATTTACGAGCACGGATCTCTTCCATAGCACTTAGATTTCAGAAGGACTTAAATCACAGTTTGAACAGCATGAATTAGTTCGACAAATTTCCTAAAAATAATGAAAAGATTAAACAACAAATCCAGGAAAACATCCGAAGGCGTTAAAAACAAACACTTAACAAACCAGATTTACCACAGAGCTTATAAAAAATTTAACTGCACTAAATACCCATTTTAATTAAACACTAGGGTAACGACGAATTCCCTGCCGGCTCACAGGAAAATGACACTGATTTGGAAGCTACAAGATTTAAGGTACCAGACAGCTTGTAGCGTAAACAAGTAACAGTAAAGCAAAACTTCAAGTAGGACTTTTAATAGCAAGCAGCTATCGTTACACGTGCGCAGCAAGTACTAACCATTAAACGGATCAAACTCAAACCAAACAGTTGCGATGAGAAATAATTACAACGGGTTAACAGATTTTTGAGACCCATAAACCGAGAGTCAAAGAGGTGGGGATATCTCAGAGCGAGCGGTACCAGCCGTTGCTACGCCAAGATGCTGATATTCCATAATTTCAGCCCAGTGCCAAACACCAGCATCAAAAAAACGGACAGCATGTGCATAACAGAAGACAATTCAGCTGAATCACACTGAATGAAGATGTGGTAAGTTCAATGCAGTGAGACAGCCTACGACCGACCACTGCCCGTGTTGCCCTCTCGTCACGCACTAAGACACTCCTCTCTCGACACATTCTGGAGTGTTTTCAATACCCACTCCCCTCCCCCCACCCCCACCCTACCACGAAAGCGACGATATACATGAAGCTGATAACTCCTGGCACCTGGAGAGGCGCCAGCGCATGAGTGGGGAAGAAAAGATGAAATCAAGCCGCCTCGGCTTAACGGCTCCAACGTAGTGAGACAGTGTACTAGCCTACTCCTGATTTCATTCAACCTATATATTGTGCAAGCACAAGGAGAAGTTTGGAAAAGGCATTAAAGCTCAAGGAAAGGAAATAAAAGTCAGATGACATTTTGATTCTCTAAGAGACGTCAAAGGACGTGGATAAGTACACCTACATCTACATCCACACTCCGCAAGCTACCTGACGGTATGTGGCGGAGGGTACCTTGAGTACCTCTATCGGTTCTCCCTTCTATTCCAGTCTCGTATTGTTCGTGGAAAGAAAGATTGCCGGTATGCCTCTGTGTGGGCTCTGATCTCTCTGATTTTATCCTCATGGTCTCTTCGCGAGATATACGTAGGAGGGAGCAATATACTGCTTGACTCCATGGTGAAGGTATGTCCTCGGAACTTCAACAAAAGCCCGTGCCAAGCTACTGAGTGTCTCTCTTGCAGAGTCTTCCACTGGAGTTTATCTATCATCTCCGTTAACGCTTTCACGATTACTAAATGATCCTAAACGAAGCGCGCTGCTCTCCGTTGAATCTTCTCTATCTCCTCTATCAACCCCATCTGGCACGCATCCCACACCGGTGAGCAGTATTCAAGCAGTGGGCGAACAAGTGTACTGTAACCTACTTCCTATGTTTTCGGACTGCACTTCCTTAGAATTCTTCTAATGAATATCAGTCTGGCATCTGATTTACCGACGATTAATTTTATATGGTCATTTCATTTTAGATCACCCTAATGCGTACTCCCAGATAATTTATGGAATTAACTGCTTCCAGTTGCTGACCTGCTATATTGTAGCCAAATGATAAAGGATCTTTCTTTCTGTGTATTCGCAGCACATTACACTTGTCTACATTGAGATTCAATTGCCATTCCCTGCACCATGCCTCAATTCTTTGCAGATCCTCCTGCATTTCAGTACAATTACCCATTGTTACAACCTATCGATATACTACAGCATCATCCGCAAAAAGCCTCAGTGAACTTCTGATGTCATCCACAAGGTCATTTATATATATTGTGAATAGCAACGGTCCTACGACACGCCCCTGCGGCACACTTGAGATCACTCTTACTTCGGAAGACTTCTCTCCATAGAGAATGACATGCTGCGTTCTGTTATCTAGAAACTCTTCAATCCAATCACACAATTGGCCTGATAGTCCATATGCTCTTACTTTGTTCATTAAACGACTGTGGGGAACTGTATCAAACGCCTTGCGGAAGTCAAGAAACACGGCATCTACCTGGGAACCCGTGTCTATGGCCCTCTGAGTAGTTCAGAGTAATAGTCCAATGTTTCTATTTGGATATCGAAGTAAGTGATTTGGCTGTACAACGGAGAATTTAAAAGAAAAACAGGTAATAGCAAGAATTGTGTGATCTTGAATGGAAGTGAGTTGCGACAGGAAAAAAATAGGGGATTCTGAAACTTGGTGCAACTGAAGAATGGTGAATATTGGATGGGTAGCTCTAATAACTATCGTGTATGTATTAAATCGTATTGGCGTGAAAAGAAATTTGTGATGCAACTTGAATAAAAGTGGGGATCAGTTAATAGGGCACAGGCTGAGGTACGGAATAATAGTCAGTTCGGTAATGAAGGGAAGTGTGGGGAGTAAAAATTTTAGAGGGAGATGAAAGCTAGACTACAGCAAGCATAGTGAAATGCATGTAGGTTGCAGTGGATATTCAGAGATGTAGACAATTGCAGCGAGTAGACTAATGATAAGGCGTGCACCATACCAGTCTCCGGACTCAAGACTACAAAAGAAGAAGCATCAGCAGCCACAACACATCGTGTATTTTTCATGAGAGTAAAAAATGCACAGATGTAGGGATTTTCAGAGAGTGGACTAGTATGGAGAGATGCATCATACCAATCTTTGCTCTGAAGACCACAAAAAAAGAGGAGACAACAATATAATGGGTGTTCTTTATTTTATTTATTTATTTACATAGTTTACGCCCACAGTGGAGCACTAAAATCAAACATAATACAACAGAGTCTACCATGATTAAGTTTAGATCTTAGCAGTCAGCAGTTTCTTCGTTTCCCAAAATTTCTTCACTCTTTTTGATCTGGCTGCTCGTTCTTCCGCAGATACGACAGACTTCATCCGTTCTGATACTTTAAATGTCAGCCTTGTGTATTTGTTCCTAAGAAGTGGTTTCTCTTCTTTACGTTGAATTTGGTGTGTGGTGAAGTTCAATTCATCTAGATCGCTTTGTACTTCTTTAAACCAGATGTTTTTCGTTTTACTGTTCCAGAAGTAGTCAAAAAGTTGCTTCAGTATTCTACTATTTGGTAGGCGAGATATGTGGCCAAAAAATATAATCCTCCTTTTCCGCAATGTAGAAATAATGGATTCACTTTCTATATACACTATGAATTGGGTAAAAGTCTCCACTGTCCATTAACTTAATGTTTTTTACTGATAATTGTTCGGATAATCCTTCTATCAACTTTCTGCAGTTTGTCAGTTTTTGCTTGAGTATTTAGTTTCAATAGGTTTTCACATGCATATGTTGCTTCCGGTTTAACGACAGAGGAGTGATGTCGAAATATAGTATTTATTGAGAGAGATCGTATTTTGTAGGTTGGCCATGTGGTTCTCTGCGCTCGCTGTAGTTTTAATGTTCGTCTATGTATTGATGCTCTTTCATTATCATTCCAGGTAATAATCTCATCAAGATATTTTAACATTTTTACTGCTTCAATTTTTAGATCACTATGAAGTATGATATGGGATGTGCCAATTGGAAAGCTGGGCATCATTTCTGTTTTCTCAAACGAAATTTGCAATCCAAACTTTGCCGCTAATCGTTCTAGTTGTTCTATCTGAACCTTTGCTTCATCAATATTGTTTGCTAACTTTTGATCATTGATGAGACAGTCAAACAAATATGAGGGTGTGCTTCATGAGAGTTGTTGTTGTTGTGGTCTTCAGTCCTGAGACTGGTTTGATGCAGCTGTCCATGCTACTCTATCCTATGCAAGCTTCTTCATATCCCAGTACTTACTGCAACCTACATCCTTTTGAATCTGTTTAGTGTATTCATTTCTTGCTCTCCCTCTACAATTTTTACCCTCCACTCTGCCCTCCAATGCTAAATTTGCGATCCCTTGAAGCCTCAGAACATGTCCTGCCAACCGATCCCTTCTTATAGTCAAATTGTGCCACAAACTTCTCTTCTCCACAATCCTATTCAATACCTCCTCATTAGTTATGTGATCTACCCATCTTATCTTCAGCATTCTTCTGTAGCACCACATTTCGAAAGTTTCTATTCTCTTCTTGTCCAAACTATTTATCGTCCATGTTTCACTTCCATACATGGCTACACTCCATACAAATACTTTCAGAAATGACTTCCTGACAGTTAAATCTATACTCGATGTTAACAAATTTCTCTTCTTCACAAACGCTTTCCTTGCCATTGCAAGTCTGCATTTTATACCCTCCCTATTTCGACCATCATCAGTTATTTTGTTCACCAAATAGCAAAACTCCTTTGCTTCTTTAAGTATCTCATTTCCTAATCTAATTCCCTCAGCATCACCCGACTTAATTCGACTGCATTCCATCATCCTCGTTTAGCTTTTGTTGATGTTCATCTTATATCCTCCTTTCAAGACACTGTTTATTCCGTTCAACTGCTCTTCCTAGTCCTTTGCTGTCTCTGACAGAATTACAATATCCAAACTATTTATCGTCCATGTTTCACTTCCATACATGGCTACACTCCATACAAATACTTTCAGAAATGACTTCCTGACAGTTAGATCTATACTCGATGTTAACAAATTTCTCTTCTTCACAAACGCTTTCCTTGCCATTGCAAGTCTGCATTTTATACCCCCCCTATTTCGACCATCATCAGTTATTTTGTTCACCAAATAGCAAAACTCCTTTGCTACTTTAAGTATCTCATTTCCTAATCTAATTCCCTCAGCATCACCCGACTTAATTCGACTGCATTCCATCATCCTCGTTTAGCTTTTGTTGATGTTCATCTTATATCCTCCTTTCAAGACACTGTTTATTCCGTTCAACTGCTCTTCCTAGTCCTTTGCTGTCTCTGACAGAATTACAATGTCATCGGTGAACCTCAAAGTTTTTATTTCTTCTCCATGGATTTTAATACCTGCTCCAAATTTTTCTTCTGTTTCCTTTACTGCTAGCTCAATATACAGATAGAATAACATCGGGAAGAGGCTACAACCCTGTCACACTCCCTACCCAACCACTGCTTCACTTTCATGCCCCTCGACTCTTATAACTGCCAACTGGTTTCTGTACAAATTGTAAATAGCTTTTCGCTCGCTGGTTTTTACCCCTTCCACCTTTAGAAATTGAAAGAGAGTATTCCAGTCAACATTGTCAAAAGCTTTCTCTAAGTCTACAAATGCTAGAAGCGTAGGTTTGTATTTCCTTAATCTAGCTTCTAAGATAAGTCGTAGGGTCAGAATTACCTAATGTGTTTCAACATTTATACAGAATCCAAACTGATCTTGCCCGAGGTCGGCTTCTACCAGTTTTTCCATTCGTCTGAAATGAATTCGCGCTTTTATTTTGGAGCCGTGGTTTATTAAACTGATAGTTCGGTATTTTTCACATCTGTCAACACCTGCTTTCTTTGGGATTTGAATTATTATATTCTTCTTGAAGTCTGAGGGTATTTATCATGTCTCAAACAACTTGCTCAACAAATGGTAGAGTTTTGTCAGGGCTGGCTCTCCCAAGGCTGTCAGTAGTTCTAATGGAATGTTGTCTACTCCGCGGGGCCTCGTTTAGACGTAGATATTTCAGTGCTCTGTCAAACTCTTCACGCAGTATCATATCTCCCATTTAATCTTGATCTACATCCTCTTCCATTTCTATAATATTGTCATTAAGAACATCGCCCTTGCACAGACCCTCTACATTCCTTCCACCTTTATGCTTTCCCTTCTTTTCTTAGAAATGGGTTTGCATCTCAGCTGTTGTTATTCATACATGGCGTTCTCGTTTCTCCAAAAGTCTCTTTAATTTTCTTGTAGGCAGTATCTATCTTACCCCTAGTAAGATAAGCCTCTACATCCTTACATTTGTCCTCTTGCCATTCCTGCTTAGCCATTTTGCACTTGCTGTCGATCTCATTTTTGAGACGTATGTATTCCTTTTTGGCTGCTTCATTTACTACATTTTTATATTTTGTTCTTTCATCAATTAAATTCGATATTTCTTCTGTTACCAAGGATTTCTACTAGCCCTCGTCATTTTACCTACTTGATCCTCTGCTGCCTTCACTACTTTATGCCTCAGAGCTACCCATTTTTCTTCTACTGTATTTTCCCCCCATTCCTGTCAATTGTTCCCTTATGCTCTCCCTGAAACCCCTTACAACCTCTGGTTTAGTCAGTTTAACCAGGTCCCATCTCCTTAAATTCCCACCATTTTGCAGTTGCTTCAGTTTTAATCTACAGTTCATAACCAATAGATTGTGGTCAGAGTCCACATCTGCCCCTGGAAATGTCTTAAATTTAAAACCTCGTTCCTAAATCTCTGTCTTACCATCATATAATCTGTCTGAAACCTGTCAGTATCTCCAGGCTTCTTCCATGTATACAATCTTCTTTTATGATTCTTGAACCAAGTGTTAACTATGATTAATTTAAAAAACTGAATTATGATCTCCGACAATTGCTTCCACATTTCAAAGTACTCAGTTCATGATTCTCTACTGTTTATGTAATTCTGCTATTAATTTTCGATATTGCAGGAAAATGATAGAGTCAATGTCCTCAACTGCGCCCCTCTACAGTGGAAAGTGTTTCGTGCGTGAGAACTGGCCTGCTGTTTTGTTGCCCATGAATATACGTGCAGCGCTATTTCCCTCGCCGAGTCTCTAATTAACTCTGCAGTAGCAGTGGGGTCTGGTACGCCTGCCTCCACCTCCTCCTATCCTCGCTCCTCATAAAACCACGCACACTCCCTCTTGGCCCTCCTTAGCGCATACAGTTCCCAGGGCGTGCTAAACTCTCTAACTGCAGCAGAAACATGACTGCTAACTTTTCATCTCAGTGTAGGAATTGCACCCTACATCCTCAATTGCTGGCTAGATTTATTCAAAACTCGGTCTTCCTCTACAGTTTCGTTACCGCCTACAACGCTCACTAATACCATGAAAGTTATCCCCTGATGCCTTAGCAGATGTCCTGTCTTCAGTTCCTCTCTCTTGTCAGTGTTTCCTATATGATCCTTTCCTCCCCGATTCTGCGGAGAATCTACCCATCCCTTACTTTTTCCGTTCACCTAATTTTGAACATTCTTCTGTAGCACCGCATCTCAAAAGGTTCGAATCTCTTCTGTTCAGGTTTTCTCAGAGTCCATGTCTCACTAACATACAATGCTGTGCTCCAAACAAACGTTCTCAGAAATTTCTTCCTCAAGTTAAAACCTACGTTAGATGCTATCAGATTTCTGTTGCCAGGAATGCCTTTCTCGCACGTGCTAGTTCGCTCTGTCAATCATACGCTGTTCTACTGATTAGGCAGCACAATTTCTTGACTTCATCTACTTCGTGGTCACCAACTGTAATGTTAAGTTCCATGCCGTTCTCGTTCCTGCTGCTTCTCATTACTTTAGCCTTTCTTCCATTCACCCTCTATCGATATTCTGTAATCATTACACTGTTCATTCCATTCAGCACATCCTGAAATTCTTCTTCACTTTCGCTCAGCGTAGCAACGTCATTAGCAAATCGTATCAGTGATATCTTTGCACCTTGAATTTTAATCTAACTCTTAAACCTTTCTTTTCTTTCCCTCACTGCTTCTTCGATGTATATATTCAACTGTAGGAAGGAAAGATTACATCCCTGTCTGACATCATTTTTAAGCCAAGCAGTTTGTTCTTGGTCTTACAGTCTAATCATTCCCTTATGACACTTGTATATATTGCATATTACCCTCCTTTCCCTATAGCTTATCCCGACTTTCCCCAGAATTTCGAATATCTTGTACCATTTCACATTGTCAAGCGATTTCAAAATGGTTCAAATGGCTCTGAGCACTATGGGACTTAACATCTGAGGTCATCAGTCCCCTAGGCTTGGAACTAATTAAACGTAACTAACCTAACGACATCACACACATCCATGCCTGAGGCAGAATTCGAACCTACGACCCTAGCAGCAGTGCAGTTCCCGACTGAAGCACCTAGAACCGCTCTGCCACAGCAGCCAGCGTCAAGCGATTTCTCCAGGTCGAAAAAATCTTATGATCATGTCTCGATTTTTCTTCAGTCTTCTTTTCATTATCAACTGCGACTTCATAACCTTTCCTAAGGCAAACTGATCATCATCTAACAGATCGCAAATTTTCTTTTCAGTTCATCTGTGCATTATTTTTGTCAGCAACTCGGATGCATGAGCCGTTTACCTGATTGTGCAATAATTTTCACACTTGTCGGTTCTTAGTATCTCCGGAATTGTGCTAATGAGCTTTTCTTGAAAGTCACAATGATTTCAGAAATTCCGATGATATGTTATCTACACCTTCTACCTTATTTATTCTTATGTTTTCCCAAGCTCTTTAAATTCTGATTCTTATGCTAGATCCGCTATCTCTTCCCCATCGACTCCTATTTCTTCTTCTGTCACGTCGTTAGACACGCCCCTCCCCCCCCCCCCCCCCCTCGCAGAGGGCAGAGGCCTTCGTTGTACGCTTTCCACCTATCAGCTGTCTCCTATGCATTTAACAGTGGAATTCCCATCGAACTCTTTAATGTTACCGCCTTTGATTTTAATTTCAGGGAAGGCTGTTTTGACCTTCCTTCCCACAATCGCTTCCTTCTCGATTCCTCCACAGTTTTCATGCAGCCATTTAGCCGTCCTGGACATTATATTATTTCTGATCGACTTGTATTTCCGGGTTCTTGAATTTCCCTGATCATTTTTTAACTGCTTTCTTTCGTCATTCAGCTGAAGTATGTCATCTGTTATCCATGGTTTCGTTCACAGTTGCCTTCCTTGTACATATTGTTTTCTTTGCAACTTCTGTGATTGCCCTCTTTAGAGATGTACATTTCTGTACAACCGTAATGCCTTCTGAGCTACTCAATATCACTGCGTCTATAGCCTCAGAGAGCTTCAAGCATACCTCTTCATTCCTTAATACCTCCATATCCCACTTCTTTGCACACTGGCTCTTCCTGACTAGTCTCTTAAACTTCAGACAACTTTTCATTATTACTACATAGTGATTCGTGTCTATATCTGCTCCCGGGTACGTCTTACAATCCATCATGTGACTTCGGAATCTCTGCTTGACCATAATGTACTCTAATTGAAATCTTTCCCAATCTTCTGGCCGTTTCCAAGTACGCCTCCTCCTCTTGTGATTCTTGAACAGAGTATTCGCTATTACTGATATTTGTTGCAGAACTCTCTCTCGTTTCTGTTACCAAGCCCACATTCTTCCATAACTTCTCCTCCTCCATCCTCCTCTATAACAGCACTCTCATCCTACAGGACAATTAGATTTTTCATCTCCCTTTATGTACTAAATTACCCGTTCAGTACCCTCATATAATTTATCTCTTCGTCCTTTGCTTGCGATGTCGGCATGTATACCTGAACTATTGCTACTGGAGTTGGTGTTGGTTTACTGTCGATTCTGATAAGAAGAACCCTACCACTGAACGGTTCATAGTAATTCATTCAGTACTATCTTCCTATTCATAACGAATTCTGCTCCCATTATACTATTTTCTGTGACCAGAAATCGATCACACTTCACTGACCACCACTCTTTCTAGATTTTGCCCTATCATTTCTCTTTTCAGATTTTGTAGCCTATCAAGCTCAAACACCTGACATTCTACGCCCCAGCTCGTAGAACGTTATCGTTTCGTCTGGTACTCAATCTTTTTCTCATAGTCACCTCTCCCTTGGCAGCCCCCTCCCAGATATCCGAATGGGGGACTAGTCCGTAATCTTTTACCGATGGAGAGATTCACAATAACATATTTTTATTAGGCCACGTGTCTTGTGGATACCGAGTATTTGTCTTTAATGCAGTGGTTTCCATTGTCTTCTGCATTCTCATTCCGTTGATCATTGCTGTTTCCTCCACCTGTAGGGGCAGTTTCCACCCCAAGGGCAAGACAGTGCCTTGAACCTTTATCCAATCCTCTGCCCTCTTTAGCAAGGCTGTTGGCTGAATGAGGGTGACCTATGCCGGAAGTCTTCGGCCGCCATTGCTGATGATTCGCAAGAAAGCTGTAGTAATTCAAATAATTGGGACGACAAGTCGGATTCACATGGTGAGTGGTAGGTAGATTACTTTGAGTCAATGCACGTTTAATAGAACGTAGAGAACTGTTCCATGAGACATGTTATAGATGAATTTTGGAAATGTTTTCAAACAAGCACTGAGATACATAAGAACTATCATTATTTGTGAGGGAGAATCGGAAACATACAGGTAATTACAAATATTCATGCTGTTCTGCATACCATAGAATATTTTTACACATAGTCCTTGTGATCTCTTCCAGATATAGAGGTACCACACCAAAGTCGGCAATGCACGTTGATACCACAGGAGTTAGTGAAGTTCTGCTGCAAATCGCTATGACGAATTGGAGGCGCTCCTGAAGTCCATGCCTCCCCTCTCAGCACTGCAGCGCCCTTACGCTTGAGGTCAACATAGGGTCAAGCATGGAATAGCTTACCACAGTTTCTGACCTCATCTACAGCCGTCAAAACCATGGTGTACGATCAAAGAGTAGTTAAAGTTTCTGATAAACTGTACTGTTATAAGTATCGAATATTATGCTGCAAGAGAATATTTTGTTAGTCTGTGCATAGAATGATGCTTCCACAGTCAATGACAGTTGAAAATGTTCAAGCAATCCTGTGGCAAAGAACTGTGTCAAAGTATATCTTGTATTCTTTTGTGTGATAAAGTTAACTAACATTTCGTTCTTCCATGTTTTATGAGCCTTCTCTCACAGCAATCAAAGAACCCACAGTTATGACCAGACGAAAGTAGATTACCTTGGTGACAACAGTACTCAAACCGTTTCAGACTTTTGCCCCATCAAAGCGCTAAATTTGAGATTCCCTTGTGGTAGAATTCGTCCAGCTTGCCCTACAACCACGATCAGACTGCTCGCTTGGCTTCGTTATTGAAAGTGAATCACTGTGATGCTAGGAATTTCTTCATCGGACCAAAAAACATGTAAATAACTAGAGGCGAGGTTCGGACTCTATGGTGGACGAAGCAGACTCTTTCATTGAAATGACAGTGGTTTGTCGGATGTACTGATTGTCACATGTGGCCTCATAATGTCGTAGAAGACAAACACATTGACCACATAGAGAATCTCTAGAGCTTCTTCCTGATGGCAGCCCATAGGCGTGACAGTGTGGAACGATAACTGTCGGCATTGATGATTGCATCTAGAGGCATGAAGTGTTATCATCAGTCAGCGACCAACGCGGCATCCCCGAAAATATCCATGACATTCTGCGAACTCAGACAGCCACCTCACACTTATGAAACACTTTCCTCCATACGTGGGCTGAATTTCCCTGTGGGTTTCGATAAGCGTTCGTACCTTGCTCCACGCAAAATGAATCACACTTTGTTGCTATTACACCGTGGACATGTGAAGCACAAGCGCCGTCTTCAACACCTAACAGTAGCGCTGTGCCGCGGAATTACTGGCAGGTAATTTCGCACCAGTCCAAGAAAGGTCCACTGCTGTAAATTCATTTATAGCCATATAGCCATAGCCATAGCCATATAGCCATATAGCCATATAGCCATAATCTGGCTAAAATATGTGGACAAAGACTTTCTTATTCATACTCGTATGTCACTAACTTAAAAAAGTAATAAAATAAACCTTCAGTACCAGATTTAAAATTCAAGGGGAAAGGTCATATGTGATGAGATTCCGTGGTGATATTGCTATCCTTAGAGAAACTGAAAAATTGTAGGATCTGTTGAATAGGATGAACATTTTAATGTGTACAGAATATGGATTGAGAGCAAATCAGTGAAACGCAAAAGTAACGAGAAGTATGAGAAATGGAAACAGCGAGAAACCTAACATCAGAATTGGAGACCATGACGTAGACGAACCTGGAAATTCTCCTACCTTGGAAGAGAAATTGCATATGGTGTTTGAAGCAATGAGGATACAAACAGCAGAGTAACACAACCAGAGACGACATTCCTGTAAAATAAGTTTTCTTGTATCAAACATAGGCCCTAATTTGAGGTAAAAAATTCTAAGAATGTATGTTAGGAGCACAGTATTGTATGGAAGTGTAAGGTGGACTGTAGGAAAACTGGAACAGAAGGGACTGTAACCATCTGAGATGTGATGTCATAGAAGGACACGTGATAACAAACGTGGCGGCTCTCTGCAGAATTTCCTTTGATGAACATATGGAGAAACTGACAACTGGAAGTAACAGGTTGCTAGAACGTGTTAAGACATTATGGAATAACTTCGATTGTACTGCAGGGAGCTCTAGAGACGAAACCTTAAGAAGAAGACTGAGACTGGAGTGTATCCAACAAACAAGTAGTTAGGGTGCGAACTCTCGTCTAAGAGGGAATGCAGTAGTAGTGAGCTCCATCAAACCAGTCAGAAGAATGATAGAAATTATACATTATTAGTAGAGAAGTGATGGGGCCATCAGCACTATTAATGCGTGCTAATAGTAACCCATTTTCTTTGTTTAATTTCACTGAATTGTATCAACAACTATGTCAATTCAAATTATTAATTTTAACTGAAAATAAAGCCATTAAAAACTTACATATGAAAAACAATAAATTTTTTGAGATTAAATATTAAAGACAAAAATAATTTTTTTATTTTTAATCCAATTTCTTTCACTTTTAAAAATTTATTGAGGTTTCTCATTTTTCATTTTAAAAAATCACATTTCATGTATTTATATTTTCCATTAAACAATAAATCAGTTGAATGTTCCTTGATTCCTGAGCTGTATTCACCACTAACATAATCTTCTTTGAAATTAATAACATCAACTAAATTTCGAAAACTTCTATCATAATTCTCAATGTATAACATTATCAAAGATTTAACAAATAACACTTCTGCTGTTTCTTTTAAAATAAATTTTATCTAATAATTCTGTAACTCATGTAAATCTTTCAAAAGACCCATTATACGAAATTAATAGTTTTGTTTTTGATATATTCTAGAACAAACGTCTTGTATTTATTTGAATAGCTATCTTTAGTTCCTAGATTTTTACAAAACTATTTAAAGGTACAATTTATTGACAATTTATACATGTTTTTCTGTTAACATAGTTTTCATCATATTTTACATTTTCATCATTTTGAAATGACAATAATATATTCGAATGTTCATCACTCAGAATTCGTTTTAAATGATCTTTGCAATAATATTTAGAAATCTATATTCTATGTACACAAACATTTTGATTTTAATTACATTTTTTCTTATGATATTCATTCAAACTAGGTCGACACATTGTTCTATAACCAAATTATGTACATTTCTGTGAAGTAAGACTATAAATTGATTTTTAAACCTTACAATTTTAAGAATCTTTCATTGAACAGCTTCTATTTATTAAGAAAAACAAAGATAATCTTCTTACTTTATATTATAACAGTTATTTGGTACCAAACTACTATGAGAAATATCAAACGAAGCCAATTAACAAACACTTCACTGTTTATCCATTTTGTAACTTCTTCAACAAGGTATATGTCTGTATAATTAGTTTTTTGTAGTACTTGTTCAGAAAAATTTCTTTTCACTTCTTCTCTATCCAGTATCTTCAATTTATATGTGAGTGGATTAGAGCAGATAACACTTTCGCTGTAGAAAATTCTTGTTGAGCAATTAACTGTGTAGTTCTTTTCAAAAACTGTTTTTAGTTTACCTGTTCATGCATTATCACCTATTTTGTATTTAGGTTAGCAATAAATTTTTTTCATTTCTTTATTTACATCTTTTAGCTTCATTTTTATTACTGAATGTTTTGTATTGTTGTATTCATCAACCAGTTTTCTAACTAGCATAATCCATTTACAATTTTCTTTTAAATAAAATTTTTGCATATTTTTTAAATATTGTATCATATCGTTTAAGAAAAGATGCCTTTTAATTCCACATATTTTTCATAAGTTCATGAAAGTCTTCATCATAAAGGTCTCATCCATTATCCCTTTTTTGGATATCTTCACTTTAAAATTTTTTCAAAAGAATCATGCACATTTTTAATTGTTTTATCCTTAAATGGGATAGTTCAAACATAATTTGAGGAAACATCAAGTATACTTAACAAGTATTCATATCCTTCATTTATTTTCTAAATTCATATTCAATTACCTGAATCCATTTCTATTTGATTGGCTTGCCATAAATCATTTATACCTAAAGAAATGAAATTTTATCCTGTAAGATTTGTTCCTATCACTTCTGATCGAAGCCTATTTTACCATCTTTCAACCAGCTGACTATTTTGTCTCTCGTTGCAGCAGCCGTTGGTGCCTTGTTTAATTGTACAGAATGGTACAGCGCTTATCCATTACAAAAACATTACCAGAACAGACTTTTGTTAGCAAATGAGTAATGAACCAGTCTTTGAATGAATCTACGTTCATCTCCTCTTGGTAGTCGATAGTTTTTTTTTTTTTTTTTGACTGAAGCATCATTATAGCACCGGGCATAAAACAGTTCATAGAGCCAGCATGAACAATGATTTAGTCGCCCTCTCTTAGCAGTTGGTGCACTCATAGTTCCGTGGCGTTCGTCGACTGTCCATGCGATGACACGTGCATGACATATGTTTCCCAACGTTTCGTCAAACCATATTACATTTTACGGATTCACTGCAAGCAAATCGCGCAGGAAACGACATCTCCATGCTACAATTTCTCCACATTCCATTAATACCCTTTGTCCTGAGAACTTTTTCCAACGGAAGTCAATTTTTTGTCAAATCAATGGGGAGACTTGTCGTTCTGCCTGTGAACAAACCACTGTCCGACAGCGATGCCATCAACTGTTTAAGCATTGGATACTCTTTCCTGCTGTGGTAAACTTATGTGTGTTGCCTGATAGTACTTTCGTCGAAGTTGTTTGTTTCCTCACATGACACGATCTCTTCGTTGACTTTCCAGGCATCACATTAACAGGGCTCACAGCAGAATTGGCAGATTCTTCATCATTTGTGACTCTCTTCACTGTCGCTGTAGAGATGTTAAATGCTTCTGCCACTCTGTCAATCACTTCAGTCACTGATTTCAAAGGCCCACCATTGTCCCCTTCCCTTTTAAAGTAAACACGCTATCTGTATTTAAATTCGCGTGCTTGGGGTTTCATCGTAGCTCCTTTCCCAAAAGCCCTCTTCTCTCCACTACAGGCAACACACACTTGTCCACTTATACACACAACAAGAAACTCACAGAGGTAGCGGAATGCACGCATATACACATAAACCTGAACCTAGCACGTGGCGCAACTGACTGAAAGCAGCGGTTGCCCAGCAATATGGCAACACTGAGGCATTGCCACAGTAACGTAAGCAAAAGCTCAAGATCCGATTGGCCATCGTGGATGCGTGAAGCGAATGCGCCAAGACCGCTTCAACTGTCCTCTTCTGTCGCCGTATGAAGTATACGCAACAGGACACATGCTGAAACGAGGTGTCTGAAATGGTAATCACTTCTGCAGAACACACCACTGCACGTGTTCTGTTAATATGAACGTCCTGCCTCTAGTTGTTGAAGGTGCTCTTTTTTTTGTGAACATGAGTGTGTATGTCGTGGGTCACCATAACGTACCGAACACAAATACCCAGACTATATTCATCCAGTATTTGACAATAGATTACTTAGTGAGGTGGAACTAACTTCACACACGATTGCAACTGTTCCAGAAAGTTTTTCTCGCTTAGCTGCTTAACTTGAAATACTGAATACACGAACTCATTTGTAACCACAAGTCTGAGAGTGTTTTAAAAAGTGGAGTTCGATTCTTTCAGGAATTGGGGAGCTCCTGCTTATAAATATGAGTGCTAAACATAAAATTAAATTCTGAACCATGGACACTGAAGGAAAGAATTTTTATTTCGTCCATTTGTGGTTCTCCATTGTTTCCTTTTGGTCCTTGTACATTCTGTACGTTATCTGTCTTTGCCTATAGTTCTCCCCTATTTTTCTCAGAATTTGAACGTGTTCCACCATTAGACATTGTCGAACACTTTCTCCAGGTATACAATTCCTACGAACGTGTCTCGATTTTCTTCGGCCCTGCTGCCATTATCAATCGCAACATAAGAACTTCCTCTCCTGTGCCTTTACGTTTCTTAAAGACAAACTGATCGTCATGTAACAGATTCTCAATTTCCTTTATCATTTTTCTATGTATTAGTCTTGTCAACAACTTGAAGCCGGCCGTAGTGGCCGAGCGGTTCTAGGCGCTACAGTCTGGAACTGCGAGACCGCTACGGTCGCAGGTTAGAATCCTGCCTCGGGCATGGATGTGTGTGATGTCCTTAGGTTAGTTAGATCTGATGACCTCAGATGTTAAGTCCCATAGTGCTCAGAGCCATTTGAACCATTTTGAACAACTTGAATGTTTGAGCCATTGAGCTCATTGTGCGATACTGTTTTATTGTTAACCAAAACTAATATTTCGTTTACGCCCTTGAACTATCAGTGCGAATTCCAAAGTCCCTGAGGGCTCTATCCCAAGATATAGTCTTCGCATCATGTAGTGATCGCGAAAGCGTAACGAAGAAGCTCATCGTAATACTTTGGTAAACGCTACAAGAGTGACGTTGCACATTTTGCGGGTTAGAGAATTTCGCTACTGAAATTTCGATAGTCTACGCCTCTCACGTATTCATTCAGTCAATCAACGTTTTCTGTATGTGTCAGCCTCCAGAGACGCGGAAAGAGTGAATATACAGGGTGGTCCATTGATCGTGACCGGGCCAAATTTCTCACGAAATAAGAGTCAAACGAAAAAACTACAAAGTACGAAACTTGTCTAGCTTGAAGGGGGAAACCAGATGGCGCTATGGTTGGCCCGCAAGATGGCGCTGCCATAGGTCAAACGGATATCAACCGCGTTTTTTAAAAATGTGAACCCCCATTTTTATTATATATTCGTGTAGTACTTAAAGAAATATGAATGTTTTAGTTGGACCACTTTTCTCGCTTTGTGATAGATGGCGCTGTAATAGACACAAACATATGGCTCACAATTTTAGACGAACATTTGGTAACAGGTAGGTTTTTTAAATTAAAATACAGAACGTACGTACGTTTGAACATTTTATTTCGGTTGTTCCAATGTGATACATGTAGCTTTGTGAACTTATCATTTCTGAGAACGCATGCTGTTACAGCGTGATTAACTGCAAATTCCACGTTAATGCAATAGTTGCTCAAAACGATGTCCGTCAACATCAATGCATTTGGCAATACCTGTAACCACATCCCTCTCAACAGCGAGTAGTTCGCCTTCCGTAATGTTCGCACATGCATTGACAATGCGCTGACGCATGTTGTCAGGCGTTGTCGGTGGATCACGATAGCAAATATCCTTCAACTTTCCCCACAGAAAGAAATCCGGGGACGTCAGATCCGGTGAAAGTGCCGGTGAAAGTACGGGTCATGGTATGGTACTTCGACGACCAATCCACCTGTCATGAAATATGCTATTCAATATCGCTTCAACCGCACGCGAGCTATGTGCCGGACATCCATCATGTTGGAAGTTCATCGCCATTCTGTCATGTAGTGAAACATCTTGTAGTAACGTCGGTAGAACATTACGTAAGAAATCAGCATACATTGCACCATTTAGATTGCCATCGATAAAATGGCAACCAATTATCCTTCCTCCCATAGTGCCGCACCATACATTAAACCGCCCCGCCAATGTCGCTGATGTTCCACTTCTCACAGCCATCGTGGATTTCCCGTTGCCCAATAGTGCATATTATGCTGGTTTACGTGACCGCTGTTGGTGAATGACGCTTCATCGCTAAATAGAACGCGTGAAAAAAATCTGTCATCGTCCCGTAAATTCTCAGAACTGTACACGACGTTCAAAGCCGTCGCCATGCAATTTCTGGTGCATAGAAATATGGTACAGGTGCATTCGATGTTGATGTAGCATTCTCAACAACGACGTTTTTGAGATTCCCGATTCTCGCGCAATTTGTCTGCTACTGACGTGCGGATTAGCCCCGACAGCAGCTAAAACACCTACTTTGGCATCATCATTTGTTGCAGGTCGTGGTTGACGTTTCACATGTGGCTGCACATTTCCTGTTTCCTTAAATAACGTAACTATGCGGCGAACGGTCCGGACACTTGGATGATGTCGTCCAGGATACCGAATAACACACATAGCACACGCCCGTATGGCATTGTGGTCACAATAGCCATATTTCAACGCGATATCGACCTTTTCCGCGATTGGTAAACGGTCCATTTTAACACGGGTAATGTATCAATAAGCAAATACCATCCGCACTGGCGGAATGTTACGTGATACCACGTACTTATACGTTTGTGACTATTACAGCGCCATCCATCACAAAGCGAAAAAAGTGGTCCAACTAAAACATTCATATTTCTTTACGTACTACACGAATATGTAATAAAAGTGGGGGTTCCTATTTAAAAAACGCTGTTGATATCCGTTTGACCTATGGCAGCGCCATCTAGCGGGCAAACCATAGCGCCAATCTGGTTTCCCCCTTCAAGCTAGACGAATTTCGTTCTTTGTAGTTTTTTTCGTTTGATGCTTATTTCTTGAGATGTTTGGTCCGGTCACTATCAATTGACCACCCTGTATACATCAACGTAAGACAGAAAATTTCACGAACTATATCTGTATGCTGTATCAACTAGGCCGGGCTCGTTGTCTAGCGGGAAAACACGTATACGAAAAGTGATGTCACGTGATGGAATCATACTCCCTTCCTCTCCACTCCCAACCAGTTGCCGCGCCTTTACCGTTGTGTCCCTCCCTCTCTCCATCTCCACACCCTCCATCTCCTTTCCCAACACAACTTCCACCGTCTACCACTCCCGGATGCTGAGCTTCGCCCTGACATCTACCCTTCCTACCAACTCTAACCCCCTCTTCCCGCCTCCTCCTCTGGGCTCCCTCTCCTCCCCCTCCCTCCTTCTCAGCGGATTTCCCCTCCTACTCCCCGTCCATCTCTTGTGCCTTCTTTCGGTGTCTCTGCATTCCCTCCTGCCCTGTCTTCCCTTTTCCTCTCCCGCCCCATGTGTCTCCTGCCTCTTCGTGAACCCACAGTTGCCCCTCCTCTTTTCCTCCCGCCGCTTCCCCAGCTGCCCCATGCTCTCCCCTCCTTTTTCCATCCTCTCTGCCCTTTCCCTCGGCAGGTCCCGCCTGGTAGTTTTACTCTTCGTCGTGTGTGCTCCAAGTGGGTTTTAAGTGTGTTGTCTTCGGAGTGTTTTTAATACTGTGGCCAACTTTTAAACTGTGCATGTGCATCCAGTGTCTTCTCTGTGTTTTAAGAATCGCCAACTGTGTTTTTTAACTTTCTGGTGACTATTTTAACTGTCCCCAATGAACTTCTACATGTCAGTGATTTTACCTCCATTTCCTCCCCTTACTCTGTTTTATGTTCCCCTTTTTTTACCTCCTTATGTATGTATTATTTTATTCTTGTTTTAGTTGTCATGTCACTCGGCTGAAGAGCGGCGGATTGCGCTGCTGACAGCCCTCCCCTGCCCATATGGAGCAGGGGCATGAAATCACAATAAAGAAAAAAAATAAAAAAAAATGGAATCATAGTCCGTCTGTCTTTAATCTGATATTCATCTCTCACGATTCGCTCGGAACCATACGTGTTTCAGATTACTACTAAAAATGTAGGCCCGTATTCACCAGTAATTTTATTGGGGTACGTTAGGTTAGGCACACGCAAGTCGGCGAAATGTTGTCTTGTTGAGAACACAAGACTCATTCCTCTGGCAGTCAGAAAATTAGGACCCGTTCTTCCCCAGCCCGCAAGGGTCTGGAAAGGGATGGAACCCATCCCTCACGTTGGAAACAGATAGACTTTTCTTTTTTCACAGTTGGTGACGGCACTTTACCGCATCGAGCTTTGCGGCCGGAGTATGTGGGATGCCCGCGAAAACGTTAGCGTTCTTTTGCGAGTTTTTTTATGCCAGAAAACGGTGCTCGTCCCAGCCCATTCTTTAGTCTGAACGTTATACGAGCTCCAGTCTATCAAAGCTTTCTAGCCCATGTATTTATAGGAGAAACTGTAAAACTTTTCACATTCATAGTGAGAACGGTTAAATGTGAGATGAGCACTTTATTTTTTACTCATGAAGGTCCGTTGGAAGGTAAGATGTCCGCAAATGGCTGGATATAAACTAGCATAACAGCAAAAACGCAGTAACGGCCTGAAATTTCCCCTAGGAACTACAAGACGTCCTAAAAGCGGCTGAATATATACTAGTGCAATAGTAAAAACACAGTGATTGCCTGAAATTTCCCGTAGAAACTACAAGGCATAATAAAAGGAGTGTTCCATTAGGATATTCTTCAATTTAGATTGAAAGTGCGAGGATTAACTCTAAGATCTTTAACATCTCGTGGTAGCTTACTGAAAAGGGATGCAGGAGAATACTATATGCCTTTCTGCACAAAAGTGTGGGAGATGCGATTCAAATCCAGATTGAATTTCTGTATAGTATGAATTGAATGAAATCTGCTACTTCTTGGCAATAAACTTATGTTAGGAGCTTTAAAAATAAAATGATCATGTGATGGGTGGCCCTCAACTATGTACCCTCAGACTCAAAGTTGAAATATTAAAAGTTTTGGCTGGTTTCGTTGTCTAGGGGCTGGGATACGTAGTTGCGGCATTACAATCCAAATACTGCTGAGTCTGCAGTATACAATATGAATATAGACATGAGTCGAATGGTCGAAGGTTCCTATCATTCGGCAATCGCAAATGTAACGTAGAAATTTATAAATAAAAGATTGCAATAAATAAAATCTGCAGGTTCTATCTTAACGACTTTAATGATGATTACAATAGTAGAAGTACTTTGGAATGCGGTATACTTCTGCAAAACACTTATTGGTGTTGTGGGTCCAGCAATTAAATAAAATATAACACGAATAACAGGGAAATGGCTCAAATGGCTCTGAGCACTATGGGACTTAACATCTATGGTCATCAGTCCCCTAGAACTTAGAACTACTTAAACCTAACTAACCTAAGGACAGCACACAACACCCAGACATCACGAGGCAGAGAAAATCCCTGACCCCGCCGGGAATCGAACCCGGGAACCCGGGCGTGGGAAGCGAGAACGCTACCGCACGACCACGAGATGCGGGCAATAACAGGGAAACAACAGATTCCTACTGCACGTATTTAGTTATGAACGACAACATAGCTCGCGAGATATTAACTTCTAATCGCACACTACGCCTTCACTGTAGAAACCTCGGAAATCTCACAAGTTCACATGTTTGCACTCCGAAGTATTTCTATCTCTCGCGACCACGCGCGAACTGCTCCACACTCCAAGTCTCTCTCGCGACTGTTCGACCCTCTCCCCATCACGCCCAGCACTCTTGTCCTGTGCAACTGTCCATCACGCCGCACTGTCCTGAACTCCTCCTCCATTCATTTCGGTAGTCGCCTCCCTTAGTAACGAGTACTGTGATTGGCGATAGCGCTTCCATCATGTCTCCAAGTCAATGCACACTCACAAACGTTTTGAAACACATTCTAAATACAGGATTTACATTTAAATAACTTGAAATTAAATAAATATTACTATGGCTGGCCATAAACACGCTCTAGCACACATTATTAAATACATAAACAATTAAATAAACATATATCTAAAGAATAGAACAGAACTAAGTCAGTAACCTAATGTCTCTGTGCTTTCTGAATAACAGTAAATAATTAACCAATTTCTTCATGAATAGTATGTATCGGATATAAACAGACGTAGATGAATAAATATATTTATAAGAATGCTGCTACCGTTTTTTCCTGTAACTGTGGAGTACTTACGGCCTGACGCGATTGATAGTAATCGGCCACTTTGACCTCAAATAACTCATGTGCTATTCACTTTACATGCCTGTAATTCATACCAATTTAGGCTTACACTAATAGTTTTCTAAAGACACATTTTACTTTTATAATTTACAGTCGGATACTAAACTTTAAATCAATAAAGATATTGATAATCTGATTGCACCCTCAGAATCATTGTCCAAATAATGGTAATGTAAATGTTTCTTTTTGATGTATCATGATTCATCTGGCTACTATTAATTTCTATACGAACCGTGAAATGTCTGCAATTGAGGTTTCACAAAGTCCACCATCTTTGGCACTCCCAGTGTGTCTCCTTCATCGACACAGCGTCGCCACGGAATTCCCAGCCATGCGGCTGGACCACATACTGGTGCTACCCCTCATGCTCAGCTAACGTTCGGCACCACGTGGTTGCTCCCGGGCCGCGGCCCACCGAGAGGCCTCGTGAGGCCCTGCCTTGCCACGGCAACTCCGAAGCTACAATATTTCCAGGGCGCCACAACGCGCCCCTTACCTCGCATGTTGTTGGAAACAAACACGTAGTACAGAAAATGCATCTTGAGAATACCAGTAAGTTTAGCGTTACCCAGGGTGAATCACGAATAGGTGAACAGTTTAACACTCCTAAAATATTTACATATTTAATTTTTTTATATTTTTAAATATATTTACAAAATTTAATCATATATATCCTAACTGCCATTGTCCATTCTAATATCCTTTTTTAATTTTTTTATATTTTAAGAATGTTTCCAAATGTCAATTGTATCCTAGTATGCATATCATCATCATCATTTAAGACTGATTATGCCTTTCAGCGCCCAATCTGGAGCATAGTCCCCCTTATAAAATTCCTCCATGAGCCCCTATTCAGTGCTAAGATTGGTGCCTCTTCTGATGTTAATCCTATTACTTCAAAATCATTCTTAACCGAATCCAGGTATCTTCTCCTTGGCCTACCCCGACTCCTCCTACCCTCTACTGCTGAACCCATGAGTCTCTTGGGTAACCTTGCTTCTCCCAAGCGTGTAACATGACCCCTCCATCTAAGCCTGCTCGCCCTCACTGCTACATCTAAGGAGTTCATTCCCAGTTTTTATTTGATTTCCTCATTGTGGACACCCTCCTGCCATTGTTCCCATCTACTAGTACCTGCAATCATCCTAGCTACTTTCATATCTGTAACCTCAACCTTACTGATAAGGTTAATCTGAATCCACCCAGTATGTATATGTACTCCTAAAATTCGCAATTTTTTTTTAAATGTGCAGTTCCTGGTTTGATTTGGCAGGAAGCCGGTTTCACACATTGATATCCCGAAATTTTTCCAACTTTGGATTTTTCCACTTTCTGTGACATGAATTTCAAACCTGGGCGGTTTCTTTCCTTTCTCTTGCTTTTTGAATAAGTCATACGATTTTAGTGTCGATCTAAATTTGCTTCATCACCTCAAGAAACCTGTAAATGTTTAAACTTCAGGAGTAGGACTTACCATTACAGTTGCTGTGGAAACTTCGACAAGCATTGCTGGTTCGCTGCCTATTTTAGCTTAATTCTGCCCTCATATGTGGAGGAAAGATTGCGCTCAAACAGCAAGTGCGATAAGGAATTGTAGATTATTCTCTTCATTGCAAACACACTTGCTTGTGCCGTTTCTGCGTGGGATAAGTTCAGCGGAGCAGAAATAGGTAATATACCCTGTAGAATTTTTTGAGAATTTCGAAAATTGGTTTACGACTGTAACATTACCCTTTCGACAGCAAACTTGTTTGTTTGGCCTGCACCTCACTGGAGAAAGAAAACTGTGGTGGGATGCTACGGAGAAACACTACAAGTCTTTCCCTGCGCTGAACCAAAACGTTTTGGCACATTATTGGGGCCATAGCCATCGACAGCGTCTCAAGGGCCATTAATCACAGGGTCTCATTACCACACTGATTATGGAACATTGCGGAAATTCATCTTGTACAAAGTCTCTTAGCACATCAACTAAATACGTCGTTTGAACGGAAGGATGTTATAGCTGTGTTATACCAGAAGATTCTTGACTGAGATAGTAGACGAATAATTATAATACCGATTCGTGGTATAGATAGTTCCCCGGCCTATTCTCGAGGTCGGATGAATTCCAAAGCGATAGAGATCATCGGGGCCCATGATGTAATTGTGAATGTGTTTCCCCTGTTAGAAAAAATGTTGCAGCGGAAGTAAAGAGGCAACAACAGCTCACCCTATTCCGTATGAACGGCAGCATAGGAAGAAACTGACAGCTGCGACGTCACAATATCAATCAGTGGAACAACTGAATAAAGTCTCGACCCGTGTATGTCGTACGGTTCATGGACGCATTGGTCACAGTATGTTCCTCTCAACAATTTTTTATCCAGGGATACGTGTAGTAAGGAAAGTAAGTTTGTCATATTGGATATATTCACGTTTGCTGTACAAAGAATGTCACCCAACAATCTGATTAGTAGGTAAAATTACCATTATATATTTACCAGTTTCGCACATACAGTAGTGAACTCGTGAAGACCGACCTAACAGCTTTCGTAATTACTTGAGCCACCATATAGTGGTTTGAAAATCGCTATAAATTAAATAAAAACTGCTTACGTCAGCTTCTAAACTTCAAAGTTCCACTGGCTCAGGCACATATTCAGACAACTAAAACTGTGAAAAATATTAGTTTCGCGATTTTTGAAATTGTTCGTAGCAGAGGCAGAGAACCACTGGAATGAACTGCAAAACGATGCAGTGTTCACACCGCCTCCACACACACACACGACAACACAGAAAAAAAGAAAATTAAAGCTGGCGTCCTTGTGCGCACGGCACATATTAAGTCCCGAATCACAGTGCTCACGGAAAATCGCGAGTGTTCACAGATGTGAAAAAATCTAAGTCCGAAACTTAATAGAATTACAGTCTTTTACACTTACGTGTTACGTTAAAATGAAATACGCCAAAAGACGCATGTTAAAATGATGTTCTACAATCAATTTCTGAAAGAGTACTTCGTCTGCAATTGTAATCAAAGCGACATTAATTTTCACATAATGCGAATCGTAGTTAATCTTAGTGAACTGTGCCTTTAAGATTACCAAAATACACCTTAGTCTTATTGGAAATAGATTGCGCTTTCTGCTGATGACATCCAAATGCATGTAGCTATGATAGAATTTAAATTATGCGCAGACCTATGTAAAATTGTAGTTAATTAATGAAAATCGGCAGTTACAAACTGAGAGCTAACAATCAAAGTGTTTTTTACATTGTGTGGTTGCATTTACCAATACATGCTACAATGTCATTTGTGAATATTTGTTATAAAATTAGTTATGCTAGCTTTATTTACTTAGTTTACGTGAATAAATAAAATATGAGTAGTTAATTCTATTCGCCTGGATGAGTGATTTCGTTTGGTAGGTCTGTCTTCACTGGGGCTTAAGTAGCATAGAGGCTGTTAAAGTTATGGTAAGAAACCATCACCCATTCCTTCTCCACTCATGAACTAATTATATACTTAACTTTGATTCTAAGTTTATACACTAAAATAATCCTCTCGTTGAACTCTTTATTCAGGCCGCACGGAGTGGCCACGCGGTTAGAGGCGCCATGTCACGGATTGCATAGTGTCTGCCACCGGAGGTTCGAGTCCTTCCTCGGGCATGGGTGTGTGTGATGTTGTAGGCATATGGTCTCTTCAGGGACCGATGACGACAGCAGTTTGGACCCTTACGAATTCACACACATTTGAATATTTTTGAGCTCTTTATTCGGAATATCGAGCCCTGCTATATGTTTATGATTTACGGCCAACTTGCGTAAAAGTTTATCATGATGAATGTCTTTGTGCGAACTGGTAGCGACATTAGTGACGCAATATCTGGACACTGGCGAATCTGCCAGAAGCATGTGGTCCGACGAACGTCTTGGTTGTCGCAATGATCAGCATCAGACGGACCGACTGAAGCAGATCGATCCCCATTAACTCAGGCACTGTGATGAACCTGTTGCGCAGTGGAATAATAATACGAATAGGGAGGCCCTAGTAAATAAATCCTTGATGTTGGTTCTTTAAAAGAGCATAAAAATTGCAAAGACGGGGAACAGTAACAGCGAAATATAAAGGACACTGCATAGCTAGAATGCAATATTAGACCTAGAAGGAGGTCGCTGCAAGCGTGGCCGAAACGTTGGTTTTTCTCCAGCAGCAGTAGTTTTTTACATTATGACGCGGTACCATACCCAGAAAACCTTTATGTCGACAGTGAAGGGGTTAGTCTAACTATTGAAATGAATTTTCATTCCAAAGTAATGCCAATTTATAAAAACATTCTCTGTGAGCACGTATATGGGTATGGACCATAAACAACTTGTTATCATGCTCGATGAAACTATGAGAAGAAAAACTTCGATTTATAAGTAGACAACAATTCTAATCCAAAGGCAGATTCATACCTGGCAAAGTATTCATGGATTAGGTAGGAAGGAAATGGTTATCACATCACAAGTTATTCGGAAGAATCCACAACCAGAAGCGGGCGTACATTGATTTCTGGGATCGTGCCAGAAAGGAGCATAGAAGCTGTAAGCAGGTAACATGTACTGATCGATCATTGATGTGCCTTCAGCTGTCTATTAAACTGTAAGAGACTTGCGGCACCTAATCAAGTCAAAACCACATTCCTACAAACAGCTAACAACTCGCATTCCCAGATCGCGAGTGCTGCAGGTTCTCACTGTCATTTATGAGTTGGAGACTCAAACGCTGCGTGTAGGATGCTCAGCTGTCCATAGTTACACATCAACGATTGAATCCTGCAACCTCCAAATGGGAAATCAGCGTATCATCCACCGCGCATCCAGCCCAGAAGATGTAGTTGTCCCAAGAGTTTTTGTCATCCCACTCCTAAGTCCGCAACAGAGAATAGACAACTCTGACGTGAAAACCGAAGAGACATGCTCTAAAATTTGCTGTCTTCCATCAGCTAACCGCAACATCTGCACAAAACATAGTTCGACAATCGGAAGACTCCGGCAAGCGTTTTCCATTAAAGTTATATTTGCAAAACTGTTAACTTTTACAGAGGACAAGTTACTCTCTCACCTATCTTGCGATCCGCCTGCCTAATCGGTAGACCGTCAGATTTTTGTATTTCTTTCGTGGCCGTGATCGATTCCCAGTTGCGGCCTCCAAGTCTCACCTCCGCCGTATACATCTCGCCAGCTGCCGTACGAAGCAAACAGGGTACCGTACTGCCGCTGCGTCATTGTCAGGGCGTAGAGATATCAATCTCCACTTGCTCTCAGCAGTACCTATGTAGAGAAACTACAGTAGATTTGATCAATGAAAGTCTGCTCAGCGTCAGATGAATTCAGATTGCTTTATCCATATTCTAAGGGCCATAGTACTTGACTCACTTCTGCCACCCAGGATCCTTGTCCATTGTAGTCTTAAACCACCTGTTAGTTGTTTACGGTATTCTATCGATAACTTGTTTAGCTTATTTTATGTCTTTTCTTGTTTTGGGAAAATAAATGTTGTTAGCGCACTAGCTTTTGCCTACAATCTCAATCATTTGAACAGTCCCCTCTAGGGTTACCTTTCAACTTGACCAGAAAGGAAAAGTTGAATTCTCCAGTCTACTGTCTCCTCGCGTGTACAGTTCTGAGGAACTTTATCTCTTACTCTGACACAATTTTTTAAGATCGGTCAATGAATTACTTCTCTACACTTCTGCTCTGACTCCACTTGGAGTTGTCTCTGGCTGACTCAATTCCAACCCAATAAACAGTTTCTAACAGAATAGAGCCTCGTAACTTCCTACGGGGAAAGCTGAGATCACTGTCTCTGTTGTCTTCTCGGAAGGTGCTTTGGGTGAACAGCTCAGCTTGTCAAATGGCAGATTATTCTGCACTGCCCGCCCTCTCGTCACAGTTGTTATTCGGGCTTTTAGCCACACGTCACGTCGGTCACAGGGTGTGTAAAACTTGGGGTGGCCACCTGGCTGCAACCCCACTACGACAATACGTAAGTTGTAAACTGCCTACCGGTGACTAGAGGACAGAGTGCTCGCCCCCACTAATCACGGCCTGGAGGAGGAGGAGGAGGAGATTAGTGTTTAACGTCCCGTCGACAACGAGGTCATTAGAGACGGAGCGCAAGCTCGGGTTACGGAAGGATGTGGAAGGAAATCGGCCGTGCCCTTTCAAAGGAACCATCCCGGCATTCGCCTGAAACGATTTAGGGAAATCACGGAAAACCTAAATCAGGATGGCCGGAGACGGGATTGAACCGTCTAATCACGGCCTATCTTTCTGAAGTGGAATGCCACTTCGTAGGGTTCCAGAGGCGTGTGGAGGCCACCAATTTTCATCTCGTCCTTTCCGCAGCTCATCATGACCAAGGATAGAAATACGGAACATGGCAAAAAGTACCAAGACAGACAAATTTGAGACTGGTGTAGGCGGCCTCATCTTATTATCTCTGAGATCAGCATTAGATATCTATTAATCAGTATGAGAAATGACATATGTCCCAATATATTAAATCGGACGTAATAATCGTGTCAGTGCGGCCGTCCAGAGACACACCCATCAACCTCCCTTCACACTTCAGAGTGGCGTACAGACAAGTGCATACAGTCTCAAACTGAACAAACCACCACATGTCACACCGGGCCGCTCTAATCCCTTATGTAGTATGCACGGGCGCGTACCTTCTTCTGAAATTTTACCAGCTACTTCAGAAATGATGAACTGCGACTAGACCGAAGTGTTGTCGTGTGGGAGTACTGCAGAGTTGAGGGGAAGATTGATTCCAGTAGTCGCGGAAGAGGTGTTAATTGTCTGCAGAACCCACTTGACAGTCTGCTACTTTTAGTTTTTAGTTTCACAATCTAAGTCCCTGTATATCGCTTCATATAATTCGATGTATCCCGTAACCGTTATTATTCTTTCCTTGGTACCTCTATAATAGTCTCTTATAATGACACTATTCATATATTTGCTCCGTTATCTGCCCTTATCCATAGCTAAGTGGATAGCATGGCAGAAAGACAGGCGAGGGGTCTGGATTCGAATCTCTGCCAGGTCGGAGATTTTCTCCACTAGTGGACTGGCTTTTATGTCGTCTTCGTTATCATTTCATCCTCAACGATGCGCGTTTCGCCTTAACTACTTGCACATTTTATCACATCATCTGTTATTCTAAGTTCTAAACTCATAAAAAAATGACACAGATTTGTAAGAGCCCTTTCGACAAGCTACAGTACGAAAAAAAAAAAAGCGAAAGAAGAAACTCAGTGTGCAGGTAAGTAAATATTAGGGGGTAGAGGAGAAAAACGCTGTCACAAAATTTCAAACTTGATATTCAGTTGGACAAAAGGACTAAAAATTCCACGAATTTTGAAGCAAATCAAGAGAGACGGAAAACGAAAGAAAGATGAGACAAATATAAAGATTATCAGCTTAACTATAACTGAACCAGTCATTCCTCTTTTTCTCTGTAGCTAAATTGCGCACCACTTTAGCATGTTATAGAAAACTAGAGAATGACAAAATTTCTTATCTTTAAATGTAACCGTTTCTTGTCTAAAAGATCGGCATCTCAGCAATAATTTCGGCATGTCTTCTGTGTCGTTTATCTGTCTGCCAGCCCCACATTTATTTTATGTGTGGTAACAACAGTCACATGTTAACTGATGGTTGCTCAAGAAATCGAAAATCGTTTAGTGATTAAATAAAAATTGTTGCAGAGCATGAAGAATTTAGTATCCGACAGTGATTCGGATTCCTCACCCATCATCGACATGGAGTACACGTCGGAGACACTCGTGCTTCATACTTTGGCTCCAGCTTGTTCCTAGGAGGGATATCGCCACAGGGGTACACACGTTACGTGAGCCCGACCACTGACACGTGTGTGCCTGTAGATACACGGAATCAGCATTTGCCAGACAGCCTCGCTAGTTCATTGAAGCCATAGACATGCGCTGTTGATTATCAGAGTGTTTGACCTTCCCTGTATTATGGTTCTAATTCCGATTGTTCCCTAAACTTTACGTGAACGCTTACGACGGTTTTTGCTACGCTCTAGACTTTGTTTTTGGCTAGCGTTCGCTTCATGAACCCTTCCATTGTCTACCGTAGGTAACCCTGCTTGTTCCACCGGTCTCTGCCTTATTGCCAGTGCGTGATCATAAACTGTGTTCTACCTACGCAGAGTGGGAAAGGATAAAGAACGTGTCTCTTCTTTGTAATTTAAGATCCATCATGATGAGAAATGACTCCTGAAATGATATGTTACAGAAACATTAGTTTCGATCGAAAACGAGCGCCTACAATTACAAGTAACTGAAAGCAAATAACACGGAAACAGACTGGGGTCGTAGAAGCACTCACAAGCTTTGCATCTGTGGCTGAAGATCTGCGACCGCCTACATTTAACGTCGCTGAGGAGCTGGAGTACCACTCAAGGAGAGTGGCCGTTAAGGAGAGCAAAGAGCACACCGCGACTGCCGATGTATGTTGTGGATACTCCTAAGATCACTTGAGACGTGGGACTCGTGCCCAGTGACTTTATGTTCAATAACAAAAAGCGCATGCTGGAAGTGTGTAGTGGTAAAACGTTTACTGCCACAGGAGCGTATTAAAATTAACAATTTTGTTGGAGCGGCCGTCTCATGCGGCAACCATGTAAACAAGTATATGCAAAACACCTTTTCCTGCTGAAATATCAGGATTTACCCTCCACTGCGTGTTTCCCGTTTGGTTTGTAAGCCATCATCAGTGAATGTTCTGGAATAACGTACAGTTTTTCTTTACACACATATTAATCCTAAATTTAAAACAATTGCGTCGTAATGTTTTCTGGAATCTTTTGCCAGTCCTGATTATTTCCGTGTCTGCTCTCATGTGAGAGAAAAACTACCTTTTCATTATTCTGTTTATTTTGTGTTATCTTAATACTGTGACACAGGTCGCCCAACCTGTTTAGTTACAGTTTCAGAATTTTGTCAAAATCGGAGTAATAATAATAATAATAATAATAATAATAATAATAATTGTAGTAATAATAATGATATTTATTCAACCCTTGATACTTTTGTACAATCATATGGATATACTACTTCAACATACACCACTGGCCATTAAAATTGCTACACCAAGAAGAAATGTAGATTATAAACGGGTATTCATTGGACAAATGTATTATACTAAAAATGACGTGTGATTACATTTTCACGCAATTTGGGTGCATAGATCTTGAGAAATCAGTACCCAGAACAACCATCTCTGGGCGTAGTAACGGCCTTGATACGCCTGGGCACTGAGTGGAACAGAGATTGGATGGCGTGTACGGGTACAGCTGCCCATGCAGCTTCAACACGAAACCACATTTCATCAAGACTAGTGACTGGCGTATTGTGGGGAGCCAGTTGCTCGGCCACCATTGACCAGACGTTTTCAATTGGTGAGAGATCTGGAGAACGTGCTGGCCAGGGCAGCAGTCGAACTTTTTCTGTATCCAGAAAGGCCCGTACAGGACCTGCAACATGCGGTCGTACATTATCCTGCTGAAATGTAAGGTAGAACCACGGGTCGTAGTGATACGAGGCCGTTGGGATCCAGCAGGGCGTTCCGTATTACCCTCCTGAACCCACCGATTCCATATTCTGCTAACAGTCATTGGATCTCGACCAACGTGAGCAGCAATGTCGCGATATGATAAACCGAAATCGCAAAAGGCTACAATACAACCTTTATCAAAGTCGGAAACGTGATGGTACGCATTTCTCCTCCTTACACGAGGCATCACAACAACGTTTCACTAGGCAACGCCAGTCAACTGCTGTTTGTGTATGAGAAATCGGTTGGAAACTCTCCCCATGTCAGCACGTTGTAGGTGTTGCCACCGGCACCAACCTTGGGTGAATGCTCTGAAAAGCTAATCATTAGCATATTACAGCATCTTCTTCCTGTCGGTTAAATTTCGCGTCTGTAGCACGTCATCTTCGTGGTGTAGCAATTTTAATGACCAGTAGTGTAAGTACACAGAAGGTGGATAATGTAACATGGGAACTAATTTAGTCTTAATCATGTACAAATAAACTTCGTACGAACAGGCCTCGGAAGGTCCAATGGTATCGACCGACCGCCGTGTCATCCACAGCCGAACACGTCACTGCTTGCGGATATGGAGAGGTATGTGATCAGCATATCGCTTTCCCACTCGTTGTCAGCTTTTGTGACTGGAACTGCTACTTCTCAATGAAATAGCTCTTCAATTGGCCTTACAAGTGCTGAGTGTACCCCACTTGCCAACAGCGCTCGGCAAGCCTCAACTGTCACCCAACCAAGAGCTTGCCCAATCTGACAGCGCTTAACTTGGGTGATCTGATGGGAGCTGGTGTTACCACCGTGTCAAGGCTGCTGGCAGTCATGTACAAATACAAAGATAATATTATGTTCTCGATCATGTCACTTCTAATGTCCCTCTAGCCCTGTCACTCTCTCTCTCTCTCTCTCTCTCTCTCTCTCTCTCTCTGTGTCTCTCTCTCACGCACAGACACACACACACACACACACACACACACACACACACACACACACACACACACACACACACACAAGTGCGCGCACGCACGTCACACAAGTAATTTCAATTGAGTAATTTTTATTGCCCCTCTTTACCAATCTCATTACGACAGGTTTCGTTTCTTGGCGGCTAACAGCCTGAAACAATCAAAACAGTGAAGCAAAAGCAGAAACACTCTTTATATGAGATACACAGGAAACATACCACATATATCTTTGAACAATGCGCCTGGCAGTGCGAATAATTTCTCTGTTCCCCATTGCTATAAAACCTATTACTATTCAGCGTATTCTGCAACTCTTTCGTTAACAATTGTTATATTCTTTATTCCTGAAAGCAATTTCATTCAAACCACTTCCAGTTTCTACAGCACACGTTTCTGATGTAGTGTCTTGCCATAAATTTCTCTACGGAAATCATTCCTAATCCTAGTTCTATAATTGCCAGCTCGGCTCTCTAATGATGAAAATTCTCAGTGTGTGATACATATATATATTGTATTTCATTGTCTGTAAACTACATCGATTATTGTCATTTAGCCCCATGAAATCACTATAGCATCTTTCTGCTTCTTCTGTTGTCACTGAGATCATAAGCTGAAAATCGCTGTCATTGTGTCCTGTAACAAAAAATGCAAGTATCAATTACAAACAACACTGGCTCTCCTACCAACAAGTGTAATGGTATACCATTTACAAAATTCAAGAATAACAGAAAGCCATAAGATACTCATAACTTCCCTGTATCTGGAGAAATAGCTTTTATTTTCATTACATTTTTCTGAGATTCGTTGGTCGCTAGAAAGATGTGACCTAAACCAGTTGTAGGAAACTTCACAGATGACATATTTGTATAACTTCCTTGGTAGAAGACCGTGTTGGAACACATCAGTGGATATACGTTAACAAACAGCCTATAGTAGAATTCATCTAGGTCTGCAGCATTCAAAACTTGCTTCAAGGAACAAATGACATATATTACAGTAGAGTTGTTTCTCTTGAAGTCATTTTGAGTATTAACTAACATTTTACATTTATTAAAAATGTTAGATAACATTTCAAGCGTGACTCTTCCCATAGTCCCAGGAAAGGTAAGCAATAGTGGAAGAATGTAATATACTCATGTTGCTCACATGCTAAGTTAGGTCTCCTCCTCAGTTAAGGGTATTTGTTCTCCAAAAGTCCTGACAGTGAGACTGCTCCCTCTGAACTTGAAATTTGTTGCCAGCAGAAAACGTAGAGGAAGAATCACATGCTGCATACTGGCTTCCATCATTAGGGCCCACTGGTATTACGAGCTCTCTTTACACTGGTACTGGTTAACTGGGTTGATCTCTCTTCCCGACTACTGTAACGACATAGGCCCTAAATGGTCATTTGTATATTTCTGCAAGGTGATCACTTGTGCACTCAGCCTGTACTAGCTGGTAATCTTGCAGATAATCCAAGTAGCTTCCTGATGGTAAAACAATAAACACAATATACCACTTATGTTCCATGGAGAACTTTATCATCTCTCTGAATGCTTTGTAAAGTTCCCCATACTTTGTCTGTCCTCCGCTGGAGCGCACTAAAGCTCCACATTACGTTGGGTCAGATACATGGAAGATATCCTCAGGTTAACAGGTGAACCATCAACATAAAGTCTACAACCTCATTCTGAGATCAACACAACACAGTTTGAGATACAGTCACAAATGGACCCAACTTCACAAGTTCACACAATGAAAAAAAAGCTGTGCTGTTGTTAAAAAAATATTGCTAAAATATGAAATCAAACCCATTTACTCCACTACACTTTTTTCCCCTTATCCTGTCATACAACTAATGTGAAACGAATGAGAAAGTACAGGGAAGATAGGAAAATAGCCGTTTTCTAAAGAACATTACCACTAAGCAATAGTTTTATGTGGTTCACAGTTAGCTGAAGTTGGTGGAAGAAGAAGATACAGCAAAAAGAAACAAATGTACAGGGGCAAAATCAGCACAGAATATGCAACTTTCAGAACGCTCACGCAGAACGTCAGGCTAATACTGACACTGTTTCTTAAGACAGGAAAAACACGATATAATTTTGAAACAGAAGACTTCATTTTACTAAAAAGTAAATTTTAGGAAAAAGTGAAAAAGTGTATGAGAAGATGATACACAATTTGCTGGATGATATAGAAATAAGACAGTTAATAACAGGTAATGACATGCCCTCTAATAACAACCAAAATACTACATGCCAAACATCCAAGTTAGATCTACTGTAAACTTCAGGAAGACACTCACTACCTTAATATTAGGACACATACTGTTGCTACTGTCTGAATACTACAAAGTAGGAGGCAGAAGTATATGATGTACCAAATAGTCAATCAAACAAAGTAAATAATCATTCCACACAGCAATACCTCTCTTTTGCTTACACACAAGTATCAGAAACAAGAGATATTACAGTACAAAATCTGAAAGGAAAAAGAAAATTTTATACATGTTATGTAGGTCAATAACATCCTCTGCGACTCTAGCAAAAGTCTTATTGATACTAAAAGAGCTTCACTTTAACTTTAAGCACAAAGAAATGGCAATTAAACTACACGGCATAAAAATGTTAATATATTTATTGTCAGTGAAAGTGACGTGGTTAAAAATGCACGCTGGCCGGGGTGGCCAAGCCGTTCTAGGAGCTACAGTCTGGAACCGCGCGACCGCTACGGTCACAGGTTCGAATCCTGCCTCGGGCATGGATGTGTGTGATGTCCTTAGGTTAGTTAGGTTTAAGTAGGTCTAAGTTCTAGGGGACTGATGCCCACAGCAGTTAAGTCCCATAGTGCTCAAAGCCATTTGAACCTTTTCTTTTTTTTTAAATGCACCACATACGAGTAGAAGAAAGTTAAGAATGACATAAGAAATGAAAAACCTGACAACTAAACATGCTTTATAGTAAAGTAAAACTCATTTCGTATTCACAAGACTTTTAGTATATTTGCATTAGATGGTATTATTGTATAGCTTGCATAGGTGCGACTGTGGAAACCACAGCTTTGACTGCAGCTGAAAATGTGCATCATCAGCTTATATGATGCTGTAGGAATGTTCGTTCGTTTGCAATATGAAGGTGAATTTTGTGGAACCTGAAGATCGCTGAAGCTGAAGCCAATGAACATTACTGGTTCGTTTGTATTATTTTCTTTATCCTAGTTTAAGGCTGTATTTTTGTCATCAGTGTTCATTTACTAATATTTCATTTCTGGAAGCGTCCCGGTCTCTTTCGATTAGATTGTCTTCATAAGAGCTCTGTATCCTCAAGAAAACCATCCTAATAACACTGAAAGTATGCGTTTGGAAAAACGAAACGTTTTGCTAAAGAAAACTCTCCATGTCGTGTTTGATTTAGATTATGGACACTCTAAAGAGAGATAAGTGACCTCATCAGAAGAAGAGGAACACTATCTCAGTAGGCAACAGATGGGAGATCGTCGATGAATGCTAAAAGTAGAGAGAATATCATATCTGAATTAGGCTGAGGACTTCGTCTAAACCAATTACCTTCGAAATAGGATATAGTTTTAATTTTTTTCAGTAAAGTATAAATAACGGCGCATTGAACCTTAACCGGATTGGATGAATAAAATAGGTAAAGAAGATAATGAGCTAGACTGTTGCACAGCTGCTGAACAAATGGCAGTGGCTGAGTGGTATTGACAGCGAATCTGGTCCCAAGTTTGTTCTATCACGGACAGATTGTGAAGTGCACAGATGGACAAAACATCTTAACTGTCTTCTCAAGCCAAGGGTGTTAAACAGCCATTCTAGATAAATATGAACCTGGCCCTGTAATGCAGCTAATATTAGGTGCAATTAGAAATGCTGCAGTCAAGTAACTAGAATGCATAAATTAATAAAAGTGAAAGGTTGCGATCTATTCTAAAAAGACAAAACAGCTTTTCCCATTTTCATTCTGTGTATAATTTATCACTGTGCTTGCAGGGGTCAGGTGATACAGAACAATCATGTTCAATTACTTCCAACACTCAATAACAACATATTTAACTCTTGGACATACTGAATTGGCAAATATTAAATTTGTTATCTCTACATATGAAAATTTTTTATACAGGCAAGAATGATTAAAAATCTTCATCAGCTAACTTACATCTACGATGTTGTAGCTGGTCAATGCACTGTGTTGGTGGAGATTAATTTTACTTTTTCAACCAATGAAAAACTCTCATGTATTCAATGTGATGGTAAGTTAGTATCCTAGCTTTTGATATTCAATGGCAAAAGCGTACACAAATTGGAGTGGGCAAAATCTCGAGTCAAGATTTACTGTGGCCTAATGCACGATAGTACTTTACCAAGCGGTATCTGCAATGGTGTTGTCTCCGTAATGGATCTGAAATGCTAATTCCCTACTCTGGCCTTGATTGAATTCACTCAGTCTCAACTTTGCTGCATTCCATAGAACATTACTTTTCCCTAGTCGAAATAATGGCTATTGCACACTCGCTAAGATTGGGAGCGTCGTGCACCATTTCTTTGCCCGCAAAAATTCCTGCAGGAATAATTAACTACCTCTTTGCTATCTGCTGCCACGATACATGATGAATATTTCCCGCACTTCACAGAAGCTACGCTCTCAACGCCCTTGCTATTTTCCACACACTTGTGCAGTCCGCCACGAGACAGGAGAGATTTCTTCTAGTAATTTTAGTTCTCAAGATGCTTTTATATAATGGGGATCTCCCCACAGTGTCGCATCTGTGTCACCCAGTATTGTTTCAGCCAATCACCATCTGGTTAGAGATGAATTTTATTTTTCTTGCCACGTCAGCGCCTAACCCTGTTAAATCCATCCAGCCACTTACTCTCGCTCCTGGCAATATTTACGTTAAAAGGAACAATTTAATGTTCTGGCCTTACCCCTTTCTGCACTGAAGCTTGTCGTTCTCTTGTTAAATGAGGTTTTCCAATGAAATTAACAACCTGCTTGGTTCATCTCCAATTTGCGTTTCACTTTGTCTTACTGATGTATGCCCTGTTTTTATATTGGTAGATATTGTTTTGTTAGTTTTCGGTACATGAGATTACCGCAAATGCTTTTTTATATAATATAATTATATAATATAATCATACTGTATCGTACTGTCGTTATGGATCAAGCTCAAGTAAGTGCGGGGTTTCGAATAACCATGCACCCTCTGACTCGGAGTTGCGATATTAAAAGTTTTGGCTGGTTTCGTTGTCTAGGGGCCGGGATACGTAGTTGCCGCATTACAAGCCAAATACTGCTGAGTCTACAGTATACGATAAGAATACACTCATGAATCGAATGGTCGAAGGTTCCTATCACTCGGCAATTGCGTATTTTGAACGTAGTGTAGAAATTTTTGAATGAAATATTGTAATTAAATAAAATCTGCAGGTTCTATCTTAACGACTTTAAATAATGATGACAATAAAAGAAGTACTTTTGAGAATGTGGTATGTTTCGGCCAAACACTTATCGTTGCCAAAGGTCCAGCAATTAAATAAAATATAAGTTGAATAACAGAGAAACAATAGATTACTACTGCACGTAATTAGTTATGAACAGCAACATACGAGTAGTTGACGAGATATTCACTTCTAGACGCACACTACGTCTTCACTGTAGAAGCCACAGAAATCTCACAAGTACATAAGCCGGCACTACGAAATATTTGCGTCTCTCGCGACCACGCGCAAACTGCTCCACTCTAAGTCTTTCTCGCGCCCGTGCGTCCGCCGTGCTGTCGCGTCCAGTACTCCCCATGTCCAGTGCCGTCCTGTCCAGAACCGCACCTGTGTTGTCTCTCGGAACGATGCTCCTCCTCCACTTCCATACAGTCTCTCAATTAAAGAGCGCTGTGATTGACTAGAGCGCTCCCGCCATTTCTTACAGCCAATGCACATTCACATACATAAAACACATACGAAATACTGGATTTACATTTAAATACTTGAAATTAAATAAATATTCCTACGGCTACACCATAAACACGCTCTAGCACACATTATTAAATACATAAACAATTAAATAAACACATATCAAAAGAAAAGAACCAAAAGGTAGGCCTGGAGCCTAATGACGCTGTGCTTTCTAAAACACAGTAAATTTTTAACCAATTTCTTCATGAATAGTGTATATGGGATATATAGGAAGACATAGATGAGTAAATATATTTATAAGAATACTGCTGCCGTTTTTTCGTGTAACTGTGGAGTACATATGGCCTGACGCGATCGATAGTAATCTTCCACTTTGACCTCCAATAACTCATGTAATATTTAAGTCACATGCTTGTAATTCATACCAATTTAGGTTTATACTAATAACTTTCTAAATACACGTAGATCGACGAAATCGGAACAACCGTTTAGAAATGGTTCAAATGGCTCTGAGCACTATGGGACTTAACTTCTGAGGTCATCAGTCCCCTAGAACTTAGAACTATTTAAACCTAACTAACCTAAGGACATCACACACATCCATGCCCGAGCCAGAATTCAAACCTGTGACCGCAGCGGTCGCGCGGTTCCAGGCTGTCCGGCCGGCGAAAAGTTTAGATTTTGGAAACTGGTTGCTGGGTGTTACTTGGATAATTTACCCTCAGATACTAAACTTTAAGCTAATAAAGATATTGATTAACCATCAGAATCGTCGTGCAATTAATGGTAATGTACATGTTTCTTTTTGAAGTATCATGATTCCTGTGGCTACTATTAATTTCTATACGAACTGTGAAATGTCTGCCGTTAAGGTTTCACAAAGTCCGCCATCTTTGGCACTCCCGACATAGACATCTCCTTCATCGACACATAGCACCGTCCTCGTCACAGCGGAATTCCCAGCCACGCCGCTGGACCATGCGCTGGGGCCATCCCTCTCGTCCGGCTAACGTTTGCCACCACGTGTTTGCTGCCGGACCCCGGCTTTGTCGAGCGACCTGTGCGGTCGCCCTAATTCCGAACATATAATATTTCCAGGTCGCCACAACTCGCCCGTTACCTCATAAAAGTCCGTAAAATCCGGACACCTTACACGATCTGGGGATCTTATTGGGTGTGGTAGTACCTCAACCTCAGGAAGACATGGGCCATGTGGGGATAGGCATCGTTCGGTTGAAAAATAGCACGACGACACTGTTGCATGGAAAATAGCACATGAGGACCAAGGACGTCTGTGACGTACATTTGTGCAGTCGGAATTCTCTCACATATTATCAGTTGTGACTTGAAGTCATACTCCCCATAGCTTGATGCCAGGAATAACATCGCTGTGGATCCCCGAAACACTGGAAGAATTGGCCCTTGTCGTGTTTCAAAAGTCTAATCAGAAAACATCGCGTTTCTTTACCGCTTGAGCGACGCCAGGTAAGAAATATATATATATAGTATGTTAAGCGGAGACTTGTTATTTAAAAAGATTTTGTTTCTTTTCTTTCATGTCGAGCGTCACAGCGAGATGATCCAGTGGGGACTCCAGACGCTGCGGACGACGAGAGCTAGCCACTATTGCATCGTAGTCAACTGCTGGTGGCTGGAAGAACCGTTGGAACATCATTCTAACCATTATTTAAATATGTTTTATGTTTTTTTTATAAAATGGAAAGGGGTTCAATGTTGAGTGTGGAAGGATAAAGTTTGAAATTGGATGTCAATTGGTTATCCACTGTTAATAAAACTTCGAGTTGGAATTTGGAACAGTCAGTTGACTCTGTTGTTACGACATGCATCGGAAATATTACTTATGTGTGAGATTTGCAAGTTTTATAAAAATTCAGACTTCTTGAAGAGGTACTGCCAGGGTTTTATCGAGAGTGTGGACGATCTTCAGTGGTTGACTGGTTTGAAGTTTTATTGGTGATAGGTCGACACGTATTGATATTTTGAAAATAATCGATACTGTGAAGTGTGTTAGGATTCTCTTTTGAATCTTTATCGGTGATTGTGGTCTGGAGGATCGGTTTTAAAGTGGAATATTTCGTTGAATGAGAAGAGGATTGATTCTTTAGTGACATTAATTAATTATTTAAGGAAAAATCACGAGAATTTCAATTTATTCCGGCAAAGATATCAAGGAGTGTCACACCGCACAACGAATATATAGAAACTCTGTGACTTTGTTGAACTGAAAAAAGTTTTTTTTTACCATAAAACTTGTCTACAACAGGGACTGGTGAATTTTGCTGCGTCTATCCTTATCTTCTAGGTTGAATCTGCTACAGCTCAATGTTTTACTTTATGGATTTTTCAAGTAACTGGGAAAAGAACTTACAATTTGACCTGTGGCAGACCGTCGGTATTGGTTGCACGGTTAGGCTGTTGTGAAGCCTGTTGGTCTGCAGATTGCCTTTCTTTCCCCTGCTGCAGACATCGTTGCTGAGTTGCTGCGACAGGATCGGCGGTTCAGCGCACCCTCTCTCCAGGTCGCCACCATACCCGCCGACGATCGTCTTCTGTGGTATAGCAGAACAGTGATTCATCACTGAACACAATACGATGCCATTTATCAATAGTCTGTGCTTCCCAGTCAAACACCATCCCAGATGCTGCCGTTTGTGTTGTGTTAACAGCAGTCTACGCATGGGACGGAAATCCCATAATTGGGCGGGCAGCTACAGAATATTGCAGGAAGTCCATCACTTGTAGCCAACTGGCACGCACAAATGTGAAGGCTTGTTTGGTACAACATATGGCCATTCTTCCTTGTGATGATGAGACCCGATCCATCGTAATTTTGAAGATGCATATGCTCGCACTCACGTTTCTATAAAGTTCAACACGGGGCCACTATCACATCCGAAAGCTCCACAAACCTGGACGTTGCACAAATCGACCAGATGACCAAACAGAGACCCACAACGAGGCCCCTTTTCAATCACCTTCAGGTGCTGATAAGTCAGCCACACATGAGTGAGCAGCAACTACATGTTCTTCACAGTGACCATTCGATATCTGTTGCTGTGCACATTCCCAATGGACCCCAACAGGCCTGGTAACAACACTAAACATGGAGAGCATTAATGCCTTCCGGTAGCCGTTCTACATATCACACGAAACTGCATCATTTACATAACCACCGATAATGTGTAAGTGTAAAAGTTTACAACAACGTCTCACCATGTCTTCTGGGTGCTTCATCGTTTTTTATCTGGCAGTGTATATGAAAATCCTAAAAGTAGCTGTGTGACTCAACCAACGAAACTAAGGATCACAACAGAAAATGTACATTTCTGTAAAATAATGAGAATAGACTTTCATTCAAAAAGAAACTTTTTCACCATTTTTCTAACTACACGATTGCTTTTTAATTTCCCACGTGTGTTTCACCTTTAATACGAAAAGTTATTGTAATGGCTTTCTTGATATGTAGTAGCAACAAGCAGCAAGCAGCTTCGTTTTTATGTAAGGTAATAGTAGGTTTGAAACAGTTTATATGCCATTCTATAAATACGTGTCATGAACACTGATGCTGTGACAGTGAGTTAAGACGATTAACAAGCGAACATTTGTACGAGGGGCGTTCAGAAAGTAAGCTCCGATCGGTCGCGAAATGGAAACGACTATGAAAATCCGATAAAGCTTTGCACAGATATGTTGGGTAGTGTCTCTAGTATAACCCAAGTTAGCATCACGTCGCTCTTCTCATTTCTGAGCTCGCAGTGAGTGCGTAAAGATGTCTAGAAAATAGTGTCTGCGCCAAGTACGAGGGCCTGGTGAGAAATTTCGCCTGAAGCTATGCAGCCAACATTACATAACTGTCGTGCTGTTTCGTCTTCACGACAATTCTCAGCCGCATTCTGCTGGGGCAATGAAGATGCTCCTGCATCGTTTTCAAATGGAAATGTTAGATTACCCACAATACAGTCCGCAATTGTCTCCCCCTGAGTTTCATCTCTGGTCACATGAACCACTGTCTTTGAAGACAACATTTTGACACAGACAACGAGGTGTAGGCCAGCGTGGAGAATTGGCGGAAAGCACTGGCGGCTGCCTTATATGATGAGGCTATTGAAAAGTTGGTACAACGCTATGACAAAAGTCTAAGTCAGAATGGCGACTACGTAGAGAAGTAGCTGAAAGGTGCAGCTAATTGTTACAAGTAAAACATTTCTGATGTTCACTGTGGTTTCAATTTGGCAATCAATCGGAGCTTACTTTCTGAACAGGCCTCGTATTTTTGGTGGGATAACTCTTTCTTAACTGTATGATGGCAAGAAAGCGTGCACGTCTATGCTTGTGTGTGTGTGTGTGTGTGTGTGTGTGTGTGTGTGTGTGTGTGTGTGTGTGTGTATGCTGTAACAATGTTTGAAGAAGGACCTTTCCTTACATTCCCTTCGTCGCCCAGTAGGCCGGCTGCTGTGGCCGAGCGGTTCTAGGCGCTTCAGTCCGGAACCAGGCTTCCTCTACGGTCGCAGGTTCGAATCCTGCCTAGGGCATGGATGTGTGTGACGTCCTTAGGTTAGTTAGGTTTAAGTAGTTCTAAGTTCTAGGGGGACTGATGACCTCTGATGTTAAGTCCCATAGTGCTTAGAGCCATTTGACCCCTTCGTCGCGGTCGAACTTACCCAAGCCTAATGCTCATTCAGTATTCGTTTCCGAAACCAGGAACTCTTATCATTCTTCCTGCCAATATGTTCCTATAACGGCAGTGAAATTTGATCTTCATGGTTTTCGTAAAAATTTTGTTGCTAGTACTGAATAAACGTATTTTCTGTAACTATGCCCGGCGGAGGTTCGAGTGCTCCCTCGGTCATGGGTGTGTTTGTTTGTCCTTAGGATAATTTAGGTTAAGCAGTGTGTACGCTTAGGGACTGATGACCCGCCCGCATCTCGTGGTCGTGCGGTAGCGTTCTCGCTTCCCACGCCCGGGTTCCCGGGTTCGATTCCCGGCGGGGTCAGGGATTTTCTCTGCCTCGTGATGGCTGGGTGTTGTGTGCTGTCCTTAGGTTAGTTAGGTTTAAGTAGTTCTACGTTCTAGGGGACTGATGACCATAGATGTTAAGTCCCATAGTGCTCAGAGCCATTTGAACCATTTTTTTTGACTGATGACCTTAGCAAGTCTTTTCTGTTTACATTTTTGTAACTTGGTAAGGTCATTGGTTTTGAACAGCTTCTAACTGTTCCTGCCCCATCGCTCATCAGAGATAGGAATCTAAGGTGTCGACAAAAACGACTATCTATTAAGTAACTTTTAGATGTTTATAAACGTGGATATAAAAGGTCATAATTAATGAACTATATGAAAAGAACGTAAATTAGTTACAAACTACGGCTAGCACGCACTTTATTCAACATGTGAACTTCATTGTAGTGATTCGTATTTAGGTTATGACATCTTCGATATGCCTGCCATCATGGGCGATGATGTGGCGCAGAAGGACAGTGAAATTCGGCATGTCCCGCTGAAGTGTCGGAAAATCGATGCTGTCGATGACCTCCTGAATGGTTGTTTTCAGCCCAAAAATGGCTTTGGCGTTATTGCTGTACACCTTGTCTTTAATATAGCCCCACAAAAAGGAGTCGCATGTGTTCAAATACGGAGAATATGGCGGCCAATCGAGGCCCATGCCAGTGGCCTCTGGGTACCCCAGAGACAGAATGCGGTCTCAAAACTGCTCCTCCAGGACATCAAACACTCTCCTGCTTCGATGGGGTCGAGCTCCGTCATGTGTCTTGTCGAAATCAGAGCCACTTTGGATAATGGATATGAAATCATCTTCCAAAACCTTCACGTACCGTTCGGGAGTCACCGTGCTATCAAGGAATATCGCACCGATTATTTCGTGACTCGACACTGCAAACCATAAAGTCATCCGTTTAGAGTGATGAGACTTCTCTATCGCGAAATTTGGCTTACTGACGAACTCATCCAAATGAAAGTCGGTTTCGTCGCTAAAGCAAACAATACAGCGATAGTTAATTCCCATCACACCCCGCAGCCAACCGAGCAGTTTGAACGTCCTAACGCAAACCGTCCTGAACTTACGACGATTTTATTTCATATAGTTCAATAATTGTGCACCCTGCATCTAAACTGTACGAAGGTTTTTTCTGGAAACGTCGTCGTATGTCAGAGTGCAATTCATTTTGCTGGCTCCTACATACTGCAACAAGCGATTCTCCACCGATGACGGGGCTTTACATGGTCGCGTTTACCTCTATTAGGACACTCTGCTGTAGGACCACACAGCCTGGCCCTCTGCCGGCGCCTGTTATCTTCTGCACGGTACTACAGGACGGACGCACCCATCTGCGTGTAGCTGATACCACAGCATAGTATGGCTATTCATTAGGGGACGTGTAGTGCGCGTGCTGGGCAACTAGGCCGTTACCGTGGCAACCGCTGTGCGCCGTGACGCCTCCACTGATCACCGGCGTCGTTTAGGACCTAACGAGCAACAGGGGCAGGAAGGCAGACTGCGAGCAGTCGCTTGCCATTACAGAACCAGGTGTATGAAAAGACCCCGGTCGCATTACACCATTATCAGCCGCCATCCACAAGTTTCATGAAATAGCTTCGTGTTCCGTCGCAAAGCTGCGCGTGTCTCACTTTCGGAAGAATAAACAACGACAATTTCAGAAACAAACAACAAAAGAGCAGATATCTACCAGCTTTACGGTTTGGGTTACCTCGTCTTTGATCACACGTGGCTCTTGTTGAAAGGTGCCATCCACGAGTTAAAGACAGCAATAATATTCTATCGCTAAAATTCAAAATTTTCTAATTGAATTGAAGTGTTTTATATTTTATTCAGAGAATAAGTTATTAATTTAAAAACGTTAATATTTGCTTGATGATTTTTTGAATGTTTTCAATACGAGAGAGAACTGGAAGTGAGATCGTGTTATTCATAAGGCACGAAAATTTTTCTGGATGATACTAATTTTAAATTAGCACTATGCAATTAATAATTATTACACTTCTGGCCATTAAAATTGCTACACCAAGAAGAAATGCAGATGATAAATGGGTATTCATTGGACAAATATATTATACTAGAAGTGACATGGGATTACAGTTTCACGCAATTTGGGTGCATAGATCCTAAGAAATCAGTACCCAGAACAACCACCTCTGGCCGTGATAACGGCCTTGATACGCCTGGGCATTGAGTCAAACAGAGCCCATGCGGTTTCAACACGATACCACAGTTCATCAAGAGTACTGACTGGCGTATTGTGACAAGCCAGTTGCTCGGCCACCATTGATCAGACGTTTTCAATTAGTGAGAGATCTGGAGAATGTGCTGTCCAGGGCAGCAGTCGAACATTTTCTGTATCCAGAAAGGCCTGTACAGGACCTGCAACATGCGGTCCTGCATTATCCTGCTGAAATGTAGGGTTTCGCAGGGATCGAATGAAGGGTAGAGCCACGGGTCGTAACACATCTGAAATGTAACGTCCACTGTTGAAAGTGCCGTCAATGCGAACAAGACGTGACCGAGACGTGTAAACAATGGCACCCCATACCATCACGCCGGATGATACGCCAGAATGGCGATGACGAATACACGCTTCCAATGTGCGTTCACCGCGATGTCGCCAAACACGGATGCGACAATCATGATGCTGTAAACTGAACCAGGATTCATTCGAGAAAATGACGTTTTGCCATTCGTGCACCCAGGTTCGTCGTTGAGTACACCATAGCAGGCGCTCCTGTGTGTGATGCAGCGTCAGGGGCAACCGCAGCCATGGTCTCCGAGCTGATAGTCCATGCTGCTGCAAACGTCGTCGAACTGTTCGTGCAGATGGTTGTCGTCTAGCAAACGTCCCCATCTGTTGATTCAGGGATCGAGACGTGGCTGCACGATCCGTCACAGCCATGCGGATACGATGCCTGTCATCTCGACTGCTAGTGATACGAGGCCGTTGGAATCCAGCACGGCATTTCGTATTACACTCCTGAACCCACCGATTCCATATTCTGCTAATAGTCATTGGATCTCGACCAACGCGAGCAGCAATGTCGCGATACGATAAACCGCAATCGCGATAGGCTACAATCCGACCTTCATCAGAGTCGGAAACGTGATGGTACGCATTTCCCCTCCTTACATGAGGCATCACAACAACTTTTCACCAGGCAACGCCAGTCAACTGCTGTTTGCGTATGAGAAATCGGTTGGAAACTTTCCTCATGTCAGCACGTTGTAGGTGTCGCCACCGGCGCCAACCTTGTGTGAATGCTCTGAAAAGCTACTCATTTGCATATCACAACATCTTCTTCCTGTCGGTTAAATTTTGCCTCTGTAGCACGTCATCTTCGTGGTGTATCAATTTTAATGGTCAGTAGTGTAATTTTTACCAATGTGATGGTTACTCTTAAGTTCCATAAGTGGGAAGGAGACGTCTCCATGTGATTCGTCCCAATTGAGTCTGGTGAGCTGACTTCGGTTTTCCAATTTTTCTTGGCACCTCAGATCGCCGGAGCATCTGTGATCTGAATTGAGGAGAAAGATGAACAGCAGAGTGCCCCATTCGTTAGCCACAGCGTCACTTCAGTGTTCAGGACTCGTGAGTTTTCAATTCATGGCTTATGTTTCATGCACCTAGATGCTCATTGTCTGAATTTACTAATGCAACAGAGTTTATTATGTATCCTAGCTGTACTTCTGTGTTCCTTTTCCTACTCCTTTCTCGTGTGCTAGAGAGATTACATGAGTGTCTCTATGAGATGCTTCAAAATACATTGGTTTACGGGAACGGGTTCTCTGAATGGTTAGTAGCAGTTTACCTAACTTATGTCTATAGTTTGGGTGGAGCAATTCTGGGTCACAGAGACATTAGTGACCCCTCGTCAGCAGCAATAGGACAGGTTAGTACAGCCAACTGACGCGTCGTTTCTCTGTTGGTTTCCGGTGCTAAACGTGGACCCTAGTCCAGTAATGTGAGAACAGCACTGTACTCTGGGGCTTCGTTAAGTGAAGATGTTCCTTCAGGTCATCTCCTGTAATGTTAGTTAGGAATTTGAAATATGTGTAGCTTTAGGCTCTACTGTGTTTCTTTCGTGTGTAACCATTGCGTATCATACAGCTTAATTCATTTCAGCCTGGGAATGGTATGATGTTTATGAACACGAGTATTCATTTTTCTTTTCTTTGCCCTACCGCAATTTAGTGATGGGAATATTAGCCAACCTATGCCTAAATTCAGTTAGTTTATGTCTCTTATGTGTAAATATGATGTCTGCTTTCTATATGTTCCTGCTAGCTACTTTTTTGTTATTCGTTTTCATTTAATTTTCACGAATTTCGTATTGCGTGTTACTTGCGAGATTGTGATCGCACACAGTCATGTGGTGTACCGAATCATCTGCTCTGGTAATTCAGCTTCTCTTGCTGCAGCTCTCTGTAATATTCTTCCGTTTTTGTGTGATTTCCTTTAATATGAATATCTTTCACGAGATCAATATCAGCTTTTAAAATAATAATTACCAGTTAGCTCTGAATACGTAATTCATCTTCTAGGTAAATATGTTTCTTTGGGGTAGTATTTATCGAGAGATCAGTGTCTCTTACGCACCTTTACTGAAGTGGGACATTTTTCAATACTGAATAGTTTCATTGTTGGTGTATAAAGTTCATTGTTCAATCTAAATTCTGCAGCACGCGCCAAATTACTTTTGTTCCAAATGTTTCTGCATTTATCGTGTCCTTGCAGCTGGTCATTTCTATGTAATCACTGACCACGAGACTGACCGCTAGAACTAAATACTCTTTCACCCAATGCATGTACCTTTGGTGAATGAAAATATCCTTTTACATTCTATTTTTATTTCGTGTGAATTGTTAGTGTGAATGTGCGTGTGCTTGAGCTTTGGAAAGCCCTTCCTTTTTCTCATCCTATATACTTCCCATACGCTGCGGTAACATTCTTGAAGTGCGAGTCTTATTGCGTAGTGCGTGTTCACTTGCGATCATGATTTTGGTATCTTTGTGTTTGGAATAGCAGTAAACAGAAAATAAATGCTCAGCTATTTCTTATTTACCAACGATTTCATGGAATGCACCCAACTTTCCATCCTGGGCTTCTTCAAAAGCCTCTCTTATCATCACCTTCAACAGCTACTTGATTTTTATTATTTTATCTTATATGTTTAATAGGAATATCTATAGTATGATTTTGATGAAATTCTAAACAAGAGAAGTAATTTTTCAACGGTACATTGTCGCTTCAATTGACTTAATCATTCAGCAACCACTAAATAATCTGATTGAGAATTACTCATAATAAACGAGCACCATATTCTCTTTCATCTTCACTGATAAGTAGGATGTCTCAGGTAAAAACTGAACAGGAATCACTGAAACGTCTTTGATTGGTGTGACGTCTCAGTGACGTCAAAGGGACGTCACAATGCGGTAAACGCTCTGATAGGTCGTTTCTTAAAATGCTCTGATACCTTCCTATGCTTAGTAATAGAAAAATCCGAGAATCCATTAATAACGAAATAACCGAATCTGAAATAATTGCTCAGATATAAAATGAACCAATGAAGGCAAAGACGTTGTTTCTGTTCGGAAGTCAATGAAAAATTCCAGGAATGAATATTTTTTTGTTGTTTCCCCATCCAGTTTTATAACCAGACCAACGATTCTGGCACACATTTTAGTTGATTGTGTCTGAAATTGTAGAACAGGATGAGACATGCAGAGCGAGATTTTGGAAGGTAAAAAGTGAATCAACATGCTTACAGAGATAGTGAATTGGTAATCTATTGAAGACTACGATTTTTGAGCTTCGAAGATGTGAGTAATTCCTACCTTTATGGACGTCATAAATAGTAACAAACGTCAACGAAGCATTGTTTTGAAATGGGTATTGTGTGAATTCAGTACACGGTAAATCAATAAAAAATACACGTGCAATATTAATAATGATGAATATAAAACACAAACTAATAACTCTCTGAATCAACAGTTCATGAAATTTTAAGGGAGCTCGGTTTATGAATGTATAGAATGCGCATTAAACTTTCCATCCACATTTATTTAAATCGCATATCTTTAGAATTCGCTAGATTGAAATTAAATGAATTTACATGACACTGCTATCAAATAAAATATTCGTTTCCACAGTTATTTTCAATCTGCTTCTAATGCTATTTGCTATAAAAAAGGAAACTAATTCAGACCTACTCTAACTGTTACGTACTACGGATTAGTATAATAGTATGGAAAGCCGTGGCATGTAAACTTTGATGTCGTAGCAGGGCAGGGGCACTCTGGAGTGATGATCACAGCGCGCATAGATGTAAGAACAGTTAAAAATCTTTATTATTTTCTCACAGTCCACTCCGTACACCAAGGTAATAGGAACACTTGACTGGCAATAAATACTTTCAGTGATTTAGCAAGAACGATTGAGTAGAGCGAGAAGAAGGTCATTGTAACAGTGGCTGGAACGTTGGTCTGTCGAGTATAGTTTTTTACGTTATGATGTTATACGATACGCATAAACTTTTGTGTCAACTGACTCTGGTGGCGTAAGCCTACGCAGCTAAATTACTCGTATTTTATAAGTCAAGACTTAGTAACTTCTGAAACAGTCTTCTTTTTAATTTTAAATCAAAACTCATCACAATGCAGACAAATGGGCCAGTTACGAAAACTCCAAAAAATTTTAAGACAATACAATTTCTGCAAAATACTTTAAACTTTAAAATTTAATAAACTTTAAGACATTTACCATAAATAAACTGCAGAACATAATCAGAACTTATTTAAAAGAAAATGGGCAGAATAAGAAAAAAGATAAATCTTTAAAATATTAAAAAAAAAATTTAAAACAGAAGACTTCATCCGCCTTTTATATTTTCTTCATTAAGTAACCAGATCATTACAATCTCAACCCAACAGGTTATAAACAGTAAGGCGTGTAAATGGTCGTCTAAATAAACAGGTACGTAACAGGACGTAACAGGTGCCCCATAATTCTCACTTTTACTAGACGTTCACTCTGCATACCGCCAATAGGCCCCCTGCATAGGACGCGTTACAAGAACGAGTACACTTTCTAAAGCAGAGAAAGTATCATTATTCTTGTCTACATAAGACAGAGAACGTATTATTAGTCTTCAGCTCATGGCATTACGGTATTATTAAAGAGTACAAGACAGCGCCAAAAACACTTAACTGTAACATTTTACTCTTAACAATACAAGATCCTTTGATTACAAGAAAATATTCTGACCTTCGTTCTCAGGGCGCGGATGAGAGGTGCTCCCCAATAAAGTTTATGAATGCTGCAAGCAGAAGTCATCGGACGTCGTAACTAAAGCAGGCCGGAAAAACAATTCAGGCCTGGTGCTTACTTAACCCTTGCCGAACACAAACTGAATGTAGGTAAGGACCAAATGAGATGGACACCATGCTTGAAATATCATTGTCACCGGTAATAGGCAATGAGCCACTGCGTGTCTCTCGTTATCGATTCTTCATGGAAGTGCATGGTTTGCCTACGAGGGCGTGGTAAACGGGTGTTGGCGCACTCTGGTGGCGATCGGGGAGTAGGGGAGGGGGTGAAGGGGGAGGGTTGAGCTAAGACTTAGGCCCCGTCGCGATGAGAAGAGGGTTGGCAATCGGCACGAAGAGGAAGCGGGTTGGGTCGCTCCGAGGTTGAAAGAGAAAGACAGAGAGAGAGAAGAAAGGGAGGCGCCTGTTTGTCGTGAGTCCAGCAAGGTAGCTTGTGAGCCTGGCACCTTACGTCACTGAAGGACTGCTGTTGATTTCAATAAGATTTCCACATCTGGAGCCGAAGTCACACGTTTAGGTGACGGCGATTGCTTCTGTTTCTAATGACATATGCTCCCGCTTCCTTACAATTGCAGTGGACTTCTCTCTAACATGTTGTTGTGGTCTTCAGTCCTGAGACTGGTTTGATGCAGCTCTCCATGCTACTCTATCCTGTGCAAGCTTTTTCATCTCCCAGTACCTACTGCAACCTACATCCTTCTGAATCTGCTTAGTGTATTCATCTCTTGGTCTCCCTCTAAGATTTTTACCCTCCACGCTGCCCTCCAATACTAAATTGGTGATCCCTTGATGCCTCAGAACATGTCCTACCAACCGATCCCTTCTTCTGGTCAAGTTGTGCCACAAACTTCTCTTCTCCCCAATCGTATTCAATACTTCCTCATTAGTTATGTGATCTACCCATCTAATCTTCAGCATTCTTCTGTAGCACCACATTTCGAAAGCTTCTATTCTCTTCTTGTCCAAACTATTTATCGTCCATGTTTCACTTCCATACATGGCTACACTCCATACGAATACTTTCAGAAATGACTTCCTGACACTTAAATCAATACTGGATGTTAACAAATTTCTCTTCTTCAGAAACGCTTTCCTTGCCATTGCCAGACTACATTTTATATCCTCTCTACTTCGACCATCATCAGTTATTTTGCTCCCCAAATAGCAAAACTCCTTTACTACTTTAAGTGCCTCATTTCCTAATCTAATTCCCTCAGCATCACCCGACTTAATTTGACTACATTCCATTATCCTTGTTTTGCTTTTGTTGATGTTCATCTTATATCCTCCTTTCAAGACACTGTCCATTCCATTCAACTGCTCTTCCAAGTCCTTTGCTGTCTCTGACAGAATTACAATGTCATCGGCGAACCTCAAAGTTTTTATTTCTTCTCCATGAATTTTAATACCTACTCCGAATTTTTCTTTTGTTTCCTTTACTGCTTGCTCAATATACAGATTGAAAAACATCGGGGAGAGGCTACAACCCTGTCTTACTCCCTTCCCAACCACTGCTTCCCTTTCATGTCCCTCGACTTTTATAACTGCCATCTGGTTTCTGTACAAATTGTAAATAGCCTTTCGCTCCCTGTATTTTACCCCTGCCACCTTTAGAATTTGAAAGAGAGTATTCCAGTCAACATTGTCAAAAGCTTTCTCTAAGTCTACAAATGATAGAAACGTAGGTTTGCCTTTCCTTAATCTTTCTTCTAAGATAAGTCGTAAGGTCAGTATTGTCTCACGTGTTCCAGTGTTTCTACGGAATCCAAACTGATCTTCCCAGAGGTTGGCTTCTACTAGTTTTTCCATTCGTCTGTAAAGAATTCGTGTTAGTATTTTGCAGCTGTGACTTATTAAGCTGATAGTTCGGTAATTTTCACATCTGTCAACACCTGCTTTCTTTGGGATTGGAATTATTATATTCTTCTTGAAGTCTGAGGGTATTTCGCCTGTTTCATACATCTTGCTCACCAGATGGTAGAGTTTTGTCAGGACTGGCTCTCCCACGGCCGTAAAGCTGCATGCCCTCGGGAAAAATTACGGCTGTAGTTTCCCCTTGCTTTCAGCCGTTCGCAGTACCAGCACAGCAAGGCCGTTTTGGTTATTGTTAGAAGGCCAGATCAGTCAATCATCCAGACTGTTGCCCTTGCAACTACTGAAAAGGCTGCTGCCCCTCTTCAGGAACCACACGTTTGTCTGGCCTCTCAACAGATACCCCTCCGTTGTGGTTGCACCTACGGTACGGCTATCTGTATCGCTGAGGCACGCAAGCCTCCCCACCAACGGCAAGGTCCATGGTTCAAGGGGGGGCTCTCTAACATAATGACAACATTTTCAGCAGACTGTCAGTTGTATGTTGCGAGGGGTACGGGAAGTGATTCGTCCGTTACTCTTTTCCCGAGCAGAGACGTCAAATGATTTGTCATGCTATTAAATTTCTACTTGTCATGTGCTACAATTTACGTGTTATATTTTACGAGTTGTGTCTACACACACACACACACACACACACACACACACAGACACACACACACACACACACACACACACACACACGCTAAAAATAGATAAACGAAAATCTTCAAAAACACACTATTTACACACAAAAGGAATACCATATAAAAGTCAACACACACAGCTACGAAGCGCACGGAAAACACACGCACACCCACACACACGAAGATAAAATGCAAACAAAAATTAAAATTATGGCGCTGAACTCTCTGGTGAACAAATGAACACAGACTGGGCTGGGACACATAACAAACCACAATCAAACTGTGTTCTGGTGAAGTGAAAAGTGTTTTACTACGTTATTTATGAAAAACACTTCTTATAGTTACGTGTGCATCACAACACCTTAGCATTATGCGGATAATGGAAGTACTTGCCACACGAAAACGTAATTAAAAACTAATATAGGCGCGAAAACTTCGTGAAAAACTGAATTACATGCTAGAAGATAGGTTAACTCCCAGAAAAAAAATTCTCATCAACATCGTTTGGTTGCAGATGACAAGCCACCTGTAGTAATTAACACACAAGTGATCCAGAAAATTCATGCACACCAAACGATCTGTTGTTTGAACTAAAAATGCACATAATTTTACAATCATTTAACAAAAGTGTTCACAGTGCAGAATAAATAAAAACGAAAACCCACTAATGATGGCACAGTGGTGCCGAAACATGTTTGGGTACTGAGAAAAACGGTGTTTTGCATAACTGGCGGACCTCACATCCAACAATATTAACTGCAAACACGGCCAATACATGGAGCTGCATTCCATTAGCTGAAGTTCTTAAATTTTGGCATTCATGTGGCACTGCAGCAAACCAGGATAGTAATCAAATCTGGTCATTTAAGTTTGTTTTTGTTTTAAATTTACGTATGCATTTTTAAATGATTGCTAACTTGTACTATACTAGGTCGGGTAGTCTCACCTGGAGTTACATTTAATGTTTTATTCCGTTCGCCTTAGCGCCTATGTAGGCCTTCCTATTAATTATAGTCGTAATATAGTACTTGTGTGTTCACGCCTAAGCACATATTGCTTCTCAAGTTTCAGTTTGAATTTGTGATCGGTTACAAGTCAGGGGGTGAGGTTGGACGAAAGTGCTGAATCCTACGATCAGTTATTGTCTAGTGAGTTCTTCTTTGTTACATATGTTCCCTGTATACTACCTTTAATCTAGTTATTTCAAAGTACTGATCTGTGGTTTGTATGCCAGGTATCCGCCTCACAATTACGCTAGTCCTAGCCCAGACTGGTGGTTTCGCATCGGATTATCAACTTTCTCCATGCATTTCCTTCCCTGTTTGGTCTTTCGTATCCGGCCGAACGGATTACGAGTACGACGCGGACGAGTTGTACCCGTGCTAGAGCTTCCATGGTTCGGTGTTCAGTCGAGTCGCCGAACTTCGGACTATGGAACGCCATATCGTTCGCAGTTCCGGGATAGAAGTTAAGTTACTTCGGCATTGTTTTCAAATAATTTGGAATCAGGCAGTAGAGTCCAATCACTCCAAGAGTCCGCCTGTTCTAATTTTTCAAGAGATCAATTATTTACTTGGTCATCAGTTCGCATACCTTTATTGCGACCACTATTTGCTTTGTGTTTCCTGGAGCTGTATTGGCTATCTTATTATCGTTTTCATCAATGGCAGGTGTATGTACTGTTGAGTGTCTGAATACCGGAAATAGTTCCTTTCCGCTCTCTATGTAGTCGTAAGTGTACACTTTACTTGGTTCTGTAACCTTTAGATCTGTTTTTTTTTATGATTAAATTCTGTTCCAAGTCCTTATAGAAGATTTAACTAATATTATCATTATAGTTAACTAATTGAGTTTGATTCCATTGGGATTTAAGTTGTTGCGAATCTCAATCACGCCAGAGATATTCATAAGAAAACTTGAGAATTGTTGCGCTGGAGCAGTGCAGGAAGCGTTGCCTCAGTGTTTGACAACGATAACAACCAGAGATGATCTTGTTTCGCAGGCAGGGCTACGTAACCCACAGCAAGCAAAGACTTTGGCAGCTTCGGGTGGAAGTTTCCACACTTAATGTAATATGGTGATAATGATAATGAGCGTATGGCATTGGTGGCCGGGAGGCCCCTCGCGGGGCGGTTTGGCCGCCGCACCACAAGTTCTTTAAAGCCACTACGGCGACTTGCTGGGAATCGAACCCGGGACCCCGTGCACGGGAAGCGAGAACACTACCGCAAGACCACGAGCCGCGGACAATGTAATATGGTAATGAAAGTGTTTTGTTTACGTGACTAGCCCCACCTAGTGCGTCACAGATTGTCCTGAAAACATCCTTGTGACGACCTACGAGTGAATATAAATAAGGGCGCATCAGTGTACGTCACAGAGCATCGAGCAGCAGTATCCAGACGACACCATCTCTGTGTCACATTTCGCTTAGTGTTAGTGCCAGAGGAGCCTTCTATGTTCATTAACGAGAGACTTAGGTTCTCTACCCTGCTTCTCGAAAATATCCGCACCGAGTTCCGTACTCTCCCCCACTGGTAGCTTGCCTCCAGCAGTTGTCGGAGTTCCACAAGCGACCAACTCCTGCTTCCACTCATCGAGAGACTCGACTGAGGTAACACCCTGTGCAATAGCAGCGTGCCCTGACTCCCTCTCAGGACACGCAAAGAGCCTTCCATGTTAACTGATCGTTTCTTAACCTTCGATACGAAAATCTCTGTTCGCATTTATTAATAATGTAGAACTGTTTAGTGATCATTTCGTCAATGTTATTTAGTCACTCAGTAAATTGTTAAATTTAGTGGTGAACAAAACTGTGAAATGAAAAGGTGAAATGTAAATGTCTTGTGGCTCGGGCCTCCCATTGGTTAGACCGGTCGCCTGGTGCAAGTCTTTGAGTTGACGCCACTTCGGCGACTTGCGTGTCGATGGGGATGAGATGATAAAGACAACTCAACACCCAGTTCCTGAGCGGAGAAAATCTCCGACCCAGCCGGGAATCGAACCCGGGCTCCTTAGCACTGCACTCCGTCGTGCTGACCACATTTTTTTTTTTTTAAATCTCATTTTGCTCGTTTTTGTTCGTTGTATCTGCTCTGGGCGGACGTCGAAAGACACCCGTTTCAGTTCGTTGTTGATCCATTAACTCAGTTTTTTTATTACAGAGGGCAGCTAGCCCTGAGACCGAACACGCTGAGATACCGTGCCGGCTCCACTCAGCTATCGGGACGGACATATAAAATTATGAATGAAGGTTTCCAGACTACTCGTCCAGTCCCTCGTGAAACTCTCCGTAGTCACCGTTCAGACAACATGGTATAACACTGTACAAGACACGTCAAACGCAAGATGGTACAACGAGACTCACCATTTTCAACCGACGTCCTTATGAAAGTGGCCAGGAAGTCGATGACTAACAATAGGCGGACAGAGGGTCTTATTAGCAGGGCTAGTTGACACGGAGGAGAAAGCACTATATGCGACGCACCTCGTGTGAACCTCTGCCACACGTCGTTCCTGTACAGCACAGCAAGAAACTCTTCCACATGTTCCTCTGTGCTCCGTCATAGCTCCAGTGAGCGACTACCCACCGTTTCGTCGCCGGCGCTTAACGTCTCTCGAGAGTCAAAGACGTCCTCTCGTCTCGCAAGTAGGAACTCACATGCCAGTAAGGCACACTTTGGACATGAGTGTCCATACAGACGTATCATAAAATCGAAAAGCAGTAAAGGGGATTTAGCGTACTCTGTCATTCCTTCTACTACGTTTCACGTTAAAAACAAGTCGCTGGAGATGCAGTCCAACTGTCCCGTTTGTTACTTTTCTACGGAGCACGTTAAGGAAACGACGAGGAATTCTGAATAATGGATGCAGGATGACAGGAAATTTCTAGTACACTCCTGGAAATTGAAATAAGAACACCGTGAATTCATTGTCCCAGGAAGGGGAAACTTTATTGACACATTCCTGGGGTCAGATACATCACATGATCACACTGACAGAACCACAGGCACATAGACACAGGCAACAGAGCATGCACAATGTCGGCACTAGTACAGTGTATATCCACCTTTCGCAGCAATGCAGGCTGCTATTCTCCCATGGAGACGATCGTAGAGATGCTGGATGTAGTCCTGTGGAACGGCTTGCCATGCCATTTCCACCTGGCGCCTCAGTTGGACCAGCATTCGTGCTGGACGTGCAGACCGCGTGAGACGACGCTTCATCCAGTCCCAAACATGCTCAATGGGGGACAGATCCGGAGATCTTGCTGGCCAGGGTAGTTGACTTACACCTTCTAGAGCACGTTGGGTGGCACGGGATACATGCGGACGTGCATTGTCCTGTTGGAACAGCAAGTTCCCTTGCCGGTCTAGGAATGGTAGAACGATGGGTTCGATGACGGTTTGGGTGTACCGTGCACTATTCAGTGTCCCCTCGACGATCACCAGTGGTGTACGGCCAGTGTAGGAGATCGCTCCCCACACCATGATGCCGGGTGTTGGCCCTGTGTGCCTCGGTCGTATGCAGTCCTGTTTGTGGCGCTCACCTGCACGGCGCCGAACACGCATACGACCATCATTGGCACCAAGGCAGAAGCGACTCTCATCGCTCAAGACACGTCTCCATTCGTCCCTCCATTCACGCCTGTCGCGACACCACTGGAGGCGGGCTGCACGATGTTGGGGCGTGAGCGGAAGACGGCCTAACGGTGTGCGGGACCGTAGCCCAGCTTCATGGAGACGGTTGCGAATGGTCCTCGCCGATACCCCAGGAGCAACAGTGTCCCTAATTTGCTGGGAAGTGGCGGTGCGGTCCCCTATGGCACTGCGTAGGATCCTACGGTCTTAGCGTGCATCCGTGCGTCGCTGCGGTCCGGTCCCAGGTCGACGGGCACGTGCACCTTCCGCCGACCACTGGCGACAACATCGATGTACTGTGGAGACCTCACGCCCCACGTGTTGAGCAATTCGGCGGTACGTCCACCCGGCCTCCCGCATGCCCACTATACGCCCTCGCTCAAAGTCCGTCAACTGCACATACGGTTCACGTCCACGCTGTCGCGGCATGCTACCAGTGTTAAAGACTGCGATGGAGCTCCGTATGCCACGGCAAACTGGCTGACACTGACGGCGGCGGTGCACAAATGCTGCGCAGCTAGCGCCATTCGACGGCCAACACCGCGGTTCCTGGTGTGTCCGCTGTGCCGTGCGTGTGATCATTGCTTGTACAGCCCTCTCGCAGTGTCCGGAGCAAGTATGGTGGGTCTGACACACCGGTGTCAATGTGTTCTTTTTTCGATTTCCAGGAGTGTATAATAGCACATAACTCATGTGATCATTATACAAACGCACAAACGTAAATAGTGAGACAATGTTTCTCTGTAGAATTGTGTGGAACTCCTTTCGGGTTCGTATTGTGTAGTATTAAATAGATACTGTGTGTACAGGATGGCAGCCAGTCAAGGAATATTTTAGGGAGTTGGTTTAAAAAAATTATTTCAAAGGCCCAGTGGAATCTTTACAAGTTTTCTCCCAGAGTAATTCACGCCATGTCTACGTGACACAACACACTTGCCTTGACTTTCTATCCAGTTCAGGCTGCTGACAAGAGACGCCTTGATCCCTCTGCTGAAACTGCTGCCGAATTCACGCTATTGATTTAAGCCAATAGAATTCACGCTATTGATTTAAGCCAATAGCGTACGCGGGATACCGATCACGTGTGTGGACGCCGGAGCGCCCTGCGGTGCAGAACACACTTTCTTCTCTCTCATGTAATCCAGACCTCGAGCAGAACAGACGTCTATTTGGAAGGCAGAGCCTCTGGCTCTGCTTTTCACGACCGGTTACCAACGTAAGTTAACATGAACCACTTCCCTTTCCGCTGCCCATTTTAATTAATTGTTCGACCCCCTAGACTGGCCTAGCCCTGCTTATTTCCGACCATAGGCGCGCCATTCGTACTCCGTATATCGAAATATATCCTCTTTATTGTACTTAATTTCGTGTTTTGTGATTTAACGGCAGTACTGGATGCTCACTATCAAATCCTGACCGCTCGACCTCCTACTCACTGCTGCCACGAGGCATATTTAACAATCTTCTTCCCCCCTTCCCGGCCATTTTAGACATTAACGTTGGTGTCAGAAATTTCTCTCCCCATTCCCAACCCACGTACGCTTTTACATTTGTTTGTTATCTCATTCCACAAGACAACTAAGCAAAATAAGTAAATATCTAAGTCCACACGATCTGTCTCAACATTTGTCTACTTTAGGGGAAAGTTTATCTGAAACAGCTGTACATGTTTTAGAAATGAACAAGTGCGAGGGTAGTTTCGTATCATCCAGATCATTAGAGATGGAGCACTAGGTCAATCTGTGGGAAGCGTCTGACGCGTTTTGAAGGAATCTCACCCAAATTTTGATTGTAGGAGTCTTGACAGTGTCACAAAGATGCTCAACCAAACGAGAGTGACCGACGCTGTTAGAAAAGCATTGTGCGTCATGGAAGAACAGTCTAACAAAATATTCGCTTCCACTTATGTATGACGAAGAGACCAGTAGGATAAAGTTTAAAAATTATGAACTTATGAAGATATATACCAAAAGTTAGGTAGGTAGCCAGTTACCTCGTGTTCTAGTGTTCCATGAGTCATATTTGCGACAGACCGCTTTGATGTGAAACATGTCACTAGTTGTACAAATAGTATACAGATTCTGAGTGATTGGTTCAAATGGCTCTGAGCACTACGGGACTTAACATCTATGGTCATCAGTCCCCTAGAACTTAGAACTACTTAAACCTAACTAACCTAAGAACAGCACACAACACCCAGTCATCACGAGGCAGAGAAAATCCCAGACCCCGCCGGGAATCGAACCCGGGAAACCGGGCGCGGGAAGCATTCTGAGCGAAAATATACGTACACAGTGCTCACTTACATAACAAGATTGTTACTTTACCTCGACATAAAATTACGTTCACTCTCTATTGTTGATTTTGATTTGTATTTATGTGTTTTGGATGAAAGGAATTGGATGTTCATCTTTGTTGTGTATGTGTTGATTTCACTAGTTATTGTCCGTACTCTCCATGAACCGGTTATGCAGTTGATCGCAGATTTGACAATCACCTCCTTTTGTTTTGTTGCTGACACGGCCTCTGTATTTGCAGGGGATGCAGATGCAAGCCTCGGTGAAAGTGCAGTCAGTTCGCTTGTGTCCTCAGTTGCCACACTTGACACACGTAACGTCGGCCTTTCTCCAGGTTTTAGTCGTACGTCGAAGGTCACAATACTTGAAACACTGATTCACCACTGTATAGTCTTTCACAGACAGTGATTCGAAGTCCATGTAGGCTCTCTCTCTTTGTGTTTGATCTCCAGTACCTAATGACTGAAACCCCTTCCCCAAGGCGCTATTTAAAACCTTCTTTTTACTTCTCTGTCGAAGTCTTCTTTCGTTGCGTCTCCATGCACATTCTGCTCATAAATTCCTTGTCAATAAGTGTAGCGGGCACGTGATATACTGTCACGAGTGGCTTGCGTTTTCGCAGCCCTTCACAGACAATGGTGAGCAGGTCTTTCGTGTTGCCGCGCGGCATTAGCCGAGCGGTCTGGACGCTGAAGTCATGGACTGTGCGGCTGGTCCCTGCGGAGGTTCGAGTCTTCCCTCGGACATGTGTGTGTGTGTGTGTGTGTGTGTGTGTGTGTGTGTGTGTGTGTGTGTGTGTGTGTGTCCTTAGGATAATTGAGGTTAAGTCGTGTGTAAGCTTAGGGACTGATGACTTTAGCAATTAAGTCCCATAAGATTTCACACACATTTGAACATTTTTTGGTATTTCGTTTTCTCTGTTATTTTTTGACAATCCTCCTGCCTTGCCGTTGCTACTATAACAGCAGTCTGGATGGTGCTGACTGAATTGATATGTAGATTCTCTATCCTGGGGTTTATGTTTTAGTGATAGTCTGTCGAACAGCTTTGCTGTCGATTTGATATATACCGTTGTGGCCTGTTTTGTTTTAGCCCATTCCATTCTTCGTCCCTCATTGGTTTTGGGCTCTGTTGTTAGGGTGGCAGCATATGTCAGTGCCTGTGCTTTTGTTTGAGCTTGTTCCGTGACTTAATCAGTTAATTCTCTAACTGGTTTTGGCAAGACTTGGTTCGCTACACTGAGTTCTCTATTTCCGTTCACTAATTTCTCGGCCTTCTCTTGCAGAATTTGCATTTGAAAGTCTTTGACTGGATTAGAAGCTGTCTGTAATTCAAATCTTATCACCTGTTTTCATCATGTAGGCAGGACAGTTTAGCTTCAAGGATAGTTATTTGGAAAGTTTTGGGAAACATTCTGTCTCTAGTGACGATTAACAGAGCAGATGAAGCGTGCTTAGCTTTGAGTTCAACTCCCACTTGGCTCAATATTTTGTCTACGACTGCTATCTTTTGATTGGTGGATTTAGGCACGACTTCTGCCTCCATGTGTTCCATTCCGGCTATGTCGTTGATGGCGTGGGCCTGCGTCTTACCCCTTGCTGTCCTTCCGTCGGTTTCTAGTGAGGTGGTGTCGCTGCATCGGCTGCTGGAATCCAGGGCCGAGAGTAGGCAGAAAGCTGTTTACCGACAGCAGGGAGTGGAGCTGATGACCGCTGCTGCTGACGTCGACGGCGCGGCGGCAGACCAGCTGGTGGCTGCTGACAATGTTTCCGATTCCGCTGCGGTTGGCGACGGCGAGGTGTCGCAGCGCTCGTAGTGTAAGGGGGGGGGGGGGTGACCGGGGGAGGGGGGGCGAGTGCTGACACGCGAGACCCGACGCGGCTGACTCGCGAAACCGACACGCGCTGGACCAGCGGGAGGGCGACACGGCCTCTCCGTTCACGCGCCGTGACAGTGCCAACGGACGAACACACTACAAGTACTTTGGTTTCCTTTGTTTATGGCACCTAATGAGAGGTTATGTAATAAAATATATGACAGTGGTGAATGGCCTCAGGACTTTCTGACAACAGTAAAGATTCCATTACCAAAAAAACAAGGAACCAAGGAATGCAGCGAGCACAGGACAATCAGCCTCATTTCACATGCAGCCAAAGTGATGTTAAGAATAATCAATAAAAGACTTGAAAAAGTAATGGAGAAGAACATTGGCGAGGAGCAGTTTCGCTTTAGACGGAATACGGGCACCAGAGATGCAATAGGGCTCCTACGAATCTTGAGAGAAAGGTTTATTGAAAAAGGGAGAGACCTATATACGTGCTTCATCGATCTAGAAAAGGCATTTGACAGTGTGGTTTGGGACAAGCTGGCGACTATAATGAGGGAAAAGAGAGTGGACTGGAAAACCAGAAGACTTATAAACTCATTATATATTAATCAAAAAGGTTCAGTTAAAGTGAGAGGAGAAAGTACAGACTGGATCAGATTAGGAAAAGGAGTAAGACAAGGATGCTATTTATCACCTACTCTTTTCAACCTCTACTTGGAAAATATGATTGACCAATGCTCATTAGATGACAAAGGAGTAGAAATTGGAGGAAGAAGAGTAGGTTGTTTGAGATTTGCTGATGACATGGTCCTTCTAGCCACAGGGGGAAAAGAATTACAGGATTTGGTGGACACCATTGCAACTGACGGAAAAAAATATGGAATGAAAATTAACACAAATAAAACAAAAGTATTGGCACTAGGCGGAAATAAGGAAATAAAAATTATGCTGAATGGAGAAATACTAGGACAGGTGCAAAATTTTAAGTATCTTGGAAGCAGGATAGACACCGACTGGAAGTGCACCACAGAAATTAAAACAAGGATAGCAATGGCAAAAGAGGCGTATTATATGAAAAGGATAATCTTCTGCAGCGGTCTGGACAGAGAACTCCGAATGAGACTCATAAAATGACTTGTATGGAGTGTTCTTCTGTATGGAGCTGAAACGTGGAGTATGAGGAAAAAAGACAGAGAAAGGCTGGACGCTTTTGAGATCTGGACATGGCGGAAGATGGAAAGAATAAGTTGGATGGACAGGGTAAAAAACGAAGAGGTACTGAAAAGAGTCGGAGAGAAAAGACAGTTACTAGATGTAATGAAGAGAAGAAAAAGAAATTGGATTGGGCATATATTAAGAAAAAATGACGGACTGATAAAAACAGTTTTAGAAGGTTATGTAGAAGGGAAAAGGAAGCGAGGATGGAAGAGATTCCAGATACTGGATGACATGATGGACGGTGCAACATACAGCAGCCGTAAGAAGGAAGCAATGGATCGCAGAAAATGGAGAGGCAAAGGACCTGCTAATATAGCAGATAACTGATGATTATGACCTAATGAGTAAACGAGAACGCACTGTGTAAGTGACACTCCTGGTACCTGTGAGATAAATATCACTGTCCATTATCAAGTCATGACTTAGAGGAACTGCGTCTGAATGCGGAGCCACATGACTCTGCAACCGTCTCGGAGGCCATCTTGGCAGCGGGTCTGGGGTAATGTTCACGTAGTCCATAGGAGCCTACGATTACTATCACAGGTCCCGTGAAAGCCCAGGCGAATGTCCGTCATAGTATAGTAGAAACACTTCCGCTCTGCGGCCTTGACCTCGTGGATTTGCGGAGCAGCTCGCCTGGTTGAAGGCATAAATGACTCTGAGCACTATGGGACTTAACTTCTGAGGTCATCAGTCCCCTACACTTAGAACTACTTAAACCTAACTAACCTAAGGACATCACACACGTCCACCCCCGAGGCAAGATTCGAACCTGCTACCACAGCGGTCCCGCGGTTCCAGATTGTAGCGCCTAGAAATGCTCGGCCACACCGGCCGGCGGTTGAAGGTATATCTATAGACGACCATCAGTCTCTAACGTAGGTACTGTATAAGAGGCAATGTCCTGACTGACTGTCTGACTGAGTGTGTGATTCATCATTGCCCAGCCCAAACGACTACGGGTAGAAACTTGAAATTTGGGGAAGGTGTGAGTCTCATACTGTAGGCGTCGTTTGAAAAGGGATTTTTCAAAATTCCAACCCTAAAGGGTTGAAGTAGTGGATGATTTTTTTTTTTTTTTTTAATGTCGGCATTGAGGCAATTTTCAAGCTAGATCTACGAAAACCGGTATTTGCTTTCGCCGTCAGAAGTAAAGAAACACGAGATTTAGCACTTTTGGAAAGTTACCCACTAATGGGTAAAATAGCGGGTGAATGTTTTTAAAAAATACATAATTACTAAAGTACTACTAAAGGATTTTTGAGCCTACATCTATGACAAGTGGTATTTGACTTCTCGTTTGGAAATAAGAAAAATACCTGTTTCGGTATTCCTGGAAATTCCACCCCTAAGGGAGTGCAACAGGGGATGAAGATTTTTAAGAAAATATTTCGTTACATTAAAAAAATTTAAAGTTAAATCTATACGAAACTGTTATTTAACTTCTCGGCTAGTTGTTAGTGGATTTGGAAATAATTCCACAAGAACACAAAAGGTGTGATTAACAACAACTTTGGACATCAGGTACCAGATTCCCTTTTTAGTCAAAAGTATATTCGGAAAAGACCACGCTTATATGACCTTAATTAACGCGAAAACCTTAGAAGGTGTTGCAATTTGTGAACAACATAAAAATTCGATTAAATAGAAACAAAACAAAAGATCACTACAGGCCATACAGTTTATGAAAGCGAAGCAGTGGGCGGTAATCTAGTCTGGTATAATAAGAAACTCAATTCATTCTGCCAGGCAACACACTTCCATTGATCCGCGGCCCAGTATCGATGATCCGGAGCCCACTGCAATTGTAATTGACTATGTCTACATAGAATACATAGGGATCGTCTGCTGTGGAGTCCCTTCTTCAACGATGGCTTGTGAACAGTGCACTATTCCGAAATGCTTGTGCCTGTAGCAGCACTACCCTTTGTCGTCAGAGCTGACACAGATTGGCGCCTATTCTGCTTCGCAGAGCGGGCAGTCCTTTGATCTGCACGTTCAGAGATGAGTCGCGGACGCCCAACACACTGTCGCAACTCTCCGTACTAGATTATTAAAGTAGCCGCGTATCGCAGAAGGTGTAAGTGGGCTGCTTCTGTGTTGACAGCGCTGTGTAGCGCTTTGCATTGGATCTCTGACTGCGCTTTCTTTGAAAGAGACTCTTTGGTTGGTCAGACTCGTTGTTGGAAGTTAATCGCCTGTACTGTTGAACAGTTGGATGTTAGTCGCGAGCGGTGATGGAAGTACTGTTGGGCAGTTGGAAGGTGAACAGCCAGCAGTGATGGATGTTAAATGTGAGAAGTTAGCACTAATGGAGGGTAGAGGTCTGAAGTGTTAGCGTAGGCTAACGGTCTGGATGTATCCGACTTAGAGATTGAAAATTGTTCATGATTGTATATCTGTGTACTAGTTGTGAATGACGATTTATATTCGTGTTTGAACTGAATGTCACATTATTAAGGTAAAAAATACATTATTTGGTTTGCAACAAAGTCTTTCCTTTGCTAACCACATGCCTATTACTAGTTGCTGGTCTTAGTAGTTAGAATCTTTTATTTAGTTGGCAGTATTGACGCTCCTCTAAAGCAGTAGTTCGCGAATGAAGATTTTCGTGAGGTAAGTGCTTAATGAAATGTTTAGGCTTATCTCACCAGGGGTAAGATAGATACAGACTACAGGAGAATTAAAGAGAGCTTTGGACAAAGGAGAACCAATTGTATTAATATGGAGAGCTCAGATGGAAACCCAGTTCTAAGCAAAGAAGGGAAAGCAGAAAGGTGGAAGGAGTATATAGAGGGTCTATACAAGGGCGATGTACTTCAGGACAATTTTACTGCGTGAAGAGTTTCACAGAGCACTGAAAGACCTGAGTCGAAACAAGGCCCCGGGCGTAGACAACATTCCATTAGAACTACTGACAGCCTTGGGAAAGCCAGTCCTGACAAAACTCTACCATCTGGTGAGCAAGATGTATGAGACAGGCGAAATACCCTCAGACTTCAAGAAGAATATAATAATTCCAATCCCAAAGAAAGCAGGTGTTGACAGATGTGAAAATCACCTAACCATCAGTTTAATAAGCCACAGCTGCAAAATACTAACGCGTTCTTTACAGACGAATGGAAAAACTGGTAGAAGCCGAACTCGGTGAAGAACAGTTTGGATTCCGTAGAAATATTGGATCACATGAAGCAATACTGACCCAACGACTTATCTTAGAAGCTAGATTAAGGAAAGGCAAACCTACGTTTCTAGCATTTGTAGACTTAGAGAAAGCTTTTGACAATGTTGCGTGGAATACTTTTTCAAATTCTGAAGGTGGCAAGGGTAAAATACTGGCAGCGAAAGGCTATTTACAATTTGTACAGAAAGCATATGGCAGTTATAAGAGTCGAGGGACATGAAAGGGAAGCAGTGGTTGGTAAGGGAGTGAGACAGGATTGTAGCCTATCCCTGATGTTAATTCAATCTGAGGCATCAAGGGATCACCAGTTTAGTATTGGAGGGCAACATGGAGGGTAAAAATCGTAGAGGAAGACCAAGAGATGAATACACTGAGCAGATGCAAAAGGATGTAGGTTGCAGTAGGTACTGGGAGATGAAGAAGCTTGCACAGGATAGAGTAGCATGGAGAGCTGCATCAAACCAGTCTCAGGACTGAAGACCACAACAACAACAACAGGTTATTGTTAGGATTGCTTTTTAGCCAGGGTCAATCTTTTCAGTTAATTATTTGATGTCAGGTTATCTTCTTTTGAGAGGTCAGATTACATTGTGCTAGGATATTGTCGGTTCCAGTCATTTAGCAACTTAAGTACAGACACACTCATTTAAGTTAAGAAGTTTCAAGGGCCGACCTCGGAGCCGCTCCATAACAATCTGTCCTTTCTCAAAGTCGGATATGACACAGCATTTACTCATTTGTGGTCCATTTTCTTGCTCCATTGCTTCCCCTTTCGTCTTTTCTGAGATTATATACTTCCGTTTCAACATCAAGTGTCCGCAACGCCTCCTGGTGACATCTAATCTTGCGACTTGCACTGATTATTCGATTTTGTTACTTTGTATAGGTGTAACGTAACTCTCTAGTGCTTTGAATTTGAAAATATGCTTAAATATTAATAGGTTCCTTACCTGTAGAGTAGAAGTAGAATGAGTAGCTCTATGAGATGAAATAGTGAAGGCAGCAGAGGATCAAGTAGTAAAAAAGACGGGGGCATGTACAAATCCTTGGGTAACAGAAGATACATTGAATTTAATTTATGAAAGGACAAACTATAAAAATGCAGTAAATGAAGAACCAAAAAAGGAATACAAACGTCTCAAAAATGAGATCGACAGGAAGTGCAAAATGGCTAAGCAGTGATAAAAAGAATACAAATGTAACGATGTAGAGGCATATATCACTAGTGGTAAGATAGATACTGCCTACAGGAAAATTAAAGAGACCATTGGAGAAACGAAACCACTTGTATTAATATCAAGTGCTCAGGTGGAAACCCAGTTCTAAGCAAAGAAGCAAAAGCAGAAAGGTGGAAGGAGTATATCGAGGGTCTATACAAGGGTGATGTACTTCAGGACAACATTGGAAATGGAAGAGGGTGTAGATAAAGATAAAATTGGACATATGATACTGCGTGAAGTATCTGACAGAACACTGAAAGACCTAAGCCGAAACAAGGCTCCGGAAGTAGACAACATTCCATTCGAACTACTGACAGCCTTGGGAGACCCAACCCGGACAAAACTCTACCACCTGGTGAGCAAGATGTATCAGACAGGCGAAATACCCTCAGACTTCAAGAATAATATAATAATTCCAATCCCAAATAAAGCAGGTGTTGACCGATGTGAAAATTACCGAAGTATCAGTTTAATAAGTCACGCCTGCAAAATATTAGCGCGAATTCTTTACAAACGAATGGAAAAACTGGTAGAAGCCGAACTCGGTGAAGAACAGTTTGGATTCCGTAGAAATTGTTGAACACGTGAGTCAATGCTGACCCTACGATTTATCTTAGAAGACAGATTAAAGAGAGGCTTAGAGAAAGCTTTTGACAATATTGACTGGAATACTCTCTTTCAAATTCTGAAGGTGGCAGGGGTAAAACAGGTTCGGCGATGACATTGTAATTCTGTCAGAGACAGCAAAGGACCGGGAAGAGCAGTTGAACGGAATGGACAGTGTCTTGAAAGAGGATATAAGATGATCATCAACGAAAGCAAAACTACGATAGTAAAATGTAGTCGAATTATATCAGGTTACGCTGAGAGAATTAAATTAGGAAATGAGACACTTAAAGTAGTAAATGAGTTTTGCTGTTTGGGGAGAAAAATAACTGATGATGGTCGAAGTAGAGAGGATATAAAATGTAGACCCGGCAATGGCAGGGAAAGCGTTTCTGAAGAAGAGAACTTTGTTAACATCGAGTATAGATGTCAGGAAGTCGTTCCTGGAAGTATTTGTGTGGAGTGTAGCCATGTATGGACGGGAAACGTGGCCGATAAATAGTTTAGACAAGATGAGAATAGAAGCTTTCGAAATGTGGTGCTACAGAAGAATGCTCAAGATTAGATGGGTAGATCACATAACTAATGAGGAGGTATTGAACAGAATGAGGGAGAAGAGAAATTTGTTGCACAGCTTGACTAGAAGAAGGGATCGGTTGGTTGTACGTGTTCTGAGGCATCAAGGGATCACCAGTTTAGTATTGAAGGGCAGCATGGAGGGTAAAAATCGTAGCTGGAGGCCAAGAGATGAATACACTAAGCAGATTCAGAACGATGTAGGTTGCAGCAGCTACTGGGAAATGAGGAAGCTTGCACAGGATAGAGTAGCATGGAGACCTGCATCAAACAGGTCTCTGGACTGAAGACCACAACAGCAACAATAACCTGTAGAGTTTCTCTGCAATCCTACACTAAAGTTTTAATTTCATAAGAAAAGTCATTAAGGATACATTAATGTCATTTATTACTGATTTTCGACAAAACAACAGTAGTTTACATACAGATTTTGTGCTGAAACTGGCTACCTAAGCTTACTCTTTGAACTCGAGTAACGTACAGAAAGTAGGATAATGTGAATTTCACTTTGGAATAGTGAATTTATTATGGTGAGACTATACAAAACGCTTCCCATTTGATAGGTGTTATAAAACAAGTGGTCTGTTTACTCACCAAATTAGTACCTGTTGAAGTATCCTCCAGAGCAGAACAACGCTATGACACGTGCTTGCGTTCGCCAGGCAAAAATGGCTAGATTATAGGCGGCTCGTGGAATCTCCACTTATCGTCATCACAAATGAACACCGACTCACTTACGAAAACTCACGCTTACGTCATACTGTGGGATGTTTCGTCAGCTATTTGAAAGCTGCTATTCGTAACACAAAATTCACTTTTGGTCTGTCTTGTAGCTAGCGACAAAGTGGTCAGCACCAGTGGTGCGGCTGAAATTTATGTTCTGGAACTAACCCTTCCAGTCTTAACACTGATTTGACTCAATGAGTCTGCTCAACCCCACTTGATTCCAAGTGCAATCATCATGGAGTATTTTGATAAACACAGTATTACTCCAGTTGGTCAAACCACCGCCAGTATTACTGGTGCAACTGGTGTTTTGGATTCCTGGGCGGCCAGATTAAAATACAATGTGATTCAACAGAGGAAGTCGAAGTCCTGTGGCCAATGTAAAACCAAAACAAATACATTTTTGCAGCACTTGGCATACACACACTTTTGCAACCAAATAAACTTAATAAACTGTAAGATACATTAAAAGAACAGAATATTCAAATTTTCGCATTTCAAGATACACGAATGTCTAACAAAAACAACATGGATGTCTTCAAGTATCGTCTTTTTAAAAGTAAAACTGATGAAAGAATACTTAATAACACACCACATCTAGGAGTCGCTTTTGCAGTCCCCAAAACTATTTTAAATTCAATAGAGGAGGTAAAACCCATTAATAATAGACTAACGACAATTTCTCTTAAATGCGCAAATAAAGCATAGACTTTAATTAATGCCCATATGCCAGTCAATAAGAATAACCGCAAATACCTTGAAGAACTTAATGAACCACCATCTCAAAAATTCCCTCAAACTACGTTAAAAATTTAATGGGCGATTCTAATGCGCAGTTAAGCAAAGAGAAAAGATATAAGAAAACGATGTGTGGATATACTGCGCATAAATGGGCAAACCAAAATGGCCAAACACTTGTTGAAACTCGCAAAAAATTTAAACTTCAAACCGTGTCAACACATTCTAAAAAGAAACCTCCTAAACAAACAAACAAACAAAAAAGCAAAAACAACAAACCTTGGCTGCCACCCAATGCATTTATTGGAGAATTTCAAATCAATCATGCAGCAATTTCATACCATAACTACAAAGGAATTTTAAATTTCAAAGTTAGGAAGGGGGCTAATATTGATACTGACCATTATTTAACGGGAATAAAAGTAGATCTCCAAACTCCAAAATTATTCGAAACAAAAAATGTTATCCGAAAATTTGACCCCGCTAAAATAGCCCCAGCTCTAACAAGCGAACTTGACAAAAAACAACCCAACAATTGGCAAAGCCTAAAAGAGAAGTCCACCAAAACAGAACAACATTCAATTCCACCTCGAAAGACGCGGACTGTGAAACAGCAGTTATGTGTAGGCATAGGGCATTCTAAAACTGGTATAGTAACAACATTTTAGTTGATACTGCCCCCATGAACTATGGACCTTGCCGTTGGTGAGGAGGCTTGCGTGCCTCAGCGATACAGATTGGCGTACTGTAGGTGCAACCACAACGGAGGGGTATCTGTTGAGAGGCCAGACAAAAGTGTGGTACTAGAAGAGGGGCAGCAGCCTTTTCAGTAGTTGCAGGGGCAATAGTTTGGATGATTGACTGACCTGGCCTTGTAACAATAACCAAAACGGCCTTGCTGTGCTGGTACTGCGAACGGCTGAAAGCAAGGAGAAACTACAGCCGTAATGTTTCCCGAGGGCATGCAGCTTTACTGTATGGTTAAATGTTGATGGCGTCCTCTTGGGTAAAATATTCCAGAGGTAAAATAGTCCCCCATTCGGATCTCGGGCGGGTACTACTCAAGAGAATGTCGTTATCAGGAGAAAGAAAACTGGCGTTCTACGGATTGGAGCGTGGAATGTCAGATCCCTTAATCAGGCAGGTACGTTATAAAATTTAAAAAGGGAAAGTGATAGGTTGAAGTTAGATATCCAGGGAATTAGTGAAGTTCTGTGGCAGGAGGAACAAGACTTTTGGTCAAGTAAATGCAGGGTTATAAATACAAAATCAAATAGGGGTAATGCAGGAGTAGGTTTAATAATGAATAAAAAAATAGGAGTGCGGGTAAGCTACTACCAACAGCATAGTGAACGCATTATTGTGGCCAAGATAGACACGAAGCCCATGCGTACTACAGTAGTACAAGTTTATATGGCAATTTGCTCTGCAGATGATGATGAAATTGATGAAATGTATGATGAGATAAAAGAAATTATTCAGGCAGTGAAGGGATGCGAAAATTTAATAGTCATGGGGGAGTGGAATTCGAGAGCAGGAAAAGGGAGAGATGGAAACATAGTAGGTGAATATGGACTGGGGGAGAGAAATGAAAGAGGAAGCCGTCTGGTAGAATTTTGCACAGAGCATAACTTAATCATAGCTAACACTTGGTTCAAGAATCATAAAAGAAGGTTGTATACATGAAAGAATCCTGGAGATACTAGAAGTATCAGATAGATTATATAATGGTAAGACAGAGATTTAGGAACCAGGTTTTAAATTGTAAGACATTTCCAGGGGCAGATGTGGACACTGACCAAATACAGTAGAAGAAGAATGGGTAGCTCTGAGGGATGAAGTAGTGAAGGCAGCAGAGGATCAAGTAGGTAAAAAGACGAGAGCTAGTTGAAATCTTTGGGTAACAGAAGAAATACTGAATTTCATTGATGAAAGGAGAAAATATAAAAACGCAGTAAATGAAGCAGGCAAAAGGGAACACAAACGTCTCAAAAATGAGATCGACGGGAAGTGCAAAATGGCTATGCAGGGATGGCTAGAGGACAAATGTAAGGATGTAGAGGCTTGTCTCACTAGGGGTAAGATAGATACTGCCTACAGGAAAATTAAAGAGACCTTTGGAGAAAAGAGAGCCACTTGTATGAATATCAAGAGCTCAGATGGAAACCCATTTCTAAGCAAAGAAGGGAAAGCAGAAAGGTGGAAGCAGTATATAGAGGGTCTATAGAAGGGCGATGTACTTTATGACAATATTATGGAAATGGAAGAGGATGTAGATGAAGATGAAATGGGAGATATGATACTGCGTGAAGAGTTTGACAGAGCACTGAAAGACCTGAGACGAAACAAGGCCCTGGGAGTAGACAACATTCCATTTGAACTACTGACGGCCTTGGGAGAGCCAGTCCTGACAAAACTCTACCATCTAGTGAGCAAGATGTATGAGACAGGCGAAATACCCTCAGACATCAAGAAGAATATAATCATTCCAATCCCAAAGAATGCAGGTGTTGACAGATGTGAAAATTACCGAACTATCAGTTTAATAAGTCACAGCTGCAAAATACTAAATCGAATTCTTTACAGCCGAATGGAAAAACTGGTAGAAGCCGACCTCGGCGAAGATTAGTTTGGATTCCGCAGAAATGTCGGAACACGTCAGGCAACACTGACCCTACGACTTATCTTGGAAAATAGAGTAAGATAAGGCAAACCTACATTTCTAGAATTTGTGGAGTTAGAGAAAGCTTTTGACAATGTTGACTGGAATACTCTCTTTCAAATTCTAAAGGTAGCAGGGGTAAAATACAGGGAGCGAAAGGCTATTTACAATTTGTACAGAAACCAGATGGCACTTACAAGAGTCGAGGGGCATGAAAGGGAAACAGCAGTTGGGATGGGAGTGAGACAGGGTTGTAGCCTGTCCCCGATGTTATTCAATCTGTATATTGAGCAAGCAGTAAAGGAAACAAAAGAAAAATTCTGAGTAGGTATTAAAGTCCATGAAGAAGAAATAAAAACGTTGAGGTTCGCCGATCACATTGTAATTCTGTCAGAGACAGCAAAGGACTTGGAAGAGCAGTTGAACGGAATGGACAGTGTCTTGAAAGGAGGATAAAAATGAACATCAACAAAAGCAAACCGAGGATAATGCAATGCAGCCAAATTAACTAGGGTGATGCTGAGGGAATTAAATCAGGAAATGCGACACTTAAAGTAGTAAAGGAGTTTTGCTATTTGGGGAGCAGAATAGCTGATGTTGGTCGAAGTAGAGAGGATATAAAATGTACTCTGGCAATGGCAAGGAAAACGTTTCTGAAGAAGAGAAATTTGTTAATATCGAGTATAGATTTCAGTGTCAGGAAGTCGTTTCTGAAAGTATTTGTCTGGAGTGTAGCCATGTATGGAAGTGAAACATGGACGGTAAATAGTTTGGACAAGAAGAGAATAGAAGCTTTCGAAATGTGGTGCTACAAAAGAACGCTGAAGATTACATGGGTAGATCACATAACTAATGAAGAGGTATTGAATAGAATTGGGGAGAAGAGGAGTTTGTGGCACAACTTGAAAAGAAGAAGGGACCAGTTGGTAGGACACCTTCTAAGGCATCAAGGGATCACAAATTTATCATTGGAGGGCAGCGTGGAGGGTAAAAATCGTAGAGGGAGACCAAGAGATGAATACATTAAGCAGATTCAGAAGGATGTAGGTTGCAGTAGGTACTGGGAGATGAAGAAACTTGCACAGGATAGAGTAGCATGGAGAGCTGCATCAAACCAGTCTCAGGACTGAAGACAACAACAGCAACAACAACATAGTAACAAAACTGAAAATACGTTCAACATCTTTCTAACCATAAGAAAATAATCATCTGAATACAATAGCCTAAACGGAACTACGAAAATGGCCAACTATTAGAAGTCGAAAAAAGACTTCCAAAAGAACAATAAAAGAAACTTTTATAAAACATTCGAAACAAAACTAACCGTTTACCAAACTTAAAGTCTTAGCTTCAAAAATGAAAATGCTAGTTTGGCTCTTAACAACCACGATAATTGTAAGATAATTGCTAATTAATTCGCAAAACCATTAAATTGTCCAGAACCAGAGAGTAAATTCCAACCACAGCAAACTATTAGCGCTAACCCTAACTCTAAAGAACCCGATGAAATGAAAATAACTATACAAATTATGAGGCTTGAAAACAAAAAAAGCATCTGGAGACGACAGTATAACTGCAGAACTACTAACGTCAGCTGGCCCAAACACTATAAAAGACATCACTCAACTAACAGGACACATCTGGCTACCTGAGAAAATACCTGAGGACAGGAAAACTGCCCAAACTCATCCAGTGCTTGAAAAAGGGGATAGAACCGATGTTAATAATTACCGAGGAATCCATCTTTTAACAGTCACATACAAAAGTCTCTCGGAATGTTTGCTTGACCGATCTCAAGAAAATTTACAACCTAAAATTGGTGTGCACCTTGTAGGCTTTAGAACAGACAGATCCTATCCGGAACAAAGTCTTAATTTAAAACTAATCCTTATGTACCAAAGGTTTTCTAGTAACAATATTGTACGTACATTTGTGGATTTTAACAAGCCTACAAGTCAGTTGATTGTGAATATCTTTCCCTAATTTTAAAGGAACAAGCGCTATATAATAAAATTCTAACACTGAGTAAGGAAACTTTTATCGACACTAGCTCTAAAGTTAAATTCGCTGGAGATATTTCTGAACCATTTGATATAAAGACTGGTGTTAGACCGGGATATGAACTCTCCCCACTAGTATATAACTCTGTTTTGGCATAGTTAATTACAGAATGGCGAAAGCGAAAGTCGAGTCATAATGTAGATCAATACATTAAGTTAGGTACGAGTAATATTAGAGTAGATTGCCTCACATTCGCAGATGATATGGCAATTTCATCTAGGGATGTTACCACAGCTCAAAAGAAAACTGAAATTCTTGAAGAAGTTGTAGAAAAGTAGGACTACAAATATCGTTAAAAAAACGGAATACATGACATGCAACAAACAAATACTAAAGTTTTAGAACACGAAATATTGAAAAATAAAAAAGGTGATCTCAGTTTAAATACTTGGGGCAAATCATACAAGAAAACGGTCTGGAAAAAACTGCAAACGAAATTCACTCTCAAGGAACGGCAACTGCATTCATATTAATACGAAATATTTATAATAAAAAATTACTTTCTAAATTCAATAAACTTAGGCATTTCAGCACTGTAATCAAACTTTATTGGCTTTATGGGGCAGAAACTTTAATTTAAAATAAAAATAGGGATTCTGAATGAACCCCAAAAGAAAGAAAGGTACCTAGGAAAATTTTAGACCTCTAAATTACTGTTGAAGAAACTTATAAGTTGAGAGGAAATAAGGAAATACAAGAATACACATACATGGTGACATGAGAAAACGAAGACTTAAATTTTATGGGCACATTAAAAAAATGGCACCCACAACGTTGAGAAAAAAAAGTAGAATTCTACGAAAACAGAAGTAAGGTTATAACTGATCGCTGCGATTAAGAAGGACCTTAAAGTAGCCAATGAAACTCATGAAGACGCAAGAGACAGAAAAACATTGAGGAAAAAGATATTTGATTGGAAAGTTGCTCAGAGGGAAACTAGAAACCGGACTGGAACACCGTGATCTGATGAAAGAAAATTCTGATAGAGTGCAACAAATTTGCACTCAAAGGAAGGCCATCTTTCAAAAGCGACATCGATTAATTCTACCTGGCGTGGTCCTGTTGGGTCCATACGTGAATAATAATATCACATCTTAATGGCGACTACACTACACAAGTGTTATTCTGCGATACAAATAACTGTTATCTAGCTTGGTGAAAGAAGTAATTTATCACGTCTGTTCATTCATTAAACATTGTATCAAGGTTTTACATGCATTTCTTTGTTTGTTCACGAAATAATAAGTACAAGATGCTACCTAAATGGCTCAACGGTATTGACTAAAGTGATGCCCAGTGGAAACACGGTTACGTATGATTTCTTCAGTCACTGCTGCAGTGAAAACCATGTCTTAATCGAGGAACCCATAATGCTACAATTTTAAAACCGTACGTTCACTAAACAAGTATAATTTAAAATCAGTATTCATCAAAGTATTTTCAATTAATATATATACCAGCCTCTTTTCAGTAACATCTCAGTTCCGAATCATTTCATTTATACTCTGCCCGAAAAAACGTGTGAAGCACCCAGAAGACATGGTCTCATGGCAATGTACCTTGATACAAGTACACGCCGTCGGCGAGTATATAAATGACTAAAGTTGCACATAGAACGGGCAAGAGAGTGCATTAGAGTCGTTCGTGTTTTGTGTTGTTACCAGCATGGAAGGGCATAAAAGTGGCATGAACAGAGGCAGACGTTGGGTAATCACTTTGAGGAATGCGGACGTGCCACATCCTAGGGTGAGAAAGCATTATCGGCGGCTTAGAGAATTGGATGGGGCCTAATTTTGTGTCTCCATTTGCCGTCAGATCTTGCATTATCCTGATTTCTGAAGTATTCGGAAATGGCAGGAGCCTGATGACGGACTACATGAGAACATGATGGTAGGGTATATTTCTCATCGCAGTTCAGGTCGACCATATCTGGCCACCACAAGGGTAGATTGCCTTTTTGTGCACGAAGCACATCGTGGCCCCTTCACATGTTTGGTTGTCATAAATAAAGGACTCCATGCAACATTGTGCGTGATCCTGCGTCAATAGTCGATGTTCAGTCTCAGCCGAGCATTGGAATTACCACACCACGCGTAGCCTTGTGTTGGCAACACCGCACAAACAGCTGTATCTGGGGTGTTACCATGACCAGGAAACACGCACTAACCATCGTTAGTGAGTATTGTGGAGACATGGGGAGGAACCCTATGCTTCCAGTGTTTCGTAGAATCACAGCAGTGTTACTCCAAGTGTCATAGTGTGGGGAACCCATCGAGTGAACTTTGAAAGCACAACGGTACATCACGGAAATCCTGCCTCTATTGTGATCGTGCCATTTATCAAAAGGACAATGTTCGTCCATACATGGCCCATGTCTCTATGAACTATCTGCATTACATTGAGGTAGTCCTGTGGTCAGCAAGATCAACAGATCTGTCCCCAATACAAAGTATGTGGGACCAGCTTGTACGTCTACTCTGTCCTAGTGCCAGTATCAGGAAGTCAAATACCAGTCAGTCAAATACGAGTCGGTAGGCAACAGAAGAGGATACAGCGACTCTTGACGCTCTTCCCAACCGAATAAGTGGATCCATTCAGGACACCATACAGATAAGTGCGCTCATTCTGCTAAGATCTTAGTAAATATTAATCTGTTTTGTAATCATTGAAATAACATGACTCAATGAAATAACATGACATATCCCCTCACAGAGTAAAATTTCATTTCGTTTCCTCCTCCTCTTCTCGGTTATAAACTTTTTCTCTCACGCAGTGTAGAAATATCGTTCCCTGTTTCCTCCCTAATGCCAACATTGCGAGAAACAAATTTATTAATCATTAATCACAATGTCGAATTGCGTGAGAAACACAATGAAAGCCTCAGTGTGTTATCTGGTCATTGAGGCAAAATATGAGCAATTCAAGTCGTATAAAAATAAACCCAGATTTAAATGCGGTATATATCTTACAAGGAGAGGTCTCGAGCGGTGGGATGTAGGTTATGATCCCAGGTATCACACCCTGCAGCCATTCACTCTTGTGGGCCCTCGTTTCGCGAGTAAATGACAAAAAAAAACATTCGAAATTTTGCGCGTTGCGCAATAACATTAAAAACCAAAATGACAGTGTGCTTGCATGTGATAATGGATCAGATAATAGGTTCCCATGTAGGAGGTTGTGGATTAGAATCTCATCAAGCGTAGTTAACTTCTTTATTTTTAAGTCTCTTTGCAAATGACTTTCATAATTATTTTTAACTAATTAATTGGTTTGAATGTAATTTTTTATTTCTATTCTTTTGTTACATTATTTTAACCACCATATGAACTTTTTCATTTGTTTCATTTTTTGTTACTGTTATTCTTTTTTGTGATTATGAATTTAATTATATTTATCTATTATAATATTCAATTATTGGAAAATTACGATCTATCATTTAAAAAGCAAAAACCTAATAACCTATTTTTATTGACTGTGTACTAGTATGGAACATGTATTTTTCGTTACCAGACGTGCAATTTTTTGCCGTGGAAATCGCCAGAGAAGTATCTCAAACATAACCCAAATATCTATCGCACTATGGTCAAAATAAGGCAACTGAAGAATTAAAAGAATGAAGAATTTATACGTATAACGAAAATGAAACAAAATGAGAAGTAGCTATACTTAATATGATAATATGGACGAAAAAAGAGGTTGATAAAAGGAAATAAGTAAAATCGAAATCAAAACATAAAATTAATTAAAACACATGAACAAAGATATAAAGCGGAAAAAAATCAGAGGAAGAAAAAAGAGAGCAAATAAAGATGTTGATATTATGACTAAAACAATATGATATAGGAATTACATTTAAATCAATTACGATTAATACTATTTCCGTAAGGATTTAAAAATAAAAAGAAATACGCCTGGCGAGGTATGAGCCCACAACCTGCTGCATGTAGATTCACTATCTCATCCAGTGGACCACACAATCTCACCAATTTAATCAACGTTCTTAACGCTATTGAGTGTCACACAAAAATCCGAAATGTTTTTTTCGCCAATTACTTGCAAATGAGGGTCCGTCAGGGTGAATGGCTGCAGTGTGTGGTACCTGGGATCTTCCGCCCCTGGTAGCTGAGTGGTCAGTGCGACGGAATGTCATACCTAAGAGCCCGGATTTGATTCCCGGCTGGGTCGGAGATTTCCTCCGCTCAGGGACTGGATGTCGTGTTGTTCTTATTATCTATCATCATTTCCTCCCCATCGCCACGCAAGTCACTGAAGTGGCGTCAACTCGAAAGACTTGCACCAGGCGAACGGTCTACCCGACAGGAGGCCCTAGCCATACGGCATTTCCATTTCCATTCCTTTGCTTTTATTCTTTACCTTCCAATGAATTCTGCTTTACCTATCGTATTTTACTCAAACGAGAGATACAAACAGGATTAAAAAGCTTTAAAACCATAGTGTAACTTAGTTGTATTTAATGGGTGTACCAGATCTCTATAATCTCATTAATATATCAATCGTTCGGAAAGTAGGCGCTGTTATACTGGTATAATTAAATCACTTTGGGTTTTTGGTAGAAACAAACATATTAACACATCACCTGTGCTTTCATACTTATCATTTATTTGTTTTGGTCGTATGAGGAATGTTTCTATACCAATCGCTTTTCAGGAAACTATAACGAATATTGATTGAAATTGTTGGTGGTTATAATGTTCACAACGACTGCTGCCAAAAGATAATACCATTGGCCGAAGGGCGAGAAGGTTCCGTCTTGACAAAATCGAGCCATCAGCACTCTGTTGAATTGTTCTCTGAAACAGGAACTAGAAGTATTGTTACCATCTTGCCGTCCGTAAATTTACCAATAAAGAATCTTCGTACCTCAATGAGGGAAGCAGAAAATCTTCCTCAGTGATCGTTAGCCTTTACAAGCCATTCACTCACATAGAAAGAGTCTTAGGCGAGAAAGAAAGCAAATTGAATTCCACACTGGAGATACGGTTGGATTTAATGTTTTGTAGATCTATGTTGTTAGCTGATATTGTAGTGAGTAAAGCAACGACGCTGGGATAACTAGCTTCGATGAGTTTTGTTTCCAGTTACCTGAGAACATTTTTTCATTAAGAGTCAGACATGATGGTCAATTATAAGTGCTGAGGGGGTTTACTGATGATACTCTTCAGCTAGACCTTGGAAACTAACCAGTAGTTAAGTGAATGTTGATGTCAATATCATAGAACTTCATCGTCTCTGTTAACAGCAAGCTGTCCCCTCTACTCACGTTGTTGGAGCAGATACGTGCATCAACATGTATGGCAAACTGATGAGTAACTGTAGTTGAATTCTCATCGGCCCTGTCCAAAATGTGACAATACAGAATTGGGTTTCTTCATGTACTGGAAAAACGCTTATGAATTCACGATGATTTTCGCGATTTGTTAGGATGCAGTCAGGTGGCCACTATCCCACCACAGATAAAATAATATACGACATTGATAGTTATTAGTTTACAGGTAAATTACGGTATTTAATGTAACAACTACTACAGTAGTACAAGTTTATATGGCAACTAGCTCTGCAGGTGATGAGGAAATTGATGAAATATATGATGAGATAAAAGAAATTATTCAGGTAGTGAAGGGAGACGAAAATTTAATAGTCATGGGTGACTGGAATTCGTCAGTAGGAAAAGGGAGAGAAGGAAACATAGTAGGTGAATATGGATTGGGGGAGAGAAATGAAAAAGGAAGCCGCCTTGTAGAATTTTGCACAGAGCATAACTTAATCATAGCTAACACTTGGTTCAAGAATCATAAAAGAAGGTTGTATACCTGGAAGAATCCTGGAGATACTAAAAGATATCAGATAATTATATAATGGTAAGACAGAGATTTAGGAACCAGGTTTTAAATTGTAAGACATTTCCAGGGGCAGATATGGATTCTGACCACAATCTATTGGTTATGAACTGCAGATTGAAACTGAAGAAACTGCAAAAAGTTGGGAATTTAAGGAGATGGGACCTGGATAAACTGAAAGAACCAAAGGTTGTAGAGAGTTTCAGGGAGAGCATAAGGGAACAATTGACAGGAATGGGGGAAAGAAATACAGTAGAAGAAGAATGGGTAGCTCTGAGGGATGAAGTAGTGAAGGCAGCAGACGATCAAGTAGGTAAAAAGACGAGGGCTAATAGAAATTCTTGGGTAACAGAAGAAATACTGAATTTAATTGATGAAAGGAGAAAATATAAAAATGCAGTAAATGAAGCAGGCAAAATGGAATACAAACGGCTCAAAAATGAGGTCGACAGGAAGGGCAAAATGGCTAAGCAGGGACGGCTAGAGGACAAATGTAAGGACGTAGAGCCTTGTCTCACTAGGGGTAAGATAGATACTGCCTACAGGAAAATTAAAGAGACCTTTGGAAAGAAGAGAACCACTTCTACGAATATCAAGAGCTCAGATGGCAACCCAGTTCTAAGCAAAGAAGGGAAGGCAGAAAGTTGGAAACAGTATATAGAGGGTTTATACAAGGGCGATGTACTTGAGGACACTATTATGGAAATGGAAGAGGATGTAGATGAAGACGAAATGGGAGATAAGATACTGCGTGAAGAGTTTGACAGAGCACTGAAAGACCCAAGTCGAAACAAGGCCACAGGAGTAGACAACATTCCATTAGAACTACTGATGATCTTGGGAGAACCAGTCATGACAAAACTCTACCATCTGGTGAGCAAGATGTATGAGACAGGCGAAATACCCTCAGACTTCAAGAAGAATATAATAATTCCAATCCCAAAGAAAAAAGGTGTTGACAGATGTGAAAATTACCGAACTATCAGTTTAATAAGTCACAGCTGCAAAATACTAACGCGAATTCTTTACAGACGAATGGAAAAACTGGTAGCAGCGGACCTCGGGGAAGATCAGTTTGGATTCCGTAGAAATGTTGGAACACGTGAGGGAATACTACCTTAATACTTACCTTAGAAGAAAGATTAAGAAAAGGCAAACCTACGTTTCTAGCATTTGTAGACTTAGAGAAAGCTTTTGACAATGTTGACTGGAATATTCTCTTTCAAATTCTGAAGGTGGCAGGGGTAAAATGCAGGGAGCAAAAGGCTATTTACAATTTGTACAGAAACCAGGTGGCAGTTATATGAGTCGAGGGGCATGAAAGGGAAGCAGTGGTTGGGAAAGGAGTGAGACAGGGTTGTAGTCTCTCCCCGATGCTATTCAATCTGTATATTGAGCAAGCAATAAAGGAAACAAAAGAAAAATTCGGAGTAGGTATTAAAATTCATGGAGAAGAAATAAAAACTTTGAGGTTCGCCGATGACATTGTAATTCTGTCAGAGACAGCAAAGGACTTGGAAGAGCAGTTGAACGGAATGGACAGTGTCTTGAAAGGAGGATATGAGATGAACATCAACAAAAGCAAAACGAGGATAATGGAATGTAGTCAAATTAAATCGGGGGATGCTGAGGGAATTAGATTAGGAAGTGAGACACTTAAAGTAGTAAAGGAGTTTTGCTATTTAGGGAGTAAAATAACCGATGATGGTCGAAGTAGAGAGGATTTAAAATGTAGACTGGCAATGGCAAGGAAATCGTTTCTGAAGAAGAGAAATTTGTTAACATCGAGTATAGATTTTAGTGTCAGGAAGTCATTTCTGAAAGTATTTGTCTGGAGTGTAGCCAAGTATGGAAGTGAAACATGGACGATAACTAATTTGGACAAGAAGAGAATAGAAGCTTTCGAAATGTGGTGCTACAAAAGAATGCTTAAGATAAGGTGGGTAGATCACGTAACTAATGAGGAGGTATTGAATAGGATTGGGGAGAAGAGAAGTTTGTGGCACATCCTGACTAGAAGAAGGGATCGGTTGGTAGGACATGTTTTGAGGCATCAAGGGATCACAAATTTAGCATTGGAGGGCAGCGTGGAGGGTAAAAATCGTAGAGGGAGACCAAGAGATGAATACACTAATCAGATTCAGAAGGATGTAGGTTGCAGTAGGTACTGGGAGATGAAGAAGCTTGCACAGGATAGAGTAGCATGGAGAGCTGCATCAAACCAGTCTCAGGACTGAAGACCACAACAACAACAATGTAACAACATTGCTCTCAAACTTAAATATCATACAAAGTCAAATTTTCAAATATAAAAAAGTTGTTTTTATTGTGAAAATTGTATAGTTCTCTCGGTTGTGCACAAATAAAATTCAATTTACTCTTGAGTAATTGATACTACATTTGATACACTGGCGAACGATGGTAAAAATTTCAAAATTTAATTTACTTATTTTTGTAGTGTTTTGCGTACTGAGTCCTAGTGTGATAGAAATCTGTGTCACCTACATTTTTCCTGTTTTCCATCTCTCCCTCAGTTGCTTTAAATTCTTGGGCGTATATACCATCTATGCAAGCATTTGACGGCAGTTTTTTTCTTGTCTTACGCGTTTCGCTTCATTCACGTGGGAAGCATCATCAGTGGCGATTTCCAGCGCTGATAACTCATGGGAATGGTTCTGGATATGTTTTCGTTAGTTTCCATACTCTATCTGCCCGATTTCTGACTTTCTTGCATCCACATCGGCCGAGTACCCAGCTACCCTGGGCTGTCTTCGGTTTCCTAGTCTACGATTTACTGTTGTGACTACCTGAGATACAACCAAACTATATAAGCAGAATCAGCTGTATGTGTGCGCACTGTCCGCAAACTGTGTTCCAAATGGAAATAGTAATAAAAAATTAATAAATTAAGCCGTGGAGCCTGCTACTGAAGTTTTGCTGTATAACAGAAAAAATGTATTAAGTGATATACATCTTTTCCATCTTTATTTTGCGCATATGTCAATGAGAACAAATTTCGAAAATGTCTAGAGTTACAAGAAAAGTTTGTTGAACGTCGCTAAGTGTTCTGATTCTCAAATAGTATATGCATGTATTCTGCGTAATTTGCGCTCTGTGACTTAGGCTGCCTCAAGAATTATACATCCCGTGGTGTTGAAAGGGCGTTAAACTCTGATCTTTCTTACTGAGAATTATACAGAGTTTCTAGCTATAAAACCTGACTATTGTGTTATCTTGTAACTTAGACTATACCTCTTAAGGAGTACATTATGATAGAATTTCAAATTTTGAAGTTGGGTTAGTAATTATATCAAACGGTGAAAATCAAATCTTTGTTGTCCCTGGAAGCCGTTAGATAGGAAAACTGTAGCTGTGTCCTGGGTGGCCGTTTTAACCTTTGACCAGTATACAGGTCGTCGTAGGAGGAATGGTCAATACTCAGGGAGATGAGGGGAACCATTATTAGAAGCACAAAGTCCAGTAAACATGGGCTCTAAATTGAATACCTGAGAGCTATGAGCACCTGTTCACCTTCTCTACTGTGAAACACATCTCTTCCATCGCAAGCTCTTTGCTTTCCTTGTCTTGAGAGGAACAAGTATGGATCAAAACAAGAAAGAATTTTCTAGTAAACATGCGCCCGAAAATGCATACCTTATGACCTATGATCACTTGTCCTGTAGAAGAAATGTGTTTCACAGTAGCGAAGATGAAAAATACAGTCCATGTTTACCGGACATTTCTTTCTTCCTTTGGTCCACGTTACTACCTCTCAAAATATGGAAAGCAAGCGGTTTGCACAGAAGTTGGTTGTTTCGCAGTATCAAAGATGAAAACGTGCTCATAGCTTTTAAATTACGAGCTTTAGAACCTAAGTTTACTACACTTTTTTTCTTCGATTGATCGCTCCTATCATATCTCTGAATACTGATCACTTCTGTTGAAGGGGTGTGCTGTTTGCTTTGCAACAGTTTGTGCATCTTCATGAATAAGAATAGGGACGAAAGCAATATCAAACCTCGTCCCATGGGACACACTCTACTGCAGGATCGGAGGACATTCTACTGAAGGATACATTAATATAATTGAAAAGCAAGCCATCCGACGATGGACATGACATCATTAAACCGGTTTTAGCATTAAAATTAAGCCTTGAAGAATCATTTTTGGCTGGTTCCGTTCTTCACTAACAATCCTTAAATCCGACAGGTTTCACAAGATCCAACACGGGTAAACTAAAGTATGTCACAGTGCTTCCGTTTCACCTTACGTACGTCACTGTGTGCAAGATGTTGATCGTGTTTTTCATCCAAATGTGACGTTCTCGATGTAGTTAAAAAAAGTAGGATACTCAAAATACCAGAAACATTAGCAATCAGTAGCTTTATGACACAGAATACTTGTTTACTTTTCAATAATCAAAGGTAGTTTCAGTTTTTCAGTCCCTTATTGTACGTGTCATCTATACATATATGAAAAGAGAAAACAACTACAATAGATTATGTGTAAAATGTGTATTTGGGATCCAGATGACAATTTTAAAAGTCGTTTCCGATTAATGTAATATATCTGTGTGTATTCTATTAACTGTTGTTGCGTGAATAGTTGTCGCCTGATTATGGCTTAAACTCTCACACGCTGTTGATAGAATAAGTGAAAATTGTTTCACATGTGTGAAACGACATTCTGAAATCGATCTGTTCCGTAGGCTTTTATGTGTATTGATTCGTGGTTCACACTGATTTGCACCGGCTACACTTTTGTTGTTAGAAGGAAGTCATGAGACTGACATTGAGATAGTCTCCGTACAGAGAAAGAATGGAACATTTTCTGAAAATAGGTGGCCACGGATTGGGGAAATGGAAGATTTAAAACAGATGTCATGTTGAAAAAGTTGGGAAGATAAATAAAGACGATCTGCGAACCAATTATCCGAATGGGACAGAAATCAATAGATGTAATGTACATATAGAGGCAAACAAATATTTGCAGTTTCAGAAAAATTCGATGATTTACTTAAGATAAGGAGCTTCACAAATGAATGTTACTAGGGGGTAATTTTTCCATCAGGCAAGGAGTATTGATTGTAGAAAAGAAAATAATTAGAATTATTTGTGCGGTACACGCGTCTGTTTCGCAGTCATCTCCTTAAGCAGTTGACAATATGAACGAAAGCCTCAAAGCACATTTATATGCTTATGAAATTTTCTACGACAACCTATCGAAGTTTGTGAGTAATATAGATATTCACGAATACAGTATCAAAATAAAAATGACCTACATTAACCTTTAACGAATCTGGCTTCGTTGCAGAACGGAGAGAAGTACGCAGCTATAAAACTCTCTTACAGTCTCCCCACGGAAATAAAATGTTTGACAGATATCAGAATTGTTTTCACATCTAGATTAATGATGTTTTTTCTTAACGACTCCTTTTATACCGTAGATGTATTCTGTTAAAGAATTCCACTACGGTGTATAAACAGAAACTATTATTTTAAAAGAACGTAAATGGGGCAGCGTTGCTCACATAAATATTTTTCTCGTCTTTCGTGATCTGTGTTTGTTCTGTTGACATATTCCACGTTATAGCCTTTATTTTGATTGTGATCTTTTTTAAAAGTAACTATCTAAGCCCTTTTATGAACATGAAATGTGAAGTTGTGAAAGGCGGTATATTTGTTTCACAACAACAAAGCGACGTCTCCTTGTTTATAAGAGAAAATAAAAAAGTGCTATTACTATTTCATAAAAATCACATAAATATTTTTAATCCTGTTTCTTTATTACGAATATTTGCTGTTCCTCAGGAGAAGCGGTATCGGCCCAGACTCGATGCAAATATGCGGATGACAAAATTGTAATACTGCGCCTAGAGCAAACATAAATCTGATTCACCATGAGACCAACAGACGTCAGCAGCATGCATCCAAGCATAAAGTCTCAAAATTGATAACGATGTGCTTTAGGCCCTTATGATTCTCAGCGCCACAGTTAGTTTCAAATGAATTACACTGAATTTAATTCTCTGTAACTGTCAGTTAACAGCATGTGGAAATATCGTTAATCGTGAAATGTACTTTGCCAAAAAGTAATTCCAAAAACTAAGGACCAAGGTTTTTATTCCTAATGGCTTTTGAGTTCTTGTGAAAGGCAGTCGTGAATCGTCTGTGATGGACTGGAAATGAAATTGCTGGATTTTAAAAGAAAACAAACTTTAAAAACATCTTTACTTACGTTCCGTCTTTTTGTCATCTTCTACAGTCATAGCTCTATCTCATAAAGGCAGACGAATAGGATCTTCTACTCTCACTTTTTCGTCAGAGAGCTTAACTGTAAATTATCAAAAATGAATTTCGTAATTCCACTATGCAGTTCATACTATTTTCTTTTTCTTTTACATTTCAACATGTAGGTAATGCACATTTTCTAGCTTCAAATGGCTCTGAGCACTATGGGACTTAACATCTTAGGTAATCAGTCCCCTAGAACCTCGAACTACTTAAACCTAACTAACCTAAGGACATCACACACATCCATGCCCGAGGCAGGATTCGAACCTGCGACCGTAGCAGTCGCGCTGTTCCGGACTGAAGAACCGCGGCCGGTTTTCTAGGTTCATACGCGGTGTTGTTCACATCTTATTAAACAAATACTGCAGCATTTTAAAGCAAAATCTATGAAAACTAATAATCGAATTGTCGGTTAGAAACAAAAAAATACGTGTTTCAGTGTTTTTGGAAATTCATCTTCTAAGGGGGTGAAATAGGGGATGAAAATTAAAAAAAAAACATTTCGTTACAATAAAACAATTTTAATGCTGAATCTAAATATTAAGAAATATTGGTTTCGAGATGAAAGTCTTGAAGAAAATATCTTCACAAGAACTCAAAAGCCATTAGTAATAAAAACCTTGGACCTTAGTTTTTCAGAATCGCTTTTTGGCCAAAGCACATTAGGAAAAAAACTTGCTTGTATGTCCTTAATTAGCGTGAAAAGATTTGAAGGTGTTACAATTTGTGAACAACATAAAAATTTGATTAACGAAAAAGAAAACAAAAAAGAAAAGAAAAACAAAAAGAAATGTGCAGACCATACGATCTACACGAGCAACGTAATGGGCGCCAAGCTTGTCTCTAATATCTGCCTAGAAAATCCGTCACTTTGAGGTTTTGACTCAGTCCGGAACCGCGCAACTGCTACGGTCGCAGATTCGAACCCTGCCTCGGGCATGGATATGTGTGATGTCCTTATTAGGTTTAAGTAGTTCTAAGTTCTAGGGGACTGATGACCTCAGATGTTAAGTCCCATAGTGCTCAGAGCCATTTGAACCATTTGAGCCATTTTTTTGTGTTTCTGAATTGGCATTTCTAGGCCGTACTCTTTCGTAATTTGTTGTAATTTGTACACAGGTCGTTGGGTGCCGTATTCTGTTAGATATATAGATGAAATAACATCATCATATGAAGGAATGATTACTACAGTGCGCTCAAATATTTAGATTCAGAGGTTACCCTTTCTCCAGTTATTTTATTATACAGTATTTGTATGCATTTATTAAAAAGAACAGGCTGTATACTGCAATCTTGTCGTACAGTTCATGTCGTTTTCAGTTCATTATCCTCACTCCTTCCTGTGTAAACAACAATGTACAGAGTTCTGTACAATCTTTGTAAAAGTCAAATATGATAGTGAAAATATTCATTGGCATTCATTAAGCCACAAAATTACAGTTTTTCAAATGCCTTTAAATCCACCTCGAATTTCTTACCTACGGTTCCTTTCAGAGTGAAAATTTTCTTTCTAGTGGCTCGACTTTGTTATGACCATCTTGATCTTCATCTGTCTCTGCTGGTTCTTTTAGTCAGAAGTCTATTATTGTTTCCTGTAGCGCAATAATCGCCTTAGTTCTCCCAGGGCAACTTCACGTTGTCTCTAGTAGGGTATAACAGGGTTCTCTAACGGCTGACACAATGTCAGTAGTTACGGTAATTAACGACCGCCAGCCGACGACTGCACAGCACGGCAGAGGTCCTTCGTCGCTACTTGTAGCAGCTTGTCGTATCGCCGAGACTGCGGACGAGCTTGTCAGTGCAGCGTGGGGCCGGCTTTGCCTTTGTGACGCAGGTTCGGGTCTGCTATCTGCTCCCCAAAGTCCCTGCACCGCCGTTAAGGCCCTCGCACTCTACTTTCACTAGCAGTGCCTTTAATTAGCTGCCGGCTGTTTTCCACGACCCTTTGTTGGCATTCGTCGCAATCAGCTTTTCCCAGCCACGCTGTCGGCTTAAAAATGGAAAATAAAAATAAAAAAGATAAGAAAAATAAAAACTAATTTTGTTGGCCGAGCGCGCGTGCAATGCGAGTAAATTAGGACGTTCCTTCCAGCGCACCGCCCAACGACTCCTTTCGCATAATAGTTTTCATCTTGCTGTTCACACACTTCTCCAAAGATGGGGAGCAAAAAGTGGATTAAATATTCATAGTACCGTTTCACGTGTAAATATTTGATCGTTAAGGGTAGATAATGTTCGACTGACACATATATAAAAATTCTCAAACATGTATATGGGGCAGACGAATCAAAACGAGACGGATGGAAAAAAGTAAGCAGTTTATTATTCCAAAAATAATAGAAATGACTGTTAACTATTACTCTATTACTCTTGCAGAATCAATTTTGCCAAGACCGCTAGCAACTCTTTTTATTAATATGACCGGTTTCGACAGACCTACGCGTCGTCATAGGATCTTGTAACATTATTACACGTACACGCTTTTTACAACACTCGAAGTATGTGCATCTAATCTGTCGAAACTCGCCATAGTAATAAAAAGAACTGCTAGCGATCTTGGGCAAACATGATTCATCAAGAATAGTATAGTGTGTATCAAAAAGAATCATCCCAATTTTTAAAAAAATCGTAACAATTATATTATTTGATATATATGCGTGAACTACGTACTGTTGGAAAGAGCAGACTCTCGAGTTTTACATGGTTCCCGCTAGGTAGCAGCAGCGTGCGCCCTCTTCATTTCTTGCAAAAATGGTGTCGGGACAACAGAAAGCGTTTTATGTTGTACGTTTCGCGCAGTGCGTGTCAGTAATGACTGTTCACCTCGAGTTTCGTACTAGATATGGTGTGGATCCTCCTACAGCACAGAGCACTGGACTATGGCATGAACAATTTCGAGACACAGGTTGTGTGTGTAAACACAAATGCTGGGCTGTCCCTGAGTGTCTGACACAGACGTCGAACGCATCCGCTATAGTTTCACAAGGAGTCCACAGAAATCCTTTCCCCATGCATCTCGACAGCTCAACATGGCTCCGATGTCCGTCTGGCGTGTTTTGCGTCTACATTTACTCTTGAGACCATATAAAATTTAGCTACGGCAAACTCTTCGTGAAGGTGACAAACAACAACGTGTGGAGTTCTGTAATTTCGTTCTCGACAAGATGGAGCCGATCTTTGTGGCCGAGCGGTTCTAGGCGCTTCAGTTTGGAACCGCGCGACCGCTACGGTCGCAGGTTCGAATCCTGCCTCGGGCGTGGATGTGTGTGGTGTCCTTGCGTTAGTTAGGCTTAAGTAGTTCTAAGTTCTAGGGGACTGATGACCTCAGATGTTAAGTCCCGTAGTGCTCAGAAACATTTGAACCATTTGACAAAATGGAGGATTACAGTTTTCTTCCACATTTAAATGGAAAGGTGAACCATCATAATGTGAGAAGATGGGTACGCAACAACCACATGAAGTTGTACATCATCAGAGGGACTGTCCAAAATTTAATGTGTTGTGTGCAGTTTCGCGGGAAAGGGTGTATGCTCCATTTTTCTTTGCCGAGAACACTGTTACAGGAAGCACACATATCGATATGCTTGAGAACTTCCTTTTCCCACAATTGGAGACTGATTCGAAGAACTTCATTTGCCTAAAGGATGGGACAGCGCCATACCAGCATCTGGAAGTGTGGGCATTTTTAAATCAAGGGTTTACTGAACGATGGATCGGTCGCACTGGAGAAAATGTTTCAGCCTTACATTACTGGTCTCCAAGGTCACCGGACCTGACTGTATGTGGCTGTTTCTTGTGGGGGTCTATAAAAGACTATGTTTATGCCCCTCCGTTACCAACAACAATAAATTAACTGAGTCATCGCATAACATCAGCTGTGGAAGCTGTAATTCAAGACATGCTCGCTGCAGTGTTCGAACACTTTGAATACCGCATTGATATATGCCGTCCATCTCAAGGGAGGATATTGAACACCATTGAAAAGGTATGAAAAAATCTTTTTGAATTTTCCATTCATCAGAAATCAAAAGTCATTGTATACGGTTATTAGTTTCAGAAATATAGACTGCCAAATCGAATGATTCTTTTTGATTCACACTGTATAACTTCCAAATCGTCCCCAACAATTGACGCACACAAACATATAGTTAACATATTTATCCCACTGTGAGACGAGAGGGCCTATGATTTCATGGAAAAATGTTTGCGGTGGCCTTCAGAACCGTGATTGTACGTCTTCACCCGAAGAAAATCGACTGCCGCGAATGTCTTTCACCAGCGCTCCAAAAATATGGAAATCTTGTAGAGGCAGGTAGGGACTGTATGCAGGATGCGTAAGGTCTACCAAGTTAGTCGAAAGAACAGCCACTCCAAATCTAGAAAAGTCTTAATGACCTTTCTCCTTGATTGAAAGGGCCCTCTGATTACAGACTTACTGGAATACGGCGCCACTATTAACGAACAGCGGCACGTGGACACTTTGCAAAAATTGAAGGGCGTAGTGAAGTCCAAACGCCCAGGAATGTTCACGGACGGAATCCTTTCATTGCAGTGTAATGTCCACTTACATGTTGACAAGGCTGCGGAAGTTCCACTGGGAGGCCCTTACTCATCCTCCATACAGTGCCCATCTCTGCCCATGCGGCTTCCATTTTTTTGGAGTGCTAATGAAAGGTGTTCGTTGCCGTCGATTTGCTGCTGTCGAAGGGCTTCACACCGGGGTACAATCACGGTCATGTAGGCACCAGCAAAGATTTTTCCACGAAGGTTTTGCCCGTTTTGTCTCACAATGGGATCAGTGTACTGACAGTTTTAACGATTTATTTCGAAATATTATACAGCATACGTACTTTTCTTTGCTGCTGTCTCGCTTTCATTTGTCTGTCCCTTATTCTACGCTATTTCCAGGAAACAGAACGACACCCTTATTCCTTCCCTAGTGCACCCAGACGTTAGTGCTGTTCATAACAAAATTTTCTGAAATTGCAATGGATGGAGTTGCTGAACGAACCTATACACATAACGTACAAGAACAGCCAGCTATGATGTGAAGATATGCCATCATTACCCTGCCAACTTTTAAAGCAGAAACTTATAAACTTGTCCTCGTAGTTGGGAGAACTTAAGCTTAGAAAAAAATAGAAATGAGCGTTTGGCGTCATTGGCCGGGATACATCTTACGGGGCAGGTCCGGCCTTCTTGGTGCAGTTCTTATTACATTTAACGCCGCATTGGGCGACCTGCGCGCCGGATGGTGATGAAATGATGATGAGACAACACAACACCCAGTCCCTAAGCGGAGAAAATACCCGACCCAGCCGGGAATCAAACCCGGGCCCGTATGACGGCAATGCGTCACGCTGACCACTCGGCTATCGAGCACAACTATCAAAGTGCTAGAGCGTCTAATTTACATACAACATAAAAAATAAGAGGTTTACTTGGAAACCTGTAATAGAACTCCTGTTAACGAACTTACTCTACTTTTAGACTTATTCATTCATTACGTGTGTCTCACTTTGGAGAGAAGATGCATATTTCGACTCTTACACAGATGTGTAACACTGTGATGAATTTATCAACCTCTTTGTTGGATAACAACCGAAACCGCCACAGACGATAAATATCAAACAAAGATGAGAATGTGTGACTAGTATAAATAATACAGCACGAACATTAATTTCTCTGTCTTCTTCTTCTTGGAGTTACGGGAGTAGGATAGCCTGTGACGTTGTATTGTACGCTAGCGCAGCCTTCTTTTGTCAAGATTGAGAGATGTACGCCATTACGTACTCATTTTAAAGGTGTGTAATAATTAACATATTTAAATGTTTTGAATAGAGTTATTTAATGAAACCTTGCATTATTATTTGTAATAGCTTGCTCGGCATATTATCCCATCCCTTTAAGACATTTTCAGTTATTTAAATATTATTCGTGGTGCAGAGCTGCGCTACGAACGAACGAGCCGCTGCCGCGGCGCATTCAAACTGCATTGAATGAAATCTATCATACCGCAAAGAAGCGGGGAGGTAATAGTGAAATAAAATTATTTCTTTCAGCTTTCGGACATGCAGTGAGACTGGCGCCCAACGTGGGGCCCGAATTTGCAGTGGCCACGAAAATAATTGTTTTATGTATTTTCTTTCAGTGTCATATATATGTATGTATTTAGTGATAAATGTATGTATGTGTATCATGATTAATGCCATGTATTAATGAATGTACAAACAATCTTTCATGAAAAAACGCACCACTGCAAGCGAGTCAGAGGAAACGATCCTGATAGTACTGAGAAACTGTAACGACTACATAATCCGGGGGCAGCCGAACCCCGAAATCAGATAAACTAAAGGTAAGACTACAGTGTAGTTGTCCTGTTTGTAGAAGCTTAACTCCAGTGAAGTGATCTCATATCGCTAGTGGTGTGCGTAGTTTGAAGTTAGTGTTTATGACAGGGCAAAGTTGGTTGTAGATAGTAATTTTTAGTGTGCAGTGTATTGTAGATAAATTAACATATTTTGTGTGCAAGGAAAAACTGTCAGACCTTGTGTTCGAGTAGGTAATTTATGAATATGGTTAAATTGCGTAGTCAACGCCCGAGCAATATGGATACTGAGGAACAGCCATTAGTTAGTGCAGGAAATGTAGAAACGGGTGCATTAAGCAGTACAAGTACTCTCTTTGAGGATATACCATGCGAAAATGTGGGGGCAGGGGCACAGGAAGTGATTCCACCGCCCACCAGTGCTCAAGGAGAGGTAGATAAAGAAATTGCACCACCTCCAGAAAAGCAGGAACCAGACAGTGGTAATCTGCCTGGGGGGTATTCACTTCAGGCGATATTAGAGCGCGTGCTGGATTACCAGGCAAAATTTGCGCAACAGCAAGCCGAGCGAGATCGCCAGCAAGCTGAGCGAGATCGCCAGCAAGCTGAGCGGGATCGCCGGCTAGAGGAAAAGTTTCTTTCCCAGCAGGCTGAGCGGGATCGCCAGCAAGCTGAGCGGAACCAGCAACTTGTGCAATCGTTAGAAAATATGAAAAAAGAGATTGCCTGTATGAAACAGAATTATGAGTCGATACCTAAGGCCGTGCAGGAGTTGACTGTACAGGTCAACAACCTGCAAGTAGCAAACACTAACAGGGTAGACGAGATAGGTGTCTTAGCCAACCGATTAGAAAAGCTAGAAATAGATTCCACACAGCTTGTAGAGCAGAAGTGGAACGAACAAACGACTAAAATTGAAACCGAATTCAACTCATGGCTAGAAGCGAAGGAGAGTGAGATCGACAAAAATATTAATTCTAAGGTACAAGCAGCCATGGCAGATAGAGATCCCGAATCGTTCAGTACCGCAGTAAATAGTCAGGTACAGAACGACGTGCAAACCATCAAACAAATACTCAGTGAGGATATTCCGCAGTGGCAAGTGAATATTAGCAAACGGATATCCGACTTGGAAAAGGGTTTAGCACAGAGTAACAAACATCTTGAACATGAAACTACGTCGCCAACAGCCAATGTTTTTGGCAACGAACAAACTTATACGCGACGCAACAATGGTGAATCTTTAGGCGATAATGCGAAGAGCTGTAGCTTCGGTTCGGAGCACACAGCCTATGTCCCAGGAGCAAACCAGTATAGTCCAAAAATATTACTGGAAGAATGTTTGGTAAAAAATAGGCAGTTTCAAACGTTTACTACTGAACGGAAGTCAGAACACCCAGTAGTATTCATAAAAAGCTTTAAAAATATCTTGCCTAGTGTGTGGAACGAAGCACAGAAAATTCAATACGTAATGTCATACATTCAGGGTGATGCAGCGTTGTGGGCTACGGAAGTAGCAGACAGCTGCATGACGTATGAACAGTTTGAAAGGGCGTTTTTGTCGAAATACTGGTCGCCTTGTATACAAGAGCGGCTAAGAAAAGAAGTATACAATCCCGAACCGTACTCACCCCGTCTTGGGAATCTGAGACGGTATTTCGAGAAATATATAAACAAAACGCGCTACTGGGACGAGCCTATCTCACCAAGAGACATAATAAGACTCCTAAAATCACATCTACGCATTCATATAAAAGAGAAATTAATACACGCACCAGAGAGAGACATGGAACATTTCCTGTCTGTTCTAGATTCAATAGACTTAATCCAGGAAGACGCAAAAGCAGCGTGTGATCACTCGCGGAATAATGGATCAGGGTGTAAACATGATAGAAATAATAGTGCACAAAACCACAACCATGGAATTGGTGGGGGTGGTAACAAGAGACAAGAGCATTCGCAAAATGGTAATAATGGGAGAAGTCAGAACGGGTATAGTCAACCGTCCCATAATAAAAAGCGTCGATTTGACGACCGGTACGATTCCGGACTGCCAGGAACCAACCTCTGGAAAAATGCGCGAGGTCAGTGGCATAGCAATTACAGCGACAGTAATCGCAATTGGAATCAGAATCAGCGACCGAGCCCAGAGCGGCAGGCTAATGACCGGTACGATAACAACAGACCACCACTGCAAAACGCGCCTATTGCGCAGTCGTGGCGGCCTACAAATCAAAACGTACACATAATAGAGGTCGCGGACAATAGCCGTCCAAGTACCTCGCAAGCAAGCCATCCAACAAACTAGAATCGGCCTCGATATGCTCTCCATCGCTGGCCGAGGGGTGGAGTGAGAGCAACACGAATGACAATAATATCCCTGGAATATATATGCTGCGATACGACGACGGTATCAGTATGGATAAAGATCTACTGACCGAACCGCATGAATGTAAGAAAGATAGCAACGAAAATGTGCAAGCCATAATAGAAGCGAAAATCAATGATGTTGCAGTGAATATAATCATCGACACAGGTGCCTCGGTGAGTGTAATGAGTACAGAGTTGTGTAAAGCGCTGGGGAAGGGACGTAGCATACCGACTTTCCCGGTTAATAATTGAAAGGTGTCTGTAGCTGTAAGTGCACAGAGCCAATTAGTTAAGTACCAGGTGCAGGTGGAGATTTATAAGGAGGGCGAAGCCGTAGTGAGCTCGTTCCTCATTGTTAAAGAGTTAAAGGTGGCCTGCATTCTGGGAGTAGATTTTCTCCGTGAGAGGGACGCAGTGATCGACCTCTCCTCGGGAAAACTAAGCATAGTTAATAAAGGTAGGAGGATTGAGTTGTCTATGATGAAATCGAAGGAGATACTTCTGCCATGTTGCAATCGAATTAATATCAAATGTAGGAACCCCTGGGTACTACACCTCAATGATTATTCACCTGTGACAGATCTCTATTATCCGAGTATAGAAGATCGAAATTTTGAAACAAATGTTGTTGAATTTCAAACCAAAGTACAGGAATCTGAAGGTTTAAGCAACATACAAAAGCAACAGTTGACGCAGCTGCTGAAGTAAAACATAAATAAGTAAGCATAGTATGAAAGTAGAATCAGTAAACTGAGCAATAGCATGCAAATGGTAGACTTTGTTTACAGAAAATTAGTGTCATTAAAATACTATATGCTCATCAAGCAAGGAATAATCTTTTTGTTGATAAAATAATGATTAATTTCTTGAATCATTTTTCATTTGTAGTAAATAAGTACAATTAATGATGAAATCTCATATTGTAATGTAACAGATGTAATTGTGTTAGAATTAAGGAACCCTGAGAGAGAGTCTCTACTAGCCAAAAATTGACTTTGTAGTACGAAACAATTATGTGATGTAACGTTTACTGCCAGTAGTGATCTGAGAACGACACTGGAGCAGAATTCGATCAAAAACAAACCCATTCCGTGTAACCTACGCTTTGTATGTATCGAAGCGTCAATTGAAGCCTGTGTACTTGGTACACGCCCTTGAATATTAATTACGCGGTACGCGAATCAAGTCACGCGGAAACTACACTGTAGTCCTGTAGGACAGATTATTAAAAATAATACTAGTACTAAATGAAGTATTTATTGAGCAATATGCCCAAGTCAAGCTGTCATGCACATGGTAAAATCTGTTTGCTAGATGGGTGATAACCTGGCAAGCTACACTGAAAAAGGAAAAGAAAGCTATGTACCAAAAATCACACACCTTTAAATAATTACAAAAAAGCCATATATGGCTAGTAATAGTATTAAAAGTGTGTAATGACAAGGTAAAAACAATGGACTCAATGTAGATGAGAGTGATTATGCTAAGAACAGTTGATATGCATTAAAAATAAACTGTGTGCATAAACAGTCTAGAAAAGGACGGAATATTGTGTGTAGTAGGGACAGAAAGTGACTGATGTATCTGCACCAATATATACGTCGGTATAAGTTAAGTGTTGAGTGACTAACTGTCATAGTGCAGTGCTCAACGAACAATACACAGTGTGTAAAAACGGTAGTTAGTGATCCGTTCTGAGTTGATTCAAACAAACATCGTTCGACGGAACCATTTAGTGTGTGTGAACCGAAACATTTTCGCGTGTTGAGAGACGCTCTGGCAGCGTATCGACCGTGAGAATAAGTGAAAGTGTGTAGTACAACGTGTGTGTTACGAACCCTGAATACTAGTGTCACAAGAAACCTGTTATCACGCCAAAACATCCTGTGCATACCAGCGAAGCGACGGCTTACTGAACAATAAACGCTTTTAACCAAGTTACATTTTCTCCCACAGCTAATAATCTGTATCCTTAAAGACAGTACACCGTTGTGGAATATTTGTTTCATGCATTACGACGGGGAGCCATGCGGAGAAGCAGAGACGAGTGCCGTGCCGCCAGCCAGCCGGTCGCGGGAAACCACTGCAATACGCCGACATTGGTGAATGGTTCGGCGCGGTTCGTGACTGCTCGGGCGCCACCTCAGCACGCCGTCGCTGTTACCGCGAGCAGGTCGTCGACCCCAGCGGTCGTTGGCACGCCGCGTTCCAGACGACGCTAAGCAACAATTGCTTCGCGCCGCCCGCTTCGTACATTGTCGACATTCAACCGAACATTACCATCTACGTTGTTAATGTACTAATACGAAAATGATTTATTGGACACGAAATTACGTGACAAACATTTTTTTTTTTCTTTAGCTACTGTGTATAGACTCAAAATATTCATTGGTTCAGTGATATATGTTGTATGTTTTCGTCACATTAGTGAAGCAAACTGACACGAATGCCATACCATGGTAGAACATTTGTCGTTAGTAAGTGTAGAGACAATCCATTACACTACTGTAAAACTGTTTAATGATTGACTTTCAGTGTGACACAGAACACAAATGTGAAAGAGTGTAGAAGGTACATTTTTAACAAGGAGACTAAGAGTTTAGCATTTTGTCATAAATAACCTCTGTTATCTATGAACATTGGATAAAGTCCCACTTTTTTTGATGAACAATCAAACTGTGTTTTAAGACAAACCAGGCGAGATGACCATGGCTCCGGCGCAGTTTTCCCAGGTTTTCTGACCGCACGTAGCCCGAATGGGGGAGCCAGGAAACTGTAATGACCCTGGGACTAGGTTTACGGTCACCTCGCAAAGTGTGAGAAAACCATAAAGAGTGTAATTAAACTATAGTGCAAAAGAGCAAGGAAGTGAACAGTGAATATTCCAAATAAGGTGATAGACAATGACAAAACGGACGTTAGTGGCAGCATATTGCCGAACATTCTTAACGTTAGTCAATTGCTGCCAGGGGGCATTGTAACGTCTATTAGCAAAAGACATATTATGTAGTAAAGAGAAAACATTGTGTATCATGTTTTGTTATTGTATGGAATTATGTACTTTTTTTTATTATTTATTTTAGATAATATCTGTGTCGGCGAGTACTGGAACCGCCACAGACGATAAATATCAAACAAAGATGAGAATGTGTGACTAGTATAAATAATACAGCACGAACATTAATTTCTCTGTCTTCTTCTTCTTGGAGTTACGGGAGTAGGATAGCCTGTGACGTTGTATTGTACGCTAGCGCAGCCTTCTTTTGTCAAGATTGAGAGATGTACGCCATTACGTACTCATTTTAAAGGTGTGTAATAATTAACATATTTAAATGTTTTGAATAGAGTTATTTAATGAAACCTTGCATTATTATTTGTAATAGCTTGCTCGGCATATTATCCCATCCCTTTAAGACATTTTCAGTTATTTAAATATTATTCGTGGTGCAGAGCTGCGCTACGAACGAACGAGCCGCTGCCGCGGCGCATTCAAACTGCATTGAATGAAATCTATCATACCGCAAAGAAGCGGGGAGGTAATAGTGAAATAAAATTATTTCTTTCAGCTTTCGGACATGCAGAGCAGAGCAGCAGATTTTATGATGTGTTTTGCAGGTTGACGCGGGCTGCTGATAATATATTACTTACAGTACAAAAAAGATAATTTACCTTCGTAACATAATAGGAATCTTGCTGTGCTTAGTTCTGGTCTGGCAAACCTTATAGAAAAAACGTCTTTTTCTCCGATAATAGTCTCATGTTCTTGTGCTAGTCGTGGTAATTATTGGTGTTTTTACTGTTAACAAAAATCCACAGCAAAATTTTGATGTTGAGCAATCATTGCGAACTGTAACATCAGTATTCATAACAAAGTAATCTTCATTTTCAATAACTATAAAGTAGGGAAGATATGTTGAATTTTATAGTGAGTTACAGTAACGTAAAAATGTTCCTTTAATAGAAATCCAGATACAGAACAATAACAATACGATATATTCTGTTTTGTTGAAAATTAATGTTTATAAAGAAATTCATGGCACAGCATTACTGAAAGGTATTTCGCGGCTCTTTTCGTATATGCGTTGTTACGCAAGTAATAATAATAATAATAATAATAACAAAACAAAATAATAGAAAAGAGAGACAAGAAGTGAAAGTTTCGTGTTGGATCAGTCGTCGTGAACTATGGTGGATGTGTGGTGGTAGCTGTTGTGGTTGTGGAGATATTAGCGTTTGAATAGTTTGCCATCGCATCGTCGTGGCACACACTGCAAAGATCCTGTCTTAAAAAAATCGTGTTAATGCATGAGTTTCGCAGCGTTGTATAGACGGAGGAGCAACTCGTTAAAAAGTGTCCGCGCCTACAGAGAAAAAATACGTAAGCAAAGAACGACTGTGTGAACGGAAATTTTGGTAAGAAAAAATGGCGTTATTCAACAAGCAAATCAGCGAATAATGAGTATCATACCACGGGAAGAAAAGTCATTTACATCTATCGTTACAACAATAAACCATGCTGAACGAGGAAACCTTTCAAGGGAATTCCTAAATTCTCTCAGTGCTCCCCGTACGCTTTCGCAAAAAAGCCCCTGAACAACATTGTAGAAGCAGAAATACTAAGCAGAAAAGAAAAAGGTAAATCAGTATTCATTCCACGAATTCCACTCATTACAGCTGAACGACAAGTCCAACCCTTCGTCCAAGTCGTGGGAGATGGGCAACGTCATGAAGTAGGGGATTGCCTGTAGGAGCGAGGTACATTGGGGACTGTGTGTGCCCTGGGACCGCTACGGCGGCTGTCAAGGCCCTACAGGAACCCTGAAAACTGACGGCTAACGGGGCTCTGGTGAAGCTACGATACGACCAGCAAGCCAGTAGTGGATTATGATTTCTGCTTTCAAAAATAGAATTGGCCTCGGAAAGGACGGATTTAATCGACGGCGAACTGGCTATAAACAAGGACTAAGATCTGGAACATTAAATATACAAACATTGGCTGAAGGTGGAGGAGATGGTAGACGTGATGGGGTGAAGGAAGTTAGACCTATTGGGGTTAGCTGAAACCAGATAACCAAACGGAAAGGAGAAGGAAAGAGAGAACTGAGGAAAGGCTACTGACTGTACTGGAGTGGAAATGAGGAGGGAAGGAGAAATGGAGTGGGAATAGTAGTAAGAGATGGATTAAAAGAGGAAGTGAAGAGAATAAGTGAGGGGATGATGAAGACCAAAATATCACTCAAGGGGAAGACCATAAATAGAAGTGCATGCGCTGCAGGTGGGTTGCACTTCTGAGGAGAGGCAAGAGTTTGAAGAGGAAACGCAGAAGCAGATGGGAAGGAAGAATGAGATAGTAGTGGGGGGATTTCAACCGCACGCATTGGAAGAGAAAGACAAGGCTGCGAAAGTGTACTGGGACAGAGAGGGCCTTGGATAGCGACCACAGTTTTCTGGTAATGAACCTGAGAGGGACTAAGGATAATACAGGAACAGAAAACCAGGAAAGATGTATAAGGGTATAGATGTTGAAGGAGAAAGAAAGCAGGCTACAGTGGCTACAATTAGTAATAGAAAGCTTCCGAAAGGATGAACCACAAATTGTAGATTAGGAATGAGGTAGATTCAAGGGAACATTAGTAAGTGCGGCAGAAGCAATATATGGTAGGACAAGCAACAAAAAGAGATGGAAAGAAACACCCTGGTGGAATGATAAAACGAAGTATGTAGTACAGAAGAAGAACAGAGCCTTTAGGGTATGGTTCCAGAAGAGAACAATAAGACAAGAGAATAGTATCAGGCAAGAAAGAAAGCAGCAAAAAGAGTGGTGGCGGAGGAAAGAAGAAAGTCGATGGAACAGTGGAACAGAGTGATGGAGGACAATGAAGGTTAAAAGAAAGGTGTTATATGGGATGATTAAAAGTAAGAGACAGAACGGTAAGACAGATTATGCTCGAGTGGTGAAGAAAAGTGGTCAAGATGAAGTGAATAAGGAGGAACTCAGGAATATGTGGAAGGAGTATTTTGAAGAACTCCTAAACACGAATGGAGACCTGGATGAGGAGGAACAAGCTGAGGAGAAAAAAAGAGGAAGAACAGCAAATAAAAAAAGACCTTATATGGGTAGAACTGGAAGAGGCATTGGGCAAGATAAAGGGAGGGAATGAGCTAAGTGTAGAGATGGTGAGAGAAGCAGGAGAGGTGGAGATACAATGACTGTATCGAGTAATGAAAATTGTGTGGATACAAAATGATCAGAGAAGACTGGAAGAAGGGAATAATTGCCCCAATCTTTAAGAAGGGAAATAGAAAACAGAGCAAGAACTATATGGGGATAACACCGATGGGTCATTGTGCAAAGATTATTGAGAAAATTTTGGAAGCACGAATTCGGGCGAAATTAGATGGAAGAATGACAGAAGAGCAACATGGTTTCAGAACAGGGAGGTCCACGGTGGATCTAAATTTTGCTGTAAGACAACTGCAGGGATAGCACTATGAATATGAAATAGATCTACTAATGACCTTCACGGACACTGGAAAAGCGTATGCTAGTGTATGTAGAAGCAGAGTGTGGAAAGCCCTGGAGAACAGAGGGGTAGCAAAACAGATTATTTGGAGGATATGGGATATGTACCATGGAAATGTGAGCTTTTTGAAAGTGGGAGGAGTGAGATCAGCTTGGATTGAACAGAAAAATGGCTTGGGGCAGGGAAGTGCACTTTCACCGTTTCTCTTCATTGTAGTGATGGATGACATAATGAGTACAGTAGCACAAGTAAGTGGTGAAAGGAAGATGAAAGTTATGGTGTTTGCAGATGATCTGATGATTTGGGGGAATAACGAGGAGGAAGTACAAGAGCAGTTGGACGTATGGGAAGAAACAGTACAAGAATATGGGATGAAATTTAGTATAACAAAGAGTGAGATGATTATGACAACAAGAAGGAAGGAGAGAGGAATAACTGGAATAACAATTGATGGGGAACGATTGAGGAGAGTGGAGAGTTTCAAGTACCTAGGAAGCCTGATACAGGAAGATGGAAAGAAAAACGATAGGGAACTAAACGAGCGGGAGAGAAAAGCAGAAGAATTTCGAAAGAGTGTTAGAAGCCTGATATGGAGCAAGGATGTATTCCAAATCAATAAAAATGTTATATACCGGTTACACTATGTCCCGATCCTGACATACTTGGGTTATGAAAGGAAGAGAGAAAAGCGAAGTTAGTGAGATGAAATTCTTGAGAAACACTATTGTAATGACAAAGAAAGGCAGGTTAAGAAATGAGAGGATCAGCGAGTTAATGAAGGTGGAACCATTACAGGAAGAGACAGAGAAATGAAGGCTGAGATCATATGGACACGTTAAGAGAATGGAGGAGAAGAGGATACTCAGGACGATACATGAGTTGAAACTGGAAGGAAAGAGATGAAGAGGAAGACGGAGTGGCAGATGGCTGAAAGCAGTAGAGGAATGCATCCAGAAGAAAAGAGAAGACTCGACCAAGGTGAAGACGGATAGATGGTTGCAGGACAGAAGACGATAGAGAGGCCTATGTTCCATACAGACGCGGCCAGAGGCTGCCAACTGTCCCAGATGTTGATGATGACAACTGAACGAAGCTGAAAGCCTAAGCTTATCAACATAGTTCCTAAATTCACTCTATTTTCCTCGTATTCTGTCACACAGAAGCCTCTAAACAGTATCATAGAAGTGGAAATATCAACGGAAAAATGTAAATCGGCCAACTAGTTCCTATATTCCTCTGATGAACTCTGTGTTGTCGTCTGTCAGCAGGTGTCACTTTGCCATCGCCATTGGTCCTCCCTTCATAGGAATAAGCTCCACGTCATTAAGTCTCTCCCATCGGCTTGGACGACCTCCTCTCTGCCCTCCTGCTAGGGGCCATTTTAACTAGGTTGCGTATTGGGCACTGTCTTTTTAGCCATCACCATTTGTTAAGTGGCGCTCCCCTATCACTTCGTGCACATTGCGTCCAATCTTTAACTGTCCGCCATTTCCTGACAGAGTGCCCATTTTTAAGCGTTTACGTCCCCGCTTCGGTTTGCCGTCTGAGTTATCGGCCGTTTTAGCGAAAGACGCGCGGGCTGTCGACTGCGTTTTACTTCTTTATCCGTCGTAGCTATAAGGCGAAAGCCATTTCATTTTTAGTTCTGGACCTCCGTTTCTCTATGACTTATGTCATATACTTTCCTCCACGTCCCTATTTTTATATGTCTTCTCTTCTGGCGATTGGGATTGACGCGTAGTCGTTTTTAACTCCTCTCTTTGTCTTTATGTTCCACGGTTTTGACATAGGTGCATAAGACCATGCTTGTTTTTGCGCCCTAAAACAAAACATCAGTATTTACACATCGAATTCCACTCATTCCGAGTAACTTAGCATACAGCTCGAAAGGTGGCTACACTGAGCCACTGCGCCAGAGATTGCGCCAAAGAGTATTATTAAGCCGCCTCCACTGTGCTTGTCGAGAGCTCGTAGTAGTCAGTGCCTGTCGAGGACTCGGGGTAGTCTGTGCTGAGATGTTGTAGTGAGGAGTGTTTGTTGAGATGTGCTAGTAGGCTGTGCTTGCTGAGATGTGATACTGAAGAGTCTTGTTGAGATGTGGTAGTAGAGAGTCGGTGTGGAGATATATTGTAAGGATTAGAGTGATTTTCATCAATATAAATGAGGTAACAAACTCCGTTTCTTTTTTTCTCATTATTTCAGTGTCCTAAATAATGCGTCATTACAGGTTCAGTCAACAAAGCATCTGGCGTGTGTTCTTGTATTAGAGTTTAATTCTGCTTTCCTTACGCAATTATAGTATTTGTAATTTTCTTTTATCACGTCAGTAAAATTGGTATTTAAAAATTCTTGTCATGTTGAAGAAGAACCGTGCCAGATGTGCGTTGAGTCATACTTCCACATACAGAACAGTCATACTTGTGCTTTGGTTTCGTAGGTTTCATAGTTGCTGGGGACTTAATTAATTGTGTTAACGAAAATTTTCATTTCATTCTTTGTTGTTCTTCTTTGCAGTCAGATAGCGTAATAATACTAGTCAGGGCCAACCGTTTACGAAATAGCGTAATCGGACATACAGTAACTAAAAATATTTACATTTTATTTAATTAAGCCCCCATGCAAGCTGCATAATGCTCCAATCCTGGCGTAGAAATCAATAACGGGTTACATGGAAATACCTTTTTTTGAGTTAGTCCACAGGAACCAAACTAAATACATTTGTTAACAACCTGAAAAGCGGGCCAAGCGCTACCATAACTGCTAGGTACGCATATAAGGCCCGAAAGATAGCATGAGCATTACGTACCGGCACACTGGTGAGACTAAAGCGGGATAAAGTGACACTAAGCCTTGTAATTGCTTACAGCGTGTGACAGAGGGTTGGCCCAGACGGAAAAGAATATCATTGTGTCAAGAATCTAAAGACCATGTAAAATTTACGGGGAATGAGACACCTAAAAATTCATTTGTGGTTACTATGCTCCAGCCTGATGACTTTATTTTAAAAAAACGGCCGATTACACATACTAACACAAAAAAAATTAATATTCACAAATGTTCTTCGATTCAACTGAAGAAAACAGGACCTGGTGTCGTCAAGACGAGAGCAATATTTAATGAACTTGAGGACTGGAGCACCTACAAGATACTCGAGGAAGAGGTTACCACTGACATAATGGTTCCCTTTAACGTCACAAAAATGTAAAATCAACTTGTCAGTTGAAAAGAACAACGATCTGCAACAGATATTGCCATATTTGAAAGTAGCTAATAGAAAATTTTTCGAGAAATTAATGAACTAAAATTGCTTTGCCCTTTGTGGTTGTTGTGGTCTTCAGTCCAGAGACTGGTTTGATGCAGCTCTCCATGCTACCCTACCCTGTACAAGCGTCTTCATCTCCCAGTACGTACTGCAACCTACATCCTTCTGAATCTGCTTAATGGATTCATCTCTTGGTCTCCCTCTATGACTTTTACCCTCCATGCTGCCCTCCAATACTAAATTGGTGATCCCTTGTTGGCTCAGAACACGTCCTACCAACCGACCCCTTCTTCTAGTCATGTTGTGCCACAAATTCCTCTTCTCCCTAGTTCTGTTCAGTACCTTCTCATTAGTTACGTGAAACTATCCATCGCCGGCCGATGTGGCCGTGTGGTTCTAGGCGCTTCAGTCTGGAACCTCGCGGCAGCTACGGTCGCAGGTTCGAATCCTGCCTCGGGCATGGATGTGTGTGATGTTCTTAGGTTAGTTAGGTCTTGGGGACTGGGGACTGATGACCTCAGATGGTAAGTCCCATAGTGCTCAGAGCCATCTGTACCATTTGAACTATCCATCTATGAAATGAAAATAACAATTAAAAATAATTTAATCACATGATAGTGTATCTGTAAAATGTTTGATATTAAAAAACTTATAAATGGTTGGCGTTTCTTTCACTGGCACTTACCTCGTTTTTGCCGATACCTTCAGGCATTTAGCATGTCCTGTGTTTTTCAGAATAGAATATTTATTTTCGTTGATAAAAGGCAGGAACTTAAAAAAACTTTAGAAGTAGTTGTTGACTTACTGTAGACGATAAATAAAAAAAAGTTTAGTTTTATCGTTGAGATATATTTGGCACAAGAAAACCTGAATACTTTGGAATGGCTCTGAGCACTATGGGACTCAACTGCTGAGGTCATAAGTCCCCTAGAACTTAAGACTACTTAAACCTATCTAACCTAAGGACAACACACACATCCATGCCCGAGGCAGGATTCGAACCTGCGACCGTAGCGGTCGCGCGGTTCTAGACTGCAGCGCCAGAACCGCTCGGCCACCAGCGGCCGGCGAATATTTTGGAATCAGTATTTTGGCAGTTACGTGTTTATTTCCACTCTACAACTGATGGTTAGGTCAGCGTATAACACGGCAAGCGATAATCCACAAGTACAATCATTCCAGTGTTTCGCAGTTAATTAAAAAATTTGGTGATTTTTCAAAGGGGCAGATATCCGTAGCTTGTTCATGTTTGTTTGACAATAATAAAATGTATTTTTCTTTGCAATAGAAAACAAAACATTAACTGCAGTTTACAAAATTATACTCTCAGTAATTTAGATACTATACAAATAAGGTGATTGTTCCGAAATTTTTTCCAGTTCCGCAAACAAACGGAAAAAATAAAGAAACGAAAAGGGTTCTTTCCAGCTACCGATAGTATTATAATAAAACAGCCAAAGGTGGTGGAATACAACGTAAGTTTTTGGAAATCGGTCCAGCGGGATGACAGATCTTAGTCGTAACTCGGTTACTTCAGGTGTTGGGAAAAGGAAGGAAGGAAAATCAGAGTTTAGCTTGTCGTCGACGTCGAGGTCATAGGAGACAGATGAAGACACTGGGGGCTTTGGACAGTACGATTCGAACGGAGAGTCATGAAAACATACCCCACAGCTTTTACTTGTCCTCTACTTCCAGAGTCGCATAAATCACATTTTGTTTACCACTACCATGAGTGATGGCTTATTCTGAAACGGTACCTAGATACAATCAAGCTAAACATTGTTTTTCGTGGTACGTATAATTTTTACTTACGCCATAAAATTTAAATGTTATTTTTCAATTATCGAGTACTTCTGTTTTGTCATATTTCTCTAAGATTGTTACAGTATATATTTATTTGTCAGAGATATTCAAACTAAATAACTTTTACGAAAATCGATTTGTAGCATGTATAAAATATTGTATTTTCTTCTGTTCTGAATTATCGATAACTGATAAGAATCTTGTCAACATTATCACTACATTTTTTATTTCTATGGTATGC